>NC_050068.2:152890412-154211037 GCF_009764565.3 Dermochelys coriacea
AGTGCACTCCCCAAGGGCCATTTTCACCACCTTGAAAGGTATCTGGTGGCTTAGATCTCAGATTCTTTTGTGCCAGTTACTATGTCTATAGCTAGAAGTGTTGCTTTCAAAGTTCTTTGGAACAGAGCTTCAGCCAGGCGGCAGAATTCTGGAGTGTGTGTGGATGAAACAAAACCCCAAGCCAGCACCCTTTTAGGGGAGAAAGACCCCAAATGGAAGATTGCATGTGTAGCTGGGGACCTAAATATTCAGCCCTGTTGGGAGTCGGAGGGAGCAAAAGGTAGGTTTAAGTATCACAGAGCTGAGCTTCCTGCATCACTCGAAGGAACCATTTCCAGGATCAGGCTTGTTCCCCACCTAGCCTGGATCAGGGTGTTTTCTAGACTTCCTCAGCTATCACCAAGTAAACGCCACCAAAATAAACTGTACATTGAGAGAGCTGTGAGAACAAAAGTAGCCACAGGCACCACCACAGCTCCCACCTGGTTTGTAAGCTGCTGAATCTGACTAATTACTGATGGGAATTGAGGGAAACTGTCGTGGGCAATGCCAGATTCTGAGCAACATGATTCCAGACAAGCAGGTGGGCAGACTTGCAACTAGAGAGCAGCTCCACTGCCTCCGAAAGATGTTGATCGAAGACACCTGGGCCAGCAAGGTCACCACAGCACATTCTGGCAGGTGTTTAGAAAGGAAGTGGTCCTACATGCTGCATCATAGAGAACAATTTTTTTTTTTAAACCGCATTAGGGGATAAGTGTTATAAGGAAGTCCCCTACCTTTGCTGTATTTACATAGCGTAGACAGGTCCTTAATGTGCTCAAAACACTTTGTTACAACAGCGCAGGTTTCTAACTGAAATTGAAAAAGTCCTGATGTGGACAAGGAGTGGGTGTATACTGAGCATTATGAAAGGACCCCATTGGCTGATGCTGAAGGTTCTGACTAGGCAGATATTTATTCTGAGCACATTTCAGACCATTCCGAAGGAGGTGGTTCAGAAAAGGAAATATACTTTCATTTCCTGTTTACCCACTGAACACGAAACCCACAGAGATTTCTCTCTTTTACACTCCATGCCCAGAGATGTGGTCTCTGCCAATACACCATAAAGTGGTATACTGCTGATACATACCCAGAAATCACCAGCCAATCAGCAAGCAGCTGACCAGAGAAAACAGGTCCAAGAAACGTGTTTTTAATACTTACACACAACTTAATTTCTATGCTCAAACCCTACTCTTGACGTGGAAATGAGAAGAAATGTAATCAGCAATTAAGAACAAGAACTTGCCACTTTCAGTTGCTGGCAGACAGCTGAGCAAAGCAAAATGCCTGTTTCCAAAATCCAACTGCAGATTATGCATTCAAAAGAGGAGCTCTAAAACATATACTTTTTTTTTTTTAATTAAACAGGGGAACTTGCATTTTAAATTTATTTGCTTTGGTGCAAATACTGTAAAACTGCTTCAGTGAGTGCGTTTCTGCTCTGACCTTCCACAGGCATCTTGACTTCCGCCACATGTGGGTGCTGGGCCTATTTCTACTGTTTTTTAAACATCTGTCCCTGTAAAAGGCTCATGAGATATTTTTCTTTTGACCTTGATCGTAGAAAGCTAATATAGATTCAACATCATATTTTATAAATGGCTCCCCAGCACCTGCGACATTCCTGCTTGGCTCCAGTAAATGATATCAGATCCTCCTTTTACAAACTTTAATAAGTTAGTTTGATTTATAAAATTGTGCACAGAATAAAACTCATTTCAACATCTTCATTTTCTCAGTTTTATTGCCTTTAAGAAATTTTTTGTAAAATATAAATACAAAGGCAGGAGAATTTACTTACAAAGTTAAAACACAGATTTCAAACGTAAACACACAATTCAGAAAATTTTAGTTTATGTACAGTTTCAAGCAACTTCAACATATGTTAGTTTTTCAATATTTTACAAGATACAGAAAAAATAGTTCAAAGTCTTCTTTAAATAAAGAGCATAAAATGTTTAAACATATATAAACAATCCGGTTTGATGTGTGAAAACTAAATTTCACAGCTTTTAAATTAGGATATAAAAGTTCATACAATTAGTTGGTGTATATGGATATGGTTTTAATTTATATTACAAGCTATTGAATTATATTCAATAGTGCTTACCTGGCCGAAGCAGGTAATTCTGTAAACAAAAATAATATCATGAAGTGCCTTACCAAATTCTATCTCCCAAACAAGCCACATGACTTTGATCACATCACCTATAAAAGTATGTTCTGTGTAATCAGTGCTTTGTGTGAAACAAAGTCAATGTGTGGGTGTGTTATATTTTTTAAATGTGTTCCAAGTAAAAACAAAAAGTATCCCAAAGCCTGTGTGCATTTAAAGAAACATTATATAACAATTTTGTAAAAACTGATTAAAGTTCTTAAAAAAAAAAAAAAAGTCCCAAAGTCCATCAAAATGGAATTCAAATCTCTTATATAAAGGAAAAGATATTTTAATATTTAATAGTGTCCTTTCTTTACAGAACAATTGCATTTTTAACACATATACATAAAGAATTAACTTTATATGGTACTATACATTAAATGGCCTGGTGGCTCACCAATGGATATCAGAGAGATCATCATCATCTGGATGCAACCACTCAAGTGAAGATCCAAGTAAAGTCTGAAGTTCACTTGTAAACTCTACTAAGTCCAAGAGTTCCTTGCTTTCTGGATTAAAAGCTTCAAGGTCCTTAGCACAAGAGAACAACTGACTCAAAGACGTCTGTTTGTAAAACTCTGCCTCGGTGATTGAGACAACTTCTACATTAGGGAAGTTGCAACGGAATATGCGGGATGACATTTTCAGCCTCTTAACTATGTCTGACAGCAATAGCCAATTTCGTGGTCTGCAGAACAAAAAAAAGGGCTTAAATAATTGACCATGAAGTTATAATCATCCTGGTTATGTAAGCAGTAGCTTTACATTGTGTGTCAAATCCTGCTCACCATACTCCTGCAAACACTTTTACTGGCATCAATGAGACTAGCTGTGGGATTAGAATTTAGCAGTGTCCAGCTGCATGTAGACAGACATACACGAATACTAATATCATCCATGGCTTTTGGGTGACTGGCTGGTCGCATGATGTATCAACATAGGCCCTGACTCCGTAAATTGCGGTTCATAATTTTACACAGGTGAAGAGTCACACTGACTACTACTCACATGTGTAAATGTTTACACAATGAAGCCTTGCTTTTTAGCAGTCAAGAGTTAGCTTACAGTTAAATAATCAGTATTTTGGACAGCTATGCATTCTAAAAAAAGCAATTAATGGGAAAAAAGTGGATTTTTCAGATTAATACTAAATATTAAATATTAAATTCAATTTTTATGTGTGTCAAATTTTGATTAATGGGCATTATTTAACCACAGTCAGAATAAGCTAGTCCGACATGGCTTATAAACTCTTCAGAGATAATAGGTTGTGAAAAAACACTGTAGTTTTAAATTATGCAACTGTTGCAAACTATGAACAGTTGTTTACTGAGCTGATTCACATTTAGGAGATACTACACAACTAAAACAGTCCAGGTTTCTGCTTGTGATTAACAGTGTTCCTATATCTGTATACAACCAACATGCTATAAGCCATTTCTCCATGTGTTTGATCCAATGCATTATTCATAGGTCAAATCCAGCTTTGCACTGGAGCATTAAAACTGTAGTAATGATGCCATGTTGTCACTCATGAAGTGTCTATTAAGTGATAAAGAGATGCAAATTCACAAGGAAAAATTTCAAGATAAAATGTTAACTTACTTAATATTAATCTGCCAGAAGCAAATGTGTTATTTTGGGACCGTCAAGATCCTTTTTTGGGTGATGGGAGGACGTTTGATATGTCTTGGGTTAAAACAGTTATTCACTCTTTTCTGGCATGTAAAGCCAGCTATCTATGCTAACAGCATTTTGTAAAGTACTTTATACTATGGCAAATACAGTTAGCACAAGCAGAATGTTTAGACTGCAATTTCTTTGCGTACCCTTACACTTTTGGAACTCCACCCGAGAACTGACATATCAACTTTCTTCCCTACCACCTCACAGTGCCACACGGTATGAATAATTGTACAGAAATATAACAGTTTAAATTGTGCTATTCTAAAAGCAGCATTCAGGCACTGACTCCTGCTACCCCAAACAGATTATTTCATAAATTGATATCAGTTCTTACCCCTGAGAGAGAGACACTTGGATGTTGTAACATGGCAAGAGAGGCCCATCTGAAAATTCAAATTCAAACACATCGCTAAAGCCATCTTCATCCTCATCACTTGGGCCAGGGGGATTTGCCAGGATGTCAAAACCAGATTCATCTTTTGGATCTAGTTTTAAAAAAAAAAAAAAAAAAGGCAGGTCCAATCAGCATTAGGAGTATATTGAAAGGCTTGCTTTATCATCCTGTAACTGACGCAGTAAATAAAACTAAACACTTCCCTTCAAAACTTCCTCTGGCACATAGCAAAAGAAACCCCCCCACATGCTAGATAATGTTTTGAAACTTCTTCACATACAAAAAATAAAAGGATAACATTTGCTCACCACACACAGAGCTGCCATAGAAATCCCAGTACAAACCAGGGTCATCCACACTTCGACCTTGCAGGTCAGTTAAATACTCTAGAGAGGGAAACAACAAAAACAAATCAGAATGGAAAGTTGTATGATACACTGCCCGCTAGGCTTGCCAGAGTCACAATATGCATTCTTCATACCTCCCATCTAAAATCCACAACGTATTCTTGATGCACATACCATGAAGAATACCATTCTCGTGACTATTCCTGGAATATACTTTTCTCATCTCGCCCCAAGTCCCCAGGGGTCCCTTCCACCCCCCTCAAAATCCTCATCAAAACCCAACCCTTTGCAGAGACAAATTTTGACCCATGAATTCCTGAGCTTTAGACTGCAGCACCTTAATTTTCTGAGAGATGCAATCTTGAGCCTTGAAAAAAAAAAAATCAATTTTTTCCATTCTCCACAATTTTCAAAGATAAGGAATTTGGGAGGTAAGTAGCAGACATGAGAAGGGAAAAGGTTTTCACACTACGGGCTGGTTTTCACTGTGGATCCAGGCTGCTGAGATCGACGCAGCGGCGGTTGATTTAGCAAGTCTAGTGAAGACCCCCTAAATTAATGGCAGAGCGCTCTCTGGTCAATTCCAGTACTCCAGCTCCCTGAGAAGAGTAAGAGAGCATCTCCCATCGACGCAGTGCAGTGAAAACACCAGAGTAAGACAACCTAGGCTATGTCGACTCCAGCTATGTTATTCAGGTAGCTGGAGTAGCATAACTTAGATAGACTTACCCCAGTAGGGAACACAAGCCCTAAGGTTACATAACCATGAGGCAGTATTTAGTTTGTGTATAGCCTTAATTTTGTGGCATTTACCAGTGAATAAGACGGAAGTACATTAGGATTAATTTGGGAATGCCAACCCACTGGACTCCAATACAGTCCTAAAGCAACTAACGATTCCGCAAATAGTACCATTTTGTATTTATACACAAGTACTTAAACTCGTTCATTACAAACAATAAAAGAATAGGATATTTTTCAGTTGTGAGCCAATGAAATGACAAAAGGATTTTCAAATTGTGTTTACCTTAACAGGGAAAGTGAAGGTATTAAAATACTTCCACACCTACCCACTCCATTTACATATTCAACTCCTTCATATCATAGCTTTTTAAAAAAATAAAATTGTAGGTTGAACTTTTATAAAGGTGAAAACTAAGGGGAGGGGGATAAAAAACATTCTCTAAAACTTGACACTAAAAGGTAAAAAATCTGTATCACGTGAATAGCGGTAACTAATTATACTTAACATATTGCTATAACATTTGGTAATTTTATTTTAAAGCAAAATTTTATGTACCAATAGAAACTACACTGATCAATGTCCAATTAGCTGGTCTCCAAACCATAAAATATGATGGCAACGTATCATACATCCCACATAGCATATAAAACGACAGTATTCATAGACACGTTTCTGATTTCTACCACTCAGTGTTTTCTTGGCAGGCAAAATATAAAGTCACTTAAGTGTGTTCTAGTAATTGTTATTTACATTGAACAATAAAACTTTGGTTGTTTGGCACCTAGGAGGCAGAGACAGGAAATGTCACATTACATTCACAATAGCAGAGTATAGAGTTACTCACCGGTTAGAAACGTTTCCATCAGTTCACTGTGTGTCATTTTCACAATAGTTCTACCTGAGTAGGTAGCAAGTGTTGGATCAGCGCCATAAGAAAGTAACAAGCGGACAATTTCTAAGTGATCGTTTTCTACTGCATCATGGATAGGCCTAGAAAAAAATGTTAGTGTTAAAATTTTAGAAACAGTGGGCCAAGTTTACCCCCTTTCCCCAGTGTAAATAAGGAGTGACTCTCCTGACTTCAGATTATATATGGTATACACACACTTAATACACACACACACACACACACACACACGACAAATTAAAAAATCAACATAGAACTATCAAGAGATCTACCAGTCACTACCTTGCACCGTTTGCCTGTGCATCATCATTTCATCTTTCCCCACAGTTTCTTTTCAGAGCAAAAGCAATTTGGAAACAGCACTTTTGCTATACACCTGTGCATTGCCTAGCACCTCTCAGTTGTTACTGTAATAATTACACTGATACAATGGAGTGCAGAATTTGAACAAATTTGTATCACCACAATATACTTCACTATAAGCAAAGTACAAAAACATTCCAAATTTCAGCCAATTTAACTTAATTGGATGTGCTGGGGAGGACACTCTTACATATCTACCCAGAAGATAGCTGAAAGACAAAGTTACCCAAAGGTTCTAACTTATGTACATAGGAGCCATCTGTTAAAACTTGCCATGAATTAAAATGGCACAGTATATTTACTTAAGTGGTAGTTTATATATTCACAGCATGATTAATAAATTCCACTTGCAGAATACTATTAATCTAAAAGTCAAAAATGCTGCATTAAGATTAATATATAGCGTAAAGTTGTACAATAAAGTTAGAAGTTTTACAGCAACAAACATTAAGAATGTAAAGAAAAACTAAAAATATCCTTTGAGCCTACAGAAGCAGTAAATTATTGTGCATGCCTATAATTCTAAGTTAAGACCCCCCCTAAATTGTAATTAATATCTGTCTTTAAAAATACCAAGTCCATGTAACTGGAGTTATTTGAAAGTCAACGTACTACACCATTGATCTAATGAGCAATAGGTCTTAAAATCCCAGCTTTTAGAAGGAAGTGAGTAGAGGAGGCATGTAGATCCAGAAGAGGTGTTTACTTTCAACAGACTCTAAAGCATAGTAAATTCACTTTCTCCAAGAGGTAAGAGTCCTTTTATAGACTTCTACTTTTAGACTACCAAAGTGGAGCATTGTTACCGCTAAACATGACACACAAGGGAACTTAAGCATTCAAACTCAAGTATTTCCAGACACAAGAAAAAAATAAGATACTGTTTACAATTAGTATCGCATATAATCATTACTTTCCAAAACCCTCAGAAGATTATAGTCATTAAAAAATGTGAAACCAGGAAAAACAGCAAACATCCTTAACTCTGACTCTGCGTCCCAACCTGCTGTGCCCTCCTCACGAGTAACTGAGTGCGAGATTCACCCCCATGCAGAGGGCCAACAAAAAAAAAGTGTCGAGCACCATTTACATCCTCAAAATGGGGCTTAACTGGGACTCTGGTGATGCACAGGTTTTGTGCAAACCTTCCACACAGGGCTGAAGTCCTTCCTGGATTAATATAGTCATCTTATGGTGCAGTTTCTACGTAACTTCAGGAGAGGATGTGAGTATATCATAATGGTGTACCATCAGAAGAGCTGGAAAAGGAAGGTACGGTGCTATCTTCCAGCAACTGCATAGGTTTTTCTGGTGGATGAAGTTAACTGGGTTGTCCAATTTAGAGCGACAGGTTTCAGAGTAGCAGCCGTGTTAGTCTGTATCCGCAAAAACAACAGGAGGACTTGTGGCACCTTAGAGACTAACAAATTTATTTGAGCATAAGCTTTCATGAGCTACAGCTCGCTTCATCGGATGCATTTAGAGTGTAACTATCAAAACTGTGCGCGCTTTTTATTCAAGTCTACACTATACAGTGTCTTATACTACCCTCATCAGAGTAGCATCCAAGTACCTTCCAGAAGCAAACGATGCAATGTGACTAACATCCGTCACATGTAATTCAGTCTCTATCTCATTCCCCAAATGGAAAATCGTGTTAGTGTGGTATCTTATTTTTATAAATTTTATGAACACTTTTCTGTGTGTTGATATTAGACAAGCAAGTGGAAGATGTGCACCTTGCACTTTTGTAGAAATTGGTGAGGTTTGAGGTGGTTCTTGGTTCCTGTGGAAGCTGGTCTCCCAGTTTTTCCACAGGCCACTGAGAAAACTCTGCCTCTACTATACAAACGAATTTACCCTTTCAATGGACAGCTAGATGGTTCTGGAGGAATGGAGTTGTCAAGTCTGGTCCTCATCCCACAGCTTTATGAGAACTTTTAGATATCCTGGCCCCAAACCAATGAATGCCTTGAAAATGAGGATTAAGACCATGAAGTTGATATGGTATTTTATGTCATATCATAGATTTTTAAAGCCAGAAGGAACCATTATGATCATCAACTCTGACCTGCATAACACAGGCCACAGAACATCACCCAGTAATTCCTGTTTCAAGTCTGTAGCGTAGTGAGCAGAGAACCAGTTCAATCTGCTTCTGGTGGCCCATGCAGCTGAGGCTGTTACGGAGAAGAAGAAATTTTGGAGTTTCTTGCTTCTACGCTCCTCTGGCGCAACAGAACTCTGTACAATAAGCGCAAAGCCTGTCTATGCTGGAGACAGAACTTTCTCAAGGGCTGGTCTGAGACAGTGGAGTGAACTCCCCCAGAAAGCAAGGATCACCACAAACCTCACCATTTTTCACTCCAAACACAAGGTGCATTTCTTTGACCTGGCTTTCTCCAACCCAAAACACATAGCAACATGCATTAAAAAGAGACAACCAAATATAAAACCCTACCAAAACAAGACACTCCACTACCCACGCTTTTCCTGCTGGGGAGAACAAGAGAACAAACAACATGTGAAAGATGTGTAGCCAAGTGGCTTAATGTACTACTAGAAGGCATTCCAATACTATGGTAATGAACATGGTGTAAGAACATGCATAGAAAGAAGAGAAGCTGAAGTCTGAGTCATTGGCCTATATGTGATTGTTGAGCTATTGTATACATCTGTATTGATAATAGTTCAGAGGTTGTCCCTTCTGCTATGTTGAAAATGCACAAGGTCTGGTACCCGTAGGGGACTAAAACAGATACTTGCTGGCTAGAGGGGATGAACACTGATAGCAGGTCAGAGTTAGACTGTTTGCAGACATTAAGTACAAATTTTCTATTAGTGATTTATTGGAGCCTTAAACTTTGAATTCTTTGGCTTTCAGTGTCTTATGATTTTCTAACAATTATTTTTGATATTTATTTACAATCTTAACTATGTTTTAAAGAAGTGGTTTGTCTGAGATGTTCCTCAAAGCCTGTCCAGACAAGGAACATTGTGCAAAAGTTGCACTAGTGTTACTAAATCAATGTAGTTGCCCTGAGGGGGCCTCCGCAGGGGAAGCAGCATCAGATCTGCTGTACTCTTCTATGGAAGCGTGCTACTCCTGCTCCATGGGTCACCCAGATTGTGAAGAGGTCTGTCACAGCAGGTCTGACTGAGCATAGGAAAGATCAGAACACCTGCTGCATTCAGTGTCACTCCTCTGGGGGCAGCTTGGCTGAGGCTATGAGCAATGGGCTCAGAGGGCCATCCCTGCTCCTCTATCTCCTCCCCGCTACCAGCCTGTGATGATTGCAGCTTGCTGTGCAGAGCAGCTGTCTAATTCCCTTCCCCCCCACCCCCGCAGCAAGTGACCTGGAGGAACTGCTTCCCCTACTTTAGTGCAGCAGGAAGCCTGCACAGGAAGCAGCTGCTCTTCAGGGCCTCAGAGCCCTATCTTCTTTGCGCGCACACACCCCAGTGGCAAGCAGAACCATCTGAGCTTCCTTACCCTCCCTGCCACGGAGAAGCGCCTCTTTTTTGTCTCCCGCAGCTGCCCGCAGTTGGGTGAGAGAGAGGGAGGTAAGGAGGCTGCTTTTTTAAAAAAAAAGTAGAAGGAATGACAAGTGAAGGTGGCTTGAGAAAAAAAAAAAAGACCATGAAGAAGGGGAGGGAACAACACAGGGAAAGGTTGAGAGGGACACAGGAGGAGGAGGAGGAGGAGGAAATGAGAAATGGAAAAAGTACACCACTCAGAACAAGAGGAAAATAGATCTAGAGATAGGGTAGATAAAGAGGAGGAAAGATGGGAGAATAAAATATAGACAGTCGTAGCACTGTAAGCATACGGGGTTAGCAAATGAAGTCCCTACCAAAACAGTGTAAAGGCACAAGCAGGTACTAATATTTATACTGATGAAGGGGAGCTATAAGGAGATTTCCTGTTTCTAGTGGAGTTTATTGCCCACTCTGTAAGCTGCTAAAGTACTTCTGCCAGGGATGACAACTTTTACCTCTGGTCTATAAAGATACACCAGAATGCATGAAATAGTTATTTTACAAAAAGTTCCCTTGGCATCCCCATACAGGGCTTTATTCACTACCACCTCCCAAAAAGTATTTATTTTATGGGAATTTCAAAAGGAATTGCTACCTATACCTACGGGTACAATTAAAGTGGTACAACCTGAGTGTAGACAAGCCCTTACAAAGGCAGGAGGCCCCTCCCTTTGGAACAGGGGTGGGCTGCCAAAGCAGTAGCATCCTACACAAAAGCATGGATTCAGATTCTCTCCCAGGTATCACCTCTTCTTCTCTCCCCTTAAATTAGGGAAATTTGCAAGCAGGGGTTTATAATTCCATCACTGGGTGCTCGCAATACACATGCTATTCAAGTTTTGTGCTCAGTCTTTACGACGCCATCAGAATTCCCTTGCTGCAACGGTAGCCCTGTAATTTAGTAGTTTGTTATTTGATTAGGCACTATAGTGTCTCTGTGCCATATTTTTATTTAAATACATACCTTTATATAAGGGGCTACCCTATAGAGCATATGAGGCGCAACCTGCTTGGAGGGTGGCTACTCCAGTTGAAGTTCCTCTAGTAAAATTAGCTGTTACAGGAGATCATCTTGTCAAGATTAACACAGGAAAAAGCATAGGAGGACACCAGTTTTGGCATAGTCCTTAGGAAGAGGACTGACTAAATTCAGCTGCTAAAAGAACAAAAAACTGACCGTGAAGGGTGAGTCTAATGTCCTAGAGAACTGACCACAGAATCTGTGATGAGAGAGAGAGCCTTAAAGATCTCAATCTTTTCTACAGGTTTCAGAGTAGCAGCCGTGTTAGTCTGTATTCGCAAAAAAAAAAAAAAAAAAAAAAAAAGGAGTACTTGTGGCACTTTAGAGACCAACAAATTTATTTGAGCATAAGCTTTCGTGAGCTACAGTAAAAAATGCATCCGATGAAGTAAGCTGTAGCTCACGAAAGCTTATGCTCAAATAAATTTGTTAGTTAGTCTCTAAGGTGCCACAAGTCCTCCTTTTCTTTTTTGCGAATACAGACTAACACGGCTGCTACTCTGAAACCTGTATTTTTCCCTGTAAGCTTGTATGTGCCCAAAAAAAAAAAGGGGGGGGGGGAAGAGAGATTCTCAGCCACCTTGTGTTTTTCATCTCTTCTGCTACTGAGTAATGTTCTCCACTTATCAGATCAGGAACAGCAGTCAAATACAAAATGTTGACTGCCTTATTTTTTACTGAACTAAATATGCATTATTGCCCTCTGACGGGGAACGCTGATGTTGCCAACCAATGATTCTCAGAGTTCCATCAGATTGCTGAAGTGAGTTTGTTAAGGCCAACCCACAGTGACACATCTACGTGCACTATCTGTTTCTCTGGTTTTCAGTGGAAAATGCATCCGATGAAGTGAGCTGTAGCTCACGAAAGCTTATGCTCAAATAAATTTGTTAGTCTCTAAGGTGCCACAAGTACTCCTTTTCTTTTTAGGGAAAAATACAGTTCAGGCTCCAAGGGAGAAATGGCATTTGTCTTATGACCAGCACTATCTTAAACTCAGATACAGGCTTGGCTATACAAGCCAAAAGGGAGGAGGAGATGATCCTCCTTAAGGAATCCTTCACAGAAACTTGTGCTCTGTATCCTGCTGAACTCCAAGAAACAACCCAGGCAGATCTGATTTGGAATACGCTTTCCTACTCAGAAGCCTTTGAAACAGCTAAGAGAATCTGCCACCAGGAAGCAAAGGGAACCACAGGATGATTTCTGAGGGCAACACCTATGAGTAAGCTGTTAGACAAGATGATGATAAATTGTATTTTAAGACACATTTTTTCCAAAACACGTCAAAGGAATATGCACTCAAGAGCTAGTCATATGTACTAATATTTCTTCCCTGTCATAACTGGAATAATCTCCATTTGTGACTTTGAACTTATACATACTAACAACTGTTTGGAAACTTTCTTAAGTCATTTTTCTATACGGATTATTCTGGCAAGTGAGCTAGAAACCATTTAGGATTCTTTTTTATGGCGTGACTGATTTAGGGAGTCCCAGAGATGGTAGAAAACAGTTTGGTGGAGGGTTTTTTGTTTGGATGTTTAAGATCTCCCCCTTTCTCTCCCCTTTGTATTTTTAAGAAGTGGATCATGGGAAAGGAATTTTTACTATTCAGCCCTAGATTAAATGTTTCTCCAGAAACATCTTTCCAAACTGATGGGCTGGTAATGACAGACCATCATGGACTTCTAATGGACCATCTCTAGCAGGACTCTTGGAGCTTTGTTTTTCTGAATCCTCCTGCCAACTATTTCAAGTTGATATGCAAAAACTTTAAAAACAAAAAACAAAAAAAAGAGAGACAGAGTCACAGTTATGCTAATTTTATGTCCTGGGTAGAAGGTGGGATCTGATAAAACATTCAAGTTAACTACCTGCAGAAGCACCTTCCCCCTAGGATTTTTAAAAGAAATAGAATATAAAGTAACCTGCCCCCAAGAAATCATGCTCCTTAATATATTTAAGAAAAGTTGTCTCCAGATCAGAGGATGAACCATTTACGATTAAATTAGATAAAGAACTTTCTTAGCACAAAGATATACATTCAAAGCTTGAGAAATCATGCATGGCAACTTCCTCAACCCCCACTTACAGAAAAAGGCTCAACATCTACTCAAAACAGGAACTAAATGCATATGGGGATTTTGAGGAAGGCAAAATATGCCAGCAGAGGAACCATCAACTCAAAACACCAAAGGAACAGACCTACCTTAAAAATAATCTTGTTTGCTAAATTAAAAGGAATTTGTTTTAAATTAAAAATAAATCAAATTAGAGTATCAAGACACACAAATATAGCTAATGCAAGAGGGGCTCTCAAATAGGAGAGAGTTGCTGGGCACAAATTTTAATGGAGCAAACACACAACTTTAGCAAAAATAAAGGATGTGGAACGTATAAAGAGGATCATAGCCTTCAGGTATCGTTTCCTCTGAAACTTCAGAAAACTCCAGAAAAGTATACTATTTCCTAGAAAAATACCAGTATATCAAACACTATTAAAATTCATAAGTAAAACAAGCGGTAAATCAAACAAGCCACAATACAAAAATGTGTCTCCCACAGTGGAAAAGAAAGTGACAGGAGTGTGAAGATTCTCTCACATCAGTTTTGGACAACAGGGAAAAAAAAAAAAAAAAAAAAAAAAGAAGAATTGGCAGAGGCCAGATGTGCTAAAGAAACATGAAAAAGGAGTACTTGCGGCACCTGTAGCTCACAAAAGCTTATGCTCAAATAAATTTGTTAGTCTCTAAGGTGCCACAAGTACTCCTTTTCTTTTTGCGAATACAGACTAACACGGCTGCTACTCTAAAGAAACATGGTGTAACTATTTCACAGGAGTTCTAAATTTCCCTGTGTATAAACTTTAGCTAACTCCAGAACTTACAAGACCAAAGAGTGATAGATCTAGAAAGGACACCAACTTTTGGAGAAATTAATTTTCTTTAATCATTCTTTCAAAACAGCTAATACCACGTATGTGACATTTATCCCACCATGTGTTAGTTCATTAATGTGCCACAAAGCACTAGTTATTTTATCTTAGTAACTATAACATTGCTAACCTGGTTCCATCCTGAGCGCTGCAGTTAACATCAGCCCCATACTCTAGAAGATGTCGCACAATGTTCAGCCAGCCTCTGGCGCACGCCTCATGGAGGGCACAATAACCTGCATTGTCACGATGATTTACATCGCAGACCCTGTTTTCCAAACAATACAGAACCACTTCCTGAAAATAGAGAAGGGGGGGAAGAATAGATAGGTCATGTTATTTGTTGCTGCGGAGATGTGCATACCTTTAACATGTTTGGGTTATCTCTGTTTGAATGGGCTGTCTCAGGTTGGAAAGAAGTGTGTGTGAGAGAGAGAGAGTGGGGGGGGAGGAGGAAAGAATCGTGTGGCTCTCATCCCCACAGAAGTAAAATTTTAAAAAAAGTCAAAGACCGCTGTTTTTTCACAAGCAAGGCAACATTGTATTGCGCAGCACTAAGATCTCTATGCACACCAGTGGGATTTTCTGCATTAACTAATGGTAGAAAACAGAGAAAGGATGTACCCATTTCACACTAAATTATGGCTTCTGTTTCCTCAGAATTTGCTTGATGTAAACTGTTAGAAAGGTTATTAATCTTATCCCGTGTATTAAAATATTTATACGAAAATGTTCCAAGCACAGCAGCAATGCATTCAATGTTAGCTTGATAAAGAAAGTTTGTAAAGACATGAAGGACAATGGTTTCCATTAGAAAACTAATCATAAGAAAATCCTAGCTCCAATGAAGTCAATGGAGCTAGAATTTCACCCATAGTGATTTTCTTCATTCAGAACTAGAGCCAGATGCTCATTTCCAATAAATAACCTATCACTGTGGGAAGCCATGTGGATTTAACACAATTCATCTTGCAGTCAAATGTACCATGGTTGAAGGCCTAGGCCATCCTCAGCTCTGTGCTCTCATGCAACCTTGAAACAATGACTGCTCCATCAGTCAACCAAAAATCTGGGAATAGTGCAAGTTTCATTTATTTGCGTGAGAGGCACAAACAAATGATGCAGTAAGTAAAATAGCTCATGTGCTCTAAGATTAGCTGCAATCCATTAATTTTGCATTCTCTGCCTTTAAAGGTCAAGCAGTGAACTATCCGCATGTTTATTTGGAAGCATTGTGGGGTAGTTTCCTTTCTCAGACAGAAAGAAATAGAATGCTGGGCTCAATGCATAATATTCTTTCAGTTTCAAAATCTACCAGAAACCCTACAATAATCTGTGCTCTTGGTATACCTGACCTGAGAATTGGTATCTAGGATACAGCATGAAGCTGTTCTTTTAGCAGGCCCTCACTAACCAGACTAAAGTGGATGGCAGTAAGCTAATGAGCTGTCTATCCCAGCCATGGAAAGAAACCCAGTCACATGACATTGGGATCAAGTGCATCAGCCACTTACTGCTGGTGCACAGATCAATTTACCTCGATCTCAGCAGTCTGGTTTCTCACCAACCAAAAGCTTTATTGTTCCTATTAGTAATTCTGAAGGCCAAAATCAAAGAACTATGGTCTTTACCTGAATTCCCCCACGTCTACCTGAAAGGGTCTGTATAATTAATTCTGGAACTTGAATTTGCTTTAAAAACATAAAAAATGTTGATTGAAAATTTTCAGACTAAGGGGTTTTTACTTTGGTAGAAATTCATGTGTGCGTGCAGACACACATTTTAAGGGACATCATAAAAGGGATTGATAAATGCTACAACAAACCATTTTCTTTTATAGTAATTTTTCCACTGCAACAGGAAAATAGTTAATAATGTTGGTTTCAAATATAATACTGCTCAACTGTATATAGTTAACACACAAACACAATGGGCCAAATTATGCACTCAGATTTGCATGTGCTTATTCGAAGGTGGAATGTGGCACAATCCTCTTTAAAAGATGAGTAGCATGTAGCCCACTTACTGGACTAAGTACGAAGCCGTTATTGGTTGCAAACTAGCTGACTTTTAGCTAACAGCAGTTCCTATAATATTGAGCTGTAGTTTTAAAATGCAGTTACCCTTTAAAACAATTTTTAAGCCTCCAAATTTAGTTTTTATTAATTTTATTTTTATTTTTGTAAAAAGGAAAGACTTTCTAGGACAAAACATTTACTGGACCAAAAGCTAATTTTGTTGGACAAGTTCATCTTAAGAGGCAACAAGAAGAAGGTTATTAACCACAAAATGTAACCATGAAGACCATAAAACTACATTGTTAATTAATTATATGCCTCATTAACATTTTTTTTTAACATCATTTACTCAGCTCGTAGAAAATTTAACCATCACTGCTGAACGTATGAACAAGTGGCAGCACAAACATTTTGGATTCATAAGCCTCCTTCTCTTTAACCTTAGAGAAAGATTGTGAAGCTCGCATGGCCTAATTTAGACATATTCATGTGGCCCATTTAAACCAGTGATCTGAACATCACATGCATAATAAATCCAAAGAACCAGCTAGCTTGCCACCAGCAAAAGCTATACCATAGCTGTTTTCACTGCCTGCAGTTTCTTTAGCTAAATAGTAAATAGTAATGTTAAGGAAAACACCACATATTTAAAAAGCTTTAAGTTTTAATTCCATCCTCATTATAAAATGTAAGCAAGATGCCCACCACAACTTTAACATTTAAAATAAAGATGGCAGATCTTCCCCCCATTCCCAGATCTTAATGGAAATCTCTCCCTTTCCACATGAAAATGCAGGTCAGCTTTCTCTGTGCAACATGTTCTCTCGCCCTAGACCTGCAGATGGCTATATGGATTATCCTCCACCCAATCCAGTGTGGAAGCCACTGGATAAAACAACACAGCTGAAGTCTGGATTCCCTTTTCTGCTGAGCCACTCTGCACCATGGAGGTAGCCTCTTCTCGACCTTATGGGGGGAAACCCAGGGGAAGCAGCCAGCACAGCTCCAATGCAGCCTCATGGAAAGGGGACTAGGGGAGAACAACGTGTGGCTGAGAGGTGGCACAGAAGCACAAGGCTCTGGGAAGATGGTCCTAGCCTGCAGGGCATCATGGGGATCCACAGATTGTTCAGGCCAAACCTCCTGCATGATCCATAACGAGGCAAACCCCATCCTCTGTCTCCACTGAAATAATGGGGAGAGTCCCCAAGGGGAATTTCTGTCCTCTTCTCCCAGGCTCCTCCTGCATTTATTGCCCTCCACTCATCAGCTATCAGGGGTCTCCCTAATGCTGCTGCCTCTCCTGGCATGATGTAATCCTGAACTGACTTAGGGCGAAGACTGTTGAAAACTTTCAGGTACAAACACGAACTAAAAGCACCAAGCAGAATGAAAAGGAGTATTTGAGCTCAAATCAAATTCAGTACGCAAGCCTTTAGTGTGTGGCTTTCTGCTCCCTACAGGCAACAACAACAGCAGCAGCAAAAAAGATTGTACTTAAAATTGTACTTAAGTCATTTAAATAAATATTTATTTAATGGATCTGGTACAGAATGTACTGATAATACTAATATCCTAGTTAACTAAGGGCCTAATCCAAACCGCCTTGAAGTCAATGGAAAGACTCCCATCAATGTGCTTTGGATCAGACCCTAAAGACATAGGGCCAAAACCTACTCCTTTAGCCTATTGCTTACGTAGCCCTATTGGCTGCAGCCAGGCTACACATCTGCCCAGATGATAGCCAGATTTATCACTAGATACTTTATCCCTGTTTCACGCACACTCACATACACAAATAAATACTCCAATCCAGGGTAAGTGACAGTCAGTCCTCTACACTGTACTACGCAAGAATTAGAATTGAAAGTGTTCAAATATGGTCAAGGAGGTAAAGTAAGCCTTCATTTGAAGACAAGCAAGTGGACAATCTGGGTAGGGGCTTGCAAAGATTCTAGAGCTTCCAATGCTACTCGGCCCTATTGCAAAAAGAGACCCCTTTGCTGCCAAACATAAACCACTAAACTTTCTGAAATTCCAGGCATGTTCTTTACACTAGTCATCTACAACAGGGTCTGATGGCAGGATTATAAATCATCATTCAGAATGGCAAGGTGTTGTGGGAGAGGGAAGACAAAAACACATTACCTGCTAAGAAAGCATAGAGGGAGAGAATAATTTTATCAAAGGCTTGTAAGCAGTGTCAAATACATTGCCTTCATTTAAAATATTGCATCAGCGTTGTACCCCCTTCAGTATTATTTGGATTTGTTTACACTGCAGTAAAAAAACCTATCACATAGCCATGGCTGGCCTGGGTCAGGTGAATTGGGCTTGTGAAGCTCAGGCGGTGGGGCTATAAATTGGACATTTGGGTTTGGGCTGAAACCTGGGCTCAGAGACCCTATGAGGGGAAGAGGGTCTCAGGGGCTGGGCTCCAGCCCAAGTCCAAACATCTGCACTTCTATTTTTAGCTCTGCAACCCAAGCCCGAGTTAGCTGACCCAGGCTCTGAGATGCGATGCCACAGGTTTATCATCGCAGTGTAGACATACCATTATAAACCTGAAGGAATCCTCCCCACTTTCAATGTCATGTGGCTGCGCAGAACTGGCAAGGGAATGAGTAATGACAACTGAGAGCCTCTATCTACAAGGACACTGAAAAGGGAGTTCCAATAATTTTTCTGGATGAAGCTAAATTCCAATTTTCCAATGAGCCTCTCCTACTGTTTCACTGAGTACAAAGAGCAAATAAGAGTTAGATGTAACATAAGCATAATGGGGTTCTTAGACTTATGCTATGATCATTCAACTATACGTCTACTGAAGACTCCCTCCATGCACATATAATTTATTTCAGCAGATGCAGCCCCAGAACATGGACTACAAAAGGAGGACCTGGTCCTAGGTGGAGAGGAAGCTAAAAAAGGGCCTTGTCGTCTTGCTTTGCACAGAGCTCTGCAAATCACAGAGCTAGTCCTGCATAGAGACAGATGAAGTGTCTTTTAAATATATATTTGGAGTTATTTGCTGATGACTTACAGAATGATACACTGAGTTCTCTCAGTATAGTTGGACATATGCTCTCTAGATCAGGGGTGGGCAAACTACAGCCCGCAAGCCAGATCCTGCCTGCCAGCCATTTTAATCTGGCCCTCGAGCTCCAGCTGGGGAGTGGGGCCTGGGGCTTGCCCTGCTCTGGCACTTCAGCTGGGAGCAGGGTCGGGGGGCTGCTCCGCGCAGCTCCCTGAAGCAGCAGCATGTCCCCCCTCCAGCTGCTATGCATAGCGGCTGCTAGGGGGCTCCACTCCGTATGCTACCCCTGCCCCAGCACCGCCCCCGCAGCTCCCATTGGCCGAGAACCATCTGGCCTCGCCTCCACATTGGAGCTGGAAGCAGGGGGACATGCTGCTGCTTCCGGGAGCCACTTGAGAAAAGCGCTACCCGGAGCCTGTTCATCTTACTATAGGAGAGAGTTTTAGGCTCTGATTCAGGGCCATCCTTACCCATACACAAAGTATGTAGCTGTGTAGGGCACTAGGAAATTTGGTGCACCAAATTTCCTGGTGTCTTGCGCAGCTGCGTGCTGCTCCGGCCCGCCCCTTCCCTATCCCAGCCCCGCCCCCACTCCCCTGAGCTCGGCAGCTGGGCTGGGCCAGCACTCACCAGCAGCCAGAGTGCAGCGACCCGGCCTCAGCTGTACTGCCGGTGAATGCTGGGCAGTGGTTCCTCCCTGCCCTTCAAGCCAGCCCCGCCGCACCCCCCACCCCGCAGAGACCTGGAGCCAGCCCTCTCGCTTCCACACACCCCCCCCGCAGCAGCCTGGGGCCCCAACCCTGCGGCAGGGCTGCATAGGGCCCCAGAATTGCTAGGGACGGCCCTGCCCTGATTCTACCCAGACTTATGCATGTGTAGTCCCATTGGCTTCAATGAGACGACTCAGAGCGCTCATGAGCGTCACACAGCAGTCTGATATGGGAACTGTGGTTCAGAGACTCAGCTACTGCAAGAGCAAGAAAGACTCTGGAGCATTAAAAAAAAAAACTCCTACATTTAAAATTTCAGGTTCCATGGGAACAGAAATAATGCAAATTATGAAGATTCCCACAGCAACTTCATAATAATATAACTTCTAGCTAAAGTAAGAAAACCCAGAACTAGATTTGTCTAGGCTAAATGTGTTTGTCTAGGCTAAATGAAAGATTTTCCAGACTAAATTCAGCCTTCCAAAGTTGGAACAGGCTTCTGCCTAAACAAAGGTTCCAAACAAGACAAAATCTTTATGGGCTAGAGCAAATCTTTCAAGCTGGACAGGCCTCTGCTGAAACCTGGCTTCCAGGCTGACTCAATCTTCAAAACTGGAGCAAGCCTCTGTCTAACCCAAGCTCCCAGGCCAAACTGCCTCTTTCAAAGCTAGGTCAAGTTTTATAGCTCCTTATCCCTGCTCTAATACCATCAAATCAGTAATCACACTTGTGATGAACCACTTTTGTCACAGCAATACTTCATAAGATTGGGACCCTAATATGATATTACAAAATGCCATTATATTTTCTCCTCCCCCAATAAATAAAACCATATTTCTGAGACCGCAAAGATAGTGGCTTCAACAACTGATTTTTGTAGAAGACAAGTCTGTTTGTTTAGAGCAGTATAAATGCTGAGAAGCGTCAAACTCTAAAAAACATTCAGAACACTTTCTGCAATATATCCAAACACGCAAGTGGACACACCAAACATTACGTTCACGCTCAAAATATCAAAGCTGTCCATTTTCTTTTGTAAATTACATGCCCTTAGGAAAAGGAAAGCAAAACCACAGCTCATTAAAGCTTTCCATATACCACACGGAACATTATATTTGTGATTTTGTACAGTGTCAGATAATATAGCGGTGGGGTTTCAACCCCTTATAAAACCTTCCTATGGAGGACTCTAGTTCTCAAGGCCCTGCATGGCCCTCCATTCCCAACAGGCTGTAACAGGAGTTCAGGGTGCACAGCGCCACAGGTTTAGGCCTGCGCTGAACACTCTATAACCAAGAGAGTTATCCAGCTTTTGCCCCTCACCATCACTGTAAACATCCAAATTAAATGATGCTTTAATGCAAAATAATAATAATAATAATCACCACCAACACCCCAAAAAGGAGTAAAAATGCATAAACTACAAATCTGTTTGTAGCTGCCTCATCAGTGCACCAGGATTACATAAACTAGAATTACAAAGTGACTTTAGTCCTGTGTACAAATAAGATTTTTTTTTTTTTAAAAAGAAAGCAAACAGCTCCCGCATCTCAATTCAGAGTATTTAAAAGGGATTCTTGCCTCATATCCCAGACGAGCTGCCCTTTGCAGAAGAGTTTCACCAGCATTCTTATTGACAATAAGTCTTCGTGCTTCAGGCGGCATGGGACGACTTGGGGTGGTCTCCTGAGGGGTGCTTGCAATCTGCAACTGCGAGGGCTGAGAGACAGGTAATAATGAGGAAGTCTGCTGCAGGCGATCATACAGCTTCTGCTCATATGATTTGGCTGGTGAAGAGTCACAGTCTGAAGTAGGCTCTGGTCACTTTCTGAATCTTCTTGTTACTGTGACCTGTCAAAATCATTATTGGATTTCCCCCCCCCCCCTCTTTTTTTAACAATACACTGATGGGAATATATTTGGCCAGTTAAGAATTCCATTTCTGTTCTCATTACAAAAAATCTACTACTGTTACTAAATTTACAACTGCTCAGTCTTTATGCCCGCACTAGGCTTTATCTCAGATAGACAAAGAGAACAAATTCATAATATGCAAAGAGTAAAAAGGGGGAGGAGTTTGAATAAAATTACAGTCCACCTTTGCTAGAACATCCTTCATAATAATGACCCTTTGGCTAGAATGACCCTGATCCCTAGATCCACCTCGACCCCTGCCGCGAGGGCTGACAGCATAGCTGGAGGAAATCTCAGCCACCCTCCTGCCCCGGAGGCAGAACTTTTTCCGCTATAAAGAACCCCTAGCTCTAATGAACAAATGATTTGGATCCCAATGGGTTCATTACAGCGAGGGTATCCTGTATTTGTACATGGCACCACAACATGTTAGCTTGAGTAGGCTGGCTCTGCTGTACACTCTGTGTGGTTAGTGGATGATTAAGTTTAAATAAAGGTACCTTATCTTCAGCGTTTTCAATATCTGTGGTGTCATCGCCTGTCAGGGATGACCTCCTTCTCCTCTCCTGTAGTGCCAAGTGTTTGGTTTTACATTGACGTTTCCCTGATGGCTTCTCACACTCAGAATATCTCTGCAGCAGGGATGTAGCTTGGAAATCCTCCTCTTCATCTGTGCACAGCACATCTGTATTCCGGATCTCTTTAATTTTCTGCTGTTTGGCAGTCAACCTCGAGGCTGGAGTACAACTTGGTTGAGTCTGCCTTTTGCTGTTTGCATTGGTGGATGAAAGGCTCTTCACTGGCGGAGAGACCATGAATAGAGGCAGTCCTGAATGGGAGGAAAGGCATTACATGTTGCATGGTGTGTTGAGAGGAAAATGCATAGTTAACACTTAACACTAACTCCTTTCCTGTTTAACAGACTCACCAATTACATTTTCAAGTCATTAATATTTTAAATTTCCACATTCAAAATGTAAAGATGCTAAGTTTAAAATAGTTGTAATTGTCTGATAAAACCACTACAGGAAAGTCTCTATCACTATTGTGCCTAGGTATTGCAGAGGCCTATCGGTGTACCGATATGCAACCTACACACTGGAACTTCTAGCCCAAAAGGCAAAACAAGGAGCAGAAAGTCTCAACTGTGAATTTCCTGGCTTTGGTGGGTGTAAATGACAAAATTAGTTTCCTTACCTGTAATTGTCTTATCTGACTGGGAACTCACCTTCTTCTTCAGGCTGGGAACTGCTGGGCTTTTCTGCCTTTTCCAAGTTTAAGTGGTAGGCAAGAGGTTTGTTGTTTGGTTGGGGGTTTTTTTGGGGGGGGAGGGGGAGAAAGAGGTTGGGAGGGGAAGATATTTTGTGTTCTAGTTAAAGAACATAAGAATGGCCATACTTGGTCAGACCAATGGTCCACGTAGGCAATAGATAGGCAATACCAGATGCTTGAAAAGGAATGAACAGAATAATCCTCAAGCAACACATCCCACCATCTAGTCCAAGCATCTGACAGTCAGAGAGGGTCTTTGGCGGAGACCATAGAGGGAAGACTCAAAGGACTCTATCCTCAAAGACAACAAAGGATGAAGAAACCAGCATGTCAGTGTTTTAGCCCTTTCCAAATAATTCTGAAATAGGCTTGCTGTGACTTTCTGCCTATGAAGTAGATGGATTCCTAATGGAGTGAGCAACTAGATCTTCAAGACAACTTTGATTAGATGCCTTGTAAAACTGGAAGATGAATTAAATAAACTATCTACATACAAAATATTGTGATGCTTTATCCCCTTTCTACATTTCCCAGAGCATTGGGCTTCCTCAGGCTTTAGTTCTACAGAAGTAGAATTTCACATGTAAAGTGTGTAGTTTTTCTAGGGTGCAAAGAGGTCTAGGATAAAGTGAGGGCAAAGAACATGATAATTTTAAACAGAAATCTGAATTTCTCTTAGGAACAGAATTGGGGCTGACCTCTGAACCACCTTCTTTGGAAAAAAATAAAGCAAAGCTGTCTGATGAAAGGGAACAAAAGTTTCCCATCCTGATGGCTACAAAGAAGGAAAACTTCAGTCAGATGTTATTGAACCACTTTCTGAATCACTGGGGGAAGTGAGAGAGATTGCAATTCTTCTTCCTAGATCCACAGGTTTTAAGACCAGAAATGACCATCGTGATCATCTAGTCTGACCAACTGTATAGCACCAGGCACAAAACTTCCCCAAAATAATCCCTATAGCATCTCTTTTAGAAAAGCATCTAACCTTGAATTAAAATTTTTCCATGACGAAGAAGCCACCACAACCCTTGGTATATTGTTCAATGGTTAATTGCTCTCACAATTAAAAATGTACACCTTATTTCCAGTCTGAATTTGCCTAGTTTAAACTTCCAGCCATTGGATTGTGTTACAACTTTCTCTGCTAGTCTGAAGAGTCCATTATTAAATGTTTGTTCCCCATGCAGGTACTTACAGACTGTAATCAAGTCACCCCTTAACCTTCTCTTTGTAAACTAGATAGATTGAGCTCTGAGTCTATCACTATAAGGCATGTTTTCTAATCCTTTAATCATTCTTGTGGCTCGTCTCTGAACCCTCTCCAATTTATCAGCATCCTTCTTGAATTGTGAACACCAGAACCGGACACAATATTCCAGCAGCGGTCACACCAGTGCCAAATACGGAGGCAAAATAACCTCGCTACTCCTACTCAAGATTACCATTTATGCATTCCAGGACTGCATTAGCTCTTTTGGCCATGGCATCACACTGGGAGCTCATGTTCAGCTGCATCTTCCATGACCCCCAAATCTTTTTCAGAGTCACTGCTTCCCAGGATAGAATCCCCTATCCTGTAAGTATGGCCTGTGTTCTTTGTTCCTAGATGCATTTATCCATATTAAAAACGCTTTTAATGTTTTAAATGTTAATTTTTAATGTAAACTGCACCCAGTTTACGAAGTGATCCAGATGGTTCTGAATCAGCGACCTGTCCTCTTCATTATTTACCACTTCCCCAATTTTTGGGTCAGCTACAAACATCATCAGCAATGATTTTATATTTTCTTCCAAGCCATTGATAAAAACATTAAATAGCATAGGGCCTAGAACCGATCCCTGAAGGTCCCCACTGGAAACAGACCACTGGATGATGATTAGGGCCCTACCAAATTCATGGCCATGAAAAACATGTCACGGACAGTGAAATCTGGTCTCCCCCCTTGAAAGCTGGTCTTTTGTGCGCTTTTACCCTATACTATACAGATTTCACAGGGGAGACCAGCGTTTCTCAAATTGGGCATCCTAACCCGAAAGGGAGTTGCCCCGGGGAGAGGGGGGTGTCCCTGCAAGGTAACTTTAGGGGGGTTGTGGTATTGCCCCCTTACTTCTGCGCTGCCTTCAGTGGCCAAAGAGTGACGGCTGCTGACTGAAGCCCCAGCTCTGCAGGCAGCAGCACAGAAGTAAGGGGGGCAATACCATACCATGCCATCCTTACTTCTATGCTGCTGCTGACTCCGGCTCTGCCTTCAGAGCTGGGCTCCCAGGCAGCAGCCACCGCTCTCCAGCTGCCCAGCTCTGAAGAAAGAGCAGCACAGAAGTAAGGGTGGCAGTACTGCAAAGCCCCAGCACCACAGCTCGTTTTTGGATCAAGCGCCCTACAATTACAACACTGTGAAATTTCAGGCTGAAATCATGAAATTTATGATTGTTAAAATCCTACGACTGTGAAATTGACCAAAATGGACTGTGAATTTGGTAGGACCCTAATGATGATTCCCCATTTACAGTTACATTTTGAGACCTAACAGCTAGCCAGTTTTTAATCCATATATGCCATGTTAATTTTATATCGTTCTGGGGTATTTTTCTAATAAAAATGTCATGTGGTATCAAGTCAAACACCTTACAGAAGGCTAAATCTATTGCATCAACACTAATATCTTTATTAACCAAACTTGTAACCTCATCTTAAAAAAAAAAAAAAAAAAAAAAAAAGATATCCTGTCAAAGTAACAAATGTTGATTAGCATCAATTACATTGCTCTTGTTTAGTTCTCTATTAAAACAAATCTTGTAACAACATAATGGAGGAGCTGTCTGGGTTCAGTGTTAGGCTGATGAACCTATAATTACTAGGGTCATCCGATCACTGAGGCTCTGTTGTTCCCAAGGGCCTCAAATCAGGGCTGTCTGAAGTGATGATGCTTTCAGAAAGGGAAATGTGGATGAAGCAAGCTGGAACTAGAATAGAGAGGACATGTGGCACCCAGGATAGAGACCTGCACTTCAATCTAGAGTCTTAGGAGAGCCATCTAGTAGGTTGTTCAGAATCTCTTTCGGGATTGGTCTTCTTTCAGTTACCTATATAAACTCAATTTGCACAGGCTTTCTGGATTTGAGAAAAAAGTCAACCAGCTCTTGAGAGTAAAATGGCCAAACGTGTGTCAAACATATGGCCCATGGGCCAGATCTGGCCTACCTGATGTATTTATTGGCCCATATGATGCAAAAATCTATGCTTTAAAAATATATATATATATTTTGAAGTTTCTAGGTTTCTGGGCTATGAAAACCTTCCAAACATGAACAGCACATAACCAATGGGGTGTTGTCTTCCTGAATTTGCAGACAGACTGAAACAGTAACTTAGGTACAAACTCTCCTTCCCCTAAATAGTCTCATTCGTGTAACGTGTAAAGCCCAATAACATCCTTCAATGTCATCATTATCTATTTAATCACCAGTTGTTTTAATGGGGAGAGAGGGTGAGAATAAAACTGAATGGGGATGCAGTGAGAAGATGGTGGAATTAGGAATTGCTGCAGATAAATAAATAGAGATAGAAGAATAGAGAAGACTCTCAGAGATGGGGAAGAGGGAGAGAAACACAAAAAGGGAGGACAGAAAAGGAAAAGACAGAGGCTGAAAAAGCAGTGGTCCCAAACAGAAGGTCTTCCCACTGAGTGATGCTGAATGCAACAATAAGGTGCTGATCAAATGAAGTTTAGTTACTACAATAAAGGCTAGGTTCTACTCTTTAATTTTGCACAAACTTCCCACTGATAATCACAAAGATCCTAAATCTATACATCAGCACATGAACTATTACAAGTTGTACGAGTTAAAGGGCCCTGGTGAATAAGGTCACAAGAGATTGGCAGTATCCACAGCAGACATGCACATCAGTCTGGGAAATACAGGGCCACCAAAGGGTGATCAATCCTCCATCCCTGTCTGATCTTTCTGGCCACTCTGAATTTGAGGGGAAGAGTGGACAGGAATATCCTCAGACACCCAGACAAGGGAATAACCAGGTATTGACCCTATGTTGGCGCCAATTTGGTTCTCTTTTTGGTGGACTGAGTTGCAAATGGGTCTGCTTGTGAAAGGAACCACCTCTGTGTAATCTGACTGAATGGTCACTAGTTTAGCATCCATCTTAGAACTGCTGAGCCAGGCAGACTGTTGGACTTGCTGTGGATGTACAAGACTGAAGGGTAGATTCTGGTATTCTAGATACAGAAGAATCCTCCTGGCCTCTCTATTCTTTTGGGTTTTTTTGTCTTGCCCACGTGGCAGTAATAAACCACAGTGGTTCTGTGATTATCCTCCATATAAGTAGCTGCAATTCTCAGAGGGACTCTTGAAACAAGGTCTATTTCATTCTTCACTGCCAGTAACTCCAGGAGGCTAAAGCTGAGCTGGGGTTCCTGGGAAGACCACTTGCTCTCACCCACATCAGGACCCATCTGCGCTCCCTATCCTGAAAAGCCAGCATTGGTCACCATGCGGATTGCTAATAGCTCTAGCAAAGGTCCGCCCCAGAAGAGAAAATGGAGTAGACACCATCATTAAAAAGGGACTTTCAATGGACAGTCCATATCTTAAGTCTGGAAGCTTCAGTGCCTGATCAGGAAGGGGGAATTGCCCCATAGGCCACCTGGTGCCAACCAGTTGAAAGTACTGGCATGCTGTTGACTAGAAGGGCCTGGGGAATTGCTTGATGTGGGCTAGAATTTGGTCAAATTTCTCCTCTGGAAAAACCATGAGGCCCAGGTTGATTTTGAACAGGGCTCCCAAATGCACGAGTCTTGAGATCAGATAAGGAAGCTTTTCTGGTCATGTTCTATGAATCTAAGATGTTCCTGGACCAAATTTGGCAAGCATGTTGTCGTCACTTCATATGACTGAGCAGTAGGTTACGCATGTAGTGACAGATCTAGATGCCCCGTTGTCTCAGTCAAGCTCCCCAGGTGGCCATCACCATTACAAACCCCACAAAGAGGATGACATGTCCAGGGGCACTGCCTGGAGCTGATAATGTTTGTTCCCAATTGCAATTGCCCCAGCAGTGCAACACATGGAAGCTATTGGGTCGCAGGGACATATAAGATAAACTTGCTTGAGATCCATGAATCATGAGAAAAGTTGGGGGACTATTGGATCAGAAGAGCTACGGCCAACTTTCTCCTCATGCAACTTCTGTGCATGGAGAGGCCTATCTAGATAATGATGGGGAAGAATTTCCAAGCCCTGGTAAATGGAGAAAAACAAATCAAAGAATTTACAGTTCAGTGTGGATGGAAGTAACAGTTGCAGCAAAAATGACTTGAAAGCCCTTAAGTGTCTCTTGAGAATGGGTGGGTCGGGCATAATTTAAATCAGGTCTAAGGTGCTATTAAGGGCTTATTCTTGTTTCACATTGTCAAAGGGCGCCAGGATGCCTCTGGAAATAGCACTGGAATCTAAAACCACATATTTCTTCAAGCCAAAATGTTAAAGAGAAGAGAAGATCTGGCAATATCATATCAGGCATTGCAAAGGAAAGCTAGCATCAACATTATAGAACCCAGCTTTCTGGCCTCCCCTCTTTGGAGTCCTACAAGACTACTACCTGAAAGGGGGTTTCAAAGAGGATGGCTCTAGACTGTTCTCAATGGTAGCAGATGACAGAACGAGGAGTAATGGTCTCAAGTTGCAATGGGGGAGGTTTAGATTGGATATTAGGAAAAACTTTTTCACTAAGAAGGTGGTGAAACACTGGAATGCGTTACCTAGGGAGGTGGTAGAATCTCCTTCCTTAGAGGTTTTTAAGGTCAGGCTTGACAAAGCCCTAGCTGGGATGATTTAACTGGGACTTGGTCCTGCTTTGAGCAGGGGGTTGGACTAGATGACCTTCTGGGGTCCCTTCCAACCCTGATATTCTATGATTCTATGATTCTATGAAGACCTCTTCTTCTGAGAGCACAAGAAGGAGCAGAAGATGGACAGGTTTGTCTGAGCCAGTGCCACACACACCACAGTAGCTCACAAAGTAATAGAAAAGAGGCTCTGACTCTTCTAAGACAGCTGTCGAACTTCAGGTCCACTAAAACCTACCCCATCGATTAACATCAAGATCTCCATCCCCACCGTGAACAATCCTGACTGAGATGAAGGATAGACAAGATAATTTTTGGGACTATTTGGTAACTTTATCCAATCGGACTGGATACCATTTTAGAGATCTTATTGACTGGACTTTTTTGTTGGACCACCTGGCCTTAGCAATTCTCAAGAGATTCGGTATGGGGCAAGTGGAGCAGCTTTTCCTATGCCTCATCGTGACGGGGTCCTAGCTGAGGGTTGGTTGAGTTGCAGGTTTGGTTATCTTGAGGGTGAAATGTATCAAATCAACCAAGTCTGTTAGTGAACAAGCAACCTGGGACATCTGATTCAGAGTGCTCAGAGCAGGTGGGAAGCTCCTCTTCATCCTCCAAGAACTGGGGCAAATATTAGAGCTTGTCTATGTTTAAAACACTGCAGCAATGCAGCTGCACCACTGCAGCTGTAGCAGTTCTGTGAAGACTCTACTGATGGCAATGGCAGGGATTCTCCCATCGCCGTAGGTAATCTGCCTCCTGAGAGGCAGTAAGTACTTAGGTCAGTCTCCCATCGACATAGTGCTGTCTACACTAGAGGTTAGGCCAGTTTAACTACGTCGCTCAGGGGGGTGAAAAATCCTTAGCAACGTAGTTATATCGACCTAATTTCCTCATGTAGACCAGGCCTTAGTTACATCTAGGAGAGTCCTCAGAAAAAACAGACTAGATTTGCTTGGGGGTGGGAGGGGGGAAGGAGGCAATACTTACAGCCTTTGATCTGCAAATCCTGAAAGGGAGAAGAAGAGCTTCATCCTCTACTTTTAAGAGTGTGATGGAGGGAGAAGGAAGAGCTATGTGAGAATATGTGGAGGGTCTGTAAGCAGAAACAGCCACATGGTTTGGGTTTTCAGGATGCCAGTCAAGGCAGCACAAAGCATGTTGAGGATATCTAAGTGCAGCTGAGATTTTAAGTTGCTTAGGTTTGTGGAAGCAATGCCTCCTCAAATGACTGAGGTAACTAATCACCTGAGGTTTGACAGCCAGGGAAGGGGAGAGAGAAGACAAAAATGAAGCAGCAGGTGAATGGTGGGAGGGAGGGGCAGAAAAACAGGGTAAGAGCCGTACTGCTTCGCCCCTCCCTGGAATACTGTGGGCAGCTGAAGCTGGCCACTGTGACAGTTCAGGGGAGGTCTCTGGGAGCACACCTCTTCCACCCACTGGCTCAACACTTGCTGGCTGCCACGATGATGGAGCAGAAATAACAGAAGTGAGCAAACTCCAGACTGGAGTAAGCGGGGAAACAGTCCTGCTTAGGAGAAGGCACCAGAATGAAGTAATAAAACAATCAGGAGAAGACTGCCAGCATGTGGAGCTAAATACAGGAACAGGAGCCTTTGATGCTGCTGGTTGGGCCTTGCTCAGCTATTGAAGCAGTTGTGGAAGTGGGGAGGAATCATACTGTTAGTCAAGGGGAATCCCTAGATTCGCTCAAACCCCCCCCTTCACCACAACCTCTCGGGAGCCCTTTGAGGGCAGGTCTACACTTAAAATGCTTCAGTGATACAGCTGTAGCGCTTCAGTGAAGAGCTTCTCCTGCCGGCATACTTAATCCACCTCCCTGAGAGGCCGGTAGCTATGTCGACAGGAAAAGCCCTCCCATCAACATAGCGCTGAGGTCGATATAATTGCATCACACAGGGGTGTGGATTTTCCACACCCTGAGTGACGTAGTTATGCCGATGTAAGTTTACAGCATGGACCTGGCCTAAGATGCACAGTGAACTAGAGGAGCAGGAGAGAACTAGCAAAATATCCTGAAGAACAGAGCCCTCAGTGAGTCACTGAGGGAAGCTCAGCGCATGCGCATGGAAGAACACTGGGGAGCAATGTCAGGGCAGTTCATCAGGCGTGTCTGTAGAGAAAGCAGACAGGCAGACCGCACTAAGGGAAAAAAACAGGGGTAAACTCTTGACTGCCTAAGCCTTTGAGAAAGCAGAAAAACTCAGTAGTTCTTAACCTGATGGAACAGCAGATTCCCATGACAGAGAATCAGAGTCTTCATGCTACTCATACTGGACTTCTTGTTTGTTTTTAATTATACCCAAAAAGCACTAATCCATTTAGCTATACATACAGTAAGTATTTTTACATGGACTAAACCTGAGATTTTTTTTTTCCTAAATCAGAACTATTCCTGAATTATAAGAATGCCAAAACATCTGCAGACACAAAGCTTCAACTTTAAAGTCATTTAAACCACAATTTAAAAACAAACAAACAAAAACCACACACGCACCCCCGTCTGACAAATTTTAGCTAGTGATTTTTTTTTATTTGTTTTTTTTTTTTTTTTTTAAATAGTGGAGCTGTAAGTCCTTATACATGTGGACTTCTATAAAAACTGCTGACGATTCCTTAAGAGTGGTGGCAGCATGCATCACTACTAATGCTATGCCAGCTGATGTTTCCCTAGTAGTCTCTGCATACCTTGTTCATTGTCACTTGTTTTGAGGGACTCTTCAGACCAACTTCTATTGCTTTTGACCTCTGACCTTTTCCTGGTGTGCCTTTCTTCTGTGCAGTCTTTGACCTTTGCAGTGGCCTCTGGCTGAACAGCCTCAGCTAAATCTTTCCTGCTTTGCCGGCCCAACTTGCCGGATGGGGATCTCTCTGGTGACACCTGCTGCTCCCATAGTTCCCTAAGATGCTGCAGGTGACGCTGCTTTTTGGGATGGAGCCCTGTTAATTCAATGCACACCTTCAGGTTGGTCACCTCATTACAATTGGGCTCTTCTAAGTGGTTAGAGGAATTGTTTGTCATTTCCCTCTCAGGCCAGTCATCTAATGGAAAAATAACTAAAAATTAATCAAAAAGCCCCCTCAACTTAAAACAAAAGCTACATTTCACTTGCGGGGCATATAGTCTCAGCTTTACCACCACACTATGCATTTTAAAAAGTTTGGTCATTAAGGGTCACATGCACTAGGGTCATTTGCATTGCTATGGCTACAGTGTCCAATGACTAGTGCTTTACCCTCAGATACCAAGAGATTATTTTAAGTGAAATGACAGTGCTCAGATTGGTAACTATCAAGTTCATAAATGGAGACATTAATTCATAGGGATACTCCTTTCACAAGAAATTCCTTAAGGGAGACCAAAGCAATGGGGTTACCTTTGGAGCTCCTCCTCTTTTTTGCCTTTGACACAGCTTCATCCTGCAGTTCATCCACATAGTTTTCATTTTGGCTGGCCCCATTCTGTACTTTCTCGCCAGAGTGTTTACGCTTTCTATCCAGACGTGGGCATGGATGCTGACTGATATCTTCTGTTGACTGGTCCCCTATATTTTCATAGAGAGAATGTCTCTCCAGATAATATTTCTCAGTTGGAGCATCTCTTTCCTTTGAGGTTTCAAGAAAATGATCTTGGTTGTTTTCTGCACTATTAAAATCACCTAAAAATAATTAAAAACAAAACAGAGTCTATTGTGAAATAACTCATTTCTGATCTCTTCAATTTCTATCTCCTAATAATATATCCTTATGGATTTCTGAACCAAACAAAAAATAGTTTATTTTAGATCTAATTTTGCTACAGTCAGCTGTAAAACAGCAACTTTCCCAGCAGTCAAGTTGAAAACCAAGCACATCTTCAAATTTTCGGCCTTCAATTTTTAGCCAGCATCCAATCAGGCACTTCACCATACAAGTAGCCGTAGAAATGCCACAGTATACTTACCTTTCTCTTTAATTCAGGGTTTTTCCATGACTTTAAAAAGAATCACCTTTAGATATCAAAAGCACATACTCTTTTGAAAGAGTAACCTTAAAAATCAGATAGCAATGCAAGCTTCATTTCTGCAATGACTTTTATAAAATTAATTTCAGCAGCTCTGATACTTTAAGTCAATGCAAGACTAATCATGCCAAACTGCAGAGCCTGATTACAAGAATTTAACCCTGCTACTGTGTGTCCTTGGACGTACAAATGGAAAAACACAAGTGAATGCACATTCTAGCACTCACTCTTTGATAGGAAAAACACTTCAAGAATAGCTGTGAAATGATAAGACTCTACCTGAATTTATTTTAAGGTTATATGCAGCCCTGTACACCGTAATAATCTCCCAGTCACCGTATAGCAAGTTCCCACCATCTCTTCCTTCAAAAAAAATCCAGCACTCGTTTCATGAAGCTTTCCAGCTACAGTGACCATATAAGTCTTGAAAAATTTACCTGATGCTACTTGAGTAAGCAAAGAGTCCTGTAGCACCTTAGACTAACAGACTGTTAGTCTACAAGGTGCCACAGGACTCTTTGCCACGTTTACAGATCCAGACTAAACACAGCTACCCCTCTGATACTTGAGTAAGATTACTAGACAAGGAGAAAAACGCCTATGCTACCATGTCCCTTCAAATTTAAGGGCCTGATTCAGGATCAGCTTAAGCGCATGCTTAATTTCAATGGGACTTAAACATTGTACAGGGATTCTTTGACTAGAGATTATTTCCTGAAACAGAACCTAAAAAAACAAAATAAGTGCGTACTACTTATTATGCACTATACTTAAGTAACATATCAATCAACTTTGAATTTTTAATACTATACACACACACACACACACTTTTATATATTAGAGTTTACATCTCTCATAAGTCTTACCCTTCCTGGCTCGCTCTTCTGTTGTCTTCCCCCCCCCCCCCGCCCAAATATTGTTTATAGTCCATTTCCTCTTTTCTTTCTCCCCCATCTGCCAACATTTCAAATCCCTTTTGCTTCCATATACATTGTCATGTATTGCTCAGCCCCTCTATTTTCAGTTTCTCTCCCATTTCTCCCCCTCAAAACTGCTCTCACATACACACACACACACACACACACACACACACACGAAGTCTACTTAGTTTCTAATTTATCCCATCAATCTCTTCTCTTCAACCACATCTACTCACCCTCTACCCTCTTCCTTTCACTCACCCTGGCCCCATTTACCCATCTCCACCCATCCCATCTACTTAGTCATGTTTGTCCCATCTTACACAGGGCTTGACACATTTTCCAGAACCCCAACTATCTGTGAACTAGATTAAGGGTCCCCAGTCTCCTTTTGGCAATGCCCAGGCAAGAAGCTAAGCCAATCCCCATTGACTGGGAAAGGCAGAGGGTAAATTGAGCTGGCTTGCCACCATTCCATTCGCCAGTACTTCTCGGTGCCTGCCTCCTTTGCTCCTGAACTTAAATTTATTTTTAAATGAACGCTTAGCCCTTTAGTTCCTAGCCCTCATGATTGCAAAGACAACCTTCAAAATGTGAATCAGCTACAAACCAACGCAATCACGTCTGCCTGAATCTGCAGACAGAATGAAACAATTATGTGTAGTGCACAGTATTTCCTTAAATAGGTGCTGGTTCTGAAGTCTCATGTTGACATTTACATAGTCTTCATTATTTACTATTTTACTGCTGTTCAAAGCACACAAAGGAGGACTATCCTATTATGAAAATCTCAAAGGTCTTCTACAAGCAGCATCTCATTGTGCAGGGATAGTAAATTTGTGTGTCAAGGTCCAAATTTCTTGGTCAACATATAGTCAAGGTCCAGACTCCAGAAAAAAAAAAAAATAAAACCCAACAATGATAAATAAAACAAAATAATAATAATAATAACAACAACAATGAGTAAATAAAAGGATTTCAGGGTCCGTTCAGTCTGGTGGTCTGGATTTCACCCATGGTCTACCTATTGACTACCCCATCATAGTGTGTCATAAGTGACTAGAGCTTGAGAAAGGTCTTCTTCTCCCGAGGAGTTTATGCTCGTTTTCCTACCAGAATGGTAGGAACCTGGACCCTGCTTTGGCATCATCTTTTGTAGCCTTGAGCTAATAGGTTCCTGACAAAGCCAAGCACCCATATAGTCTGGCTGTTGGAAGGAAGGGGGCGGGGGGTGAAAAAAGTGAATGTGTTCCCCCAACCTCTCCTCAGAACTCTCCAACTACTACAAGGATGGTATCTGGTCCTTCCTTAGGTTTTGTCTATGTTCTGCCACACTACTGAGCAGCTCCAAAGCTACCATCTCCTGCTGACCACAGTTCTTCCCAGCTGAAGCAAAGCTAAATTGACCTCATGTTTGTCAGTTTTACTGCTGCCCTTAGAGTTTCCTTTAGCAGCAGTGATAGTGAAGCAGCCCCTGGTCAGTTTCCACTTACTGCAACTTGGAAAAGCTCTAAGCAGCAGTTAAGGCGTTTCAGCTGTCTGCAGGCTCCAGAAAAAACACTGCATAAAAGTTTAAACTCCATTTAGGTTACAAACTCAACCAATAAAAGGACAAGAGGTAAAAGCCAGGGGCACTTTCTCAAGAAAGCACTATATTTGTCCTGTGGAATGTTCATGCCCTGACCATACTTCTCTGTGGTTGTTTGGTGCTGTGTGAACCCATTTTTTAGATTGTTCATCTTGTACATAACACTGATACGTCTTTTCCTTTTATAAAAAATACAAAGATTGGAAGAGTGGAGCAGCAACCTTAATTTATTATACTCTTTCTCCAAAAAGTTACCGTCCAAAATCAAAATGCACTTGTAAATATTAGACACCTGCACATGTGATAACAATGTACTAAGAGTATCCAGCCACATATAACATCAGCACATCAGATTTGTTCTGCACAAATTTAGAAGAAGTTGGACCGGCAACATTTTAAGTTATCACTTCAAAAATGTCTTTAAAAACATAAAATAAAATCTGATAGTGATCTACACACTCTCTCTCTCTCTCATCATTTTGTGCTTAACTCCCTGAACAGACAAGTCAAAGGGCATTTCAATCACATTTCTAGTAGTTACATTTTTTAGGTGTTCACCCATACCAGAAATTATGTAGCGTCTTTTAGATTGAAAAATCACTGTTATGGAACGGTCTCCCTGTTGATAATGCACTTTGGAATAAGAAAGGGCAGGAACACCCTGATTACCTCCTAGAGATCCCTTGTAAGGACCTGGAGGAGCAGCAGTCCTTATTATGACCATCCAGAGATTGCAGATGGGATTTGCAGGGAACAGCCATTTAGCACCCCCTCGTTACTAATGAAAAAGTGACATCAAATTCATTCAACTCCCTAATTCTTTTATTTCCAAGCAGGATCTGACCTAGAAACCCAGAATGCCATGCCTTGCAAAGAACTGCCCCAAGAATGAAGAAGTGGCAATGTTCACTTTAGTCTCATTATCATCAGTCCTTCCTTCACACAGTTTTTCTGGTGCATTGTTTCTAGAGAGACGAGCAAAATTACCACCAATGCCAGTCCACATGTCTGTGGCAAATAGCTGATGGGAGTAGTTCCACTCATTCCTGTCCTCTCTCTGATTCTACCACACAGGCAGTAGGAAACTCAGTGATGCTCCCGTGATGGCAGCATGATAACCTATTACTGCCAAGCTAGCAGGCCAGTCCTTTACTGACCTATTTTAAAAGATTAGGAACATTAGATGTTCAATGTATATAAAATGTGTGACATTATAATCTGCCTATGCCAATATTGCAAAGTGAGGGAAGAAATATTCAGGCAGAGTTATAAAGTTTTGGGAAGCATACTGACTATGCTGTATTTGCAGATTACCAAAAATACACTTTTCTACAATTTCACTTAAAAACTAAAGACTCATTTCTGTTCAGCAAAATTCTACAAGTGCCTAAGTGAATGACAAATCCACAGGAAAAACCCGAAACAAAAGTCTGGGCTGTCAGATGGCCCAAAGTTTGGCACCATCTTCTCAGGCACGTACCCTGCATCAAAGCATTATCGTTATGGGGTCTAGTTATGCCAAATGCCAAGAGGTTGTTACTTTTTGTTTTTTGCTCAGAACAACTGCAGTATTTTCACAGAACACAACTCCTGTGAACTCTATTCATATTTTACCACCAGATTCCACTCTGTCCTGAATCTGGTTTGGAAAGCCATCTGGACCAAAAAGACACAGGACTCCCAAAATCCAGGTATGAATATCAAAGAAAAGTGCATTAGCACAAGGACAGTCTCCCCTCTTTGGGCCCATACGCAGAGTTTGGTCTTCCTCAGGCACTCATGCCTCCCTTGTACCCTTTACTCTGCTAAGAAAGCAAACAGAAAAACACACTTTGGAGTTTTCAAATCACCACTATTCAAATAATAAGCAGCAGAAAGAGACTAATATAATAATAAATGCTAGTTTTCATATCAAACACATCACATAAGAAGGTTGACTCTAAAACAACAAACGCTGCTACAGTAAGGGCAACACTTTCCTGACATCATTTGCTAACCTCAGTCCAGTCATACTAACTCAGCAACAAAAGCCATCTTTTACTATCCTTTAAAACGGGAAACTGTAAAGGACGACGACTCTACACATATTGTTTTCCACTTGAAGCAGTATCCCCAGTGCACTGGTAACACTATGTAAGAAAGAAATGGTTATTAAAAACTTTTCTTCATTTTCTCCATCTTCCTTTTCCTGCCAGCACAAACTCTATTTAACGCCACATCTCCCATACAATGTGAACAGAAAACACATACCTTAGTTTTTAAACTGTAGTTCTTTCTTTATAGATAAAGTGGCAACTAGAACCAGCTTTTCCTCTCCTCTTCAGTGACTTCTCACTGCAGGCATTTAAGTAAGATGCCTTTTAGTCCTCATCCCAACTTTTCACAGGACACTTTATCTGAACATGAACTAGCATTCATCACCAAGATCACAACAAAAATAGAACAATTCAGCCAAGCCAATTGTCAGGATAAAGCAAGCCGTATTCTGACTATCCCATGGGGGGAAAAAATTCACATTGTCCCTCTCGGGATGTCTTTTCCTGGATATTTTCCATCCTTGTTCCCTTCACCTAAATCCATTATATTCAGAATCATGAGGCTTTTTTGCACCACTGCCAGTCATTGCAAGGTAATGCTGACCAGGCCAAATGGCAACAACAGAATGTTTGCTGTTTTGATCTTTCATTACTCAGCATGTATACAAGCAAGAAACTGAAGGATTACCTATGCTGTGTGCTAAGGAACATAGACAGCTAGCAAAGAGGCTGCAGATCAGTTCTTAACATCTGAATTTTAACCTCCTTGCAAATAAAAGGTATTATACTTCCATGCACAGAATTGCCATAATCTCCTCCTCACACCCATATTCCCCAAAAATCTCTGAACATACCAGTTTTTATTTTTCTCTATTAAACAGCATCTCTCTACTGTAATATCAGAGGAGCAAAACTACCAGTTTGTCTATCAAGACATTTGCAGCTTGTAGAATTTATTTACCCTTACATATTTTTGTATGATGTTAGTACTGCTCAAAAATTATGGTTATTTACCAACATGCTTGCGTCACATGACCTACACTGAAGTAAATGTAGGTATCTGTATGCTTAAATCACTTGATCACTGAACATTTCTATGACTCACGACACACGCATCCAATAATTTATTGTGTTTGTGCTATGGAAATGCTCCATAGAAGCATTGCCACAGCAACATTTACTAGTCACCTTAGCAACAAAGCAGCTTCACTACTGTTCGCATATTTCCCGCTGAGTCCTAAACAAGATGGAAGAGTACTAAGACACTTACAGTTTATGCCTCTATTTAACCAAGTTTGAATCTTTGTACTCTTCTGCAGAGAGAGAGCGCCTATTCCTAGCAATAGTCTGCATTCTAAACACTGAAGAAATGTCTTAGAAGTCATTAGACAATGTGAACCAGTTTATTAAGTTATCATGGAGTTTTTTGGGATGGCAAGGCTTTACCCATGTGCCACTTGACTAAACCCCCAAGACAGCCCAGGCTGTCAGATGGCTGTACTAATTCATTAAAAAAAGGCAGAGTGGCAAAAATATTCATTATACTATTATTATTGCTGTAGGAGGCAAGGGTTATAGAAGTAGTGTCTGAAACTGCCACTAGATCTTAAGGCAATGATCCTGTATTGCGTTCTATGCACAAAGACTACTGTACCCTGCACAGGGCCCCACTGACATGACTGGGGCCTTGCAAGGTCACAGCAGTTGAGCTGCATACCACATTACAGGATCAGGCTTTAAATTGTATTTGTTTTTCTTTCAAATTCACGTTAGCCAGCTAAAGGTTCACAGCAGGGTTCAAATTTAACATTTTACCAGAAATTACTGATTAATCAAATAATTTTGTTCATGAATTTCCTGCTAGCATCTGGAAGGTCTACTGCTGTAATATTAGATAGAAATTTATGAACATTATATAAAACAAAATGTAGCATCTTTTCAGCATCAAGATCCAACATAGGAGGCAGAGCATAAGCTAGAAGAAGTTCTGAAATACAGTTGTTTAAAGTTCTATTCAATTTTAAACCTTTCAGCAGAGATTAGGAATTGGATGGGGGGGGAGGGGCGTGAAGGAATGAGAGTATTTACATTTTCTCCTGTGAGCATGGTTGTTGAAAGCCACAGCTGGTAAACTGAGGAGAACACTAGGCAAAGTTTATCACATCTTTGCCAGTTGTTATTCGGTTAGAGAGACTGTCAGGATTCCCCAGCAATTCAAGCTGCACCAGAGCACCAAAAATACTATGCTAGAGGTATTCAAGAAGTGCAAAATTCATATCCCTGATTTAATCAGCTGCTATATCAAAGAGTAGAAGGTGAAACAGGGCAGTAAAAAGTTTTACTGAGACCAGGGCTATCCTATAAACTTACACCGGTATCACTAAGTCACTCAGGAGTATGAAAAATCCACACCTTTGAGCAACTCAGTTATGCTGACCTAACCCCCGCTGTAGATAGTGCTATATTCTCCCATTAACATAGCTACCGCCTCTTACGGAGGTGCATTAAACTACACCAATGGCAGAAACTCTCATGTCGGCTAGTAACATCTTCACTGAAGCTCTACAACGGTGCAGCTATGCCGCTGCAGCACTTTAAGGGTATGTCTCACTACAAAAAATATGTTGACTTAAGTTACATTGAAGTACAGCCAATGCAGTAATTAAATCACTTTTGCATAGCCACACTATGCTCCTTGCGTCGGCGGTGCACAACCTCACCAGGAGCACTTGTGCAGATTGTACTGTCGGTGTGGGGCATTGTGGGATGGCTTCAGAAAGTCAGCAACAGTCCATATAAGCAATGCACTGACACTGTGTCGACCTAACTGCTACGCCTCTCACAGAGGTGGAGTTATTAAGTTGGCATAGCGGACCAAGTTACATCAGCAGGAGCAACATTTTAGTGTATATGCTTACAGAGTTAGGTCGTAAGCTACCTTACATCGACCTAACCCTGCAGCGTAGACCAGGGCTAAGTGCAGACCTGCCTTGAGAACCAAATTAGTATCTGCAGGTGTAGTTGCTGCAAAGCCCATCATGTGCAAGTGAAACTCCCTTACTAAAAGAAAGCTGCATTTGGCAATTTTAGCAAGCCTATAAAACTTCCCATTAATTCATAGCTAATTAATTGCGCACAAGAACGTACTCACAAAACGTCATAATACCCTCCCCACACCCAGCAATTCTTTACTAGTTCCAAATGCATTTCATCCAATGGAGTCTCATGAGCCAGAACACTGCTAAGTTATGGATTTGAGAAAACTGCAAATTGTACGGTTTGGTTTTATTTTTTGCTATTTTCTGCATCATCAAAAGTGTAATTTTAAGATTACATTTATAATAGTGAGGGATAATCCTCAAACAAGTGAGATGTGCATCTGAAGAAACTTTTCTCTCTCCTTCCCTCACCCTCTGAACTATTCCCCGTTTTCTCTCTCATCAACCAACTCCAGCTTGATCTACTTTTGGCAATAGCCTGTTCTTCCCTTCACCCTACCCCTGTGAGAACTTAGGTGACCTGCCCTCCCTCCAACAGTGGCATCCAGGTGGCACGACCCAGATGCTGCTGCTCTTACATCACTTTGATGTTTCAGAATGTGTGTGGGATTTAATGGAGGGCATTACAAGTATGCAGTGCACTCTAAGGTGTGAGTAGTGCTGGGAACTGAAAGCTCTAGCAGCAGCACCCTGTAGAAAGTCTATCATGCTTCTGACCAGGCAACGGGATACTGTAGAACAACAAGGCCTCATTGCTCCTGAAAACTCACTCAATACACCTTAGGGAACAGGACGACGAGTTTATAGAAGCTACGCTTGGTTGCCATTTTGATATTAGCTGTAGGTTAACAATGAAATCTTCACTGTTACTTTGTCAAGCTACTTTTTTGTTCACATTTTATTTTAGTGGCCGCAACACCACAGTAACTTGACTTAGGTGAGGAACTGAGCAGGTGCAAATCATCATCCTGTCCACCAAAATTATTAAACAAAGACCAGGACAATAACTCACAATTATTAAATTGCTTAGATGACATTTTCTACCAGCCCTACTCATAAGTTCCCGATAATGCACATCAACCCAACAAATTATACATATACTACAGACCATCCAGTGTTCTATTAACGTTCTTCTTGAATTGCAACTTTGAATTTTCTGCAAATACGGAATAAAACAGTGATCAGATCCTTAATTAATTTATTACAAGCTGTTGCAAGGAAAACGGTTTGGAGACTGATGGAACCCACACCACTTGCTATGAATTAGAACTAAATTTTACAAATATACATTAAAAAATTAATATGACTTAAGAAAAAAAGTGCTTTGTGCTTTTTGCAATAGAGCTCAATGACAGTACTTCCATACTCTGTCCCACGCTACTGCAAAGTCTCTTGCCCTTGGTCCAAACAACAATGGCATCACCAACAGACAGTTTCACAGCATGGTGACTGCCCTTGAGGACTTCTGATGGTCTAACACATACATACCCTGCCACAGTAATAAGTGGAGGGGATGAGACAGTTACACATGCATTTTCAATTTCACAGCTACAGTTTATTTATAAATGAAGTACATGTGGTAGATTATATTCTTGACTTCCCCTGCCACCCTTCCATTTTGCCTGTCCCCATATAGTGAAGGAAAGCTACATTATGGGAACTTAACAGTGCCATCCGTTTTTAAAAAGAACGTCACAAAAGGGAAAACCAGAAAGTTCTACTTAAAAACTGATGGTGCAATAAGAGCCTGGGTTTTTAGTTTAATCTGTTAAGGTACTTGTTCATCTACTGCAAAGTAGATCCATTTAGAGCGATAACTACTATGACAACCTGCCGAAAGGTGCAACTTTCAACTGACATTCATAGATCAAAAAATATGCATGGAAAATGGCAGAGGTCACAACTCTATATATGAAAATGTGACTAGATACGGTTATGTACATTTGTATTAGTTACTGCTGTCACTATTAATCATTCTTTTATTTACAACATTCTGTAGTGATAAAAATTCTACTAGTTTCCATGTATTACGTAGTTTTAGGACAAACTGCTATAGTATATACACACACACACACACACACACACACACACACACACACACTTCAAAAAGCCTTCTAAATGTGCTTACATCTATCATTGTCATTTTGATCAGCAATGGCATCTTCCAGAGTGACAGACTTTGGCTTCTTTTCATTATTTCCTTTCAAGTTTTCCCAGTCTGCCTGGTTGAATCTGCAGACCTCTGAGTCTTTGGTTGCTGTGTGGCCTTCTCTCTCTTTCATCTCCAACTCTGAGAAGCGCATCATTGCACGCTAGAAAGAGAATTGATATGAAAAAAATCTCACAATAAAAGCTACTCCATTTACCTTACCTTATATGAAAGTATTTCCAAAGAAAAATCTGCTCAAAACCAAGGTTTGAGATATATATCTAATATATAAAGTTTAAAATATCTCAGTTGTATAAAAACATTCAGAATTTCTAGTATCTATATGTAAAAATCCACACAATTCTTTCATATATAAAGATATACTGTATATAAACAAAAACATTCCGTTTTGGAGGTATAAGAAACAAAACAAAAACATAAAAACAGAAACTGCACAATGAATAAAGACGACCATGGCCCACAAACTTCCCTTTGTGTATTTGGAAATGAAATTTAACTCAAAGGTTTATGTAAGATTCTAGTAATAAAAATTTGAAGAACTGACCTCACAGTAAGCAGCAGGTAGACATAAAATACTGTCCTCTTGTAATCCTTCCATCTATGTAATTAAAATGGGCACTCAATGGATCATTTAAATAATTTCATCCATTTTTATAAGCATAACCAATTCTTTTCTTAACAATGCACAACAATTTGGTTTAACTCATCTTTTAATTAAAAGTAAAGTATCTTAAGGAAATTCCTATACAATATCTGTCATCGCTCAACATCAAATTCAATACTGCTTCTATTCCTTTACTACATTCTTGATTGGTGAAAAGGTTGCATAAAAGTTGCATAACACCCACCAACACATGGCTGCTACTCCTCTCCATCAAATGTCACGTATGGTATACTAATCAGAACTTCTGGATACCCTTTGCTATCTTACAGTACAAGCCTACTGAGAAGCTAAAGCAACCACTAGTCTAACATATCATGCATTCTTCAGCTTCCCTAACTGCAGAATATTTAATACTTATGTTATCAGCACTTTATCAGTTCTCATTTAAAGCATTTTTTAAACTGACTAGTGAATACATATAGTTCACATCTACTACTATTCACATAACCTGGCTTCACAGTTTTATAAACAAAAAGTTATTGTTACCATTTCTGGCAACATCTAGACCAAATAACATATTCCCCACCTGTGTAGGATATATCAAATTTAATACTCGACTGTGACTTTATAAACAAAAACAGAAAAAAATGCTTTGGTAGTTAAACCTCACAGACTCACCTGCAGTGCCCGCTGCTCTCGGCTGAGTTGACTAGAATCTGCATACAGTTCAGTTGTAACACACTTGAATCGATCACCTACATAGCCAGCAGAGTTTGCAATTCTTTTTGCCAATTTAGATGGCTTGGGTTTCAAAATTTTGCCATCAGTAGATTCTAGATCATCAGTTCCATCTTTGGTATATGTCTGATTAGATTCAATATTTGACTGTATATTTCCCATACAAAGTTGTTTTGCACCATCCTGTACTTTGCCAAAACACATAGCTGGACCATCACTCCCATGAGTATTCTCTAAGAAAGCAGAGGAAGGCTGAACTGGTAATCTTTCTTTATTTTGGCTTCCTGATACATCCTCTTTCCTTAAATTGAACAGTGATGAATTCTGAGCCTGTTTAAAATTATAGGTTTCGTGGAAATCATTTCTTCCAAACTCTTCTCTCATTACAATAAAATCTCTGTGCTGCAACACTTGTTCTACCTTGCGCTTTGTGGCGTCACTAGTCTGATTACTGCTTTCAGTAGTAAAGCCAGTTTTTGCTACATTTGTTTCACTTTTCACATCTTGTTCATCTCGCAGAAGATCTGAAAAGATGTGTTTGTCACTTTTGGGCGCGTTCTTACTATGACTTGAACTTTGGTGTGATTTTGTGTTCTTATCAATAGGTACTTCATAATGTGTCTTTGTACTGGTTTCCAGCATCTCTGGCAATCTATTTCTTGTAGCAGGATCCTCATAGCGGAGTCTTTCATGTGACCTAGATCTTCTTTCTGATTTTTCATCCTTATTTATTTCCAAAACTGAATGCTGTAACAACATAGGATGTACCATCCCCATCCCCAGGGCATCCTGATAGGTCATAAACTCTCCTCTAGCAGCTGGCAGGGTGTATGGAATGCCAGGTTTTGGTGCCAGATGCCCAGGGAAAAGACTGCCATTGGGTAACAAAAGTGGATGAGGATACACAGGTCCTTTTCCATGTAAAGATAAAGGGCTTATAGCTATACCCTCTGGAACAGGAAATGGGAGATAACTTCTTGGATACGGCAATGGTGGAGATCGGAATGCCTCATTTGGAGGTAAAAACATGGAACTTGATGCAAGGGCATTCTCATTTGCTTTGAAACTAGATTCTTGATTATTGGATTTAGTCACTTTACTGCTATGTTTTGCAGACGTTGCTAAAGGTTGTCCTATATGCTGTATGACAGACGCAGTACTTTCCATAGCACTCCTGTTTGTCTTGGTGCAGTCTACATTGGCATTTGGAGCTGGTGAAGCAGATGCTGGCCGACCTCCACTTGACACAGACCCTGAAATATTACTGACTACTGCTTCTGTTCCACCCATCCTAGGGCAAGAAGAGCTTCTCTGTTGTGGTATCACCCAGTCTAATGCTTTGTTTTTCAACTGCATGTTTTTACCACTGGTATCTTCGTTCGGACTTGGACCGGGAACAACCCAGGATGAGGGTGCAGTGCTAATTATTTCAGGTCTATAAAGAGGACAACCATTTCCTGAAGGAAAAATCGTTTCTTTCTGAACATCGCTTCCAGGTAAAACTATTCCACTTCCACCTCGGCTATGAACTAAAACAGTTGGTGCCATTTTTTTAATAAGGTCAGATTTGGTTGTCTCTGCATCAACCACTTTCGATGACAAGTCTAGTGGTTTGTCTATGACATCTTTGGCAGTTGTTTGTTTTTCTAGTGGCAGAGGTGACCGGCTGTCCTTTCTATCGTGACCTGTTTTTCTTACATGTGTTGTAGCTTGCTGTGAAATTTCACCAGTGTCGTGTGTTTTGGGAACTTTTCCATTAGACAGTCGGGAAGGAGGAAATTCATTACTTACACTCACATATGGCTTTGGGAGTGTAACTGAAGAAGGAGACGTTGAAATTCTGGAAAACTGTTTGTGATACTCTGAGTAGGTATCCCCAACTTGTGTGGGAAGATGAACTCTAGGAGATGGTCTCGGCGAATGAGATAACAAGATAGCAGGGTCTGTCGACATATTACCAGCAGCTGACTTTGCAGATGGGACTCTGGGCTGTTTGCTGTTCTGAATATGTGGATAGGCATGAGAGTCAACAGGATTTCCAGGACTAACTCCCATCTTCCAAGACAAGCTTTTATCTGGACAGTGTACTAGTGGGGGAATTGCTGGAGATGCTGAAGCAGCTGAGATCCTCATTGGTGAAGCTAAAGATGATGGAATGTGGGGAGTAACGTAGTGAGAAGGCGGCAGGTATAAAAAACGTTCACCATTTGTACATACAGGTGAATATGTCAGATGTTGTGGTAAGCTGTATGTGGACTGCTGAGGTAGCAATGCCTTATACATGTTCAATGAATACTTATTTGGTGAGTCAAGAAAAGGATATAGAGCGGGCGTTGCACCCTCCATATAAGGATTTACCCAGGGAAGCCTTAGGTAACTAGCACCATTGACATTAAGAGGACTTTGTTTATCACTTGAAGTTCTGTCCAAGCCTAGCGTTTCCCCTGTTGGAACAGAATTTTTTTGTATTCCAGGTGGTGTTTTATATATAGCACTGAAGCCATTTGGGGGTTTTCCAGAGACAGATGCATTTTCTATTGCTTCGGAGGGATTCGATTTGAACTGTATCTCTGGATTTCTTTCAGGAGTAAATCCAAGACCAGCTATAGAACTTGTAGCATCCCGTGCTTTCTCTGAGCCAAGTCCACATAAACTGGAATAGACAATACTACTGGGGACTCTAAGTCCTTCCCGCATAAGTCCAGACCTGTCCATGCTCAGAGCTGCAAGACTGTCAATGCGATGTGCTGTAGTTGCATCCACCTTTGCAGAATAAGAAATGTGTTATTTTTGCATGTTGTTAAAATAAAATTACTCAACACTATAGATACATCTTTAATTTTCAAGAGAAACAATACTAATACAAATACATTGTTCATTGTTAAAATGTATGTAGGTTGATGAACTGGTGAACACAACTGTCGGAAATAAATCTAATTAATTAAGATGTTGGCTGCTTCGTATTTGTCTTGGAGATCCTGACTAGCTGTAAAGGGGCACCATTTAGTAAAACAAGTTTTTAAAATGAATAATTTGACAGATGTGTTGACCCTTTTACACTTGGAACCTAACTACATTAATACTGCCTTTAAATAATCATCTCCTTAAATTTCCACTGCTCAGCAGAAACCCTTACTACAAGGCAGATGACAGCAACTATGTCATCCCAAAATGCAATCCCTTCAGGGACACAAGCCTTTTGAAATATCCAACAGGCATCACTTTTATAAGTCTGTCTGCAAGGGAAAATCCAAGATAGGAGGCTACATGTGCTCCACACCCAAACTCGCCACCCCTTTTCTACAAAAGTAGTAGTAGGAGAAAAAAAAAAAAAAAACAAAAAAAAAAAACCAAAGAAACAATCTTAAACTTATTAACAGAATTATATAAAGGGGTTGCCAGTGATGGCAAGGGGCTGGACTCGATAACCCAGGAGATCTCTTCCAGTACTATGTCTCTATGAAAAGTACATCAATGAAACAGTGTTGAAATTTTTTGATTTCCACTTCCAACTTTTTAAACAGATTAATCAAAACACCAGCTATTTAGCGACTTTATAAACTAATCCTGCCAGAATCACAAGTGTGCCACAACACATTATTCCTAATGGCTTAGAAATAACAGTGTTGGTGTTGTACCACTCTGCATGCAAAAGAATTAACAAGATAACAGAACAGAATGAAAGAAATTATTTCTACCATGAGGCCTTCTTCACACTTTTGAAAAATAAAAAATAACCTTTTACCACAGCTTGAAGAAGGCCTCTTACCTGAAGGAACTTGTGACTTAACTGTAGTCCTTGCTGCACTTAAAATATTTTAATCATTTATTTAAATGAAACGTCACACAAAAATGAAATTAAAAAAAACAAAAAACAAAAAAACAGATGTTATTTCAGTCTAAAGCTATTAAACTCTTACCACACTGTGATTCAGGTGATTTTCTTCCCTTAATTCCAATCTGCTTTTCGGAGCATCGCCATCATTTACTGGAATTTTCCTATTAAAAATGTAAGCTTACTATTTGAAAATATTCCTTGCATATAATATTAATAAAAGATTGTAAGGCTCCATATTTCAATTTTCCATAACAATCCCATATGAAATTGTCTCTATCCTCTACATTAACTCACAAAAAATAATGATATTTAAATACTGCCTGAGAACAGATTCAAGGTAAAAAAGGTTTTGACATTACATTAAGAAAATATTTTAGTCCACTTCAAAGAACGTATCCCAGAAGGCAGGTGACTTCTTTGTTAGTTTTTTTTTTTTTAATTCATATCTAGTGATAATTATGTCATTTAACGTACCATATTCACATACCATCTCTAAAATGTTAGAGAAGAGAAAATTAAATACACACTAACATCATGCAAGTGTCACCTATTCCATGCTAAAGAGGAAGCTCCACATCTGCACCATACCAGTGTTACAGGGCTGGGACTTTTTAATCACGGAAAGCACTGATAAAGAATACACTTTAGTGCCAACTTTCAAATCCCACAAATAAAACAGCTGACATGAAGCAGAAGGAAAGTTTCATCATTACCCAGAAGAGACAGTTTCAACCATCTGATATTTAAAGAGCTAACAACAACTTGAAAAAAAATTGAAATTACACTTCTGATTTTTTTAATCAGTTACTGATACAAATAACCCCTACTATTACTATACCTGGAAGCAATTAGGAAAAACAATAGCAAAACTTTTTTCCCCAGTTTCTTTACTTTGTGTTTGCACAGAGCTGGCAAATAGTCACTTTCACTGTTTCCCCCTGCATAGATTGCAAACCCCCTGCTTCTGAGGGGCTGTCAGTCAGCTACAAAGAAGAAAGTTGTTTAAAAACAGAGGAGGAGTGGGGAAGAAACAGGAAAATATTATTGTTAAAAAAAATAAAATTTAAAAAAAAAATCCACAAAAGTTGGCTGGGCTACTCAAAGCTAAGTGTAGTCTCTGAAAGTACTGTTGTGGCTTATTGTTTTTAAATAAACTCGATTTCAAGTTAGTGGTGTCCCTTTAGCCATAGAGTCCACTTGGAAAATATGCAGTAAGAAGCATAACTAAGATTCTAGAAACAATGGTAGAAGAAAAAAAATAACATATGGGATGACAATAAGGAATCCAGTACCTAGATTAAAAAGGCTATTGTTTCGATTTTTAATCACTGCAAGCCATTTGTTTTAAGGCACCGAGAGGCAAATCAGATGGGACTGGCCTGCCTAGCATTTAGAGTTAAAAGAATATGTATTTGGATTAATACTCCTTCATATGAATGAAAAAATAAATTAAGTGTAAAAGTGCATTTAAAGGCTGCTTAGGGGAGTAATATTTTTTAAAGGGCGCTACTGCTTCACTGAACCAGGTTGCCTGTTAAACAGTAAATCACTGGCTGGTCTACTGCTGTCACGCACATGTCTTTTTTCCCTCCTAATGCTGGCCTGATCTCGATGCAAGAAGGCAGCTATCTACTCGGGCATTAGGAAAGGGAATGAACTCTGAAATCTCACATCACAGAATCTCAGCGCGGTTTAATTTGCCAGAAGCTTAAATATTTACCTGTCTTCATTAATTCCACACATGCGGACCCTTTCATTGCTCATCCAGCTATGAACGTTGCTATACAGGGGAGTTGCAGAAAGCATGTCGTCGTCTTAAAAAGCGCTGCTTTTTCTTCAGGGTTTTATATTCTGTTAAAACAAAAGTTAAGAAGATTGGTCTAGGAGGAAGTGCAAACAGCACAGTGGAGCAGCCAGCCAGCCTCCCTCCGTGTAATTAATAATGAATGCAGGATTGGTGTGGGGAGTGAGCTGCCTACGCTAAGGGACAGCTACCCTGCAATAAAGGAGCAAATTGAGGGCATTTATAGGTCAGAGGAGATGGATCTTTTCCCTAGTGCACAGCCACAAAATTAAGAATCATTCCAGGCTATCGACAATTTAAAAAAAAAAAAAAAGTTTCTCCAGTGCATTTAATTTGAACTGAGAAACAATTCGACTGGCAAAGCCTACGCGGATCCCCAAAAGTGCTCCATGCACCTTACGTACACCCAAATAAGGAGAGATTCTGCGCGCTGGATAGTGCGTTTTAAACTGGGGAGAAAAAACAAATCTACGCTAGGAATACCCAAGAGCAGAAAGTGCATTATAATAACAAGTATATACCTTCTATATCACCCACCCTACTAACTGCTGAGAAAGCTCGTACAGTACGAGTTAAACTGAAGAGGCGCTTCTGCGGAAAGGAGCTAAAAGGAAAACTCCCTTCTAACGTTTGCACATGGGTTAAAAACAGCAAGTGGGTTGCTGAGCTCCCCCCACCCCTTGATTTGATTAAGCACCAAAGCCTGATGGCTTTTGCATTGGAGCTGCTGCGAGTGCTTTCAGTGATTCAAATGACGCCTGCTTACTCCAGGGAAGGGAAGCATTAGCAGGCTCGCTGGAGGAGTATTAGCAGCCCGCGAGCATAGGCGCGGTGTGGCGCAGTAGCAAAGGTAGGTGAAAGGTAACCGGATTGTCGCGTCTAGCGACGGAGGGGGAATGCCTTTTCTTCCTTTCTTCCCTTTCTAATACCATCGCCACCCCCATTAAATTCTAGTTTGCTGCATGAGTGAAGTGTCAGGACAAGCTGCGTTTTATTAACAGGATTATCGCGGCGCATGATTTATTCCAGTGCAGGATTTTAATTGCTCTTTGGAGGTTGAGTCGTTTCTTTTGACTGAGCTTCAGCCTGCATCCTGCTGTTAAATGCTGGGTTAATAAGTAGGGGGAGACTTTAATGCACAGGATATCCCTCAGCTCTTCCTCTCTTACAAAAATAGAATCCTTCAAACGGGAGGCACGACACTCTTTTTACACATGCAGACAAGCCAGTAATGGATGGTTGACCATGGGGAATTTAATCCATAACGTCTCCCAGAGCATATATGCTTGTCGAGTAAACTCATTTCCTTTGTCCGAGTCCACGATATGCAAATGATTACTTTGCTATTTAATGGGGAAGAATCCCAGCTTATGTGTTTAACACAACACTTCACACCCACTCAGAGAGATTCAGGAAATAAAACGGTAGGAAAGCCCCGTGTTCTCAAACATTTTTCCCTCCTCTCCTTAGAGAAGTCTTTTGTGTAAAGCCCTATGCCTGGAACAAATGTATATTAATGAAATAGCATGTTTCCCCTCCTCCCTCCAGAACGGTTAGCTTTCAATAATGAAGTCCACAAAACCTGCGGTGAGGACACAAAAATCTGTAGAGATCAGATAGTGCGCTATCATTCAAAAGGAGTTATTTCACTGGAAAGACGGTTTCTGGACAGATTTACTGGTTTCCAGATGCACGGCTCGTAATGTTTTCAATAGAGCAGCAGCATGGAGAGAGTGATTTAGGGTTTTACAGACGGTTAGTAGCCGCCCCGTGCGCTGCCTCATCTGTAAGGAATGGACACAAAGTCCAAATAGATATGGCTGTGTGTAAAGGGGCCCCCTGCTCTCCCTTTTTTAAACGGAGGGCACGAAAGGCAGCCTGATATTACTCATTAGCGGAACTGCTAATGCTCCTCGTTTCCTCGCTGGAAGTGTATCATTATTAACATCAGCTGCGGTGCCTGAATTAAAGCCTGTCAAGCCCCTGCCATTTGCAAAGAATGAAATACTAAAAATTACGTTCGCGGCTTCAAGGTTCACTCGCTGGATCCGGCAAGACGAGAGAGATCAAACTCAAAGGGCCCAATAATAAGGCAGCCAACGCCCGAAGTATTTAAAAAACACACCCTACTTTTCGACTGCAAGCCAAGAACCTCCCCTCATCCCCCAGCTGCACGAAGTTTGCCTGAGGCCGAGGTGTCCGTGCCGGCAGGCTGCGTGCGGCTGGAAGCACAGACCTGCTACTGAGCGCTTGCAAAGAAATATGTTGCAATCCCCTCTCCAAAGCACCACTGCAGTCCCCTGAGTGAGCGAAGACACGTCCCCCGCGCGCGCGCACACTCACACACACTCGTTTCGCGTGTGCAGCTGAGCAGCTTCTAGAGGGCGTGCAATATTAATGCCCTCCAACAGGGCTACACTGATCCCAGTTACCCTTTCGGAGCGGAGGCGGTGGCTTTGCGATCGCTTTCGGGGGCGCGCTGTGCTGTGGATACGTACGTGTGTATGTATTTATAATCGCCGCCCTGATGAACTTTTTGTGAACTGTTTAAAAGTGGAGGTCTGTTGAACAAAACAGCGGCGCCACTGCCAGCCATAATTTCATTGCAACAAGCAAGGAGACTTAACTCTTCCGACTCCTTTTTTCCCCTCTGCAGCCAAGGGGTCGCAAGATGAAGGAGGTTTCAGAGTAGCAGCCGCGTTAGTCCGTATCCGCAAAAAGAAAAGGAGGACTTGGGGCCCCTTAGAGACGAACGCATTTATTTGAGCATAAGCTTTCCTGAGCTACAGCTCGCTTCATCGGATGCATCCTAACCGATGAAGCGAGCTGTAGCTCAGGAAAGCTTATGCTCAAATAAATGCGTTCGTCTCCAAGGGGCCCCAAGTCCTCCTTTTCTTTTTAAGATCAAGGAGGGTGACCCACCGCCCTCGGCGATGGCTCCCCTCAGCGTTACAAATAATCCACCTCCCCCCAGCGCCTCATTATCAGCAGGCAAATCCCTCTGTCGCTTCCACGAACCTCGAAGCCTTTAATACGCAAGGGGGGCGAGGGGGCTCCTGGCCTCCATTTACAGCGGGTCCGCCACCCTCCCCGCAGGGAGAGGGAGAAATCCGGCTCCTCTGGTATTTTCCTCCGCGGCTCGCCCCGATCTCTAGCCTGGAGCGTTCGCGGCCGCGCTCCAGAACACAGAAGCGTGCGCACGTGTGACTACAGCCAGGGCAATAAAGGACGCGTTTCAAGCCTGGCCCGCCCCACTCGCATCCACTTTCCCGAGACATCCACACCACGCCCGGCTATTTCCAAGCTGGTCTATCCAGTCCGGAGTCGGTCGGTGCGAGACCCCGCCGCCTCCGCACGAGAGTCAGCGCTGCAGCTGCTGCCATGCAGCTCTCGCGTACGTACCAGCACGGACTGGAAAGCCCCTTCCCCTCGGGGGCAGGAATTGCCGGTCGCTGCTCCGCCAACTCCTCGGAAACTAGCCTGCTACCGGGGTTGCCCAGCAGCATTCAGCCTCATGTGAGACGGGGTGGAATTTCCTCCTGGAGGTGGCTGGCGTGTCGAGCCCTTTGGTGCTATATATAGAGCATGATACACGCACAATGGCAGAGCACTGCCGGCGTGTGAAAAGCACTTAGAAGCACTAACCTGGCTCCTTTTTCCTCTTGCCCCCTTCCCCTCACTGCCAGGCAGCCTGAGACGGCAGCGCTGGTGCCCGGAACACCCAGTCCTCAGCGCTCTCCGCACGCAGCCAGAGCTCCGCGATGCAGAGACAGGCACAGACACACACAGCGCTGTTTGGGCATTTGATTAAAAAAAGGGAAACGTTTGGGTCTCCCTCGCAACGTCAACAGACTTTTGGCAGCCATTGACGCCAGCAGCGGCGGCGGCGGCGGCGAAGTTTTGTTAACACACTCCTGGCTTGGAAACTAGAAAAACCCGATGCCGGGGGCCAGGGGACGCCGCCGCTCGTTCTTGCCTCTTGGGCAGGGAAGCCAGTGTGGAGTGGTAGCGCCTTGCCCCTCCCCCTGACTTCCCTTGAGTCACTATTGTGAGGACGTCTTCTTGATTAGGAACAAGTGGAAAAGGTGAAAGCAGGGTAAGGAAAGGAGAGGACGCCCGGCTGGAGACTGGCAGCTGCAGAGAGCCAGGAAGGGGAGAGAATGCAGCGGCGCACGAGTTCCCTTTTGGCGCCTTTACTCTTTCCACCTCCAGCTCCTTCTGGCAGCTCGCCAGTTTCCACTGCAAAAGCCACAGACCCACCCTCAGTGGGACTGCAGGCGGCTAGAAAGCTTCATGGGTTAAAGTCTGCAAGTAATGTAGTAAGCAAGTGGTACCGACAGAGCGAGAGGTAGTTAAACAATCTGGCCTTCGGAAGTGAAACTAGTGCAATAAATTACCCCGTCCTGATTGTCTCCAGGCCACTGGAATGATCCTTTCTAGGTCTGTGAAAATCCTTAAGAGAAGTGAAAAGGGATTGGGGATTCATAGCGATCGACTTCGATTAGACCAAACTGGTCAGCCGGACTTTGATTTATAGAGCAGCACTCCTACAGTATTTAAAAGCCTAAATACGGACAGCTGCTTGTAAACGTGTTTAGCCACCTCGTTTCTCTTATACGTATGGCTAATATATTTACAAGTTATACAATTACCTACACCAGTGTTAGAAATTACTTTAAAGACACCATATTGCGCAGTTTGATACCGAGTGTACAGCTTTGGCAGCGGCGGTCCAATATTAGACCAGCGGTTAAAGGGGAGGCGTTTTTTTAACTAAAAAATATCCGAGGTATATTTTGCAAGATCTATATAGCATCACTGATTTGACACACATTTGGCAAGCCAGGCTAGGAAGCAGCAGGCTAAGTAGCCGCCGCATGGATCTGGGGATTAGAAAAAGAAGTTTGACCTTTACCCGGGACGTGTGGCATTTCATTTAACCATAAAGCTAAGTACAAATGTGCCAGCTAGGTCTCTAAACCGATTTAAAATACATATTGAGTCATGCATAACACTAGTGCATTTCGGTTTAAGAAACACACACGAGGGTCGGTGTCTATTTTAAGATTTTAAAACAATCCCTTTCCTCTGCGTGTTGACTCCTCTTTCCTGCCGAGGCTCCCACACAGTCACGTGTAGCGAGGCTATCAGGACTTTCTACCGTGTAAACAAAACGCGGCGGAGCCATCTGAGGGCAGTCAGAGCTGCTGCTCGGCATCAGCTACATTGGGAACAGGACGGGGACAAGGGTGCGCCCAGAGGGACTCCACCCACAGACAGACAGACAGACGCTGCAGCCGCGGGAGGGGGAAGTGGGGAGGCAGAGATGACTGTGGCCTCTGTCTGCGGCTCTCCAGCTGCTAGCGATTGGATTCGCGGGGGAGGGCCGCAAAGGGCAAGCCCCCGGCCCTGGGGCAGACAGGGAGGATCAGAGGGGTAGGAGGGATTAGACACTAGGGGGCCGAGGAGGGTGTTTCCCGCTGGGGCGAAGGATACGAGGGGCTCCCGGGGGCGGGGGACATGGGCAAGGAAGGCAACGAGGACTTCATTCACTGCCAGGCCCTGTCCCTCCATGCCTGGCCCCAGTGACGATTCCCTGCCCCGTGAGGGAGCCCTTCCGCACGCACCACTTCCTGCGCCTCGGTGCGGGATCAGGGGCGCGGGCAGGGGGACCCTTCAGCGCCAGACGCGCCCGGGAGGAGGCAGAGCAGCAGCAGCGCTCGGTTCACGTGCGGCGGCTCCGCTCGGTCTTTCTCGCGCGTCCGAGCCTGCCCCAGAAAGTAACTCCGCGGCGCAGCCCCGCTCTCCCCCCGCCCGTAGCTGCCTACGCTACCAGGCGAAGCGGTGCCGAGCTCTCACCGCCATTTGCAAATAAAAGTTTTAAATTAATGATAAACCTGGGGATCGGCGGAAGGGCGGTGGAGAGGAGGCCAACGAGGGAAAGTTAAAATGGCTGGCGAGCCTTCAAATAACCCTGGCCGTCTCACCCACATACGCGACACGGTCCCAGCCTTCCCTGCCAGCGCTGATCCGCTGGGGAACCACCCCACCTATTTTAGGGGGACCCCCGCGGCCCATGGGGCGGGGAAGGGAGCAACCGGCTCATTTTGGTGAGTTGACAGAGGTGCCGGCGTCTGCAGGTTAATTAGATCTGGAGCGTGGGGCACATGCTTGACCCTCCCCTCCACTGAAATACATCGAGGAGGTGCGGGGAAAGGAGGCTATTTTATTTGCTGAAGCAGAGACACGGCTGGCACCCAAGCTGGGGTTGCTTAGGGTGAAGAGGGGCCTTGACACAGGGGAGCTGACCCTCCCCGGCCCACCCTGGCAGAGTGTTAGAAGGGTCACCGCTGAAACGTGTACTTGGCGAGCGGTGCGTGGCGACAGCAGTTCCATTGCGCTTCTGCGTCTCTCCCCCCGCCCCCGCCACACATTTCCCTTGTGTGAATGGCGGAGCCGAAGCGGAAAAGGCTTCGGCTCCACGCGGAGAGGAGGGGGGGTGTTCTAGAGTATAAATCGCGAAGGGCAGCTTCGCATTTCATCCTGCCACTTCTCCAGGAGCGACATTAATAACGCCCCCCCCTCCTCCTCTGGGGAGAGAGGCAGCTAGGCGGACGTGCTTGCCAAGAGAAGGCAGCTCCTGCACCATACGCCACAGAGCCACTAGATCGAAACCCCTTTTATCGATGGCCCTTAGCCGCCGTCTTGCCCCCCTTTCCAAGCGATAGTTTAGGCTCCCTCTGTCACCGACCCCCCGTCTGCATCTCTCACTTCCTAGACCGTCCGCGCCATTTTAGAGAGACACAGAGGAGCGAGGCTTTCCGCTGCTGCTGCCGCCAGAGACAACAGGCAGCAGCCGCGCCTGAGCTGCGCAGGAGAAGCAGGAGAGAGATAGGTACAGCCGGCCTGGCACAAATGTGCATTTCAGGTAATTAAGCGAACATTGCATCCGCCGAGCGGAGTCTCGGGGAGAAAGGAGAGCGCGCAGGGCCGGGCTCCCTCACCCCATTAACCCTGCAGAGTCCTTACAGCTCAGGAGCTTTCCATGTCGGGTTGATTTAGCATGGCTATTGCTTTTAAGAAAGAAAACAAGCAAACACCGTTAGCCACCTTTCCCTCCACACACACGGCTGGCTTTGGCGACGCTCGCTGTGCACATCTAACTCAGCTCCCTGAACAAACGCATTTTCCATCCCACCCTTCCCACTTATTTTGCCGACAGGAAACTTCAGGTTGGAAAAAAATACCCCTACACAGTGAATAGATAAGTCCGCCTGTTTCTGTGAGAACCGAGCGAAATGGTGCACTCATTTCCGCAGCATTATCTGGCTATAAATACCACCGTTCCGGGCCCCTTCTTCTCCCCACACAGCACCCCCTGCTAGAATGATTAATGGGACATACGCCCTTGGTTTTCCTCTGACCGCCCCTGATCCACGTTGCTTTCTCTCGCAGTCACCAGCTCACGCTGTACCGTACGGTAGGGGAGCACCCCCCGACCCCCCGCAGTATCCACAGGGGACGTTAGCAGATATTGATCACGGAAGAGTTGATTTTGCATAATTGTGGCTGACAGTGCCTGTGGTTCCCTCATTGACGGAGCAACAGCTTTGAGAGGCTGATGGATTAGGAGCAGCTCCCCCACCCCTTTCCCCAGACAGACACACACACAACCTATCACCAGGAGGAGGCAGTTTGAAGGCGAATCTCTCCGGAGAGTAAAGCAGCTACTCATTATACAGCAAATGGCCGGCGCGCCTGCAGCGAGATATTAAACTTGCTCCTCTGTCTAACGTTTTATCTAGCTCAACTAGCCTGAGATCCTTCTGCTCCCCGCAGGACTTTGTCTATGCAGCAAGGTTTGTTTGGAGGGGGAGGGGGATCATCTGCACGGTTTTAGGCACAAGATGGACAGTTATATTCAGCGATCATTTAAGAAAAGCGCTTGGGAAGTTGGAGCGGCTTACAAACAATTCAGTCGGCGTATGCTTAGCAATACTTGAAGAGTACCACCCGCGCCTCCAAATGTATATCGTGTTTACAATGCGAATGTTTCCCCCTCCTGGGAAGTACTTTCCGAGTACTTCTGAAAATCACGGAACATTTTAGACAGCAGTTATAAACAAGGAGCTGCGCGCACATCTGTACTTTTCTACATAACTACTGGTCCCAAGCCCTCACATCATCTTCTCCAGACCGTTTAAAGAAATAGTTATCCTATAGAGAGCAGATAGGCATGTGCCAGTCATCTGATTTTAAGACTCTTCTTCAAACAGCAGAATGGTACGTTTATTACGTGAATCCGAAAGTTACTGTAAAAGCAAAGTCAGGCTTTCTATACAAAGTTTTGAGATGTTCCTCTGGGTTAATTCCCCACAGTTGTACGACCGATGTCTGTGTGAGTCTTCCTACAGGGAAACACTAAGGACCATTGCAATCTCTGCTTTTTCGTCTTAGAATTCGGCACCAAAACAAAACATTGAAGCAACTGCTATGCAGATGGGCGGCTATGAATTTTTGCTGCTGCTTAGAGCTTTAATTACTCGCTCTTGATCCGTGGGACTAGGGCACTACACCGCCAAGGTTAAAATGCCCTGAACAGCTCTGAGCAGATGTGAGCGAGTTGGCAGACGCGCAAATGAGGTCTGCCTCTAAGCACGATAACAAGTGACTAATACATTGCATATCTCTGAAAGAAAATTATTTTTCTCTAATTTGCATTAGCTTTTTTTAAAACCAGCGACAGTCCCTCCGCAGATGCAGCACTATAATCCTGGAAATACTGTTCCGTGACTTTAAAAGATTTGGAAGAAGGAAGAGAGTGCCAGTATTTTGGCAACGTAGACTTTGTTTATCTTTCCGCCTTAGCTTCAAGGCGAAACTAGTTTCGCAAGCAATGTTCCTACAGAAATGGCATACGTCATATAAAAGATTAATTTATAGCATTGACGCTAAGATTATTGAATTACTATTGGAGTAATTTCCACCGTCAATAGCACAAATTTATTCATAAGGACCCAACAGCATAAGAAGAAAAAAAAAAGGAGACTGAAGAAAGATAATAAAGGCAGTCACCCTTAAACAAAAATTATACACACTATGTGAAATTAAGTCTTTCTAGAGAGTTCCAGGCCAAAGGAAAACAGAATTAAGAGGTTACTTTGTGTGTAAAAACATAACAATTCTCTGTTGCAGTTAAAGCTACCTAATTTGAAAATACAGGCCCGATCCTACAGTTCTTAATCATACAAAACTCCCTCTGACTTTTGGGAGACTTCCATAAAGGCTGCGGGCTGAGTTTCGATACATAAGAAAACCTTAAGGACAGACAGAAATAGGTAGTGAATTTCTTTCAAACGCCTTTGTTTTAAGAGTGATAGCCTGATCAATTACTTTCTCATTTTTACTTGTTTGGAGCTGTTTTTGACCCAGAATCTTACACACTTTCCTGACAACATACAGTCTAGTTGAGCTGAGAATGCCTACAACTGATTTCAGGATAACAACTTTGTTTTAGGTTTCAGAGTAGCAGCCCTGTTAGTCTGTATTCGCAAAAAAGAAAAGGAGGACTTGTGGCACCTTAGAGACTAAAATTTATTTGAGCATAAGATTTCGTGAGCTACAGCTCACTTCATTGGATGCATTTTACAGCAGCACCTGCATTAAAAACAAACAATGCAATTCAGCAATATTCAGCATATTGTTTTGAGAAATGCTATCCAAGTTGGAGTCATCTCACATAATCAGCTCAGTCTAAGGGAAATTCAGAATATCATCCTCCCATGTGTACAATCGCCTGCACCACAGGGCCTGCTTTTCTTCTCAGGGAATGCAACGGGAACTTTGCTATTGCCTTCAATAGGATCTGGCCCGGTATATGCAAATTTCAGCACTTCCAGGAAAGGGAGCACGGCTTAGTAGCCAACATATTTTTTTGCCAAATTCCGAGCTGGTTTAGACTCCAAAGCAGCCCGCTGTTGTCAGTGCGTTTGCCCTTGCTGACGGCCAGGGCAGAATTTGACCTTTAGACTCTCTCTCTCTCTCTCTCTCAAGTTTAACAAAAGGAATTGAATTCATATTTATAGTCTCTTGTTTTAGAGAGACCTTCCACTCCAGGAAGAGCTTTTCCCCTACAGGTGTATTACTCAACTGCGATATCCAGGGGTCTGTCTGAAATTTAGCCCAGGTCCGTGCACACAAGTTGTGATGAGAAAAATCACACCTCTTGCGAACTATTACATTAAAAAGCACCTCCCTCCCCCCCCCCCCAGTTCATTAGTTCTTAATCCGCGCGGCCGCTATCTGTGCGAGCGCTCTGCAGTGCTACTGCTGCCTACATAGTGAGAGCTTTGTTGTAGGTGCCGAAGAGGCGCGGGCTACTCCCGCTCCAACAGCTGTCACATTATTTGCACTAGCTGTAAACAGCCTTCACACACACCCCCCCCCACCGCATAGTTAAATCCAGACTAACAATCCACAGTTCGAGATCAAACCAACAACAGCAGCATTGTGTCTGCCTTCAGTGCTGTAGCATCAACTACTGCAGCTGGTTTAGTCCAAACAAGGAACCCCCTCTACCCCACTCCTACTGTGGAGAGGACTCCGTTTATTTCATCCGATTTTTCCAACAGAATCTTGCTGCTGTCCGATACAGCGGAGTTTCTTTTATTCATTTCCCCACCAGACGATATTTCGGTTTTTCTCCAAACTCCAGACAGACCAAGCACGCGCGCGCACACACACACACACACACACACTCTTCTCCTTGATAATAAAAGTTTTGTCACAACTTCAATTGTTTCTGATTTCCCGTCAAAAGAAACCCCAAAGTACAGCTGCAGCTTTGACTTCTCGTGTAAAGTACGCCATGCCTCTCACTATGTCTCGGTCATTGTAGCGTTTGGAAGCTTAAGGCCCCTTGTTCTGCTGCAGAAATGTCACGACTGAATGGATACCAGTAACTGCCCCCATAGGGGTGAGGACAAGTTTCCTTTATTTTGTATTAAACTGACTTTCCATAACCGTCAGTATCGGTGCAAATTGCGCCCCAGCTTGTCTTTAAGTATAAACCTCACTTTATGACTTAAGACATTTTTGTTATAAAGTTTCCCCCATCATTAAGGCCTATAGTAAGGAACAATCCTCTTTAGCTGCATTACAAAACCGAATCTACAATATGGACCAATCCAGATGGCTTTGCTCAGGTTGATATCCCCAGTGACTTTTTGGAGTGAGTAAAGTAACTACGATTAGATTTTAAGATATTGAGTCAAATCCGTTTGCCTTTAGTTTGACATAGCAAATTAAGAGGGCTGTGCGTCATACTTACATGACTACCCTTGGGTTTCCTGCACCCTTCCACCTCCCTCTTGCTTTTGAGCTCTGCACATTTATTGATTATCCCACAATGGACATCCCTTATTGTCCCAAACACTTGAACAGAAGAAGTACTTTATTTTCTATCTCCATATATCCAGTTAAAATAAACGGTCACCTCTATTGATTCCACTCAAGTCTTAAGAATGTTTCTAAACGGAATCTTAAATCATGCACGTGCAGTTTCTCTTTTCCTACTTTAAAAATCTACTATTCTGATGCAAATCAGACTTTCCTTGTGAAATACTCTGTACAATAATTAAACAGCAGGTTAGCTATAAGTTGCCTGCTCTTTCATGGATTACACTTGTGCTAGTATCTCTCCCATTCTGTGTAAATGTTCTGTTGCGAAGGGAAAGATGGAGATTTCGCCAGAACTGACTGAAAGTATATCTTCTCCCTTTAATTTATTCTTGGCTAAATTATGTATGATTAATTGGAATGTATATCTTTACAGAAATGTTTAACAGTAAGCGTATTTGCCTAAGAGTTTTTAAATAGATTAAATTTGATAAAGAGACTACGAGAACCGGCCCAGAGATGCACAATATATAGCTTTGTGACCGGCTGCAAGAAAAGACTGACGATTTTTTGTTTCGTTTTAAAGAGCATTTTCATCTCGGCCCAAGTATTGCTAAAGGTTAACGTTTCTCAAGGCAGGCACAGTGGCTACTACTGACGTGGTAGGTCTGCATTGAACTTCCCAACCAGCTTCCCTGTAAATTATTCCAGTAGGTATTTGCAGGTTGGTGGCATCGACTATTCATTGCCTGTACGGAGCTAAAAATCTGCTTGCCTGGTAAAACCCATTGCTAACAAAACAATGTCAGCAAAGGCTGCAACACATTCTTGTGAGAGACCAGCGATTCGTGCCTACTGAAGCTCTTTCAGCACAAAGGCTTTTAGAGGAAGAAGAGAGAGAGGGAGGGAGGGAGAGCTCTCGTGTTTCAGGGCTGCTGTCCCCTGGGAACCAAGAACCAAGTGTAGCTTCAATCAAATGCTCACTTCTCCTCCGGGAGCTCAGTCGGAAACCTGATCTCACTAGCTTATGCCTGCCTCCATGCATATAGGCTTGCTTTTCTTTCATACCAGCAATTTGTATAAAGAGGAGAGCCAATACAGTTTATTGAAAATGCGATCTCATAGTAACGGGTTCTTTCTATAGCTAAAATAAAACAACCTTGAAATGTCTGCTCAGGAGGGCCCTCCTCTCTCTCCCCACCTCACTAACTTATGAGGAAAGTGATAGTTTAAAACTTACATCTCACATATTTACTTCCCGACTGGATCTTCTGACTTCAGCTACCAACAGCTACTTTTTAATGGGCCCTTTTAAGGTCAAGTCACATAGCCATGATAGTGTTTACCATTAAACACATTGCAGCTCTTTTTAAAAAAAAAGGCAGATGTATTTTGGGTCAGCTTTAGCTGAAGTCTACCTCAAACATGCCTATGCCAACCTTCCACTCAGGCCCTCTGGCCAAGCTGTGGGAGCTCAGAACTTGCCCATCCTCCCGCAAAGATGTAGGCCTTGGGGAGGACTTGCTAAAACGGCTGAAGCAAATGTTGGCCACACATATGGTAGATCATAATTCACTGGACCAGAAGAAGTGGAGAAATGAGGAGAAGACCACTTCCTGCTTCATAGTACTGTTCTGAGCTACTGAATTGCTTTGGCTGGAATTAGGACATGGTATTTCCCCTGATTTTATATCCAGGCAGACCTTGGAAAGGGAAGGTATATGAGGCTGTTTTGAGTACCAAATGGATAGCTCTATGGTTAATTGTGTTAATGAAGCCCCTACATAAACCTGTAAAGTATTCTGATTGATATATTTGGGGATGTATGTAAAAGGTATTGCTTCCTGAGGGGCCAATTAAATTTGACCCTAACAATGTATAATAGCTGGGAGTGACATGTTAAAAGTAGTTCACACAATGAGGGCTAATTCATCCCTGTATCCAAATGTATGAGGTAAGGAGATTCAGAGTGCAGTTTGTGTGCAAGCACACACACTTCTGTTCACAACTATTTTAGTAGGCACACTATAGTACCCAGATTATAGGTGATTTTAAATACCCTCCTAAATGTTCAATAGTATGACTCTAAAAACATGTTACTGCCTGTCTTAGCAATAATATGTGCATTAAAAGGTCCCTACTTCTATGAATTTAGATTCTATTGCACCAGTGGGTGGATTAAGGAACCCTAGTGGTACCTATCCAAAAGTCCTAAACTATCATGTGGAAGATTTTGGGTCACAGCAGCAGCAGATCTTCCAGTGAAAATGGATTTCTCTCTGTCCCTTCTAATACCATTCAAAAGTTTTCTGAGAATTCAAAGCAATACTGAGAATCTGCCTCTCAATCCTTAATTCACTTCCGTGTGTCTATATGCTGCAGCATAAAAAAAACACCAACCAAAACAGATTAGCTAATATCCGACCTTAGCAGAGGAAGTACAACTAACCAAATATAAAACTGGATGAATTTTATTCTTTCTTCCTTCCCTTTGGTGCACAAAAGAAACCCGCACACAGGTAGTGTTTTTGTTTGGGTATTAGTTCTAATACAAAGCATGAACCTAGATGTAATTTTAATATTTTCTTAGTTATTTAGGTAAAATGTCTATATGGTTTAGTTCCTATACTATAGAACTACTGACTGGTTGGACTTATACAAAAATATGAAAACATTCCTGATGATGTGTGAATGCAAACATCAATTACTTTGGAGTACTCATTTGTTCAATTGTCCCATTGTCTGGACTTTTAAAACTAAGAACACAAGCTTAAGTATTTTGTGGTATAAAGCTATTTAAAGGCAAGGGTCACTAGGTGATACATTCCAGAGTATTTTAAATGAACACTTAGGGTAAGAGTTTAATCTATTTTAAAAGTTGTGACAGAACTCTTACAAGTAACTGCTTAATGGAAGTATTGACATACCATACTAAAATACATTGAGACTTCTGTAAAGTGAATGACAGCATATAGCTTTGTTATGTTGTTGCAGTTTTCAGTGGCATGAGAGTTCTACATGTTTGCTAAGCATAGTTTAAGGGAAAAATTAATTTGTGGCTTCCTGGATAGAGCACTGGACTCAGACTCAGCAGACCTAGGTTCTAATCTTGTCTCTTCCATTAATCTGCTGGGTGAGCTTGGGCAAACCACTTCACCTCTCTCCTACCTCAGTTCCCCCAACTGTAAAATGGGGATAAGGATGCTGACCTTTTTGTAAAGCACTTTGAGATCTACTTATAAAACACACTATATAAGAGCTAGATATTATTAAAAGTGATCTTGCTGATACTAAATTAAGGTGATAAAACATGCATGAAATACTTATTGGTGTGAGTGCTGAGGTAGAGTGGAACTTTTAACCTACTCTCTTTCTTAAGGGTCACACTCAACTCTATACAAAGAATTTCCAGTGTAGTTGGTGGAGTCTATTTTCTACTTTAATTGTCCTATCCAAATAAAGCTTGTGTGTGTTTACTGTCACCCTAACAAAACAAATCACAAAAGGGTTTGGGGGAGGAGCTTTTAAAAAAAAAAAAAGCAAGGATTTTATTATACAATTTTTTAAAAAAAAAAAGGTAACAATCCTTACATGAAATAGAATTGGCATATATACTTTCATTCAGAACTGGGTATTTACATTCCACTTTCTAAGAATATGTATTTTTTTTAAAGGGACTAGCAATGTAAACATCTTTCCCCTCCAAGTTTCAGATTCTTGAACTCTACCTTACACTTTAACAGGTCTTTTAGTTTGTACCTAGACAATAAATTTAGTTTAATTTAGCTTCCGGTCTTTAATTTTAACAGGTCTCCTCTCTGCATGCAAATCAATATGGCAATTACCATCTAAAAGCTCGCCCAGCCCCAGGTCAATGTAAATTGATCATTGTCCGCCTTCCACAAAATAACACCAGGAGTCTGTGGTGCATAATGAGATTATACTGGAAACTGTCTTTCAGATCACAAATTATATTTTATGCTGTCAGGGTCTTCTCCAAGCGGACTTCCTTGCATGCCTAATCACAGGGCACCAAATCTATTAACATATAAAGGTAAATTTCATACAGAAAAATAGCACCAAAATAACCTCTACACCATCTCAGTATGTGTTTGCTATTTCTAAATATATATGTGGGCAGGTAGTAATGAAAGAATATTAACCTGTCCTACTGGTAAAAGAGATATTTTGAAAAATCTTAATAGTACTAGTTGAAGGTTCTTTTGTTGTCCGGCAAAAAGAAAAAAAATAGAAGCACCTCCTGCAAATTAACAGAACTTCTCTCAGGGAAATATTTTCTGTGAGCTGGTGGCCTTCTTGCTTTCTGTCCCTAACTAGTCAACTCATCCATTAAAAGGTGCTACACATGACAGAGAAACATTCATTAACTTCTGCGTGAAAGATCGTTCGAGCTAAAGGTTCACGTCCTGACAGCCGAACAGGTCTGAGGGAAAGGTCGATTCAGAGTAATACTCCCATATCAGCCTCTTCGGTGAAAGGCCACAAGGGATTACATGTAGGCAGTGCTGCTCACGGGCAAGGGAACTCCCCCTGCCTTCAGATGAGGCCTCCTCTGCCTCTCATTATACACACACGGTAAGAGCTTTTCGACGTAGTTAAAATGGGTTAGTCTGGCTCGCTGGAAGGAATCGACTTGATCTCTGGAGTGGTTAGATTACTGCAAAAAGCAAGAAGCATAACCTTCATTCTAGCTATCAAACATTCATTCTAGCTACCATTCATTTTTAAACATCAGTTTAAGGAGGAAGTATTAAGCCTGCCGTTCCTATCCTGTGCACTGCTGTTTAAAGGCCCACACTAAAATGTGCTATAGATGTAGGCGTGAGAGACGGTATCACATGTCAACCGTGTAATGAAGTGTATTGCACTATCCAAGTCCTACAAACAGATAGCTGAGTGGCCTTTTGTGTACATCAGCAAGATTAAAAGGCCTGAGTAAAACAGGAATTAACTCCCTTGTCAATGGAATTACAATATTTTTACACACCCCCCCCCACTACCAGGAGCAAGATGAGGCCTTAGACCGAATTAGTCCTTTAACCACTCAATTTTCAAAGTCCTATGGTTCTTTGGAAGAAAAAAGTCACAGATTTTCATTCCTATAATTTAGACGTTAGTGTGGGTATTGTTTATTTTTTTTAAATGGCAGACTTACATTTTTTATGTCCACAAATTAAGGACCAATGGGATTTAAACCTTGTGTATTGTTTTTCAATCCTAGGACTAACCAAAATTCTCCATCGGTGATTCTACCGAATCCTCTAAACACTGTCTTAGAATGGCTATGAACCATCCTGATTTTTTTTTAAAAAAGCCCCTGTTTATGAAGAAAGTGAACTGTTTGGGGCAGGGTTGTTATGAAATTAGCCAAATCGCAAGGCGTCTATAGATGAGGATCACATCCTAGTACTGAAGGATAGGGAGGGACTCAGTGTGCATAGCACTCTAGCCTGTGTCCACCAGACTAGTATAGACCCCAGAAATATATTAATAACCACTCAGTACACTGCAGTTTGAGCCCTCAGTTCTCATATGTTAAGTACTTCTTTAACATTAGAATAACCTCAGAAGAGATCTGTGTGGTTTATTACGAGGTTATTTCAGTTCAGCCTCCAGGTTCTTGACTTGGTTTTCATGGGCTCTTTTTGTGGTGGTGGGCGGAGGGGGGGGAGGGGAGAAGAGGGAAATTCTGTAGGGTTTATTGGTACTCGTCTCTATTAGATATGCAACCAATCTACCGTTTCCGGTGTTGCTTCTATCTAATTAGAGATGTATTTAGATGTGAAGTGTAAATAAACGCAGAGCTGCCTGCTGCCCTGGCTCTGCGCTGACTCCTCGGGAATATTTCCAATAAGGCTGGAGCGCCCTGAGCCAGGGCTCAAACAAAGAGGAATGAGGATGGTCTGCGCTGCAGGCAAATCCAACACAAACCAGCTTTTATCTACGGCTCTGGAGCCTTAACTCCTTTTAATCTGCACCGCATAGGCTTACACAACACGGTCGCCTGTATTTCACTGACAACGTCTTATTACAAAAGGAAAACCCATACGCCACTCAAAGTAACCCAAACAGGAACGCAAGCCTTAGTCCCTGTTTGCCTTTTCGGGCCACGAGGTATGACCCTCCCTGTGAAGTCCGCTGTGCTTCAAAACAACCTGAGGTAGGTTTGCCTGCCTTTCAGTGTATACATTAAACAAACCGAGGGCAGCCCGGTGCTATAAAACAAAGTCGACTCCCTCCCCACCCCCAGGTCATTAGGGCTCCGGGGTGGGAGGGAGAAGTTGATCCGATCTGAAAAGCTCTTGCGGAAACTCGCTTTCCTTTCGGTATTCGCCCGGAGTGGTTGTGAATCTCCGCTGTGGGTTTTCCATCGTGACCCGGGGGAGGGGGGCGGAGAGAAGAGATAGGGAAACACGAACTGCGTGCTCCGCTCGCTCGCTCGCTCTCTCTCGCGGGGCCCCTTGCAAGCCAGGCTCAGCCTTTGTGCGCCCCTCTGTGTTTGTCTGGCCCCGCACCAATCTGACACAGGGTTAACGCGCTCCTCGGAGTTTCTAAACAGAGGAAACTTCTGGGAACGAAATAATCTGGCACTCGCCTCGTAAACTCTTTTCCTGTTGTGGGAAACAGCTCTTAAAATGCAATTAGATGCATGGGGTAAGCCCACGATCCACAGCGCTGCTCCCTTTCCCTCCGGCCTCCTTCCAATCGTTTCTCGGGTTCTTTTAACCACACCAGCCATCTAGATTTTCCTCATCTTTAAGGGTTAACAAAAAATATCGTGGTGACCTTTTCCTCTCGGTCTCCCCCACTCTCCCTTTCAGGCTCCGGTTCTTGAGCTCGCAGGGAGCCTGAACGGCTGTCTAGACCGATCTATCACAGACGGACAAACAATACCAGGAGAAGCCCTTTCCCGGTCCCTCAGCCTCCGCCACTCACCTTAGAAATGGCGAAGGAAATAAAGAAACAGTGTCCGCAACATAATCCTTCACTGTACATGTGTAGCCTTCAAAACAGCCCACCTTCATGCCTGACAAATAGGATTTTGTCTGCTCTTTTAGCGTTTGCTACGGCACACACTTTTTCTATTCCACGACCATAACACTTAGCTCAAAGTGCCAGGGCCTTCCCCGCCCTTCGAGAAAGACAGGGTCAGTGTGGAAGGCAGAACAAGAACAACCCCCTCCCCCAGCGAACAAACCTATTAACCTGAAAACTTAAATGTTTCTTAATCACGCCCTTTCACACCCATCTATAGTCAACCGAAGTGTTGCTCTGTCTCTAGCTCTCCCTAAGAGTTGCGTATTCAAGGGGGATGGTACTAGAGGTGGAGGTCCAATCCTGCAAAAAACTGGGGAATAGCTAATGAGCTGTGCAACTCATTGATCCAGAGCATACTCTCAGTCACATATTTGTGACAGCAATTCAAAGAGCTGAACTGCAACCCCTGCCTGAAGGCCCCCCCCCGCGCCCATACATCCGCCTTCCTAATCCCCCTAAAAGCAGTTAAGGTACCCGTAGCCTTGTCTTCCTCTCAGAAAAACCGACGGCTTCCACTTAAAAACTGAAAGGAAAATTAATCCGTGTGCACCAATGCAATTGCACTGAATCCTAGACAAATATATAAGCACCAACGTCTCAGTGAAGAAGCTACATTAATGGACTCGCGTGACAGAAGCAGCCAGACACGATTCTCCAAGGTTAACAGAATGTAAATGTTCTGCGATATGGGGAGGGGAAATGCAATTCTGTTGGCAAAGCTGAATTAAACACCCAGTAACATTTGATTTCGGTGGCTGGTGTCTGTTTCCAACGCCACGGCAAGAAATACTCAAGACTGCACTTAACACCACCTTATGGGGAGGATTCCTCCTTTTTATCTTTGTTCCCAGATTGTACTAGTAGGGTCGGCTACGCAGCCCTTTGCCAATCCCCACTTTATAGGGAGCGATGACCTCTTCACCACGGAAAAGTTAATAAAGCCTTGAAACAACCAGGCTTTGCTACCACATTGTAGGCGGGCTAGGCTCTTTTCGTTTTTAATACAAAACACGAATGCAAAGCTGCAGGCTCCGAGGAGCAGATGAAAGCAATGAGCGGACTTTCTGCAAAAGATTCATTAGAAGAAATTAATGCTGCAACAAGCTCTGAGGCAAGACCATTAAACACAATCCCACAGTTCGTCAGTGTTACACCAGTCATTGGTTCCCCCCCCCCCCCTCCTCCCGCCCGCCTGCAACCTCGGATCCTACACACATCGCGGAAAGAAGAAAGCAAGGAAGAGAGAGAAAAAAAAGAGGAACGCGAAACCTTCGCAAATATCGTCCCTGGACTCGCTTCACGAACATCAAATACATGCCCCATATGCTGCGCAGACCAGCCTCGGAGTTGGCAAGGGCTTGCAGAAAACAGACCTGTCTGTCCTTCCCCGATTAGCCTTTGATAGCAAGTTCCTATCCTCCCTGTAGTTTTCTTTCCACTAAAAACTAGATTTAAAACGAATAAACTTCTACATCAGACTGGACCCCACACCAGCAATGATCTTTGAATGGGTAACCACGGTGACTGGCTCCCTTCCTCCCCCCGCCGCCCCCAGCTTCAAAGAACAAAACCCTTTTGCATTCGCAAATCAACGAGAAAACCCCACGCAGCAGCTCCTTTAAAAACAGCGTTAAAAGTCCACCCTTTACCTGGCTCTGGAACAAACAGCGCCCGAAAGCCCCTGCCTATTCCCCGTGAATGTTGCTCTTCTCGCTTGGTCTTCTCCACCAGATGCACTGGCGTAGAGGGGAAGCCGAGTACGTGCCCTCCCTCCCCCCTGATTTAAAAAAGTGTCCCCCCAACCCCTTCCCTTGGGAGCAAGCCGTGGCGGCTGCCAGAGGTGGGGCTTTCACAGCCCTTTCCAGCTCGGAAAGCGAGACACGACGGGAACCCCCCACCTCCTCTTTCCTGCTGCGGCGCAGGCAGAGCGCGACCGGCCGCTTCCCCTTTGCTTACCCCACCCTGCCTCCCCGGGGGCATCTTTAGCGGCCAGCTGTCGACAAACTTCCACTCCGCGGCACCCACGCCCGCGAGGCTCGCCCCAGGAGGCCCCCCCGCCCCCAGCGACGGCTGCCTGCCACCCATTTCAGCGCTTTGGGCCCCGCCACAAAGGGAGCCCTCGCCCCACGTCCCGCAGGGGAGCGCCAGGGCCGGGCCGCTCCCCAGAGCCCCGCCGCCCGGGGGGGGAAGGGACGCTCCGGACTCCGCGCAGCACTGACCTTGCGCTCCGGCTGGGAGAGCAGCAGCGCCGAGTGCGGCCGCCCGGGTCCCGGGGCTGTAGTCCCCTCCTCTCCCCGGAAGGGAGGCTCAGGCTGGCTTGATGCAAAAAGTTTGCTGCTCCCCTCCCCCTCTCTCGGGGCGTGTGTCCGCGCTGCGGCGCTGGGCTGGGGCGCTCCCTGCCGCGCGGGGGGCAGCAGCAGAGGCTGGCGGGGCAGGTGGCCGCGGCGAGGGCGGCGCCGCCTGGGCTCCGCAGCGCACCAGGGCTCACTCGGGCTGCGGGCGCTGGGCTGGCAGCGCCATGTTGCTGGCTGCTCCGGGCTGAGTGTCCCCTGCCGGCGCCGGCTGCCCGCCTACATCGCGCTCCCGCCGCGGGGCCGGCGTCTCCAGTGGCCTGGCCGCGGCTTTGTGCGTGTGGCTGGGGATTTAATCCCCCTCCGCCGGGAAAGCCGCTCTTCCTCCCCTTGCCGCTGGGAGCCCGGGCCCCGTGTGCTGCACGCCGCGCTCCCCTCACATCCCCCCGCTCCTCCTCCTCCTCCTCCTCCAGCCGCCGCCTCCGCCTCCCCCCCAGCGGGCGGGCGCTGCGCTCAGGGAGCCGCCGCCAGCAGCAGCAGCAGCAGCAGCAGCAGCGCCGCCGCGCTCTCCCGGAGCAAGTTACCCCCCGCCCGCGTTTCCCTTCCGAGGCTTTTCTCGTCCCTTAATTGATTCTCTCCCTGCCCCCGGCCCGCCGCTCCTCGGGGCTGGCTCCCCCTTCCCGTCCCTGCGGGCTGGCGCACGGCCCCCGGCCCCCGCCCCAAAGCTGAGGGCGTCCCGGGGAGACTCCGCGCTCTCCTCAGCCCGCCGCGGCTGAGAGGAAAGTGCCTCCCCCGCCCGCGCCCGCGCCCGCGCCGCGCCGCGGCTCCCCTCGCTCGCTACCCAGAAGGCCAGTGGAGCACCGCAATTACCATAAAGCTCCGCTCACTCCGCTCCGCCAAGCCGTCAGAGCCCGGCGGCGGCCGCAGCTCGCTCAGTCAGACAGCCCGCCGGACGCCGCTCAGCCCCAGCACGCTGCCGCCGGGGAGCTCCGGCCCGGCCCGGCCCGGCTCGGCGCGGCTCGGCTCGGCGCGCTTCCCGGGCTCAGCCCCGCTCCCGCGCGCGGCGTGGGCTCTCGGGCCCTCTCTCGGCGGCTGCCCCCGCCGCACACCTTTGCGTCTCCTCTCCCCCCCCCCCCCCGTCACTGCTCCACGCCGTGTCGGAGCAGCCCCCGGCTCGCCGGTCCGCCACCCAGCCACTCGCAGCAGCCCCCTTCCCGAGTGGCTGTGTTGGGGGGGGGCTCTTCCTCCGAATCGCCCCCCTTGCTCAGGTGAGGGGACCCCCCCCCGCCGGCGAAGCGCTCTCTTTCTTCAGCCCCACCCGCAGCACCCCTTCCCCAACTGGAAGTGCCCCTTTGTTCCCTCCCTCCCGCTCGCTCTCCTTGGCACTCCCGAAGTACACGCTTTCCTTATCAACCCCCCGCTGCCCTATCAGACTCTCCAGTCTCAGTCACCCCCCCCCCGCTTTTCCGTCCCAAGTGCTTTCCCCACCTCCCCCCACGCCACAACATAGCCTCCTTTTAAATTCTCATTCACAATCGTCCTTCCACAATCCAGTGGAAGATTGCCTTTATCCCCCCCCCCCGCACACACTTTCCACTTCGCTGCCCCCCTTCCCGCACCGCGTCCCTCACCCGGCAGCCCTTGCCCCAAAAATGTCTTTCTCCACATCGCAACGCTCAGCTTCTCCTTCTCAGCACACGCACCCTCCACTGGACTGCTCTACTTCTCCCCACATTTCCCCTCTGATCCCTGTTTTTAAAAAGCACCGTTTCTCAACGGCTTTCCTTTCGGCGTGGAAATGCCACCCTAATTATAAATCTGTTGCCTGACCCAAGTCGGAGACTCCTTAACGCATTTTCATAGCGTGTGAATTGTTTGGAAATAGTGGGGTGGGGTGGCGCTTGGAGAACGCAGTTCTCCTTCCTGGATTTTCTACTGCTGATTTAAGATTTCTGCATAGGTTTTGGAGCCCTTTAATCGTTGGGTTGGTGGTTATCTACTGCATCTATTTACTTTGGCAGGGCAGCTTTTGGCTCAGGCAGCTCAGCTGGTACATTTCATGTTCTTAACGCCCGACTTGACAGATACTCATACATTTGGTTGCTCTGCGTTAGCGGTATAGGTATACAAAGGGCTCGGTCATTTTTCATAGTGTTAGTAGCTGAAATTAACAGCAGAAGAGAGACTACAGCATAACCCTACCCCCATTTAGGGATGCTGAGGGGGAAATCCTGCTCGCTTTACTCACACAAGTAATCTTTGGATCCCGATACTGGCCCCATAGAAGTGACTTGGAGTTTTGCCATTGCATCTAATAGGAGCAGAATCGGGCCTTTATTACTACTATTCTTTATTAATTCTGTCCAGATAGAGCACGGTTAACGTAGGCAATTTAACCCATTGTATTTTTCATCTCTACGTGGAGGATTCAATGTGAGAAATTTAATAACGTGTTTACTTTAGTACTTTTACGCACCCTTAACCTTGACTAAAAAAGGTGTCTATTCAATAGGGGGAACAAAAGGTATTGGGTTCATAAAGGTTTATTTTGTAATGACAGGAGTGACTTGTCTTTAAAGGTGGAAAAACAGAAGTTCCCTAAAGAAGACTGGACTAAAAAACAACTGAAGTTGTGAATCTTAGTTATCAACAGCGTTTTACCAGTCAGATAAAAAAAATTAAAAGTTCTGACAATAGAGTTGGTATTCTGTGAGATTTTATTCATACTCTTTTAGCTTTTGGTATGTGTCTATTTAAAAATATCGACCCTTTCAAAGCAGAAGTGAAATATCAACTGTTTGAAACCCGAAACTCTAGACACACAACTGAATTGCCTTCAAGCCTCTAAAAACAGCTGATGCAAATGAAATGGGATTTTTAAGTAGTAGGTAGATATCTAGGCTTAAGAAAAGAGTTGCAAGTGCCTTACGCATCTACTGAGCATCTGAAATGTTTTCCACTGTGATGATACCTAGAGTTCACATTCAAACACTGAAAAAAGTTTCTATATTTTATTCCAGGTTTATTAGGTTTACATCTGAAAACTATCACACAGGTTTTTTAATCTCGGATAACAAGCAGAAGGACACCTGGCCTATTACCTTGTAAAGCTATTTTTTTATAAAGACGTTTTAGGGCTAGACATTAAAAGTTATTAGACTGAACACACATGAGTTACAGACACAGAGCTGGAGGAAAGGCCTCTGGTATTTTTGTTCCCCTGGGGAAAAACCTAATTAAATTGCTTTTTTTTACTTGAAAAGTAGAACTATAGGTTCCCTCTCCTTGTGGGTAAAGTCTGCAATTGGATTGAGTTAATTCTCTGTAAAAAATATTTTCTTCTTTACATTTCCTGATTCACAGTGTATATGAAATCTACATGTTGTAATGAAACAGTTACCCCGTCCTTAGTTTAAAAAGGGCCCTGTTTCACACGTATTTTTAGAACTATTCCGTTCAAATTATCTTGAGAAAAGACCAAACTGATCACTCTTCTATTTTTTTAAAACTACTTTCTTTAACTTTGTTCGTTGTTCGGAGGAACAGAAACGTATTTGTTCTTCTGTCTGCTTTATTGTTGTTTTTTCACGTCCCAAAGCTTTGCAATTGGAGAGTGGCAGATGTGATCCACACTTCCCTGCGAAGCCATTGGAGCTGCAGTTCAATCCCTCAACCGGGTTGGCTCGGTTCTTCTGAACACACAGGGCTGCATTTCCTTCAAGCCGATGAAGGCAACGCCTCGGTATATTCGGAGCCTAGTGTTGCCTACAGACTATCAGGCCGCCTTCCCCCTCCCACGAGCCCTTAAGGGAGCTGACCTGGAGGTCAGGCCGCTGTACACTGCACTCAGTGAAGGGAGGATTTCAATGAAAGCTTAGAGAGAGCGCCGCCGTACACAGACGCTGGGGTCGTTGCGCTGATGTTTTTATAAAGTATGGTGAGAATGCGTTCACAAACACAACTGTTCCAATAACGTTAAGCACTTAACAACCTCGTAAAGACAAATCCATTGTTAAAGGTAGAATGGGACTTCTAACATGAGGCCTGAAAAAGGGGGGTATTTCACTCCCTCTTTCATTTACCTGCCATTCCATGAATCACAATAGTACAAATAATACCTTAGTCTGAAATCTGTGTGTACCTCGGTTATCATTCTTATTTCTAGACTAGAAGGTGACAATCCCATACCAGCCCTCAAAGAAAATCTTATGGCTAGTGCACTAGATAGGGACTTTAATCTCTGTGTGCCTCAGTTCTCCATCTGCAAAATGGTAATAATAATACTTCCCCACCTTACAGAGATACTGTGGGATACATTAAATAATGCATTTGTGGTGTTCAGAAACTATGATTAGTGCCATGAAAAAGCCTACAAATAACAGATCACTATCCTGAGCTTTGAATTGTCCTGCCAGTGTGTGTCTTAAACCAGACCTTTATCCTTGCAAATTGTAAGTCTGTTTTTAATGGACGTGGAGAAATCTGAATAACAAAGCAAGACAAGCTTCAGTCAGCCTTATGCAGGGTCTATACAGTAGTTCTTTCAGGCCTGACACAATGCCAGCATATTGTTACAATATCCTACAGACACCCATTGAAATCAAAGTGAGTTTTCATATTACAGCTCCTATAGTTGTATTTTGTAGCACAGGGCAATTCTGTTCATATTAGATCCATTTTTAGTTCCTTATGGCTACTGTCTGAGATTGTTTCCAAAAGGAAATGACCAAAATATTGCTTCACATCTTTCCCCCACCCAATAAAACAGTATAGATGATTTTGACATCTCCCAACTATGTTTTAAACCATCTTAACTAACAACAAAAGATTCAGTTTTATAATTTGTGTTCCAGGTTTAGGTCTGATTACTTGGTACCTCACAGTTAAAAACCCTGAATAATAACTATTATAATGGAAAAGTCTATGGCTCCTACAGATCAGCATCATTCAATAACCAAATAGGAAAAATATGTTTAGGTTTTATCGAAGTTGTAACACTCATCCTCATCAGAGAGAAAATTTAAAGTTGAGGCTGTTTTTCAATCCTTAATTTATAATATTAAGGAAACAAACCCAGCAAAAGCCTTAAGGATAGTGTGTCAGCCTTGTTTGTCTGTTTCCTGGCTGTTTTTGGTACATGGCAGAAACCACACAAAATTGTAACAAACTAATTTAATACTTCCCACCTTCCTGAAATACTCTGTAGTCACCAGACTAGTACCTCCATCATCTTATTTGATGATGTACCCAGACTAGTACCTCCATCTATCCCTCCATTCTCTCTATGTAGGCAGTTTTATGTATCATATACCTGATCAGCTCTTTGAATAGGTCAATTACATAAAGATACGTGCTTCCTGGACAAAGAAGGCTGTCCCTTCGAGTTCTTCTTTTAGGAAGCATATTGGGAAAACCATGATTCATATCTCCAAAACAAAACCATATATAGCGAGTGAACAGTAGCCACTTCTTGAAGTTCAATATTTCAGCCATTTTGACTGTTTGTTGGTTCAAAACACTAGAAATAGTTAGGGAAGGCACTGGTGAGCAAAGAGTAGCTTTTTCTGCTGGCACACTGGAGAGCAGAGTTGTGTTATCAGACTCTGCCTGTCACTTCTGGGGTGCCGGGGAAGCAGCAGCATGCCCATCCCGAGGGGGAGGGTTCGCCTCCCAGTGCTCTGACAACCAATCAAGGAGCGATGTTGACAGGTTCTGAAAGGACTACTGTCTGAAATCCTGTCCAGTTTTCCTGGCAGGAAGATGCAGCTGCGAAGCAGGGGGCTGAAGGGAGGCGGGGGAGGAGAATTCTTAAAGGGAATAAAAAATAGAATACGCTATTTCGGTTTTACAGCCCTTTTTATACTCGAGGTCGCAACGCAATGATCAAAATATTGGCAGCATACACGGACTGGGCATGCAGACACTGAAAGTACTACGGAGAGCATCTGAGCTCGGAGCATAGCAATTCAATCTCTGTGCGCCCTAATCGCTTGCTAAAATTCGTGTTTAAATTAAAGCCCTTTGCGTCTGAGTCTGCAGCTAATTTTTGCAGTTGATTTATAAACCCTCCACGTTGGGGTTTTATACTGAAAAGACTGATCAGACCCTTCAGAATGTACCAGGCATCTCTGTAATGCGCAATACACAGCGCCTGGAACCCCAGCCATTAGCGGCCTGCATGTGACACAGACAAACGACCAAATATCCACCAAGCTCCAGAGTTTAAATATCATACAATGGAAGGTGGAAACGCCATTATTTTAAAGCGTGTTTTTGCAGACACTAGCTTGTATGTTAATAATTTGATACAATCGGTGAATCACCTCCAGCTACCTTGTTTTAAAGGGAAAGCCATGAGCTAATCCTGTTTCTGAACAGCCAGTACAATTCTGCTATTGGTTTGATAAACAAGGAGTTTATTCTATCTATTTTAGAGGTGACTGTAAGTTCATACTTTGGAATTAAATGTGAAAACGACAGAATGCACCAATGACTCGTCCTTGTGGGCTGACTGGTATTAAGTGACTGGATTTTCAGTTCAGCTGCAAGCCCAGCGGCAGCGGTTTTCCTAACTTGGATGCACACGTTTGAGATGGATATGTGCAGCCTTAAAGCACGGTGGAGGGAAAGCATAGGAGGGTTTCTGTGTTTGTACAGGTTTCAGAGTAGCAGCCGTATTAGTCTGTATTCGCAAAAAAGAAAAGGAGGACTTGTGGCACCTTAGAGACAAATTTATTTGAGCATAATGCATCCGATGAAGTGAGCTGTAGCTCACGAAAGCTTATGCTCAAATAAATTTGTTAGTCTCTAAGGTGCCACAAGTCCTCCTTTTCTTTTTTGTGTTTGTACAGAGAATATCTCCAAATTTTTAAGCAGAATTATTTTCATGGAAGACACCGAGAGATTCCTTAGTCCTGTACTTAACACTTCTCAGTGTTTTTAGCAATTAAGGCAAGAGGGGGGTGGGTACAAAGATAAGCCACTTTTTTTTCCCTGCAAGTGTGAAAGATAAGATAACAGTAAGCTGGGGCAAAACGTCCGTTTACAACCTCTCCCCAGCGATTTGGATCTGTCACCTCTTATCTCTGAAATGTTCATTTCGAAAACAGCTTCAAAAAGCCAAAGGAAAATAAAAGTATTTTCAGTTTAAAAAAGGCATTCACAACCAAGTTCCCTTCCACCGGTTTCTATAACTAAAACAAAGCAGTAGCTCAGTCAGTAAAGGTTTCAGAGTAGCAGCCGTGTTAGTCTGTATTCGCAAAAAGAAAAGCAGTACTTGTGGCACCTTAGAGACTAACAAATTTATTAGAGCATAAGCTTTCGTGAGCTACAGCTCACTTCATCGGATGCATTTGGTGGAAAAAACAGAGGAGAGATTTATATACACACACAGAGAACATGAAACAATGGGTTTATCATACACACTGTAAGGAGAGTGATCACTTAAAGGTTTTCTTCTAAATGTGTCTGTTGGAAGCCAGAATTATTCACGTAATTGATTAAATTAAATAAAACTAGGAATAATTAAGATTTACTGTGCATCAGAGCTTTTGTTCTCACTCACTACACTGAGCTACTAGCCAGGCTTTTATTTTAGTAGTTAAGGGATTTGTCTTTGTTTTACTAACCACTCACTGAGTTGAAACTAAACAGGTAGTTGTATTTGGGAGGGTCACATAACAGTGTCAACATATGGTGATTGTTAATACAAAATAAGAGCCTCTACTGACTTTTTACAGGCCTTTTTAGAGTTAAAAACGGGGGAAATGCCATAGGACTAGCTGCAGATTGAACTAGTGCAGAAGAAGATTTAAAAAAAAAAGTCGTTCACAAAAGAGAGGGCTTTCTCAGATGTATACATCTAGTTAAGTTCTACAATTTCACCCTATTTTATATGCTATCTGCTTCTCATTGGAGCTAACACAAGGCGGCTTCTTCCCATCCCCTGTTGTAGGCACATCCCCAGACACCGAGGTCTGGAATAGAAGTAGAAGGACATGCAGCCCCTTTCTCCAGCCGGACAGGCCCAGACACGCAATTTCTCCATTGTAACTTTTAGAGACATTCAGCACCTCTGAACTTGCAAGACAGTGCGGAAAGACGCAGGAAAGACAGCCCCCACCACCAGACACACAGACATAGGACAACCTGCCTGGAATATGAAGTGACACTCCTCAGAGCACAACCACCCCCATTCCATCTTTCCACCGGGACAGAATCGGGCCATGTTTATCCCTTCACGCATCCCCTAGGCCCAGACTTTAAATCCAGGAAGAGCCGCACACTGCACATCTAGAGCCAGGCATCTCCTCCCCCTCCTCCCCTTCCCACACATGCTGAGAAGAGGGCCCAGGCATGAAGACATCCTCTCCCACCACTCCAAGAAGCCGAGGCCACAGGGCCTGGTCCTGCTGAGTCTCCGCCTTCACTTCTCTCCCTCCGGTCATGCCCCGCAGGGTGCAGCTCGCAAACCCTGGCTCAGCCCAGACAGACAGCGCAGCCCTCCGCCATAACACACCCTCCCCACACCCCGTCCCCTCCTAGTTGGGAGCGCACACACGGAAGCCCACCGAGCCCCGCCGGCTTGGCAGCCCCGCCGAGGCAGTTGCTGAGGGCGCAGAGCTGATCTCCGTGCGGAGAGAGGGGAGTTCCCTGAGGCCAGGCGCAGCCCCAGTCTCCTTCTCAGAAACCCGCCGCAGTTATTTTCTCGTAGCGAGTGGGTCAGCAGCTGATGACAAAAAAACACCTCGCTAAGCCCTAGCCCTAGGCGATTAGTCATCCCCAGAGTTCCCCTAAGTCACAGCAACTTGGCAAGCCCCCAAGCCCAGCCCTTAGCAGGGTTCCGCGTCTCCTGGCTCCCCAGGCACCCTCAGCTACTGAGTCTGGGGCGACTGCGACAGAGGATGGGGGGCTTCACGGGGGGCAGGAGGGGGTGTTGGGCTCCTTCCCAGGCGTTTCTCGCTCTCAAATGATTGCGAAGCGTTTTCTCTTCACAGTCACATCAGCAGCTAAAGAAGCTCGGCGGCTGCAACCCACACGACTCTTGTTCCCTGCATTTATCCTTCAATAAAAGCCGATTCCTTTATTAGAAACAGGAGACTTGTCTCCTACCCGCCCCATCAAATCCCAACCGGCAAGGCGCAGCCGACACCTCCCCACCCCCAGACTCACACACACAGCCCCTGGCCAGGGGCAGCCCGCACTCCCCATCAACTCCCCAACCTGGGGCAGCCCACACTCTCCCCCATCAATCCCCCCCACCAGGGCCAGCCAGCCCTCCCCGCATCCAATGCTCCCCCACCAGGGCCAGCCAGCCCTCCCCGCATCCAATGCTCCCCCACCAGGGCCAGCCAGCCCTCCCCGCATCCAATGCTCCCCCACCAGGGCCAGCCAGCCCTCCCCCCATCCAATGCTCCCCCACCAGGGCCAGCCAAGCCTCCCCCCATCCAATGCTCCCCCACCAGGGCCAGCCAAGCCTCCCCCCATCAAATCCCGACCACCTGGGTCAGCCAGCCCTGCCCCCACCAAATCCCCCCTCACCAAGGGTAGTGGCTGCCCCCGTCTAATCCCCCCTCACCAGACGCAACCCACGCTACTTTCGTTCCCTGCATTTATCCTTCAGTAAAAGTCCTTTCCTTTATTAGAAACAAGGAGCTGTCTCTCCCACCTCCTATCAAATACCCCTCGGCAGGCGCAATCAACACCCCCACACCACATCCCCCCTCGCCCCCAGGCGCAGCCCTCCCCGCAGAAAAATTCCCCAGCATGAGCGGCAGCCCCCCCCATCCCCCTTCACCAAGCGCAGCCAACACCTCCCTCCCCTTCTCTCTCGCTCTCAAATCCCCCATCACTAAGCGCAGCCAACCCAACCCCCTCCTTCCCCCGGCTCAGCCAACCACCCATCAAATCCCCCTCACCAGGCTCAGCCCCCCCTCCCCCGCCCCGTTTAAATTCCCCACCCACCCCCAGGCAGCAGCAGGTCCGCGAGGCGGCCGCGCGCTTGGCTTGTGTGTGACTCGTCGGAGCCAGAGCCGCCGCTGCCTGACCCGGCTGCGCCAGGCTTCCCCGGGCGAGCCAGTGTGCAGGGCGCCCGCGAGCTGCCTGCCCCTCCTCCCGCGCCCCGGGGCGCGCTCCGTATGGCCCGGGCTGCCGCGCCTGGCTCCAGCGGAGGCAGGTGATTCTGCCAAGCACAATGAGGGGTTTGAGCGCTGGATAATAAAGCGCTATTCAGGGGGCTGTGGGCGGCGGTGCCGGCTCAGGGGCGGTAGCTCTCGCCCGGAGAGGACCCCCCCTCTCTCCCCCCCCCCCCCACACACACAGGGTCGGGCCCCAGAAGCGGAGAAGTCGGAGCGCACCCCACCCTCGCCCCGCCGGGGAGGAGGCTGCAAGGGCTGGCAGCAGCCGGAGCGGGGCCTCGGCTCCCCCTCCCCTAGCAGGGAGCGTAAAGCTCTAGGGTTGCAGCGCCGGCTCCTCCTTTCCCTGCTGCCGGGCGGGCGGGCGGGCGGGGATCGCCCAGCTGCTTCCCCGCGATAAGGTGCAGGGTGTGAAAAGCGAGAGGAATCGGGCCTTGGCTCTGCGCCCCCCGCTGTCGGAAGCGGTGACCGCGCAGCCCACCCCTGGGTACGGCAGGGCTCGGGCTCGCCCCCGGGGCCAGCTGCGCAAAGCAGGGAGCGCGGAGCTCCCGCTCCAGGGCCGAGTGCCCACGCAGCAGCGCTGTGCCACGCAGGGAGGTCGGGCCCGCGAGGCCGCAGCTGCCCCCCACCCCGGGGCCTGGCTGGCCGCGCTCCGGCTGGGGCAGGCGTTGTTTTGCGACCTGGCTTTGCAGCGAGAGGCTGAGCGCCGGGATCACGCGGAGGGAGGGAGGGAGCTGCGGGCTGTGTGGGCGCGGGGCTGGGAGGGCGGCTCCGCCTGGCTGCCTGCTAATCGCACGTTTTCCGCTGCTAAAAAGAAACCGAGAGACACCGTGGCCGAGCCGAGCGCTGGCTGTGTGGCTGTGCCAGGAAAAGATGGCGCTGTCTCCCCTCCCCGCCCCCCGCTCGGCTTCCTCTTCCTCCCCGCCAGGCCAGCTGAGCCGGGCAGGTTTCCGAGCCCCCTTGGTCGGCCGGACCCCACTAGCCTCCCAGCCGCGCGGCGCGTCTCCGCCTTTCCCAGCCCGGTATTGGCGGATCCCCTTTTCTCTGCAAGGCTCGCCTTTGTCTGGCGCGCTGCTCTCTGGCCGGGGAAGCAGATTGGACTGGGGGGGGGGCGGCAGCTTCCCTCCCCCCCATTTCCTTCCTCTCCCCACGGGCAACAGGGAAGGGGCCAGACCTCGCGGCCGGAACCTTTGGCGGGGGATCTGGCTGGGTTTGAGACACAACGTGACCTCGCTGGGCTCCAGCTGGCTGCTGCTGCTGCCCTGGGCTTTGTACGTGACGGGGCTCCCCCTCCTCCAGTCTCCATGGTCTCCAACACCTTTATTGACGGGGGAAAGATCTAGTGTGCGTGGGGGCGAGTGGGCAGGAGGGGTGCAGCGCTGGTGGCCTGCTAGTGCAAGAGGCACGCCAGGCTCGGAGCAGTTTTACCTGCCTGGAGTTGTTTTATGGGGCTGCACACAAAAGGCGGTCCTGGCGCTTTGCATTTGGCCCTGTTAAACCTGCTCTGCTGGGCGGACTCGCGGCAGGACGGTGTCACCCTCCCGGGCAGACGGGCTCGCTGATCTAACAGTTCTGGGATTTCTCTCCCCCTCTACGGCGCCCTCAGAGTTGCCCAAGTGCTAACTTTTTTTTTTTTTTAAGTCTGCACATTAAATTCAGCGTTGCTCTCTCCGAGTCCTGTTCTGTTAATTGCACATGGCATTGGGGCGCTGCTCGCCAGGGAGGCATGAAGGCCTCAGAGATTAGTTGCAGGCTTGTTCCAGCCCTTCCTAATCGGACTTTTCTTAAAACAGCTCTGAGTTGTGACTGATTTTTCAAGGCGTTTTCGCGGATAATATATGCTCTAGGGACGTGGGTTTTGAGTTAGCCGCTTGCCCAAGCTTATAGCTACGATGTAGGGAGAGGTCAGGTCTGCAGGGGCTTTGTGTGCCTGCAAATCTATTTGTGTAAAGATGATTTGCATTAAAGGAGCACATATTCGCTCCCCCCCTTGGATGTAAAATGCACAATCAGTGCTGGTGTTTCTGGGCAGAGGCTTTGTACCACAGTGTGATCTCACTGAAGGTGTCTATTTTGCCTTCTGTGTACAAAGAGAAATAAGACACTTTATCAATTATTTCTGGCGCCACTATCATAGCTAATTGTGTTTTATCGTCGTTTAAATCTGGATAGCATGTGATCGTTCTCACATTCCCTAGTCTGACCAAAGGTCTTTTATTTTTTGTGCATAGTCCGTTGTGACTTTAAAATTAGCCTGTCTAAATCGGCGGCAGCGAAAGGGTTTGCATGTGGCCTTTTCAAATGTTTCCTTTAGCCGAGGCCTACTTCATCTATTTGGTGATCAAGAAATGGTGTGTGGAGTGACTGAACCTAATAACTTATCCACTTGTTCATTTCAGGGACATTGATTTCTGGTTCCAAGACACTCTGTTTTAGCACTGGCTACTGCTACGGGGCATTTTACAGATGGCCTTTAGCCTAGACAAATATAAGCAAGAATGTGAAAGTTATTAGCCAAATAAATAAATCATTAACTTATGCACAGTGTTATTTTAGCATAATTTCCAAAGAGAAATTATACCCAAGTGGCAGAAGGAAAAGCAGCACTCCGGGATACTTTGTCCTATGTGTTGGGTTTTTACTTCCTCCATTTTAAATTTTGCCAAGAGCCTGACTGGCAAACTCAGTTGCTAAACGAAGGGAAATTCTACATCGTCTAATCATGCGCTGTTTAGAAAAATCCTCGAGACGTTTCACTAACCTGGTCTCTCATTCAAGATTGAACATTAACAAATCTCGACCCCCTGCGGCACACCCGGAGGCCTTGCCTTTCAGACCTTTGTCTGCTTTTGGCAAGGCAGACACCAAGCCCTTTCCTCCTTAAATGCAGTTGGGCTAATATGATTACAGCAGGGCTAGTTTTAGATAATTTTTAGATTAAAAATTATGCGGACTAACCCTTGGAGCCATATTACTGAACTGATACGCTTACAGGGGCAAGTGGCTTGTCTGTTGACTCAGTTAAATGTTCAAAATCCCATTTGCATTTGCTTCTCGGCATATCATAAAGGTTTGATCAAACTCCCTGCGCCTAAGGAAACAGGGGCAGTAAATAGCCGAAGTTTACACAGCTAAACAAGCACAGGGTAGGCAGGTTTTGCCTGCAAAGTGGAAGGGGAAAGAGTCACCCAAACCTTCACTTAACTACGCTGCACCCTGCTCAAAAGTCTCCAAAGAGCTGCAGTAAAACCATGATTTGGGAGAACTACCAAGCCGATCTCGCTTTGATATTCGTCGCCACGGGGGGTTCCTCAGCTGATCTGTAACCAGGAAAATGGGAGCTGCTCTCACGCTCACCATAATAAACAGCGAACGCATTTCTGCGGGCTCCCAGAGTAAATACTGCATAGAAAACAGACTGTGTTGGAAAGCAGAAATCTTCCACTTCTTAGCACTTAGCAACCGAGGGAAGCGTTGTACGCTCTCCCTTGAGCCAGGCTCGATGTGATTTACTTTCTGGTTGTGAGGCAGATATTCGCTTGTCAGTTCAAGGGCAGGACAGAAACGGTGCGAGCGGAGTTTTCTGGACAGAAATCTCTCCTTTCCAAGGCTCTGCTCTAGCCCCAAAAGCCACTCTCCGTCTCCAGCACCTTTGTTCTGCGCGCAGCTGCCTTTAGTTTCACCGTTCTGCCCTTCTACCTACGTTTCACTCCCTCCTCCGAAGGGTTCAGGGGGCTGGGGCGGGGGGGTTGATTATAAATGACAGGGGAAATAAGAGCTGAAGCTACAGCGAGCAAACAGAAGCGGGCTCTGCTCTCAGAGGGCCCAACCCTGTTTATAGCCATGGCAGTTTTGCCTGTGTCATGAAAGTAGGATGGGGCTCTCTACACGCAGCCTGGATTTCCCAAGCAAGAATTAACATATTTAAGTCACTTGGCCTGGCTATTCGGTGCCAGGTTTATCTTTGTGTTAGAGGGCTGCTTCTAAAAAAAAATGTCGAAATAAGTGCTAATGACTTATCTGTAGGGCCCTACCAAATTCATGCTCCATTTTAGTCAATTTCAGGGACATAGGATTTTAAACATCATACATTTCATGATTTCAGCAATTTAAATCTGAATTTTCAGAGTGTTGTAATTGTAGGGATCCTGACCCATACATGAGTTTGGGGGGGGGTCACAAGGTTATTGTAGGGGGGGTTGTAGTACTGCCACCCTTATTTCTGCGCTGCTACTGGTGGCAGCCTTGGTTCAGAGCTGGGCAGCTGGAGAGTGGCAGCTGCAGGCCAGGATCCCAGGTCTGAAGGCAGAGCCACTGCCAGCAGCAGTAGCAGCACAGAAGTAAAGATGGTATGGTAGAGTATTGCCACCCTTACTTCTACACTGCTGCCTTCAGAGCTGGGTGCCCAACCAACAGCTGCTGTTCTCCAGCTGCCCAGCTCTGAAAGCAGCACAGAAGTAAGGGTGGCAATACCATGATTCTCCCTCCCCCCCAAAAATAACCTTGCAACCCCCTGCAACTCCCTTTTGGGTCAGGACCCCCAATTTAAGAAATGCTGGTCTCCTCCTGTGACATCTGTATAGTATAGGGTGAAAGCACACAAAAGACCAGATTTCACGGCCTGTGAGATGTTTTTCCTGGTTTTGAATTTGGTAGGTCCCTACTTATCTGATATCACAGTCACTTCAGGGCTTGTGCTAAAACCAATCTGAATACAAGAGCACCCTTTAAAGAGCACTAAGGTTATGGCAAAAGCCAAGGAACTAACATTTAGGACTTAACCTCCTTATCTCATGCACCGTTGTCTTTGAAAAAAAATCTGCTTCCAAAATGATGAGAAATTAAAATTATTGGGATTTTTGCCTGAATAAGGTCTGCAGGAGGGACCAATTATTTAGGGGCTGACTCCAGCTTGAGACAAATAGTATATTGCTTCCCAGTACACTCATTGGCTTGAATGGGACTAATCACAGACTAAAGTACTAGTTCAGCAATGAGTAGGGCAGAATCACAAATCTTCAGCAAGGCTGGGTTTTAGCTACCAGAGTATGACTTCTTCCAACTTTTACATACATTTCTTCTTGGGAAAGCATGCAAGGTTGAAATGTCTCTGCAACAAGTCCATAGACATAGGCCAAAACCACACTTTTAAAAAATGGCTAAGGAGCTATTATTATTGGCTGTTCATCTTTATTTCATGGGTTGTTTTGTTCTTTTCACATCTGTAACATGGCTGAATGGATTCTAAGCACTACATCTGGGGTGCAGAGGCACAAACAAACACACCTGGTAGGAAGAAAAGGAGTACTTGTGGCACTTTAGAGACTAACAAATTTATTAGAGCATAAGCTTTCGTGAGCTACAGCTCACTTCATCGGATGCACCTGGTAGGAAACACCCTTTCGAAGGAAAACCTTCAACTCAAACTGTTTTTTTCCAGCTATGCTTCTGAACAGGTGAGTTTGTTATGAACACAACGACCCGTTAACTGTAGCAGGGAAATCGGGATTACATCATATATCTGTTCTGGGGTGAAAAGAACAGGAGTAGTTGTGGCACCTTAGAGACTAACAAATTTGCATCCGATGAAGTGAGCTGTAGCTCACGAAAGCTTATGCTCTAATAAATTTGTTAGTCTCTAAGGTGCCACAAGTACTCCTTTTCTTTTTGCGAATACAGACTAACACGGCTGCTACTCTGAAACAAATTTGATAGGCACTAACTTTATTCATAAAGCAATGCTCAACGACCAGTTATGGGATAGTTCCATTTAGTAGATTGTTACAGAAAAGATTAAAGAAAGTGGCAGTGTGACGCTGAAGGAGCAGAGATCCTTGGGTGAAGTATTTCTCTGCACTAATGCGAACCTGCTATTTAATCCATTTATACAAGTCTTCGTGTGATTGTGTCAGCAAAGTGGTTGGTGAGGACTGGGAGGCTCTGAGCACTGGCTAGGAGGAGGCTATGTTAGCAATGTGTTTGCTACGTGACACATATGTCACCTAGTAAGAGCACAGAGTAATCCACAGAGGTACCAAATGGATAGTGACAGCCGGGGGCGAATGTGCTCCAGTGTCCTTTCAGCACCGGTAGTCTTCGCTGGCTTGGCAGCGATGTGTCTTGCAGCAGCGTGGTATATAGCTAGCTCTCACTCTGTGGCAGGAGCCTCTGACTGGCATTTGCTTCAGTCCTCGCTGAAAAGGGAGGATTCAGCTGGCATCCCAGAGATGACACACTCAGACTTCTAGACTTTTGTCGAGTATTTGTAGAAACACGGCGCCTTAACGAATCGACTCTTTGGAGCCCCCCTTGTTGGACTCTGAAACTAGAGGTTCTCGCCTACTTCTTGCACCATTGAGTTCTGAGAGAAACGTTTGACTAATTCTATGGTGCCCCACGGGGAGACTCTTGGGGGAAATGATCTGCCTTGTTTAAACTGCATTTGTTGTCGCATAAACACGAGATGTTGCTGACTACCACGCCCTCTGCTATCAGCAGCTAATTCAAACTATGCATTTAACCTGGAGCCTTTTTCCGGAGCACCCTGATTATGGGTTGGCATTCCAAGTCATTAGCAACAAATGGAGCTGGTTCTTCAACAAGGCAATGGCCCTCAATGATCTAGCCTTCCTGCATTTTCTGGGGCCCGACGCTATGCCCTGCATAAGGCTTGCAGTTCTCCCAGTCAGGCCTGGAGTGCTTCGGAGTAGGAACAGCTAGCTAAGCTAATCTATTTTTAATTCTTTTTGTCCCATGAGGTCAAAGTTATTTTTATAGCCACATCTCCAGATCTCCCTCTCTGGCCTCCAAGGAGGTCTTAGACCAAGTAAGTAAACAGACACCACTAGCCCCAGATATTAAGTCCAGTTGAAGGCCTATGTCATGCCCAGGTTCTTAAGCAGCAGGCTTGTCTTATTATTCTCCAAATCCTGCAATTATGCAAATGTTCAGGATGTTTTCCCCTTTGATGTGAACTTCCTCAAAATTATCCCTTCTCATTACGGAGCATGAAAATGCCTCTTGGACATGTAAAATGAACTACAGAGCTCTTTTCATCCTCTTGTGTTGTGTTCCTAACAATAGTCTCTCAAGTCCTGCAATTTCAAATTCTTTGAAATTGATTGAAATAAGCTTCCCCAAAACTTCTCTGCCATAACTATGATAGGGGCCACTCTGTGCAGCCTGGAGGTTTTGTTTGGGGAAGGACTGAAGGATCGTGTCCTGACCTAGGTCATTGACTTGGATGTAAATTTTACTTCCTGCTTACTCCTCCAGTTCCCAAAGGGCGTGGACTCTTGCATTGTTATTCTGAGAGCAGCATAGATTTATGGTAGTATGTTATGACAAGTTGATCTGTGTTCTCAAATTATGTACAACTAATGGGTTTACGCCCCTATCCAGCTAGGAATTCACATTTGCTTGTGCTGTTTTCCATCACCATTGACCTCCCTATCTCTCCCATGTGCAGTGAGTGTAAGTTGATACCCTCTTATCTACTAAGAGAAGCTCATGAACAAGTCACTAGAGAGCATGAAGCTGACCAGAAGTTGGTGGTCAGTCATATTAATTTTATCCAAAGTGGACAATTTGCTTGGTCTGCCTGCCTGGTGAATCAGGCTTCCCTGACATCATTCCCTACTTCACTGTTTGCACATGAAACACTCCAGTGTGTGTTTAAGACATCAAATCACAGAGCTCAGTCTCTGAGACACTTTTAACTCAGTGTTTTGTTGCACCAATTACAATCTCTTGTTCTATTTCTGATTAGGAAGATTAACAAGGCACTGAATGTACCTTATATTTAGTATCTCCACAGAACAACAGGTATGATTTACAAGACCCCTGAGAGTCATAGCAGGTTTTCTTCATATAAGGGACTAGAAACCAAGCTGTGCCTTGAAAACTTACCTCCTTCCTCCCCCTTCAGAAAAATGTTGTGGTTTAGTAAAGACAATTGGTTGGAGGTATTTTTATGAAACCTCAGGAAAGTTAATAGCTTAAATAACCTCAAGAATATCTAGGAGTCTCTCTATACCCCCTTACTCTTTCCCCTGCCACTCATGCAGACAAGCTGCTTTAGGCTAAATACCATCCTGTGAGAGAATGGATTTCTATCTTTAAAACAGGTCAAATTGCTGTTTGCCTTTTTCTGCTTCTTTGTGATGTATAAAGAAGGGCTGGAAGGAAATTTTATGGGGCAAAGGGGTGGCACTCAGGGGTGTTGGCTGCTTATTTATTTATTTATTTTCATTAACATTTCAGCTCTTACATAACCTGTAATATTATGGCAGTTAGAGAACTAGTGAAATTGTGGCATCACAAGACAAAGCTGCACAAATGGGAAGTGGTTTTTGTCAGACTGTTCTAGAATTCTTTGTCCAGTTTGTTAACCACTATTTAACTCCATTGCCCAATGAATGTTTGAAAGAGAAGTCTATTTTAAACAGATGTAACACCCTTGCCTATTTACAATTAAGATCTGAGTGTTCACAATACACATCTTTGAGACCTTTTGGGAATATCAGGGATTAAGAGACTTGAAATAGCTAATTCACAGATATTAAGGCCAGGAAGGACCATTATGATCATCTACTCTGACCTCCTGCATAACACAGGCCAGTGAATTTCACCCAGTCATCCGGCCCATAACTTTTGCCTGAACTTTTAGGAAGGCATCCAATCTTGATTTAAAGACTTTAAGCACCAGAGAATCCACCATATCCTTAGGTAAATTGTTCCAATTGTTATGTACCGTCATTGTTAAAAATGTGCCTCTTATTCCTAGTCTGAATTCATATCATCAGCTTCTAACCAGTTTATCCAATTATGCCTTTCTCTGCTAAAGTAAAGAGCTCTCTAGTATCAGAAATCTCCACCTCTAGATACTTGTAAATACCATGTCAAATCAGCTCATATCCTTCTCTTGGGTTAACTAAATAGATTGAGTTTCTTTAGTTTGTCACCCTAAAACAGGTTTTCCAGACCCCAAATCATTCTTGTAGCTCTCTTCTGAACCCATACTCATTTCTCAACATCCAGTTTAACATGCAGACACCAGAACTGATCACAGTATTCCAATAATGGTCTCATTAATGCTGGAAACAGAAACAAAGGCACCTCCTATATCTACTCTATATTCTCCTGCTGACACAGCCAAAGAGCTGTAGCTCACGAAAGCTTATGCTCAAATAAATTTGTTAGTCTCTAAGGTGCCACAAGTACTCCTTTTCCAAAAATAGTGTTAGTCTGTTAGCTATGCTATCACACTAGGAGTTAACATTCATTTGTTTTCCAGCATGGCCTTTAAAGTCCTTTTCAGAGTCACTGCTTCCCAAAATACAGTTCCTCCATGCTGGAACTGTAACCTACATTCTTTGTCTCTTAATGTATGGCATAGCATTTGGCTATATTGAAACATGTTGTTCAAAGTGAGTCCAGTTTACCAAGTAATCCAGATCACTGTGTAGAACAGACCCATCCTTACAATAATTTATCACGCTGCCAATTTTTGTATCATCTGCAAACTTTTTCAGCAATTATTTTATATTTCCTTTCTGATATTACTAAGATTTAAAAAAAACCCAGAAAACAATGAAACAGAAAAAAAACTTTGTTTTGAGAAATAAAGTAAAGATAAAAAGAAAAGTAGTACCTGTGGCACCTTAGAGACTAATACATTTATTAGTCTCTAAGGTGCCACAAGTCCTCCTTTTCTTTTTACGGATACAGACTAAGACGGCTGCTACTCTGAAAGTAAAGATGTCATTCAGACCTTCTTTCCCCAGGATAAAGAAGCAAATGAGTCCAAATCCATGTTTAAAATCCTTTAGAGATCACCTTTAATAGTTGTTCTCTGCAATATAGACTCTATTAAAAACACTGACTTTGTTTACAAGTCACCCATCTGCATGCAGGATATTGTTTTCAGCATATTGGGCATCAGTTGATTAAACTAAGGAGCATTTGTTTTGCGAGGTAGGCATTATTTTACAGAGGTTGACCACCATAAACTTTCACAGTGGCTGCAGAAGTCTGACAGACAGAGTGAAATGCTTTTCCCTCAAAACTAGTTATTTACAGGGCGTTCAGCTTAGTGCTAACCCATGAGATTCCTTAATCTATTGAAGCACAAAGAAGCAATTGCAGAACTCCTGCATTTTTTGCCTTTCCTCATCAGTAACACCTGAACCCAGCTGTAACTGTAAATGATAAACATGAGAAAAGAGGTGATAGCTGACATTACTCAACAAACCCTCGTTATGTTCATCCTTTTTATATTCTGGGTCATCTTCTGGACCTAAGTGTGACCTTATCTAGGGGCTCAACTTGCCTGTCCAAGTATGTGAGAATATCAGTCAAAGGTTCCCAGAGGATAGATGTCTTAACTTCACAGCACCTACTTCCCTACTCCTCTCTTTATTCTCAAGCTACACCTGCAGTTTTAACTTAAAGACAGCTGAACAGGTCACCTCAATGGATGCCAAAAGATTAGATTCACCTACATAAAATACATTATGATTGAACTCCAGCTGCCTCTTATTATTTGTATAACAGTATTTCCTAGACACTCTTATCAAAAATCAAGGCCACATTATGCTAGGCACTGTACAAACATACATTGAGAGAGTCTCTGCCCTGAAGAGCTTTCTTATAAATTACTGTCCTGAGTCTCATAAACAGGCTTCCTCTCTGCCCTCATACAAATGTTGCTTCTTTAGCATACACAGCTTGGACATACATTAATATTTATAAAAAAGTACTTGTGGCACCTTAGAGACTAACAAATTTATTTGAACATAAGCTTTTGTGAGCTACAGCTCTGAAACCTATTAATATTTATATTACCCTTTCTACCAAATATGACGGAGACTAAGTTTTGTTCTAGATTGGTTCTTTAGCTCTTTTTAGAAAAATTACCCATTCAGGGAATGAGTATACACTCTTATATCATGGTCATACACCATCCTAGAGACGATTACAATCAATACTAACCTTATTGGCCTAGGAATTGCAATCTAGACCAAGAGTTCATATATTCACAATGGACCAATAATGCATATATACTATGTCAGAGGTCTTAGTACAGATTGGAGACTTTGGCCAGATCGGTTGGTCTGGTGTGGCTGCACCACTCACATGGTCTGGCAGTAAAGCTGGTTTAGCTGGCCCAGGAAAGCTCACCCTACATAAGGGTGATCATCCAGCGACGCAGAACTAGAGTCTCCTCTGCAACTCATCTTTCCTGCCGCTTGTGTATCCATGTAAATGGGATGTGGCTACCGGAGAGGGGACATGGTACACCTGCATTATGCAAATCCCCAGATGCATCTTTGTCCCCAGTGTAAAGTAGAGGAGCCTCAGGCTTCTGTAACACCGCACAGAGGGATCAGCCAGCACAGGGCAGCACCAGGATCAGGGCAGTGCAAATGTGAGGTTTAAGCCACCTTTTTGTACACACACCTGTTATACGCTCTGTGTAGCATAACTACCCCAGAGGTTCTGGGCCATTATATTTGCACATGTAGGGGAAATTACTTTTGCAATGACACATGGTACAGCTTTCAGCTCCTAACAGCACCAATCATTCAGATACCCACAGTTTATGATGACTGAGTCATACAGGTCTGGTCTTTCTACATACAGCCCAAACTTTCCTAGCTAAGAGAAAGGTTGTATCTATAGATATATTTGTCTATCCTGATCATGGACATCCTCTCACACAGTTGTTATCACTGCCCTCTAAATCAGTGCTACTCAAAGTGGTGGTCTGTGGACCAGTACTGGTCCTCGAGCCATTGGCTGCCGGTCTGCGTGCACATCGGAAAAAAAAAATGCTGGTCCCCCACATCAGATAGCTTGAGAAGCACTACTCTAAATTACTGTTATGCAGACCTCACATTCAAAGTAGGTTCTTAGTTTGCCCTCCCTATAGAAAGTGAACATGGCGTAGTCACCTTTGTTATAAAGCCCCATTGGGTTGGAGGTAAGTCACATAGACTCCACATTAATTTCTATGCATCAAAATGCAATTTGTAATTTTATAAAGCTAAAAAGCTAAAAACTAGAAGACGTGCAGTTTTGGGTCTCTGTATGCTCAGGATCATTTCTATCTTTTCTAGTTTACCTATTGCTGCACATAGCCAAACTGCTCATTACAACATGTTCTTTCTTCCATTCAGCTATGAGGAAAGTTATTCTAGTGTGATTTACTGTTTCTGGGCCTGCTCCTGCTCCCATCTAATTCTCTGGAGGTTTTGTCAGTTTCATGGAGAACAGGATTGGGATACATGTGTCTAAAGCCAATATTGGCATACCCTTGTTTAAATATCTTACATCAGAGGGGCCCACAGGTACCTAGGCCAGAAAAACTGTTCCCCGACAAGCTATTGTTTCCTTTTTAAAAGCACTGGAGACCTAACAGTCTCTATGAGGTCTACTCATCCAACACAGATCTGTACTGTTCTCTGCAAGCTGTTGGCTGGCTGATGTAAGTGCCACTTAGCCAGTACAACTTTGCAGAACTTTAGCCTTCACTGTGAGTGAAGCTCACCCCTGAAGGCTAGCACTAGACCTATGCCTCACTTAAGTCCTGTTTTGAAGGTGTAAATGGGTCTTAAGAGATGCATAGGCCATGTGCTTGCTCTCTGAACAAAAGTGAGTTTCACCCTGTCTTTATTTTTAAAAAATGTTCAGTGTTCTCCTATTAAAATCATATAAATAAATAGAACTCCAATTTATCTGAAAAATTAATTAAGATACACATCAACAAGTTCAAAGTTTTTCTGTGCCTATGGAGGTGTCTGAGCTTAATCCAGTCACCTCATAAGAGAAATTAGGCCAGAAAGAAACTAATGCTCCATTTAAATAAATGGGTAAGCATTGGTCTTTGAACACCTCTATTGAGACTGGTTGTACTTTAAGTTGTTTTTCTTTAATTTAGGGGCAGACAATGTCCACAGGCTTCAGAAGAAGATAGTCTGTTCCTCAAAATGGTGTACATCTGATCTCCATGCTTCTTCCCTTCTGTTTTCTCCCTGTACTGTGAGATCAGACCACTTCAGCATGAGGATAGGTGGGGCCTCAAACTGAGATCAGGCTTTCAAGTGGAGGAAACAATGGGCTGGACTGGGAGGAGTGGGCAGAAGAATCAGAGAAAGGGGAAGGAGATAAGAAGCACATGTTCCTTGGTGTCGGGATGACTGCAGAGTGTCTGTCTTCATCTGAAACTCCTGACTGGACCTGGCATTAAAATGAAGGTAATAGCTCACAGTTCCCTGCCAGATCTCAGAAGAATCTCAAGGAGATTTGAAAATGCCATCAGGGCATCAGGGGACAGTAGTGGAGGACTATCTGAACCACTCCATTCTGAACCATTGTAGTACAATCTGTGCTGGCATTAAACCAGTGCAGGCTGAATTGGATCAGTTGAACTAGCACCCTGTTGAAAGCATGTTTAATCCAGGGATTTGGAGCTGTGCTCTGGCTCCGCTCCAGCTCCAGGCAAAAACCTGCAGCTCCACTGCTCTGGAGCTGCTCCGTGCTCCAGCTCCGGGCTCTGCTCCAAAGCCCTGGTTTAATCCATCCAAAGCATGCATATAAACCAGGTGGATCTGATGTGTTTTACAAGTGTGCTAAAAAGGACCACATGGTTCTTGGCAAGGTAAATTTCTCTAGAGTAGTCAAGGCCTAAACTCGTGGTATAGGCTAGGGTATTTAGGTTGGACTGTTAAGGCCAGGGCAAGAATTTTGAAAATTTTCTGCCTCTTAGTCTGCCATTTTCTTTCTAAATGCTACTTCTTTTTGATAATCATCATATTTAAAAAGAAAATAGACAATTTTTATTGTATTGGGGCAACCATAGTTATATCTGATGATGTTGTATGACCATGGCAAAATAACAGCTCTCTTCAGGAGGCCAGAACAAGGTGCATAGACCCTAGAGGTGAATTTCAGCCATAGCCCTTTTCATTACTCAAATGTTCAGCTACTGTCTTATCAGTGAACACTGAGACTTGGAGTGGACACTGCCGAGAACAAGAAAGAGGGGCGTTGTCTTCTACCATCTTGAAGAAGGTTCACTGCCAGGGACATGCTCTGTTGCTCATTTACTCTACCTCCAGATTCTTCATGTGCTCCCTCGCTCACGGGTGTGTGTTCTCACACTCTAATATACACACATCTATTTCCGTGTCAACATACACACGTTTGTTTCCATGTCATAGATTACATTACATTTTATCGTAGATAAAGTTGTTTTAACACCTTTTTTGTGTTCATGGCTCTATCTTAAATTGATGCACATAGTTTTTCTCTCTCCCAGTCAGTGGCAGCAACATATGATCAAGGATCAACTGTTCCTGCAACCTGTTCAGTTACATTGCACACCTGGTCTTTGTGCTTTAGACAAAGTCAGTTTCCTCTCCCATTACAGCTATTTCTACAGCTCTGGCACAAGACACATCTGTGGCACAAGCGCTAACCTGGGGTGCAACAAGGGCCCTTAAGTTATTTGTCTCTTAGCCAGGCTGTCTGTTCTGCTCTGCTGAGGATGACCCACTCTTGCTAGGTGTTCTTAAGCAATGTATAGAAATATGGGGCTGGTTATAGATTTTTGTCTCTCTCTCGCTCTCTTAGGTTTAGTAGCTGTATTCATAAGGCGCTTTTGTTTGTTCATTTGCAAGGATTTGTCAATGGCTGATGTCTTCCTTACCTCCAACCCATAAATACCCTCTATTCTTTAAACTGGACCCTCTGTTATATAGGTAGCCTTATATGAAGAGGCAGGGATTTCTCCCCTTCCTAGAAAAGGGCTCTGAAACACAGGAAGGAGAGAATCCTCCTCGCAGCACGGTAACTGCTGGGGTGCCAGCCAGTAGAGAATGTTGTCCATTCACAGCTAATGATCGCCCCAGGCACTTAGTGATGGAAAATCCGGGAAGGCTGCAGAACTTGCACAGCGCTGCCCAAAATAATTGTACGGACCAGTTCCACGTGTCCAATTTGTGCAAGAACGTTCTCTCGCCCCCTTTATGTGTTTCAGCAAAACTAGGAATTTTAAACAGGATTATTTGTAACAAGTGCGAAGCTAACCAGCAAGCTCCTCCAATGTGCTAGGCAGGCATGAGAAGTCACTTTGCAAGGGACATATAATTCACACGTTCTGCGCTTTCCCCCTGAACCTTCGCATATGGAAAGACAGAGGAGCGCTGATAAAACTGTAATCGAAGGAAAGATGGAAGCAGGGAGGGATGTTAGCAGGAACACTTGGGTGCCAGACAAAAAGGCCAATGGCAACTCTCTGACGATGTTCAAGTGAAATCATAAGGCTAAATCTCGCCCGTGTTATTGCAGCCAATGTGATTCTTTGCAGTACTGGAGCCAGCTGAATTTGGCCGTGAGTCTATTTCCCCTGAGATTTTTTTTCTGTCCAGTTTCTTTAAGCCTCAGCAAGTTAACATTACAAATTAGGTTTCAGAGTAGCAGCCATGTTATGCATCCGATGAAGTGAGCTGTAGCTCACGAAAGCTTATGCTCTAATAAATTTGTTAGTCTCTAAGGTGCCACAAGTACTCCTTTTCTTATTACAAATTAGAAGACCCACCCCCCCCCACTCTATAGCACTTTCCTGACATGATCCAGTGGCCTAGTTTTTTTCCATCATAATCCTTAAAAAACATTAGATTTTCAGTGATGCCCTATCGAGATAATCAATCAACAACCAGAGAAGTCAGGTTTGTGGCCATTATATCTGCTTGCCTGAGTTTCATAGCAATAAGCCGCTAAAGGAACATGCTGTTATCCTTTGATGTGTGACATTGTCTGTGAGAAAAGCCAAACTACTGTCTGTGCATGGAGTCTTTTCAAAGGAAGAGTTTTGATTGTACTAGGTCCTTGTTTAGGTAGCTAAGAGTAGGAAGTAGCAAGCTTGGGCTACCTCAAAGGTGTTTATTTTAATTATCTTTTGGCTGTAACTTCCATCGTTCTTCTTTGTATTATCGCTGCTAAAGTTTATTTGCAGAACTAACTCGAATTATTTTTTGTTTTTGTTCTCCACCGTGTGCTTGTGTTACTTTTGTACCATGTGCCTTTGTCAGTAACCACCCTTCTATTGCTGTATTTACTTTATCTCAAGTTAATTCTTAGTTCAAGAGGACAGTGTGTACATTAACCCTCTGGGTGCTTGTCTTTTTTTTAGCCAGGAGATCCTTCTGATCATGTAGAAATTCACAGATGTTTAGGTCAGAGTGACCATTCAGTCTGACTGTATCCACAAGCTGATTTCATCCAGTGATTTCTGCAACCAGTTGGACACTCTGTAGTCAGATGGGGTCTGATTCTCCTCTCACAGAGATCTAAATCCGAGTGACATCATCCATGGCAATGCAGTCACTCCAGTGTAGAAATTGGTGTGAAGAGACTCAGGCCTTCAATCTCACAGGAACTCTTGTCCAGTTTGGCTAGTTTGAATTCTACATGAGGTTGAGAACGTTTACAGATTTGAAACAGCTGCTGGTCTTGCTTTGGCTTGCCTGCTAAAATATGCATATCTCCTTTTAATCTGTTTCATATTCACAAATTAAGCACTTAGTTTAGGCAATAAATCATTAGGCAGTTTACGAGACTAGCATGAGACAAACAAGTGAAAAGGGAAAACAATCACCTAAAAGTATATTAAAGGTAACTGGAAAAACGCGTTTGGAAAACCCTGCCTGCATTCCCGTGGGTATATAATGCACAGAGCAAATCCTGTAAATTCTGACATCCTGCCAAGAAACACTTTCCCGCGCCCCTTGGACGGCGCTTGTCCTAAGAAAACTGCAAGCAAAGAAAATGTGGTTGATCCAGACAGTTGTCCCCCGCTTAAAGCAGGCTCCATAAATTTAGAAGATTCCAGTCTCCTGCTTTGTTTGCCCAGGTATTGTCTCCCCAGGATTGTTATACCTGAAATGTGCTATCCAAGCAGCAGGCTGGAAATAATGACTCACTCGAAATGCGCGATAACCGTGCATGACACATTCACATCAGACCGGCCTATTCGTTTTTTCTTCTCTGCAAAAGTGCAGATTTTTCTCAATATTTCATGACATTGCTGCATATTCCCCTGTGTGGTTTGCATCTGAGGCGCTTCCTGATGCCCAGGGACCCCTGGACAGCAATTGTCGAATCGATTAGCTCCACTCTTAAAGGAACCCGAGAGGAGACAGAAACCGAACAGCGAATTTCTCTCCGGAAGAGACCCCCTTTTGAGCCTGCTTGCCGGGATCGCAGCGCGTCTTCTGGACTTCTCAAAGTTCCCTGCGTAGGAAAAGCTCTGAGGCAGAGATGTGGCTCACTCCCGGAGCCAGCCTCACATTTGGCTGCCTGGCCCCAACACAAAGGCTGCCAGCAGACGTGCTGGGAGGAGGACTTGGAAGCAGCACAAACCAGGAAAGGGGTCAGATTTTCACCTCAGTACATTTTCTGCCATTATCCGATTCAAACCCGCACCGTACAGACTGGGGCGCCCCTTTTACACGGCAACATTGTGTAGAAAGACGGGATCTCAAGCCGAAATGCAGCCTAGGATGGTGAGTGCGATCTCCCACAGGCTCCGTGATTTCCCAAACCGCAGAACAGACCCTCCCTTCCAAGTGGAGTCCGGGCAGCCTGCTTTGCCTGGCCGAGGTGAGGAGCTGTCAGGCTGTAGTTTACCTGAGCCAGAATCCGGCATGGGGAGAGACGCGCACTAGGCCGGGCTCAGCCTCGCTCCATTTCCACGTTACCCCGCGGTCTCCCCCCGACGCCGATGGCAAATGTGAAGGGCAGGCGGCCCGCACCATTCGGTTTGTAAAGCTGAAGGCTGATTACCCTCTGCAATCAAAGACGTGCCTGAGCTATCCGCCAGCAGTAACTCCAGGGTCTGCGTGGACCTGTGACTTACTCCTAATCAGCTGGTTTCAAGGTGTGAACAAGTCTAATCCTATGTACCTATCTGAGCCACCTGCAATTGCAACCCCCTCCCCCGCCGCAAAAGCCACGATGACAGCCTCATGTAATACTTTTTAAATATTTACGACATCGTTCCACGGTAACGTTATCCATCTAGCTCAAGGACGGGTATTTCCAGAAACCTGCCAATGACCAGGGAGCCCTGCCCTTCGGCCCGAGACAAAAGACCAGTGGCAATACTCTGGTTGCGGAAACTATTTCAACAGAGACGTGGGTTTTTTGGTTGGTTGGTTTGTTTTAAAGGGCTCCGTGCCGGGTTAGCCTTTTAACCCCGCATTTCCTAGTTCAATCCTGACTCCAGCACGCCAAGCACTCCGAAGGCAAATACTGTACAGCGTTCCCAGCCCCGACGGAAAACATTCAAGGGAGGGATGAAGAGATCGGGGGGGGGTCGGCACAACGGAGAGGGCGCGGGAGGGGAGAGAATGGCGATGTAAAGGGACTCACATGAAAGAGAGGAACACAGACCTGTGACCGTCCGCCTGGTGAAATTCGATGAGATCTCTTTGCGAAGAGGCGCTGTCACAGACTATTTATCTCTCGCCAGAGTGGAGGCTCCGGTTCCCACATCGCCTGTGAGTAACAATGGCAGCGATCGGCAGCTTTTCACGCGCTTCACTGAATGAATGGATTGCGGAAGATGCCCTGTGCTCCGCTCAGATGGCTTGGCTGATTCATCCCTTTCGTACAGCGCCCGCTCGCTCCTGCATCTCTGCCAAGGGGTCTGACCCGTTTGCCTGAACAACCCCCCGTCCCAATTTTCCAATTTCTTTGACTTTGGAAGTCTGCCAGAAATGTCGGTGTGGCTGAAGCTTGACACAGCGATCGCAGCCCGGAGTGCTTCCCCACCACCACCACCACCCGCCTCCACCTCCCAGCCTGATCGCCTAAATTAACTTTAAGATAGTTTGGCCATTTTTCAGTTTGAAAAGAAGGGAAAAGTGCAGGTCATTGGAGTATATTGGGGGTGGGTGAGGTTTCTTTTTTTTTTTTTAATTGGAAACGACAGGTATTGGGGCTTGAAAAGCATTTGCTGCACAGTGCACTTGGGCTGCTTTCCCCCCAGTCATTATTTCTTTAATTCGCGCGTTTGTTGTCTGTGTGCAGGTGCCACAAGTACTCCTTTTCTTTTTTGGAAAGCGAAGAGTTATATCGACTGTTTTGTAGTTGGGGGTATGCGTAACCCAATGGACAACAAGTGTCTTAGAAGCCCTTCCAAACTTTGTCGTCAATAATCCACAAACCAAAGATTCGACAATACGCACGGACCCATTGTGGTCTATAGCGGTGGTCCTCGGCTCTAAAATACGCTTAATACGCTGTCAATGTACAATAAATAGTTTTTCTTTACATAACATTAATTAGTTGGTGCCTTTAAGGTAATCTGAGCATTCATTTCCTCTGGGAAATGGGATCTGACTTACATCAATAAAAGTAAATTGCTATGAAGCCCCATCATTCCCATTAAAGGCGGAAGGTACATGACAAGTGGGTGCGGTAATATCTTGTATTGAACCAACTTTTGTTGGGGAAAGAGACAAGCTTTGGAGTTTACACAGTGAGGGCAGACAATGGAAGATTCCAGCAATACCTAGGCTCAAAGGACAGTAGATGAAATCCTAAACCTTTACCCAGTGGTTATCGGCTTGGATGGATTTAAATGAGGCCCTCCCCTTTTATAGTCGGATCGCATGTTCATTTTATTCACCGTCAAAACTTGTGGTTCCCTTTCTATGTGAACCCAGCATAACACTTTCAAACGTCCTGCCCATTTTCTGCTCAGTTTTATCATCCGGTGGGTTTGTGGCTGGTTAAAGCAGTGTACAGCGATTAGGCCCCTATGGTGGGAGTACGATGATCAAATGCTGTCTGTTTAATTAAACGGAATCCTCTGTCGACACAGATTGAGTTGTATTTCACTTTGACATTCCTGTGACACTCCTGTAGCCGCCTTTCCCCCGCCCTTTCTTGATGGGGGGGAGAGGCGGACCGGGGGATGAAGAGGAGTCGCAGATGAAAAAGAGACAAATCGAGACCTGAAGCCAAGAATAGGGGATCAGTTACAACTAAGAAACAAGGACGCCTCAGCACTTTTTCTATTCTGCGTTTCCAGCACAAGGAAAGCTAATTCCTCCGCTGAGGGCCTCAGTCCAGCATTTATTTGACACACATGATGCATGGAAAACCAAACACTATTCTCAGCGCAGCCATTAGTTTTCGGCTGGCAAAGGTTTTGATCCAGGTGAATTATGCTGATTTCCAAATTTCTCAAGTTCAAGAAAAAAAAAAAAGGAAGGGCGGGGGAGGGGGTTTGTAACTTTTTCAGACCGATCTCCGATACAACTGTCCTGCTGGAAGCTCTATCTAACGTCTCTCCCTCCCCCCCCCCCACGCCCCGGCACACACTTTGCCAGATACCCCCTCCTCCTCCTCTTGTTTCCTTCCTCTCTGCCCCCTCCTCCACTCCCCGCTTTGTGTTTCCCTGCCGCGCCGCTCCGCGGATGCTGGTGGCCACAGAGTGAAACTGACTAAAATCTAGAGCTCGGCGGCGCTCTGCGGCAGGCTCTAGCTTCACCGATCGCAATTCTAGTCACTTTCACTCGCGGCTAGCAGCGCCCAGCGAGCGAGCGAGCCAGCCAGCCAGCCAGCAACGCAGCAGCAGCAGCAGGAGGGAAACGCTACCTAGCGGGTGAGAGACATAACATGGAGAGGGGAGAGTCACGGAGACAACATGGAGGGGGGGAGGAGGGAAGAGACCATATGGAGCAGGAGGGGGAGGGAGGCGACATGGAGAGAGCGAGAAAGAGAGCACAGGAAGGGAACGGGGAGCGAGGCAACATGGAGGGAAGGGGGAGAGCGGAGCGACAGCACCAGGGTTAGAGAGCGGAGCACGAATTGCCAGGGAGTGCGTCAGCGAGCTGTAGCTCACGAAAGCTTATGCTCAAATAAATGTGTTAGTCTCTAAGGTGCCACAAGTCCTCCTTTTCTTTTTGCGAATACAGACTAACACGGCTGCTACTCTGAAAAAAGGTTCAGGAAAGTTTGAGAAGTAGCCTACGTGCCCCCTGATCTTGGGAGGATGGTGACTCTGGTTGCGCGGTGGTGGCTGCAGATTTAAAATAATCCGGGGGCCTGAGCCAAGGCTCACTGTTCTCAGAGAGGAGGAGTGTTTTTGTCCCGTCCCCCCCCTCCTCACTCCCCCTGCTGTTCCCCAATACAGCCTTTCATCCTCCCATGGAGAATTTTTCACTTCCTGGCCTGTTTCCAACTGTTGTTTCGTGACAGAAACATAACAATCAAGTGAGAGTCTTGACTTGTGATTTGCACAATATCTTCTAGCCTAGGAGTTCAATTTTACACCACATTTAATACAAACATTAAAAAAATCAATACATCAAGGGAATTGTTAATGAAATAGTGTGCAGTCATCAGATAGAAGTTCTGCAGGAAAAGTGTCTAATGTAGTAAAGCGGAATAGAATGTTGTTTTTTAATTACAGGTTTCAGAGTAGAAGCCCTGTTAGTCTGTATCCGCACAAAGAAAAGGAGTACTTGTGGCACTTGAGAGACTAACAAATTTATTTGAGCATAAGCTTTCGTGAGCTACAGCTCACTTCATCGGATGCATAATTGTTCTCTTAAAATAAATCATATCAAATCAAAATATATTGACACATCCTTACAGCAGAACAGGAATCTGAATAACTTGACTTATCCTTGCACGGGAAAATGCCATCAGAACAGGGATCAGAACATATTAAAAAATCAGAATGCTGCTCTAAATCGCAATACAGGGATTAGGCAGTATTTACATAATTTTACAAGAAAAAGACATGTAGAATCCTGCTACATTGGCGTACATGGACACCAGAGGAGGAATCTAGATTTTATAAAAGATTATCACATAAAATCTCTGTGTATGGTCTTTCCTTCCCTCTCATCCAGAATCTCATCATCTGCCATTTCACTGCTGCAACATCCTATACTCTGGCCTTGACAAACTCAATAATACCGTTTGCTCAAATCCATTCAAAATGCTGCAAATGATCATTTCTTTAGTTCTAGCTTAGACCATGTCTGCCCTCTCTTTGCATCTCTCCACTCTCACCTTTCTCCATCCCATCAGCCATAAACTATTTTCACTTTCAAAGTCTTCCATGGCCTATTCCCACCAAATATCATCTCTCATACCTTATGGAGATTTTCTCCAATACCCTCATGATAGCAGCCTTCATCTCCCACTTCTTAAATTTTCAAACAAGCAACTTTGTGCTTTCTCCCATGCTACCCTTCTCTCTTGGGAAGAGCTCCCTCTAAACATCTGCAAAGCTATCTCATCATTTTCTTTCAAAGCCCTCCTTACAACTGTCCTTTGCCAGTGATGCCAGCAAAATACTTGACAACAGTTTAGGTTACTGATGAGCAGTGACTCCAGCCAACCATACTGACCAATATTGTCTCATTGTTTTCTTGTGCTCTTCCTGACTGTTTTATCCAGCTGTTGTCTAGTCTTAGTTTGTAAACTCTTTGGGGCAGAGTCTATCTTTTGGTTCTGTGCTTGTACAGCCCCTAGCACAGTGGGGTTTTGTTCCCCGACTGGGAATCCTAGGTACTACTCCCATACAAATAATCAAATAATAACAACTAGTGTAATACTAAAGTCATGGGCTCCTAGCACACTTTTTAATAATCCTTAGGAGAGCCAAGGATACACAAGATGCTTTCCTGATCAGAACATTAAAACACTTTAAAAAAAAGCTGAATATTGAAATTGAAGGCATAATTTGGACAGCATAACTACAGACCACGGTATATCTGGAAGTGTAAGGCACAAAACATTTACTTTAATATTGCACTTATCAAATAACTTCTGAGTACATGTAAATAAACATGCAGCTTTTTTCATCATAACACACTATGCCACTATCAAACTATAATGTAATATATTACCAATCTGGCCAAAGTGCAGTACTCATGATAATAAACTTCATATCAATACTGATCGACTTAGGAAATAACTTTTCAAAAACAAAAACATCAACACACGGTTACGGGGTTTCTTCAGTTATTGCATCAATCTGAATTTCTCTGCCCTCAGAACAAATTTTTCAAATGCTTCCTCAGCAACGTTGGAGCTTGATAAAACATGTTAGTAAAATGATTGCTACATTTCCAACGCATTTACCAAACACAAGCAAAGTTCTTTGCAGTCTTGCAGTAGTTTCTCTCATTTTTTCCAAATGCAAAATATAAACTTGTAAATGGAATGGTTATAATGTTATGGTTCTGGTGTAGTCCAAAAAGTGAAACACAAGGTTTATCGTGGTCACTACCGATTCAAATCCCGGGGGCTCCTGGAACCAGATACCTCTACGCGCACAGCACATGGTAGTAAAACTGCTTTGGATCTCTTCTGATTCCATATTTACCGGTGTAATAAAGGACTACAGGAAGCTTTGAATGTGCATACGCATTAGAACAAGGGACACCTTATTTCCCGTTTGAGAGAAATTGGCTTCGGTTTAGCAATCAGTTTCACATTGTGCCATGATGGAGCGAGATTCCGGAGCGAGATCGGCAGCTTGGTCAGCTAAGTGAACGATTCCAGCACAGCCGTTCCCTGACAGCCGCACTGCGCAGGCGCAAAATTGCCAAGGCAGAAGAAGGGAATTCTGTACCAGCTCCTTATCTCCACTATCTTGCATTAAGCTACAGACTTTGACTTTTGCTTTTCTTGCACTGTACAATCATTTCCCTCCCTGCATTAACTCCCCTGCATGTGTAGGTCGCTAACTACATGAGATTGCCGTCTCGGTGGTTTCGCGTGTTGTAACACCATGTCTGGTTGCTATACCAGGAACTACGGAGATAACCGGTTTGATATAAAAGAAACTTTTATTCCGATCTTAACTTGCAACTGGTCGTGTCCCCCCACCCCACCCCAGCCCAGCCCCCGGGGCCATGACAGAAGCCTGCCAAGCACACGGAGCTTTTCTTTTCTACAAAAAAAGCAATTTTTATTAAAGTATTCGCAAGTATTTTCATTTCTTTTTGACATATATTGTCGAACATAATGTTGGTGAAACAGGAGCGATCGCTATGGTGCTGTTATAAACGTTACAGACACGGCTAATGTCATGTGCATGAAACCTTCTTCCCTGTTGTTCCATAACAAATCTCTCTGTTACGGCTCTAGATTTATAACGTGGCTTTACTAGGTTATTTCCCCGACCAGTCAAATTATTTCCTGCCATTATGTTGTTGCCTTCATGGTCCTTCTCGGGCTGGGGGCTGCAGCAGGGAATTGTGTGTGTGTGAAAGAGAGAGGGAGATTTGGTGGCTGTTTCTTCCCTTGAAAGGCATTGACGTTACGAGCAGCTAACAAGTTGCTCATTATGGGCTGGGGGGGAGGAGGCATATACAAGACTAAATGATTGCGATCTGGAAAATTCAACAAGCAGCTGATCCAATTAGCAGAGCCAACCAAGAAACAAGAGAAGCCCTCAAACAGAGGGTCAATGCCATCCTGCAGGAAAGGGAGGAGGAGTGGGAGGGGTGCCCGCAAAGCTGGGTGCAGCACCAGCTAAGAGTGCCGACGCTTTGGGACATCCCCGTCGACTCTCCTCTCTGCCGGGTGCTCTGTGAAGCACTGCCAATGCCCGTCTAGAGAGAAGAGCTGCAGCCACGTTTGCCATCCCCTGCTTCTCAAGCTCATTGCTTGGCAAAGGCTCTGCTGCCGCTGAAAGCACCGCGGACAAAGCACAAAGCTTAACTGAATCTAAGCGTCGTTAGTTGGCAGGTCTCTAATTCAACAGTGCCACAAAGTCACCCACCACCCTCCACTCCCGAGGCAGCAAGAGTATGGTCTGGGGGCCACGGGGGAGGAGCAGGATCTGGAGGTGGGGGGAGCAAGTGTGTTGGGGGGGTGCGGGCGCGCTTCTGTAAAATGCAACGTATCCGCCCACTCCAGCGAGCACGCTGCCATATAGTGATACAAGCATTAAATCAGACGTTTGCCTCAAGAGAAAGAGCCCAGGGCGATGGCCTTTGACCTGCCGTACTCTCAGCTACCTGACCCTTGTCATTTCGCGCTACAGCCAGAGCTCTTCCAGCTCCGTGCAAGGCTCCCGTCTCAGATGTGACCTCTTTAAGCGGTGCTCGCCTCCGCTAATGCCTACAGCGGCCTCCTCTCCGTCTCAGAGGGGAAGATTTAAAAGCCGACCAAACCAAGCTGCTTTTCCAGCAAATACAATAATAAGGTATCTTGAAATAACTCTGCGGTTGGTGAGTTTCCAGCAATACCTCCTAATGGCACTCACAGTACACAGTCTCTCTGTGTGTGCTAGCTGGGAAAATCACCCAGACACAAGCACATTCCTCCCGTTTTAGGGCTCCCTGGCTGCTCTTACAGTTATTGCCTTACTCTGGGGTAAGCCTTTTTAGGGTAACTAAGCTTCCCTTACAAAAACCCCGCTTTGGAGCACCCTGCTTAGAAGTTTCCTTTCCAGTAAGTGAAGCCTGCCGCAGGGCCAGTGTGATAAAGAGAAGGCAGTATAGCCACCCCTCCGAAAGCAGGCTTTGTGGGCGGCCACTGGACAACGTTTGAGCATCTATTTTGGAGAATACAGCCCTTCCTTTAGCTGTCGCCCAGGGAAAGCTGCGGTGTGGCAGGCGGCTCGCCTTGGGAGAATGCTGGCGAGAGATTTGTTGGGGCGGCGGGGACATAAGGCGCAGAAAGGGAGAGAAAGAGACGGAGTCCTTGAGCTGCCCACAAAGTGGCGCCTACTCAGCCAGCGTCCAGACGATAAGCTTCCTGCCCGCAGCAAAAGGGCAGACGTGGATACAACGGACAGGCTAGAATGGCCAGAAGAAAATTAAGACGGCAGACAATGGTATTGCACACCGATTTACAGAGGCGAACACACGCCTGCAGCTCCTCCACCCAACACACGTACAGGTCCAGGTACATGCTACCCACATGTTCTCTATATCATACACCGCCATATACACACGTGTCCAGACACATAGCGCGTCTATACGCAGACCCCCCCTCCCCCCCGCGTACCATAGACACAGAACCTTATCCCCACCGGCCACACACACAGAGAAAAGCTGTCAGTTCCCACAATTAAAACAAATCGCTGCTCCGGGTCCCTTCGCAATATACTTGGCACACTGGGAAAGAAAATGAAGGACTCAGAGGAAATCGCCATTTTAGCAAACAAATCCAAGGGCTTCGCTGCTTGGCACCCTATTATATCCAAGGTGCAGGAATCCTCCTTCAGTTCTGCTAGTCGTTTGAGGTATCTGAAGAGGCGACATGGTTGAATGGAATTTCCCCCATTAGAAATACTAGGACTTTAAGTACAATTTAAGATGTATTTACTTTGTTCCCCCCCACACACACACGTGCTTGCTTGAGCCACATAAGTGCACTTTTAAAAAATGAAAAGCAGTGCGCTGTAACTGTTCCTGCCTTCTCACTGGCTTCTCTTTCGAGCTGCCAATACCATTGTGAGCGAGCAGCAAGGCCAGCTAGCGGAGTATAAGTAATTAGTATGATATGTCCAACGTGGACCTTAGTGACATTGTTAAGGAGGTGAAAGCTTGATGCTTATAGGACCAAAAAGCTGGCCTTTCGCTTTCACTCAGGATGTGTGTAACACAGAGAGTCCTTTCTCAGCTCGCCTGATTTTAACTTCCTCTAAATCTCTTTCTTGCTCAGAAAACAGCAACGAGAGACCAAGAGGAAACACGCTGCTGCTGTGCAAAATGTGGACCATGTGTGGGAACTATTTACTCAGAGCGTAACTGCAGGCACCAGGCGCGGGGGCTGGGACGTCTGTGGGTGCGGGTTCATTTTTTCCCTTCAGGCCAAAAATGCAAAGCGTCTGTAATCGTGCTTTTAAAATACTTCTCTTCTGATGCGTGTTGTTTTGTATCACAAGGACTTAGAGATCCGTCTTTGTGCTCCCCATGCGCTGTGGCGAAGGGTTCAAACAACAAAACCTTTCCAGTCCTGCAAGGTAGCAGCTGAGTTGCAGGACTGAAAGCTCCGCCGCTTGCCCAATTGGCTGCCGTGCAATACTAAAAATAAGTAATAACAATAACAATCCCCAGCCTTTCCTTTTCATAGATTTCATTTGGATGTAGCAGGAAGTGCCTCTGGCCTTGAAGCAGCCTATTGCCTGTCCTTCCCCCCCCTTTCCCGGGGAGAGAGAGAAAAAGGTCTGCAGCTGACAAATATTATCCGTTCTTTTAATCGATCGGAGCGTATACAGATGTGATAGCTCGATGCGCGCTGCAAAGCGGCTGATCCATCGTTTTCGCTTCTCTCGGAGACTCTGGTTCGTCCCCCCCCCTCCCCCCTTTGTTCTCCTCCCCTTTCCCTCTCTTTAAATAGATTTCAAGGCGCTGCGCTGCCTGTTGGAGAGCAGCTGCTGAGCTCTCCAGAGAGAGAGAGAGAGCAAGAGCGAGCGAGCGCTTGCTTCCCTGTCAATAACCTCCCCCTTCTCCGATTTCCAAACAGAAAACAAGCCTCAGCGCTAGCAACCTGCGCTCTGCCTCCAGGAAGGAGTTAACCACAGCCACGCCATGCGTTGCACACCATCGTCCAACACAAGCTCACGTTAAAGGGGCAACTTGGTGGCACCCGCAGCCAGCGGCCTTTTAAAACGGTTATTTGTAGGTAGCAGCGTCGGGCTCAATGGCTACCGAAGGGAGCCAATGAACGGGCTGGGTGTGTGCAGCGAAAGGGTTAACCTCCGCTACCCTCCTCTCTCGCTAGAGACTCAGCTCTCGCACGAAGCGTTTCTGGGGAGGAAGGATTTAACCAGGCCTCGCGCTATGGCTACCGCCACCCTGTCTGTCGCTTAAATTATGACCCTCCCTCGGTCCCCTGTGCGGGCAGTCCGACTGCTAACAGGCAGTTGCAATTAGTTTTGGAAAGGTTAGCCAAGGGCTCGGGCTCTGGCAGACGGGAGGCATTACGAAACCGTCTTTGTAGCTGCACTTACATACAAATTCTCCCTGAGCGCAGCAAGGCAGGACCAGGATCAGGGGCTCTTACGATGAAAACGTGGAGAACCTGCACAGTAGTTTCTGCTGAGTCAATGCAGGGCTTGCATTAAACGTGTTTGCTTTTTTTGGGGGGGGGGATTAAAAATCACCTGCTCCTCCAGGTCCCTCCCAGGTGTCGGCCGCTGTGTTAGAGACAGAAGGGTGCAACCCGTCCGCAGAGCTGCTTTGGGCGAAAATGTAGTGGGAGGAACGAAAGTGTTACCCGGAGAGATGTTGTGACAGATGCTTGTCCTACGCGTGCTTGTGAGGGAAGGAGTTAAAGGCAGGCTATATAGATCGAGCTGTTCCCTTCCCCGGCCGGCTGTCTGAAGGAGCTGCTGCTAGAAGCCGTCCATCAGCAACCAGTCCAACCTGCCAGTGATAATGTGCGATCAACACCAAATCACCCCCGCCAGGCACGATCCATCATCGCTGCAATGCAACGGGCCCTTGTATGGATGTGCCTGCCCCGGGGCGGGGAGAGGAGGCTGCAGCAGACACCAGAATTGAAATTGCAACAACCTCCCGCCGTCTGCTTGCAAAGGCCTGCGAGCAGCGCCCCAGCTCCCAAAGTTACCCGGCCAGGGAGCGCGCGCGGGGCTCATCCGCCAGCCCTGCACGTCCCCCCCCCCGCCCCCCGCCCCCCGCGGCTGACTCCGGCTGCCAGCCAGGGCTCCCCTCCCCCCGCTCCTCCCGGGCGAGCCTGACTGGCGTAAAATTAATAATTAATCGGGTGAAATTGATTAAAGGGCTCGGAGCGCGGGGGCTTGGGCAGGAGAATACTAATAGTTATTTTTACAGCTCCGGATCCACCCCCCCCGAGGAGCCCCCACCCCTGCAAGGGCCCGGGGCTGCGGTGCCAGGGGCAGACCCGCCACGTCCCCTCGCCCCCCAGGAAGGGGGAGGCGGCGGCGGCGGCGGCGGCGGCGGCTGGCTCCCGGCCCCGAAAGCATGGCTGCGCCCAGAGCCGCTGCCGCAGCAGCAGGGGGCGGAGGCTGGCCCCGGGTCTGGCTCGCGTGTGTGCGAAGCCGGCTCGTCAGCGAAGCTGCCCGAGGGCGGCGCTCAGCCCCCCGGGGCCGGCCCCTCTGCCCCCCGGGTCAGCAGGGGACGCGGCGGGCCCGGGCACGGCTCCAGCCCGGCCGAGCCGGCGGCGGAAAGGGTTAAGCGGAGAGAGGGGGCCCGGCTGTGTCGGAGCGAAACCGCGCCGCGCACCTGGGCTCCGCTCGGGAGCCAGCCGCCGCCTCCTGCCGCTCGGCTCCAGCTCTGCAGCCGCGGCGAGAGCCGGCACTTCCCCTTCCCTCCGCGCGGCTCCTGCGCGCCCTCTAACCCCGGTGACCCAGATAAAAGCCTCCCCTCCCCCTTCCACCTCCCTCCGGCTCCCCCCCCCCGCCCGCCCGAGCGCCGCGGCCGCTCTTCGCGCACCATGTGCGGCTGGAGCTTTTGTCTGCGGCCCGGGGGCTGGGGACGGGCTACGTTCAGAGCCAGGACAGGAGTCTCCCGGCCCTGCCCGCTCTACGGCAGGCTAGGCGTGGGCCCTGTTCGCTTGTATCTGTGTCAAACCGCCCTGGGCTTGCCAAGGGAGTGGAGCTTTCGACACTTGTGTTTGTTTTATGTAATAAACCATAACAGTAAATCGTGCCTTCCCTCGCCGGGTAGAGCAGAAATCCAGAGCAAGCCAACACCGCCGTCAGAATAGGTTTGATTAATGACCGTTCGATTGGAAATCTCTTCGACTCCGCCCCACACAGCAGGCTGTGGGAGACTTCCCTTCCCTGGAGGCCCTTCCTGCCCCACTTTGTTTGCTCTTTTAGGTGCAAGTATTTATGGAGAACTTTAATCGTAATTTCTCTCCCGGCTCCCTCCTCTCCCACAAGGTTTCAAGATGCCTCTAATCTTGTTACTGCATCCTCCGCTGACTGCCAATTCTAGACGACCCATGATAACCCTGAGTCGAGACTATTCACAGAGCGTCTGGGGCAATTTGTGTACATATTTTATGATTTAAGATAAAAGGGACCCAGACAGGCATAATGCCTCTTACAGGGTCATGCAACCACATGGGGTGATGAAAATGGAGCAAGCAGGCCTCACCCAGAGGGGTTGTGAAGTCATCTTTGCTGATACTGTGAAATAAAATAATGGAGAACATTCTGACTATGAAGTACCTAGACGGTGGAAATCTTTCACACAATAAATAATACTGGAAGACCTTAACACAAGTGTTGCTGATAATGCTCAAACATTCCTTTTAAAAAGAAACCCTTAATCTCCTGGTCAGACTCTGATAGTATTGAACTAACCCATTTCTAAGAAATGAAGACAGCCATACCTACAACTGGAACCAGTGACAAAACTAGCAGAAAAACCTAGAGTGTAAATCTGTCTCCTTAGTGGTATTTATAAGGGGGCTCACCTTAGTATGTAAATGCAGAGTAAAAGAATACATTGATATCACACTTGGTTAAATGGGAGTTGTGGGGTTCCCTGAAGAGTATATAACCAACACAGGAGGTCATCTTGGGAGATGCAGAACTACCTTTAATGTTACTGATCCTGCATTCCTTGCATAGGCAAAACTTCAGTTGAAAAATTGTTTGTTTTTCTTTGACAAAGGCAAACAGTCCATTGCACTGTTTTCATACTTAGTCAAGTACCCTGCACAATCAGTACAATCAAGGGGATGGGCTGCAGGATGACTCCTCCTACTCCCAGCTGCCTACCTTGGCTATTGGGGAAGCAGCACTTCCTATCTCCAGTTATCAAAAGGCAAGGCACTATTTCTGGTAAGATGAATTATTTTTGTCTCCTTTCCTCCTTGGTTTTCTTCCTGTTTTTCTATTTGTTTATTGATTCCCCTTATCTAATACACATTGTCTCATCACCCTTATCACATTTCTTTTCTCTCCTTCATCCCATCCTTTCCCCCACTCCTTAGTTAAACCAGTGCAAGTTTTGTATATAGCAAGGCCTGTTCTGGTGACCTTGCTCTCTCCTTCTGTGGCACACCCTTATATGGCACTAAGGTGACTGCTGGAGGCACCATCATCTCCAAGGGGAAGTGTTTCTAGTGGTTCGAGCCAGCACAGACCTGAGAGCCAGGAATCCTCTCGTCTGTTCCCAGCTCCATCACTGACTCCGTGTAGCCTGGCCCCCTCTCTTGAACTCCTACCTCACTTTATTCATCTGTGTACAATTATAATAATTTACTTACCTCACAGGTGTGCTGTGAGGATAATTGATATTTGTTCAGAGCTTTGCAATCCTCCCAGGAAAGATGCTGTATGATTTAAAGGGTGGAAAAAATGTTGTTTTGTAGCCTCTGCAAGGCACTTCCTCCTCTTGTGTAGGTAGTTTGTCTGTGTGCAGCTGATTCAGTGCCACACCAAGGTGCCTCAGCCCTATGACTCTGTGACATGACAGGGCTGGGGAGAGGTGCCTCTGAATTTTTGATACCATACCGGCCATTTATTTAGATCTAAGGTCAGCTCTGTCGAAAGGTGGGGCCCTGAGGACACAGATCCATAGTTACTCAAGTCCTATATTCACTGGAAAATTTACTCAAGTCAGGTATTAGTGATCTAAACGTCGGGGGGCCACCGGCAAAGCAATATAGAGATACCCCACCCCAGCCAACTTCTTACCCAAAGTGACTGGGCTCTTCCCACAAGAACATATCTGTGAGACCTCCCGCGCAGCACTCTTTCCGCCTGCCTGCAGCTCCCGTCAGGCTTTGACAATCTCTCTCCCACATGCGTGCTTTTAAGGGGACTTCTGGCCAACCGCTCCCTTCCCCCACCGGGATCCCGAAGAGAGCAGGCAGAATCAAAGCCTAACTGTTCACGTGAGAAATGAAGACAGGGCTATTGGGATATTTATTGTGTGTCGCATCCCTGCCGCTTGGCTTGAGGCCGGAGAATCTGGCTTGGCCCCTGGGGCCTGAACCCACCTCACAAGAGGCACCAGGTTATGGGCATCTGCAGCAAAATAACGCCATTCTATTGGGGGATGTCAGAGCCCCCCTGGAATGATGTCCCTTGAGCCCCCCTCCAGAGAGGTAGGTCCACAAAGTGGCCTGGGACCTCGACCGATCCCCCTAGCTGAGCTGAGGAGAAACAAGTGAAAACGAGGAAAAGAACATAAGAAAAGTTCACGAAGTAAACAGCTATTTGGAAAAAATAAATGAGCTGAGCGCTGGGTCTCTTCTGAAATCGACATAATTATGGGCGCTACCATTAGGGGTCCGTATAACTGATGTGATCTCCACAGAACAGTCCCAAACCTTCTCGTGTTGTCTCTGCGAAGAGATAAAACTTCACTGGCGTAAAGATGAGTGTCTGTGCTGGGTAAATGCAGTTCTTGGCTCTGCTGGAGAACCATGCCCGTTCTCCTTTCCCCTTCGCGATTTCATCCTTTCACGTTCTTTACCAGCTGCGTTTCCTAAAAGAAAACCCGTGCGTTTCTAGCTGCCCGCCTCAGTTTGCACTGTGCATACCTCAGACACAGCCAGCGTGAATCCATTACGCCTCGATCCCATGACACAGGTTTATGCGGATACCCTCTGATTTACATTTTAAACACAGCAAATGCACTGTCTGCTAGCATGAGAAGAAAACCCAGCGTGTAACTTCAAACGACCTTCAAGGAAATGCAATTAACTGCTCTAATTATCAGTACTCGCCTTGTAGAAAAAAAGACACAGGTGCTCGCTGCAACGCGGTTCCATCTGGTTAAACAGAATCGTCCTACCAATGGATGGACTCTTTCTCCCTCAATCTGGGACCTGCTACGATGCCTCTACATTTAGAAACCTCCTCACTTCCTTCATCCTCCTCTCCTCCCCCTTGGCTGAGGCAGGAGAGCGATCGCTCACGGCGGCTAGGCTTTGTCACACGAACACACACACATACACACAGAGACCACATTGCTCGCTGCTGCCTGGGAGAGATGCATAGTGTTTATTTCCCGGATCCCACAAAGCAGTCACCTTCTGACGCGTCTCTTCCCCTGCTCCCCCCACCTCCACTTCTCTTCCTGCAGTCTGAAGGGAAGGACCGTAGGCCACAATGATAATACAACATTTAGGTTAATAGGGCGTGTTCTGATCTGTTTTCCCCCTCCGCCCGCCCTTCACTCCCTAACGACATTTACTTCTGCCTTTATCGGCCCCCTGGCAGCCCCGCCAGGGCTCTGAGTCACTGTCTGAGCTACCGGATCTAATACAGATTCTGGAATAACCGAGCCAGGAGCAACCACTAGCCTCCAGCCCGGGTACAAAGAAGCGAATCTTTGTCCACAAGTGGTTCGCTTCAGACAGTTGAACGTGCAATGTCATAATGGCTCCTATTGCGGGTAGACAAGGGAGGTGCTCTCGGCACATGCAGATATGGCAGGAGAGACGGGACCGAGAAGATAAGGACAACTCGGGCTCCCTACCAGTCCACTAGGAGGCGCTGCAGACGCCCCGTTGCCTTTTGCAAGAGGATGGAGTCATCTGGGATTCGGTGGCTTCTCATCTCATTACAGGGCATTAGGAGAAGCAGGCAAATATACAGCTATTAAAATTAATCGCCTTGCGCCGTCAGATGAACATAATAGAAATTATTTATAGGCTGCCTACAATGCGTTTATCGTCATGGAGGCTGGAGGTGCTGGGTGCGGGTCTACAGAGAAGAATATGCGCAGCCTACAATAAAGGACAGCTGAACGGATCTGCGCTGGATCTTAAGGGAGCGCTGGAAAGTAATGAGCCCAGAGAGACTAACAGGAGCCCTTGTGGGAGCTACAGCAGCTCAGTTAGTGACAAAGGACTTAGCTTATATTGGCTACAAGTCCAACTTTAAGTTTAGAGTCCAAACACTGCAGGTCAGCAAAGGTTGTGAGTAGGTGACCTCAACCAGTTAGGCGAAAAGTAAACTGCAGACATTTTTCGGATGACTATAAGGAGATCTACATAAGCAAATACAAAACCTAGGCTTTGTGTTAAGTGGTCTCAAATATCCACTCTAGTGGATTTCTTTAGCAGGCAAAGTCCCGGCTTGCTGGCGTGCAGCAATGCAGAGACTAGGAGATCTTAAGCATCTAAGAAACAAATTGCGTCTTAAAATGGCTGTAAGTATTTTGTAATTACCGTACAGTGCAGAGAAGGTGTTCATGCAGGAAGGAATTCACTTTTCTGACTGCTGTAAACTCTGAATGTTTGCAGATCTCAGATAACAGATTAAGTGTTAATTGCTTGAGACGGCCAGCCATTTAATTTAACACTCTTTAGAAAACTCTCTTACAGAATATATTTGCTGCGGCTTTATCTGGGAAAAAAAGTTCTCTCTCGCCTGAAGAATCTGTATTTTAGGTGCCAAGAGGGATTTGTAATGTACTGCGTTTTTGAAGCAGGGAAAAGATGCCTATAGACCTCCCCTCCCCCTACCGTTCAGTGCTGGCGTTGGTGGTGTTTTGGCAAACAAAATTGGTCTCGGTTTCGAAAGGGTAAACAGCTGTTAAATGAATCAAGGTCCTCTGGTGACAACATGAATGAATGCTATTCCACTGGCGGCGGATAGCCTGTGTAGCAGAGTGTGGCTAGAGGAGTCAAAGTACAGCTAGCTCAGAGAAAGAAGCAAAACCAGTCCCAGTTTACAAAGGCTTGCGGAGAAGGTGCGAGAAAGCCCAAACAGACGGGAAGCGCTGCTCTGCTAAGCTCTAGAGGTTAATAAGTACACCGTCCCCTTTCCCTGGTCCGCCTGAGGCCAAGACTCGCAGCTCAGCGGGTAACTGACAGTCCCAATCCAAAATTGAAACATGTGTTAACAACGCCACGCATCCTAGGAGCTTCTCGGGAGATCGCCTCCTCATGGTCTTTCTACATTACTTGAATCCAGCTGAGGAAAGTGTCACGAGGCTCTTACGGCACGTTTCTCGTCTACCTGTAAATCAACCCAACTGCTGTTTAGAAAGAAGCAGCCTCTCTGTTTTGTAGCAAAAGTAGCAGGGCCATTTTTTTTTTTACTCTGTCCTCCCAGCGTTGGTTTCAATGAGGGCCCAGAGGCGAAGCATGCTGGTATTGCCCCCTCCCGGTCCACTGCTGTCCTCCCTATTAATTATGCCTTGGAATGTTGGCACAGATGCTAAACACTAAATCGCATTAAATTGATTACGTTCTCTTCTCCTTCTTTCAGAGCAAACAGACACGTTTTAAGCATAGCCCTTCGGCTGATGTAGATCGTTATAGGTATCCTTTCAGGGCTTGTTTTTATTTCCAATGCATCCATTCTACAGGCTGGACAAGAAGTGATTGGAACGTGCTTTCTATGAGGCCTGGATCCACACGTAGGGCCCAATTCTGCAAACGCTTTTTCCTGATGTGCCCTTCATTGACTCCAGTGTGATTACTGGCGTCAGTAAAGATTATTCCCTTGGGTAAACGTTCCTAAAAACCGGACTACTTCAATAACTACTTTATGGAGATGTCTCGTGAGCAGGATCGGGCTCATGGTATAGGTTATTAGAAGAACTCACTTGTCCCCCTGCATGTTTATTGAAGATCGTTGTATATACAAAGACTGATCAGTAAACAAACCCAGGCTTAGCAGAAATGAATTTAGTACACTAGCACCTCTGGGATCCTCATTCATTATCACTCATGCTACAGAATTCATGTTTTTCTTTTTCCTTTTCCCAGAGGAGAAAGGCCGCAGATTTTGCCGACGTCCTTTATAAACAACAGTGACTGCCACCGGAAAGCAGGAGTGATCGGAAGAAGAGAAGAGGTTCAGAGGGACTTAGGCCTATACAGACAGCCGGGCTTCTAGGATTTTCAGGGAAGTGCAGACCCAAAGGGAGGGTTTCACCTCTCTTCCCAGTCAGTCACTTGGTGTTCTTTACATCTTCTCCTTTTAGCACGCCATTTTCTAAAAGGGGAGACTCTATTCGGCAGCTGGGGGGAAATTCGGGGGCCCTATAAGCCCCCTAAAGTAGGAACTGATCAATTTTACTTTTGTTTTCAAGCTGCCCAAACACAGTGCACAAAAGGTGAGGATCAGCTGAAAAAAAGCTGGACACCCCCCTCCCTCTTTCTGAACAGACCCCCGGTAATTAACACGGAAGTGAGCCCACACTCTTGCCCTAGTCTGCTCGGCCCTTACGCGGCTGTGCAGCGCGGAGGCAGCCCGGAGAGCCGACACCCCCTGGAACTGCCGCAGCCAGGGCCGGCACCGGGCCGCAGAACGGCAGCTCCCGCGCCTCGAGCTCCCTCCCTTCTCCCCCAGGCGCCAGCAGCGATCCGAAAGGGCAGGAGGCGGAGCCATAGCGCTAGGCACCGGCGCGCAGGGTAGCGAACTGCCCCTCGTTACCGCGGCCCCAGCGCGAGCCGCGATGCCTCTGCGCTCCTGGGGGCTCGGGGAGGGATTGCGCTGGAAGCGCCCCCTGGGGCTGTGACTGCGGAGCGCGAGCCAGCCCCGTCCGTGGGCGAGCTCTCGCCCTTCCGCGGCAATAATAATAATGCCGTTCTTGTGGGGAGTCGGAAGCTTTTACCCGGGCATGAAAACACACCTTGGCTAAGCTGCCGCTCCGTTAACAGGGCAGCGGCTGGAGGGTGCAGGGAACAACACGGAGGCGTTTGCCATCCGAGCGGCTCCAAGCGCGGTTTAACGACCCGGGGAAGAGGGTTGTGCCCCGAGCATTTGCAATCGACTGTGCTGCTTAGCGGAGCACCGCGTGGGGCCTCCTCGTGAGCCGGCCCCATCCCAGCGCGGGGCTGGGGGAAACCCGGGAACCTTCGCTAGGGCCTGTGCTTGGGGCCGTCACGCCCCGCTGCTCGGTCCGGTCGAGCTGCCTGCTGCCAGCCAGTACTGAGCGAATAGGTGTGTGCTGGGGGGGAGGAGGGTGAGCCCGTACAATGAGCGGGTTCCCTAGCCGGCCAAGGGGGCTCTTCCCCCTCCCTCTCACGACTGCAAAGTTACAAGATTCTTAACAGAGGGGTTTCAGAGCAGCAGCCGCGTTAGTCTGTATCCGCAAAAAGACAAGGAGGACTTGGGGCCCCTTAGAGACTAACGCATTTATTTGAGCATAAGCTTTCGTGAGCTACAGCTCGCTTCATCGGATGCATCCTAACCGATGAAGTGAGCTGTAGCTCAGGAAAGCTTATGCTCAAATAAATGTTAGTCTCTAAGGTGCCACAAGTTCTCCTTTTCTTTTAACAGAGGGGGTGTGCAGAATAGCAGGCAGCACCCGCAGGACCTACTCCCGCTAGGCGACACACGCCCTTCCTCCCCTCCCCTTCGTTATTTAAACCCGGACTGCACACAGCGGATTATGCCTTCTGCGCTCAGATGCAAGCGGCTCCTGGCTCCGGATCGCTCAGCCAAGCCTTTATCCCTCGTGCTCCCTTGGCTGGCTGTGCCTCCGGCGAGAAGCGCGGGGAGACACGCCAACAGCGCCCGAGGCGCAGCGGCTGAGCCCACGCACATCTCTGAGGGTGGCTCTAAGGTCTGGTCACGTCGGCCGAGAGACTTGGCTGGGTCATTCCTCCCGGCAGCCCCCCACCCCCCCATACATTCCTCACGGACCGTGCTGGGCTGGACAACTTGCAGAATGGTCGGGCAGTGGAGACACCGCGAAGCCTGCGGCTGACGGGAATAGGCTCCCCGGAACCGCAGACAAGCACGATCCTGCTCCCATTCAGGCCCGCGGGGCTTTGGCCATTGACTTGAATAGGAGCAGGGTCTGTCCCGGAATCGGATAGACGGATGGTCCCGGGCTCCGGCTCCGATGCGGGAGCGGCGCCTGTGGAGCCAATGGCTGAAGCAGCCCTTATTACCCTGCGCTGGAGACAGTCTCATGCAAAGCGCCGGCTGTTGTTTAGATACAACCTGCGCTGGGAGCTGTGATGCACGGTGCCTCTGGCGGGGCACTCGCTACTTTTTAAACGGCATTGTCTCGCCTATAAGTATTGGACTGGTTTGTTTGGTTTGAACACAACGGTGTTTACTAAGCATTTATGCAGCCCTGTATGATCTCAGGGAATCGAGCTCAGCGGAGAGCAATCTCCTTAGAAAGCTGCAGGTTTATTTTTACTTGAGGCAAAAAGGGGCCCAAACCCACCTATAATTGTTTGTTTGGGGTGGTGAGTTTTCCTTGTAATCAAGCTTACGCAGAAGAACAGATTCCCCCCCCCCCCCCCAGAAAAAAACGACCGAAGAAATCCCCTCCTGGCGTGAGGCCGTGTGTGGCAAATGTTAGGCTGGAGAGAGATTTTATTGCAGAGTAATTATCCTCGATCCCCTTCCTAGTAGAGGTTTATAAGTAAAAACGGTGCCAGAACGCTATTTAGCGTAGCGAAGGCGAAACTGCTGTCAAGAGGCTGCTGGGTTTACACGCCCCCTGTTGGAAAAGACCGTGTAATTAGGAAGAACTCTCTCACCAGAGGAGGCTTGAGTTCAGGGCCTTGACGGCAGGGTGATCACTTACGAGGGAAAAGAAGAAATAACTTCCCTCCTTTCTTAATGAAAATTAGTTAGAATTGAAATGACAGGACAGAAGATTGATACGCAACATGCAGCACCCGTGGTTTGGCTCGTGAGAAAAGCTAAGTAATGAACAGAAACTCCTCCCCTTATTGGCAAACGCTTTGTAATCACTAGTTACACTGCGTTAGTTTTTGATCAAAACACATTAAAAAAATAGCGCATCTGTCTCGCACCTCTAACCTCAAGCCTTAGTATTTAAAGCCTAAATACGGGTGTGAATCAAAAAATAATTTTTTTTTTTGCGCTAGACCAAAGGCACTCCTATTATTCAGGCAGGTTTCAGAGTAGCAGCCGTGTTAGTCTGTATCCGCACAAAGAAAAGGAGGACTTGTGGCACCTTAGAGACTAACAAATTTATTTGAGCATAAGCTTTCCTGGGCTACAGCTCACTTCAGCAGATGCATAGAATGAAACAAAGTAAGAAGATCTATTTATACATCCAGAGAACATGAAAAGGTGGAAGTAGCCATACCAACTGTCAGAGGCTAATTAATTAAGATAAGTCATTTAAACACCTTTTTCTTTTTATCGTTTTGGCAAATGCAATTAATAATCCCTGTATGAGAGATTTCAAAAGGCTGCTTACTCCTCTCGTTAACCTTATTCTGACACCTCATTGTTAAGGACAAAAGTGACTTATACTGGGGGCACCGATAAAAACTTTCTTTTCAACGAGAATGGCGATACTTCACAGCCACTTCGTGGTTTATTGCGAAAGAAGGCGACTGTTTATGGTTCCACAGCATTACATTGGGCCACCTCGATTTTTAAGCCGTACTCCCCCTTGATTTAAGGCATGTAAATTGCAGCAGTCATGTTCCACGCATTCATCAGTGTTTAAATGATAAAACTAATAATCACTCTAAATAATCTGTTAAGTGAGCTGTATGCTCATGATAACACCCCCTATGTACTGTACATTAGCCAGGTTCCTTACATGTCTCACTGCATATTAAACTTTATGTTGGGTCTCAGTACTCCCAGTTGTTTCTTCAATTCATAGCCCTGTAGATGTCCTTAAGTTTGACTGTCTTTAAATTAATGCACGGAAGAAATACAACCCTACTTAATCATGGTTTCTGGTTCTTGGAGAGCAAACGGATAAGTCATCAATTTTTTTTGTTTTAAGAGAGAGACAAGAAAGTTGAAACTACGGACAACAGACTGGAAACTCCACACGTAAGAAAAGCAATGCACTGACGAAAGAGGAGACTGAATTAATCCCTGCAGTAGAGAGCAAATACCTAGCTTTGCGTTCTTGCCTATTAATGTGCAGCTGTATTTAAGAATGCCAGAGCATAGCTGCCTGACCCTTAAATATTGTCTAGTCAGAGGCTGTAACCTCAGGCATATGCAAGGATGTGTACACAACACACACACACACACACAGTGTTCCATTAAAATTATAAACCCCGGTCACTGGGGTCTTGCATTATTTTTTTTTAAAAAAAACACCTTGGATGCGAGGTTTATAACAACGTAAGATAAACCAATACGTGGGGAGAGGAATTGCAATATAACCTGCATGTGCCGGTGGTGAACCCAGGAGTCCCAACACGAAAGAACAATTCAACAGAAGTGGCCTTTCTCGAAGAGGGGAGTGAGCATAAACAAATATGCCCGGAGGAAACAGTCCGGTGATGACTCCAATTTTTCCACAAACACATGGTTAGTGATATGTCGCATAGCCGAGACACACCATTGCTTTCCTCCACTGACAAAGCATTTTTGCGATATTCATCACTGATCTCTATGCTGCCCGCTTGAAATACAAAATGTCAACAACGGTGTTTGAAATACACGTGAAGGAAGGGCTGGAAGCGGGCGAAGCTAGCGCAGATATTTCAGCAGCTTTCTCTCATCCTATTCCGAATTCACTTTCCCCTGTCCCAACATGCCCTGCAGGCAAACGCAACGCTTACGGCTTCCCCCCTCTGCTGCCCCTTCAAGTAGGCTTCTTCCAGAGTGCACCCGGCGTGTTCCTCCCCAGCAATACAGCTAAGCGCATTAGTGGCAAGCAGTTTCATTTGTGCTACGAAGTTATTTGCTATCGCTTGGGCGAGGGAGGTGTTTGTTTGTTTCATGGCTGGAAAATGAGCTGGGAGCTCACACACTGGCTGCAAGCCTGAGAGCGGCGGGATTTACACAGATCGTGGGGGCTTAACTATCAAACTGTGTGCAAGAAAAGGCCTCTTTGAACCAATGCCTTTGAGAATGATCCATCAGTACCTTTAAGAGTAGCCAAGGCCAAAAGCTGCCCTGGGCTGCAGGGGTGTGTAAGCGAAGACACAACTGAGCTCTCGGAATACAAAGTCTGATTGCCAACTCAGAACAGCATTTAAAGGCCTCTCCCCCAAACGTGCCTCTTAACTCTGCCCTTCAGACCCCAGCTGGAGCACGCAAGTTTCTGCACAGAACAAGCGATTAGGTAGCAAAAACCAACCGCACACACGCATGGGGAAACCAGGGCACCTCTCCCGGGTCGCAGCCCTGCCTCGCTCCCAGCTGCAGAAAGGAAACCCGCCCGCTTTCTGCCTTTCGCTTCAGCTGCGCCCCCAGCTTCCCCCCCCCCCACATCCCCTATTCTGAGCCGAGTGCGTCTGTGGATGCAAATGGCGTCTCGCCGCCTCCCCACCCCCTCGCCCGACACCGCACAGATCTTCTGCCAGACGCAGATGTGCAAGCAAGCCGCCCGGGGGAAGGGAAGGGAAACTGCAGGAGCCACTTCCCCAGCCCAACCGCCTGCTATGGAGTAGCAGCCACCGGATGGTGGCCGCCCGCACGGGCAGGCTGCGGAACTGGTGCTCCGCCGGCGGCAAGCGACAGAGCACACACAGCCTGCGTGCGCTGGGGTGGGTTGGGAGTGAGGGGCCCGAGCCCAGCGAGGTGGACACTGCCAGTCCGGCTGCATTAACGCTCCGGGACGCAAGGGGAAGGGCGCTGGGGAGCAAAAGGGGAAGGGCGGGTGTCTCCGGATGCGTTGCTGGAGCGGCCTTGCCACCCGCGGGTACAGGCCATGTGTATTTGCAGAGTGTAAGGTAATGGGAGCCCTCGGGTCAGCGGCAAGGCTTCAAACAGCAGCGATCGGCTGCGAAAGCTGCTTCACCTGCTCTCCCGTCCCCTCCTGGCTGCTGGCTGCATTGCAAACCTTACCGTCTCTCCCTGCCGGAGCCTGCCGTACAGGCACCTTGCTTCGCTCCTTCTTGCCACGCAAAGGCGTGTGTGTGTGAGATAATCCCCTGCCACTGCCTGCCGTGTGCAGCTGTCACACACATGCCAACTGGCCCTGTCAAGGGAGGACAGCCCCGTTTGTTTGTTTTATGAAGCAAGCGCTCGCTGCGTTCTCCCCGCGGCCCTGCAGGAAGCTCCCCCGGCGCCGCGTATTTCAATGCAGAAAGTGTGTGTGTGTTGGGGGCAGGGAAGCGGGATCTCCTCCGTGCCCCCCCGTTTAACCACCACCACGGGCGGCCGGCTCTCGCGGAGCAGCCCCTCGTTTCGGCGACAGACCCGGGGAGCACGTTCCCCTTCGCAGTGAATCGCGGCTGGAAAATGAACCTCGGAGCCGGATGCAATTGAGACCCCCGTGCTGGGGGGGAGGCAGGGCCCGGGGGTGCGCGGGGGGAGGGGCTGGAGCAGCCGCCGCCGCCACGGGTCCCTTTGATCCGGAGACGGGCGCAGTCTCGAAGGTAACCGCGGCCACCCCCAGCCGTGGGCCGCCCTGGCTGCTGCAGCGGGAGCTCGGCCCTTCCCGCTGTGTCTCCGGGGAACGGCCCCCCCCCGGGGCCCAGCTTGCCCCTGCCCCTCCCCCTCAGGGGCCCAGCGGAGCGCAGCCCCGCCCGCCCGGCCTCCTGCCGGCCCCACCCCGCGCCTGACCCGCCAGGCTCTCGCAGGGGCGCGGAGCTCGCGCTCTCCTGCCGGCTGCTGCACGTGACCCGCCCCAGCCTCGGCTCCTGCGGCCCGAGCGGCAGCCGCGTGCCGAGCGCGCCCGCCTCAGCCGCCCCCCGCCCGGCCGCGGCAGGGGCTTGAAGGCGGGTGTCGGGGCCGCTGCCTCCCCCCCCCCCCCCGGTGCGTTCGCCTGGGCCCGGCGAGCCGCCCTTCGCGCCCCGCTGTGCACGGCCCTTGGGGTGGCCAGCCGGGGCCTCCCGCTGTACACGGGTGCTCTTGGCTGAACGCAGGGATGAGATCTACCCCCCCCCCCGCCTGCCTCTGTGTCCCTCCCCCTGGTTCCCAGGGCCTGCTGAAGAGGAGGGTGGATCAAGCCTAACATTGAACTTAAGCACTTCCCACCCTTCGGTGGGGACGGGGCACCCGCTGGGGCTGCCCTCTCTTCCTCCCGCCACGCTCCCCGTGCCTGAAATTGTTGTCCCCAAGAGACGTTTTGTCACCTTCCCTATGAGTCACAACACCTTCCACTGCTGTTCGCTGCCTGAGTCACCCCCAGTGCCCCTCGCACTGCGACGGGTGGGTGGCTGGAAGTGAAAGTGCCCAACCTCTGTTAACTTCAAGTCATCGGAGATCGGGAGTCGGACCCCCCAAGATCACGAGATTCTTTTAAACAAACAATAGTGTGGGTTTTTTTAGGTCCGTTTCTTGATTTCTTTTAACTCCCGGGGTGTGTGCCTGTGACAATTAGCGTTGCCCGCTCTCCCACATGTACTAGGTAAGGGGATTTTGGCCTCTGCTGCAGGAGCTCTCACCCTCACTTCTGCCACTCTCCTGCCCAGCAATTAATCCTGTCCCTCAGTCCCCCTGCCCCCATCAGTGCTGTTGCCGCCCAATGCCCCTCAATTCAGCTCCCCCTGCCGCCATCATCACCACTCCATCATTTCAGCCCCTTACCCAATTGACTCTCACCCTCCTTACTTCAGCTCCCCTGCAGTGGGCCATAGTTCAGCCCTCCCAGCCTTACCTCTGCTCTCAGCTCTTTTTACTCTTCTTCACCCTCCCCAGGCTTGGGGGTGCTGCAATGGGGTCCCCTCTTCCGCTTCCCAGCCTGACCGTGGGGAGCCCGGCCACCAGGGGCTGATAGCAATTTCTAAGTAAAATTAAGCCTCGCTCATGATCTCATGCTAGAACTCTCAAATGTCAATTTTGCTTTTGTTTTGTTTTCAGTCAGGGCTGAGTTCTGTTGGGAGATCATCGCATCTCTCACATTAAAGTTGCAAGAGTTGGCATGTTTGCCTCAATGGCGCTGCTTGGGTGGACGGAGTGAGCAGCCCAGGATTTTCAGCCATAAGATCAGCAGTGTTTGGTGGCAGTGGCAGTAAGATGATGGACCATCACTTTCAGGGGCCCAGCAGCCAAGCATCAAAAGGCCTTTTCCGCAACATTGTTGCCTCTTCCGCTCTGGAGGGCCTACTCTAGAGGGGGATACTTGGGGTTGCGGCTCACAATACACTTTCCATAGAAGCACTCACCACCATTTTTAGTTGTAGTTTGTCCAGGAGTGAAAGTAAGATGGCTGGTACTGGCCCATACCGCTGACTTTAAAGCACTGCTGCTGGGGGGTGCAAAAGGAGCAGCTGCCCCGGGGCTGGCGATTTAAAAGGGCCTGAGGCTGCATCCGCTGCTACTGCTACCATGGCAGCGGCCAGAGCCCTGGGCCCTTTAAATCGCCACTGGAACCCCAAGTGGCTCAGGCGAGGCAGCATGGATGGGCTGGCTGGGGGACACTGACCCCCGGCCCTGCCTCTTCCACCCGAGGTCCTGCCCCTTCTGGGGGGGCCAGAGTCGGACCCCGTACCGGTAACAGCTCAGTTTTACTTTCACCCCTGAGTTTGTCCCAGGTCACAGTTCGGCTAGGTGTTGACAACCCTCAATCTTCACTTGCGTCATTCACAAGTAACTATGACCTGATCTGGTAGGGAAGGGGACAGGATACAGGAAGGCCCAGTACCTCTCCACTCTTACCTCCCACAGGTGGTTGGTTGCTGATATTACAGTGTTGATGCTTGGTGTTCCAATTTTAAAACCCTTTCCAGACTTTTGTGTAAAGGATCTGACTTCAATCCACTGAATTGGCACTGATGAAGAGAGTGAGTTTTTAAACAATCTAAGATCAGCTCATGCTCTAATATATTATGGAGGCCTGGACTAAAACTATTGGCTCTCCTATGACACTGCTTGACCAAAGCAAATTGCTCCTCCTGCTGGAGAAACATTCTGGGCTGTGTGTGCATCTCTTTCACCCACCATAAGCAAAAACACTTCTTTGCTGCTTTTTCAAATGCTCTTTGGTACTGGAAAGTGACCAGCATCATGATTCTGGTCCCAGTGAAATCAAAGACATGTTCAAATGGTGAATATTTTAGAACCAGTCCTGCAGGTTGCTGAGCACCTTCTGTAAAGTGCTGAGGAACCTCAGCTCCCTTAAAGCCAGTGGTGAGCTGACAGTACTCAGTGCATTGTAGGATTAGGTTCTCAGGGCTTGATCCAGAGCCCATTAAAGTCAGTGTGAAGATTCCTATCAACTTGAATGGACTTTGTGTCAGGTCCTTAAAGAGGGTCATTTCTAATCTCTATGGCCCAGACGCACAAAAAAATGTGGACACCTAACTCCCACTGTAGGTGCCTAAATCCAAAGTTTAGGTGCCACTGAGAGCCTCCAAACCCCTCCTTTGCTGCCACCTAACGACACAGGGACCTATATTTTTGCCACGAGGGTCTCCCTGGCACCAAGTTTATGTTACTGGGGATACCCACAATGCCCCACTCTATGTGTCCAAGCTCCAGCAGGTAAAGATAAGTGGGGCACTGCCTACCAGATTAGGCCCCATACAAAATCCAGCCAGAGGAACTACTGCCTCCCTTATACCATATTACCAAATGGTTAGAGCACTCAGCTAGGACCAGGGAGTCCCAGCTTCAATTTCTCCCTTTGCCCAGTGGGGAGAAAGACCCCTGTTCAAATCGTCTCACCTTTCAGGGGAGTGCTCTAGGCACTGAGCTATGGAGTAGTCTGCTGTGTGTGTGGGGCTCCATCACTCTCTCCTGTTGAAGCTGTTCAACTTTGGCTAAATAATTAAAGAGTAATTGGAATAGGGAGACTGGACCCCTGGTCTCCCATCTCCTAGGAGAGTGCCCTAACCACCAGGCAATAGACACTTACTTATGCCCAATGATGCCTAAGTACTTTTATGGATCTGGGCCTAGCTCACTAGTTCATACTGGACATAGGTTGGAAGTAACACAAGGCTTGTGTAAATGAGTTGGTGGACTTCAGCTAATTCAAAGTGGATAGTCATAACTGACATTCTTTTGGGCAATCTTGGCAGAAATACCAAGTGTTCAATAAGCAGAGAGAACCTCTCAATTAGAGGCTTATGATTTCCCGGGGTGCAGGCTTCTAAACTAGACTGTCTGGTGACAAGTATTAATCTGGCTGCCAGAAAAGAATATCTGGACAGTTTGTGTCTTGCAAAGAACAGGATCAGGGGATCTCAAAACAAGTCTCCTCTGTGGCGTATGCCCAGATCAATCCTGTACTTAACTCTTGAAATAGTGCCACCAATTCAAGATCACAGCGTATTGAGAGCAGTAGCATGAGAAAGTTAGTGCGGCAGCCACCCATGCTGCGGTTATCCTGTGGATAGGTTTCAGAGTAGCAGCTGTGTTAGTCTGTATCCGCAAAAAGAACAGGAGGACTTGTGGCACCTTAGAGACGAACCGATTTATTTGAGCATAAGCTTTCGTGAACTACAGCTCATGAAGTGAGCTGTAGCTCATGAAAGATTTTGCTCTAATAAATTTGTTAATCCTTTGGGTAGTTTCCAGCGTTACAAATTCAGCAACAATTGTGTACTCTGAGATCAACATTTTCAAAAGTGGCCACTAATTTTAGACACTTCGGTTTTTGGTATACAGTCTGAGACCCTTAAATGTCACAAGTTGAATACTCACACACTGATGCACTCAAAGTCAGCCACTTTTGAAAAATTTGTCCTAAATTTACTTAATAAAAATAAGAGGAACAAAGTGGGGGAGAGGGGGATTGTTTTAAATTTTTCTGTATATCAGAAGTTTACACACTTAAAAATAATTTCCTTTGCTACTTTTGCTAGGTATGGATGATATTCATTGTTTAAGCTCTGATTTCATTCTCTCAAGCCATCTGCTCCTCCTACTTGATCCTGCTGTGTCATAAAACTTCATGTTATATCACCGGCATTTCCTAGGCAACAGAGTGTGATGGCATAAATACAGCATTATGATTTCATAAGAAAATGAGAAGCTAGATGGGAAGAGGAAAAAACCTCTCGTTGCAGATGTTGGCTTCACTAACACAGTACAAGCAAATAAAAACAAGCAAAGGATTTTTAAAATAATTACTTATGCTTGTGTTATGTTTGCCACCGTCACTAACTTTACTTTCGTTGTCTCTTAATATTTATTCCAACCAAAAACATTGTTAAAAACCAGTTAGGGTTCTTTACATAAACATAGCTCTAACATAACCGTAAAAAGCCATGACATTGCTAGTGTAGCTCTTCTCTAACCCTTGCAATCAACAACTATGTTTTCACCTTCTCCACATTACCTCACCCACAACTAGCATGCCTCCTCCCTTCACCCCCACACAGAACGTGTAACCATAGACTAACCATGTGGAGTCGTTAGAAAAGGATGCAGTTGTTCATAATGATGAACGGGTTGTTGTCTTGAAGTAGACAGAGTGGATGGTGTAGGTTTTTAGATGATGGTTAAAAGTGTGCTGTGCTGGAGGATTGTGAATGGTAGGGAATTGTGATAAACATTATTGCAAACTGGGAAGTTATTGCCTGTAATATCTGCAGTTTTGCAATTTAGATGCTGTAGTTAGGAAGTATGGTGTTGCATTTTGTTTCTTACCAGGTGATGTCAGGGGAACTGGAACAATTTGTATAGTGGGAGTGCTGAAATCTATTGAACCAAACTGTAAACCCTGTATATGATGGAAACAACTTCAAGCCAGGAGGTGTGGTAACATCTGCAGCTCCCCTAGTTCCAGCACCTATGGGGGGTGATTATGTTCAAAGTAAAGGTTGCATGTTTTGGGTGGAAGGAGGAGACATGTAGGTTGTGAATATTGGTGTGGTAGTGTGATGAAGGTAAAATCATGGTTGCATGGGTGAGCACTCAACTTGGGATGTCATGGCTTTTTAATGTTTGTAGTGATGGTAACTTTAACTGGTTATTAACAATTTTTTTTGTTTGGTGGGATTTCTACTTTAAAAACATTGATAGATGATGTGGATAGCTCATATATTCTCATCTCTACGCCTCTTCAAAGAGACCTGCTAACCCCTATGGCCTCCACATATCACCACTCTTCCTATTAGCCCTCCTCACAGCTACACTTATCCCCATATCTCCATGCAAAAACCCTGTCTCTTTTCTCTCTCCCCACTTACCTCCCCACACGCACCCTGTACTTCCAGACCATGATCTAGATTGCTCCATCGCTCCCACGTCTACAGTGCCTGCCATGCCCCCTATTCCTCTACCACAGTTAGCTTTTAAAACTCTGATTTGTGTCAACATAGCTCTGTTGATACTTATACACATTGGCAAATCATGGCATAACTAGAATCAGTTATCCGAGGAAGAGAACAATAACTTCTTACAGGCTTAATTTTAAAAGTTAAGCAGCGGCCTATGACTGGAGATGCTCTCAGAGGCACATGAGAGAAGTTTGGAGTTTATGATCATTTGGCAAAGACGTGAGCAATATTTCAAAGTGGAAACATTTTAGAAAGTTTCCTCTATGAAAGTTAGTAAATATCTCACACAAAAAATATAGAAGATTCAATTGCCTTATGCAGAATTAGTCTATAAAATCGGAAGGAAATCAAATAATTAAAATGTGAATGAGGGATTTTCGTTCTATTTTAACTGCAAATCTCAACACAGCCTTAACTATGGAGTCATTACTGATTCCTCCACAATTATTAGACTGAATTAGCTTATTTTAGCAAGTACACACAGCAGTTCTCCATAATCTGAACCTTTGTCAGCAGAGGTTGCTAATATAATTTACAGTTGAAGTGGGAAGTGGTGAGCCACCACCCACATCAAATAAAACATTCCAGATGGAGAATATAAACCAAAATGGGATGTGGAAGATGAACAATTCTGAATTTAAACTATACTCACAGTCCTTCTAGTTGCAGACACATCGAGAGCCCAGTTCAGCTGCCTCTGCTCTGGATTCACAGTGGTGTGAGGCCATTGAAATTAATGGAGTTATTCCAGTTATACTGGTGCAAGTGAGAGCAGGATTTGGCCCTGATCTTGAGCAACAGGCAGACTTATCAGTATAGTAAGGTAGCCACTTGTTTATACAACTCCGAATGGATGTGATGCATTAGCCAGTTTTGTGCACTAAAATGTTTCCTGTCTCACCTAAAGGCTGAATTACAAATTTGCCTCCACCTCTCTCTATATCTTGACCCACATGAACAAAGCCGGACAGCGGACCATAACAAAACCCAGGATGAAGCCAAATTAACATTAATATACACACTTTACACCCATGTAACCCTTTTGCCTCTCTTTTGACAGCCTAATGTGGCCCTAGACCTTGCCCCATAAACGAGAGGTAAGAGGCCAGGCACTGCTCAGTTGTATCAAACATTTTAAATGACAGGTTTCAGAGTAGCAGCCGTGTTAGTCTGTATTCGCAAAAAAGAAAAGGAGTACTTGTGGCACTTTAGAGACTTGTTAGTCTCTAAGGTGCCACAAGTACTCCTTTTCTTTTTTAAATGACAGGCTCCCAATATGCTAAGCTTCATCAGGCTATGGAGGATTGGATTCTCCTTTGTCTGAGACTCTTAGTGAAGGAAAATATTTGCAGAATGCCTGTATAAAAATATTTGAGGAGCCAACTTTCTATTCAGGAGAATAGACATTGGGCATCTAACCACTGCAGTAAATTGACATTCACAAAACCTGTACAGCTCTAGGAGATTCAGCTTTGCATTCTCCTATGCAGGCAGTCACCCACCCTGAGGTTCATCTGTTCCTGTCACCATCTATCATATCATACTCATGTGGGATACGGTTGATGAAGTTTAGGTTGACAATGAATAGCACTGTTTTTTATACATGTGAAAACCGTTAGGTGGTTGAAAACATGTTTACGTTGTCCCTTAGTCCAATCAAGTACTGTACAGCTGTAGCCTATTTGAAGAATAATTAACCTTATGTTTGCTGTCTTATTGCTTAAATCATATTCCTTTCTACAGCTAAACTTTAAATAATCCATGTGCAGAAAAAGCTACAAAAGACTTGTAACTACTGAGCACTTCCCAGTAAAATCTGACGTCAAGTTTAATGTAAATAGTAAAAGTGTCCTAACAGTGTATTAAGTACATTCATTAGAGGTAAGATTGAATTTCCTGGATTTGCTGTGAAATCAGAATTCTTTTCATCCTGAGATTGTCAAAACCGTTCACAATTTGAAGCCAGGTTTCCCAACAGTCCATTTCTGGGGAAATTTTACAAACTCACACTAAGCTCAAGCTTGTGGCTGACCCTGCACAGTTGCACAAGAAAGAAAAAAGTGCAGTCTTTGTGTATTCACCCAGGGTCTATCCCCAACCACAATGGCAGTCTCGGAGCTTCTCTGAGTGCAAGAAATTATTGTACGGGTAGGCCACGGCCTCTCCAAAGTGGATGGGAGAGAAAGGGCTGAGTTCCTGTCCCTGCTCTACACCACTCAGTTTGGCTGAAGCCATGATCCTGCACCTATCGAAAGCAGTGGGAGTGTTGGCATTGATGTCAGTGGGTGCAAGGTGGACCCTGAGAGCAGAGGGGAGCATATGTTTGTAAATGGAGTAGCAATGGCTATTTCTCCCTGCAGTAGTCACTGGAGCCCCAGGATGCATTGTGCCTGTTTCCATTAGAGTGGCACTTTGCTGCATGAGCTCCAGTTTAGGGTTGTGCTTAAAAGGGTATTCCTGATATGGATTTAAGTGGGGGAGGGGAAGTGCTACAAGAAAGTAAAGCCAACTCTCTATAAATTAGAGTCTTCAGGTACATATTTTATAACCGCAGCATGTGCTGGAGTAAGTGTTCGCTAAGACAGTTGTTTTCCTGTTCTGTGAGGAAAGAGCAGTAGAAACACCTGCAGGTTAATGCAAAAACAACAGCTTTTATTGATAGTCATCAGTGGCCAGACCTGCTAACACGGCTGCTACTCTGAAACCTAACTTTATGACTGTCTACTTTAGGGAACTTCTAACCATCGCTAACACCAGCTCAGCTAAATCTCTATCAGCTCTGCTGGGAGCTCTCATGTAGATAGGGTTTTGGCTTCTGACAGGTTTCCACACCTATAGTGATTAGGTTTGCTCCCTGCAGAGTTAGTGCTGAAAACAGTGTTGGCAGCTAGAATTTCAACTACTATTTGGGCCCCAACATTGCTAACATTGGCTTGGAGTTAACACTGGGAAATGTTTGAAAAAACACTAGTGTGGAGAGGGCCTCTCTCACGTGAGAAGTCCTTTATTTTAAAGCCCAGATCCGTGAAACACAACTAAGATCTATGAGGTGAGGGGGAAAGAATCGTAAGAGATTGAGCACAAATGATCTCCAGATCACCAGAAAGGCAAATTCTCACCACAGATACACAGCTAACTAATTTCTATTTTTTAACATACTGAGAAAACGAGTAGCCAGTATCAAATCATGCAAGAATCTATGAGCAAAGTTACTGTTGAGCAATGTATAATCCATCAGAACACCATTTTACAGTGTCTGTCTTTGTAAAAGGCCCCTTACTGTAATCTTTCTGAATTAAATGTGTGTGACACAGTAGAAGGCAGGTTTCTGTATTTTATTGCACTGTTGCATTTAAGTTTTTTTTCATGTAAAAATGAAACATTCTGTTGCTTATATTACCAGGATTGTTTGTTTTTAACCATGTCATGTTAGATAGGGCCCATGATTCGATTTTCCCAGTCGTGTCAAGTATATCTATTACAACTGATAGTCCCATAGACTCCTCGTGTGAAATTGGATTAGATTAGAACAGTGGTTCTCAACCTATTTACCATGTGGGCGGCATCCAGTACTCCCTGTATGGCCCTGAGGATGTCACATGGGCCACAGTTCTGCGCTGACTGGGCCACAAGCAGCCTATCGGCCACAGGTTGAGAACCACTGGATTAGAACATGTTATGCTTAGCGTATGTAATCAGATAGTACACAATTGAAGCAGTCCATTTTAGTGCACTGAGATTTACTCAAGTTTAGCACCAGAGCTCAGAGTAGTGACATGGGCTGTCACTAAGGCCAGAAGGAACCGTTGTGATCATCTACCTCCTTCAAAACACAGGCCATAGATCCAGGAAGAGACGTTGCAATACTGTGCGTCACAGCACCTAACTTCTAGACACCTAGAGAATCCAGGAACAATGCTGTGATCTACAAAGTTGAGTTAAGGTGTGTCTACACTACGAAATTAGGTCGAATTTATAGAAGTCGGTTTTGTAGAAAGCGTTTTTATATAGCCGATTGTTTGTGTCCCCACACAAATGCTCTAAATGCATGTAGTTGGTGGAGTGTGTCCACACTACCGAGGCAACCGTCAACTTCCGGAGCGTTGCACTGTGGGTAGCTATCCCACAGTTCCTGCAGTCTCCACCACCCATTTGAATTCTGGGTAGAAATCCCAGTGCCTGATGGGGCTAAAACATTGTCGCGGGTGGTTCTGGGTACATATCGTCAGACTCCCCCTTCCCTCCCTCCTTCCGTGAAAGGAAAGGCAGACAGTCGTTTTGTGCTTTTTTTATTGAGTTACCCGTGCAGATGCCATACTACGGCAAGAATGGAGCCCGCTCAGCTAAACGTCACCGTATGTCTCCTGGGTGCTTGCAGACACGGTACTGCATTGCTACATAGCAGCAGTTCATTGCCTTTTGGCAGCAGACAGTGCAGTATGACTGGTAGCCATAATCGACATAGTCCTGGGTGCTCTTTTAACCGACCTCAATGAGGTCGGGGCGCCTGGGCAAACATGGGAGTGATTCAGCCAGGTCATTTCCCGTTTAAGTTTCGTCTCATGGCGATTGAGTCCTACCGGCAATGCACTGTCTTTTAATCAGCAGCCAGCAGAAGATGATGGCAGTAGTCATACTGCACTGTCATACGAGCACCCAGGAGATTCAGTTTCTCACAAAGCCACCCCCTTTGTTGATTTTAATTCCCTGTAAGCCAACCCTGTAAACCATGTCATCAGTTGCCCCTCCCTCCATCAGGACAATGGCAGACAATCGTTCCGCGCCTTTTTTCTGTGCAGACGCCATACCATGGCAAGCATGGAGCCCGCTCAGATCATTTTGGCAATTAGGAGCACATTAAACACCACACGCATTATCCAGCAGTATATGCAGCACCAGAACCTGGCAAAGCGAAACCGGGCGAGTAGGCGACATCAGCGCGGTGACAAGAGTGATGAGTACATGGACACAGACTTCTCTGAAAACATGGGCCCTGGCAATGTGGGCATTATGGTGCTAATGGGGCAGGCTCATGCGGTGGAACGCTGATTCTGGGCTTGGGAAACAAGCACAGACTGGTGGGACCGCAGAGTGTTGCAGGTCTGGGATGATTCCTAGTGGCTGCGAAACTTTCGTATGTGTAAGGGCACTTTCATGGAACTTTGTGACTTGCTTTCCCCAGCCCTGAGGCGCAAGAATACCAAGATGAGAGCAGCCCTCACAGCTGAGAAGTGAGTGGCAATAGCCCTGTGGAAGCTTGCAACGCCAGACAGCTACCGGTCAGTCGGGAATCAATTTGGAGTGGGCAAATCTACTGTGGGGGCTGCTGTGATGCAAGTAGCCAACACAATCAAAGATCTGCTGATATCAAGGGTAGTGACCCTGGGAAATGTGCAGGTCATAGTGGATGGCTTTGCTGCAATGGGATTCCCTAACTGTGGTGGGGCCATAGACGGAACCCATATCCCTATCTTGGCACCGGAGCACCAAGCCGGAGAGTATATAAACCGCAAGGGGTACTTTTTAATAGTGCTGCAAACACTGGTGGATCACAAGGGACATTTCACCAACATCAACGTGGGATGGCCGGGAAAGGTACATGACTCTCACATCTTCAGGAACTATGGTCTGTTCAAAAGCTGCAGGAAGGGACTTTCTTCCCAGACCAGAAAATAACCGTTGGGGATGTTGAAATGCCTATAGTTATCCTTGGGGAACCAGCCTACCCCTTAATGCCATGGCTCATGAAGCCATACACAGGCAGCCTGGACAGGAGTCAGGAGCTGTTCAACTACAGGCTGAGCAAGTGCAGAATGGTGGTAGAATGTGCATTTGGATGTTTAAAAGTGCACTGGCACAGTTTACTGACTCGGTTAGACCTCAGCGAAACCAACATTCCCACTGTTATTACTGCTTGCTGTGTGCTCCACAATATCTGTGAGAGTAAGGGGGAGATGTTTATGGCGGGGTGGGAGGTTGAGGCAAATCGCCTGGCTGCTGGTTACGCAGAGCCAGACATCAGGGCGGTTAAAAGAGCACAGGAGGGTGCGGTGCGCATCAGAGAAGCTTTGAAAACCAGTTTCATGACTGGCCAGGCTACGGTGTGAAAGTTCTGTTTGTTTCTCCTTGATGAAACCCCTCGCCCCTTGGTTCACTCTACTTCCCTGTAAGCTAACCACCCTCCCCTCCTCCCTTCCATCACTGCTTACAGAGGCAATAAAGTCATTGTTGCTTCACATTCATGCATTCTTTATTAATTTATCACACAAATAGGAGGATAACTACCAAGGTAGCCCAGGAGGGGTGGTGGAGGAGGGAAGGACAAAGCCACACAGCACTTTAAAAGTTTAAAACTTTAAAACTTATTGAATGCCAGCCTTCTGTTGCTTGGGCAATCCTCTGGGGTGCAGTGGCTGGGTAGCCGGAGGCCTCCCCACCGCGTTCTTGGGCATCTGGGGTGAGGAGGCTATGGAACTTGGGGAGGAGGGTGGTTGGTTATACAGGGGCTGTAGCGGTGGTCTGTGCTCCTGCTGTCTTTCCTGCAGCTCAGCCATACGCTGGAGCATATTAGTTTGATCCTCTAGCAGCTTCAGCATTGAGTCCTGCCTCCTCTCATCACGCTGCCGCCACCCTTCAGCTTCAGCCCTCTCTTCAGCCTGCCACTTACTCTCTTCAGCCCACCACCTCTCCTCCTGGTCATTTTGTGCTTTCCTGCACTCTGACATTGTCTGCCTCCACGCATTCGTCTGTGCTCTGTCAGTGTGGGAGGACAGCATGAGCTCAGAGAACATTTCATCGCAAGTGTGTTTTCTTCGCCTTCTAATCTTCGCTAGCCTCTGGGAAGGAAAAGATCCTGTGATCCTTGACACACATGCAGCTGGTGGAGAAAAAAAAAGGGACAGTGGTATTTGAAAAGACACATTTTATAGAACAGTGGGTACACTCTTTCACGGTAAACCTTGCTGTTAACATTACATACATAGCACATGTGCTTTCGTTCCAAGGTCGCATTTTGCCTCCCCCCAGCGCGTGGCTAGCCCCTCCACCTTCCCCCCTCCCCGTGGCTAACAGCGGGGAACATTTCTGTTCAGCCACAGGCAAACAACCCAGCAGGAACGGGCACCTCTGAATGTCCCCTTAAGAAAGGCACCCTATTTCAACCAGGTGACCATGAATGATATCACTCTCCCGAGGATAACACAGAGAGATAAAGAACGGATGTTGTTTGAACGCCAGCAAACATACACTGCAATGTTTTGTTCTACAATGGTTCCCGAGTACATGCTACTGGCCTGAAGTGGTAAAGTGTCCTACCATGGGGGATGGAATAAGACTGCCCTCCCCAGAAACCTTTTGCAAAGGCTTTGGGAGTATATCCAGGAGAGCCGCGAATGCCAGGGCAAATTAATCATTAAACATGCTGGCTTTTAAACCATGTATAGTATTTTAAAAGGTACATTCACCAGAGGTCCCTTCTCCACCTGGCAGGTCCGGGAGGCAGCCTTGGGAGGGTTCGGGGGGTACTGGTTCCAGGTCCAGGGTGAGAAACAGTTCCTGGCTGTCGGGATAACCGGTTTCTCCGCTTGCTTGCTGTGAGCTATCTACAACCTCATCATCATCATCTTCCTCGTCCCCAAAACCTGCTTCCGTGTTGCCTCCATCTCCACTGAAGGAGTCAAACAACACGGCTGGGGTAGTGGTGGCTGAACCCCCTAAAATGGCATGCAGCTCATCATAGAAGCAGCATGGTTTGGGCTCTGACCCGGAGTGGCCATTTGCCTCTCTGGTTTTGTGGTAGGCTTGCCTCAGCTCCTTAAGTTTCACATGGCACTGCTTCGGGTCCCTGTTATGGCCTCTGTCCTTCATGCCCTGGGAGATTTTGACAAATGTTTTAGCATTTCGAAAACTGGAACGTAGTTCTGATAGCAAGGATTCCTCTCCCCATATAGCGATCAGATCCCGTACCTCCCATTCGGTCCATGCTGGAGCTCTTTTGCGATTCTGGGACTCCATCATGGTCACCTCTGCTGATGAGCTCTGCATGGTCACCTGCAGCTCGCCACGCTGGCCAAACAGCAAATTGAAATTCAAAAGTTCGCAGGCCTTTTCCTGTCTACCTGGCCAGTGCATCTGAGTTGAGAGTGCTGTCCAGAGCGGTCACAATGGAGCACTCTGGGATAGCTCCGGAGGCCAATACCATGTAATTGCATCCACAGTACCCCAAATTCGACCCAGCAAGGCCAATTTCAGCGCTAATCCCCTTGTCGGGGGTGGAGTAAGGAGATAGATTTTAAGAGCCCTTTAAGTAAAAAAAAAGGGCTTCGTCGTGTGGACGGGTGCAGGGTTAAATTGATTTAACGCTGCTAAATTCGACCTCAATGCCTAGTGTAGACCAGGGCTCAGGCACATAGATGTCTTATATAACGAAAGGGGAGAGAGAGGTGCCTGAGAATAGGCTCCACAAAGCCAGCATGCCAGGTGGAGAGTCACTTACACTAGGCAGTGGGAGATGCCAGCCAGATGGGTGTGTGCTAAGCCCTGCCCCTCTCTACGACAGTTGCTTAAATCCAGACTGCAGGGAGGCACCTAGCCAGAGGTGCTGGAGATGCTGCCGCACCCCTAGCTTGAAATGGTTTCCATCGTCTTCAGGGTTTACAGTGGGGTTCAATGGCTCTCAGCACCCATGCTGTACAAACTGTCCCAGCCCCCTGCCCCGAGCTCTGTTTAGCAATCGGAAAATGGGCACTTGCTTGATGGCCTTGAGTCAGGTGGCTAAGGCTGCCTAAGGCATTTCTTGTGGGAACAAGTTAGGCACCTGCCTTGCTCCCCACACAGCAGCCAGAGCAGGAGAAGTAGGGGATGGACACAAAGAAAGGATCTGAATGGGGTGGGGATGCCTCCCAGCCAGCATTCTGGCCACTGAGCTATGAGAAATCCAGATGTGGGGCTCCCTCAATCTCTCCTATTGAACTGTTCCACCACTGGCTTAGGGAGTCCCTCTCTCCAGCCCATGATTGAGCAGAGAGCAGGACTCTGTAGCCATGTGGTTAGGGTAACCTGGGAGGTGGGAGACCCTGGATCCAGTCCTCCTGTTCCACTCACTTGTTATTCAGAGAGAGTGGAATAGCTTCAACGGGAGAGACTGAGGGAGCCCCACATCAGGATCTCCCATAGGTCAATGTGGCTAAAGTGCAAGGTGGGAGACCCCAATCCTTTCTTCCCATTGGGCAAAGGGGGAATTGAACCTTGGTGTCTCACATCCCACATGAGTGCTCTAACCATTGGGCTAAAAGTTAATGGGGGCACCATTGCCTCCTCCAGCCAGATTCTGAATGGGACCAATCTAGCAGGCCCTCTGAGCACGCCTGCTGGATTAGGCCCCACACGTGACTTAGGAGGCCAAATGCCTGTCTTCCCCTGGTTTGTGGATTGCTCTAGGGCTTAGGCGGGAAATAACCGTCTGGATGCCTAGAGTGAGGCAGCACTGCGCATGCTCAGAGGTGGAAACATAGGTGCTGAGGGAATTTTTTACCCCGAAAACTTAGATATCAAGTGAGTTTAGGCATTTGCAGCGTTCAGCAGGAGTTTTGTGGAGCACAGTGGAGCCACAACTGGGACATAGGTGCCTAAGCCCCACACTTGGTGCCTAAGTTCTTTTGTGGATCCCAGCCGTAGTACTCCTGGAGTTTGGAGCCACTCCCTTCTGCACCTTAACCAATTAGCAGAAGTAGGATTTCTGACTTTCAGAAGAGTTGAATTAAATGCTTAGGTGTATTGCTTATTATTCCACAATGTCCAGTAGCAAACTAATCTAAGGAGACTTATCTCTGAGTCCATAGTCTACTTTCATTGCAACAGAATACATAGGAGTGCCTCCCTAAACTTACCCAAATCTCCCCACTGTATTTTCCACTGAATGCATCCGATGAAGTAGCTGTAGCTCATGAAAGATTATGCTCAAATAAATTTGTTAGTCTAAGGTGCCACAAGTCCTCCTTTTCTTTTTGCAAATACAGACTAACACAGCTGCTACTCTGAAACTAAATATTACTTGGAGCCTGATTGTGAAGGCTAAGTGATCCTGCAAACAAACAAAGAAACAAACAAAAACTAAGAAAAAAACGACAATGTAATGATTTATCTGCATCCTCTCCAGAAGTATGATCAGTCTTTGGTTTAATAATACAATACCCCTGACTGCAGCCGAGAAGAGTTTCAAAACCTGGAGTATCAGTATAAAAGAACATGTCTGGATATAATGACTTCTACCTGTTGCTGCCCTATGGTTGAAACACAGAAGACAAATAATCTCATTCATAGGGAGGCACGGTTTCATCCAACATCAGAGTTTAAAATGTACAGACAGAAGCAGCAGCCTCAGAACCAGCTTCAATGCGACTGTCAGTGTGGCGTCTTCAGAGTGATTTGGCGGTAGGGAGAGCAGCTTCAGAAAGCTAGAGGATCAACAGACGGCCTACAAAAGCCTTTCAAAAGGTCCCAAGGAAACACTGAAGGCAGCTTTGTATGTGCAGGGACACCCAAGACATGACAAGAGTCTCAAAGGTGTCCATCTTGGATATTTGTAAAACAAACCTCCTTCTAGGAACAGGATAATAACTACACGGTCTGTCTATTTGATGTGAACATTGCTGAAATACTGAGGATTCTCCCTACTTCCCTGTGTTCGAAGGAATTTAAAAAAAAATTCATGGTGTGCTTCTTGCAATTCCCAAACCCCATGGAAATAGCCTCCTATTCCCCCATCACCACTTGACAAAAATGGAAGATTAATGTCACACAATAGTTTTTATGTCACATTCTCCATTTCTTTCCCCCTTAAAAAGATAAAAATATTCATTTACACACAATTTCCCAGGCTTTAATGGTGCCCCTGTGTTCCTGAGAGCGGTGTTAGAGTGGAGTCATTTGAAAGGGGGGAGGGAGGTGTGAAGCCTTTGTAAGGCAGGGAACTGGGGATATTCAAAACTCTCCATCCCCCGCCCCCCATTAAAATTGCCACTTGGTGCATTTTAAAGGTAAAAAAAATCACCCTTGTGAAGTGTTTTTATGAGCTACAGCTAAGTCATCCCCAGCAGGGATTGTATCAGCAAATTCAGAGGCAGGAAATAATCATCACAGGTATAGAACCCCTCCAAGCTCCCCCCTTTTAATTTGAATATTGCCTGAGCATGCACTTCATTTTTGTTCTCTCAAGGTTAGAAGAACTCTTCTTGTATTCAGGGCCCAGCACACTTTATTAATTGTGGTTTCCTGCTCAGCTGGAGGGCAGGGGGAATGAGGACTGGGCAACGCAGTCCTCCTCTTCCTCCGTCCTGCTGCCACAGGAAGCATTCAGGACAGCCTGCAAGTTGCCCAAGTCAGGGCAGAATGGTGAGACCTGCAAGAATGCAGGGTCCCAGGCATGTGCTTGCACTGTATATGGCTAAGATACATGGCATATCTGTGGCTCCCAATGTTTTGGAGAAGGGAGCTGTCAGCTTCTCAAAGTGAAAAACCTACCACTGCTAGGCCCAGTTTTGCTCCCACTGAAATCAGTGCTTTGCCTTTGACTCCAGTGAGAATAGGCTCAAGCCCTCTATATTTTTGCATTAGTTTCTCACTACTCATTGCAAATACAGTAGTTTGTCCTGTAAATGTAGCGCTTTTTTCTGTTCACAAATTATGCAAAGTTGGTTTTGTACAGGTTTCTTCATTAGTTACAATTGTTTGAAAAGTAGTGTGTGTGAACTGTTTCTAGCCAATTGCTCCCCAGCAAGCTAGTCACTAGAGGTATTTACTGTTTGTTATTCATGCCATATGATTGGTCACCTACATCACATGGCATGACCTATGTCCAGGACTAACAGAGCTAAGCTCTAGAAACAGGAGCTCTCTTTTCTGTTTGCATGCTGTCTGCAAACATTCTGAATTGTTCATTGACTCTATTGTGTGCACAATAAAAAGTGTTCCAAAATTGATGCAAAAGCACTTCTGGTGCAAATACGCTCACAAGCACTTATTCACACCAGTGCATTTTACTTTCCATAGACGTTCTGGGGGTTAAAAACCTCATGCACCCACATGTTCATGCAAAAGGGCAGAAAAGGGGTTGCAAATAGCAGCAAAACCAATGGAGAGTTTGGTTGGCAAGAATATTTGTGAATGCTTTTTTGCTTTGCTGTCATGGATTAGACCATAGAGTAATAATATAGTGAAAACTGGACATCCCTCCCAAACCAGCAATTGAAAGCACAAAACATGAGAGCAAATTACATATGCTTCCTGAACTATCTGTCCTTTTGATCTCCCAATATTCCCTGATTTGGGGGCAGGGTCAGAAGGGGTTGTATAGCTTGTGAATGCCATTGCAGGCTCCCCAAATTACATACGCTTCCTGAACTATCTGTCCTTTTGATCTCCCAATATTCCCCGATTTGGGGGCAGGGTCCGAGGGGTTGTATAGCTTGTGAATGCTATTGCAGGCTCCCCAAGAGAGGAACCCCCATCAATGCCAATTTTTGGTCCAGCGGTAAAGGGCGGATTAGCAACAGCAGATTAATTCCTTCCTGTCATCTCCACAGGGGGGTTAAATGATCTCAGGAGCAATTTTTCTTGCCTAGAACATGGTAATCCAGAAACACAAACACCCTGCTAATAGCTACAGTTTCTATGGTGGTCTAATGAGAGGAAAGAAGTTCCAGATTTTGAGAAGGGTCATCAGCCAAAGGTATATTTACTTAATGACATGGTTATTTCCTGCAAAGAAAGCCTTATTTTACGTGAAAGATGTAGCTCAGAGGAGCAGTTAGAAGCATTTTTAAAAAGGCATGAAGGAGAAAATGCCTGTGTTAATTACAAATGTAGTCCTATGTCCCTTAGAAAATGGAATGCATTACATTGATTTGGGCAAAGGAAAACACCTTACCTGTTGTTGGACTGTGTTACAAACTTTTACTAAACCAAGCAGCTACACTGAAAACCAACAGAACAGTTTCAGTGAACCATGGTTTTCAAAATGAGACACTCATTTATGCATCAAGATCCAATCTTACAATCACTGTGCACTCAACTCTCATCGAAGTTTATGGGCCAAATGCTCTCCTGTGTTCCTGGCCCATGGAACTGTTTTGGCACTGTTCTCCATTGATTCCCAGCTAGAATATGATCTAAAACAGGTTAGATCGGGGTGGGCAAACTACAGCCTGGCGGCCACATTCGGTCCTCCAGCTGCTTTAAACTGGTCCTCAAGTTCCTGCTGGGGAGCAGGGTCCAAGGCCTCTCCATGCATGCATGCCGAGGCTCCCAGAAGCAGCAGCATGTCCCCTCTCCGGCTCCTACACTTAGGGGCAGCCAGGGGGCTGCGCACGCTGCCCCCACAGCTCCCGTTGGCGGGAACTGTAGCTAATGCTACAGAGCCACCTGGCTGCACCTCTGCATAGGAGCCAGAGCTGGGACATGCCACTACTTCCAGGAGCTGCTTTAGGTAAGCGCAGTCTGGAGCCTGCACCCCTGACCCCTTCCCATGCCCCAACCCCCTGCCTAGCCCTGAGCCCCCTTCCACCCTCTGAAATCCTTAGTCCCAGCCTGGAGCACCCTCCTACACCCCAAATCCCTCATCCCCAGACTCATCCCAGAGCCCGCATCTCCAGCTAGATCCTTTCCCCTCCCCCTCCATGCACCCCAACCCGCTACCCCAGCCCAGAGCCCCCTCTTGCACCCTGAACTCCTCATTTCTGGCCCCACCCCAGAGCCCGCACCCCCAGCCAGAGCCCTCACCCCTTCTGCCTTCTCCCAATTTTGTGAGCATTCATGGCCCACCATACAATTTTCATACCAAGATGTGGCCCTTGGGCCAAAAAGTTTGCCCACCCCTGGGTTAGACCATCAGGGAGACATAACTGTCTCCCTGATGGCATCCCTCCACCCCTGCTCTGCTATGCCAAATAGATCATTGCGTATCAATCATCCAACATGAGTGAGGAGATAGTCAATGAGAGTTGTGAGAGTACAGCAATTGCGAGACTGGGAATAGTATTTACAAACTCATCAGTATCAGAATACAAGCTGTCCTTTTCTCCTGATTAATTATCCTCTAACCAATGTAACCACAGTGTCATAACTTCATTTAGATAGCACTGTAAATTCACATGGGGCTTTACATACATGTAGTGGGACATGTTCCCTATTCAAAGTATCTTACAATCGAAATCTGAGAAGACAGCGACAAGGCATGGAACAAGAAGTCAGATCTGGGAAGGTTAGTGATGAGAAGAAAGGAAGTGTTCTGGAAAGAAGTGGGTTTTAAGGAGAGTATCAAAGAAAGCAGAATGCTTAGGCAAAAAAAAACAGGGGACAGTTCTGCGTAGAGAGCTGCGTGAATGAAGATGCTAAACTGAGGGGGAGGGAGAGGGGTGTTATGGAGAGGATAGACCAGTGGTTCTCAAACTTTTCTGCTGGGGACCCCTTTCACATAGCGAGCCTTTGAGTGTGATTAAATATAATTTAATTTATAAATTAAAAACACTTTTTTTATATATTTAACACCATTATAAATGCTGGAGGCAAAGCGGGGTTTAGGGTGGAGGATTGCAAGCCCCCATGTAATATCCTTGCAACCCCCTGAGGGGTCCTGACCCCTAGTTTGAGAACCCTCGGGATAGATAATTAGGAGGAGTTTAAGGAGAAAGGGGCAGAGCAGAAGGAAATTGGAGCAGAGCTGTAAGGGTGGGGTTGAGATCATGTATCGCTTTAGAGGGGAGGATGAAGAGCCTGAATTTGAGTCAATAAGAGACAAAGCCAGTGATATAATTCAAAGAGGTGGTGTGACTGCAGCAGTGGGAAAGGAAAAAGAAAGGAAGGGAGAGGTGAGAAGCAGGAAGGAGATTTAAGTAGTGGGAAGAGTGCAAAGAAGGGACAATTTAAGTCAGAGTGAATGTTTTGGTTGCGAGGGAAAGAGAACAGACAGACATAACAAGGGTTGGGAGTCTGGGAGATGAGAAGGATGGTGGAGTTGATAGGGGTGACAGAGAAGGGGGGAGGTGGGTTGAAAGGGTTTAGCAGGAAAGATTAAAAACAAGTTTTAGAAAGATTACATTTGGGGGAGCTGTGACGTAACCAAGGAATAACCAAGACATCTCAGAGAGTTAGAGCTATATGCCTGGAAAAATAGGTGTAGATCAAGAATCAAAAGGTAGAAAGCTAGGAGTCACAGGGACTAAGGTAGTGGCTGAAACCATGGGCGGAGCGGAGGTCAACTAGAGAGGAACTATAGAGAGAAGGGACTGAGAACAGAAGCCTCAAGGAGTATAAGGGAGGATGAGGAGGCAAAGGAGATACAGAAGGAGCAGTCACTGAGGGAGGCAGAAAGTCAGAGTGCAGAATTGTGCAAGCCGAAAGCATAGGAGAGAGTGATCAACGGTATCAATGGCAGCAGAGAGATTAAAATAACCTCCCTCCCCCCAACAAAAATGCTCCCATTATCCCATCTGCACCACAGAATGAGCCATGTCAAAAGACCCTCTTAAAATATTGCTGTCTCTTGACACAGCTAATGCACAGCTCTGTTTGTGATTAAGGCCTGGTCTATACACAGACATTGCACCAGTGTTAGCATAGGTGGGATATCAGACCAATGCATTCTTTAAACCTGTGTTATATCGGGTTAGCTTGCACCTATAATTTACCTGCAATTTAGGGCTTGTCTACAGAAGGTGCATTGGTTTAAGTTACATCAATTTGCAAAATGGTGTAGAATCCTGAGTGGGCACACAAATTAATATTAATTTAAAACTGGTTATATTGGTTCAGCTTGCCCTGTAAGTTTACAAGTGCAAACTAAAGTGATAGAAACCAGATATAAACTGATGTGTCTATGTGATGCACCAGTTTAACCAATTTGGTCTGACATTACCAAAAGCTCCATGTAAGCTCAAAAGTTTGTCTCAACAACAGAATCTGGTCCAATAAAGGAGATTACCTCACCCATCTTGTCTCTCTATCACACCTTTAGTTAAATCAATGCAGTTTCTGTGGATAGACAAGCCCTTTGTGTGGAGTGGAGAGGGGAGAACCCATACCAGAGAGAATCAAAAATAAACTGGAAGAGTTAAACTGCTCAAATAAATTTGTTAGTCTCTAAGGTGCCACAAGTACTCCTTTTCTTTTTTGCGAATACCGACTAACACGGCTGCTACTCTGAAACCTGTTAAACTGGAAGAGAGAACATCATTCTAGGCAGTGAATGTAGATGGAATGCTCAACAGTTTAGGAGACCAAAGGAAGAAGAGAGAAACAGGGTGGTAATTAGAGAGGTACAGAGAAGGGAATTATAGGTCAGGCTCCCAGTCTACCCGCTGCCAGAATTACCTGAGAATAACGGGAGTTACAATTATTTTGGGTATGGGGACAGAACTGGGCTTATCTCCCTGGTCATGGATTATATGACTATAAACATGTTGGCAAAGGTAATGCACAGTCTTAGTTGGGAGGGCTATGGTCCTTTCAGCAAAGTGCTGTCTCTTAGATCCTGATACTCTGAGGTCCCAATCCAGCAAAGCAATTAAGCATGTGCTTAGTTTTAAGCATACGAGTAGTCCCATTGAAGTCAAAGCACTGTGAATGGGACTACTCACTTACGTAATGTTAAACACAGCGTTAAGTGTTTTGCTGGATCCGGCTTCATGAGAGCTGGTTACACAGCCTCTTTATCAGTGATTTGAATGATATTGACACCTAGTTTGGGCTATACTTAAAAGTTAAGTTGCGGTAGTTAAGTCAAAAACCTCCACACCCATGACAAAGTAGCTACGCCAACCTCACACCCAGTGTAGATGCAGCTATGCTGATAGAAGAGTGCTTCCATTGACATAGCTAACTTTGTTTGGGGGAGGTGGTCTTGCTACACTGATGGAAAACCCCTTCTGTCAGCACAGGCTGTGTTTACACTACTTACATGCTTGTATAGTCTCTGTAGTGTAGACACAGGCTAAGTTAGAGAGAGTCAGAGAGCTGGAGTGGAGGGAAATTAGATTCATTTAGAAAGCATGCAACCTACATATATTTAATATGTTTCAGAGTAGCAGCCGTGTTAGTCTGTATTTGCAAAAAAGAAAAGGAGTACTTGTGGCACCTTAGAGACTAACAAATTTATTTGAGCATAAGTTTTCGCGAGCTACAGCTCACTTCATTGGATGCATATATTTAATATGATTACTCTGAATTTCCAAAGAGTGGTATTTCTGGCCTTGTCTACACCTAAAATGTAGGTTGACCTAGCTACGTTGTTCAAGGATGTGAAAAATTCACAACTCTCAGGAATGTTGTTAAGCTGACCTAAGCCCTTGTATAGGGGCTGCTAGGTCAATGGAAGGATTCTGCCTCTCAAGGGGGTAGTTAAACCACCGTGAGGGAAAACCCCCTTTTGTGCAAATGTTTACACTATGGTGCTACAGCGACACCGCTGCAGTGCTGATGCTGTGCCCTGTAACATCTGTAGTGTAGACAAACCCTAACTGAAAGGGTTTATATCCTGATTGCTCTTGTAAAGTTAAGAGATTTCTGCTGGGCTGTTAACCTAACAAATCGATAGTGGCACCCAGTGGCCAGAAGGGTTAATAAAAAATGTACCTTTCTCTCTCAAGATTCTGTTGGCATCTAAATGCAAAAAATCACTTGCTTGGCATTACATGTACTAAATCCATCAGCCAGAGCTATTCTTGATCTGTTTCATTTGGCGGTATATACTCTCTGTTCACAAAGACATTAGCCGGCAAGGTAAAATGCTGAGCCTTCATTACAGCACATGGTGGGCTACAAAACTATTGCATTTTGGTTTAGTTGCAGGGATAGTTAATGCTTATTTATTCTGTGAGAGCACTAAACCTGCACAAATGAAAATTACTCCTGTTGTAAGAGTTCCAGGGCTTTCCTCAAGAGAGCACTTTCCAAAATTTGCTGACTTTCAGTACTTATGGAATTTCAAGAGCCAAGTGATCCATAGGAATGCTAAAACCCAGCTAATAAATGAAATGAGCACTTAACCAAACTGATGAGAAGGATTGTGAAAATTCCATATCCACAGTTTTTGGATCTTTAGCCTCCACTTAGAGTATAAATACTGAAAAATGTGTCTTGAGAAATGAGTAATTTTTTAAAAAAACTGAATGATAACATGATATTCATTGAATGTAACAACATGTCTGCTCCTGCAGGCCGTGAGTAGAGATTTCAGTAGGACAACTTGTGTGACTGGGGTTTCCAGGATTTTATTTATCCCTAGGTTACTATGGCCTGGCATTGATTACATTGATGGCCTGGCAAGCAGCAAAGATGAACTTGCCAACCTTGTGAAACGACTGGATGAAACCTCCACAAAATATGGCATGGAAATCAGTGCAGAAAAAACCAAACTGATGACAAATAAACATGACGGTATCAGCTCACATATCACTGTCAGTGGACAAGAGCTGGAGACAGAGAAACAGTTCAAGTATTTGGTGGCAATCATCACTGATGAAGGATCCAAGGCAGAAATTTGGGCAAGAACTGTGCAAACAACAGCAGCAGTGGCAAAGTTAAAGCCAATTTGGAGGAATAAGAACATCTCCATTGAATCCAAATTGAAACTGCTGCACGCATTGGTCATCTCCATTTTTCTGTATGGGTGCGAGACATGGACCCTTACAGCAGAACTTGAACGGAAAATACAAGTAGTAGAGATGAGATACTTCCATAAAATCCTGGGCATTTCCTACTTCGACCACGTCACTAATGAAGAGGTCCGCAGCATTGTCACCCATTGTGACCTCCTGATGACCATGAAGATGCCCAAGCTGAAGTGGTACAGCCATGTAACAACATCATCTGGCCTATCCAAGATCATTCTCCAAGGGACAGCACAGGGCATAGGCACGGATTCTGTGGGTGCTCCAGGTCTGGAGCACCCATAGGGAAAAATTAGTGGGTGCTCTGCACCCACCGGCAGCCAAGCTCCCCGCCCCGCCCCCCTGCCTCACCTCCTCCTCTGCCTCCACCTTCTCCCAATGCGCCACATCTCTGCTCTTCCATCCCTCCCAGTGCTTGCTGCCGCCAAATAGCTGTAGCAAGCTCTGTGAGGGAGTGGGAGGAGTGGGAATGTGGCCCGCTCAGGGGAGGAAGCGGGGAAGAGGCAGGTCCGGGGGGGGATTTGAGGAAGGAATCAAATAGGAGCAAGGAGGGGGCAGAGTTGGGGCAGGGACTTTGAGGAAGCGGTTGGAATGGGGGCAGGAGGGGGTGGGGCAGGGGTGGAGTCAGGGCAGGGCCGGGGGCAGAGGGGGGTCAAGCACCCACTGGCACCAGAAGTCGGTGGCTATGGTATAGGAGAAGAGAAGAAGAGGTAGACAGAAGAAGAGATGGATTGACAACATAAAAGAGTGGACGGGAATGGACTTTGTAGCAACTCAAGCACTAACACACAATTGTCAGGGGTGGAGACAATTGGTTGATTGCTCATCAGTGATGGTGCCCCCAACAACCAATGCGGTTGTGGGAGTGGTGATGATGATGAGGTTACTATGCAGACAGAGAGAGAGTTATTTTTCCAATTCACTTCTTGAGTTATGGAGAACTGAAGACTCTTACACCAGACTATTTTGTTTCTGCTGCCTTTTTCTCCCCGGGCCTTTAGTTTACAACATCCAGGATCAGTCTGATTTCATCGATTCTTCTGATAGAACACTGACACCAGTCTGTCCTATATTAAACTCAGAGCTACTTTTGTTGAGAAACCAGGTGCTATAAATCCATTCTCTACTCCCTGTCTGTTTGCTTCTGTCAAAGGCAGACTGCGGGAGAGGGAGGAAAGATGGTAATGTAATTCCCCCTCTCTTTTAAAGGGCCAAGAATACCGTCTGTGCTAGGGTATGAATTACACACCATAGGCCCAATGTCTGTTTCCACTATGGGCCCTTTGCAGTGTTCCAGAGGGGAGGTAAAGTCATCCTAACCAGCTAAACATTCATCTGGCTAAGAAAGAATCCCATGGTGATACTATGCCATGCTCCCTTGCAGATCTCAGAACAGACACATGACAGGGGATAAGAAAGTGTGGCTAGAGCATTTTTGCATTCTTGCTATTTCCAACTGCCAGAACAGCCCCTTGGGGCTGTGGGCAACAAGGCAGAAATTAGAGGAGCCCCAAAGCTGCTTTTGTTTATGTCAGCCAATCCCTAGAGAACCCCATGATCAGGGCACTTTGAGGGTGGCATAAAGCCACCTATGTCCATCCAGCCTCCAACTTCCAGGTCTTGTGCCAAGCAAAGATTGCCTGGACAATGGGCTAGTCTACACTGGCTAATGTGACTTGTGTAGTCGTGGCAGAAACGAACATCTGTGAGCAGAGTGCACAGGAGATACAGTGGAAGGGGTACAACAGCAGTGCTGTGGGAAAGCAAAGGAGCTGCCCGGTGTACTACAAGACCAGGGAGGGCAACAACAGAGCTGGTGCTTCTACAACAGGCTGCAAGTTATACTTGGTAGTGACTCTGCCAGCACCCTGCAGACCAAGTTTGTGGATATCTCAGTGGAGCCCAAGACAGAGACCCCCTGCTGTGAACAAGGGGGAAGGGAGTAGACATGGCGGGAGACTCCAGCAAAGCTGCGAGCCAGGCCCTGTTTGAGACTCCATCAGTGTCTAGCCCAGTGGCTCTCAAACTTTTGTACTGGTGACCCCTTTCACACAGCAAGTCTCTGCATGCGACCCCCCCCTTATAAATTAAATAACTTTTTTTACATTTCACACTATTATAAATGCTGGAGGTAAGGCGGGGCTTGGAGGTGGAGGCTGACAGCTCATGACCCCCACATAACCTCGCGACCCCCTGAGAGGTCACAAACCCAGTTTGAGAACCCCTGGTCTAACCAGTCCCACCAAGGGAGGGCACATAAGCTGATGAAGGGGAAGGGACCTTGGGCAACTTTGCATGCATTTTTTCCTTACAATATTTAAAATGTAAAGATGACACCCAGCCCAATCTCAAATTAACTAGATTCAGGTAATGACTTTTCATTGTTTTACTCCTACTAGAAGAAGTAACGGTACAAACAAATGTTGAGTTAGCATCTGCTTTTCACACCCCTGCAGAGTTAGGCGGCAGCAGGGGTGGGAGGGGGGCTGCAGAGCACTGTTCATTTGAATAGGGATGTCCCGTTTATCCTCCTGAGAGATCTTAGTGAAACCTCTGCAATCCCCTGCCAAAGGGTTTCTAGGGAGGGCTGCCTTATTTCTTCCTCCACAGTAGGACACTTCCCCACCCCACACCAGGATGAGTTCAGCTGGCATCATTGCACTAAACAGGCAAGTGGCATATGGGCCCAGGCAGCCTCAGGATGTCAGGAGCAGCTGTGTTCTCAGTGCCTTTGTGACTCTCAGGAGCGAGATAGAAACTAAAACCACCACCACCGCCTGTAGCAAGATACAAACTTCGGAGGTTGTACGCCAACATAACGTGCGTCAGCCAACGTTTGTAGTGCAGCCGTGGCCTAATGTGTCATGTGTGGTTCATTCTGTCTCATCTTCTCCCCAGGGGCGGGATTGTGTGGGAAGTGGAGTGTTTTGTTTTGTATGATTGTTTGGTTGGTTTTTTATAAATTAAAGGAACAGTTCAGTGAAAGGGAATGAAACCACACCGAGTTTGCGCCCCAAAGGGAACACATTCATCATGTGTTCCACCAAATGCATCCGATGAAGTGAGCTGTAGCTCACGAAAGCTTATGCTCTAATAAATTTGTTAGTCTCTAAGGTGCCACAAGTACTCCTTTTCTTTTTACATTCATCATGGCATACATTGTCTACCACAAGGCTGCAGTGCTTCCAGCGGTTATTGTAAATGCAGTCTGATTCATTAGCACAAGGTGTGGCCCATGTGTGCATACTGGAAGAACAGGGTGCAAACATCCTTTGTGTCACATCAGCACTTCCCACCACAGCATCAATTATGTACAATCCAGACCTTTCATTAAGAAATTACATTTCTGTATGACCTCTCATGTGTTTAGAGGTGAATATTAAAACCTTTCTGGCCTTGTCTTTTTTCCTAATACAATAATCCACTAAAGAAGTGCTAAATTAATTCTCTAGAGATTTGGGTGTTTTTTTAAACTCAAGCAGTTTATAATACATAGGGGATTTAATGTAACTATTCATGGGGAAGGGAGCTGTTGAGTTTTACAGCCGTCGGGGCACACAGTTGGCTAAACATACCCCTGCATAGGCTTCCTCTTTAGAAGTATCCTTACTAAGGGCTGATGAGGGATGAACAGCAGTTGCTCTCCATGCAGTAAATGCATCCTCTGTGTTTATAAATGTCAATTATTTGGCCAGCTCTAGTCTTTTAGGCTACTTTATTTTTTGGTTATTACTCAGAGGAAGAATGGAGTTATGGTTCCCTGGCCCATGTATAGTGCAATTTAAATAAGAATGCTCCTTTGGGTTGTAATATTTGGAATCCCAGCTTCACAGCCTCAGCAGAGATGCCAAAGTTAGCATTAGCATAGAGAGTGAACTACTCTTTAGCCCCTAGAAGTGGTCTCTCCAGAACAGGTTTGAGGCACATTAGCAGAATGGTGCATAGGTGCTAACACTGTCTCTGCCAGTGCTGTACCTGCTCTGTAGATAGTTTCTAGAGCTGTCAGCTTTTAAAGAAAGTGTTTTCAGTTCCAGTTAAATGTAGCAGGCAGTGCTGAAGCTCCGGGGGATACATGCTGGCATGTCCACCTCGCACTCATGAACCAAGCTCAGCCCAAAGATCAGGCAGCCGATTTTATGCATTTATCCATTTATGCAAGTGAACATAACACCACACCTCAGATGGGTTGTTAGGCATGAGGTCTTTGGCCTTGAACTGCAACCACATGGCAACATGCCAGCAAAATACACGGCCTGTCATGTCAGACTGCTATTTCGAAATTAATCTGGGTCAATATTATTTAAACCACGAAAAAGAAGTTAGGAATAAAAAAATACAGGATCAGCTCCTCAGCTGATGTAAATCAATATAGCTCCACTGACACCAATTTACCCTATACATTCAAACCACTTTACAAAGCCTCACCAAAAATAGTCTCCAAGGTGCCACAAGTACTCCTTTTCTTTTTGCGAATACAGACTAACTCGGCTGCTACTCTGAAACCTGTCAAAAAATGTTGTTAACTTACAGTTAAGATTGCTTAAACTCATTTCCTAGCAATGCAACCCCTTGAAATCCAGGAAATCACCAATTAAGCCAAAATTCACCTCCTTGTCAACCTAAGTTCTAAAGGCCTTCCTCACAAACATTGTAACACCCTCTTCTCCCTCCACCCCACCAACAAACTCCCCTTCAATTCCAGCAAGCACCCAACCACAATGTGCATGTCCTATTCCTCGGCATCACACACACACACACACTCATCCTGATCTCCATCTTCAGCCAGCGTCAGATGAATTATTTGTGGAGAGATGTGCAGCAGTAACTTCTACTGTATTAGTTCCAGCTAGGGAGAGTAGGCGGTGCGACGTCCAGTATGGCATTTCAGTGCCATTGGATGTATGCGTTTGGGCCAGTTGTATAAATTGGAATCGAACAGAAGTATATTTTTGAACTGTGGTTGACCAAGTGTGTTGGGTATAGAGTGGATTTACTGGGTCTAATTCTCCAGTGTTGCACCAGAGTGACTGTTGCAATATGAAGTGGGGAGGGGGTCTTAGATAATTCTAAATGAAGACAAGTAGCATGTGACAAAATCCACCTCTGTGGAAGAGGACATCCCTAACGCAGTTGGAACTATGGCGGTTCCAACCCTTCAGGATTATTCTGGAGTGTCTAGGAATTAAAGATTAACCTTTAATTAAAAATTATGTCCTGTGATGAAACCTCCAGGAATACCTCCAAACAAAACTGGCAACCCTATGCACAGGACGTGAGTGGTTGCAAGACTGGAGAACTTTGCACTGCATCTAGAGGATGTCCAGAGACTGTGGCCCTTATTTTAGCCCAGAAGTTGCCATAGTGGCTTCAGAGCTGCTTCACATCCTGACTAGGGTGGGTTCCAGGCCCTCTCATACCAATATGGTACCCCACACAAAGCCCTGGCTTTCTCCAGCGGTAGGGCATGGGGGTGAATTTCACCCCAATTATTTTGTCATTTGTGATTTAAATCTTGGAAGGCTTATAAATACCCAGCTCTGATATAGCACTTTCAGTCAGTAGTTCTCAAAGCCCTTTACAAAGGAGGCCAGTAGCATTATCCACATTTTATAGATGGGGAAACTGAGGCACAGGAAGGTGGTGTGACTTGTCCAAGTTCTCTAGCAGCAAGCCAGTGGCAGAGTCAGAAATAGAAAATAGGCTCCCTGAGTCCCAGTTCAGGGCTCTATCCACTAGGCTAGACTGTCCTGAAATATTGTATTGGCAGATGTTCACACTTAATTTTTTAAAAAGAGAAAGATAACAGCCGGACACTAAAATCTGCTGCTTGTCAATGTTACGTAATGCAAAACACTATGTTAAGAGAACCCTTAAGCCTGCAATAAAGAAACCTCCTAAGAAGTCAGGAAATGCAAGAGTTAAGGCCATACAGCACCATTAACTTGTTTGCATGGTGCATCTGTAGTACTTTATCATTCACAGATTGTAGATTAATAGATTTTAAAGCCAGAAGGGATCAGTGTGATAATCTAGTCTGGACTCCTAGGTATCAAAGGCCATAGAACCTCACTCAGCAATTCCTGCTTTCTTCAATAAGTGCATGCTCTGCTTTAATATTCTTCTGTTTATATTGTCTAGTGTAAAATACACACAATGTGGGCAAATTAACACTGTCATACTAATCTTAACATTTGAAAAAGTCAGGATATTTAAAAGTTAACTGTGGGGGGCCCTTAAGCTTGCATTTATATAAAGGGTTGGGGGGGGGAGTTGGGGTTTTTTTGCACTGACTTCCTTGCTTGTTTTTAAAAGAAGGAAGTGGGAGAGAAGAGAAATTGACTGTGCTAAATAATGTTACCATTTAAATAGTCTAATTAGGCTTTGTGATTCACACCTGTGAGGCAATTGGCATGGGGGTGCAGGGAGGTCCTGCCTTTACAGCTGCTATTGTTTGGCTGGAGACAGCTTGCTCCAGGGTTGTTAACAGGGCAGCAGCATGTCAGTATACAACAAGACAGCTGAATCTTTGCAATTGAGAGTATTCTAAAAGAAAGCTTAGAACTTGAATATCCCAGAGATTGCTGCTAATACAGGGTGACAAGATTTCCCCTGCCTACCCCCACCCCCCTTCACCATTTTCTCTTGCCCTGGTAAATAACTTGGTTCTTCCCCCCCCTCCCCGGCCCCTCCCAAGGGAGCGAGGACTTGGGGGAACTGAAGTTTTTGCTTTGTTTCATGACAACTGTAATCCCCTCAGTTAAATTGTCCAATCAGTATCCCCTAGGATCAGCCTGGACAGCGGGGTTTCTAATTAAAACAAAAATGGGAAAAATATTTTTTTCATCTTTGTTGAACGTAAGAATGGTTGAATGAGATTTCAATTTTTCCTTCAAAACTTTGAGCTGAGGCCAAGCATGGAAACTCCAGCACAAAAAAGGAAACGATTTAAGCGACATAGGAGCAGCTAAAAACAGTAGTTTGATTGGAAATCATAGTCTGAATAGTCAGAGCAAATCTTCTGATAGTGGAAGATTTGTTAAGGGTTTTGCAAGCATATACATATATAGAACAAAATGGGTGTATGTATGACAGATGGATAGATTAGATAACTATAATAGATCTTCCATCACGTAATTCTTGATATTGCATTATAGTTATCCTTCCTCTCCTCATTCAGGACCACAAAGGTCAACAAGGAGATCAGCCATCAGGCTGTCTTTACACACAGCCTATGTGCAGCAAACCAAAGCGCTAACTCCTGCTGCACTTTAGAGATTGTGCCTCAGTCCTCATCACTGCTGATAAGGGACGCAATAGAAGCACATTTTTGACTCTGTCCATGATGCTGAACGGGAGGAGCATTCCTCATGCTATTTCAGGGGAGAGGAAAGCCATCTGATGGATCTGCTTCCCACTTCAGACCGACTGTGATACCACAGTAGGGGTTAGAATTAAAGCCAACCCAGAGTAGATTGTATATGAAAGGGAAAATCCTGCCCTCTTCTTTGGGCATGGAGGGTCCTCTCATAAAGGAGCTAGTGCATTTCCGCAGCAGTGTGAGGGGATTCTGGCAGGCAGTCCAAGGGCCGTTCAGTCCTTATACAGTATGAAACACTGCTCGGCAGGGGCTTCTTGTGCACTGTGACATGGAGTGACAGGAGACAGGCACTGATTGGCTCCTCCAGTCCTTCCTTGCAGGTTCCAGGGCCAGCTGCAGTTCCTGCACAGCCCAGGAGGCCCTGCCCCACACCAAGTTCCCCAGCATTCTGCCAAGTTGCCCAGGCTAGGTGCCATGGAGAAGATTTTGGCCGAAGTCCATTTAGCCATTGGAGGCTTGGAATCTCCAGCAGCAGATTGGACAGACCGTAACGCAAGTAGTTAATTTTAAGAGACTTTTGTTCTTCTCACCAGCTGCATAAATACCTTCAATCCACGAAGGGGGCGCAGGACCCAGCGCTGATGCAAGATGTACACTAACAGTGCACTGGAATAATCTGTTCTGGGTTTTTTCTGTGTATTGTTTGTATACAGTTAGCCAAATCCTGGACCCCTGCTCCATTTCATTTGCACTACTTCACAGAACTGCCTTAAACAGGACACCTGGGGATTATCACAACATAAGGGAAATCCCTGGATGGCGTAATGCCAGGATAACCAATTCTACACCACCTGCTCCCTGCCTGCAGGCATTCCTGGACACTGTGGGGGCATGGTCGGGGCGGGGAGAGTTACCAGCAATTCCCAGCTGGTGGATCTGTCCAGAGGGACCCATTTTAGCTAACATCATTTAAAGCAGCTTTCAGGCTGTTTTTAGTTATGTCCAGGACTGGCTCAGCCCCTTGTTGGCCCCAGTATCAAGGGAGAAGGAAGGTAGCTTAAGTTACCTTCCCCATTCTCACCCCAGCCCTCTAGCCTCGGTTCTATGCCAAATGCAGCTGAGTGGGACCCAGGGATCTGTCCCGGGAGTCCCATCTTCTGAATGAAACATAAAGAGCAGTGTTCTCGCTACATGTTAGCTAGTTTCAGTCCTTTAGCAGTGTTCAAATCCTTTTCTTTGTTTCAAACACTGGAAATAAGAGGATTAAAACTCCACTCTACTGTTTGAATGCTGCAGAGGTGTCCCGGGATGGTACTGGCAGTAGTGCTTATGCCCCTGTTTACACAAGCCCCACCCCAACAATACATTTGTCAACAAATCACTGTTAGTAACTGTACTTTATTAGTTCAATGAGAGTCTGTGACTAGCTTATTGACAGCAGCTTTTACTGGCCCCTTCCCTTTCTTAGGAATGTTTTCCAATGCTCAATGCTTTCTTGGTTTCTCTTCAGCTTTCTGTATCCTACTGTACTTGTGTTCCTCCTGACTTGTTTTTTTTAGTTTCTTGTTTTATTTGCTTTTGCCATCCTCAGCCAGTCAAAGGGTCTGCACATAAGGCCTATAGGGCTGCTGCTCCTGCTCTGTGGGGTTTGAGTCCATTCTTTATTGGAAATAGGGCTGCGTGAAACGCCAAGCCACGTGAAGCTAACCTGGATTTAATTTCAGTACAAACCTGAAACTCAGGCTCAGCTCAGGTAAATCGAAATGTTCCCCAAGGGTCTGATCCAAAGCCCAATGAAATCAGCAGAAGCGTTTCAATGGGCTTTGGATCAGACCCCCAAGGCAAGCAATCTTCCATTTTCTTTCTATGAGGGCAGGGTCTCCTAGACGAGAATACATAATATTTATAAGTTAGGAAGATGCCTAGTTTCACCCACCTGTGGCATCTTCTCATTAATCAAACTGTAAGCTCCTATAGCTGTGCCACTGTAGCATAGATACAACCTAAATTAATTTCTCATGGATGTGACATCCCCTACATTGTGTTCACCCCCAACAGAAGATATATTAAGAGGTTGCAATGCCATGTTGAGTAAATGTTTGAGGCATCAATTTAAATGCCACCAAAATTGGTTATATTCTTCATGCTATGGGACATCAACGTTGGCTCGTAGAAAACCCAGGTTGTCATCATAATGCAGCCTTTTCAGGCTGATACAGAATAAACACTCTTAAGAGATAAAGGAACATCGTTGAGGCAACAGCCCCCGTGGGGAATGTTTCTGAAACCGAATGGTGGTTGAGTAAAGTGTAGGACTGGTGTCCCTGAAAGCTACATTTAAGCTCTTTCCATTCTGGTTGAGTTTTAAACATTACTGGTGGGATGAGAGACAAGCAGCAGCTGCAATGTAAATAAGGGATGGAGCCTGATTAATGCTGAGGTTTTGAAGAAAAAGTTTCAGCAGTCTACATAGCAATGACTGACCTCAACTCAGGTAATGCTAAAAGCAGCACAATTCTAGAAGTTAACAGCTTCAAAGGCAAGAGTCCCCAAATCAGAGTGAAGATGGGGACAGGCACCACGGACATTCAGGAGTAAGTGCTTCAGTCAGAAAGGAATTAGCATGCAGCACAAGCTACCAAAAGCAGCGGCAGAAACTGCAACTCTAACCATATTCTAAACTAAGTTAGGTACTTAGATGAAATAAAGAGGATACAACTGCTATGTAAAAAGGACGTCTGGCATATTAAAGGCCACATGACAACGGCACCCTTCCACCCCAAAGTTACTATGGTTGTCACCACTCACATAGTCCTTCCTCTGCACTCCTTGCTTCTTTCCTCCTACCCAAAGTAAGGTTTCAGAGTAGCAGCCGTGTTAGTCTGTATTCGCAAAAAGAAAAGGAGTACTTGTGGCACCTTAGAGACTAGCAAATTTATTAGAGCATAAGCTTTCGTGAGCTACAGCTCACTTCATCGGATGCATTTGGTGGAAAAAACAGAGGAGAGATTTATATACACACACACAGAGAACATGAAACAATGGGTTTATCATACACACTGTAAGGAGAGTGATAACTTAAGATAAGCCATCACCAGCAGCAGGGGGGGGAAAGGAGGAAAACCTTTCATGGTGACAAGCAAGGTAGGCTAATTCCAGCAGTTAACAAGAATATCAGAAGAACAGTGGGGGGTGGGGTGGGAGGGAGAAATAGTTTTACTTTGTGTAATGACTCATCCATTCCCAGTCTCTATTCAAGCCTAAGTTAATTGTATCCAGTTTGCAAATTAATTCCAAGTCAGCAGTCTCTCATTGGAGTCTGTTTTTGAAGCTTTTTTGTTGAAGTATAGCCACTCTTAGGTCTGTGATTGAGTGACCAGAGAGACTGAAGTGTTCTCCAACTGGTTTTTGAATGTTATAATTCTTGGCGTCTGATTTGTGTCCATTCATTCTTTTACGTAGAGACTGTCCAGTTTGGCCAATGTACATGGCAGAGGGGCATTGCTGGCACATGATGGCATATATCACATTGGTAGATGCACAGGTGAACGAGCCTCTGATAGTGTGGCTGATGTGATTAGGCCCTATGATGGTATCCCCTGAATAGATATGTGGACAGAGTTGGCAACGGGCTTTGTTGCAAGGATAGGTTCCTGGGTTAGTGGTTCTGTTGTGTGGTGTGTGGTTGCTGGTGAGTATTTGCTTCAGATTGGGGGGCTGTCTGTAAGCAAGAACTGGTCTGTCTCCCAAGATCTGTGAGAGTGATGGGTCGTCCTTCAGGATAGGTTGTAGATCCTTGATGATGCGTTGGAGAGGTTTTAGTTGGGGGCTGAAGGTGATGGCTAGTGGCGTTCTGTTGTTTTCTTTGTTGGGCCTGTCCTGTAGTAGGTGACTTCTGGGTACTCTTCTGGCTCTGTCAATCTGTTTCTTCACTTCAGCAGGTGGGTATTGTAGTTGTAGGAATGCATGATAGAGATCTTGTAGGTGTTTGTCTCTGTCTGAGGGGTTGGAGCAAATGCGGTTATATCGTAGCGCTTGGCTGTAGACAATGGATCGAGTGGTATGATCTGGATGAAAGCTAGAGGCATGTAGGTAGGAATAGCGGTCAGTAGGTTTCCGATATAGGGTGGTGTTTATGTGACCATCACTTATTAGCACCGTAGTGTCCAGGAAGTGGATCTCTTGTTTGGACTGGTCCAGGCTGAGGTTGATGGTGGGATGGAAATTGTTGAAATCATGGTGGAATTCCTCAAGAGCTTCTTTTCCATGGGTCCAGATGATGAAGATGTCATCAATGTAGCGCAAGTAGAGTAGGGGCATTAGGGGACGAGAGCTGAGGAAGCGTTGTTCTAAGTCAGCCATAAAAATGTTGGCATACTGTGGGGCCATGCGGGTACCCATCGCAGTGCCGCTGATTTGTAGGTATACATTGTCACCAAATGTGAAATAGTTATGGGTCAGGACAAAGTCACAAAGTTCAGCCACCAGGTTAGCCGTGACAGTATCGGGGATACTGTTCCTGACGGCTTGTAGTCCATCTTTGTGTGGAATGTTGGTGTAGAGGGCTTCTACATCCATAGTGGCTAGGATGGTGTTTTTAGGAAGATCAGCAATGGACTGTAGTTTCCTCAGGAAGTCAGTGGTGTCTTGAAGATAGCTGGGAGTGCTGGTAACAAAGGGCCTGAGGAGGGAGTCTACATAGCCAGACAATCCTGCTGTCAGGGTGCCAATGCCTGAGATGATGGGGCGTCCAGGATTTCCAGGTTTATGGATCTTGGGTAGCAGATAGAATACCCCAGGTTAGTGGGGCCACGATGGAAAAGTCTGTTAATATACACTGGGATGTCTCTGGAATCCTCCATAATGATCTCTAGGAAATTTTCCTGTAGGAATTCTGCAATCCTCTGAAGAAGGTTCCTTGGCAGAGCTGCCTTGTTTCTCACCTGCTGTAGGAAACTTTGCCACACTACCTGGCAAATTATTTCTGCAGGGACCAGATAGGCACACAGGCAAGCAGCATTCGGACCCAGTCTGATGCCACACACATGCAGGAGATGTTACCCCTAGGAAGGAAGTATCGGGTTCAATTATCCTAGCCTGTGGAAAAGGGTACCAATATTCAGAATAGTAACCCCCTTTGCGAACCATCCTTTGTCCCTTCTTGCCCATTCCCCCTTCCCAGCCCCCCGAGGTGAACTCTCCATAATTGGGACTCACAGCAACATGTGTGCTAGCCAAGGGACAGTGAGAAAGAGATGTGTGTAACTTTTGTGATTCATGGCTGTGAGCACACTCACAATACTTTCTCTGTTCATTGTTTCTTTGGCTTCTGTGGATGTGCCCTCGAGAACACCCTCCTCCACACCGGCATAGCGCCTCTGTCAGATAATGCAGTGAATCAAGAGGAGTAAGGAGGAGATGTTTCTCAAGGTGCTGCCGTCAGCAGACGCAACACATAGCAAAACAAGAGCATGGAAGGAGACAGTTAACGAAAGACTGAGGCTGGATATCTGGAAAGGACACAGGGGCAGGAGCAGATGATAAAGTTCCTGGAGGGCCAGACAGAGATGATGAAGTCCCTCATTACCCAGTAATCTGAGTACATCCGTACACGACTCCCCCTGTAGTCAACAGAGAACTCCAGTCCATGCCCTCACCACACTCCCCAACTGCATTCATCACATGTTCTCGGTCCCTCACTGTACCACGCCTGGGGACTGGTTTCCCAATGAAAGCTGGAATTACACTCAGCTGTGAGAGTAACCCTAACCACGAGACTGTTCCTGTTCCTCATTGTCATGTCCCCTGTTTGACTAAAAAATTTTGTTTTGTCCTGTTATTAAACTTGAGTCTTTGAAATTCGAGTCTTTATTTGTGATGTACATACATCAGTCAGTGCTAATGTTGAAATGCAGTGGCTATAGGTAGGAATATTTGCTCAGTACAATTAACACTCAGGAAGCAAGCACTACAGGGGTCATTCAAGGCAGCAAGTAAACATTGCCTGGCCAAATGCATCACATAAAGACACATTACTGGGAATCATTGTCAAAATGCTCCTTCAAAGCCTCCCTGATTCGAATCAGCAGTCAGTTAATCAGCCTCATTTGTCCACCCCTGCAGAAACTTTTCCCCTTTCACTTTGCAAATATTATGCAGAGTACAGCAGTCCGCAATGACCATCGGAATATTTTCCTCTTCGAGCTCTAAATGGCCAAAAAGACAACACCAGCAACCTTTTAATCAGCCAAAGGCACATTCAATGGTCATTTGGCACCTGCTGAGCTTGTTGTTGAAGAGCGCCTTGCTGCTGTCTAGATTCCCGGTGTAAAGCTTCATGAGCCAAGGAAGCAAGGATAGGTGGGGTCTCCCAGGATCACTATTGGCATTTCCACGTCCCCCATTTGAATCTTCTGGTCTGGAAAGAAAGTTCCAGCATGCAGCTTCCTATACAGTCCAGTGTTCCGAAAGATGCACACATCATGCACCTTCATTGCATCACCCTGCATTGATGTCAATAAAATGGCCTGGTGATTCACCAGCGCCTGTAAGACCATGGATCAGCACTTCTGGTTGGTGTACTCCATCACAAGATGGCCCGGGGCCAAAATTGGGATACGAGTTCCATCTATCGCTCTGTCGCAGTTAGGGAATCCCATTGCCTTGAAGCCATTGATTATTTCTTGCACATTACTGAGAGTCACAGTCCTTCGTAGCAGGCGGTGATTAACTGCCCTGCACATTTGCATCACCGCAACCCCCAGGGTGGACTTTCCAACTCCAAACTGATTCGCAACTGACTGGTAGCAGTCTGGAGTTGCCAGTTTTCACACAGTGATCCCCACTCAATTTTCCACAGGTAGAGCGGGCAGCTCTCATTCTGATGTCTTTGCATCACAGTGCTGGGGCAAGCTTCACACACAGTTCCCCATCCGAAAGTTCTGCAACCACTGCTTGTCATCCTATGCGTGCATCACAATGCGATGCCATCAGTCAGTGCTTGTTTCCTGAACCCAGTACCGATGGTCCACCCTGTGCAGCTGCTCCATGAATGCCAGCAGCAATCTTGAATTATTTTTTTTTCCATGGCACAGAGCAGGGCAGGCATCACCAATTCACTCTCTGTTTTGCAGCTCATGAAATACTGCAGGACCGGCTGTGTTGTGTTCAGAATGCTCATCACCAGACTAGTCAGCAGCTCAGGTAGAGGTGGCAGGTGCACAGTTTACAAGGGCTGTAGCTCACGAAAGCTTATGCTCAAATAAATTTGTTAGTCTCTAAGGTGCCAGAAGTACTCCTTTTCTTTTTTCTTAAAACTAAGTAGGAAACCCATGGAATTATGGGACAGAAAGAACTGCATCATGGGACAGCGAGCATGTCCCTGTGATGCACCATGATTGGTTTCCAGAGCTCCTGACAGCAGAGGGTGACAAGTTGCATGGTGAGATAGCTACCCATGATGCAACGCTCTCTGTCAGTGCAAGAGCAATGACTGTAGACATGCTTTGCTGACACAAGGAGTCTTGTGTGGATGTGCACAAGCAATGTTATGAAAGCCACTTATGAGCGTCGACATAAATCTGTAGTGTAGACATGTGACAGACCCAAAACCTCCTAGTGCCTTATGCCTCTAACAGTCATTTCTGTTACTGAGTCCAATATCCATTTATAAGGCAATCAGCATTGGTCTGCAGCACTAATAACCATATTTAGCCTTTCCAGAGCTCACACTGTATCTCGACTGAAATAGAAAGTATTTTTTTAACCACATTTGTCAGGCAGCTGCACAGTTCATGTCTTGACTATGCCCAGCCCGGGAAACAGTTATCTTGAAGTGAGCTGTAGCTCACAAAAGCTTATGCTCAAATAAATTGGTTAGTTGCTAGGGTGCCACAAGTCCTCCTGTTCTTTTTGCAGATACAGACTAAAAGGGCTGCTACTCTGAAACCTTTTTTTTTTTTTTTTGTGGCAGTGAAGACAAAACCAGTGTTTTTGCCTGAAGGTTAACTAATATATGTTTCAGAGTAGCAGCCGTGTTAGTCTGTATTCGCAAAAAAGAAAAGGAGGACTTGTGGCACCTTAGAGACTAACAAATTTATTAGAGCATAAGCTTTCGTGAGCTACAGCTCACTTCATCGGATGCATTCGGTGGAAAATACAGAGGGGAGATTGATATACACACAGAGAGAACATGAAACGATGGGGTTTGTCATACACACTGTAAGGAGAAAAGGAGGACTTGTGGCACCTTAGACTAACAAATTTATTAGAGCATAAGCTTTCGTGAGCTACAGCTCACTTCATCGGATGCATTCGGTGGAAAATACAGAGGGGAGATTGATATACACACACAGAGAGAACAGGAAACGATGGGGTTTGTCATACACACTGTAAGGAGAAAAGGAGGACTTGTGGCACCTTAGAGACTAACAAATTTATTAGTCTCTAAGGTGCCCCAAGTCCTCCTTTTCTTTTTGCGAATACAGACTAACCCGGCTGCTACTCTGAAACCTGTAAGGAGAGTGATCACTTACGATATATGTTGGAGACGAGGCATTGTGGTTTTACCACAAGCTAAGCTTGATGCCAGCCCTTGGCCAGGGTATGGTGCCGACCTCACCTGGCTACCTTGAGGGGGAAACAAAACCAAAACATAAAACCCTAGCGGTGCCTTGCCTCCACTTAGAACTTCAGGGTGGGCGCTAGCACTCATCCCGCTAGACAAAGAAAAGGAGCGACCTGGGGCACCTTAGAGACCAACAAATGTATCCCGCTGTAAACAGCAAACCCACCTTCTGTGTCCTGAAGGCAGCCGCGGGCATTCAGAAGTTTCAGCCGGGAGCGGCGGCGCCTGCTTATCTGCCAGGCAACATTAGCGAGGGGCTTGTTGTAGCCCAGTGCTCCAGGACATGCCTTGGCTTCCTGTGCACTTCCCATTGCAAGGCAAGGGGCTGGAACGCGAGCGCCAGAGCCCGGCGGGGCCGATTGTCAGCGCGCTCAGCCCCCGCTGAGAACAATGAGCGCCCCGGCCGACCCGGCTCCTGGCTGGGAGAGGCCGCCTCTCCCCGCCGCCCTAGGCTGCGGCCTCCGGGGCCCCAGGGGGCCGCGCGTTCTCGGCCGACGGCCCGCCCCGCAAGAGCCCGTCGGGTGCTCTGCAGGGCGCCCGGGGCAAAGCCGGGTTCTTTGCTCCCGCCGGCGCCGGGCTGAGCGGGTGGGGGAGGGTCTGTCTGACAGGGCGGAGCCTTTTCCTCTCGACCCGAGCCCCCTGGCGTGCGTTTGCTGACCGCCTCACGTGGCCCCGGAGGCGTGGAGCCCGGGCACAGCGGAGCCCCCGGGCGTGCAGCGCTGCAGAGAGGCGCCGCCGCTGGCTGAGGGGAGTGACACTCCCGCTGGGTCACCGCAAGGTCGTTGTGCCGACCGTAAATCTGCAACGCTTGCCGCGTGCTGCATTCATCTCGGTTCACGCTCTTGAGGAGAGCTTCAGCACCAGCGAGCTCACGTTCGGCGACCAGTGGCTCGCACAGCCCTGCAGCTGTGCCTTGGGGGACCCTGCCAGAGACAGAAGCAAGGGCCCGATCCTGCAGAGCCCTCGCTCGCGTGAGTAATCCTTGCTTCAGGGGCATTACTAGTGTAAGGCCCGCTTGTACGAGGAAGAGTGGTAGGCTCTCCATCTAGAGGCACGAGCGTATACCCTACAAAATGCCCAGTGGGAGGCCGCCTATGGTAAATGGCTCCAGGATCAGACCTTAATACAGTGCTGCCGCCGCACAGACCAACAGAGGGGATATGGTCACTGCAGGTCTCACCCTGCTGCGCTGCTTATTTGCCTCCTATGCCATCAGTTTTAGTGGGACTAGACAAGTGAGTATTAGGCCCTGCTGCTGGGATGTTTCCTAGGGCTGGGTTCTCAGAAGTCTAGTGATGGAGAAGGGGGAAGGAGAAAATTTACTCAAACTGATGCAATTAATGTAATTAGTGCTTTGCAGTTTTCCCAATCCCTGTCTCTTTACCTTAGAGACCTTCATTCATCTTAACAGCTATTTACGTTCTTGATTACTTTTAATGAGCCGACGGAAAAGAATAGATAGCCCACTCTTACTTGCTCTGTTCTATGGCATGAAAATATTAGCAGCCGCTTAGCCAAATGGACTGAACACAGAGCTGGGACCCAGGAACTTCTGAGCTCTAGTTACAGCTCTGCCCCTGACTTACTAGTAAGTCACCTAACTTCTCTGTACTCCATTTTATCCAGATGGAAAATATGGATGGAAATACTTAGTGATTCATATCAAAGGCCTGCTCCTGTTTCACGGAAATCAGTGGGCATTTTGCTTCTATTTGTTAATGTTTGCAAAGTGGTTTTGAAAACGTAGCCACGACTGTTTTGAAAAACTGTTAATTGTACTTGAAGGTGAGAGTGGGAAAGTATTGTGTTTAAGGAATCAAGCTAAACAAGGAAAAACTGCAGCCTCTTTAAAAAATGGGGGGAAAAATTGTTAGGAACACACATTAATAAAGCGGAACAATGCTAATCTCGGAATGGAGGACTTGTGGCACCGTAGAGACCACAGGTACTCCTTTTCTTTTTGCAGATACAGACTAACATGGCTGCTACTCTGAAATCTAGGAATGCTTTCCTCTAATTAGATATTAAAAATATTTGTGACTGTTCGTTTCTGAAAGCCCAATGCCACCAGAGGTCAGAAAGGACCTTAATTTGTCAGAAGTTGGTTTGCAGTAGGGGATCTCTTTCCTGACCAGTCTGACACTTTGTATTAGTTCCTGCTTGCTAACTAGAAGGATGAATGGCCACTTTCCAACTCCATCTTCAGGTACTAACCACCTACTGTCATGCTCCACTTCCTTCTTTGCCAAGATCAGGGGACTAGAGACATCTAATGGAAGCTTTCAGCATAGCAGGGTATTTGGTTCCAGTATAGCACACTTTGTTTACGGAACATTAGTTCCAATATTTAACTCCTACAATACCCCCACAGTGAATGTGCCTGGGGCCTGTGAGATGGCACTGATGTGGCTATAGACATCTCTGCATATGGTATCAGGGCACCCTATGGAAAAAACAAACTACGTAAGTGTCTTACAGACATGCACAAATTCATTCAGACAGGTTTCTGCATATTGCAATGCTCTCTTTCAGCTCTGTTCTACCCTACCTTGAAGGGCATGCAAGGGGTTCTAGGCAAGAGAGAATGTTAATCAGTTGCTACCAGCCTTTAAATGATATACCCAGATCAGATAAAGTCCATTGTGAAAGATCTATGGTGCTGCATGTAAGAGAAGGGGAAATAAAAGAAAAACTGGAGATTAAAGGAAAAGAGAACTGGTTAAAAGGGCAAATTCCTTTTATTCTGCTTTTCAACTGTGTGATATCTTTGAGTGAAATGGAGAAAGTAAATGAAAGCTACTAATGCATGAGCATGTGATCATAGAAAATATACAGTCTTTTATCAGCCTCTGCCAAGTAGAGAGATAGGTGCTGTTCCCAAAGGCCACGTTGAGCCAGCTGGATAAAATATGCAATTAAAAATGCTCCTTCAAGAAGGGGATCTATAGCTGTGCATTTTACTGACCTGCTTGGAGAATCCTTCAGGAATTGCACACTTGATGACCCATGTAGAATGGAGATTCAGCATAGGATTTAGAATAGAGCCTTTCCTTAGAAAAGCTAGTGATTTACATACTAGCATGATTTATAAAATCCAGAAGCCAATTTTTTTGTGTTTAAAAAAAAAATCCATAAGCTGCTGGACAAATAATGTTAGGCCAAATAGGAAGCAGAATTCTGAACCAGCCATTGCACCCACCCTTATGCAAAGGAATCCTTTTATTTGTATATAGCTAAAGCCTGACAAGTGCTGAACATTGAAATTCCCATGGATTTAAATGGGTGCTGCCTGTGCTCAGCCCTTCTCAGGAGTTGGTGCATTGGCAGGAAGGGTGGTATAGTGGTTAGAATCCAGACTGACTTGCTCTAGTCTCAGTTTTGACCATGGGCAAATCATATTAACCCCGACCCAATGCCTCAATATACCCATCTGTAAGAAATAGACAATATCAACCTCCTAGGAGCATTGTGAGGCTTAACTAATTGTTTGTAGCATGCTTTGAGATACTTGGATAAAAGACATTACAGCTGTGTACACCAGTAGTAGAATTGTACAGAGTATTTTTTGGGAGTGTTTTAACTTTTTGAGCTCTAAACAAGGCCAGCAGAAGGCCCAGCACCTCAGTTTGTGCGAGCAGTATTAATATTAAACTGGCTCTCCACTCGGAAAGCTGTGATAGAAGGCCTCCATTAGCTAATTGGCACATTCATAACATCTCTGGGATCGCAGGGGGGTAGCTGCACATTGTTTGAAAGAAGATAGTGTGTACGCCTCCTTCACCAGCCTTGCTCCACTAGCCCGTTTAGAAGATGTTTGGGTTATGGCCCTCTCCCACACATTTGTGCACATGAACTAGGCTATCCACCATCCAGCCCAAAGCAATTAAGTGACTTGCCCAAGGCCACACTGCAATAATTGACAACGGGGATTAACACTCAGGAGTCCCTGGTATCCAGTCCTGTGTCTGAGCTACTAGGCTATGCCGCATTTCATAAACAAAGTGATGTGAGCTTAGTCTATCCAGCGCAAACTTGGTTTTGACTAAACTACTTTGTGATGCTTTAGCTTCATTTAATACTGTAACATCCCCAAATCATCATATTTGCAGGTAGTTTAGTGCCTGGTTCAAATTCAATGGAGCCTTTCTATCAACTTCAGTGAGCTTTGGATTGTGCTCATATTGTGCACTTGAGAATCACATACCAGCTACACTAGCCTTAAAATATATACAGCTGTAAAACATATGAACCATGCCTATATTTACTTGTTAAGTAGGGTATTTTGTGTTTCAATGCTACGTTAGTGAAAATGCACTACCACAGTTCTCCAAAAAGATACTCTAAGCACCCTTTGGTGTGTCCACTAACCATGCAAAAAGAAATACCCATTGGTTTGTGCTAGTGCAGGTACCTGCTGTGCTATTACCAGTCACAAGGAAAACATCCAGGGCCAAAATCAATTCCTCTTGTAACACCACTGAAGTGAGTGTAGTCATAGCAAGGATGAATCTAGGCCCCAGTTCCTAAACTCCCATGAGCCCTTGGAGTTGTGTGAATTTAATTCCTATTAACTTTCAGTGGGGGCTGCTGCATACAGTTGATGGGACAATCAGGTCCCTATTTACTACATTGGGTATTGACAATTCTGGGATAAAATGATCTGACAAACAATATCTGAGAATTTAGCATTCAGTTTGTTACAGTTCATGGTTATCTTCCTGCTGGCCTGAAATTAGCCAGGTGTCTAGTACATGGAAGAAGCAGATTTGTAATGATGGCACAGTATTTTAGTACATGTGTGGCTGGTTATTCAATATGCAATACAATGTAGACCTAAGTGGCAATAAAAATATTCTTAAGAGAAAGAAGAAGACGATGTCTATGCAAAGATTGAGATAACAGCTGGATTCAAGCAGGCCTATTAGGGTAGCATTGCAGGACTAGCCAAGGGATGAAAAGAGGCTCTGATGTTTTCCTGGGCTGAAGCTCCTTTTGATGTTAAGAAATTTTAGGATTAAAAAATGTTTTTTTCCTTTTCAAAACAGGCTGCCCCAATATCTAACCTGCACCTGGACAGAGGACAAAGATGTCATAGCTTTCAGGACACTGCACATTTGTCAGCATCCAGACCCCAGTAGAACAAAGGGCTGGATTCATTAACAGGCTTAGCCATGAACATGTTCCAACCCTGCCCCGCCCCTGACTCCTGACTCACTGTTCAAACAAAAAATGAATTGTGATCGGATTTTTCAGCCTTTGAGGTCACTAACCAGATCACCAGCATTTGGGAATTTTTGATGGCCCCTATATGAATGAGGCTTCACAAGAATATGAGCTTGGATATTAGGCCATTTTTTTTAGTTTCAAAGCAGTGTAAAAGTGATACAAAACCACAACCAAAGGAGAAACATGAAATAATCCCAAAGTAAAATTGTGGAGTGAATTCAAGTCAGGTCTGATTGTTCACAAACAGTGCTGGAGCTTTAAAAATCCCACCCATTCCGGAGAAAAGGAGTGTCATTTTCACAGGAACTCAGTGTTATTCAGTGGAGGTTACTCTGCAAGACATATGGAATTTCAGGGCTCTAGCCCTGTACGACATTTATTCAGCACATTCACATTATTCAGCATCTAGGGTTTGATCCAGCAAAGCACTTGCTTAATTTAGAGCACCTGAGTAATCCCATCGCTGGCAATGAGACTTTTCACATGCTTCAAGTTAAGCACAGGTTTAAGTACCTTGTTGGATCAAGATCCAAACACTTTAGAATCTATTATAATACAGTGATTATCCCATAGTAGTCATCTGTATGGTCATACAAATGACCATGACGCATACAGATCTCATTTTAGACAATCAAAAAACCAAAACATTTATATTAGGCCGTCTTTGAGGTAATGAACAAATTATACACATGTCAATGTGTGTGTATTTTCATTATAAGGAGTACTTGTGGCACCTTAGAGACTAACAAATTTATTTGAGCATAAGCTTTCGTGAGCTACAATGAACTGTAGCTCACGAAAGCTTATGCTCAAATAAATTTGTTAGTCTCTAAGGTGCCACAAGTACTCCTGTTCTTTTCGCGAATACAGACTAACACGGCTGCTACTCTGAAACCTATTTTTATTATGTATATCTGTACAAAACCTATGCTACCACTTGATATGCTCAATATAAATTTTCAGTCTTTCATATTCGTCAGCATATGATGTGTGGCTACCTGTTACAGTTGCTTGCCATTATTAACATATTTCCCTATGTACATTTTTTCAAAGACTAATTTCCTCTAGGCAAGAGCATTATCGGTTTAATATATCCAATAAGGCTCAGACAGAGCACTATATCCTGCATTGATTATTTCACCTAATAAGTTCTTTCCCATCTTTAAGCTCTATGACTTAAGACCTATGATTTCAGAAATCTACTTGCCAGGATCAAGTTGATTGTAGAAGAGTATAAGAAGCTTGTATGGCACCAAGCTAACTGCATTTGAAATAAGCCACCTGCTATTACAGACAGGCAGATAGTGGGGAAGACATTTTGGCAAATCAGAAACTGAGTTTCAGTTTGCCATGTTCCTGCACTTTCAATATTTGCTATGAATGAGTGGTGTTTTGGTCATTCAAATGTTGGCAGAAGGTAATGTTTGGAGTCTGGAGCGGAAAATCAGTTTGTGATTAAACACTTTTTTTTCAGAAGAGGGAGTACTGCATTAGCTAAACCATGGCCTTTAAATTAAATCAGAGATAGAAGCTCCTGCTGTTCCTACCTCTTCACACATTTGGGGGGGGGGGGGATGTTACAGCGTCCTCTTTCTTTCCAAGGCAAATCTCCCCTCAGCCCCACCACCCAGCAGTAGTACCCCATAGCCTGCTCTGGTTACACTTGGCAAACATACTGCATTATTTTCCACAGCAGACTGCAGAGGCCTCTAGGCGAGCATGTAGTTTCCACTGATGTGAATGGGAATTACATGTGTGCAACTGACAAGATAAAATAGTCCTCAGACGTTCACAGGGGACACAGTGACTTTCCACTACAGATACTGTTTGCTGCAAAAAAGAAAAGGAGTACTTGCGGCACCTTAGAGACTAACAAATTTATTTGAGCATAAGCTTTCGTGAGCTACAGCTCACTTCATCGGATGCATTCGGTGGAAAAGGATAGGTGCAAGGATAGGTATATATTTAATTTATAATTATAAATCAGCGGCACTGCGATGGGTACCCGTATGGCCCCACAGTATGCCAACATTTTTATGGCTGACTTAGAACAACGCTTCCTCAGCTCTCGTCCCCTAATGCCCCTACTCTATTTGTGCTACACTGATGACATCTTCATCATCTGGACCCATGGAAAAGAAGCCTTTGAGGAATTCCACCATGATTTCAACAATTTCCATCCCACCATCAACCTCAGCCTGGACCAGTCCACACAAGAGATCCACTTCCTGGACACTACGGTGCTAATAAGTGATGGTCACATAAACACCACCCTATATCGGAAACCTACTGACCGCTCTTCCTACCTACATGCCTCTAGCTTTCATCCAGATCACACCACACAATCCATTGTCTACAGCCAAGCTCTACGATATAACCGCATTTGCTCCAACCCCTCAGACAGAGACAAACACCTACAAGATCTCTATCATGCATTCTTACAACTACAATACCCACCTGCTGAAGTGAAGAAACAGATTGACAGAGCCAGAAGAGTACCCAGAAGTCACCTACTACAGGACAGGCCCAACAAAGAAAATAACAGAACGCCACTAGCCATCACCTTCAGCCCCCAACTAAAACCTCTCCAACGCATCATCAAGGATCTACAACCTATCCTGACGGACAACCCATCACTCTCACAGATCTTGGGAGACAGGCCAGTCCTTGCTTACAGACAGCCCCCCAACCTGAAGCAAATACTCACCAACAATCACACACCACACAACAGAATCACTAACCCAGGAATCTATTCTTGCCAACTCTGTCCACATATCTATTCAGGGGACACCATCATAGGGCCTAATCACATCAGCCACATTATCAGAGGATCATTCACCTGCGTATCTACCAATGTGATATAAGCCATCATGTGCCAGTAATGCCCCTCTGCCATGTACATTGGTCAAACTGGACAGTCTCTACGTAAAAGAATAAATGGACACAAATCAGACGTCAAGAATTATAACATTCAAAAACCAGTCGGGGAACACTTCAATCTCTCCGGTCACATGATTACAGACCTGAGAGTGGCTATCCTTCAACAAAAACACTTCAAAAACAGACTCCAATGAGAGACTGCTGAATTGGAATTAATTTGCAAACTAGATACAATTAATTTAGGCTTAAATAGAGACTGGGAGTGGATGGGTCATTACACAAAGTAAAACTATTTCCCTATGTTATTTCTGCCCCCACCTCACCCCCTACTGTTCCTCAGACGTTCTTGTTAACTGCTGGAAATGGCCAACCTGATTATCACCACAAAAGGTTTTCCTCCTTCCCCCCCCTCCTTCCTGCTGGTAATAGCTCATCTTAAGTGATCACTCTCCTTACAGTGTGTATGATAAAACCCATTGTTTCATGTTCTCTGTGTGTGTATATAAAACTCCCCACTGTATTTTCCACCAAATGCATCCGATGAAATAAGCTGTAGCTCACGAAAGTTTATGCTCAAATAAATTTTTTAGTCTCTAGGGTGCCACAAGTACTCCTTTTCTTTTTTGCGAATACAGACTAACACGGCTGCTACTCTGAAACCTGTTATTTGCCGCAAAGTATATTTGGAAAACAAATATTTAAGGTGATAAATAAATACACTGGAAATTGAAGACTGCATATTTGCAGATCTTGGACCTGAATCTTTGGTCTGTGAGCTGTGCTCAGTGCAGGATCCTAAGAGAAGAATGGGGGCTTTACAGCTCTCTAGTTCTGGGGCTGGCCAGTGCCAATCCAGCCTGGCATAAGTTAGAGCAACCTCAAGGAAAAGTACTCTACTTTACAGCCAACTGCCCATGGCTGGTAGGGGTATTCCAGCAACCACAGATAGCCAGAGCATAAAGGTATTTTGGCCATGCCCCTCTGGACAAGGAGCTGAGGAGGGGGTAGCTTCTACACCATGTGATGATGCCTTTTATGCTAAAAGAACTCGCTGGTACAGTAACTCCTTGCTTAACATTGTAGTAGTGTTCCTGAAAAATGCGACTTTAAGCAAAACGATGTTAAGGAAATCCAATTTCCCCATAAGAATTAATGTAAATGGGGCGGGGGTTAGGTTCCAGGGAAATTTTTTTCATCAGACAATAACTGTATTATACATTTTATATTTTATATATTTATATATATATATATACACACACACACACAGTATAAGTTTTAAACAATTTAATACTGTACACAGCAATGATGATCGTGAAGCTAGTTTGAGGTGGTGAAGTCAGAGGGTGGAAGATGGTGGGATATTTCCCAGGGAATGCCTTACTGCTAAATGATGAACTAGCATTCGGCTGAGCCCTCAAGGGTTAACCCATTGTTGTTAATGTAGCCTCATGCTCTACAAGACAGCATGAATGGAGGGAGGGGAGCCAGCATGGCAGACAGAGACAGAGACACACACCCTGTCTGTGGGAGAGAGATAGATGCACATTGCCCCTTTAAGTATGCTGACACCACATTCTAAGTGCATTGCCTTTAAAAAGATCAGGAAGTTGAGACAGTAGCTGCGTCCAGCTCTCTCTCTCCTGAGCCCTTTTGTTGTGTCTCCCCCCTGCTCTATATGGAGAAGGGGTAAGCAGAGGGCAGGAGTAGGGGGAAGGGGGACACCCTGACATTAGTCCCCCCTCTTCCCCCCTCCCCTACGCAGCAAGCAGGAGGCTCCTGGGAGCAGCTCCAAGGCAGAGGGCAGGAGCAGCACAGGGCAGTGTGGGGAGGGACACCTGAACTGCTGGCAATTGATAGCCTGCTGGGCGGCTGCCACACAAGGAACTTAGGGGAGCTGAAGGGGGGGCTGCCGGTCCACCCTGTTCCAAGCCCCCACCAGCTAGCTCCAACCGGCTGCTCTTCCTGCAAGCAGTGGACAAAGCAGGCGGCTGCCAAACAACATTATAAGGGATCATTGCGTAACTTTAAACGAGCATATTCTCTAATTGATCAGCAACGTAACAACCATACAATGTTAACTGGTTTCAGAGTAGCAGCCGTGTTAGTCTGTATTCGCAAAAAGAAAAGGAGTACTTGTGGCACCTTAGAGACTAACATTTATTTGAGCATAAGCTTTCATGAGCTACAGCTCACTTCATCGGATGCAAATACATTTGCATCCAATGAAGTGAGCTGTAGCTCACAAAAGCTTATGCTCAAATAAATTTGTTAGTCTCTAAGGTGCCACAAGTACTCCTTTTCTTAATGTTAACTGGGACGACTTTAAGTGAGGAGTTACTGTATTTGGTTAAGAGGCTTTTCATGGCCCCCTTTGCACGGAGAGAGTGCTGCAATGAGGCAGAGGTGGAACAGAAAATCTGTTCTGGGTATGAAGATGCTGAATGGGTTGAACAGTTGTGTAATCAAACACAAGAAAAATATGAAAAGACATTTGAGAGAGAGACTTCTGACATGCTGACAGGCTCCAGTGCTAGCTTGCCTTCTGTACTGTCTGTCAAGTGCCAACACCAGTACTGAATTGGGAGAGAAAGGGGGAAAATTCATTCTGATTTCATGATAGGTGCCAAAGAGAACAAACCTTGGTTCTGCAATCCTAATGCAGGCAAATGCTCATTGACTTGCATGGACATTTTGCCTCAGTAAGTATTGCAGGATCAAGGCCACAGAGGTCAGGGTACTTGGTCTAGGTCAGGACAGTACTTGGCTTGTATCACTTTTTCCTTAGCAGGTGTCTGTATGTCTGGGAGAGGAGGAAAGAAGGCAACTCAGACATGACAGGTTGCTACAAGAGATTAGATATTTTGGGGATTCTTATTAACCGTTTCTATGCTGTAGAATGGCCTGATCCTGCAGCATGTTGAACAATGGGAGTAGAAAGCACTCTGTACTTTGCAGGATCAGACCTTTCATATTTACTTTTGGTATCATGATACCCAGCTGTGGTTAGCATTTTTTATAACATTTTGGTTGAAGGGCGTATTAACGCATTCCCACTAAAATGAGCCAGTTGATGGACTGCGTTCAGTTAGAATACAAGTGTTGCTTTTACCTCTTCACATCACATTAAACCTTGGCCGTTAAGCTAAGAAGAACTTCATGAGACCCCACTTGCTGATATGAAAAATAATTGCCTTCTCATACTATTTTTGCCAATTCTGTTAATCTGCAGGTTTGCTTCAGACCAGACAAAAGCCTTCTGCAGTGGCCATTTGCTCACAAGGACCTGGATTTGACAAACACTTATGCACGTGGATAACTTTATGCATGTGAGTAACCCACTGCTTTCAGTGGGACTGCTCACATGAGGGAAGTCATGCATGTGTATGTTCGCAGAGAAACTTTAGCTCCTAATCCTGCAATTTGGAAGGAATGAGAGCCGACTCTCCACTCTCCAGGAAAAGCGTACTGAATTCTTATTCCAATAAATGCATCATTCTTGCTGAGAGAATTGTCCCTAAAATTAAGTTTAACAACTTAATCTCACATATAAAGCATGCCTTGTAAGGTATCAGGGGAAAGATTATGATCTGCTGAAAGTCATTTCTCTAGCCATGTGTGTATATTGCTAATGCATATGAAGTTATGAGAATTGTGTTGTATGGTGGTCACTAAACATGCTGTAAATTGGGGGAATCAGCCAGACATTAGCTCCCCAGAGGCAACAGCAAGGAAAGTAACCAACACCCAGGTGGGGTATCAATCAACCCAGCAACAACCATTGTCCAGCCAGGGAACTAGGATTAAATGACTCACCTGCATGAGGCCACACCAGGGGAATTGCTCAGCCTTGCCTAAAAACTCAGCAAGGCCCACCCAGACATTCCTGGACTTGGGTTTTCCAAGCCCATAGACTGAGAGTATAAAAGAGACAGAATGGACCATACTGGGCCTTTTCTCCTGCCCCCACCTATGCTGCAATCAACTAAGGCACTGAGAAGAAGACAAGACTCCAATAGAGGAGATTGGTCCAGGTTTAAGGAACAAACCTCTATATTAAGGACTACGATATCCAATGGGGTGAGAAACTGCTTAATCTAGATGTTGCCCAGTTTAAGAGAGTTGAGAGTTTAGACTGCGTGCTTATATATTTTATTTTATTTTGGTAACTAACGCTGACTTTTTGCCTATCACTTGATATCACTTTAAAATCTATCTTTTATAGTCAATACATTTGTTTAACTGTTTATCTTTACCTGTGAGCTTGTATGAAGTGTTTGGCAAATCTCAGGTTTTGCAAAGATTGTTGTACAACCACTTTCCATTGCTGAAGTGGTGAACCAATTAATAAATCTGCACTATCCATCTTGAGCAGTGCAAGACAGTATATTCCTGAGGTATAGTGCTGGGGGGATTTGACTCTGGTGCCTTTCTCTGTGTGATTCATGAGTAGCTCTGGGAGCACTGATGCAATCTAGCTGGGTGTGTGGGGCTCCACATGTGGTTGTGCTGAGTGATCACAGCACCTGGAGGGGTTTGCTGCTGGTCATTGGCAAGGCATTGTGAGAGACAGGAGAGAGCTGGAGAGAGCTAAGGAGACACAGCGGTCCCCCAATCCCAGGTTGCACCCCACGGGGATCCCATCACACCTATATTTCTTATTTGCGCTAGCACTACTTCAGCACATGACAAGAAAAAGCAGCATAAGTAAAGAGACAACTAGGAGCAGGCCAATGAGTGTAAATACGTCGTTTCCTAGTCACAGCGTGGTTTCCCAAGTATTTGACAACTGGGTTGTACCTTTAAAGTCATAACGTGTTACCTGACGACGTCACTTGATTATAGCCTAGACATAAATGTACAATATTAGTTCTAAAAGAGCTAATTAGACTCGGCATTTTCGTGTCGTTCTTTCATAAGAAGTGGGATTATTGCAGTGTGTACTGTACAGTGATCACTTTAGTTTTTAGAATCTGTTTCTTAGTTTGTTGTCTTAGCTTTTTAAAGGCTAAAGCTAAGACTTATCTCAGTGACTAAGATTCAAAAAACAGCAGAAAGGTTTTGTTCAGCCTTTGAGGGGGGAAAAAAATCTTTGAGCAAGGACAAAACATGAAGTATTTTATCCAAAAAGGTGGATTTTTCAAAATGTTATGAACATGTGAAAACAGGAGGGTACAATGGAGAGTGTAAAACAATCTCAACAGTGTTGTTTGTTATCAAGAACCCATTATAATTAATTTTATCTGTAGCTGCTATTAAATTGCTACAGTATTCAGAATTTCAACCCTATATCATGTTGGGCTGAAGTTTCACCATGACACAGATGACATGACTCAGCATGAAAGCTGTCAATACAAATTCCGAGACACAGTAGTGGGACCATCTATTCTCTCTGAGAATTCAAGAGTGAAATCAGAGATGCGATATAAGCTACCCTGTAACTCTAGGTACTACTGGGGGAATGCCGCACAAAAAAAATTTAAAATTCTGCACAGAATGTTTTAAAAATTTGCAATTTTTTGTCAAAACAACAATATAATCATGCCAGTTTCAATTATTTTGGTAATTTATTTCAAAATACTTATTAGCAAGTATGTCTGTAACAATACAGACAACAAAAAAGATCCAGGAAATGTATTATGATCAATAGATTCCTTACTAGGCATATTAATACAGAACTTTGTAGTTTAAATGAATTATTACTCAATACAGAAATGTATTTCCCTCACCCCTCAGAAGAAGTGCAAAATCTTGGGGGAGTCAGGGGTAATGGAGGAGCTGCAGGAGAGGGAAGTAATTGCTGGGAAGGAACCTGGGAGTGAACCTGGGTGTGGGTGGGAGAAGTATGGAACAGGGTTTGGGGTTTTTTGGGTGGGGGGGATTTTTAAGGAGTTGGGAAGCCTCCCCCATGCAGATCCTGGTTGACCCCTAGCCTCTCCCATTCAGTCAGGCACATCTGCCCCTCTCCCTGTTTGTCCCTGCACCCCTATTTGGACAGACATAGCTGCACATGTCTCAATGTGGCCCTGCACCCCCACTCCTATTTAGCCCTTGGCTCAGTGTTGTCACTCCATTAATTCCTATGATCCTGCCCCAGTCTGTTCCCCCCCACATTAGCCCCTCTTAACCCCAGTCTATGTGACTCCCCAGAAGCAGTGTGCCCCTCTCTGTCGTCCCCCCCCCAATATCCCATGCCTCCTCACCTGACTCCATGGGCAAGGGGCTGTGAGGAAGGCCATCTGTGCCCCTCCTTTGCCATTGCTGGCTACTCTGGATTGTGATCCAGCTGCCCTCTCTTCTGGCACCACATCAGCCCCGGTGGGTGTAATTACAGCTTCCCTTCGCCTCCCCGCCAGAATCAATTATTCTGAGGGGGGGAGGGGAAAAGAAATCTGCAGGGGACCAGAGATGACCCGTACCTTCTGATAGTGGTGGGGTGGGGGAGAACAACTTAAAGGTTTGGCCACCTCCAAAGAGCTCAAGTCACACATTCCTCCATGCAGGGCCCCCTCCTGTACCCTCAGTGTCCTCTCCTAGAAAGCAGTGGGTCCTCCCTGCAGCTCCCAGCTGTTGCTCCTGCCTCTCCCCATGGGGTACAGCTCACCGGCTCTGGCAGCTGCCATGCAGGGAGGGGCCCAGCTGCACCATGTGACAAAGCAGAGCCAGCAAACCCTGGCAGAAAGCTGGGGAGGACAACGTGACCCCGCATGCATCACCTCTGCGGGGGACATTCATTCTGCACTTGTGAGTGGTGCAAAATTCCCCCAGATTATCTAGAGGAGCTCACAACAGGCACTGCTACATAAGGGGCACCATGGGCACCAGGTTTGTATAATTTTTGGTGGTGCCCAGAATGGGTCCAAGCAGAGCCATCCTGTCCATAGGACGGACTGGGGCAACCAGCCTGGGCATCACGCTTTGGGGGGCCCCGTGCTTCAGGAGGACATGGGGTTCAGGGCAGTCTGGAAGGTTAGCAGGGGGCCTGGCACTGACAGCAGTGAGCGACCTGGCCTCAGCCCGCGTTGCCCTACCCCACGCCACCAGCTCCCAACATTGTTCGGGGGAGGGGCGGAAGCTGGAAAGAGGCTGGGGGGCTTGGGGGAAGGGGTGAAATAGGGGCAGGAAGTGGCGAGGCAGGGATGGAGCAGGGGTGGGAAGAGGCAGGGCAGGCTGGGGCCAGGTCGCTCACTGAGGCCAGCGCCAGGCCCCCTGCTAACTCCCCAGGCCACCCTGGACCCCACATCCCCCTGAAGCACAGGGTCCCCCAAAGCACGGGGCCCAGGGCAGTTGCCCCGGTTTGTCCTATGGACTGGATAGCTCTAAAAATATAAGTCCAAACATTGGTGGAGCTGGGCCCATGTTCCTGAATATTGGTGGAGCACGGGCACCACGGGCCCATATAACTCACTGCCTATGGCACCAGGCACTTTTGCCACCCCAGGCACTGCCAGCTTTGCTGGCTGGTCCAAGAGGCAGGGCCATTCTCCCCATTTTTCAGTGAGGAAAGTGCATCCTTCAGACATAGCCCTGTCTTGTCCTCATGCTCAATTAGGATGACCAGATGTCCCCAATTTTATAGGGACAGTCCCAATACTCAGGGCTGTGTCTTATACAGGGGCCTTTTACCTCCCACTCTCTGTTCTGATTTTTCATACTAGCTCTCTGGTCACCCTACACTCAATGCATGCCTGTTCTGGGACTGTGCTTGACCTTTGCACAGGCAGACAAGGCTGAGGGAATCAGGATCATACGACTGGAAGGGACCTTGAGAGGTCATTGAGTCCAGACCCCTGCAGTTGTGGCAGGACTAAGTATTATCTAGACATTCCATGACAGGTGTTTGCCTGTATAGGACCAGTGCAGTCACTTACACCATCCCATCAAACAGGGGATACTGGGAGGTGGATGCAGCCATTGCTAACACCACTCCACCAGAAGGCACTGAACTTGGGCCCAGAATTAATTGACTGGTGGGACAGAATTAATTGATATCATTTTTGTATTGTGAGCAGGACCACAGTAATTAGGGCCGCAGAGTTCAGCCACTAGGAGATGAGGCTCTTGGGAGCAAGAACTAGATGGGGTGATACCAGAGAAACCCCATGTTGAAGTCCCCAGACTCCATCTTCTATCTTTGGCCTCCATTTTGAATAAGCAAGAATCACTCCACTTTTAGATGAAAGCTGCAAGTCAGGTAGCTCTGAAATTGGCAGGGGAGAAATCGTCAGGGAAAACAGTGATGAGGTAATTGTTGACCATTAGGCTGGGCACCTTCTGAGTACAATAGAGACAATGTTGCAAAGTGGCACGAACATCTGCAATAAGTCAGTTGTTGATCATGAGATTGGGCACATTATAAATTATATTGCAAAATGGCAAGTAATGAAGTAATTGCTGATCAGGAAGCAAGGTATGTTAGAAACAAATGTTGCAAGTGGTATGCACTCTGGAGAGTTCTGGCAGAAAGATATTAGCAAAAGCAAGCAAAACAACATGGCAATCAGCCCTGTCGGAAGAAGATATAAGCAGAGACGCAGAGGACAGCAGCGTTCCCTTTGTTCACTGTGCCCGTTTGGTACCATCCATCCAGTCCAATAAAGAGGGAAAAGACCAGAAGCAGGAGAAGACCACAGAGGAAGACTCTAAAGACTGCTACCAGGAGCTATCAGCAGCCTGTGAACGAATGATCACTGTAAGCAGGGTGCAGGCTCTTAGCATCACTTCAAACTATGTGGTAATGTAGTTTGAGGCACTCTCTAGCTTCTTGTGGGGGATCTGTGTTTCATAACATCAATATTGTTATTGTGATAGGGATTTGTATTATGATGTTTTAGTTTGTTGTATTAGGGATTCTTATTCGCCCCAATAAAGGGGTGCTTTGTTTCAGAAAGTAAACTGGTTGTGTCAATCATCAGCTGAAGGCTGTAGCTGTGTCCTCAGGGGTAAGAGGTCCAAGCTGTTCTAGGCAGCGTCTAAAACAGGAAACCCCTGCCAAGCCCAAGATATCCCTTGACCACACTGGAGACTCATACCTAATAAGAACAGATTGGTTATAATAGGCGAATAGATGGGCTGGTTTAAGGGACCCCTTGGCAAACCTGGGAGGGGGCAATAGGGGAGCTATTCTGGGGATACCCAAATTCCTGTTTCCAGGGTAACAGAAGAATCTGCCCAGCCAGAGATCAGCCAAGAGGGGCATGGCTTGGGTAGAGCATGACACTTGTGTATTTCACCCTGGTGAGGGCTAGCAGGTGTTGAGTAAGTTTTCAAGTGTTACCTCCTAACCTACCTTATGCACCCACACAGGACCAAACAGTGCAGTCCTGTGCACTTTCTGGTATTATACACAAAACCCATCAAGTGTCCAAAATACTGGAGGGGATAAAAAGGCAGAGTGTCCTTTGTAACAGTAGCCACTGGAGAGATGGCTACTGACTGTCAGAGACTGGGATGTGGGGGGCAGGGGTTGAAGGGGCTTGCCTAGTGGCTGGAACAGGAGCCTGTAGCCAGGAGTCTGCGCCCAGGGCAGATGCCAGAGCTGGAGCAAGAAGTTAGGTGTTGGAGCCCAGTGCCAGAGTCAGGTTACCTGGAATGAGGCAAGACAGGGAAGAGCGAGGCGAAGCACAGCAGAGACAAGGCACAAACCATCGCAGCTATGGCCAAATGCTTTAGGTCACCACCAAACTGCTGCCGAGCTTAAGAGCTGGCCTGATGACTCTACCCACCAATCAGGTGATGCAGCCAATCAGGCTACTACAGGCCAGCTGTGCTTCTTAGGTTGCCCAGAGACTGGCTCTGCTGCAGGCCCTGATTCCTGACACTGACCCCATCAAATACTCAAAACCCTGAGTGGATGGCTCCTTCCCCTTGCTTTTGTTTACAGTAAACTTAGGGGTTGGAACTTTCAGCACAAGAAGGAAACAATTAAGTTACTGCCCACTGTATAATAATGCCATAGCAGCTCCATGCAGGACTACACCTCTTTGAAGCATTATGCCACCCATACCTCCCCATGGTGCAGGCTAACTCCACATAACCCCTTCAGTGGGGGCATCTGGCCATTGCTGAATTAGAATGGAATGTATCTTTGAATTGCAGATGTGCACACACTTACCCTCTGATACTGCAGTTCTCACTTAAGTAAAATTGCCATTACATTCAATGGGAATTTTGTCCAAGTAACAACTGCTGGACTGGATCCTTTAGAATCCTAAGGAGATAAAACAGCATGGGGGAAAGCAACTGAAACATCTATTCAATAGCTAATACAGTAATTCAGTTGCAATTCTATTGCATGACACAGCTTTAAAAAAATTCAAGTGAACAAAAAACCCAAACAGAAAAATAACCTCTATTCCTCAGCATCAAGATGACAGTGAAAGCCTAATTGATATATACCTATCATCTCTTTTCTCAGGAGGTTTGATTACATGATTTTGTTTCTTTAGGTGCCTTCTGTATGTGTGATCACTTGGAATACACTTGAGACAGTCTCTTAAAATTCAGCGTATTAGGACAAAAAATTAAGGAAACTTCAGGAACTACATCTATTTAAGATAGGGATAAAGTTCCTGGTTAACAATGGAAAATTACAGAGAGAGATCCATATTACCACATAAAGAAAAGGAGTACTTGTGGCACCTTAGAGACTAACAAATTTATTAGAGCATAAGCTTTCGTGAGCTACAGCTCACTTCAAAAAAAAAAAAAAGACGAGCTGCAGGAGAAGAGGAGAAGAAAAGGAAGAGAAAATGATAGGTCTTTCGACAAAGATCAAGTACAAACTGAGCTAATCAAAAACTTATTAAAAAGCATCACATCTGTTCCGATTCATTATAACAGTTCCTGGTAGTGACTGCTATGGTTAAGGTTTCAAAAACACTTTCCATTTTAGTTTCCCTGTTTGCACATAAAGCTGACAACTTTTGCAAACATTCAACATTTGGACTGAGATTATCACACAGTCTCTGGTCAAAAAGATGTGTGTTTTTATTATTTGTATTTGTATTGCCCCAGTCATGGAGCAGGGCCCCATTGCGTCAGGCACTGTATGAACACAACACAAAAATGGTCCCGATCTCAAGGGGCAAGAGACAATAGATGGATGTAGACAGGTAAGTACAAAATTATCTCATTGTTTCCTTGGTCAGCATGACATGCCATGGTCTCTTTTTAGGATTTATTTTATTTTGGAAGTTTGATCCAAAAGATGGTTTAGACTTATGGGAAAGTGGGAACACACATTTTTCCACCATTAAAGGAAAGCATCTAACTACAGTTTTTTAAGAATGGATTTGGGAGCACTATACAAAATGAAATGAAGTTTAACTTGAAACCTGGTACGGCCACTACAGACTAGTGTCATGGTTTGGTTTGGAGGAGGTAGGGGAAATATTAACAGGTTGGGGAAAAAAGAAGTCACAGAGCATCTCCATTCTAGGGAAAACAAACAAACAAAAACCCATAGAAAGGGATTAGGGGAAAAGGAAAACCCCATTGTAAACCTGCATACAAACACCATGCACCTTATCTGCAGTATTTCCAGAGCCACAAGAGGAACCACTGCACAGAACATGGCAGTGGCCTTCAAGTAGCCTTGCTGGAAGCCATGGAATGAAACAATTCCCGATTGCTGCTGGCAATCACGCAGTAGCTGAACATGGTGGAGCACTGTTTCTGGTCCTGGGAAATGAGCACTGACTGGTGGGATCACATTGTTATGCAGCTATGGGACGACAATCAGTGGCTGCAGAATTTTGTATGTAAAAAAGGCCATTTTCCAGGAACTGTGTGTTGAGCTCTCCCCAGCTCTGCAGCACAGGGATGCTAAAATGAGACCTGCTCTGACTGTGAAGAAGTGAGTGACGGATCGCTGTGTGGAAGCTTGCAATGCAAATTGCTACCAATCAGTGGGGAATCAATTTGGAGTTGGTAAATCCACTGTGGGGGTTGCTGTGATCCAAGTATGCAGGGCCATTAATTAACTTCTGCCAAGAAAGGTAGTGACTCTGAGCTATGTGCAGGAGATATTGGATAGTTTTGCTGCAATGGGATTCCCTAACTGCGGTGGGGCGATAGATGGCACGCATATCCCTATCTTGGCACCAGACTACCTTGCCCAAGAGTACATCAGCAGAAAGGGATACTTTTCAATGGTGCTGCAAGTGCTGATCACTGGGGACATTTTGCCAACATCAACAAGGGATGGTCTGGGAAGATGCACGATGCCTGTATCTTAAAGAACACAGGTCTGTTCAGAAAGCTGCAAGCAGGGACTTTCTTTCTGGAACACTAATTAACCACTGATGACGTTGAAATGCCAACAATGATCCTGGAATATCCTGCCTACTCCTACTCCTTACTCCCATGGGTAATGAAGCCAGACACCAGACACCTGGACAGCAGCAAGGATCGGTTCGACAATAGGCTGAGCAAGTGCAGAATGGTGGTTGAATGTGCTTTTGCTGTTTAAAGGGTCACTGGTGAAGTTTGCTCAGTGAAAGCAATATCCCCACTGTGATTTGCTGCCTGCAGTATGCTTCATAATATCTGAGATGCAAAGGGTGAGAAGTTTCCACAGGGGTGGGGCATGGAGGCGGATAGGCTATCTGCTAATTTTGGGCAGCCAGATACCAGGTCTATAAGAAGAGCTCAGCATGGAGCAATGCATCTCAGGGAGAATTTGAAAATCCGTTTAGTAATAACTCTCAGTAATGTGTGCTGTTTTTCAGTATTGTGCCTTCCAATAACCTGAAAATTGCTGTAACTGCTGGGTTTCATTCTCAAGCACATCCTCCTCTCCCCTGGTGCCTCAGTTTCCCTGTCTCTCTCCTCCCCCTTCCCACTATGCTTTGAATTAATAAAAAAATTCATTTTCAAGACATGCACTTTTATTGCACACAGATCTAGACACTGAAAGATCTGATAAAGAATTAAACCTTGGAAAGACAGTGGAATAAAACTGGGAAGGGGAAAAAACACATTCATCTTGTCTTTAAAAGCTCAGCAGCCTCGCCTCTCAGACATCAGCGTATGTGCAGTTGTTCTTTGCACCATCCCCTGTGGTTGAGTGGAAGGGATCTTGCATTGTCCCCCTTGCCTACTGGAACGTGTGGTGGAGGAGACAGGGAGTACAGTGATGCAGGAATACCGTTCTGCAGAGGGAGTAGAGTCTCAAGGTGTTTCTCCTGAAGATCAGCTAGATGCCTCAACATGTCACAATGTCCATGTCCAGTTTTTCAGAAAGAGAAATCCTCCACGGTCTCTGCTCAGTGTCCACTGTCCCACAGGCGATCATAATCTTAAACACGTCATCGCTATTCTCTTTCACCTTCGTCTTATCTGGGAGAGCCTCTCTGCCAGTGTGGAGGAAGAATTGAAGGTCACACTTTCAGCTATAAGCCATTGAAAGCAGAAAGCAACCGTTGTCAGTGCAGACCCAGGGTCTAGTGCAGAGTTGTTATATATATATAAAAAAAAAAAATCACTCCCCTGAATCCACGCAAGTGTAAAGCAGAACACTTTCATTTACACAAGGTATTCACTGGGTTTGCTACCCAGCCATGCTGAATTTGGCCCTGGACTGTCAGCAGCATTGAGTGGGCAGCCAGCAGCAGTATCGGAGGTGAGCAGGGGGCCATGCCACCTCCCCTTTGTAAGAGGGACATTGTCTGGAGGTCAGGGGGCCAGTGTTCCACCTCCTAAGCTGCAAGTCCTGGCAGAGGCAGTGCTGGGTGGGTGTTCTTCCAATGCTCTGTAGTCACCACCATTTTCCACCACCTGCCCTCCATGCCCCACACTCCCCACTGCCGCCGCTGCTCTCCAGCACCCAGGGCTTGCAGTATCTGAGGTCAACGCAGACCCCTGCCATCCAAATTACAGTTGTGTTTTGCTAAGTGTGGGTGAAGGGGCAGAAAAATCACAAGGGGGGAGGGCCCGGCCCAGCCCAGCCCAGCCCAGGTGCTACTATTTGCAGTTCAAGCAGTTGAAACAAAAATTACCACCATCGCCCCTAGGTCCTGAGGGTAGCAGAGGTGGCAAGGGAACAGCTGCTGCAAGCGTCTGGGTACAGGCCGGGTCCTTATGCTGCTATGCTGTGTACTGCCATGAATGAATACTGGAGTGGCAGGATTCTATGGAGGATTCCCTGGCCATTCCTGTGAAAGTAAACAGTCTTTTTCACAGGGCATCCTCTGCCTAGCCGGTGCAGCCACTGGAGAGCAGACAGCAACTCTACTTCAACTGTTTTTTTTTTTTGATAAAAAAATAGCATACAAGAACATGTGACCCCAAAATATCAATTGGAATTGCGTACTCACCAGAGGTTCCTTCCCCAGTATCCTGATCGGCCATGCTGCAACTGGCTGGCCTGCGCCCGGGTTAAAAACAGCGCCTGGCTCTCTAGGACAATGGCTCCCCCACTGACCTGTCTCCCATGCTCCTCCTCCTCCTCCTCGTCCAAGACCTTCTCCTCAGTGTTGCCTGCGTGGGGGGTCATGGCGGGAGTCGCTGCTGAGAATAGCATCCAGCTCCTTGTAAAAGTGGCATGTCTGGGGTGCTGAACCAGAGCGACTGTTCACCTCCCTTGCCTTCTGGTACACCTGGCGCAGTTCCTTGATTTTCCTGGGGCACCGCTGTGTATCCCTGGTGTAGTCCTTCTCCCCATGCAATCTAGTCATAGATGTCTACATTTCTATGGCCGGATGTGAGCTGTGACTGCACAGCCTCCTCTCCCCACCACCTCCTGGATCCTCCAGGCAGGAGCGCGTTTGGGGCGTGGAGACAGCGGGATCAGCTGTGCTGGCAAAGCTGTCCACACCGAACAAACAGAAAATAGAAATTGAACATTTCCTGGTCCATTAAGAAGGGAGGGGCTGTTTCCTGTGTACCTGGCTGCTGGACAGTGGAGTTGAGAATGGTGACCAGATCGGTCACTGCGGAGCATTGTGGGACATCTCCTGGAGGCCAGTTAAATCAACGTAAGCAACTCATTGTCTACACTGCCACCACATCAACCTAACTTTGTCGAATTAAGCACTACGCCTCTCGCGGAGGTGGAGTAATTAAGTCGATGTAGCAGGTGAGATACGTTGGTGGAAGGGACCTGGTAGTGTAGACTCAGACATTATTAGGTTGACATTGACCTAACTGTGTAGTATAGACCAGGTCTCAGAATTTCCAGACCAGTTGTGAGCTCTAAAGAACAAAACAGCAGCAGAGTCAGAAACATATTCCTGGCATTCAATAGCTGTCTGACATGAGCTACTGTGACCATTTCAGTGATAATGCAGCAGAAAACACTTATACATAGCCAGTGTTACACCTTTCTCAGGGCTCCCTCCTCCCCAAGTTCTTGTTTAAAAGAGTATGTTTAAAATATTGCTGCAAATAGGACCAAACAGATGAGTTTGTTTACGAGACTGGATATTTGGCATTAGCCATTTCCCATTTGATACCCGAAGGGTTTGTTTACCAGGCTTGATATTTCACCAACATTTCATTTAAAAAGAAATCAGCATGATCTCTAACGTTAAATAAACCTGTGCATGTGGAAACCAAGTGTTCTAAGTATCTCTATTCTTGTAGCTGCTCCTCATTTAAGTAGACTCCACTCTACTTCAAATATTTTGTGTAGAAGGAATTCCCTCTCACAACTATGAGTGAGAAAATAGTATGAGTGGAATCCAGGGAATTCTGTTATCAGCTAGACAGTAAGATGCACCTGTTTTAGAGAATAGATTTTATAGTCCTTGTACATTTTCTCATTATTGGCGAAGACTGTGGTTATTGTTGCCAATTTGTATTTATCAATGTTATTTTTCTATGCCAACACAGTGGACAAGGCATGTATGCAAAGCAATATTTGCATCTCTGTGAGCCTTTACTAGTACACATATTGTTAATATGCACATAAACCTGATGTCATTCATATTTAAACGCTGCCGTCTGAGACTTACACTGTCAGAGTTGAGGAAATGGAAATAGTCTGATTTGTATAATTTGTCTCAGTGGAGACAATAGAATAGTTTTAATTTTTGTTTCCTTCACATACTTTGACACATGTATAGCTACCGTAATAAGCTAGTTCAATTTTACTCCCATATAGGAGGAGTGACTAGATGCTCAATACCCCCAAAAAACTAATGAGCTTTCCCTTCTGGCTGATCTTTACAGTCACCCACTCCTCAGTATTTACAGGCTATCGTGCTTCATTTGCACTTCAACCCTCCTCCTTCCCTCCCCCGGCCACCATTTGTATACATCCAAGGCCCTAAAGAAAGACTGCTCCCCGTTAAAAGGCTATTACAGATATATATGCTATTTAAGTAACCTGGAATGTGTTTTTCATGAGGGAGAAAAAAAATTAACATTTCAATTTCCAAAGAAGATTTAAATAAGATTAGACTGTTATTCTGTATATTTTATTTTACAGATTTCATCCTTGTAAACGTTGGTCTAACATCTGCCAATTTCTCCTGTGCTTCGTCTGGCAGTTTCTTGTGAATTCTACTTTAATCAGTTTCTCTCTTTTATTGGAATGATACTTTATCAAACAAACAATCTGTCTCTTTCCATTTGAATCCTTCCCCAAGTCACATTGAGCCTGATTCTTCACTGCATTGTGCCTTGTCTAGCCATTTACTCCTTTGCAGGGGGGGTGAAAAGTGGTCGTGTTCTGCTCTGATGGCATTTCACACAGGGTGTTAATGACTCCTGAAGGCTGGGGGCAATCAGGGCTATTGGTTCTTATTCTCCTGTAAGTTGCGCCATTTTTACGCTCCTGAAAGTGGTAGCGTAATCAGGAAGCCTTTAAAAAATAATAAAGTCACAAACACCCATTCAAATACACAAACAAGAGCCCCAATCCTACAAACCCTTATGCACATGCTTAACTGAGGCACCACAATAGTTCTATTGACTTCAGGGGGACGACTCAAGGTCTTAAATACGTGCTTAAGGGTTTGCAGAATCAGCACCAAAAAGAGGACTATCCTGGGGTACACTCATCACTAGGGCACCTCCTCCTAGCTGCTTTGGGAATTAGCTCCTTCCAGGGCCTTCCATTGGTCCTTCACATGCCAGGCAGCCTCCATTGTGACAGGTTTCAGAGTGGTAGCCATGTTAGTCTGTATCAGCAAAAACAACGAGGAGTCCTTGTGGCACCTTAGAGACTAACACATTTATTTGGGTATAAGCTTTCTTGGGCTAGAACCCACTTCATCAGATGCATGGAGTCCGTGCAACTGATGAAGTGGATTCTAGCCCATGAAAGCTTATGCCCAAATAAATGTGTTAGTCTCTAAGGTGCCACGAGGACTCCTCGTTGTTTCAGCATCCATTGATCATTCACATGCCATGCAGCCTCTTTCTCTCTCTGCAACTCAGAGAGCTCCCTCTTTGTGAGTTGGCCCTCCAGCCAGGTCACTATGTGTTTTCCCACTTCCAGGTATCAAAGTCCCACAGCACTAATGGTCCCAGGCAGTCTTCAGATCCACTGCCCTGACTGTGCCATTTCCCCAGTGGCTGGTAGGGGAACCCAGGCCTGCCCTTTACTCTGGGTTCCTGCTCAGCTAAGGTCTTCAACGTCCCATTTTACTGCCATTTCCCTGAGCCTTTTCCTACTCAGCCTCTCTCAGGCTTTCATTCTTCCACCCTTCTGGATAAACCCTTCCATCAGGGCCTGGATCCCTGGGTTTCTACACTCCCCCTGAGTTTCCTCCTTTCCCTCACTAATGTCCAGAGCATGACTGCAGGTTCCCTCACTGCAATCCTTTTCTGCTGCCAGCTTCACACTAGCCCTACCTGTTCCATCTAAGCTGGGCTCTGTCATTAATCTGGGGTTATTTAGGCTTCCTAAATCATCTCAGATGCAGCCTATCTGGTCAACTGGCTCCTTTGCAGCCACATGAACCCTTTCTAGGCTAGTGTGGGGTGAACACCCCATTGCAAGGACCCATTCTATTTTAAGGTCAGACCTTCATCTGTTTTTCCAGTGACTAATTCTGATCATAATGAAACCTGCTCTCCCCCCCCACCCCAAATTGTCTTTGCTGGGATTTTACAGCTGTAAACAAAGGAAGAATCTGCCCTCCAGCATTTATGTGTAGAACTGTGTTATCTGTTTTATTCAGAATGCAAGTTAGTTGTTGGGCAGAAATTGTGTTTTCCCCTATATTTTGTACAGCATTAAGTACCCTGTTGGTAATCAATAATAATCCTAATATTTTCCCCAGGAATACATGGACTGACTTTCCACCTGTATGGTAATTTGATTATATTTTGTATATTTTCATGTCAACATGACCAGAGGTGAGGCTTTGTTGGTCTTGAAATGAGAGGTAAAGTACAACGAACTTTTATCTAAAATTAAGAGTTTTAAAAAGCAGGAGAAGAGCTAAAACAAAAACACCTTGAACAGTGACAATTTCAGTGTTATTAAAGAGCATGGGGGATTAAAAACCCAGCTGCAGTACACATTTTACTAATTTGTATGTGGAGTAACTGGAACAATCAACCTCTCCAGCCACATATATGTATTTCCATAAAATGTTGTGGGATGGCCAGAACTGACTCCTAATTAATCATGCTTCATCATTTGGTGAGGAAAGCTCATTCAGACTGAAATTTGACCATTGTTTTTAATTTTGATGCAGTTTTTCATCCTGATAGCTCTTCTGCCTGACACTGAATTACCTTGGTGCAAATTAAATACAATAAAATTGCTAATCAGCCCATTAGAATATGCTGACAGGGTGAAATGTATTAGCTGTAGGATAGCCTTCCCCACCAATGCATTTTGCGCTAAATCTGCATGATATCCAAATTTATTCAGATGTATATTGCCATTTCAAAACACTGCATGAGCGTGCACACTTACCTATGAGTAACCAGACCATCCGCTGCATAGCCCCATCACCCCATACAAACTCTGGTGAAACAAAATTTGTCTCTAAGGATGTGGAGAAAATATTTGACACAAAAGAATGAATATGCTTTTAGAGCAGACACTGTGTAGGAGGATAGCCACCCTGTAAGCCCTTACTTATTTGAGTAGTGCATTGACTTCAAAGGGACTATTCACACAAGAAGGGTTTGCAGGACAGGTCCCAAAGACAAGTGTTTCCTTATGGGATCTGTGCTCCCATCTCTTGAGGAATTTTGAAAACTTGCCTGTAAAAAATCTGACTCAATTTTGAATTAAGAATTCTAATTTTGGACTAATGTAATTACGAAAGCAAAATTTGTGCTTTAAAATTAAATTCAAAACATGTTTCTTTAGCACGTTTGGTCATAAACTAACACAAGAGACTTTGAACGTCTTCATATTATTGTTTTACAGTCCCTAAATAGTCAATCTAATTTCTTTGTACATCACACCAACTGAATACAATAGCTATGTATGGGCCCATCACCATAGTATCTAGGCATGGGTGGCCATTGCCTCATAGGGTAGTTTAGCTCTCTACCCTCCAAGAAGGAACAGAAATCCAAACCAAACAAACCAGCCCTTCCCAGGTTTCATCCTTCTCAGGTGTTCCTCCCGAGGGCCCAAACTCTGTCTAGTGCATTGATGGTAGAATTTTCAGCAAACACCACCAGTCTGGTCACTCTGGTCCAAGGTTCACCACCAAGCTTTATCATCAACTTGCATCCTACCGTGAGGAGCTTCCACTGTCCCTCTATTAGAAACTCTGACCTTGGGCCTCTCACAGGAAGGAGATGACTGATCTAGGGCTCCTTTCACACATCTTTTCTGCCCAAGATCAATTATTTGACCCAAAGACACATCTCTCCACTACCGCGTTCCCCAAAAATGCCCCCAAACCCCAAAATAAACCAACCACCTGCCCAGGGTTTCTTACCCTGCTGTCTTCCTCCTGCCTCTTCGGCCTCCTGCTCCCACGCTCCTTCAGCAGCCTCTTCCCCAAAGCCCCTCCCAAGCTTTTTTCCTGAGTGGCCGTATCCAGAGTTCCTGACCCTTTCCCAGGCTCCCTCACAGGAAAGGAGCCCATAGCCTGTTCCTTCTGGGCTCTCTACCTCAACATGTGCCTTCTCAGGCTCTCCGATTGGAGATACTCAAAGCACCTCACCCAGGAAAAGGAGTTGCTGATATATAGCTTCCTTTCCAAGCATTCTTCTTCATGAGATCTACAACTCCCTTGTCACTGGGAGCTACCCTTCACTACCCCGCATATATCTATCCCGGAGAGAATCCAGGAATCAGATACTGTTGGGCTTTTATTGGGCCTACATGCTCTGTCACAGCCTCCTGTACAAAATTACAATGCATAATTTAGGCCTCAGAGAAGGACCTTATCCACCTCACACAATCACAATAAGCCACTATGCCCTGTGGAATCAACGTGCATGGTTGTCTTCCTGGAGAAACTCAGCTGTTGCCATCGGAAGGGTCTATTGCTGTGGGAAGGCTTGCTTAAAGACAGAAGTCTTTACTCCTGAGGGCATTCTGTGACAAAAAATTAAAAATTCTGCACACAGTATTTTAAATTCTGCAAATTTGATTTGTTGAATGAATGCGGAAGCACCAGCATGGCATTGGGAAACATTGCTAGATCACTGTGCATCTCCGCCCTGGGACACGGACACAGCGGTGACGCTACACCCCACCTTGACACAGCGCAAGGACCGGGCCTGCCCCAGAAACACTCCAGGGCCTTGCTCCTCTATGCCAGGTGCACCAGGTGTGGGCAAGTAGGCTCAGCAAGGCAGGATCCAAGTGTGGAGGGGCTTAGTGTGGGGGGATCCAGATGTGGGTTGAGAGGGTTCTGTGTGGGGCAATCTGGTGTGGGTAGCTCAGTGTGGGATCCGGGTGTGTGTGGGGATCTGGATGCACAGGGGCTTGTTGGGGGGTTCTGGGTGCAACAGTAATGGGACTCTATAGGGGCATCCAGGTAAAGGTGGTTGGGGCTCAGCAGGGGTGTGTGTCTGGGAGTTGCGGGGGATAGAGCTCAGCAGGGGGATCTGGGTATGGGGAGCTCAGTAGGAGGGTCCAGATGCTGGGGGAGTAGGGCTCATTGGGGTGGTCTAGGTACAGCAGGAGTGGGGCTCATCAGGGGGTTCTGGGTACGGGGGTGAGGCTCGGCAGAAGGGTCTGGGTATGAGCATAGGCGCCAACTCCATGGGTGCTCCGGGGCTCGAGTACCCACGGGGAAAAATTGGTGGGGGCTCTGCACTCACCAGCAGCTCCCTGCCCTGCCTCACCCCCACCCCAGCTCACCTTTACCTCCACTCCGCCTCCTCCCCTGAGCATGCTGCTTCTCCTTCTCGCCCTAGCTTCCAAAGCTTGCCGCTGCAAAACAGCTGTTTCACGGTGGCAAGCGCTGGGAGGGAGGGGGGAGAAGGGGAACACAGGGCTCTCGGGAAAGAGGCACAACTGTGATGGGGATTTGGGAAGGGGTCCAATAGGGGCAGGAAGGGGGTGGAGTTGGGGTGAGGACTTTGAGGAAGGGGTTGGAATGGGGGCGGGGTCAGGAGGGGATGGGAGGAGCTCAAGAACCCACCAGTGCTGGGAAAAGTTGGCACCTATTAGTATGAAGGGGTCTGGATGCATGGGGAGCAACTCTCTGTACAATGATCCCTTCCCCTGCAACTGAGGAGTCATGCATGCAGGAAGCATGTGGGGCGGGGGGTGCAGTTCACAGAGTTTTCTACAGCCAGGGGAAAAATCTGGAGGTGGGTCTGACAGCCCCAGGTGCCGTGCAGGGGAAGAGGAAGTCCTGTCCTCCCCAGCAAAGCTGGGATTAACAATTGAGCCTGGCACCGGGTAGAAACCACCAGCCTGGTGCTCCGCAGTCCCACCCCCTGCCCCACAGTGATTTACCTCTCTGCCGGCTGCCCTGGGCACCCGAAACATACCGCTGGGGAGGGTCATATCACTGCTTTTATGGCTTTCCTGTCAGAAAGTCATTTTTCTGTGAGGAAGCAAAGAAATCTGTGGGGGACATACATTCTGCACATGCGCAGGGGCACAGAATTACCCCAGGAGTAAGTCTTGTAGTTCTTAAATGGGGCAAGAACCAAGCTCCTCCCAGTACTGTGTAATAGGAAATTAAAGTATCTTACAACTTCTAGAAATCTTATTGTGAAAGGACAGTTCTCTTTGCCAGCAGCATCAATTCAGAATCATCCATAGGGCCTAATCCTGAGACAACAGGCATCACAGTTATCCAGTTCAGTGAGAGACAGGCACTTAGGTGCTTTTGAAAATTTCACAAGGCACCTATCTGTATCTTTACACACCAAAAAGAAAAGGAGTACTTGTGGCACCTTAGAGACTAACAAATTTATTAGAGCATAAGCTTTCGTGAGCTACAGCTCACTTCATCGGATGCATTTTCCACCAAATGCATCCGATGAAGTGAGCTGTAGCTCACGAAAGCTTATGCTCTAATAAATTTGTTAGTCGCTAAGGTGCCACAAGTACTCCTTTTCTTTTTGCGAATACAGACTAACACGGCTGCTACTCTGAAACCTGTGATTTTACACACCAAAATACCTTTGAAAATGTGTCCCTCCATGCATATCAGGATCAGACCCATACAAAGCAGTGTCTCTGTCATGTGTGTTGTGGGTTCAAGAATATTGTACAAGAAGTGTTAGCATTCGTTATCTTAGTTAATGATCCCTTACAAGAAAGGGCACCATACAGTTTATATGGACGGCAGCAATTCTATTCAGACTGAAAAGGGGTGGTTTACATTTCTCTAGGTGCTCACTCAGCTTAATGATCCTCGCTTCTGTCGGTCCTTTACTTCAGTGATGGCTACCAATGTATGTGAGAACCTTCTGAGAATAAAAAGAGTGACATCTCCATCTTTCTTCCCAGCCAGCAAGAAGCAGATTTAGTGTTGTGGGGGTTTTGTTTGTTTACTTTAATTATTATTGACTAGAGAAGACAGTGTTGGTGGGAGTGAGGGTACTTAGGTGCATAGGTAGGATTTACATTAAGTTCCGAAGCCCCTTGCCTGGTAGAGGAGTCTGTCACATTTTTCAAGTCAAAATTGAACACTCACATGTTAACTGCGGGAAAATTCGTGGTTGTGAATCAGTTCAGAGTCCTGGAGGCAAAGACAGGATGATGAAAATGAGGGATGAAAAATAAACATGTAAGAAATAAGAATGAGGATTATTCCATCTCCTTACTCTTCTTGTTTAATGTGGAGATCGGACCTTTGAAAGGGAACAGGGATGCCTTTTGGTCTGCAATGTCATCAGAATGTGGACAACAGTCAGATCTGTGGGCCTGAAGCTGCTGCAAGTGACATCAATAGCAAATCTCCCATTGACTCCAGGGAAGTAGGATTTGGTCTTTTTATCAAACCCAGCTATCATGGTATCCATACTTTCCTAGGGTTTGAAAGAGACCAGGATGTAGATAGGAGCAAACTGGTTTAGGGTTAGTCTGGAGAAGATGGAAATGTTACTGATAGACAAGGCAAACCATTTTGAGAAACAGGCTAGGGCCTGCACCTATACCAGCACCTTTCAAAGGTATCTATCCAAACTTTGCTAGTACAGTATGTAGCTGCGAGATCACACTGGATACCTCACTGCTATTGGGTTCCCAGGTGACAACAGCAAAATGTAATAGCATTAGGTGAAAAAGGTGAGCCAGTTGTATACTGGTTTTCTCCAGTGTGAACCTTACCTCAGTGATTTATGCCTTTGTGACCTCAAGGCTAGATTATTACAATGCATACAAAAATGAGAGGTGGAAAAGACCTGCCAGGTAATATAGTACATCCTCTTGCCATTGAAGGAGTGTTGCCTACAGTATTTTTACTAGTGCTTTGTCCTGGCTAGTTTAAATGTCTCAGACATTTCCATGCTGTTCCACAGGCTAATAGACTTTGCTGGTGGGAAGTTTTTCCTGATATTCAGTCTTAAATTGTCTCTTAGAATTCATCCCATTCCTCTTTTGTGTCATGCTGTAACAGGATCGCACTCAGCTCTCGCGAACGCCCCCTGGCCGAGTGACTATGCCTGCACTCTCTCTGTTTGAACTCTCCCCTCCGGCCAAGTCATACACAATCTGTCTGTGAGATAAAAGCAAAGCAAACCCCTTTCAGGGTACAAGTCCAACAGAGGTTTCAGAGTAGCAGCCGTGTTAGTCTGTATTCACAAAAAGAAAAGGAGTACTTGTGGCACCTTAGAGACTAACAAATTTATTAGAGCATAAGCTTTCGTGAGCTACAGCTCACTTCATCGGATGCATTTGGTGGAAAAAACAGAGGAGAGATTTATATACACACACACAGAGAACATGAAACAATGGGTTTATCATACACACTGTAAGGAGAGTGATCACTTAAGATAAGCCATCACCAGCAGCAGTGGGGGGAAAGGAGGAAAACCTTTCATCGTGACAAGCAAGGTAGGCTAATTCCTCTCTCAGTTTGTCCCTGCTCCGGAATAGAGCAGTGCCCCAGGGCTCCTTCCCTGGAGGCAATGTCTTCACCCTCTCAGGGTCTTTTTGCCCTCAGCTCTTCAGCTGGGCTGCTACAGTTCAGTCCCCCTTCTGGAGTGCCTCAAAGTCCAAACCACTTCCCCAGGAGCTGCTGGGGGGGAGGGAAAGCCAGGTCTGCCCTCTACTCCAGGTCCCAGCCCAGGGACCCTATAGATAGTAGCCTTTTGCAATGGCCCTTTAAATACACTGATTCTTCTATAGTTCCCTAGGCCACTTCCCTGTGTCTCCAGCACATTCTTCACCCTTACCTCAGGGCCTTGTCCTGGAGGAGTACCAGCAGACATCCCAGAGCACCATCCACTCTCCTCCAGCTCTAGCAAGGAGCTGAACTTGCTCTGGCCCTGCAGCTCTTTTTATACTGACCTGTTGGGCCCTGATAGGCTAGAGTTGCTGTGTGGGAAGCAGTCAGCTCAGTGGACCTCTCTACTGCCCTTTTCTGGGACAGGGTGTGGCAGGGCCACAAGGCCTCCACCAGGGGGCTTCAGGGCCTCATAGATTTTAAGGTCAGAAGGGACCATTATGATCATCTAGTCTGACCTCCTGCACAATGCAGGCCACAGAATCTCACCCACCCACTCCTGCAATAAACCTCTCACCTATGTCTGGGCTATTGAAGTCCTCAAGTCATGGTTTAAAGACTTCAAGGTGCAGAGAATCCTCCTGCAAGTGACCCTGCCCCACGCTGCAGGGGAAGGCAAAAAAACCCCCAGGGCCTCTGCCAATCTGCCCTGAAGGAAAATTCCTTCCCGACCCCAAATATGGTGATCAGCTGAACCCTGAGCATGTGGGCAAGACTCACCAGCCAAATACCCAGGAAAGAATTCTCGTAATAACTCAGATCCCACCCCTTCTAACATCTCACAGGCCATTAGGCCTATTTATCATAAATAGCACAAGATCAATTAATTGCAAAAATCATGTTATCCCATCATACCATCTCCATCTTGAACTTATCAAGATTAATCTTGAAGCCAGATAGGTCTTTTGCCCCCACTGCTTCCCTTAGAAGGCTGTTCCAGAACTTCACTCCTCTGATGGTTAGAAACCTTCATCTAATTTCAAGTCTAAACTTCCCGATGACCAGTTTATATCCATTTGTTCTTGTGTCCACATTGGTACTGACCTTAAATAATGCCTCTCCCTCCCTAGTATTTATCCCTCTGATATATTTATAGAGAGCAATCATATCTCCCCTCAGCCTTCTTTTGGTTAGGCTAAACAAGCCAAGCTCCTTGAGTCTCCTTTCCTAAGACAGGTTTTCCATTCCTCGGATCATCCTAGTAGCCCTTCTCTGTACCTGTTCCAGTTTGAATTCATCCTTCTTAAACATGGGAGACCAGAACTGAACACAGTATTCCAGATGAGGTCTCACCAGTGCCTTTTATAACGGTACTAACACTTCCTTATCTTTACTGGAAATACCTCTCCTGATGCATCCCAAGACCACATTAGCTTTTTTCATGGCCATATCACATTGGTGGCTCATAGTCATCCTGTGATCAACCAATGCTCCGAGGTCCTTCTCCTCCTTGGTTACTTCCAACTGATGTGTCCACAGCTCATAACTAAAATTCTTGTTATTAATCCCTAAATGCATGACCTTACATTTCTCACTATTAAATTTCATCCTGTTACTATTACTCCAGTTTACAAGGTCATCGAGATCTTCCTGTATGATATCCCAGTCCTTCTCTGAATTGGCAATACCTCCCAGCTTTGTATCATCCGCAAACTTTATTAGATTTCAGAGTAGGAGTCGTGTTAGTCTGTATTCGCAAAAAGAAAAGGAGTACTTGTGGCACCTTAGAGACTAACAAATTTATTTGAGCATAAGCTTTCGTTAGCTACAGCTCACTTCATTGGATGCATTCAGTGGAAAATACAGTGAGGAGATTTATATACACACATAGAGAACATGAAACAATGGGTTTTATCATACACACTGTAAGGAGAGTGATCACTTAAGATGAGCTATTAACAGCTGGGGGACAGGAGGGAAGGAAGAAAACCTTTTGTGGTGATAATAAAGGTGGGCCATTTCCAGCAGTTGACAAGAACGTCTGAGGAACAGTGGGGGGAGGAAATAACATGGGGAAATAGTTTTACTTTGTGTAATGACCCATCCACTCCCAGTCTCTATTCAAGCCTAAGTTAATTGTATCCAGTTTTCAAATTAATTCCAATTCAGCAGTCTCTCATTGGAGTCTGTTTTTGAAGTTTTTTTGTTGAAGGATAGCCACTATCAAGTCTGTAATCGAGTGATCAGAGAGATTGAAGTGTTCTCCGACTGATTTTTGAATGTTATAATTCTTGACGTCTGATTTGTGTCCATTTATTCTTTTACGTAGAGACTGTCCAGTTTGACCAATGTACATGGCAGAGGGGCACGGCTGGCACATGATGGCATACATCACATTGGTAGATGCGCAGGTGAACAAGCCTCTGATAGTGTGGCTGATGTGATTAGGCCCTATGATGGTGTCTCCTGAATAGATATGTGGACAGAGTTGGCAACTGGCTTCATTGCAAAGATAGGTTCCTGGGTTAGTGGTTCTGTTGTGGGGTGTGTGGTTGCTGGTGAGTATTTGCTTCAGGTTGGGGGGCTGACAGTAAGCAAGGACTGGCCTGTCTCCCAAGATCTGTGAGAGTGATGGGTCGTCCTTCAGGATAGGTTGTAGATCCTTGATGATACGTTGGAGAGGTTTTAGTTGGGGGCTGAAGGTGATGGCTAGTGGCGTTCTGTTATTTTCTTTGTTGGGCCTGTCCTGTAGTAGGTGACTTCTGGGTACTCTTCTGGCTCTGTCAATCTGTTTCTTCACTTTAGCAGGTGAGTATTGTAGTTGTAAGAATGATTGATAGAGATCTTGTAGGTGTTTGTCCCTGTCTGAGGGGTTGGAGCAAATGTGGTTGTATCGTAGAGCTTGGCTGTAGACAATGGATCATGTGGTGTGATCTGGGTGAAAGCTGGAGGCATGTAGGTAGGAATAGCGGTCAGTAGGTTTATTAGCACACTCCCACTTTTTGTGCCGAGGTCAGTAATAAAAAGATTAAATAAAATTGGTCCCAAAACCAATCCCTGACGAACTCCACTGGTAACCTCCCTCCAGCCTGACATTCACCTTTCAGTAGGACCCGCTGTAGTCTCCCCTTTAACCAGTTCCTTATCCACCTTTCAATTTTCATATTGATCCCCATCTTTTCCAATTTAACTAATAATTCCTCATGTGGCACTGTATCAAACGCCTTACTGAAATCGAGGTAAATTAGATCTACTGCGTTTCCTTTGTCTAAAAAATCTGTTACCTTCTCAAAGAAGGAGATCGGGTTGGTTTGGCACAATCTACTTTTTGTAAAACCATGTTGTATTTTGTCCCAATTACTATTGACCTCAATGTCCTTAACTACTTTCTCCTTCAAAACTTTTTCCAAGACTTTGCATACTACAGATGTCAAACTAACAGGCCTGTAGTTACCCGGATCACTCTTTTTTGCTTTCTTAAAAATAGGAACTATGTTAGTAATTCTCCAGTCATACGGTACAACCCCTGAGTTTACAGATTAATTAAAAATTCTTGCTAATGGGTTTGCAATTTCGTGTGCCAGTTCCTTTAATAGTCTCGGATGAAGATTATCTAGGCCCCTCAATTTAGTCCCATTAAGCTGTTAGAGTTTGGCTTTTACTTCAGATATGGTAATATCTACCTCCATATCCTCATTCCCATTTGTCATGCTATCATTATCCCTAAGCTCCTCATTAGCCTCATTAAAGACTGAGGCAAAGTATTTGTTTAGATATTGGGCCATGCCTAGATTATCCTTAACCTCCACTCCATCCTCAGTGTTTAGCGGTCCCACCTCTTTCCTTTTTTTCTTCTTATTTATATGGCTATAGAACCTTTTACTATTGGTTTTAATTCCCTTTGCAAGGTTCAACTCTACATGACTTTTAGCCTTTCTCAATTTATCTCTACATGTTCTGATCTCAATAAAGTAGCTTTCCTTGCTGACCCCTCCCATCTTCCACTCCTTGTAGGCTTTCTGCTTTTTCTTAATCATCTCTCTGAGATGCTTGCTCATCCAGCTTGGTCTACAACTCCTGCCTATGAATTTTTTCCCCTTTCTTGGGAGGGAGGCTTCTGATAGCTTCTGCAACTTTGACTTGAAGTAATCCCAGGCCTTCTCTGCCTTTAGATCCATAAATGCTTCAGTCCAATCCACTTCCCTAACCAATTTCCTTAATGTTTTTAATGTTAGCTCTTTTGAAATCAAAAACCCTAGTCGCAGATTTATTTTTGTTTATCCTTCCATTCAGTTTGAACTGAATTAGCTCATGATTACTCGAGCCAAGGTTATCCCCTACAACCATTTCTTCTATGAGGTCCTCACTGCTCACCAAAACCAAATCTAAAATGGCATCCCCTTTTGTTGGTTCAGCAACTACTTGATGAAGAAATCCATCATCTATCGCATCCAGGAAAATCTGAGCCCTACTATTATTACTAGCACTTGTCCTCCAGTCTATATCCGGGAAGTTAAAGTCTCCCATGATCACATAGTTCCCATTAGTATTTACTTAATTAAAAACATTAAAGAGGTCTATCCATATCCAAATTAGATCCTGGTGGTCTATAGCACACCCCAAGCACTATCCCAGGGGAGGCTCTAGTCGCTTTCTTCCCCAATGTGATTTTTGCCCAGACAGACTCTGTCTTATCCATTCCATTGCTTTTTATTTCTTTACAGTCTACCTCATCATTGATATACAATGCTACTCCACCACCTCTGCCTTTATTTCTGTCTTTCCTAAACAGCACATACCCTTCAATACCTGTACTCCAGTCGTGACTACTATTCCACCATGTTTCTGTTATCCCTATAATATCTGGTTTCACTTTCTGCACCAGTAGCTCTAGTTCTCCATTTTGTTACCTAGGCTCCTTGCATTGGTATACAAACATCTTAATTTTTTCTGTTTGGCCTCACTCACTTTCTTCACCCGATTAGGCAGGGACATTCTAGTGCCAGTATGATCTATTAGACTTGTATCTACACTACCCTTCCTCCTTATGTCCATTCTCCTATCTACGGCTGTATCCTTTCTTACTTCGTTTTCTTTCCTCTCAAAGTTAAAATCTGATGTGGCGGTTACCTGAACATCTCCCAATCATCCCCCCCAAATTCCTAGTTTAAAGCTCTTTTAATCAGTTGTGCAAGCCTACATCCTAGAAGTCCATTTCCCTCCCTACTCAGATGGAGTCTATCCCAAGAGAACAGTCCTCTGTCCATGAATGCCTCCCAGTGGCCATACATCCCAAAGCCCTCCTTATAGCACCACTGCCAGAGTCGTCTATTGAGCATCATAATCTTGTCACACCTTTGTTGCCCTTCTCTAGGAACAGACAGAATCCCACTGAAGATCACCTGAGCCTCGATTTCCTAGTTCACCCCGTCACACACCCTCACTAATTATTTTCCATCACTGGGTCCCAATTCTCTCACCACAGATAAAGGAACTCCCATTCTTGTCTCAGGGTGTTCTCAGCACCTCACAGGAGCCCACTTTGAAAGCACCACAGAAACATACAGTGCTCTATAAATGTGAGCACCTTGCGACAGAGACTAGCCCTTTTAGAAAGCACCTTGTACAACATGGGTGCGATGGCAAAAAAAAAAAAAAAAAAAAAAAGTATACCTACAATCACAATGGGCCCAATCTTGATGAATGTTTGCAGGTTTTACTCAGATAATCTCCAACTGACTTCAATGGGAATTTGCTTGAGAAAATACCTAGTATGAGCCTCACAGTTTGAAACAATAGTGTCCAGCCTCATTCCCAATGTGCCTGATGAAAAGAATCCTACCACTGCCCCTGAAGCCTATTCCACAGTTCCCTATATATCTCACTCCTAGGAAGGTTTTCATATTAAGATAAAACTTTCATAGTTTCCTCCCATCATGCTAAGACACCTTGTACCATGCTAAATAATTCTACTTCCTCCTTGGTGTTTACATCTTTGATGTAGATGAGTCTCATGTCACCCCTTTAGTCTTCGCTTTGCCAAGCTATACGTACTGAACTCTTAACCTTTCCTCACCAGTCAATCCCTTCAGCCCCAACTGAATGCAGTTCTGTACAAATGATCTTCAGCAGATATCACTGTAATTTAGTTGTCTTCTCCCTGGCCCCCTTTTCACACATTTTACCACAGACTAACAACATATACCAATTCTGTAGCAGTTGAAGGAGATAATGAACTTAAAGTGTAAAACCAGAGGGCATCCTCAGTTTAACTCTGCTAGCAGGGAATCGTTGTGGTAATAAAAAGGCTGTAGCATATGGCTCTACCCTTCTCTAAAGAAAAAGCTAATTGCACAACAATCATTTTTGTACTATGAAAAAAACCTCAGTCAGTAACAGACAGGGAAATAATCCTCTTACATAACAGGTCAAATAATATACTATCAAGGTGCTTTTAACTTCATTCAAATTTGCCCCTTGATAAGTGACATTTTAATTACGTTATTACATAATAAAATATTACATGCTTAGAAACTTATGTCAAATCCACACATCATTAATGCTCCTAAATTAAGCATGGATGGTAGAGCTTAATCTCAGATAAAGAATATTCTGTTGGACATTTTTAACAGGCATGTTTCAGTGTTTGCGACTGACTGTTCAATCTGGCAAAATAACCAATATACTGACCGTAATCCACTTTCTAAAATGAAGAAAAGCAACAAATGGTTTTAAATCTACATTAAAATAATGGTCAGATTTAAATCCAAAGATACCAGGAAGAATAAGATTTCCATGCTGTCTTTAACACAGCTTCATCCTGCTTAGTCCTAGCCATTCACATGAACTTGTAGCCCAAGCGTGGGGGTGGGTGTCAGAATGGCGGATGAACTGCCATGAGCAAAATAAGAACGGCCCATCTCGTGAAGTCAACTTACCTTTTTTCGGGTTCAGACGAGTTAAATTAAAATCACTCCACTCTCCAAACCCAGCTCCATCCCACCCAGGCAATCAAGTCTCTCTTCCTCTTTTTGAGGATAAGGCACCATCTCTGCTGGGCACCACCATTGCTCTGTCTCAAATTTGGCACGGGTTTCCCCTTTAGCAGTGCCCCAGAGTGCGCCTTGGAAACCACAGTGCTGGTCAAATGACACTCAGGATATGGCTTTTGCAGCATGCTATGCATCTGGGTGGACCCAAGCATGACAGCCCCAGTGTGGCGTGAAATGTAAATAGTAGCAGTGTCCCTCAAAGAAAACTTTGCTACTAGAGAGGGCAGAAGGAGGGTCACAAACCTTTTCTAAAAGATATTGCACTGCCAGAGAGGCAAACCCACTTTTCCCTCTGAAGATTTAACTACTACTGGAGGTGGGGACTGAACCCACAATTAGACCTCAATCAGGGAACTAAGGACTGTTAGCAGATCCCATGCTGGGAAAAAGAGCTGGGGGATTGTCACGGAGACCTATGGGAGGAACCAAGGGGGGGTGTCTTAGACATAAAATAAGCATGTGGCCACTTAAGGCTTCATGCCTAAAGGAGCACCACCAGCAGCAACCAAGAAACCATTTTGTTTATTTTCAGTCAAGCAACTTTTCTCCCTTTGAGGAATTGCTGCTCAGCTGTCCCCTTGCTATGCCTTTCCCACCTGCCCTCATACTGGACAGAAGCAGGGGCACCTTTCTGAGGATGAAATAATTCAAACAGGGGACTGGAACAGTTGCTGAGCCCAACGGGAGGAAAGAAGCAGAGAGTAATGGGGGAAAAGGGGCACCAAACCCCATCTTAACTGTGGACACAAATGGATCTAGAGCCACGTTTGCAAGTGTATTTCAAACAGTCTGGGTGTCCATATAAATCTGGATGCTACTCTGAACAAAGCCAAATCTTTTGTGGTGTGCCCATCACTACTATATACTGTATTGCTACAATATCTAGGCGCGGAGAGGGTGAGTTAGGGACAAAATGGACAGCCTTATCTCTACATTTCTTTGCATATCTAACATTTGGATTGTGCTGGCTGATATATAAAGTGATTTTATTCATGGCCTGGTCTTATCTCCTTAATCCTATTGTTATTTTTACAAGTCACTATACATAAAAACTCCAGTCAATCTGTGCAACAAACAATGCAAAATCTTATTTGTGACTTTTACTTCTATTTACACCAATAGCTCTTTGTTGAAGCAAAATGCATTTTAAAAGGATGATCTGTGCTAGGCGAATACCCATGCAATTAACAAATTCCAGAGGCACAACTGCAAAATTCAGCCACTCTATAGTAAACAACCTGGGTCAAATTAATCTAAGCTATAAGCACTGCTAAAACATTTATCACTAAGACATCTAGGTGCTGTACATGGATTACAAAAAAAAAAGTGGGATTTGTCCAGAAGGGACTATCAATTTTCCATTAATTTTCTGTCCTTCTTGTTGGTTTTAGTAATTAGATTAAAATAATGAAAGTTATACAGTGATCACAAGTTTGTAACTCACCAAGTCTGAAGTACTGAAATCCTTGATGTTATTTTGATGCAGATTTTGCACTAATATTTTGTTTTGGTGTGTCTGCCTGTCTGTACAGTGTGTGTTTTCACAACGATAGGATTGTATGCAATGTTCCACTTGCATTCTGTCTCTGATAACGGAAGCTGTCTATAAAAGTGAGGTTGAGTCTGAAAGAGGACTGGAATGACAAAGAAAAACAAAAAGGCTGGATTCGCTCCTGTATTTGATATCTGCTTTGCATTGGAGAGTGGGAGGCTGTCTAGAAGCTGGTTATGGCGCCCTGATTCTCTGGGTTGGTCTGTGCCAGCTCCAGCCCAAGTATGGGGGCTGCTCTAACTTACACTAGTGATTGTAAAGGACCACATGCCAGTTGGAAGCTGGCAGCGCAGAACTCAGACTTGCTTGCTGGTGTCCCCTGCTCCCAACACACTTCTTCCTCTCCTAAAAGAGTGGGGAATGCAATTGGTGCAAGAATTGAGAATCTGGTCCCAAATCTGTGGTGTCCTTACCATTGACATCAATTTCAGTTTGCATACACACAAAAAATAGGGTGGAGGATACATATTAAAAAATGCTGGTACATGAGAATCTTATGACAATGTTCCTTTAAAAATGATAACAGCCAGAGTGAGAGTAGGAATGGTTCTGGAAAGCAAAGCTTATAATAAAAGGATTATTTATTAATACTGTTGCTGGAAATTCCCTGGAAACTGTATTTTCCATAAATGACATCTGCATGTCAATCTAAACTCCCACCTTTTTATTTCTTAGCAAAACATTGTATCCATTATTGTTCCTCTTGCCGCTTTGATCCCTTCTCAGCACTCTAATTTCCTCTTTCATATGCGTGCTACTCTGAGTCCCAGCCCCTCCTTTTTGCACTAAACCCTCCTCACATTCTCCATCTCATGCTCCAATTCCTTCTCAACGCTTCCCTCCCACACTGAACCCCAACATAGTTAGCACCCTGATTCCTTCCTTCTCTCTCTGCTCTCCGCCTCTATATTCCCCTTTTGTGCCCCCCAATACATCCCTCATCCATGGACCCCTCTTTTTCTGCCATATTTCACTGCTCTGTGTAAGGCTCAAAATGTGCCAGTATTGCTTGAGACCAACCCAACAATAGTTTGCTCCCACCTCTCACAGGTGTTACTTGTGTACGCATGGACCATATTTCCTTGATGGCACCACCTATACAGCTATAGAGTTTGCCACACTCTTGCAAGGATTGTACTAAGTAATTTCCTCCCCATTTGTTTCAGTCATTGAAAGTAGAGCCACCCTCCCAGGACTTGAATAGATTCCTTTCTGAAGAACTGGTGACATAGCTGTTGCACCAGCCTCATGCTGTGGAAAGAGCTGCTGACATTCTGGTAAAATTTGCCAAGGGCTGGGGCTGCATATTTTTGTCAATCTCACACAATGACCTTGGTCAGGCCACATCAGTACATGGATGGGAGATCTCCAAGGAAAATCCAAGGTACTAGATGAAGTGGCATTACGGATTCAGTAAACGCCACCCTAAAACAGCAGAGAACCTGTGGCCTGGACTGCTTTTAAGTAGCAAAAGTGAAAAAAAAAAACCCAGGGGTTCTGACTCTTTGTGATACTAAAGATACTATGACACTTTTTGTAAGTGTAAATAGAGTATCCTGGCCAAATTCTAATCTGGATAGTTGTATTTTGTCTATATAAAATAATCCTTATAGTGTCAAATAGCTACACTATCCTTCCTCACTTGAAGACCTAAATTGTTATTCAGTGTTCTATATACTACTCATCAGTTGTGGTGTTCTATCTCAGAGATGGATGGCTGTATTTTAGTGATGTGGTCAGAAGATTACTGTAAACAGTTTACAACGTGTTTTGGATTCTCTGGATGAAGGACACTACATAAATATAAGACATTATTTGATCGGATTCCTCTCCTACTCTGTCTCAGTAACTGCTACCACTGAACTCTGCATCTGGTAAGGTTTACCTCTGCATTCCAACTAAGTGTAATATCAGCCATTCTGTGTTGACAGGAAACAGTAGGGCAGATGACACAGCACAGCAACTGATAATAGGCAGCACAATTTAAAATAATTATAGAAATCAATATAAAACAAAAATCTCTCTCTTTAGGAAGTAAAAACTCTACAATGCTCAAAACTGCTACTACTTCAGTCACGTCTTAGCTAACGCATGAATTTAGCCAATAGTTTTGGACCAGCACAGATCTGTTTAAAATAAAGTTGTTTCAAAAGTTTGTGAAGTATTTTTTATAGTTAATCCTTTCATGCCCATACTGTTCTTCTTTCCTGATGTAGCACCCTGAGTTAGTCAATCAATGGCCACAGAAATCATATTATCTTAAATAATGGTTGTGTCAGAAAGGAAATATTAGGCTTGTTTTGTGAGAAAAGTACCATGAATTTGTTCCCCCCTCCCCAAATTTCCTTCCCTGACTACAATCCTCCAGCTACAGAATCCATACAATTGTCATTGTCACTCCGATCTTATTGTCTCTGCTCCCTCAGGCTACTCCAATCCTGTCAACTCCCTGTGCTGCTCCAATCTCTTCTAAACTCCTTTGTGCTTCACCAATCCCTAGTTAATTCTTCAAGCAACTCCAATCCCTCTTTTCTATCAGCTTCTGTGCTCTGGGCTACAAATTACTTTTTTTCCACTCAAAATTTATGAAGAATATTTCACTTGCCTTTAAACAGGAAGTGCACTTTGATAAATAGACTGAAAATATAGATTGCAAAATCTCAAAGAGATTTGGAGGTTTGGTTTGAATAATCAACTGAAAGTTTGGGAGTCAGATTCTACACAGATTTTCACAGTGCACATCCCCAGTAGATTTGCATGAAGTAGGGTAAATTGGTACAGAAGCTAGCCTCAAGATATTTTTCTGAATCCGTTCAAGGCTCACTTATTAACTTTCTCTCAGTCCCTCTTTGCATCTATCCAATCAAATCCTTCATCTGATGTTCCACTCTCTCCCCTAGATCCCAACAGGACCCCTAAACCCTAACTCCTTTAAAATAGTCAGCCCTTTACCTTTGCTTACATTTCCTTGGACATTTGAGATATGGCTCTCTCTGCTGGCCTCCAGCCATCTACTGTGCTCAACTCTTCAATGCTCACAGGGCCCCAGAATGTATTATCCCACCTCTGATCTCCAAGAAGCACTGGAATTCACCAAGTCTGAAGACAGTGACCAGCTCAGCCTAAATCATCATCATCATCTGTATTGTGGTAGCACTGAAAGGCCTGATTCAGGCTCAAGGGTCCATTATGATAGGCACTGTACAAACACCCAGTCAGAGACAGTCCCTGTCTTGAAGAGATTACAATCTGAAAGGAAAAACGGATGAAGGACTGAGAACGGGATACAACATACAAGCAAAGTTCTCAGGATGATGACAGGCACATGTCTCGTTAGTCCCATGTTTTGTTTTGCTTTCTAAAATAAAAACAAAGTAAGTGCCTGGGTTCTTTTTCTGCATGTTGTAAACTATGATAGACTCAGAAATGTAGGGCTAGAAGGCGCCTCAAGAGGTCATCTAGTGAGTCCATCCCCACACACAGGATTAAGTGTATTTAGACCATCACTGACAGAGGTTTGTTCTTACACGCCTCCAGCGACAGGGATTCAACAACCTTCTAGGTAACCTGTTCCAGTGCTTAACTATACTTAGTGACTTCCCCCCCATCCAATATCCAATTAATCTCTCTTACTGCAAATTAAGCCAGTAACTTCCTGTCCTACTCAATGGACATGGGGAACAATTGATCACCGGTACTCTATTTATAACAATCTTTTACATATTTGGTCATTGTGTCCCTCTTCAGTCTTTTCTTGACTAAATATGCCTGATTCTTTCAACTTTTCCTCAGTGGTTTACTAAATCTCTTATTTTTATGCTCTCTCTGGACTCTCTCTAATTTGTCACATTTTTCTTAAAGTGTGGTTCTCAAAACTGTACACAATACTCCAGATAAGGCCACACCAATGAAGAGTAGAGTGCAATGATCACCTCCCATGTCAGATATATTAAACTCCTGTTAATACATCCCAGAATTACATTTCCCTTTTTCACAATATCAGAGTGTTGACCAGAGGGGCTCCGGAGTGAATTTAAAGGGCCGGGATGGTAGTGGCAGCTGGAGCCCTGGGGCCCTTTAAATCCCCCATGGAGCCCAGCCGCCACTACCCCAGGGCTCAGGCAGCAGGGCTCAGGTGGGGATTTAAAGGGCTTGGGGCTCTGGCAGCTACTACCACAGCAGAGCCCCAGGCCCTTTAAAGCTCTGCTAGAGCCCCGGGGTAGCTGTGGCAGCCGGGAGCCCCCAGGTCTCCTCGGTGATTTAAAGGGCCCGGAGCTCTGCTGTGGTAGTGGCAGCTGGAGCCCTGGGCCCTTTAAATCGCCCCCAGGCCCCGGGGTTCCCAGCTGCCTCTGCAGCTGGTAGCTCAGGGGTGATTTAAAGGGCCTCGGGCTCCCAACCGCCACTACCGCAGCTGGAGCCCTGGCCCTTTAAATCAAGATTTAAACGGCCCAGGGATTTAAGGCCCCGCATCTTCTGGTTAAGGCCACGCCCCTTCTGGTTGAGGCCATGCCCCCTGCTCAGGACTCCGGCATACCAGTATGTCCTCTAACTTACTTTCACCCCTGGTTTTGACTCCTATTCAGTTTGTGATCCATTAGAATCCCCAGATCCTTTTCAGGAGTACTCTGTGTAACCAGTTATTTCTTATTTTGTATTTGTGCATTTGATTTGTCCTTCTTTAGAGCAGTCCTTTGCACTGGTCTTTACTGAATTTCATCTTATTGATGTCAGACCAGTTTTCTAATTTATCAAGATCATTTTGATGTGCAAAGGTTTCATCCACCCTGGTTCTGTGCCAACACTACTCCTGGACAGATTTCTTGAGGAGATCTTTGTTGGGGTAGCCTTCAAGACCTTATCCAATTGGTTCCCAAGAACTCAGCTCTACTTTGAATTCATCACTGAGGTCTCATTATTAGCATACAATCGAACTATACTTGAGCTGATCAAGATCAAGCACGGAGAGTGGGTAAAGCAGTTTTAGCAACTCTCATGGTTTTGTCATGAGTCTCATGATAATTGTTTTCCTTAAAGCCCCAGCTCCTGGAGTCAAGTGGAAGTGCTTTCAGCCTTCGTTCTTAAAGAAAATAAGTTTCTAGTCCTCATGGCTATGGGGAGAGCTTCAAAATGTGACCCCAATACACCCTAAAGGCTCAGAAAGCAAATAAAAAGAATGCCACATCTATCATTTTTACATAATCCCCTGATTTTTGAACATTTGGGGTTGGCAATATTGGTAAAGGGTATACCACACACCCAACATATAGCTTCATAAATCAGTCTATAGAGACACTTACACTGAATACTATTGATTGATACATCATATCACTCACTTTATGACTGATCTACTTATTTTTGTAGACAATTCCTAACTAGACCATGAGCTTTCATGCAGTGCACTATGCATTAGGCCACAGCTGCAAGCTATTACACATTGTTTACTATTCAACTATCTTTTACATATTTACAAGGCTACTGTAAATTCATGCTTTGTTCATTGTTTCGTGTCCTTGCTCAAAATAAACCTACAGTCTTGAGGTGAAGAATGATAAATATCCCAGGTCTCCCATAGAAACAGTGTGCTAGAAGCACAGAGGATTAAGGCAGAAAACTTGGCCCCGTGGCCTGAGGTGGTGGCACCAATATAGCAACAAGTTAATGGGTTGCATGAAGCCCAGTCAATTGCTTCCTGTCAGTTACCTGCTGCCAGAGGACCCAGAGAGGGGGGAAGGGCACCCTCAGTCCACAGTGCTTCCTAAGCCCTACAGATCACCCCACAACATGGTCGGAGCAGGGGTAGGACAGAGGAGCTTGGGAGTGACTCAGCTGGCATGTAGAGTACACCAAGTCTGCTGGGGGAGGGCACATGAAGATTTTTGGGAGGGGACAAAGATTCTATGGATCTATGCCTCAATCCAGACCAGACTAAGAAGGATCTTTTTTCCCCTCTCTGTCTCTGGGAGTGTTACACAAGGTTGTACAATATATGTTGATGCACTAGCCTTTCCTGTATTTAGACAACAAGATCCTGCACTTTCAAGTAAACACCATGTTGAGGCTTGTGTTTATGAGGTTTTGATTTGCATCCAGAGTGAAAACATGTTTGTCAAGCATCAGCCTGATGCGATCTGAAGCAGCTGAAATATTAAAATGCACAAAAAGAGAATATATAATAGAAATGCTGGCAGACCTTTAATTATTGCCATGCTTGTGGGCACCTACATAATTCAAATTAAAACCCTCTCCCCTTCCTTGCATTTTTAAATAAACCTCATGTAGTTTGGACTGAAGGACTGTCCTTGCTTGTCCTTTTCTCTCAAAATGGTTGGAATAATATGCCTGAATACAGAACTAAAATTAAGGGCACTCTTGTCCAATTGTTGGTACAATATTAAAAAAAAAAACTAGATAATATAGGCTGGGTTTTGAGGGGCATTGTTGATTCCACAGTCCCCAACTCCTCCACTTAGTAAGGGTCGGAATACTCATTAATAGTAAGACTGAAGCACTGTTGCAGGTTTCCCTACAGCAGCGCTTTCAATAGTGCTGGCTGGCAGCACAGCAGAGTATCCTTGCTGAACGGGGCACAGATGCTCTCATTTTCCTCTCCCTTTCTATAGGCAGATTCTTGAGGCCGATTCTTTCCTCAGCTGCAATGGCAAAGATCTGGAGCAACTCCACCAAAGTCAACAGAATCACTCTAGATTACATGGGTGTAACTGCAATCGGAATCTGGCTCCTTATCAAATATTGTGGCAAGAAAGTTAGCTATTTAGGTTAATTTCTGCAACTAAATTGGTTTATATAGGATGAGCACAGCACCTGAAAAAGTATAACAGGCCCTACAAAACAGCAGCTCCCACCTCCTCCTGAGGAGAATGGTGGGAAAACATGGAGGAGATATACTTACACTCCTAGCTGGCAGATGAAGTATATTCACATCATGCAGCTGTTCTCTTGCAGGAAATGCATTACCTGTCTCTCCCGTATGTATAACCTCATACAATTCATAGTGGCTGACTTAATGCAGCCTTTCTGAGAGTGATGAAATTATCTACAACACTTATCACTGTCACGCTGTCTGGAGTAGCTCACCACGCGACCATGAGTGCCTACCTCAGGGCAGACTGTCAGAAACCACTCAGATACCTCAAACTGGTGGTGTGTTCTATAACTAGATTTCACCAAGCCATCTTATGAACTCTTGGATCACTGTACCTATCTTACCATGGAGTCAAAGACAGTTCTCTAAGGGTATGTTTACACAGCAACTAGACTGCCAGGCTTGGAGTCTACACAGGAATGAAACAGCCCCATAGCCCAAGCATGAGTTGGCTAGCGCAGGCCAGCCATGGGTGTCTAGTTGCTGTGTAGACATACTCTTAAACGCTCCAGTCTATCTTGCCTCCCAGACAAACTGGACTTAGTGATAAATGGTCACATACCACCAAAAATAAATAAATAAAAAATCACACAATATTCAGGTTGCTTCCAGTCCCAAGAGACTAGTCAGTCACTTACCCCAGATCAGTTGGTATCCTAGATCTTTCCCCAAAGACAACATCTGTAGCCAATCCTCTAATAAACTACCTAAAGGGTTATTAACTAAGAAAAAGAAAGGAGAGAGTTATTTACAGGTTAAAGCAAGTAAACATATGCACACAAATGAGTTGCTATCCAAATCCCAAGAGTAATAGAGTTGTAGTGATCTGTCAATCCAAAGCGTCTTTTAGGGCAGACCTTGGAGGTAATCGCTGGGGATTTATGGGTTCAGTTTGGTTTCTCTGGCCCAATGAAAGTTCAAGCAGCAAAGAGATGAAAAATCTTCATGTCACCTCTTTTTATTTCCCTCTTCCAGCATTCCAAGTGATGGGATGAGGCTTTCTGCACCTATTTCTCCACGAGTGGGGCAATTAACAATGGTTTTATCTTTTAATGGCCTACTTGAATTTTGATAGTCCTTCTGGATGGGAGGGGATTCCCGTGCCTGGGTTCACAAGTTCAGAGCAAACATTTTCAAAGTTATAAAGCAAACTTGCATACAGTAACTCCTCACTGAAAGTCGTCCCAGTTAATTTTGTTACGTTGCTGATCAATTAGGGAACATGTTCATTTAAAGTCGTGCAATGCTCCACTCTTACGTTGTTTGGCTGCCTGCTTTCTCCACAGCTGGCAGCCTCCCTATGCCCCCCACCCCCGTCCCCATAGTGCCTCCCGCCCCCCGGCAGACCCCGCAGATCAGCGTTTTCCTCCTCCTCCTCTCCCCCCTGCCTCCTGCCCACAGCAATTAGCTGGCTTGCGGCATTTATGAGGGAGGAGCAAGGACTTGGCGCACAGGCTCCCCCTTCCTCCCCTGCCTCCTGAACAATGCAAACCAGCTGATTGCCCCTGGCAGGAGGAGCCTATGTGCCAAGTCCTCGCTCCCCACCCCTCCCTCCTGCCTCACAAGTCAGCTGATTGCCCCATGCGGGGGTGGGGGGAGTGAGGACTTGACATGCCTCCCCCCTACCTTCCCTGCCTCCTGCCCATGGCAATCAGCTGGCTTGCAGCATTCAGAAGGGAAGGGGGAGGAGCAAGGACGCAGCGTGTGAAATAAAGGGGGAGGAGGTGGGGGGGAAGAAGAGATGGATCAAGGGTGAGGGCTTGGGGAAAGGGGTGAAGTGGATGAGCCAAGGGTTGAGCCCCTTGCCCTGGGCAAAGTCAGTGCCTGTGCTTGCAAGAACACCAAGAGGAGCGGCTGGACAATCCATCCTCTTCCATTCTCTGACTCCACCACCTCAACCAAGCTTCATACTCAGCAGTGATGATTGTAGTATTAAATTGTTTCTTTAAAATTGTTTAAAACTTATACCTGTATTAAATTGCTTGTTTAAAATTATTTAAAATGTATATAAATGCCTTTTTTCTGGCAAAAAAAATTTTCCCTGGAACCTAACCCCCCTATTTACTTAATTCTTATGGGGAAATTGGATTTGCTTAAGATCGTTTCACTTAAAGTCGCATTTTTCAGGAACATAACTATAATGTTAAGTGAGGAGTTACTGTATTTTCTTAGAGTGTGTAATACAGACATTACAAGTGAGATTATGGCAAGCAGTAATTTACAGCATTTCATAGAATCTAAACATTAAATACATTCTTATATGACTAATACCAATTCTGAGCAAAGCTAACATACAGGTGGACTGGTCTGGTCTTCAGCTATGAGTTTGTTAGTTCTTAGCTAATGCCTGCAGCCGGGGCAAGAGCTGGTACCTGGTCTGCCAGCATCACAGCCACAAACTGAGAGTCCACTATGCTAACCAAAGCTGCATCATTTCCTTACATGTTTTACAATGTAATTTAACTTGGGCACTGTTATTTAGTTCTTGTTTATTTCAGTATTGTTTGAAAGAGGCCTGGTCTAGTTCCCCAAATGCAGGACTAGGAGACAAATTCCTGAGTCCGTAATCTTGGCTGAGACACCAAATCCTTCTGTGGCCTTGAGCAAGTCACTTTGCCTCTCTGCCTTAGTTTCCCCATGTGTAGAATGGAGATAATGTTTATCTACCTCCCAGAGATGTTGAGAATTCATTAGTCAACTGGTCTGTTTTTAAGTGAAAAGGGAAGAGCATTTTACAAATGTTAAATATTGTTTCCTTGGGACCACACATACAGCACGGATACTTCAGAAGCTCAAGAAATGTGAAGTTGAGAACACTGGGTTTTTCACCCTAGCAGGACCTGGGCGGGCTGAAGAGAGGACACACACAGTGATGGGGTGTGACTCACTACTGCGGCACCTCCTGCTGGCTGTATGGGGAATTAGCACTGAGCACCTCTTCTGGTGGTGTCTTGCCCACTGTCACCTCTGTTCCTGGACCCACGTCACACCCAGGACCACAGCATTCTCTTCAGTGACACTACCCTCTGGCTGTACCACACTATGTTTCCCCCACTTCCGGGGGGACCTGCAGCCTACTGTCTGGCCACTACCTTCAGTGGCAAACTGCAGTCCACAGTCTAGCCACTTCCCACGTGGCTCCAGCACCCTCTTTGCCCTTGCAGGGCCTCAGTCTGCAGATCCCTGCAGCCTGCCAGGGGCTGCCTTTAGCTCTCTGGGTCTCTGCCTGAAGAACTGCTCTGTCCAGGGTGCTTGCTGTCCTCTGCCTGCAAGACAGCCAGTCCTCCTCCCCTCTCAAGCTCCTGCTCTTTTCTGCAGCCCTTCTTATATGGGCCAGCCTGGCCATTCCTGTGATTGGCTGCCTCCTGAACAGCCCTTCTGTCATTGGCTGCCGCCTGAACAGCCTCCCTAGGGCTGCATTTAACCCCTTTTCTGCCAGTGTGGGGTAGGCGCCGCATCATACACCCTCCTCCTTAAGACCAACCACCTGGGTGCGGGGGAAAGAGAATTACCTTCCCTGCTTCCCATGCAGCTTCAACCGCAGGATATCCCTCTCCTGCCTCAGTTTCTCCATCAGGAGGCACCATCTGCCTTACTCCTCCAGGGTCTTAGTCCCTATCGTGTCATGTTCTGCTCCTGTGTGAGTTCCCTTGTCCATCAGGGGATTCTTATCCATCCCTTTCCTATTACCCCCTGCTAGGTGTGAGAGAGGGCTCCTCACCGGGTCCACAGTAGTCACTGCCAATCCCTCTGGGCAGTCTCGGACCCCGCCCGGCTCTCAGGCATCCCCTTTTTATCCCATCTTCTCCAAAGGGGGCATTGCCTTTTTAATATGGCTCACTTCATGGTGCCGGAAGCAAGCCCTTTGCCTCCCCTTGGCCATGGGCCTCCCATCGTCCTTCCCTTGCTCAGACCCTTCCTCTAGGCTAGCTTCAGCCCTGCAACAAAGAGGGCACTCCCTCTTCAGGTGCCCCTGTTGCCCACGAGTCCAACATGCCCATCTGCTCCCTGTTCTCCTCACAGGGAGGACTCTTGGGCTCCTGCCCCTTCCCAGTCTCTGGGAGAGGCTTCTGTCCCCACATCCCGGTAGGGCACACTCTCTTCCAGTGTCCATGTTGCCCACAGGCATAACATTCACTTGGCCCAGCTGCCGGCCCTGGTGCCGAGTTTCCTCTCTTGCTCTCCCCATGGCCTCTATGGACCCCACACTTGCAGCAACTTGAATAGGTACAGCTGCTGCTCTGTTAGTCGCTGAGGCCTGCAGGTACTCCTGTGCCTCCCATTGTCTCTGCTGGGTTGTGAGTATCTGCAGCAGCAGGGTCTGATGCCACCCTTGCTGCTTGTCGGCCTCTTTTCGCAGGGGCACCAACTTTGGAGTCCAGTCCGGGAAGCCACAAGAACCCTTTGCAAAGAAGGCCTCTGCACACCCCGACTCCATTGTCTCCAGCTTCTGTGTCCCTCAGTCTTTCAACTCTGAGACAGGCAATCATCCCCACAGTCCTCTATCTTCCCCTTATATCAGGGGTGACCAGTGTGCCCACATTCTCCACCATGTGTGACAGGCTGCGACTCACCACTGCGGTGCCTCCTGCTAGCTGTACGGGGAATTAGTGCTGCACCCTCTTCTGGTGGTGTCTCACCCACTAACATCTCTGTTCCTAGACCCACGTCACTCCCAAGACCACCGCGTCCTCTTCAGTGACACTGCCCTCTGGCTGTGCCACACTATGTCTCCCCCCACCCCTTCTGGGGGGACCTGCAGCCTACTGACCTTCTGAGCTGGGCCAGCCCAGCCCTGGTTGGCTGCCTCCTGCGTAGCCTCCCTAGTGCTGCTTTTAACCCCTTTTCTGCCAGTGTGGGGCAGATGGCCCATCACACTCACCCACAGAGGGGAAGGGGCATGCAACATGTAGCAATTTTTACTCTCCTAGTAGGTGGATATTGAAGTGTTCCAATTCCTAAGAGAGGGTGAAGGATTAATGACATGCTGAGGATAACTAAGGGAATTAGTAATGGCGTACAGGGACTCTCCTGTAGGTCACTCATTCAAGTCCAGCTAGATAGATAGTGACCACAACCTGTTACTGTCTGGTGGCCAATGTGAAATCAGTTGGTTGCCAAAGTTCAGTTCCAAGTGGATGAGAGTACACACCACCAAACATCCTACCAGCACTGGAAATCTCAGCAGCGAGGCCCAGGAGTGGGTGGGCTCACCGTCCCATCTGTATAGGTGGCTCTTCCAGAACAGGATTGAAGCACATTGGCCCAGCCGTGTGAGGAAGCTTGTACAGCTACTACCCATGCCATAGCTATTCTGTGGGGGAGAGGAAGGACTTCAGGCTCCAGGTTTATTAATCCAGAACCTTTCACCAGCTCTAAATTTTGTTTCAAAGAATTACAAAGGAAAACAACCCACTCTGTCCAGCTAACATATTGAGACCCTGTCTCAGGGAACTGAAGGATGCCTGGTGTACATGCTAACTGCTGTCACTGGTGTGCAGGAAAATCTGTGATCAGATGATTGGAGCATGCTGCTGCCCTTGCTCTTGTCTTGCCAAAAAAGAGACAGAGGGAGCAATAAAAAGTAATAGCTTTCCTAATTTGGCATCTAAAGAGAATGAGAGAGACAAAAACAATTACACATGCTTATCTTTCACCAGTGCCATCCTGCACCCTCATCAAAATGAGAGCTGCCTCATCATGAAGACAATACTAAAAGCATGTTTGAATGACACTGTCACTTGCAAAGGGGAAGCCATACTATGGAGAACTGGCACAAGCCTAGGAGAGGATGAGGGTGACACATGCGTACCACTGTTCACGTTCCCTCTCCACGTAGCTGCAGCTCTTGTACATGCTCACACCTGATCCCACCTTCTCACGCCCCCAACCTCCTCAAATACGCCTGCATATATTTGTTCGTGAATTGCTTCATGACATGCTTTGCTCTGTCTGCAATGCACTTAATGGGCCTGATTCTTCTCCCTCTTACACCACTGTAAATCTGCTGATGCCAATGGAGATAGACAAGAATAAAACTGGTGAAAGTGAGATCAAAAGAAGGCCCAATTCACAGTGATTTTTTAAATATATCTATGTAGACTATGGGCTTGGTCCAATGCTCACTGAAATCAGTAGAAGAATGCCATTGATTTCCAAGGGTTTGGATCAGGTCCTAGACGAGGGAGTATCTTTAGACACAAACTGTAGGCCAGACCCACAGTTGATATAAATCAGAGTAGTTGATGAAATCAATAGAGCTTTGTCAATTTACACCAGTTGAGGATCTGTCCCAGTGCGATGAACTTTTTTCAAATGACAAATCATATATTACTCTAAAGACAGAGAAAAAGCCATGAAATCTGTTCTTTATGTTACTTTCTCCACGTCAGCAATGGCTGCAGTGGCCCCAGATGGACATGTTATGTGACCACAAACACCAGGGTAGACGGTGTGACTGTGCGTGGCTGGGGAACGGGCTCACACAATCAAGAATGGGGTGTGAGGTGTTCACATGACAGCCTCTCAATTATGATGCGCTTCATAAAATGGAAGAGTTTGAGAACCCTTGGTCTAATTTATATTAGGTATAACTTAGGGTGCAGGGAGAGGGAATCAGTTAAAAAAAGAAAGCTGACAGATGTCATAACTCTGTTGGATCTTAAAGCAAGTCACTTTTGCCTGCTATTAAGAAAGTTGCTGCTCCTCCATGAAGCCATCTCTTTATAAGGTTTCTAATGCGAATGCCTTCTCTTTACAGAGTTGTTCATGTCTGTGCAGACCCATTCCGTCATTAAAAGAGCTTGTTTTAAAATAATTTTGCCACAGAAAATGATGGAAAGGAATCACTTACAGAAGTGCAGTTCTCCACCCACTTCTTACCACTGTAGTGTGCTCAAGTAGAATCCTATGCCTCATTGTGTACCAGAAGAAGAGGGGTTATATATTATGGCCAAGATTTCAAAACAACAACAAAAGTGGGAGCCTAAACTTAAGAGCCTAAATCCATATGTGGACATCTAAATAAGTGGCCTTGTTTTCAGAAGGGCCGAGCATCCACTAGTTCCCACTGATTTAACCTCACAGTTCCCCTCTTCCTTCGCACCAAGCCCCTTCTGTACATGGTGTTTGTACGATTGCGATAGTACTGACACACTCATGTGCACCAACAAAACATCCTGCCCTGGTTCTTGCATGGAAGAGGGTGGGGAGGAAAAAAGGATACTTTAATCCTCCCTCAAGATTTTTGCTAAGCAGCACAACAAAAGGCCAAACCCAACCGAGTATATCTTCCATGGTACTGAATATTTCTTCCTCTTGATACAATTCGTTTTACCCCTTGGCCAAAGGCCAGTACAAGGCCTATGTACCACTTCAGTTCCACTTAAAGCCCTCAAAATACAGTGTAAGTGGGACTCACGTGGTGCATAAGCCTCATGTTGGCCCTCTGCACTGCAGTGAATGTCACTTGGTAACGCCTTTGTTTTGTGAGACATTTGAGCCTTTTATTTGGCTAACTGGATTCTGAGGCAGCTCACTCTACTTTGTTCAGTCTCTTCTCTCCGCACTGGAGCCCCTTCAGTGGCCTCAGAGAACATCCTGTACCCTGCTGAGAGATCCACTCACAGGAGGACACAGCAGCTGGAGTGACAACGTGCAGGGTCCTTCAATCTGGCCAAGGAGACTGAGAATTAAGTAAACAACTTTGTCTCTCTAATATTCTGGGACTGCTACAACAACACTGCATACAAGCTGGAAAAGAGGTGAGACCAGGAGATGCATCATCTGAAAGAAACAAGAATCACCCGTCACTGAAAGTAGGAGGCCTTTCAAATATGTAAGTGCATCACTGAAATCACAGCAGAAAAAAGTGGTTTTAAGAAAGGTATTTAGTCTATTTAGCGAAGGGGCCAAATTCATCCCTTGTATAACTTTATTGAAGCCAATGGAGTAACACCAGAGTTGGATTTGGCCTACCAGGATTAAATCATGGGTACCAGTGGGTAATATTAATTTGAAATATTGGGGGGGGGAAGGCGGGAGGAATGATCCACTTAAAATTCCAGGATAAGTTATTTTTTGGTCAAATCCACAGCTATGTTGATTAGCTTTACTCTGGTTGCTAAGCAACATGGTCCTTTGTCTATAGCTACACTGTTTTGGAGGAGAATGCGTAGGGATAAAATTAAAACAGCTTCTATATTACAAAAATTCGGTGGCTTTCCTCAACTAAATAGAAACCAAAATCTGTCTCCTTGACTTTCACCTCTCTTTATCTATATATATATCCAAAAAAAACAAAAAAAAAACAAAAAACCCCACACACTCTGAAGACAATTTTTTGAAAAAAAGCTCTAGAGGGTTTAATCTGAGAATATGTATTTTAAGGATCTTCTATGCCTGAGAGAGAAGCCAGCACAAGTCACAAGCTCTGTAAATGCAACATCAATATTCACTGGCTGTATCCCTAACTGACATTTTTTTAAAAAGAAAAGGAGGACTTGTGGCACCTTAGAGACTTACAAATGTATTTGACTATAAGCTTTCGTGAGCTACAGCTCACTTCATCGGATGCATTCAGAAATATTTACAAGTTTGCTGTTGTTGGTTGAAAAGATTACTTTTCAGCCAGATAGTTTGGCTTTTCCAATTCACCTTAATGAACTTCAGAAATCTATCCCATCCTGGCTCAGAAACTACATACTTAAACAACATATAGTTGTAGAAATGATCAAAGCAAAACCATATGACTGGTTATGAAAACCATGCATCTATAGATGCAGCATTTGTAGCAAAATTCATCTCATGAACCTTTGATTTCAATATATGCAGCTTTCTTTTAGGACCTAGAGCTCAGGAGTACAGTAGGAAACAGCTTTTGGATCAAGAAATGCATAGAGAAAATTATATTTCATGAAATTTGTGAAAATCCATGAGCTTAGAGATATCTAAAATAATCATTTATCTGTAACAAAGAAATTAAAGTACTCTTATGTTTTGATACAAGAAGAGAACTAAAGCCTGGCTGTATAAACAGGGGATGGTAGGTGAAACATAACACATCACACAAACTACTGTGAATTTGTGCCTTTCTTCCTCAGTTTATGTTTTAGTTTCCTCTTCAAAACACATATATGGACACACACACTTTGATACAACAGTAAGTATTAAAAGAAAAATACACAATCCTTAAAGAGCCCAGTTTTCTTTTTGGCAGATAGGGCCATGGATTTAATTCTTGATTCACAAAGGAAACACCACAGGAAAATGTTCTTTGCTCACTAGCATGTGGGCTGACTGGAGGAAATTTCCATATCCAGAAAAACAGGCATGGGAAAACAACACTTCTTTTAATGTTGAAACTCCTTTTACACTGATCTCATGAGGAACTGACAGGTTTGAAAAGGAGAGAATTAGCCTTTTAACACACAGCCTCCGCAGACAATCTCACTGTTCCAAGCAGCCAGCAGAGGAGCCTGCCAAGCCCCAAGAGGGAGCCAATTACAGATCTAAATTCCTCTACTTGCATTCTAGGTTACCCGGGAGTGCAGACATCAGTCCTGCCTTCTGGGAGACGTATGCAAAGGAAAAGACTCTGAATTTGTAATCTTCAGGCCACAGAGGGCTCAGGATCCTTCTTACCTACGATCATTTAACTAGGGGCCAAATTCTGCTCCCAGTCACATCAGAATTTAGCCCTAAGATTTCTATGTGATTCAGACAGATTTGGCAAGTTATGCAGCCCTGTAATGGATAACATCCAAATAGGATTCAGCCTTTCCAAAAACCTGAGGATCTTGGCAAGCCAGGAAGATATGCAAGAGGGGAAAAAACCTGCAGCAACAGAAAGAGAAGGGTGAGCACCAAAGGACGAGGATAGGGAGGAGTTGTTACTTATTTAACAACTCAAGTAACAAAAAACTCATTGCCAGCTAGGGAAAAATAAATTTCAAAGCTACAAGTAGCACACAAGGTTAACCATTCTTCACTGCCTGAAATCCTCGTCACATACTCATGATGGCTAGCTCCTCCGGTGCTCATACTGCCCTAGCCACACTTCTATTATAGCTCAGAGCTAGCGTGGGTATGTCTGCTCAAGCTGGAAATTATATCTTCAGCTCCAATGTATACATACAGAGGACTGTTAGTGAGTGCTCCCAACACTGTGGCTAGCATCAAAAGGAAGCAGGGGAGCTCACAACTGAGCATAAGGGAATTCCAACAGTTTCTAATCTCTCTCTCTCTCTCTCTCAAAAAAAAAAACAACCAAACAAAAAAACTAATACATTTCCATTGCAAAAAGACTGGTATGGGACTTACCTTGATAGCCTGGTTCCCAAGACTCAGGTAGGACACTGCAGGGCTCCAAGCTGGCTGCTGGATAATTTACACTAAAGCCACTGATACTTAACACAATCTTAGATAGAAAAGCAGTACTTGTGGCACTTTAGAGACTAACAAATTTATTTGAGCAGAACTTTCGTGAGCTACATCCGATGAAGTGAGCTATAGCTCACAAAAGTTTATGCTCAAATAAATTTGTTAGTCTCTAAGGTGCCACAAGTCCTCCTTTTCTTTTTGCAGATACAGACTAACACGGCTGCTACTCTGAAACCAATCTTAGATAGAGTGCATAAAACATTGCTGTTCTTGATCAGCATCTCTCCTATTGGAATTAAATAATCTCTCTGTACATATACCCCCACCACTATCCCCGCCGTGTTCTTCTTAACTCAATTTCCTTCTTCTCTAGGTCTAAGAAAACCATCATGTGAAAGTGTGAGGAAATCATTAGGTATGGCTCCCCCTTATGTACTGGAATGTGATTGTAGCAGAGAAGTCACACAAAGCTCATCAAAGTCAGAAGATTGTTCTCATCAGAAGGATGGCCTAGTTAATAGAGCATTGGACATAGATGTAGAAGACCTGGATTCAGGTTATGAGTCAGCCATAAAGTTCCTGTGTGACCTTAGGCAAATCACTGAACCTACCCTGTACCAAAATAAAATAGGAATATTTTCCTACCTCAAAAGGTATTAAAAGGCGGAAATCTATTAATGATTGTGAGGTTCTCAGATACTACGGTGATGAGGGCCATATGAGTACCTAGACAGGACAGAACATCTCATAAGATTCACATGCCATTGGATCGACAACCTGCTGCACTATTTTCCTTTCTGCCCTTTCACATGTGGGTGTTCTAACTTAGTGGCTCTCAACCTTCCCGGACTACTGTAGCCCTTTCAGGAGCCTGATTTGTTTTGCGTACCCCAAGTTTCACCTCACTTAAACTACTTGCTTACAAAATCAGACATAAAAGTGTCACAGCACACTCTTTCTCATTTTTACCATATTATTATAAAATAAATCAGTTTGAATATAAATATTGTACTTACTTTTCAGTGTATATATATAGAGCAGTATAAACAAGTCATTGTCTGTATGAAATTTTAGTCTGTACTGCCTTCACTAATGCTTTTTATGTAGCCTGTTGAATATCTAGATGAGCTGATGTACCCCCTGGAAGACTTCTGAGTACCCCCATGAGTACACTTACCTCTGGTTGAGAACCACTATTTAACTTAGCCAAAACTTCTGAGTAGTTATAGTTATCTAAACCAGAGCTGGAAACCAGGCTCTTTTGGGTTCAAAGGGATGGCATAAGAGGGATAGCTTCAGATCAAGCTAATCAAATTTGAATCCACTCCCCATTTAAAAAAAATTTGCATTCAAGGTTTTGATTTTGCACATCTCTGCTATAGTATGTGTGGCTGTTATAAAATAAGGGCATTTTCATAACAGTGTGATGAAATTTAATGTCAAAATCAGTTACATGCAGAAATCTATGCGTACCAAAATGAGGATATTTTTCTCTGTGTTACAGTGCACATTTAAGGCTTTGAATTCAAGTCATCTCAGGCAGAAGGATTGATATTTACAAGGAAGCTGTAGCTAGGTTGTCCTGATCAGCTGCAAAGAGCAATGAAAAAAATGTGATAAATAACCAATGACAGGTAGTGCTAAAATATAAACTCTGCTTCCTAATCAATACATATACGGGCATAATGTCCATCTTTTTAACAGATATATTTACTATTCTACAAACAATTCATTGGCTTTGATTATGCTTGTGATCATCTTTGCAGTGGGGACATGTGTTAGGAGAAGCACACCATTCCCTGATTTCCTTTTGAGTTGTCTTCGGAGAGTTTTTTGCTTGTGTTTGAGTCCTTTCAGCAACCAAGACAAATGGTGTCTGTCCGCACTCTCTGCCCAGAATATGAGACTCTTAGCTGCATGCCCAATGACTTCCTACTGGTGATCAATGGATAAAACTGCCCTTTTACTTAAGGCTACCCAGGATGACACTACAACAGTCTGCAGAGCAGGCTGTCTGAACAGGAAAAGTGAAGGGTGAAAGGAGATGCAGAATGGATTGTCTATCCTAATGGTCTCACGAGAAATCCTGGGAAGGGCTGGGAGTGAGGGGGAGGAGGCGGAGAAGAGGAACTTGTGCAATGCTCCCTTGTAAAGTTGCTGCTCTTCCACAAAATCTTACATGCAGTGGACAGAGCAGGCAGCCAAATGACGTTGTAAGGGAGCATTGCACAACTTTAAACGAGCATGTCTCTAATTGAGCAGCAACATAACTTTGAAATGTTAAGCGGGAGGATGTTAAGTGAGGAGTTACTGAATAAGGAAAAAAAAAATGTTTTCTCTTGGTGTTTTTTCCATGGCACCATCACTGCATCACCACAGGGGAGTGACATTGACTGGTGCTGCTGCAGGAGGTGGGGATTTCTAGGCACAGGGAAGTCACAGCCTGGCAAGCAGCCACCCCTCACAAACTCTGTTTGAGTTTGCAATACTCTATCTTGTATTTTAGCAGCCAGTAATCAGGAAATATTCCTTCATGCTTATGCTGAACAAGCACCTGCCATCCAAAATGGGTCATCTGTAGTGTGGGCAAAGTTCTCAGATTTGATACAGTTTAGCTCATTTTGAGAAAAAAGTCGGTTTCCAGGACACAGTACAGGAGCAGACGAGGGGAGCACAAAGTTGCAGCACACCAGCAGCAGTGGTCAGAGGCTTTCTAGGAGAGCAGCCTTAGGGGAAGTTCTTACAGCCCCTTTTGGAGGTGGTCACATCATACACTCCCCCAGCTCTGGCCTTAGACTGTCAGCTAAAACACTGCACGGTAGGGAGGGAGACATGCTCCCACTCCATACAGCCACTTCCCCTTAGGGGCATAGAGTGCTAGAGAGGATGCTGTGATCCCCATCACAATGTGTTTGTGCAGAACAAAGCACTGGGTTTCTGCACAAGAGGAAAGGCTCACAGCCCCCTTTCCCACCTTGGGCACTTGTCTACAACTGCCACACTCTTGAGGTCCAAGCTACAATAAAGACAGAGCATCTGTCATTCAGAGGTGCCGTAGACAGTCCCTGGACTTTACGAGAGCTGAAGTTCAGAAACATGCTCATTTTTTCCTGGAGGCTGAAAAGGTTTCCTGTTTGTTCTAAGACAAGTCTAGTTGCTTTGGGAGCAGGAGGGGGCACATTCTGTGCTACTTCACCACCTGTGTGCAACCATAGTAAAGTCAATGGAGCTGCACAGAATGCAAGTCAGTGCAGATTTAATCACACTGAGCTCTGGAACCAATGTCTGTTTGCAGACTTCAGATAGTTGTATTAATCTATTGAGAATACAGGGAAGAGAGGAAACTGCTCTGCTGTGACATACCTGTATGCAAATGTAAGAATCTGCTACCAGAGAGACTGCAATGACATTTTCACACTCAGGTAGGTCTATGCTGAAAAAAAAAAAAAAAGCCCCACCATAGCAAGTTCCAGAGCCCAGGCCAACTGACTCAGGCTTGTGCATTTGGGTTAAAAATAGAGTAGACATTCCTGCTGGGTTTCAGAGCTCAGTCTCCTCCCCAAACCCAACCATCTACACTGCTATATTTAGGCCCAAAGCACAATCCCATGTCAGCTAACCTGGGCTCTAAGATTTGCTTCCATGAGTTGTTTGGGTATTTTTTTTAAATAAAGAAATACAGCATAGACATACCAGGGTCTCTGGCTTACAAGTATTTGTCAGTTTCACTGAGGACCCCTTTTAAGTGTTGGGTAATGCTGCTGAGTTACTCTGCATTTTACAGGTTTCAGAGTAGTAGCCGTGTTAGTCTGTATCTGCAAAAAGAAAAGGAGGACTTGTGGCACCTTAAAGACCACAAGTCCTCCTTTCCTTTCTGCATTTTACAGAGGTTCTCAGACTTTTTGTATCAGCAACCCCTTTCAGACAACAAGCTTCTGAGTGCGACCCTCCTCCACTTATAAATTAAAAACACCTTTTTATATTTAACATTATTTTAAATGCTACATTTATAACTGTACAAGTTAAAATGAATTTACCTTTTCTCACTGCTTTTAAATTAAGACTAAAACATATTTTTATCAAATTAAAAAATAACTTTTCTGCTTCTAACAATAAAATAGTTACTGTTTAATACTAGGGGAGGTACAAATAAACTGTCAATATCACTTTTCACAGCAGACTTACTCGTGCCCCATTGCCACCCTTACTTTTGTACTGCTGATGGCAGGTGCTGCCTTCAAAGCTGTGTGGCCAGAGAGCAGCAGCTGCTGGCCAGGTGCCCAGCAAGAAGGCAACACTGCTGCCAGCAGCAGCACAGAACTGCAGAAATAAGGATAGCAATGTCATGCCATGCCACCCTTACTTCTGTGTAACGTTTGACCTTTGTGCTGGGAGGCGTGGGCTCGGGGGGGGGGGAAAGAGGAATTAAGGCAAATTTTGGGGTGACTATAGTCCCCGAAAGCCCCCCCCGTGCCACCCCTGCCTGTGTGTGACTGTTGAATTATAAAAAAATTATTTTAAAAAGAAGTCGATCTCAGCATTCTGATTGGTCGGTTTAATGCAGCTCTCAGCTGTTGAACAATCAAGCCCTCGAATGTTGTCTCAGTCCCACCTGAAGACAACAAAACTGCGCACACAATACTACAATCCCCAGAGTCCAATTGCCTTAAAGTGGTGATAATACAAATGTATATTTTGTTTAGCAACAACGATCGCTGCATTGTACGTTCACAATACTTTTTGAAGTAAATACATTGCGACAGAAAGGTGTGTCTCATTTTCTAAAACACTGGATTTAAATTATCTATTTTATAGCAGTTGCTCTTTGTTTCGTGCATGTACTTGCCACCCCCCACATAATAATCTCATGACTCCCAGTTTGAGAACCCCTGCATAAATTAACAGGATTAACTAAAACAATTGTGTCTCAATTTCTTAAGGCAGTCCTAAAATGGCACGTGGAGTTGCTGCATGCTGTCACTGCCACATTTCACCCTAGAGGTGGGCTACATTTCAGTGGAGGATGAAGCAACTGACACTAACACATGGGTTTATCCTTTTGGGTTAATTTGGTACTTTCTATTCCTCCTATGCTGAGCAGGGTAGTAAGGGTCACAGAACAAGCAGCATATTCATAAGCTGACAGAAAACCTTAAGACTCAGTGCTGTTTGTTCAGATACCTTTTGAAGGGCCCTGCAAACTGCAGTGTTCCAGAGATGAGCGCTGGCAACTCCCCTTTCCCTCCCAGGAAATCTCGTATAAAAGGAATTTCTCTCTCGAAGCAATCATAGCACACTCAAAGCAGGGCCAGATTAATCTTTTGTGGGCCTGGCACCAAACATATTTGTGGGCCCCCATGAAGGCAATGGAGTATGGTGCGGAGAGATCACTCCCCGGAGTGAGGGGCCAGCCAGAGGCAATAGGGCATGGCATGGCAGGGAAAGCCCCGCTCTGCCCAATGTAGGGGGACCAGATGTCCTGATTTTATAGAGACAGTCCAGATTTTGGGGTCTTTTTCTTATATAGGCTCCTATTACCCCCTGCCCCCGTCCTGATTTTTCACACTTGCTGTCTGGTCACCCTAGCCCAGTGCAAGGTCACTATTTACAAACCAGCAGTTGCCAGACTCATAGTGGTCGGCTCGGTCCTGTGCTGCCAGCATGCTTCTTCCCCTCGGAGGTGGGCCCTTGCCACACCACCCACACACCCTGTCCAACACCCCCTGACTCCCAATGGCAAGAGGCCCCCCAGACCCACCCACAAATGCACAGCACCCTGCCTACAACTCCACCACAACTGCCCAGCACCCACCCCCCAGAACCTCCACTCCCTAGTGCCCCAACACACAGATCTTCCCCACCCCTTCACAGCCCAGCACCGCCCCCCCTATACTCCACACAGACCACTCCCCCACGCCCTGCCTGCCAGCCGCACTCACCAGCCCTGCTGGGAGGTGACTGTGTCTGCCAGGCTGAGCTGGCAGCACAGCCAGGGCTGGTCCCAGGGCCAGGAATTACTCTGGCCCCTCGGAAGTGGTGCGATCAGCCAGGCCAGGACTTGCCCCAGCCGGGATCCCTCAAGACGCATTTGCCTGGAGGGGCCCAGCCAAACCCTCCACCCTGTTTCCCCCCCCCACCTGGCTGAGACTGGCCTGGCTTCTGCACCAATCCCATGCTGCTCAGTTCCGGGGAGACAGGTGGGGCCCCACCGGTGGTGGGAAGCAGAGACTGCCCAGAGCCAGAGGTGCACTGGGGTCTGGCCAGGGGACTGAGACGAACAGGGGGTGGGGCCAGGGGATGGAGAGGAACCCTTGACCAGCTGGCGGGCAAGCCGAGAGGAGCAAGCGGTGGGTGGGGGGAGCCAGCGGGGTCTCGGGCCACAGTGCAAGCGGAGCAGGCTGGGGCCCCTTCTAAGCCATGGAGCCACTGGAGCCATTGTAAACCCGGCACTGACTCAAAGCCGTGGAAGAAGCAGCCTTATCTTGGGACGGCCACTAAAGAAAACCTAATGTAATGGTAGGAAAGGTGGACATTCATGGGATTGCTTGAAAAGCGGCGAGAGAGTTTAGGTTAGATTATTAGATGTCTAAGAGGCAAGTGCACACTCCAGCCACGTATTCCTCTCTTTGGACAGCCAAGGCTTTTCTTTCCCTTTAAGCCCAGAAGAGGCAGCCATTCCGAGATGGGGGAAAGTGGCTTTTCAACACAGCTGTTTCCCAATAGCAGTTAGGGGAGGAAGCAGGTAAGATGAGTCACCAGTTTTTCCTCCTCCAGGTGGTTTTCCATACAAGGGCACAAAAAATGGTTATTGGCTAAAAGGATGTGGAATGGGGAGGTCAGCGGGCTGCTACTGGATGTGGGGCTAAATCTTTACAAAAAGGAGAGGAAAATCTTCTAGCCAGGCAGGAGCTCAGAGGAGAACTGAAACCAGTTTGAATAAGCTACTGCTTGGGAAAGATTTAAGTTTTGTCTCTGTAACTGAAGTTATGTGGTTTGTTTTTTAAACATCTACTTTTCATAAAGTGTGCTGAGAAGAGATGGCCAATGACAGCCTAGTTTATGGACACCACACCTCTCTGTTCAGACTATGGCATCGGAGGCATGGTGTCGTGTGGCCATGGTTTTTGTGGTTGCAGAAGAGCCCAGTTCCAAAGAGTCTGAAAAGCAGAGCATATCAAGGGGTGGGACAAACACCTGCCCTCTCATTTCTTTGCAGACAGCTGGCATTGCAAACTTTAAAACAAGGACTTCACCTCTTGGTTGCTCATTCAAACACGTCCACAGCTCAGCAGGGAGTAAAACAAACAGCACATACCTTACTGAAAACAACCTTCTCCACGCACTGGGAGAGTGCCCTGAAGCAGCACCACTCTCCTAGCTTCAGACTAGCATCATTAGATAAGACTCTACTATTGGCTGCACCTGGGAGAACTCTCCTGCACCCAGGTTTCCTCCTTCTGGCTGGATGTGCCTCATTTGGCTAAGGAAACTGTGGAAGGAATGAATCAAGATGGTGGAGGCTCTCTTTCCAATCTTCAGTACCACCTGTCACAGCACCCACCTGTCCTTCACACAGTAAGGATGCTGTGGCCAGCGCAAGGTTTGATATTTATTATCCAGTTCCCCACTGCACATAATGAAATCGCCCAGGTACCCAGATCACACCATCAGCACATGATGTTTCTGGAGCAGCAGAGATTCAGACAATCTGTATATAGTCCCACCTTTCTGCCTCCCAGTCCAGCCCCTCTTATTAAAAACTTGGATCCACCCCGGTAATAGATGCTGCTTACACTCAAAACTTCTCCATCCTGAACTCCAACTATTGTTTCAAGCTCTTTTGTTTCTGTACTGCTGTGTCTAACACTCAGAATGTGGCCAGATACAGATTAACACAGAAATAAAACAGTTAATCTTATTTGGGCAGAAGTCTCCTGTTTTCTCAGCATGAAAGGAAAAAAAAATTCCATACAACTAGTTTTCGTAACCAATTTGCTGACAGCCAGGTAAAGGATGGCTCTTCAAACATGTACCTTTTGTGCTAGAGAAAACAATCTATTAGACGTTTTAATTGGTTTCATCTGGGTTTCATTACATGGAATAATCGAGAAACACACATTCTATATTGCAGAAGCAAGTTACTCCACCCCATCACCCAAAGGTAGAAGGGTTCTCTTTATTCCTGAACCCCTATCCCTCCATCCATTGTCTGTGGCACATATAGGGATAGAAAGTGCATGAGTCCTTGGTCTGTGGACCAATTACCCTAACCAATTCCTCTTCCACCCATGAAAAGTCCCTTCATGCCCAGGGATCTATAAGCAGCAGCTGAAATCTCCAGATAAACAGACCAATGCAAGTTATAGTTACTGTTAAACAACATATTGTATATTGGGAAAGAGGAGAGAAACAGACAAAGTATTTACTTTACTCATGTGTAGACATAGGTACAGGAAGCTGCAGCACCAGAGGTCAAGCAACATATGTTACAAAGATTAAAGACTGACAGTGGTGAAGTTAGATGACAGAGTCCATGTCTGCATATTTTGCTTTGTTCTCTGTCCCCCAGTTTATGGTGAGCTGACTCCAAGAGAACAGCACTCTCTATTCTCCCCACTATGTCCTCACAGTCATCAACCCCTGCAGGCAAGGACTGTCTCACACAGAAATTGCACTGGTCTAACTCAATTTCTGAGTTGACTTAGTTACATTGGTGCTGTCGCCTATGTAGGGTTGCCAACTTTCTAGTCGCACAAAACCGAATACCCTAGCCCCACCCCTTCCCCGAGGCCCTGCCCCCCCTCACTACATCCCCCCTCCCTCCGCGGCTTGCTCTCCCCCACCCTCACTCACTTTCACTGGGCTGGAGCAGGGGGTTGGGGTGCGGGAGGGGATGAGGACTCTAACTGGGGATGCGGGCTCTGGGATGGGTCCAGAAATGAAGGGTTCAGGCTGCAGGAGGGGGCTCTGGGCTGGGGTAGGGAGTTGGGGTGCGGGAAGGCATGAGGGCTCCAGCTGGGGGTGCAGGGTCCGGGGTGGGGCTGGGCATGAGGGGTTTGGGGTGCAGGAGGGGGCTCTGGGTTTGGGGGGGACTCAGGGCTGGAGGTGGGGCATGGGCTTACCACGGGTGGCTCCTGGTCAGTGGCACAGCAGGGGGGGCTAAAGTAGGCTGCCTGCCTGTCCTGGCATGGTGCTGTGCGCACCCTGGAAGCAGCCAGCAGGTCCAGCTCCTAGGCGGGGGGGCTAGGAAGCTCCACGCACCACTCTTGCCCATAGGCACTAAATTTAAATCCTCATCTGCAGGGTCGGATTTCCAATTAGGCCTGTGCCTAGGGGCACCCGGCATTGTGGGGGTACCTTACCTCTCTAAAACTGTGTGCAACACAAAAGTCAGCTGCAGGGGGGGAGGGTGCTGAAGATGCTGTGCCTAGGGGTGTGTAAGGTGTAAATCCGGCCCTGCTCATCTGTTGTGGTACAACTGAAGCCTGAGGGTAAATAAGGCCATGGATATTTTCAAGAGCCCCACTTGTGTGGTAGTTTAATCTGAGGCGATTTAGGTACAGGCCCAAATGAATGCTTAAATCAAAGCAGAAACATCACTGGCCTCAGGATAAGAAAAACATTTTAAACATAGCTGGTCTGAAAATAAGTATTTGTCTAAACTTCCAGATGGCAAAGTGTTGCCATTTCTCAGGTGATTCCTTAGTGCTGCTTATCGGAGAGGCTTTTCTCTTTCTCTGCCTTTCCACCTTTCAGGAAAGCACAGACAAGTGCTCGGAGCACAGTCTTTCTTTCCAATTCCCACTGCTGCATGAGAACAACCACCTCAGCTCCCCAGCTGTCAGTCAACACAGAGGAGAGCCATGTAATCATGTGCTGATTACTATGATGTGCTATGAGAACAGTCTCACTCAGATGATGTATTTCAAGTATATTTACTTAGATTTCCACACATGCTATCATAGTTCCAGATGACTTTGTGCATGCCTCCATGCCTGGCAGAGAGTGCCCTATTACCTAGTGAGAGTAAATATGCCTCCTAGGTTGTCAGCAAAGCAAAGCTCTAATTAAATGATTGAGAGTACCAGACAGATTTCTGAACTTCTGTATATCCAAGCTCCCAGTTCCATGCAAGACTGTGGCTAGGATGCAGTGTGGAGAAGTCTGGGTTTTTGTTCTTGTTGTTGGTTGCTTTTGTTTTGTTCTGATTTTGTTTAGTTGTTTTGTTTTTAACTCACTTTCTTTTTGAGCTGATTCACGCCTTCACAAATTGTCAATTCACTTGTCAAGTCAGGATCCATTCAAACCCAGTTAAGATCATTCTGAAGGCGAGAAAAAGACAAATATAAAATGGTTTCATAATATAACCAAAGCCTGCTCAGAACACATCCCAACAGTGCAGTTATCGTACCACACCCCCATCTCCAGGGCAGGCCTCAAGCATAAGCAGGACTGCTTGGTGCCTCAGAAACTGACAAGCCAGCCCAACCTTCCCCATCTCTGGCAATTAATTAAGAGGGAAAGCAAACTCAGGGATTGGTCTCAGAGCATGAGACCCTATAAATTGTTAGGTCAATTTCCCTCCACTCCTCAGAAAACCACACCCCTCCTTGTAATGATATATTGGAGTATATGAATTAGATAAAAACATTTTCTGAACTAATTAAGTCAGATTCAAGTTCCTCTTAACATGGCTATCTTATTGACCTAAGTTTACTTATATGGCCTCCATTACCTTAGGAGCTGAGCATCTCACAGGTTTTATTTGTATTTATCCTTTCCACACCCATGTAAGGTAGGGCAGTGCTATTATCCCCATTTCCCAGGTGGGGACCTGGGGCACAGGGAGGTTAAGTGATATGCTCAAGATCACCCAGGAAGTCTGTGATGGAACAGGGACTTAAATATTGAATAAAGACTTGAACTCAGGTTCCCCAGATCCAAAACTAGTGCCCTAACCACTGGGCCAGCCTTTCTCTCTAGTACATGGGATAACCTATAGATTGAAAGAGAAAAAGTAGAGCTTTGTGACGAGACTTAAATACTATAGGACTTGCTTAAAGTTAAAGTTTTGTTTGCTTGTTTGTTTTTTAAAATATCTTTTCCCCACAGTATGACTAGGTTTGTAACAAGATGTATTGATGCACATGTTTTTACTGCCCCCTAATGCTCTCCTGCTGGTAATAGCTCACCTTTCCTGATCACTCTTGTTACAGTCTGTATGGTAACATCCATTGTTTCATGTTCTCTGTGTATATAAATCTCCCCACTGTATTTTCCACTGCATGCATCCGATGAAGTGAGCTGTAGCTCACAAAAGCTTATGCTCAAATACATTCGTTAGTCTCTAAGGTGCCACAAGTACTCCTTTTCTTTTTAGGAACTATGTGATGTTTCAAACAATGTCACAAAGGCATACGTCATTGCACCTGGCACTGGTAACTGAATAACCTTTACTGTGACACATATGTAATACTTACATCTTTAATTAAATACATTTATATAAGAGAGGGAAGGAATCTTGCGGAGGAAAAACGTTATAAGCAATGTGGATGGTCCCAGCTAAAAGACAACTTACCTGAACTAGCAAACAATAAAGATAATCAAAGCATTCATTTTTAAGGAGCTGTCACTTTTTACAAAATAATATGTACCTTGGAATCTACAAGGGAACTGAATCGGACATACTGTATGAGTTCTTGTGTATTACAGGGAAGAGGTTTCAGTCCAGCGAGAGAAGGGGTGCAGAGTTTGTCTCTGTGCTTCCTAGTTGGGTTGGGAAAGGGGTGAACAGTATTGCCAACCCCAAGCATTCAAAAATCATGATTCAGGCCCCCAAATCATAAGACTGGCTTAAAAGTCACAAGATTTTAAAAAATAAATGTGGAGTCTTCCGGGTGCACTTGTGTCACATTTTCACGCTTTTATCTGTAAGCATGAGGGCTGGAAAAACTTACTTAAAGAAAGAAAGAAAGAAAGAAAGAAAGAAAGAAAGAAAGAAAGAAAGAAAGCTGAGATTTTCATGTATTCACAAGACTCAGGGAGCTAGGGTTTAAGAAAGATACCACATATTGCGAGACTCGATAAAATTGCAAGAGTTGGCAACTTTGGGTTAAACTCAGACTCTCACATGAAAGTCAGAATGTGCTGGCTGGGAGGACAGAGTTTGTCTTGAGGAGGAAAATTATGACATTTGTGGACACAGAAAAAACAACATAGTTTAGGCCTAAATTGATATCCATACCTGTTCTCACATCTAGAATCAGCAAGAACTGTACATGTTGTAAATAAAGCTAGATTCTATTCATCTCATGCTTGTGTTTACTTATTTATTTCCTAAAACCCTACTACAGGCTGGAAATGCAATATTCCCAGAGCTGCTCAGGAATTTTACATCAAAATGTTTTTTTATGGAAAATGCAGTTTCTATAAAACCAACATTTTCTGTGGAAAAATTTTGATTTTGCGGATTATCAATTTTCTACTGGGAAAATCAAAATAAAATATTTCACTTCATGTCAGGTTGACCTAAATAAAAATGTTTTGTTTTGGTCAGTTCAATATCAATCAGTGTCTGCTTGAGTTGCCACAGTGCCACATGAGAGTTGTAGTTCAGATGCTTACTATGCTTATTCTTTCCTTCATGGCTAGACTACATGTCCCAAGATGCACTGTAGTCTACCTTCTGATTGAACTGATTCGTGTCACAAGACCATAATGTATCAATGGGAGATGCAGTCTGACTCAGGAGCCCAGTCCACACAGGAGAATGAGAGTGTAAGACATTAGAACTACAAATCCCATGAGGCACTATGGCAGTTTAGGGGACAGATTAATGTCAAACTGAGCTGAAATTAAATGTTTTGATTCAATTTAACAAACCAAACAATCCATTTCAGGAATGTCAAAATGAAACATTTCAAATAATTTGGGGGGGAACTTTCTGTTCCATAAAATATTGCAATATGTCATCTTTTTGTCCCAATTCAGAATGAAAACAAATGTTGAAATAGCAGAATTTCCCACAGGACAGAAATTCCCAATTTTCAAACAGCTCAGTCAGGATTATACACAGTATTAAATGCATTAGAAGCAAAGTATTAAATGCAAAGAAGCAGTGTTGCACCTGGCAAAGGAGGGTGAACAGCTCCCAGAACTGCTCCCACCACAGCTTGGAAGTGGGAGAGGGAACCCTGCTGCAGCCCTCCAGGCCTGGGAGAGGGGAGTGAAGAATCTCAGGAGGAGTAGAGGTGAGGCTGAGAGGTTGAGCTGAGGGGAAGTTGCGGGAGGGGGTTGAACCGATGAGGACAGGCTAATGGGGTGCTGAACTGATGTGATGGGGGTTAGAAGGGCTGAACTGAAGGGGGCTTCTTCAGCAGGGGCCAGAATCACCTTACCCAATACATTTGGGAGAGTGGGCAACACTGTCTCACACACACACTGGGGATAGGCAAGGGGAGTTCAAAACTCAATAGACAGCCCCAAAACAAAATCAACACCTCCCCCCTGACCCATATAATCTTTTAAAAAGCCTCATGATTGTTTGGGCCAGTCTCCTGATATTTTGGGGACTGACTCATGATTTTTGATCTCTTCAGGTTGGCAATCCTGAAATAGCCAAAGGGACAAGTAGAATTTGTGTAGTTTGTCACAAATAATATATTAGGAACAATAGACCTCCAGTGGACAGTACTGTCATCACACAAATCTTCTGTAAAAATAATGAAAATTTACAGCAAAATATAATTAAAGGGAATGGTCTAAACTTTACAAATTTCACATCAGTCTATACAATAGGCATTCCCAGCTCCTGCTGATGCCTCAGTAAAACTAATATTTCTTCCATCATACATGCATTGCAATAGCCTAAGGGGAAACAATCCAGAGGTCTCTGAGAGTTGAAATAGTAATTTGTTTTGAAGAAAAATAGGCAAAAAGAAAAGGAGTACTTGTGGCACCTTAGAGACTAACAAATTTATTTGAGCATAAGCTTTCGTGAGCTACAGCTCACTTCATCGGATGCAGAAAAATAGGGAGTGTCAGGCTGTTTGAGAAATTTGAGGGAAAGAGTCTTTATGCCTTTGTTTTAAACAAAGAACTGGGATTGAGTTTTATTTTCCATGAGAAAAGTTCTGGCTAGTTTTGCAAAAAATCACCAGTTTTTCACATGACAAAATACAGTACTTCTGTGACAAAGCCTGTCATTGGTTTCTTTATCAATTTTGTCTTTCAAAGTTTTGTAGCTCAGAGATATGTGCTTTGTCCTGAAACTTTACAGTGCTATACAAAGGATTTATAATAATAAATGTATATGGCTCTTTACAAACATAGATAGGTCATTATCCCTGCCCCAAAGAACTTGCAGATTAAGGAGAGGTCTACACTAGTGTAAGGCCAATTTTCAATTATGTTATTTTGTTTTGACAAAGCTGTTGTTTGGCCTCCATGTTGTTATCCCCTTCTTGTTTGCGCCCTTTTCAGTCCAAGGCAGGAAACTGCAGGGTTATATAAATTTTATCTGCCTGGATACTGTTGGCAAGTCCACTCAGTAACCAGAAAGAGCAGGAAAGAACATGTGATCAGGGTATAGTCAATATAAGGACTTGTCACACAGAGACTGGTTGCTGTCCATCCCAGTGGCATCCCAGTGCCTACAATCCTAGCCGAGACCTCGAGTCAACCCTAGAAGAAAAATGACCAGCTTACCTTTGGTTCCTGATTCCCAATGTTATCATTCCTGGTTCCTGCATCATTCCTGAGGGTTCCCAAGTTCCTGTGTTCCAGTGATCCTGTTGTGTTCCTGTCCTTGAGAGTGGTCCTAGTTCTGTCAAGATCATCAGCTATAGTGATGTATTACATAATGACAGGTTTCAGAGTTGCAGACGTGTTAGTCTGTATCCATAAAAAGAAAAGGAGTACTTGTGGCACCTTAGAGACTAACAAATAAATTCGTTAGTCTCTAAGGTGCCACAAGTACTCCTTTTCTTTTTAGTGATGTATTAGTTTCCTTGATTCATTGTACCTACCTGTCCTGTATTATTCTAGGGTTCCTGGCTTCAGGCCAGAATACAGTTAACAAGTGAGTGCTTTTGCTTTGTTTTATGTTTTCTGTTTGTGGGGTCCTTGTTAATAAACCTTGTTCTGTTTGTACTTTATATCTGCCTCTTTGGTATTAATCATACCCAGTTTTAAATACGGGAGGGGGACAAATCTGTAGTGTGGAGGTTTTGGGGTAAATCCGTAGCTCCCTTTTGAAATAACCTGCTTAGGGGTTTAACACTAGAAGCACTACATCGGTGCAGCTGCACCACTGTAGCGCATCTGGTGAAGATGCTCTATGCTGACAGGAGAGTGCTCTCCCATCAGCATAATTACTCCCTCCTCAACGAGAAGTGGAAGCTATGTTGGCGGGAGAGCATCTCCCACCGACATGGCGCGGTGTGGACACCACTTAGGTCACTATAATTTGCGTTGCTCGGGGGGTGTCTTTTTTAATCCCTGAGCGATGTATGTCAGATCGACTTAAGTGGTAGTGTAGATCTGCCCTAAGATCGACAAGACAAACACAGACAAGAAACAGGACAAAATGAAGGGGAAAGGTCAGGAAAGGGAGATTATTGCTGATGTAGAGCACAATAAGGAAGGACTCCTGGAAGGAATGGATTTAAGAAGGAAATTGATAGAGAGAGAGGGCTCCATGGATAGAAAATGGGAGACTGGACAAGGCATAGAGTGCAGAATAACAGCTGATCCAAAGCACAGAATGAATCTTTAAGAACATACAACTGTTCAGAAAGCTGCAAGCAGGGACTTTCTTTCCCAGCTGAAAGATTACCATTGGGAATGTTGAAATACCAATAGTGAGCCTGAGGGACACAGCCTTGTTCTTTCTCCCCTGGGTCATGAAGCCAAACACCAGCCACCTTGACAAAACTAAGGAAAGATTCAACTACTGGCTCACCAGGTGCACGATGATAGTTCAATGTGCTTTTGATTGATTGAAGGGGCACAGGCGTTGTTTACTCACAAGATGGGATCTCAGTGATAAAAACATCTCAATGGTCATAGCTACCTGCTGTGCCCTTCATAATAACTGTGAAGCAAAGGGGGAAAGATTGCTGCTCGGGTGGAGGGTGGATGTGGAACAGCTGTCTGCTGAGTTTGAAGAGCCAGACACAAGGGCTATCAGAGTGATACAGCACAAGGAGGCTTTGAAAAAGCACTTTAACAGCAAGCCCAATGCTTTGTGATGCATTGTGTAATGAATTCTGATGTACTGTGCTTGACCTGGCCCTGCAGTTTGGTGGCCTTTTAGGAACTGTGCGATGCTTGGTGCAAATCTATTAATATAATTCTGTTAATGGACCTATTAATGTTGTGGTGCTTGCTGTACATTTATAAGTATTACACTGTGTTTGTCATTGATACTATGAGTTGTGTCACACTGTACAATAACGAGTAAATGGGTGCTTTCACTACGGCCAGGCATTCTGCAGCATATGTTGGGAACTAATAAAGATGAATGATTTTCCAAACATTACTGTTTTTCTGAGTAATAAAAACATTTCAAAAAAAATTCTGTGCAAGTTAAAAGCAAATACATTAAAACCTCAATAAATGTATGGATCAGAGCTTAAACAAGGGGAAGGAACATTCATTGACATGTTGGCTATGCATGCCCCAACCGTGGTTAGTGTATGTGTAGTTGTGGTTGTCCTTAATGTCCCTTGGTGGAATGGTGAGCCTAGGGATGCAGCCCCTGAGATCATGTGGAATGTTGAGGGTGAGCATGGACGAGGAGGTGCTATATTGGAGATCTCTATGGATTACAAAGGAAGGTGAGCACAGGATTGTTGAACCTGTAGGCCCACAAGAGTCTACATCATCTGTATTTGCTGCCAGAAAAGCCACATTATGCCCTGGTGCATCTACATCTCCAACTCCTGGGCCTTTCTCTTGTCTGCTCTTTTCTTCTCCACACAGCCTGCAGTATTCATCCTCCAGGCCCTTTGCTCAAGGTACGATGCAGCACTGGCTTGCAGGATCTCATTGAACACGTCATCCCAAATCCTGTTCTTTCTCCTCCTTCTCTGGCTCAGGTGTGGCGAGTGAACCCCTCAAGGCCATAAAGGCAACAGCTCCAGATAAAATACACAGAGGTACCACTGTCAGTTTAGTCACAATGGAAAGCAAAACTTTAGATTCAGAACTTCCTTCCCTTGCGCTGCTAAAGTTGTAAACAAGACATGCTTATTGATGCTTCTTCTTTGGGGTGCTTGTGCATGGCACCATTCACAGTACCAGCCATGTTGACTATGGCCTGCCAGAGGTAAGGGAAATGAGGAGGGAATTGCTCGGCTACATTAAACTATGAGAATAGGAAAAATGCACTGAATACTGGCACCTTTTCCTTCAGGCGGTGACAATTTTAGCTGATTTCACTCCAGAGGGTAACAAAGGCACAGAGAGCACAGCTGCTGCTGGTGTTCTGAAGCCACCTAGGCTCATATGCTGCTAGCCTGTACTGCAAACACACCTGCCAAAGTTATCACTGACTGCTGTGGGAAAGCGTCCTAACGCAGAGGAAGATCTAAGGCTGCCATCCATAGAAATCTTTGGCAGAGGATTGAAGACCACCCCCAGGAATGTTTCATCAAGATCTTGATGCAGATGTGGATGCAGGTAACTGAAGACCATGTTTTCAGATTGTGGATCGATGCGGATCCAAATTTTATATTTAGAGCCCTTCAAATCTACAGATATCTGTGGACCATATTTGCGCGGATTCAAATTTTGTATCCACACAGGGCTCTAGTGGTGTACTATGTTGGCATAATGGAGAGCTTACATCAGTGGGAGATTAATTTAAGTGTGGACCCATGCACAACTAAGTTGATGCAAGGCAGCTTACATTGACCCAACTTTGTAGTGTAGATCAGGCCTAAGACAACCAGTTTTAGCAGGTTCTATAATGGGTTAGCCTTTGTTTGGGTATGGTACTGGTTGAGCAGGCCTATTAATACACATTCCCCTACAAAGAAGCTGCTGCCTCCCATATCTTGCCTCTCAGGAGCTCTCAGAAGAGGCTCTAGATGGGAATTCTCCTTTCTATACTGCCCAGGACACTCCTGAGACCCTGCCTTTTCCTGAGAAGGGCATGTGACTGAACACACCCCTGTGTTCACACACTGCACACTAGTGTAATAATCTTAAATAAAGCATGCTTTGTGAGGAGTCATTTGAAAACTAATAATTTGCTGGTCAGTACTGTCCTGATAACATATATGTGGCACCATTGTACGTGAAGTTATAAGATTTTCCTGTATGATGTTATTAACACATGTTCCAAACCCCACAGCCCCACCCAAGTGAAGTCGACAAACAGATCTGTCCTAAACAAAGAAATGTGCGCTTGCCTTAATTTGCATTTAAGCAGTAAACAGAGTCATCAAGCAGGAAGGGAAAACAAAGGAAGTTCAAACAGGTGGGGAAAAAGACAGCAGGAAATATACTTCCATATAGGCTCTTTCTCTCCTGGATCTCAGCTGGAAAAGTTTTTCAAGAGGGGATCTGAAACTATTAAAAGGAGGTACAAACATTCCAAGACACCCCTCCTCTCTCTTTCTGTCTGTCTCTGGCATCGCACCTAAGACAACAAAAGAAAACAGTCATTGAACTCTGAAGGCAGGGTCCTGACCTGAAAGTTTGGTCAGTAATCTACTGAAGCATGTGGTAAGATTCAACTTTGCTGAATCTAATACTGTTTGTTAAGTTAGGCACTAATATGCATTTTATCTTTATTTTTCTTGTAATCATTTCTAACTTTTATGCTTCATTACTTGTACTCATTTAAAATATCTCTCTTTTTAGTTAATATACTTGTTTTACTGTTCTATTTAATCCAGTGTATTTAAATTGAAGTGTCTGGATAACTATTTAAAGTAATAAGATGGCATATCATCCCCTTAAGGGAATAATGGACTTAATATATTTTTACTGTCCAGGAGAGGGACTGGGCAGTACAAGACATACATTTCTAAGTGAAGATCTGGTACTGGGGTGTGTGTTGGGGCCACCCTGCAGCATAAATAAGGCTGGTCAGAGCCAGGGAGTAGCTGGCAAGCTGCAGTTACACCCAGTGCATGCATGTTGGAAGGCTGTTTGTGAGTGGCCCACGTGGGAACTACTACAGCAAGACGTAAGGCACCTGAGGTTGCAGGCAGAGGTGACACAGCCACCCCGCTAGTCGTGACTGTGCCCCGGTATGTGACAGGGCAATATCACAAACCCATCTGTATGGATTTTCTCACTCTGTCAAGGTTCTTTACATAGGGAGAATCACGTTTGGAAGCTTTCAAGCTTAATCAGTGCTTTTGTAGCTGGTATGTGTGGAAGATGGAGTGCTGTGCGCATGTCTGTGTGGAAGAATAGATTGCTGTGTGTAAAATTTAGTCAATTTCAAGGACAGAATGAATTTCACCAGCAAACAGTCAATTTCACTCCAGCACACTCATTAATTAAGTTTGCTGGTGAAATTCATTCCCTCCTTGAAACTGACTAAATTGGCTGGTGAAATTAATTCCATGCAAACTCCATGAAATTCAATATTTTGCAATTTACACTACTGTGAATTTAAAAAAGAAAATTGTGATTTACATTAGGCCCTACCTATAATCAATGGCTTATCATTGTTTTTCATTAAAATACATATGACCTACTTTTATTTTGTTATGCTCTGGGGACAGAATGGTTTTATGAGACAAAGCTTCAGGTGTCTGTCCATCTTACCCAGTCTACAGGGCCAAAGGCATAGGAACTCAGAATGATGTCTTAAGCTCATGTCTGACACTGCCATTCTCCTCTCATGAGCGAGAGCTGGATATCTACCATAATTTAGGATGGAAAACATTAGGTTATCCACTTTTACATGGAAATCAAATTCTCCCCCGTGTAATCCTTAATCAACAGCTCTTTGAAATTCTGATTCTTAAAGAATGTACTGTTGTCCATTTGTTGACATGAAAACTCCATCGTAAAAAGCAAGGACTGGTATTTCTTCTACTTCTCTACACTGGAAAGCAGACTTCATGCACCAAGATAATTTATTGTTAGAGCTGGTGCAATTAACAGAATTTCTTCATAAGACTGAAATAAGTTTTATTTTATTTGTAACAGTGTTTCCTATTTTTGTTAAACTGCTCCCTCTCAGCTCCTGCCCCAAGTAGAAATTCTGTCAAGAAGATTATTTTTGGCCAAGTCTCTTTCAAAAAGTCAAAAATCAGTCATCTACCTGATAGAAGGCAAGCTTGAGGAACACAGTAAAGGATGCTGATGGTAGTTTCTATGTGCATCGAAAGGCAACAAATGAAATATTAAACTAAGTAGCATTTAAATGAGTCATTTTAACTTTAGCTTTTTAGCATTAGACTCTCCTCTGCCTAGTGGTACACGAGGCAACTCATTTTTCCCCACAGCTGTCAGTCCAGAGCAAGATGTTTCATTCCATCGTAAGTTGTCTCCATGATGGCGTCATCCTTTTGATTGTCCTGCAATCGATCATTCTTTGTCCGCCACACTTTCCTTTCCCTCCAGGTAGGATCCAAGCTAAGACATACCATGTGCTTCTGCCACAGGGTAGCCTGATGGCATGGCCAAACTACGGTAACCTTCTCTATCTGATTACTAAGTCCACAGTGTGTTGACCCATGCAGTGCACCACTTCCACTTTGGTTATATGATCTCTCCAAAAAATTCCCAAGATTTTTCTTAAACAACACTGATAGAGTGCATTTGACTTCCTGTTGTGTACTTCCACGTTTCTGAGGTGTACAGTAGGTTGCGAGGACAATAGCATTGTACAATCTCATTTTAGTGTATTGATTTGATGTATTTGATCTCATTTGATGTATTTCCTTATTCTTCCGGACATTTGATCCATTGGGTTTTGCTGAACCTTGTCTTCCCTTCTTTAGTGAGCTGGCCATTAGCAGATATTGTACTTCCAAGACAGGTGAAATAATCAATTCTTTTGTACCCTTCTATATCAATCACACATCTGGCCATTGTTGACAGCCATCTCTCCTGTCTCCATGTTCTTGGTCTTCTGTTTACTGATATGAAGTCCCACTTTGGCCACTTCTGCTTTGGCCTTTAGTCTGGCTCCTACCCTTTGACCCTATCTGGCTTGGGTGGACCTACCAGGAATTCTACTCCTGCCATCTTAACTCTCAGTGTCACCAGGGTGCACATGTCTTCCCACCATATCAAGGCACTGTTCCTGGGGAAAGATTTAAACGAGTCACTTATCACAAATTGTTTCTCAAGGTGCACAGAGTAATCAAAATCAGAAAAATACAAGGAAGCTTGGCTTTAGAAAAATAACCTTGTCCTTCTATACCATTAACATCATAAAAGGCCTTGGAAATCCACTACAGTAAGAGTTTCTCATGCACACAGAACAAAAGTATAAATGCTTCAGTCCATTTTTAAAAAATAATGGGGCAAAGTGATTCCTGATGTAACTGCATTTATTTAAATCAATGTGGATAATTTGGCCCAGTGGGTTGTGAAGAGAGGAGTTGTAGAAATACCCTGGTAAGCCCTTAAGTAACAGATCACATGGGTACATAGAATTCCACTCCACATTTTCCTGCTGAGTTTCTTTGCTGGAGTGATTCACCAACATAAACACTCAAATAACAGCTTCAGCTTACAAAGTCCATTTTATTAGATTCAGCACCATTTTTAGGCAGCAAGTGTAAGCCGAAACTCCTCATGATAAGCTGTGTCTCTCCCTTCCTGCCAATGCCTTACTGTCAAATTATTATGGGATCTCTTCCAGCTTCTCTTAGGTCCATGGTACGTGAGATATTTGAAACTGCACTGGGGTCGGGGTGAAAGTAGGCCAGTGCGGGCCAGTACAGCGCACCGGTAAGAAGTGGCCGCCGGTAGCCACCCGTACGCAGCCGATGTTAACATCACTGCCCCTTTTGCCCCCACCCTCAGACGGCAGGAGCAGGGCCCCAGGCTGAAAGGGTGGGACTGGGAGTCAGCCTCCCCCAGCCAGCCCATCCACGCTACCTGTGGCTCCGGCGCCGATTTAAAAGGGCCTGGGGCTCCAGCCGGTGCCGCTGTAGCAGTGGTGGTAGTGCGAGCCCTGGGCCCTTTTAAATCGCCGGGCCCTGGGGCAGCTGGCCCGCCCCTTCTGCCAGAGGACCTGCCCCTTCCAGGGGCCTGGAGCTGGGGCCCCGTACCCATAAGTCTTCTGTGTTACTTTCACCCCTGAATGCAGTCACATATTTCTGTAGCTGTTATGAACAGCTACAGAAGGAGGTATGGGCAGTAAAGACATGCCCGTAACTCATTCTTATTAGTGGTGCAATAAATAGGACCATCTTATAGTGAAGTGCCTTTTCCTCTCCCTACCCCCTCAGAAAGAAAATACCTAACTAAAGCAGAGTTTCATTGTAACAGGAGAGGGTCTGCTTGGCAAAAATACCCCCCTCCCCTTCACCATAGGAGTCGGGGGGATTTCTCTTCACTCCTTGTAGTTGCAGGAGGCGCTGGCAGCTGTGCAGGTGAGGTGTCTGTGGAAAGCCGTAGCTGAACTCTCACTAGGAGACTGGCAGCAAGACCACGTACCACCGATTTTTCCTCTTTGCCCCTAAAGGGATAGTGATGACTTCTCCTTCTCCCTGTACCTCTTTGTTCTTTTGAACCTCCCCCCGCTATCTCCCATCCTCCTGATCCACTCCCCCGGCCCCAGGACTGTTGCTGTGCTGAGATGCCCTACACTTGGGACATGTCAACACCATGGAGACTACAGGGGCATAGCTACAGTGCCCTTGCTATGCCAGCTTAACCCCATGCGGTAGATGCAGCCTAGGCTACAGTGACAGAAAGGAGTTTTCCGTCATGGTAGGAACCCCACCTCCACGAGCAAAGGTAGCTAGGTTGATGGAAGCACTCCTTCATTCACCTAGCTGCATCTACACCAGGGGCTAGGTTGGCATAACTGTGGAGCTCAGGGATGCGGATTTTTCTCACCCATGAGAGCCGTGGTTATGTTGACTTATATTTTAGGTCTGAAACGTTGGGCAGAGGAGGAGAGAACAGCAGCTTAGGCAAGCAGAGCCTTTAGCTTGGCTCCCCAGCACAGTGGCCCCTATTGCTGGGTAGCTGGCATTGCAACTGCAACAGTCCTATGACAGCCATGACAGGACTGTAATACCCAGGACAGTCTCAGCCAAATCAGGACAACAGGCAGTTATCGTTTCACTATAATCAGGGTGCTGCGTATCGTGTGATTCCACTGCTGTGGAATTCATTCCTTGCTGCAGAACTGTGGTCCAGAATATCCGCTTTCTAACCCTTAATAGTTGCAGACATAACCTCAAAAACAGGAACTGAGTGCCAACTGACACAGCATCACCCACTTGAGTCTACAGAGCATCTGAAACAACAGTTCTGAAAGATGTGACCCGCCCCATTCATCTCACTAGGGGCCCTAGGGACCCCTTGACTCAATGGCTGAGTAACATGACATTTTTCCCATATGACAGCTTTCAGAGTAGCAGCCGTGTTAGTCTGTATTCGCAAAAAGAAAAGGAGTACTTGTGGCACCTTAGAGACTAACAAATTTATTTGAGCATTTATTATTATTTATATATTTATATATAATTTATATAATATATATTTATATATTTATATATAATATTTATATATTATTATTATTTATTTCGTGAGCTACAGCATCCGATGAAGTGAGCTGTACCTCACGAAAGCTTATGCTCAAATAAATTTGTTAGTCTCTAAGGTGCCACAAGTACTCCTTTTCATTTTTCCCATATGACAGCCACAGAATAATTTTTGCCACAGGATTCACCATTTTGCGATACAGAGTGCCAGACATTTTATTTTCTGTCTCCCTGCTCTGCCAGAACCTTCCTCCAGCTGCCTCTTAGGGCTGGTCTACACTGAAAACTTACAGCAGCATAGCTATGGTATGTGAAAAATCCACACCCCTCGGCAATGTAGTTAAGCCAACCTAACCCTCTCTGTCGTCAGCACTATGTCGATGGAACAATTCTTCAGTCAACCTAGCTATTGCCTCTTGGGAACGTGGACTAACTATGGGAGATGCGAGAACCCCTCTAGTTGCTGTACCGAGGGTCTGCACGAAAGCCCTACAGTGGTGCAGCGTTTTATGTTAGCCTTTGTCTCCATCTTTCCCCACAGAAGAAGTTAATTGGATTACAGTACATGCCCTGCACTATTTGATACAGTCAGGCAGAGGGGGGTTCAGGAGTCAGAACTGGAGTCCAGCTTGCAGCCAGGGAGTGGGGGAAAAAGTGTAAGCTAGCAAGCTGTCCTGCTTTGAGTCCAGCAGCCAGGGCCTGGAAAGCTGGGACATGAGTTCCTGAACCTGGCTACAAATTCATCTCTTCCCAAGCAAGTGTTTTGGGGAAGGAGGTTCTGAGCTAGATCACCTGGAGAACATCACAGGAGCTGACAGCTGGGAAGCCAGGGAAGTGACATGCTGAAAGCAGCTCTAAGCACTCCCCTTTCCTGGCACACGTGTAGAGAAGGTCTGGAGCCTCCTCAAGCAGGTGCTGAGAATGAGCTCATTTCTGTAGTTGGCCAGCCCTCAGCCTGGGGCTTGGGTGTAGTCTCATTACATGTTTTGCCTCTGGGTCCCGTGCAGGAGCGCCACTCCTGGGCAATCTCACTGTTCCCAGCTGGAGTTCAGCTCATTTTCGGGGTCTTTTCAGAGTCCAACTACATGTAAGCGGGGGAATAGTCCTGCTCTTGTGGGGAACTTTCCTGGCTTCTGCACTACCCCGGTGAAGTGGGCTAGCGAAAGGATCTGAGTCCTTGCTCCCACTTCCTTTACCCAGTGGCCTCACTGCCCTTGAGGACTCCCCTTCCACTCTCCTGTCTGGCAGAGTCCTCATAACCCCAACAAGGCTGGGCCCAGGATTCCTGGGGGGCTCAACCCTGCTGTGGTCACTTAGGACAGGGGCTAGGGTGTCCCCCCTCTGGGGTACTCTCTCTGCACTGGACACTTCTCTGACCCACTGACCATTACATACAAGTTAAAGCAAATGCAAGTTATTTAATCAACAATTAATTTTAAAAAGAATAAGGAATAATGGGAAAGATTAAAGGAAACACATCACCCCGCTCTGTGGCAGGGAACATCACAAACAGTGTCTCTGGAATGTCGGGGCAGGTCACAGCCTGTGCCTTGTAAGTCCCAGGCCTTCTTCTCAGGCCCTGGCTGTGCTGCAGGGATGCTGTGGGTTGGACCTCGCTCTGGTGGTGGCCACACGCTCTCAGGCTCTAGGTGGCAGGACCCTTCTTCCCAGTATCGCCCCCTCCCTGTCGGGGTTACGATCCAAGCCTGGCCTGCAGAGCCTCCTGGCTGAGGTGTCTCCCTGTGCTGGGCCCGCTGCCCAGGGTCCCCCTCGCTCTCCCCAGCTGCTCATCGCACCCAGCTCCGGACTGCTCCAGCCCCAGCTGCACCACTCTGTCTCTGCACTGCTGCCGCTGCTCTGCCTCCAGCTCCCTGGACTGCTTCTTTGGCCCCTCTGCCTCTGGTTGCTGCAGCTCTGCTCCCAGGACAGGGGCTGCTCTCTCTGGGCTGCTTTTCTGGTCCCTCTGGATCTGGCCCAGCTCAGCTCGGCCCCACTCTGTCTGACCCAGGCAAATCCAGCTCACACAGAGGACGGGAAGCTCCCCGGCCTCCTGACTCTCTGATTAGCCTGCCCGCCCTGTCATTCAGGCTGACCTGGAGCATTGGCCTCTCCCCATTGTTCTGGGGGCTGTCAGTCTCAGGGTCCTGATTCCCCATCAACCCTTCCCCCTTTTTAGTACTGGGAACTAGCAAATAAAACACCCGCACTGAATGTTAGTAAGGGGGCAACAGTCCCCTTACATACAGTTCACTTGTCTCTAGAAGCATTCCTACTACCAACTTCCTTTCTTTATAAGCCTAGCCCAACTCCTCCCCCAGCTGGGTTTCATCAGCTGTTAGGCCTCATCAGTCCCTGGCTCTCCTATAAAGTTAATTGGTCTATTTTACCTGTTTAGGCCTTGTATAGGGTAGATAGTCCATCATAACCCAATTTCACCTTTTTAAGCTCCCTTTCTCCAGGTGGCACATGTTCTGCAGGTGCCCCCAATTGGCACCATCTGAGTACAGGAACCCTTGTTAGCCTTTCTACCAGTGGGATGGGGGCATGTCCCATCACACCTTCCTTCCCAAGAACAAGCTCCCTTCCTATTGATCAGTGACCCTCTTGTTCACTCCCTGGAGCAGGAAAGTTGAGTATGGAATTTGCTGTTCAGCAGATTCACCATAATGTTCTAGCAAACAAATCTATTTTTAGGAGACTCATCAGAAGACTGAATTTTAGGTAAACATTCATAGAAAAACAGTTCTGAGTTAGTGAACACAAGTATTTGCACAGGAAACCCAATTCTAAGAGTTACACTAAGCAGGGCACAGAAATGTATCTTGTGATCTAACCAATGAAAACTAACCAATACCACTCAAATTTCTGAACTGCAAATACTCTTAATCAACTCCTTACAAACAAGCGACAGACCAAGAATTATTTTCAGAATTTATCAGTAAATAATTTTGTTAAATTAAGATGTTTTTCAAAAATTTTAAATTGTTCTGGGGCAGTTTATGAACACAAAAAAGTGAACATCATCAAATACATTTTACTATGAATTATTCTTTCAGCTCTCCTTATGAGTAACTGAGTAGTCTCACCCAGCTAATGTCCAAAAAAGTACTGAGTACTAAAAGAAAATAACCCCTAAAATAAGGCCTAATACATCAAGTATTGTCTCAAAAGCCTGCCCCACTGCCATAGTCTGAAGCAGAAAAAATGCCAAAATACGAGAAAGAGAAGAGATAAAAGATCAGTGAAAAGAATATGTCTGTTAGCTCAGCTGTGGAGTAGGAGAGCATAGCTATCAAAAAGCGTGATCTACAGCTCTCTTTAAAATAACTCATTTCCTATGATCTATTTTTGCACTGGGTGGAAATATGATGCTGCCCCATAATCTATTTTAGCATTTAAGTTCTCAGACAGGAAATCATTAATGACAAAATTTAAACAGTATGCAAACTATGGTATGAGTGAACAGTCCAATTCTGCTTCTATTGAAGTCAATGGCAAAACTCCCACTGAGTTCAATCAAAGCAAGATTGGAGCCACTGGATGATCTTGAACCATTTTGGCAATGGAAGTTTTGCCATTTACTTTAGTGGGAGCAGAATTGGACCCCTATTGTAGAATCAGACAGATAGCCAAACACATGGAATGAAAAAAGAAGCATAGACTATTTGTTTTTATTAACTAAACTTTTTGGAGTATTGATGCAGAAACACAGTGTGTTGAGTATCATAAATACCCGGAGGAAATATAAAATCAGAGTGCAGCAGATATTCTGACAGTCTTCCAAAGTCTGGTTTTATTAGCTGGAATAAAGTGCCAAGTACTTCTCCATGTCATATGGTAATTGATAGTTTATTCAAATGGTAAAGAGAGGAAGTAGTCAGTTTACTTTTCTGCATGCATTGGGAAACCTTGTGCCTGTAATTGTAAAAGCGTGGTGAAAATGTATGCATGAGGTATATTTGTATCTGTCTTATGTCATGTCACATGTTGTAGAGCTGTATATAGCTCTTAAAGCACATGACTTCTCAAAGGCACTGATCTTGCACACACTTATGCACATGCTTAGCTTTAAGCATGTAAATAGTCCCATTGACATAAAATATTTGTGTAAGTATTAGCAGGATTGAGACCTAACTCAGGGCTCATCTACACAACATGGATATTCAGGAAAGCGAATTCAAATTAACTAAAGGTGTGAATTTAAAGAGACTAGTTAAAGTACATTAAACCCCTTCATGGACACTCTCATTCAGAATTAAAATGGCCTTCATTCATTTTAGCTTTAAAACAAATCAGATTAAGACTACTGTAATTCTGAATGAGCGTCCAGACTCTGATTCAGGACAATGCTCAAACACATGAATCCATCCTATTCAGAAAACCACGTGCTTAAGTCCAATTGACCTCAATGTAATTTACACACATGCTGAAGTGCTTTCCTGAATTGGGTCCTCAATTAGTGATTTCTATATTTCAGATCACTGGAGAAATATAATTTGTGGTTTAGGGAAAATCATAACCCCCAACGACTTTAATGCAGGATGAAATACATTTCCTGTGCTGACCTCCAGATAATATCAATTTTGCCAATGTGTGTTCAACACATTTTTTTTTACATTCAATAGACATTTTTAGTAGGAAATCTCTGATCAACATACCACAAAAAATGGTTCTGTAGGCTGGAATTATTTTTCATTAGAAAAAGGAAAGGAAATTACTCTTCCTTTCTGCAGGAAATCTTTACAATGGTGTATTCTTTTCTTAAACCAAAGCTGGTAAATCAGTCTATTCATCTGTATTGGAAAAGATGGGTTTCCAATAACTGTGATTATCCAGGATTTTATACTTGAAATTGTACATTTACTCTTAACCCAATTCCACAGAAGTATACTTACAGTGTTTGATTCTGAAACATAAATAATACTCAAGTGCAACAAAAACTTGTGAAAATATAAGAATTTTATGCAGTAAGGCTCTATTTAACAAGATAACTAACCATCTATGTAACTTTAAGCATGTGATGCTTAAACTTATGTACATGTTCAATTACTTTGCTGAAGTGGGGCCTAAATGTTATTTCTAAATTATATTTTATTATTGTTATTTATGTAGCATACATTCTGTGATAAGTGCCAAGTTCTACACTGTTTATTTTAATAAAATAAAGTAAAGAAGAAAATGCAATGTGTAGAATAATGCTTCCCCCCAAGCAAATTATGCACAGAGCCTGAGAAGCTAATCACAGAGTCAAACAGATTAGGCACACAGCCGAGATTCCCCTTACACAGCCTGGTTTAGCAACAGTCAGCTCATACTTGAATACAGCCTGGTTACTGCTCCTTCCAGCTCATTTTCAACCACAATGGCCTCATTCTCCCCCAGCAATTTTGGAAAACAAAACACACCCAATCTCACCCCGACTGATGTGATGGAATACTCCTTCAGCTGACAATGGTCTCAACGACCACAGAAGGATCAAGACTTAGTAAACTTTGCATATCTGGCTGCCAAGTGTCCCAATTTTGGCTAGACTGCCCCAAATTGGAGACAAATTCCTACATGCAGTCTGCTTCTAACTTGTGCTGCTAACGAGAGAGCATCTTTTTCTGTTCAATTCTATTCAGGCACTTATAGCACACTCATCTCCATAGGGCTAGCCAGAAGGGGCATAAGGTACAGCCGGGGCATCCAGGGGAAATGCTGATTGCCCACCTTAATGGCCACCTAATGCCCACTGTCATGTGCAGGACTTTGTACAGGTCCCTTCCCTCTACTGCCTCTTGAACTGCTGTCTACTTTTTCCTAGGCCAGTTCCCTACCTTTCCTCTAATAATAGAAGAATAAAGGCAAAGGGAAAATGTGCAGGAGAATAAAGTTTTCCCTAGATATTATTCTATATCGTTACTATATTTCTCAGACAGGCATGGAGCAGCATATTGCAGCGGGTGCAGTGGTGCCTCATTGTAATTTTGCCAACACAGTTTCTAGGCTGTCCCTGGTTCACTTTTATTGAAAAGGCAGCAAAGATACCTGTCTGGATGATCCAGAAAAGCATCACCAATTTTGATGAGTTTTGGGGACTCGGGCCGCCATCAGGTACCAGTCATCTTCCTCCTTGTGTTTTGTATTTGCTTCACAGTAGAGGACCCACCAGTGTATGTCCCTGTTAGCATCAGCCCTTGAAAGGAAAGCCTTCTCTAGAATTAAACCTTTGCATATCCGGTTTGAATGAGGACTGGTGGGTACTTGACGCATGGGAAGTAAAACAATGGCCCCCATTCACAGATAGGTGTGTGTCCCAATGTACATATACAGCTGGTGCCATTTAGTTGACACCAAGATAATAAGGACATCCACTTCACTGGGATACATGGTTGGAAGCCCTGTCCATGAAATTTATTTAATAGCCTTTAAATTCTGTTTTATTGTGACACCTCTGAGACCACGTGCTGGATTCTAGAGAAGGCTGGAAACTGATGTGACAGCTCATTAATACTCAGTTAACACTGTTCTGTACAGCACAGCATTTACTTTTACATTTAAAATGTTCAGGGGAACAATTCAGGTGGCGTTAAAGTGAAAGGGCAATTGTTTAAGATGCATGAAATATTCAGAATCAACCAGTTTTTACAGCACTGAAATAATGAAGATAGAATGCACATAAAATACCATTTACAAATGTACACCCTGTTGGTAGCATTGTTTTTGTTCATAATGCCTCCTGATGCCTGTGCTCTATGAATCCCCAACATCAGCTATCAGGGACAGGTGGCTAATTGGAACATTCTTTGCCCATGGAGGTGTCCCTGTTAATCAAATCCTACCTTCTGCCTGAACCAGCTTAGTCCAGAGTCTATTTTATGTTAAAAAACATATAACCCCTTGTTAACTTTAAGACTGCGGAAAGCAGGGAAACTACCTTTCTTTGATGTTTTACTGATGGCTCCAAAGGCCATAATGAACTCTCTTTGCAAATAAAGTAGTTAAAGAGGAAGTGAAAATGTCAAGCTGCATTTGATTGCCAGAAGTGTGGCTGTTTCCCACAATGAAAAAGAATAGCCATCTGCCCCTGAATCCCCCCACCCCCACTGTGAAATGGGGATTTTGCAGTTCACTAGTTTTCTCAGACAGAACACAGGCCCTTCCAACTCTTGGAAGTAGTACCCACCCATGGCAAGAAGTGGAGTAGTACGGAACATGTTGAATTCACCTGAGTTTGCACTGCCTTCTGCCAGCATACACCAAGGCACGGGGCCACCAGCACAAAGCAGCTGTAACCCCAAGTCTACAAGGAACCTGCAAACAGTAGTACAGCCTGAAAAGTAGGTAATGCTGGCCAGGGAGGGGGAAGAGCATGACAAGGGTAGCCAGCAGATACACTGACTGCTCAAACCATTCCCCAGTGAATCCCTTCCCTCAGTGGTTTCTGCCAGATGGGTTCCTATAAAGTGCTCAGAGGAAAGAAAATCTAGCCTCACACAAAAAACCTCCACTGGAGGTGGGAAGAACAGGTAGTGTTTTCAGTCTTCCCTTCCGCAAGCTGGATTTCACTTGGAGTCAGGGAGCAAAGTGAAACTCTCAGATGGAAGGAGGTGCAAATTGCACTTTCCTGTGCTGGCAGGGGTTAATCCAGCCCAATAGCTTTTTAAGGGTGGTGTTTAGGGTTGCCAACCCTTCAGGATTGTCCAGTAGTCTCCAGGAATTAAAGATTAATTTTTAATTAAAGATTATGTAGTGTGATGAAACCTCCAGGAATATGGCCAACCAAAATTGGCAACCCTAGTGGTGTTCACTCCATTATTTTGCTAAGTCAGGATATCTGTGGACACGAGGATACATACAGTAAATGTGATTAAGCAAAAATCTGTCCATGAACCAGATAGGGCCAATTTTTTTAAAGATGACCATTATATTTGTGCCAGCAATTTTGCACACACAAACGGAGTCATCAAGCAGTCTTCTACTGGATTTACATGCATGAATTCTGTTCATATGAAAAATGGCAAATGTCCATTTAGGAGGTGGCTTGTTATTATTTACTGGTCACAGGCAGTGTGCTTGTCCTTCAAAACACCCAGAGAAGATGCAATCCTTGCCATAAAGAGTTTTTAAATGTAAAAGGGTCTGGAAGTTCCTTTGGGAAACTTAGTTCTGTAGTCAATGTCACCTAGAAAAACAGCAGAATGATCTCTCACCAGACTAAAAGAAAGTAAAGAAAGATAATTTCAGACCCAAATTCCTTTGTAGCTGAATTAATTTGTTAGTCTCTAAGGTGCCACAAGTACTCCTTTTCTTTTTGCGAATACAGACTAACACGGCTGCTACTCTGAAACCAGGATCTTTCAGATAATAAAGTAATGAAGGATTTTCTGACAGTGTATATTAGGTGGACAGAAAGATTGAAGGAAAGTGAATCTGATGCAATCTAGGTTTATGCTATTGTTTGTAGATGAGCACTCTTTATTCTGTGGTTTCACAGCTGTTTCCCCCCAAGAGGGCCTTGCATCTACTTGTCACAGATGACAGGCTGCACTGTGCCAGAGGCTGGATCCCTTCTTGCTGGCAGATCAGTGATGAGTCTTCCAAATAACTCCCTTCTTGATTATGTAATTATAATGTATAATAAACAATGTATTTATTTAGAAATTTTATCAGCATCCACGACTAATATACCTGGGGATCTTCTATCATTTAAAAAAGTATAAATAAATAAATAAATAAAATACAGATAAATCCTTAAGCTTATAGACTTAATAAATACTACAACATCTTTCCTGCAGACAAAATGACAACCTCCTAATTTCAAATATTAAATTGTTCCTGAGATTAATCAATAGTCTGACATAAAAAATACATTTTACACTCTGTTTTTATTCCCACCAAACCTATGATCTGGAGGGAGGAGGGTGCAAAGGCAAGGGCCTTCCAATGAGATGGGGCCTTCCTACTTCTCCTCATGCTGCAAAGAAATTTTCTTGATCATAAATCATAAACCCAACTTTGTGCCTCCATTCAACCTCGGAAGCCAGTGCTTCATGGGCCATGAAGAACAATAATCCAGGGCCAGATACACAATATCCTCCTTGCAAGACTTCTGCCCAGACAAGTAGTAATGGAAGTGCTAATGGAAATCAGGGTCATCAACTGTGACTCTGATCCCTGCCCTTCTTGATTAGTAAAAGAGCACTACTCATACCTAAGATTTAGTCATGGGTATTTTTACTAAAAGTTATCGACCGGTCACGGGCAATAAACAAAAATTCACAGCCTGTGACTTTTACTATAAACACCCCTGACTAAATCTTAGCTGCCCTGGGGCCCCGCTGCTCTGGGAGACCCCAGGCCAGGCCAGCCGTCCGCTGCTTAGGTGGTCTGAGGGACCAGCTGAACTGGCCGCTGCTCCAGCCACCCCCGGGGCCACGCTCTGGCCGCTGCTCCGGCCACCCTTGGAATTGCTGCTCAGGCGGTCCCCTGGGACCAGTGGCCCAGGGCCGCTGAGCAGCAGCTTGTGTGGCTGCCCCCTGGGGCCGCTCCAGCAGTGGTCAGTACGGCTGGCTGGGGGGGCCACTTCAGCTGCAGCCGATATAGCTGGCCCCTGGGGTCAGCCACACTAGCCACTGCAGCTCCAGAATTTCACAGAGGTCATGGAAAGACACAAAATCCGTAACTTCCGCGACCTTTGTGACATACTCGCAGCCTTACTCATACCTCATGTGATGATGGGAATCAACCACCTACCTCTGATTCCTCATCCAGGCCTTGTGCCCCTCCCCACCTTGACTTTTGGGCCCAGTCTCCCTGTCATGTCCTTTTCCCTGTTTGCCTCCTTGCCTCCTCCATCCCCCAGGCCTGGATCCTCACACCCCTTGCATTACAGTCAGGTGGTTCCTCCTTCTCCTCCACCACACTGCTTGGGTGCCAGCCGGGGAAACATTGAAAGCACAAGAGAGAACATCTTATCTCCCTGCTCTCAGCTCCTGTGCCCACCAGCACCATAGACCCCAGCAGGCAAGAGGAGCTTTTCAGGACAGTCCTGATCACCCCCTGCACCCCCAGGTTGGAGCATGCTCAGTGCAAATGGAATTTGAAGAGAATGTAGCAGCAAACCTCTAAGAAGTTGCTACTGAGCATTTGTGAACTGAAATTTTCAGAGGCACATAATTTGGCCAGATATGGGAGGTTTCTCACAGGAAAATCAAAAGGCACTTCTCTGACACCAGAGAAACCTCTCCTGCCAAATTTCAAGTCCCTGCTGCAAACCACAGAGGCGCTAAAGTGTCACAATGAAACAAGTTATAAGAATTTTATAATATAGGCAAAATAACATAATTTCTCTTACCCTCAATCTGAGAAATGGCTGAATCATTTTAGCTGAAATTTTTCTCCAAAATACCTTCAGACTGAGGCTGACACCAGGCATGGAAAATTTCAGCCCAAATGGTTAAAGTCTGACAAAATTATAAGCAACTGAAAATAGGAACTTTAATAGGAAGTCTCAGGCAACCTTTAGCACAGATATGGCTATATATCTTGCCTATAATATCTTCAATATCAGGGCCTCAAATACTATTGTAATGGTTGCTATTAAAATACCTCAAAAGTAATGTCCCTATATTAATTTTCCCTTTTGTGGAAAAATACCTATAAACTCGGAACATGAGTTGAGAGTGCTCAGCACCTTGTCAGGTGGCTCTATATGAATGGACTAATTGCTGTCAGGCCTTGGCATTGACCCCTGCACATAGGAAATAAAATAAGATAGAAATGGCAAAGCAATGTGGAAACATGCTGGTATTTTACTAAAATAGGCTTGCAGCTGAAGAACATAGATGCCACCTTTTTGTCTTTAAACATTATATACCAGTCCCCTTCCTACAGCCCCTTGAATTTTCTTCATTGCCTTCTGGACAGGGAGAGGGAGAAGGCAGAGAATCCAGAAGTAACAGCTGAATTCTCAAATCAAAACCCAATGAGCTGGAATACTCTCATCAAAATAGATGATGGTGCCTGTATTGAAAATCCTCTCCAAGAAATGGCTGGCTCCCGAAGTATGGTAGGGCAGCCAACCATCTCTTGGAACACAGTTGGTATAAAGGAGTAACAATCCAAGGTTGCATCCATGCCAGACTTCCAGGTGTCAGCCAGATTTGTACATGCACCACTGGGATATTTAATTTCCGGCCCCTTGGCTCTATGAACACAGACCTTTGCTCAGGGAGCAGCTCCGCTCTAGCTCATCCAGTAAAGGAAATTGACAGTAGTGGAGCAAAGATTTTAAAAAGGTCTTTGATGTGGCATAATTAAAGGGGGATGAGCCTAAGGGAGGAGACTACAGGGTGGTATTGCCAACAGCTGCCATTAGGAACAAAGCTCTTGTGATAGCAGCTTCACTGCTGGGAATTAACATGTGCATGAGCCAGTCTGACATTCCAGCAAAGGGCAGGGGCATCCAAGCACAAAAGCCACCACATGCCCTGGATGGCTAGGCCTGCCAGCCTGTCTGCTGTCAGGGGCGGTGAGTTATATCTCCACGTGGGGCCTTGGCACCAGCAATATTCAGAGCCCAGTGGCCCAGCTCCATCAATATTTGGGGCCGGGTGTCCCCCCCGGCCCACCTGCCGCCCCCCCATGCCTCCCCCAAGTGTCCCCCGGCCCCGCTTGCTGCCCCCATGCACCTCCCCGGGCCCCGGAGCAGAGCATCCCTGGCTGCCTCTTCCGAGCAGCTCCATGCTGCCTCCCTGCAGCAACTGGTCCTAGTGCCCCCTATCTCGACTGCCAGGTCAGACTCACTGAGCCTGCCCTTCCACCTCAGACCCTTCCTTTTTCCGGCGGGACCCTCCACCAGCATAGGGGGCCCCCCTGCCCACAGTCACTGCTCCTGCCCCATGCTGGGCAGGGAGGAAGCCCCATCCCTTACCCCCCGTGAGGCTACAGTGAGGGGCAGCAGGGGGGAGGAAGCGCACGCAGCACCTCCCGGCACCCACCACGGGGGAGGCGAGGGAGATTTCTGGACCTGAGAGGGGTCCTAGGAGCACATGAAGAGAAAGTGGTGGGGGTGAGTGTGCTGCTCGGGGGGCGGGAAAGGGGGGCTCCTCCCCCAGAGCTCGCTGCTGCCGGCAAGGAAAGGGCTGGGGGGAGTCCTCCTCTCTGGCCCCTGTCCCGGAGCAGCCTGCCTGCACCCCAAACTCATCCCCAGCCCTGCCCCACCCCAGAGCCCACACCCCCAGCCAGAGCTTTCACCCCCCCCACACCCTCAACCCTAGCCCTGAGCCCCTCCAACACCCCAAACACCTTATCCCCAGTTCCAGCCAGAGCCCTCATCCCCCCACACCCTAACCCTTTGCCTGAGCCCCTCCAGTACCCCAAACATCTTATCCCCAGTCGCAGTCAGAGCCCTCATCCCCCTGCACTCCAACCCTCTGCCCCAGCCCTGAGCCTCTCTAACACCCCAAACCCCCAGCCCCAGACAGAGCCCTCATCCCCTTACATCCCTACTCTTGCCCTGAGCCTCTCCCACACCCCAAAGCCCTCACCCCTGCACCACCTCCGATCCCCAAATTCCCTCCCAGAGCCTGCACCCTACACCCCAATCCCATGCCCCAGCCTAGGGCCTGCACCCCAGACCTCCTCCCCATCCAAATTCCCTCCCAGAGCCTTGGGCAGGTGGGGGGTAGAGATTGGGCAGGGGTGGGTTCTGGGTACCACCAAAAATTATACAAACCTGTCGCCCCTGTCTGCTATAGGTAAATGGTTGGATTTGGTTGATAAAACAGTGGAACAGTGTCAGGAGTGAGAGCACAAACAAACCCACATTGTTAAATGGGATCATATAAACATTTAACAAGCATGTCTGATCCAGGTTGTTCAGCAGTTGTTTGAGTTTCTTTATCCTGAAATACTAAAACTGGAATCTTTAGGGAATAAGAAGAAAATAGAGGGCACTGAGAAGCAGCATCCAACTCAGTGTATATGCTTGGTTTAGTGTACAGTACAAATTCCACCGACTCTGTCTGGATCTTTATTGTTTTCCCATCATACAAATTCCCAATCCACAGCTCAAGAGCAGCTTTAGTTCCAGAAAGAGCTGTGTATAAGGTAATAAATTATTTGAAAATAAGATAAAGATGTAATGGTCCCAGCCTCACAGTACAATGAAAGGATATCACACTGAGTCCCAGAGTGGTCCCTTCCTGCAGTCTGGTTCTAGCCCAGTGAAGGCTCAGCTTGCTATAGAGTGATACTTATTTTTGGAGCGTACATCTGCTTGGGCTACCAGCTGGCAAAACTTACACTGACTAAGAAGGAGAGGTTCAGACACCCACAGTCAGAGCTGAAGTGTTGTGAAGGGATAGATTGAAGCGGTAGATTGAATAAATCAGCTGATCTGTGCCCTCTCTTCCAAAGGGGAGCCCAAAATTTTCCAAAAGGGATAGTCCTCCAAAGTAATTAAGCCATTTCCCCCTTCTCAAGTAGGAAAAGAGCATCCACCCCAATACTATCAGGAAGCACTCCACGTTCTTCTTTCCCCTACGTGTGGAATTGTGGCCTTGAATTTTAGGTCAATCCAGACCACCTTTCATCTTCATCCGTGGTGGACAAGAACACAAAAGGGCCTTGAGGATACATACAGGAGATCTATTAGCAGAACCAATAGACCATAGTTGGACTCCAAGCAAAAGCCTTAGATCCAAACACCTCTAAACTTTGGGCTGTTTGAAATCTAGACCTGAATTTTGCCACTGGCCCCAATCTTTATAACAGGTTGAACCAAAATCTCAGATCCAAACACTCCCAAATGCTGGGACAGATTCCAATACCTTTAGTCACATTGAGTAGCACCGTACTCCACAAAGAGTCCTAATCTAAGGGAAAGGGTTAGAAAGGGAACCAGAACTTGGCCCTCTTCAGCACTCTACATCAGGATTCAGATCCATGTCTTGTAACTTGGGTCAGTCCCTGAGCAATCCGGTTCATCTGGTTATACTTTTTCCCCTAATTAAGTTATATGGTTAGAACACGAATGAAATACTTCAGTAGTAAAAAAAGACATTAAAAGCCTTTCTCCAATACATGATTGAAATGAATTTCAAAGTTGTAAAATTCAGGCTACGGTGTGATGTCATTTGCATGCACTAACTTTATTCTGACACTAGGCTGAATCAAAGAAAGAGGGCTAATGAAGTATACGAAGGCAGCAGTGTATTTTTGGCTGGAATTAGCACCTTTAGTACTTTCTGTTAGAACAGATAATCATCTCATAAGCTTTTCTTTGATGTGCACTTTGATTCCATACATAGAGGTTAACGCCGGGACATGAATTAATTAGTAACATGGTGAAAAAGCTCCCTAAAAGTCAATGCTCCATTAATATTTAAAAATTCCAAACAAAATTATTCTTTACACAGCCCTGTTTAATCTCATGCTTTGCCTTGGAAGCTGAACCTAACTTCTGAAATGAAAACATCATGCAGAACCGCATGCTACAAATCTGACTTGAGTGCTCCTCATGCCCATTCAGGATCTTACACTAGAATTTGTGTGTTTGATTCAGCAGAAAAAAACCCCTGCCCTTCTGAATTACTTCAAGTACAGATACAGTCAGAAAAGAAACTGTGTAAAAATCATAGACTCATGGAAACATAGCCCTGGAAAGGACCTTGAGAGGTCATCAGGTCCAGCTCCCTGCAGTGAATCATGACCAAGTAAACTAAACCATCCCTGCCAAGTGTTTGTCCAACTTGTTCTTAAAAACCTACAATGACAGGGATTCCACAACCTCCCTTGGAAGCCTATTCTGGATCTTAATCTTTCCTCATAGGTCATTTCTAAGTCTTTTATCATTTTTGTTGCTCTCCTCTGCTCTGTCCAGTTTGTCCACATTGTTGCTAAAGTGCCCAGAACTGAACACAGTACACCAGCTGAGGCCTCACCAGTGTCGAGCAGAGCTGGACAATTACCTCCCGTATTTCATATATAACAGGTCTGATAATATACCCCAGAAATGAAACTAATCTTTTCGCAACTTCATCACATTGTTGACTCATATTCAATTTGTGATCCACTGCCACCCTCAGGTCCTTTTCAGCAGCACTTCCATTTAACTAGGAATTCCCCATTTAATTTTTCCTTCCAAGTGCAGTACTTTGAAGTTGTCTTTACTGAATTTAATCTTGTTCATTTCAGACCAATTCTCCAGTTTGTCAAGGTCATTTTGAATAATCCTCTCCTCCAAATGGTACCTTCTTTCTCATCATAATCGCTCCCTGTGACTATATAGTGACTCAGAGACAAACATAAATGTTTCTTAGTTTTACTTCTGTTAACCCAGCAGACGCTACACAATTCTGGGAAAGTGAGCTGGATTCTATTCTGGCTCTTGTATCAGCAACAGAATTCTCAATTAAAAGTACCAACTGCAGAATTTTTACTACTAGTGATGATGAATGAGCCAAAGAGAACCCAGTTTCATTCTCATAACTCAGGTTGAACATGCAGGAATGGTAATTAGAAAAAAAAATCTTTTGATTTGTAAAAGCAATGAAAACTGACATTACTGAGAGACAATAAGCATTAGTTGTTTTCCTGGGGTGATGCTTACATTTGATGGCCTTATTCAACCTTATTGGACCTACACAAATCTTTAACTTGTTTTGTTTCATTACAGTGACCATCTGTCTGTACCTTTAAAATCACTAATGCTTCAATATCATGCATATCAAATAACTTAATAATGTGCCTTATAGAAACATCTCAGTTATAATATACAGGAAGCTGGCTGAGAATGTTGCTATTATTATATATACACGCACACACACACAAAAATAAGGGACACATTTTTCAGAGAAAGAATTTCCTGTTTTCCAACCAGCTCTAATTATATATTGTGACCTAATAGATGGAGGAGGGAAGCTCAGTTTTGACTTCCAAATTTGATTTCTGACTCTACAACTGACTCAGTGAGTGATCTTGGGCAAGACCCTTAACCTCTCTGCATCTCAGTTTGCTCATCTGTTGAATGTGGATACTACTTCTCCTGCATCACACCAGTGTTGTGAAAATTAATTGATTCCATGCTTGTAAAGACTTTCGGATCATAAGATGAAAAGTCTTACAGAAGTTCAAAGAATTCTATTTTACAACATTTATAAATAAATAAAACAAAACTATTTTTAAATCTTATTTTTAACATAGACTTGGAACAGCCTGGTCTTAAATATGCTTCTCTTGTGGAAAATGGATTGGATGCCAGGGCTATAGCCAATGTTTTCTCCCAGGTCAGTAGCTCTCTCTTGGATAAGAAATGTGAGAATGTGGCTGTAGGCCAGATCTCTTCTGCAGAAAGGGAGCGGAGCACCAGGCCTCTGGCCAGTACTTACCCACAAAATCTGCACTTTTCTCCTAGAAAGCTAATAGGAAAATGCATCTGCAAGCCAATGAGTTTTACACTGCTGAGAACTCTGCAGCTGTCCCACTAGGAAATTAACATGACACTGGGGCAGAGATTTGGACATAAGCTCAGAGGCCCTCCTGTATCTTGAGGGAAGGCAGACAGGGAGTTAATAACTTTGGCCAGTCTTGTATTTAATACAGGCTATAGCTCTGCCAGACCAAATCACTTAAGATAGAAGACAATTTTGGAGCTTACTCTTCACTATAAGGCCAAAGATGGGAAGCCCAGGGTTCAGACCAGGGTTTCCTGACCTGGCTCAGTGTGTTTATTATATATTCTGCAGTACAGGGAGGAAGAACTATGTCTGCTGTTTCTCAGTCAGGAAGGGTCTACTAATCAGTAAACTGCACGTGAAGAGGGGATGCAGTTATCTTTTCTGCAATATGTTTGTTGCAGCTTCTTTCCCCCATTGCTCTCCTATGCAAAATAAACAGGGTCATCTGCTAGCCACACTGTTTCTGCAACAGTTCAGATAGGATAAGAAGAAAGGTATGTAACAGAGGAAGGATGGTCCAGTTATTAATGCCCTTGCCTATCACTTGGGAGGTCTGATTTCAGTTCCCTGCTTTGTCACAGACTTCCTGTCAGTTAGGCACCTAAATGCCTTTAAAAATCCAGCCATTTTCTGGGCCTCTGTTATCCTTCTGTAAAACGGGGCTAAAAGCACTTCCCTACCGCACAAGAGTGTTGAGATGATAATGCATTAACCTTTGTGAGGTGTGCAGCTACTATCGTAAGTGGGGCCATATAAGTTCCTAAAATAAATAACACCCATAAAGCAACTGTATTGCACAGCTGGTATGTATTTTAGGAACTTACATGGCCCCACTCCCAATAGTACCTGAGTACCTCACAACCCTTAATGTATTATCATCACAACACCTCTGTGAGGTAGGGAAGTATTAGCCCCAAGAATATGCTTTATTTTTGTGGCAGATTATTTTTCTTTTTCAGAAAAATCAGGCAACAGTGTTCATAAATGTTGGCAGATGCATTACTGAACATAACTGTAAGAGTTGACAAAAAGGAACATTCAGCGTATCAATTCGTTTCACAGAGTGTGGTAGGAATGGAGATGTAGAGTAGTAATTGTCAGTAACAGAACCTTTTTGTGTCCATACATCAGTGCTAAAAGCTTCAAACTAGGCAGTCAGGAAATAAAGAAAGCATTTGGAGAAAGCTACACTGTATGCTGGCTCGTGGCTATCTGCCCGTTTGAGTTGTCTATATTATAATATTATTTTTCCTTGTCTGAAGACAGAAATAAAACCTTCTAACTATATTTAAAGAACCATGTTGTAGCCCAAATGATAAAGGAAGAAGGAGATGGCCTTAGCTGGGCCAACTGGAATGTTGAGCCTATAAATGCTCATATAAAGCTGCTGGCAAGCAGTGATTGGTGCAGCTTGCAAAGTTTGTTGTATATACATGGCTCTGGATCAAAACCCCAAACCCAAAGACCCCATAACTTTGGGAAAGTTCTGATCTTGATTTGAATCTGGACTTAGCACTTGGGTACATTTTCAATGTGGAAATTGCATTTTGACTTGACTAAGTATCCTAAAGTTTGATTGTGATCTGACTCTCTTTGATCTAGAAATTGGTCTTGAAAATTCAACAGGTGTTTTGTGCAAGGATTCATGTGTGTAGGGGTGCGATATCTGGTACTGTTTGATTTCATCCAGATTAGAAACATCATGATGGTCTTACCTGAGGTACTTGGGTACTTTTGGCATGATTCAAAAGTGGGAAGTAGAGAGGACTGTGAAAATTAAATTTTAAAAGTTAACTACACTTTCCAAACCTCAAAACAGTCAGATTTGGGGGTTTAGGTTAGGACTGGTTCTTATTTTATCCAAACCCTTTGCTTATCCCTATTGGTAATCTTCTTTCTGCACCACTAGGTCAAATAGAAATTAGCGTGCTTTGCGTATGATAGATGGATAATTAGACTGAGAAACTGCAATTGCAGGGAATTTCCTGGTATTTTCAATTCAGGGCTCATGCCTGCAAGGCGCTAAGCACTCTAGCCCAATCCAGCACAGCACTTACATGCATGCTTGAAGATAAACACATGAACAGTCCCGCTGAAATCAATTGCAAAACTGAGCACTAAACATGCGTTAACAGCAGAGGTGGCTGACATAGTTCAGACCCAAACCTCCAGGCCAAACCCAATATAAATATTTTAGGTTCATAAAAATTGAGGTAACTTTTCCCTCCATTGATTTTCATTTTTGCACCTTCTGCACTCTGGATCCAAAGAGTCCTGCGCTTTGTGGATTGGACAGTGCCCAATAACCGTGGGAACTGAAGATAACAATGTGCTAAAGCACTCGCTGCCAGAGTCAGACAGACACAAGGGACAAGAGACTACATTTTTCCTGACTTTTTCCAGCTGGTTCAGAGAATTCAGCTGAAATGCAGCCACTTTCTGAGAAACCAAGTGGAAATAGCTGCTACGGAGCTAGGCTGCCCCTCCTGTTCACATGGGAGAGTTTCAACCAATCAAGTACACAGAAGAAATACTTAGTGACTTGCACCATGAAAAACTGAGGGCCAGATTCTCTCCTGTGCCAAGAGCATAGGAGAGAGAATGGACCATCAGAAAGCCCATGCTGATTCTTAAACTGTCTGGCCCTAGCCCAGGCTAAATTAGAGCAGGCTAGGGGGCGTTTCAATCTTACAACAACTAGCTATACAGGTGACCAGGCGTCCAATTTTTGAGTGGAACACCCAGTTGAAAAGGGATCCTGGCAGCTCCAGTCAGCACTGCTGACCGGGCTGTTGACTGGCTGGTTAGCGGCGCTGCACAGAAGGGCTGGGCTAGCATCCACACCCTGCGGCTCCCAGAAGCAGTAGCATGTCCCCCCTCTGGCTCCTAGGTGTAGGGGCAGGCAGAGGGCTCCATTGGCAGGGAACTGTGGCCAATGGGAGTTGCGGGGGCGCCTGCAGATGGGGCAGCACACACAGCCACTTGACCGCACCTCCGCATAGGAGCCAGAGTGGGGACATGCCGCTGCTTCCGGGAGCCACTTGAGGTAAACGCCACCCAAAGGCTGTATTCCCAACCCGCTCCCATGCCCCAACCCTCTGCTCCAGCCCTGATCCTCCTCCCACCATCTGAACCCCCTCAATCCTAGCCAGGAGCATCCTTCTGCACCCCAAACTCCTCATCCTCAGCCCCACCCCAGAGTCCGCACCCCCAGCTGGAGCCCTAACCCGCTCCCACACCCCAGGTCCGAGCCAGCCCAGTGAAAATGAGCAAGTGAGTGAGGGTGGGGGGAGCGAGCTACAGAGGGAGGGGGGATGGAGTGAGCAGGTGTGAGGCCTCATAGAAGGGGCAGGACATGGATGAGGCCAAAGAGGAGGGGTGGGGCAAGGGTGTTCGGTTTTGTGCAAGTAGAAAGTTGGCAACCTTATACCTATATGGTCCCTAAGGGACCAGTTGAGAATTGACATAGTGGAGTTCCACCCCTTTCCAGCTCTTCCCAACATGGCCTCTATGCCAATGGCACCAGAACTGGGGAGGGGTGTTGAGGGGTACGTGGCCCCCCACATTTTAACATGGGCATAGGCATAGTATGGGGAGCAGGAGGAGGCATTGCCTCCCCAAACTGCAAGACTCAGGCATGTGCAGATCGGCGCCAGCAGAAGCTGTGCTTAGTGGTGGGGGAGCTGATTTCTTCACGCCTGCCAGAGCCTTGCAGTTTGGGGGGAAAACGCCATGCCCTATTCCCCAAACTATGCCCATGTTAAAAAGTGGGAGGGCATGGCCCTCTTGGCCCCTGGTTTTGGTGCCAGTGGTCCGCCCATTTTTACAAAGGTTTGAGTATGCCAGGCAGCGGGGAGCAGTTGGTGTAGGAGCAGGCTTTTCTGTCTTTATGCCAGCTGAGAATGCCTCTTTGCTAGACTGAGTGGCACAAAGGGGATGGACTGGGGCTGAGACGCAGCTCAGAGTCTTTACCAACCTGGACCTGACGTTGCAATATTGCCCATTCTAAGTATAAAGAATACTGCAAATACTGATGTAGAGGCAAATGTCATGGTCCAGAAAATGCCAATATTTTAAAGCTGCCCATTGTAATTTCCCCATGTGGAAAACCTCAATTACATTTGTGATTAGTTTGTTAGCTTTAAAAATGGGTTTTTTTCAGCTGCCTCTAATACTCTTGGATTCCATTAGAGAATTAGCTGCATAATTTTTCTGTGTAGATGCTGAAGCGATTTACTCTGTTGTAAGATTTGCTGCATGGAAAGTTCTAGTCTGTGATTCAAATGCTGCCATCCAATTAGGCATAGACGTTTTCCTTTCAGTTTGGCAAAAACACCAGAATGATTTCCCAATGACACAGATGCTTCATCTGCACAGAAACCCTCCAGATGCTCACACTGTCACACAAGAAATTCTTGCCTGGTCCAGGCTGTTGAAGGCTGTCCAGCAATGCTCCACTGATCCCAATAGCATTTACAAAACAAAGCTCAATCACATTCCTCAAAAGAAAAACAACATTTAAATAACATGAAAGTGGTGACACCAAGGGGGCTGAGAACATCTGGACCCTCAAATTCATGGACAATGAAGACTATTGGCGGGGGGAGGCTCCAAGAGTGCCAGATGTTTTAGAGTTTTTGCTGCTTTGTACTTAATTTCTGAGAAAAATAAGGATTTGTTTTGTTTTTGGAAGGAAATGATTGTAAGGGTTTTCAGCCCCTGATACAAAGCCCATTGCAATCAAAGGGAGTGTTTTACTGACTGCACTGAGCTTTGGATCAGGCCAAAAGTAGGAAAAAGTATCAGTGATAAAAAGTGTCTTTGGAAACACAGAAATTAAAGGGATGCTGTCAGCTTAATTAAGACCCCAAATGCAGCATTGGGGGAGCGGGGGAATCTAAATCTCTACTCTACCTTACTTGTAATCCTTTCTGTTTGCTTCGAGCATTTGTCACTGGTGTCCAGAACCCAAAGCCCGCAGGGTGGAATGTGTTCATGAACATACATGTGTGTGCATGCATATGGACACAGCATGCAAGGAACAGCCATCACAGAAGTAGCTACCTGAACAGAGTTCTGAGTCTTTCAAGTGCTCAACAACCAGACGGCAGGCCCCTTTGGGAAGCTGCCACCATGATGTCCCACAGTGAGACGAAGGGAAGAAGAAAATGCTGTCTGGACCCCTCCATGGTGATGTGAAGCAGCTGTTTCCAGGACCTCTGCAGGAGGAGGAAGAAATCACTGGAACCCCCTGCAGTGGCAAAGAAAGAATCTGTTCCTCCAAAGTCACTTCTCAGTAGAGGGGTGGGTCAGCCACGCCACAAAGATCTCTTCAGCTACAGCTGGGGGACAATTTCCCTTCCCCACTTGCTGCTACTGCCAAAGGAAATGGTTTTGAAGCATCCCCAAAACTTAAGATGGGAATTGATCAGGGATGGTAGTTTGCTGTGGGAAGGGAGTGAGCATGGGTGGCAATTGGTCAAACCATGCAAGGGAAGCAGTAGAAAGGGACATTGGAAAATACAGGAGTTTTCTCTTCAGTTTATTTTCATTTTGGAGGGATTGAAAAGGAAATAGTTACTGACTGGGGCCCTGATTCAGCAAAGCACTTAAGCATATGTTAAATTTAAAGCCTGGTCCCATGGATTTCAATATATGCTTAAAAGTTAAGCATGCATGCAAGTGCAGAGTCAGGGCTCGGAGCGTAAATGGGAGTAGGGGTGAAATACTGGACCAAATCTAACCCTGATGCAACTCCACTGCTTGTACCAAGGCTGAATTTGACCCACAGGGTATAAATGTGAGGATTTTTTATTTAAAAATATTTAATAGTGATATAACACTAAACAGATTTATTTACTAACATTCTCATTGCAGTTTTTATGCTTATGTACTACAATGGTAAGTGCCATATAAATGCTTAAAGAGCTCTTTCTGCATATTCCCACCTCCATAAACCATTGTTCCTTTAAGAGGTGGAAAGAAAAGTTAGCTTCCAAACCAGAAGTAACCGAATTCTGCATTTGAAGATAGCATGGCTCCCAGGGCAATGTATATGCATTGATATGAACTGACTGTGACCAGAATACTAACAATACCAATTTCACTTTAGACCAGAGATTCTCAGGACAAATTTTTTGGTAGCCTCAGAGTGCGGCCACCAACTTTTGCTGGTGGCCGCTCTCACACTTTTTCCTAAAATACTTAATTAGCTTTAGGAAAACCAAATAAATATGCACATATACATGTCCAAATCATAATTTATTTATTGCTAGCTGGTAAGTCTGTTGTGAAAAGTGATATTAACAAACATACAAGTTTCACTTTTCACAGCAGACTTACTCAGCCCTGGCAAGCCTGGGGACAAATTAAGCCCTGGATGGAGGGTCAGGGAAGAAAGTGGGGGGCCAGGGGAGATGGGGGTGGGGGATTGGAGCCTGAAGCCCTGCAGCCAGAATGTGGGGCCTGCCACTGCGCAGCCAAAGCCCAGGGCTGGAGCCTGAAGTCCCGCAGCCAGAGCCTGCCTCCCCGCCATCCAGGGCTGAAGCCTAAAGCCTGACTCCACCGTTGCTGGGAAGATGGGAAACCCACCGGCTGCCTGTTCCTCCACCATTGTGCCCCAGGTATCTCCAAAGGAGGGCAGGGCCAACCCCTGCTGGTGGCCCCAGCAACCAACATCAAGGTGGTGCATCCAGGTGCAAGAAGGAGGGACCGATGCTTTGCCTTCCCTCCTCCAATCACAGCCAAGAGGCCGTGGCCACAAGAAAAGCTCCTGGTGGCTGTATTTGAGAAACACTGCTTTAGACCAAGTTCTCCTGGGCAGGATCCTTATGTTTTTGCATTTAGCAGTACAGCCCCATGCACATATGTCACACTGTAGAAATAAATAGTAATTCTCATTAGTATCAGCAAAAACGGTTGTAATGCTAATGAAAGACAAATCAGCAAACAGATTTTATTTTAATTTTGTACTGATTTCTTTAGTGATAAAGTGAAACATAAAACAGTTATTTCAGATTATGATTCTGAAACTGACAGCGCCTCTTTATCTTTACAAACACTGGAGTCATTCTATTCCTTGCCTTGTTTCTGGAATGTATCATATGCAAACATATTCCTCTAATTAAGAAAGAGCATGATCTAATGAGAGAGTTATCTAATGTACTGGGTTCAGGGATGAGAGCCAGGAATTTCTGATTTCTACTCCATGATCTGAAATGGTCAATGGCCAAATCTTCTCTGCCTTAGTTTCCTCATTTGCAAAATGGCAATAATAATACATACTTCACCTTCCTGGCAGGGGCGCTGTGTAGATCAGTTACTATTTGTTCAGTGCTTTGACCATGTGAAATGATACAAAAATGAAGTGTTATTTTATTAAATAATAGAAAAAAAATCTTTAAATTTCATGTAACTTTATATGAAAATTATTTGCTTCAGGGAAGTTGTGTCTTGAACCAGATAGATTTTTTAGTATTTTCAAGAACTATATTGTGTGATAACTTTATGTTTTAACCTCATCATTAATTGATTTCTTAAGCCATATCATTTGGTGTTAATGATGCAAACAATATTGTTTAATGCATTGATGCTGCCTGACATGTTATTGCTCTGCTCTGTGAAATGGAAGTGCTTTTTAATACTTCTTCCTCTTTCTAAAATGTTATTATTTTATTTCTGATTACAAAAGTTTTACAAAAACCAGCCCTTTCAGAACACATAATTTCTAGATAAAATAAAATTATAACTATCTTTAAAAATCACTGCAGTGACCTAAACCTCTGAAGTAAGACTTTTCCAAGTCTGGTATTTGGGAAAAGTACTGTCATTTATTATACTACAATATCCCTCTGTAACAACTATACACAGTACAGCTTGAAATGGTGTAACTGCCATGTCATCATATTGGAATGTAGCATTTGTTTATAAGGGACTGTTTCAGGCAGAAGCTCTGCAGTCAATCAGGGAATGAGACAGAGCAGTTTTATGCATAATACTATTTTCTTTATTCAGATAAAGCCCCATGTGCAATGTAAGAAAAAAAGTGACCCCTGCAATTCTTTACTACTGTCATATGCCAATCGGAGCAGAGGCTGGAGCAGTGTTTTGTTCAGAGGGGAGCAAGTGTCCGTTATGCTCTGAGAAGCAACCGCTGCACCCTTGCTATGGCACTCACCTGAGAGGTGGCAGATCCCCATTCAAATCCCTTCCCATAGGACACAGGAGGGACTTGAACCAGTGGTCTCCCACATCCTAGGTGAGTGCTCTAACCACCAGGCTAAAAAGAAAGCTGCCTTATTCCCACTCCCCTGACTGTTCTGTGTGGAGTTAGGTGGTGTCTGAGCTTCCCTACCAGATTGGGCCCTGCAAGCAAGTTCGGCCGAGGAACACCCATCTTTCACCACTTTGTGGCACTCTAGCAGAGACAGGTGCTTCCTTGCAGCCTGGACTTAGGCACTTATCTCATTGGCATCTTCTATGGGCTAGCTTAGGCAGCTTCCCACTTAGAGTTCTGGCTTTTGTGGATCTCATTCTAACACTCGCCTCCCCCTCCCCCGGCCATTCACTGTAGAGGAACCTAGGTGTCTAACTCAGGCTTTGTGGATCACAGTGCTGTTCCTGACATTTTCTAAGCACCTACGTCCCTTTGTGAATCCAGGCCTCAGCATTTTTTATTTATTTTTTTTGGAGAGGGGAAGCTTCAATGGATACAGGGTGCAAAGTAGGGAAACCATAAAGGAGTTTCAGAGTAGCAGCTGTGTTAGTCTGTATTCACAAACAGAAAAGGAGTACTTGTGGCACCTTAGAGACTAACGAATTTATTTGAGCATAAGCTTTCGTGAGCTACAGCTCACTTCGTCGGATGCATTTGGTGGAAAATACAGTGGGGAGATTTATATACACACACAAAGAACATGAAACAATGGGTTTTATCATACACACTGTAAGGAGAGTGATCACTTAAGATGAGCCATCACCAGCAGCAGGGGGGGGAAAGGAGGAAAACCTTTCATGGTGACAAGCAAGGTAGGCCATTTCCAGCAGTTAATAAGAATATCTGAGGAACAGTGGGGGGTGGGGTGGGAGAAATAACCTGGGGAAATAGTTTTACTTTGTGGAATGCCTCATCCATTCCCAGTCTCTATTCAAGCCCAAGTTAACTGTATCAAGTTTGCAAATTAATTCCAATTCAGCAGTCTCTCATTGGAGTCTGTTTTTGAAGTTTTTTTGTTGAAGAATTGCAACTTTTCGGTCTATAATCGAGTGACCAGAGAGATTGAAGTGTTCTCCGACTGGTTTTTGAATGTTATAATTCCTGACGTCTGATTTGTGTCCATTTATTCTTTTATGTAGAGACTGTCCGGTTTGGCCAATATACATGGCAGAGGGGCATTGCTGGCACATGATGGCATATATCACATTGGTAGATGTGCAGGTGAACGAGCCTCTGATATTATGGCTGATGTGATTAGTCCCTACGATGGTATCCCCTGAATAGATATGTGGACAGAGTTGGCAATGGGCTTTGTTGCAAGGGTTAGTGGTTCTGTTGTGGGGTGTGTGGTTATTGGTGAGTATTTGCTTCAGGTTGGGGGGCTGTCTGTAAGCAAGGACTGGCCTGTCTCCCAAGATCTGTGAGAGTGATGGGTCGTCCTTCAGGATAGGTTGTAGGAGTTAACATAAAGGAGTTAACATTCATGGGTAATTAATGTTCTCATAAAAAACTATGTACGCCTCACAGAACTGTGGTCCTTTGCTCAGAGAATATGGGTCCAGGCTAACAATAAGAAGAAAGAAGCCTAATTTCATTCATAACTGGCTGAACCACACACAAACTCTGGATCCAAAGAGCTTAAGTTCATAGATATTCTTAGCCAAGATTTGCGTTCAGGCTCATTTCTAATTTTCATATATCCAAACGATGCTGGCCTACTACTTTACTTGTCAGCTATCTAAGTAGCTTCAATGAAATGCTGCAGCCTCCAGTCTTTTCTGAACACCAACTTTCTATAGCCAAGGAATGGTCTACCCCACTTAAGGTCATGTGGCTCATTCCATACCCACACTGACCCATGTCATCGCCTTTATGGCATTGTTCAGGGATAAACATTGCTCGTTCCGGATGCCCTTGACTAGATACTCATCTGTTCCCCCACTTCTGACTCAGTCTTCTCCGAGATTAGAATTCAGTTTCTTTCACTTCAAAGTGCCTCAACACAGTTATCCTAAATTTAACAATCTTCACATCTAATACAGAAGGAAAGCACAAAATGAAAGCCAGCTAATAAAGCTACATTTAGTGGGTCCCTAGAAAAAGTGCCCTCAGCTGGCCTGAAAACTTAGTTATAGAATATTGGTTAAGTAAGATGAAATCCTTATATGGTAGAAAGACCTTTTACTGGCTTGCGGCTGAATTCCTGTTTACACTTTCAAAGGTTTGTAAAATGCATGGGAGCAGTTCATACAGAGCTATTGTTTCAGGTGGTTTATGTATGGCTAGGGTGACCAGATGTCCCATTTTTAGGGACTTTTTCTTATATAGGCACCTATTGCCCCCCTGTCCCGTTTTTTCCACAGTTGCTATCTGGTCACCCCATCTATGGTTCATGTTTTGAAGGTAATCACTGCAACTGCAAGGGTAAGAGACATCTGTAAAGTCTCAAATTCTAGCACTTCTTACATAAGAGGTGACTGTTCCAGGGTGATTTTCTGTGATTTATTACAGGAAACACATTTTAATCGTCTCTCCCCCTCCCAAAAAAATTGGTAACCTAAACTGATTGACTTCTTACATTGCCTTTCTCAAACCAGTTTGGTTTTACTTAAGTATGTTCTCCCAGCCCACAACAAGTATCAATGACAGGCAAGACCCAGTGCGGAATGTAAATGCAAGTGGGCTGATTTACAGAAGTATTTAATACACACAATTTCCATCGAAGAACATGGGAATAAGAGATGCTCAACAACTTTGAAAAATCAGACTACTTTTATTTAAGTGCCTAAATATGGATTTTGGAGCCTGATTTTAAGCACCCAAATTTAAAAATTTTGGCCTTAGCCTGGTCTACAATTAAGTGTTAGGTTGACCCAGCTACATCACTCAGGATGTGAAAAATCCACACTCCTGAGTGATATAGTTAAACTGACTCCCCTAATCCTTGGGTAGACAGTGATAAGTCAACAGAAGAATTCTTTCATCTACCTAGCTACAGCCTCTTGGGGAAGTGGATTACCTACACTGACAGGAGAATTCCTCCCATTGTCGGAGGTAGTGTCTACACTGAAACATTACAGCTGTGCTGCTCAGCCCTGAAGCTGTGCTGCTGTAGCACTTAAAGTGTAGACAAGCCTTAAATCTCTCACCCTTGCAGCTGTGGTGATTACCTTCAAAACATGCACCATCTTGTGAGATTTTGCAGATTTTCTATAAAATTTAGTCTAGCATCAATGTAGGCAGATTATAATAAAATAATAAACTGTTGTGGATAAGCTTTTACCTCTTATTAAAATGTAAGAGCTGGGTCAGATAGGATAGGAAACAAATTTATAACTCTCCATAGAAATTCTGTAGGTTGGAGGGAAGGGAAACCCTGCAGATTTCTCCAAAAATACCTGCAAATTTCCATCAGCCTTAGCTCTGGCTCAGATTCAGTCATCAGCTAGGCAGCTCTAGGCCAATGTTTACGGTATACAATAGAAAAAGCTGTAGTGGGCCAGAACTGGAACCTGACAAGGAAGGATATCTAATAAAGTGAAATGCTGATCTGGATTGTTTTGGTTTAATTTAACCTTTCGTGGGGGACGGCAGAGGGGAATGTCCATCTGCAGAGACTGCAGCTCTATTTAAGACCATAAGATGGCACTAGAAGAGTACTCTGTATATAGTGAAACCAATTTAAAATGTCTAATCAAAGAATGGGGAACTGTTTCTTGTCTCTCTGCCTTGTGACACCCTACGCAAGCCACGTTTGCTTTGCCTATTCCTCAGGGCTTGTTTGCTTAACTCATCAAGAATGTTTTGAAATGGTTTGTTCATTATATTTTAATTCAGCTAAAATTAGCATGCATCACATAGAAATCTGACAGGTTTCAGAGTAGCAGCCGTGTTAGTCTGTATTCGCAAAAAGAAAAGGAGTACCCGTGGCACCTTAGAGACTAACACATTTATTAGAGCATAAGCGAGCTGTAGCTCACGAAAGCTTATGCTCTAATAAATTTGTTAGTCTCTAAGGTGCCACGGGTACTCCTTTTCTTTATAGAAATCTGAATTACTTTCCAGGCAGTGTTGGAGGAAAACTTGTGTGTTGTGTGCTCTGTGATGTTTTAGTACTGTTTGTATTAATAGTTATGACAATTGTTCAATGTTGTGGTTAAGTTATGTCCTTTTGGACATTTTCGCGCGCTTTGCGCTAAGGGTGGAAAAAGCTGACAGACTCTCATGTGAAATCTGGTTCCAGCTGGAGTCGCTGTGGAACTTTGGCGCCCTGGTGCTTGTAAAAAGGCTTCCATGACTGTTAGCTGTCGCTGTCCATCTGAGAGGCAGTCAAGTGCCTTTGTGCGGCGACGGACCAAGAGAGCAGCGTTGTCAAGGAGGGCGTATACCATCTAATTGAACTTATCTGTCCGGTATCCTGTATATCCAGGGTCACTAATTTACCTGGTTCCAGATCCAGTCCGATCCTGTGTTCCTCTTGCCTCGGTCCGAAATCAGTCGTTAGACGATTTGAGGTCCCGGGCCCTCCAAACGCCAGCTACGAAAGAAACAGCATTTTAACATCATCTGCCCAAAAGCCTCTGACAGAGTAGAGTTTTGGGGTATTTTGCTTTCCTTTATTTTACTTGTTACCTCGTGAGGGGTATTTGGGGCCCAGGTTTAATACCCATAGAGGCAACCACAACTGTTTATCTGTTTATGGTTAATAGTTTTCCCCTTTTATATCTTTTAGGAATATAGCTATTCCTAAATAAACTGTTTATGTTTTCGAAGAGCTTTGTTTCTCTCCTCTTCTTTCCCTGCATACACATGTACATAGGTGGGAAGAGAGGACTGGATAAATACTTCACAGGTGATAGACCCTGCCTGACGGTGAAAAAGACCTGTCTATTGTAATTGGGGGTTTCTCCTTTTTATTTCACCACCTCTCTTATCACCGTTTCAGCAGAGACACAGGAAAATGTATGTTTTTTTTTAAATTTAATTCATTATTATCACCGCCTTTTATACACTCAACTTGTATGCCTTTAACTATACCAGCATAGTTAAAGGAAAAACAACTCCTCAGGCGTGGACACAGTTATAACAGTAGAGCTTATTCCTGTGTGGGAACTGTGAACAACCAGTATAACTGCCCACACTTGGGGTTGTACTGGTATACTTATATATATATAAAATCACACCCCTAACATAGTTATACTCGTACAAAAACTGGGTATAAACCAGATCTACACCATCAAATTAGGCCTGAATAAAGACTGGGAGTGGTTGGGTCATTACAAAGCCTAATTTTCCCCATACTAATTTCCCCCTAATGTTACTTACACGTTCTTGTCAACTGTCTGAAATGGGCCACTCTCATTACCACTACAAAAGTGATTTTTCCTCCCTTGGTATCCTATTGTTAATTGAATTGTCTTGTTAGACTGACCTCCTACTTGGTAAGGGAACTCCATCTTTTCATGTGCTGGGTATTTATACCTGCTACTGTATTTTCCACTCCATGCAGCTGATGAAGTGGGTTCTAGCCCATGAAAGCTTATGCCCAAATAAATCTTTTTGTCTCTAAGGTGCCACAAGGACTCCTCATTGTTTTTGCTGATACGACTAACATGGCTACCACTCTGAAACCTGTCATTCAAAGATGGTAATTACTCTGGATTGGAACTTGCTTGACTTTGAAGCTGTGAATCTTTAGCTAGATAAAATGGAGTTATTTCTTACACACATAATAAAAAAATCCTATTTTTAATTGTTATTAATAACCACCAGAATGATGCACTACACCCCAAATAATTAGAATGTAGAAAAAGGTTTGAAACACTTTTCTAAACTTTAAAGACAATCATTCAAGTGAGATTAACGAGGAAAAGAGGCATGAGGTCTGGTGGCTAGGGGAGGGTCCTGGGGTTGGAGTCCGAAATCCCAAGGTTCAAGTCCTGACTCTGCCACTGACTTCCTGTGTGATCTTGGGCAAGTCACTTTCCCTTGCTGAGCCACCTCCCCTCAGTTTATCTGCCTTGTCTAGTTAGACTGTAAACTCTTCAAGACAGGCACTGTAGCTTACTACAGGTATGGAAAGTGTCTAGACAATGGGGCTCTGATCTTAGTTGGGGCTTCTAGATTCTACCATAATATAAATAAATAAAACCTGGTGTGGGGGAAGGGTAATAAACATGGGGCACCAGTAGTCAGACTAAAATAATACCCCCGCCATTGCTATATTTGACTAATGTACGGAATTTTTATTAATGTCTATGTGTATAGCAGTTGATCCTAAAAATTAGAGACTTTTCTTGTACGAATGGTGGCTCTCAGTGTGGTTCAGATGAGAAGGCTAGTAGTCTCCAAGATCTGAAAGCCACTTAGAGGCTGGCTGGGGAAGGAGTAAAAGCACAGTGTACCTCCCTCCCTAGGTGCTGAAAGCATCTGCCTGCTGTTTAGATAGAAGAGCACCTGAGTTAACCTAACACACAGGTCTCTAAAGCACTAAGCTCTGAAGTAGTCTGGGGCTAGCCCAGTAATACATTTATCTGAAGCCTTTGGCAGTTATTTGAGCTATCTTTGATTAGCTCAGTCTAGGAGCTCAGCTTTGCAGACAGAAATGAGACTACTCCTGCTCACATAAAGAAGCTGCAAACAAGGATAGGATACTTAGAAACACAGGCAGTTCAATGCAGGGCTGACAGCTTTTCACACTGGATCTGTCTGTCACATTGTAAATACTGTAAATCCCTAAAGCAAGCACACATGCCTCGAAAAGATTGTCCTTCTGATGTGTCTCTCTGTATGTCAGCAGTCTAAGGCTAATAATAGAGCAAGGCTCTGGAACTTGCCCAGTCTCTTGACACAGTAGGAAAGGAGTTGTCAGCCCTCTCTGGTTGAAGCACACATTCTATTAGTGCATCAAAAAATGTCAGAAACTACAGTGGAAGCATCACAGAAATCCACACTGAGTGTTTACTATTTCATTTTAAAATTCCATATTTATTCTTTCTGCAGATTCTAGATAAATTCTCTATGTGCTGTAAGACCTAATAGTATCTCTCATTAAATGGACTTTTGGTGTTTACAATGAGGGTCTGGCATCTGTTAGGTTAATAGTGTTGTCCAGTGGTTAGAGCAGGGAATTAGGAGTCAGGACTCCTTCTAGGGTCCAATACTTTCACCACTGTGGCAGCAGAATAAGGCCCCTGGATTCTGTCACTAGCTGTGCTAAAAATTCATAAAAGCCCAGTCTACTTTAGGAAATCTATCCACTTCTCACAACAGGCAAAGCTAATGCAGTGCTGAAAACAGATAAGTGCAAGTATAGAGGGGACCCCACTATGTTCAGTACCATTTCAGAAACTATGATTGAGTCTATAATGCTAAATACAGTTTAGGCCTATCTATACTTACAGCTGCACCACATTTAGTAGCAGTGCAGCTGTACCACTTGCTAACATGCTTCTCATCAATTGGCTAGTGGCTTTTAGCAAGTCACTTAAATTCCTGAGCCCCATATACTAAGCCCTGATCTATACTACAAATTTAGAGCCTATAAATACGTCACTCTGGGGTGTGGCCACATCCCTGAGCAATACAGCTATACCTACCTAACTCTCAGTATAGCAAGTGCTATGTCAAGGGGAGGGCTTCTGTTGTACTAGCTACTGCCTCTCAGGGAAGTGGAGTACCTATGCCAGGAGGTACACAGCTGCAGCACTTTCAGTGTAGACAAACCTTAAGCTTTTTCTTATGATCCATCACTGCACTACCATCATTTTATCTTCACTGATGACAATGCTAGTAGAAACAGGGCTCCAGACAGCTGCAACATTTTAAGTACCACATTATCTAATCCAGCTCAGGGCAAGTCTGCAGAACATGGTGCTTAAGATGCTAGTGGTCACTAGTTCTCATACACTTACCAGAGGCACTGACTTTCTGAGTTCCTGGGGGTGCTCAACCCCAGTTGCGCCCCCACTCCATCCCTTCATCCAAGCTCCCACCCTTGCTCCGCCTCTTCCCACCCCACCTCTTCCTGCCCCATTCCACCCCCTCCTCCTGTCCACCGCTGAACAGCTGATCACGGCAGGTGGGAGGCACTGGGAGGGAGCGGGAGAAGATGATCAGTGGGGCCCGCTGGTTGATATACCCACTGTATTTTTCTCATGGGTCCTCCAGCCCTGGAGCACTCATGGAGTCGGCGCCTATGGCTCTTACTACCAATAGTGGAACTGAAACAGTAATACAATGGCAGGAGATTTTAGAAAACAAATCCTTATAGAGACAAACTCCATATTACCTCATTTTTGGCCTACCCTAAGCAGCAAATTACAAAGTCTGTTTCATCAGACAGTTTTAAGACGTGGAGTTTTTGCCACAAGAGACTGAATATAGGATGAAAAAATTCACTCTCATAGAAGCACAACTTGGATCTTAACCAAGATCCCAGAGAAAAGGTTAAGAGTTTTCCCACTCTGTACATTTATGGTATTATTGTCCTATACTGGGCTTCACTGACAAACAGACTCCCACTGGGCAAGGCAAACTGGTGTAAAGGTTTAGCAAAAGTTCAATTTCATAGCACAGTTTCTCCTAAGATATTTTCCATGGAAGAAAAACAGATGAGAGCGACCAGAACACAAGAGCAAGACACAGTGAGTGGAACAGAAAGTTCTTTTGCAAACCATATTCCTGTTGGGATTTGTGGAGGAAAACAAACCCAAACAACAAAACCGAAGAAACAACATAAAAGAGGCAAGAACTGCCAACAACGGGCCCTTGTTCTCCTTCCTGTTTCCAGCAGTAGGATAGCAAGTTACAGAATTACCAACATTAACCACTGAAAACATCATTAACCAGGCCCGAAAAAATCAGGAAGTTGGAATAAAAGTCATGAGGTTTTTTAAAAGCCAACAACTCTGAGGTTCTTTTTATTTTCCTGTTGGGTTTTGAGCCTCCAGGGTTCACATTTTCAAGATTTGCTCGGCAACCATCAGGGCCTGAAACTTTTTTAAAAAAAAATATATACAAGTGAAAGCTGAGATTTGTTTGCCCTGTTGTCGTAGCCATGTTGGTCCCAGGCTGTAAGAGAGACAAGGTGGGTGAGGCAATATCTTTTATTGGACCACTTCTGTTGCTGAGAGAGGTAAATTTTTGAACCACACAGAGTTGTTCTTCAGGCTGAGATTTTTATGAATTAACATGACTTCAGGAGCTGGGGCTTTAAGAAAAACACCAAGTGTTGTGAGACACCTATAAAATTGCAAGCTGACAACACAACTTATGCAGATATATGACAAAGACAAAAGTGATAACAGTCACAGGACAGCCTCATTCTGATCCTTGAGACAACATCTCCCCCCCCCACCACACTCACATAACAGCAGTGTAGGACTCTTGATTTAGATTAAATGCAAAAGTACTACTTTTGCCTAACATACCTCTGCCCCCAATCACAACCTTCTTTCCCCTTGTGCTTCCTTCCATGTTGCCCCTTACATTTGGAACACCTATTCTCATCCCCCAAGCACTGAAAACTTATTTGTAGCACTCCTCAAAAGTCAGCTTATTAAGCCATCCTTCCTGCTCTATGCTCATTATCACCCCTTTCTTGAGCCATTGTCCTGTGGTTGTCTACTTTAGATTACAAGCTCCTCAGTGCAAGAAACACTCTCTTATCTAGGTAAAATACTCTGACACCCCTATATTAAAAGATTACAGTTGCAAAGTCAAGCACTCAAAAATTAGGACATGCCAGAATTAAGGTTGCACAGGCAATCTTAATGCAACCCACTTATGCATATGTACTAGGATACAATTGTTAGTTACATGATCATGAACTATTTTTTCCACAGGACTCCTTCCTTATTCAGTGCCCAGGATGGATGGGGCTCACTGAACGAGCTGTGATTCAATATTTTGTTTTATCCTCATTGCTCAATGGGTGGCCCCAGGCCATGTTTACTGCACACTGTTCAAATGCTGCTGTGAAGACAGAATTATTAACTTCCTCCTAGAAATTTCTATGATGCCCATCACTGTGGTATATCAGGCCTTCATGAACATCAATAATATTTTCATAACACCTCTGTGAAGTGATATTGTTATTCTGAGACACAGAGATTAACATCAAATGTCCACTAATTTGGGGTGTTTGATTTGAGGGCCTGACTTGTCAGAGCACTCAGCATTATGCAGCATTTAAATGTTCAAAGCACAGCTCCCATAGATTTTAATTGCAGCTGAGAGTGATCAACACTTTTTCAGATCTGGAACACACAATTAGTGGCCACCTATGAAAGGTTTGGTGCAAGTGACTTACCCTTCATCACACAGCAACTCTGTGATAGAGATAGGGATAGAATCCAGTTCTGCGGGGCAGTACTGAATTGCCTTAACCATGAGACCCTCCTTCTCTTCCTGCGATCCCATCTCACTCACTACACATCTTCCAACTACTGCAACAAGTGAGGCAAGAATCCTACAGACAACCAGCCTCCTTGACTACATGACCCTGATTCAAACCCAGGGCATGTCTCCCGTGGCAGCGTGGTGCCTCACTGAAGTCACTAGAGCATCAGTTAGGCACAGAAGCCCATTGCACATCTATCACTGCAAAGTCAAAGCCCCAGTGTGTCCTGGGTCCAGTGTTGTCCATTTATTTAAAAGGGGGGGTAAGACTGTTCAAATTTACAGGGGGGTGAAGGCCCAGGATGAAACTGTGAGGGCGAAGGTGGGCTGTATGGAAAAAAAAAACTGGAAAAAAGGGTTTGACAGAACACTCAGGTTTTAAAATCATCACATAAATTAAAGTTGGCTACTCAAGCCTTGTATGAAGCCCTACATCTACATCCTTCTTGGCCTCTTGTTGTAATTTTGCACAACTCTGTTAATGAACTTCTCAATGCAGCGCATTCATCTTTGGTGGCTTCTCATATGTCCAGTACTTCCAGTCCTTCAATTGATATGCTCATTAGTTCAGTCACATGACCGGGCAGAAGGTGACTTCTTTCAGAACACAAAGTTCTATTCAATGACGAAAAAGAACACTCACCTGTAGCTGTTGGAAGTAGCAAGGGATGAATTCCTACTTCTTTCATCCCAGGAAACATAGCACAAAGATCGGATCAAGCCAGTAGTGATGATAAAAAAAGAAGTTGAAGTCGAATCTTTATTCATTTGTCCTATGATATTCCACTCTGTGTTCAAATGCTTTATTCTGTCCTGATCACATGGCAGCCCCATTGCTGGTAGGGCCCCACCCCACTCAACTCTCAGTGTTTTATCAGACAGGCATCTGTAAAAGCTATGTAAAGGTTGAGCAGAATCTGTTCTAGATTTGTAAGCATCAAGTCTGTGTACTTTTTCAAAGGGCTTAACAAACATATTGACTCCTTAAGTGAAGAGAACAAGAAGTAAGTGCCTTCATTAGTCAACTTCTAGACTGAAGTCTTTGCTTCTTCCAGTATGTTTTTAATAGATATCTCTCTGATTGATCCAAGTATAACTTCTATTGCTGGACAAAGATTTACTATTGTTCTAGCAGATGCCTGGATGGCATTGTTTAACGACCCAAGTGATTTCAACAGTAGACTTACAAGAAAGAGAATGGCAATTATCTTCTCTGAACGTAGCAGCAAAAGTAGTCCACCAGCCTCACTACTTAAATCCATCTAATCTCGGTAGATGCTTTCCAAAGATATTAACAACGACTGGAGTAATTTTAAGACAACAGCCAAGGATTGCTCATGAGAAAGCCAGTGGGTTTTCCCAGGTTGGACTAATTTGAACTTCAGTCCTAGTGTATCTTCTATTTTTTCTAAGACGTCAGTCTTTTTGAACTCTTGGGAGGAGGGGGAGAAAGAGTACAAAGACATTCAATTTATGGCTTTCTTAAAATGTCTCTTGAACATTCTGTAGCTCGTACTAGCACTAGCTGAAGAGATGGCCTCTGCAGTGTGCATAGAAGAAATTAGGGTTACACTTTTCTCTGAGCAAAACTTGTACTCCACTATGTCTTCCAGAGAAGTTGTAGCTCCATCAAATGCACAACCAGCCATCTCTTTGGGGTTCAATTTACAAGCATTTAATTCTTTTAAGATGTCACAGATACAGCTGATGTGTCTTTTATAACCTGAACATCTAGAATGTATCTACTGGCCTACCACTGACATCAAGATAACGTACACAATGACTTGATACTTGATGCCTATTTGCATTGGTGCATTCATAAGTCATGTATGCATATTTTCTGAATGCAGTGAGAAAGTTCTTTGTTTTTTCATCTGGTGAGTCTTTCACTGTTGCATCATGTGGTTCTAACAAGTCAGTTGAGTTTCTTGCAGAAAGATAGTGAGCATTTGCCAGTCTTGATCAGACCCAGTGTCCAACTTCATGATTAACAAGTGACAATGCACTTAACATTGGCCTCTAGTCAGGGCCGTCCTAGTTATTTTGATGCCCTACGCAGCCCCCTTCCGGGGGAGCTGTGTTGTGCCCGACTCCAGGCCTCCACGGGGAATGGGGGCTGGCCACTTCCTGCGGGAAGTGGAGTGACCCGGCACCAGCCTGCTCCGCTCCCCTGGCTCCCAGCTGTGCCGCCAGTGAGTGCTGGAGGGCAGTTTCCCCCTCCCCCCAAGACTGGGAGCCAGGGAAGTGGAGCACGCTTGGGCCGGGTTCCTGCAAGAAGTGGCCAGCCCCGCAGAGGCCTGGGGCCCCACACAGCCCCCCCGTGGAAGTTTGGGACCAGATCCCCTGCTCCCACCTGCAGAGGCCTGGGGCCCTAGGCTGCTCTGCTCCCCTGGCTCCCAGCTTGGGGGCAGGGGGGAACCGCCCCCCAGCGCTCATCGGCAGCATGGCTGGGAGCCAGGGGAGCGGAGCAGGCTGGGGCCGGGTAGCTCCACTTACCATGCAGTGAATGCAGGGTCAGGCTTGGCTGCAATCTAAAGGGCAGTAGGGGTGGGGCTGGGGCGGGGAAGGGGTGGGGGTCTGGGGAAGAGCCAGAGCAGGGGCTGGAGCAGCATGCAGCTGCGCAGGGCACTAGGAAATTTGGTGCCAAATTTCCTGGTGCCCTACGCAGCTGTGTGCTTTGCGTATGGGTAAGGACGGCCTGGCTCCAGTTTGTAGTGTGTCATATCTCTTGCTTAAACAGAAAGAATGATTTGACAGCCATGTTTGTTCGCATAAACTATGTTGTGTCTCCAGCATTCTTAACAGCCTCATTAAGTACTTTTAAGATTGGCTTTGACAGAGACTGGCTTATAGGGCTTTCTGCATGTTGATGCAGTCCAGAGGCTTGGTATTTTGTATCCTTTTCATGCAGTTTGTCAGCATTAATTTGGTGATTGGTCTGGCAAACCAAGCTCCTCCAGTTTTACCAGTTGTAGCAGTGGGAAGCTTTTCTTCTTCATAAGCTTTTTTGCAAGAGGTGCACCAGTAACCATCTTCTGTAACGTCAATAAATGGGAAAACTTTGACTGACAAACATCGGGAACTGTCTTCAGGTTGTGTACACACTGTTTCTTCAGTAGATAGCACTATTTGTGCTTTGGGCTGTTCAGATGTAGATACAGCACTTGAACAGTCAGCTGACGTGTTGGTATATTCTTGGCGTGTTCTTCATATTGGTTTGTTTCTGATGCCTTTGAGTGGAAAGAATTTTTTTTGGTCTTTTTATCTTCACTTTGACCTGCAACTATGAAACTGATATGAATAAATTAAATGTTTTCTTAGGATACTGTAAATTTAACATAATGATAATGCAAATTATACCAAATCACATAAAAGATTTCTGAAACAAAACAAAAAAAAATTTCAAAAATGTATTTAATTTAAATTGACTTTTGAAAAAATGATGATATAATAATAAAATCTTTAGTACAGAAATTCCCCAAGATAATGACCTCTCAAGATAGCAATGATGCAAGATAACAACCTTGGCAAATAATGCATTTTAAAAAACCTGGCCTACCAGGACAGCAGGATTGTCTGGCTATGTAGACTCCCTCCTCAGGCCCTTCGTTACCAGCACTCCCAGCTATCTTCGAGACACCACCGATTTCCTGAGGAAACTACAGTCCATTGGTGATCTTCCTAAAAACACCATCCTAGCCACTATGGATGTAGAAGCCCTCTACACCAACATTCCACACAAAGATGGACTACGAGCCGTCAGGAACAGTATCCCCGATACTGTCACGGCTAACCTGGTGGCAGAACTTTGTGACTTTGTCCTGACCCATAACTATTTCACATTTGGTGACAATGTATACCTTCAAATCAGCGGCACTGCGATGGGTACCCGCATGGCCCCACAGTATGCCAACATTTTTATGGCTGACTTAGAACAACGCTTCCTCAGCTCTCGTCCCCTAATGCCCCTACTCTACTTGCGCTACATTGATGACATCTTCATCATCTGGACCCATGGAAAAGAAGCTCTTGAGGAATTCCACCATGATTTCAACAATTTCCATCCCACCATCAACCTCAGCCTGGACCAGTCCACACAAGAGATCCACTTCCTGGACACTACGATGCTAATAAGCGATGGTCACATAAACACCACCCTATATCGGAAACCTACTGACCGCTATTCCTACCTACATGCCTCTAGCTTTCATCCAGATCATACCACTCGATCCATTGTCTACAGCCAAGCGCTACGATATAACCGCATTTGCTCCAACCCCTCAGACAGAGACAAACACCTACAAGATCTCTATCATGCATTCCTACAACTACAATACCCACCTGCTGAAGTGAAGAAACAGATTGACAGAGCCAGAAGAGTACCCAGAAGTCACCTACTACAGGACAGGCCCAACAAAGAAAACAACAGAACGCCACTAGCCATCACCTTCAGCCCCAACTAAAACCTCTCCAACGCATCATCAAGGATCTACAACCTATCCTGAAGGACGAGCCATCGCTCTCTCAGATCTTGGGAGACAGACCAGTCCTTGCTTACAGACAGCCCCCCAATCTGAAGCAAATACTCACCAGCAACCACACACCACACAACAGAACCACTAACCCAGGAACCTATCCTTGCAACAAAGCCCGTTGCCAACTCTGTCCACATATCTATTCAGGGGATACCATCATAGGGCCTAATCACATCAGCCACACTATCAGAGGCTCGTTCACCTGCGCATCTACCAATGTGATATATGCCATCATGTGCCAGCAATGCCCCTCTGCCATGTACATTGGCCAAACTGGACAGTCTCTATGTAAAAGAATGAATGGACACAAATCAGACGTCAAGAATTATAACATTCAAAAACCAGTTGGAGAACACTTCAATCTCTCTGGTCACTCGATCACAGACCTAAGAGTGGCTATACTTCAACAAAAAAGCTTCAAAAACAGACTCCAACGAGAGACTGCTGAATTGGAATTAATTTGCAAACTGGATACAATTAACTTAGGCTTGAATAGAGACTGGGAATGGATGAGTCATTACACAAAGTAAAACTATTTCCCCATGGTATTTCTCCCTCCCACCCCACCCCCCACTGTTCCTCTGATATTCTTGTTAACTGCTGGAATTAGCCTACCTGCTTGTCACCATGAAAGGTTTTCCTCCTTCCCCCCCCTGCTGTTGGTGATGGCTTATCTTAAGTGATCACTCTCCTTACAGTGTGTATGATAAACCCATTGTTTCATGTTCTCTGTGTGTGTGTATATAAATCTCTCCTCTGTTTTTTCCACCAAATGCATCCGATGAAGTGAGCTGTAGCTCACGAAAGCTTATGCTCTAATAAATTTGTTAGTCTCTAAGGTGCCACAAGTACTCCTTTTCTTTATACATATATATGTTTCCCAATCACAAGTCTAATATTCTGGAGCAAAGTCACTAAAACATAGTCAAACAGACAAATGTTCCTTTAATGTGCCCCTCCTGTTCCTCAGACGTTCTTGTTAACTGCTGGAAATGGCCCACCTTGATAATCACCACAAAAGGTTTTCCTCCTTCCACCCCTCCTTCCTGCTGGTAATAGCTCATCTTAAGTGATCACTCTCCTTACAGTGTGTATGATAAAACCCATTGTTTCATGTTCTCTGTGTGTGTATATAAATCTCCCCACTGTATTTTCCACCGAATGCATCCGATGAAGTGAGCTGTAGCTCACGAAAGCTTATGCTCAAATAAATTTGTTAGTCTCTAAGGTGCCACAAGTACTCCTTTTCTTTTTCACTCACAGTTGTTGTCCTTGGTCAATGGAGACCCAGAGTACAGAGATGCTTTCACATGAGTTTACCTCCCACCCCGGGGTGGGGGGGAGGGTTGGCATCTTGCTCGTTCCTCCATCTGCTGTTGTTCTTCATGCCACCATTCCATCATCTGGTCCATCACCAAAGGCCCTGCATCACCACTGTCATAAACATACAGCTAAGGGTAGCATAAAATACCTCCTTTTCCTGTAAAGGGTTAAGAAGCTCAAATAACCTGGTTGGCACCTGACCAAAATGACCAATAAGGGAAGAAGATCTTTTCAAATCTGTGGGGGGAGGTTTTGTTTGTGGGGTCTTTTGTTGTTCTCTCCGGAACAAAGAGAGATCAGGGCAGGAAAAACACATCTCCTAAAACCCTACCTGAAATAAGCATCTAAGATTACAAATTGTAAATAATAAGAAGGAAAGGCATTAGATTATTTTTTTGTCTTACCTTGTGAATTTTCTCTATGCTAACAGGGAGGTTTATTCCTGTTTTTTTGTAACTTTAAAGTTTTGCCTAGAGGGGAATTCTCTGTTTTAAATCTCATTACCTTGTAAAATTACCTTCCATCCTGATTTTACAGAGGTGCCTTTTTTACTTTTTTCTTTATAATAAAATTCTGTTTTTAAGAATATGATTGGTTTTCAGTGTCCTAAAAACCCAAGGGTCTGGTCTGTGCTCACCTTCATTCCCTATTTGGTTGGTATATTATTCTCAATCCTCCCCAGGAAAAGGGGGTGAAGGGGGTCGGGGGAGGGATATTTTAAGGAAATAGGAACTCCAAGTCTTCCTTTTTCTGAAACTTTGTCTAACTCACTTGATGGTGGCAGCGATACCGCCCAAGGACAAGGAAGAATGTGCACCTTGGGAAGTTTTTAACCTAAACTGGTAGAACTAAGCTTAGGGGGTCTTTCATGCAGGTCCCCACAGCTGTATCCCAGAGTGGGGAGAGAACCCTGACAATCACCTTCTGCTGCCACCTGCCTCTCTACTGTGACTTCTGAGAGTTGGCCTCTTGAGGTTCCACCCAGCTCCCAATGATCTCAGTTCTCAGTGGGGCAACCTCACTGCTCACGCAGGCTAGACAGCATGGTCCACAGAAACCCTGTCGTATTGGGATCCAGGAAGTGGGCGGGCAAAGCCCGTCCACTGCTAAAGGATCCCCCCCCAGCCCAAGAGGGGGGTCCACAGGACCTGGAAAGCCAAATAATTACGGGGGACAACTAATGAACAACAGTGACAGAAGTGCGGTCAAAGAGTCAAACGAAGAGAACCGGACGGGGACACCGAGCAGCGCCCACTGTTCCTCGAAGGTGTCAAGGGAGTCAGTGGATGCCGCCCAGAGGAACTCTGCCCGAAGGCATGAACGGACGGAGGATCGGAAATAGGCCCCACAGTCACAGGAGACTCCATCGGTCAACCTCCTCACCCTGGTTTTATAGATGGCCACTTTAGCCAGGGCCAAGAGGAGGTTGACCAGGAGGTCCCACTACTTGGTGGGGCCATGGACAGAGAGTGCACAGATAAGAAGGTGAGGGGAAAAGTGCAACCAAAATCTTAACAAAATATTCGTGAGGAGCCGGAATAGGGGCTGCAGTCTGGCGCACTCTAGGTAGACGTGCGCCAGGATTTCCCTCACGCCGCAAAAGGGGCAGGTGTCCGGGATTTGGGTGAACCGCGCCAAGTACACGCCCATGCTCACAGCCCCGTGAAGGAGCCGCCAACTGATATCCCCGGCGTGCCGCAGGACCAAGGTGGAACAGAGGCCAGCCCACCGGGGCTACAGAGAAACCCTGTCCCAGAGCAGGCCTAAGCACTTAGACGTGGTTAGCAGTAATTTCAGCTCTAATAAAAGACTTTCAATGGAGTCTAATCAGCTCCATCTTTAAACAGGAGCGAGGGGGAGTCAAATGGTGCCTGTAACCAGTGGTGCCTTAGGCAGAGCCCACACCACCAGGCAGAACACCTATCCTCAATCTCAACTGGGATCTGGCATCTGAACACCCTGCTTAGTGAGTTCAGTTCAATTGAGGGTGACCCCCACAAACAGGACAGGCTAAATACAATTTTGCTGCCCTTTACTCATACAATAAGGATAACCACATTTTATTACCCCTGCATTCAATTTAAAATTTATTTATTAAAGCTAATGCTAAAATTATCTAATACACAGGTTAAAGAAATAGTTTCATCCATTTGGGTATAATGCTTAAATTATTCAAAAGTACAAAGTTTGGTTTAAAAAGTCATAAAATACATATAGTACATAATCTGAAATATCGCAAATTAAGGTTAATAAATTTAATAATACAGTTTAAACATTAGCATCCAAATATTCAGATACATCACTAATAAAAAGTTATACTAAGTGTAACTTGTGGAAAGCAAAAAGTGATTTGTAACCCAACACCAGCCAAAACTGATCATTTGGGCAACACAGCTCTGTCTGCTGGATACCTAGAAAGAGTAGGTGTGTTCATTTAAATACAGTCTGGTCCTGAAGCCTTTTCCCCCCAGCTCATCACTAGCTGTCAGGGGAGAGCTCATTCAGACCTTAATTTCAAATGATGATTTGTAAGCATTAGGTCAGCCAACATCGCCAAAATGAATTTGCTGACATTGTCATAAAAAACACAGCTGTGTGAGGAAGCTAGTCATTGTTCATACCTTTCAAACCTATTATGGTTTTTCAGGTACAAGTATTTTATCATATATATGCTTTTAAAGTGTGTATTGGGGAGACCATATTTCCCAAAGGGAAAACGGAACACTAGGTGGGGCTAGCGTGAGCAACCCTGGCCTGAGCTGCTCGCCCAAGCCCTGCCTGCCACCTATGTGAGGCTGGGGCCCCTACCTCCCCCTTGCACAGGGCTGCCATCACCACTCACCCTCACATGTTCCTCTGCACCTTGCTTTTGCCAAAAAAATTGGGATAGCCAGGACAGGGCTTAAAAAAGGGACTGTCCCAGGCAAAATGGGATGTATGTTCACCATAGTATTAATGTTTCATTTTCAATTTAAATTTCTAGTAAAAAAACTAAATGGAATTCCCCCCCCCCCCAAGAAAAAAATTAAAACAACTAGATCTAGTTGGAAAATAACTAAACTAACAACACTGCATATAGCTAATGGATGACTTGGGCAGGGGGAGATGAGGAGGACTAAGGAAATCCCTGCCTGGGCCACTATCTTTGGGAGCTTTTGCTACAGCCGTTCTGAACACCACACAGAAGCAGGGCTTAAGTACCCAACAGCACGTTCCTGTTACCAACAAGAACCAGCAGCAGCCTCAAGGGTGGCAGCCAGGGCCAGCAGCAAAGGCTGACAACACGCTGAAGAAGGCTGGGAGCCACTGGCAGGCTCCTGCCCACCTTCGCTGCAGTCAGGCCAAGTGCATCACACAGCAGCTACCCCGCACTGTCTAGCCCCAGGGGCAGCATTGCAGGGCAGGGGTCAGAGCAGCAGCAAAGCAAGCGTCACCCACATCAATCTGGGGTGAGCAGGGAGTCACTGAGGCACGCAGCCAGCACGAGCGAGCATGGCTAACTTGTCCACACAGAGCCACCGCAGGGGCTGGGCCTGCCTCTTCATATATGTGTGGAAGAGGGCGGAGCAACGACCCCTTACCTTGTGAACGGTTAAATTAACTGTCAATCAGGTAGATGCCCCGCCCACATCCTGGCCAGGCCCCGCCTCGTGCGACAGCGGTCACGTGGGATAGGATTGGGCGCACGGGGGCTGGGGGTTGGGCGGGGGTAGATCTCCGGCACTGTGAGTGGTCACACCAGTTGCCATTTATGAGTAGACCCCACCTGCTGCGGGAGTGACCGCGCCCCTTACCCCCTGCCGACGGTAACGAGGCCTCTGCGCAGCGATCCCTCAGGCTCACTCAAGAAAAAGCCCCGCCTCCTTCCCGGACTAGGGCCTGGCCGCTCAGTTCCGGGGCAGTGACGCACTGGGAGAGAGTGGAAGGGGAGAGGAAGAGACCCCTCAGACTATGAGTGGTCAGTTCTCCTATCACTCAGATCATAGTCCCACCCCTTGCCCCTCGGACCGACCAGATGGGCGCTCTGTGAGTGGCTGGCGGGACTGTCAGTCAGAATTCTCGGGAGGGCGGGGTTTGTGGGGCTCAGAGTGTGCGGCGCCGGCGTCACTCCGCCCCAGTCTCCCAGCTGTCGGGCCGTGGCTGCGCAGGGATGGGGCGGGCGGGGATGATGCTTTGGGCCCTGGCAGCGGCGTTCCTGGCTGGTAAGCGGGGGGGGGGGGGGGTCGGCAGAGCGCGGGGCCCCAGCTCCTTCCTCCCGCGGGGGCCGGGGGCAGCGTTCGCCGCAGCTCGGCCCGGGGAGAGGCGGCGGCGGCGGCGGCGGCTCTAGGGATGAGCGGGAGGCGGTTGCGGTAACCGAGGCTAACGAGGGGGCGGCCGCGGTCCGGCGCGAGGCGGAGCCAGGGGAGCGGGGGGGGCTCGTGCCGCTTTGCTGCCTGTGTCTCGTGCCGCTCGGGCTCGGGCGCCGCCCGGCAGGCTCCGGCCCAGCCCGCGCGGGGCGGGTGACGCTCAGTCGCTGCGCGGCTCCCGCTGACTGACGGGGCCGGTGGGATCGGCCCGGGCCGCTCCCGTGACTTGCCCTCGGAGTCCGCGGCGATTTCCGAGGCCCTGTCGCCAGGCAGCGCCGGCGGCGGCCGTTGTGGGAAGACCGGGGGCAGGCGGGCGGGCGGGCGGGCGGGTGCCTGGTCGCTGTCTCGGCCGAAGGGCCGCTCCTCGCGGATGACCCGCAGCGGACGGAGCGAGCCCGCGTAGCCGCATCCACGCGCCGCTGCGGCCCGGAGCCTGGCGGTATCCCCAAGTTCCCAGGGCCTCGCCAGCTTCATCGCCCCAGGAATCGGTGCCCCAGCCCTTCTCTGCAGCAGCTGCTGGGGGCCTGCCCTGCTCGCCTCGGAGGTGCTGCGGGGGAGGCAGTTCCCCCTACCTCTGTGGCAGACCAGTGGGGTTAGTTCAAAAAGTTGACCAGTTGTGGAACACAGACATTCTCCTTTCACACAGCTGCCCTTTGATGTCCAACGTGTGGCCTCCGTGTCCTAGGGGGTGACCCAAAGTGTCAGTTGTGGTTAATGCCAGAACTTTCTGGTCTTGGAAAGAGTTACCACTCTGACCCATAAAGTGACTCCTTATGATTACGTTTCAGAGTAGCAGCCCTGTTAGTCTGTATCCGCAAAAAGAAAAGGAGGACTTGGGGCACCTTAACGACTAACACTGTAGCTCACGAAAGCTTATGCTCAAATAAATTTGTTAGTCTCTAAGGTGCCACAAGTCCTCCTTTCCTTATGATTACATTACCCTTCAGTGTTGGGATAGGAATATGCTTGACGAATTGTAAATCAAAATTGTGTTCCAAGGCTTCACGGAACATGTAACCCAATGAGTCATTTTTGGTCAAATGATTATAGCATAGCTGGAAAAATGGTTGGCTCCTGAGTTTAAATGCAGTTTTGCTCACTATGACCTTGAGCAAGTAACTTAACTGTTTGTGCCTGTCAACCTAGCCAGGAAAATTGGGTCTAAAAAAGAAAAAGCTCTAAATCAGATACCATATCTAATCCAAATTGTCCAGAGTAAATTGTGTGAGTGTCTTGTTAGCCTGTAAATTAGTAAAGAAACATGTTAAGGCTGACAGGCTACCAATATTATTATTGTTAGTCTGTAAATTGCCCCCACCCATATTGATCCAGAAAAATAGTCCTTAGAAATGAGGGTCCTTACTCTATGAAAACTGCAGCTGTTCAGCAGGATGAGCTGCCATCAATAAAAAAGTGCTTGAAGTTTTGGCAAACAACTGTAGGTTGACCTGTTCCTCTATTCTTCTGCCTGTCATTGTTTTGAGAGCAACAAATTGAAATTCTTGAGACATACTTTGTTCAGTTGGTATGAATATGTCATGTCATATCATGGCTTATATTTACTGTCAACACCTGCCTGGAATTTGTGATCCAGAATCAGGTTTTGGAGCATACCCCTCTTTCCCCAAGGTCAAAATGGTATAACTAATTTACTAATAGAACCTCTTTCAAGTTTTTGTGCCTTGATTTTGTTTAATACCCCAGTTTGTCTATACATAACTGTACTGGAATTTTCCATTGCATCCTAATACGTTGAAATTAATGGCTCTCTTCAGCTCTCTCTCTTGACTTGGTAGATATGTGCACTGGAAGGCTGAGAATCAAGAAGACGTTGTTGCAATACACATCTGCTTCACAGGGTTTTAAGAAACTCATGCTTTACCAGACTTGCCTGTCAATGGTGTTTCTGTTTTAGGTGTCTCCGGTGATGAGTTTAGTGTCTTACGATCACCCCAATCTGTCGTTTTCCGAGATGGAAGTTGGCCAATACCAGGGGAGCGGATCCCAGACATAGCTGCATTATCCATGGGCTTTTCTGTTCAAGAAGTATGTTTCAGGTTTCATTTTGAAAAAGCTGTAAAATGTAAAATTCAGATAAATTGTTTCTGAGAGTTTTCAGTTGTAGTTGTGGTACACAGGTTTTATAAAATGTGCTGGAAATAAAGTAGGAACTAGTAAAACAGACCCCTAAGAGGAAATTCAGAAACCTTGGGAATCTAACTTGTGTTCTTCCTTCTCTACAGTGAAACTGTTATTGCAGTTAGCTCTTTAATATAAATGATGATTAATAATAAAATGTCTACAGGGCCTCTTGTGTGCTATCTTTTGGACTATGAAAATACCCTGTTAACAGGTAACTACACTTGCTGTCTTGAAACTAAGAGCAGAACTTCTTAAGAATAGTTTTAGTAGTTTCTCCGTTAAACAAAGCTGATTATGTACTACATGCACTGAACGTCCGCTTGAGGCACAAGGTAAAATCAAATACTTTTTGGCCAACTAGGCAACATGATTTTCACCACGCTGCTTTTCCTGGGATATCTGTGATATGAAATGGAAAACTTATTCTGTTCAGTAGTCTGTTTCTTCTTCTAAGCTAAATGGTCCTTGCTTAACTGTGAGAGCCCTTTGGACTGTCCAGAACAGCAGCCCTCCCCTCCTCCCCCCACATAAAGAACAAAATGTCAGAAGAGTGTGGGGAAGGGGAGAACCCTTCAAATTATGTTACAGCTAGCTATTCCTCCACTCAGAAAAACAAACACACAAAGTGAAAGTAGATATCAGTACATCTCTAGCCCGATATAACGCAGTCCTCAGGAGCCAAAAAATCTTACTGTTATAGGTGAAACCGCATTGTATCAAACTTGCTTTGGCCTCGAGCATTTCCATTATTAATAGTCACTTCCCGCCCCCCTGACTGGCCCCTCAGAACCTCTGACCCATCCAACCCCCCCCCCCCGCTCCTTGTCCCCTGACTTCCCCCTCCAGAAACCCCCTGTCCCTAACCACCCCTCCCAAAACCCCACCCCATCTGAGCCCCCCCTGCTCCTTGTCCCCGACCGCCCCATCCAGAGAGACACACCCCCAACCCCTCTGTCCCCTGATTGCCCCTACCCCTAACCACATCCCCACCCCCTGACAGGCCCCCCAGGACTCCCACGCACTATCCAATGCCCCCGTCCCCTGACTGCCCTGCCCCTAGAACCTCCGAACCATCCAATCCCCCCGTCCCTGACCACCTCCCAAGACCCTCTGCCCCTTATCCAACCCGTGAGCCCCAGCCCAGCACCCTTAACATGCTGCTCAGAGCAGCATGTTGGAGCCAGATGCGCTGATCCACTGGAGCGTGCAGCCCTGCCCCCAGAGTGCTGCTTTACTGCGTTATATCCAAATTCGTGTTATATCAGGTCGTGTTATTCGGGGTAGTGGTGTATCATGATGAAGGCTTTGATCCCATAATAAACTCTGTACAGGCAGACTCCTGCAGCTGTGGGGAGCTCACTGCAGGATTGGAGCCTTAATTTGTGGTCTTGACATGAATCACAATCTAGGAGAATAGAAACTGCGCTGTAGGGGATTTTTAGGGTTCTCTCTTCAGACCCTCTGGCATTTAAACTTTAATTTTTTTAAAAAGTGATCACAGTGTGTACTAATGCACTGTTAAGTTATTGGGCAATCTGAAACACGTAATAGATTTGAACTTCCCTATTTGCTGAACAGGCTGAAATGTTAAAATAGGGGTCTCCAAAATTAATCCTTCTGTCATTCTCTCCCTGTAGGATAATAATAATAATAATCTTTTTTTTTTTGTTAATGGGGATCTCAATCAATTTCTCTTTCTCCTATAAGGAATATAGAGGTCATAGCAAACATGGTTAATTTTAAAGTGTATTTATCTTGGTCTTGTAAAATTGACACCTGTATTGAGTAACTTTTTTGTGGTTGAAAAATACCTTGGTCAATGTTCATGTAATTTCTGCGAATATACAATTACATGCAAAATAGACCCAGCTCTTGCTCTTAACAAGTTGCCAAAGCATCCGTCTGTGTTGCAGAACCCTTCCACTGCTTTAGAGCCTAATTACTTCTACTTAAATGTCAGAATCATTAGCTTTTATTGTTTATAGTTGTACCAGAAACATCCCGGCAATGTATTTTTCCATTTTGGATAAATATTATTGGTCTATAAAAAGCATGTATTTGAATAAAAATATTCCTACAGCTACCGGCATACTAGAGAAGCTTGCTACTTCCCTCAAATCATGGGAAGTTGCTTTTAATATCATTGTAAATGGACTCTTTCAGCGAATCTTGTGAAATGTGGCAGTCTTGACTGTGAAACTTGGTTCAATAGCCACATAGGCCATTTAATAAGCCAACATTGTACAGTATGTGAATGACAGTTTTTCTTACAATAATGTTATGGATGGCCTGCTGTTAATAGAGAATTAACAAAGAAACTTCCGTGGGGAAAGGGGAACACACTTTTGTGGGGTGGTAGATCCTTTCAAGCTTTTAGACTCCCTACTAAGTTTCCAGTGGGTTCTCTATGAAGATTCATTGATATCACTGCAAATTCTCTACATTAACCATTTGATATAGTTTGATTTGATTTTAAGCTAAGCAAAAGTTTTTGCTTTTAAATATGTTACCAGGACCTTTCCTGGCCTGGGCTTGCAGTGGGTGATATATTTCATCGTCCTCGAGCCACTGTTCTGGTGATTGTGAAGGGAGTAGACAAGTTGGTGATGCCTAAAGATGGAATTTCATACCCTGTTGAGAATGTAAGTATCTGCAATTTTTTGTATTTGTGTCTGTTACTCATACTTCTGTTAATATTGAAAGTATTGCTTGATGTTCGAAAAAAATCCCACAAGCTAACCTTTCACCAGTTATGCTTTTTATACTTCACATACCTTTTCATGGAGTCAGAGAATTAAGGCCAAAAGGGACCGTTAGATCAAGTCTGACCTGGAAATCACAGGATGGTAAACTTCACTCAGTTACTCTTGCATTGAGTCCAGTAACTTGTGTTTGGCTAAAGCACATCTTTCAGAAAGGCAACTAGTCTTGTTTTGATGACATCAAGAAGTGAAGGATCCACCACTTCTACTGGTAGTTTGTTCCAATGTTCAATTGCTGTCACTGTTAAAAACTTGTGCCTCACATCCAATTTGAATTTGCCCACCTACAGCTTCCAGCCATTGGTTCGTGTTATGCTTTTCTCTGCTAGATTAGAACCCTTTAGAATACATGGTATTTTCTCCATGTGAAAATACTTATACAGTGAAATTAACTCACCTCTCAATCTTTTTTGATAAATTAAACAGGTTCCCTTTAAGTCTTCCACTATAAAGCATTTTCTCCAGTCCTCCAATCATTTTTGTGGGTTTCTGAACCCTCTACAATCTTTCAAAATTCTTTTTAAAATGTAGACACCAGAACTGGATGCAGTCGTCCAGTTTTAGTCTCACCGATACTGTATGCAGAAGTAAAGTCACCTCCCTATTCCTACTAACTAATCCCCTGCTTATATATTTAAGAATTGCATTTTGCCACAGAATTGCACTGGGAGCTCATATTGAATTGCTTGTCCACTAGGAATCCTAAATCATTTTCAGAGTCGCTGCTTTCCAAGATGCAGTCCCCCATTCTGTAGGTATTGCCCACGTACCTTATTCCTACATGTATATCTTTGCATTTGACAGTATTAAAAGCCACTTGTTTGAATAGGCCCTGCATGCAAAGCAATGTAGATTGCTCTGTATGACTACCCTATCCTCATCATTATTTACCACTCCAACAATCTTTGTGTCATCTTTTATCAGCAATGATTTTGATGTTTACTGTCAGATCATTGACAAAAATGTTGAATAGCATTGAGGCAAGTACTGATCCTGCCACAGTTAGAATCACTCCCATTCAATGATGATTTCCACGTTGACAATTAGAGATTGATTAGTTAGCTGGTTCTTAATCCATTTTGCATGTACTTTTAAAAATTGACACTTTACAATATCAGTACTCAGAATGTCAAACACTTTACCAAAGTCTAAGTATATCACAAATGTGTAGTTAATTTTATCAACCAAACTTGTAATTTCATTAAAGAATGAAATCGGGTTTGTTTGAGATCTATTTTCTATAAAATCAAGTTGACTGGCATTAATTATATGCCTAGTCTTTAATTCTTTATCAGTTGAATCCTGTATTAGCCTGACATCAATCCTGGGGGAAAAGAATGGAAAAGCCAACTGGTATATAGTTATTCAGGTCATCCCGCTTGCCCTTTTTGAATATTGGCACAACATTAGTCCTCTTCCAATTTTCTGGAATTTCCCCAGTATTCCAAGATTTATTAAAAATTAACATTAGCAAACCAGATCTCTTCAGCGAACTCTTTCAGGCTTCTTGGGTACATGTAATCTAGGTTTGGTGGTTACAAATTGTTTTTCCTTAGTAGATGATTGTTTAACATTCTCCTTAGTTACTAATGGACTGGAAAGTACTTCATCATCCTCATGTGATAAGACTACATCATCCTGCTTCTTTCAAATACAGAACAGAAATATTTATTTTACTTATACCATCATTAACAATTTAACCATCTGTCTAGTAATGGGCTTATTCTGTTGCTAAAATTTATTTTGTTCCAAATAAGCTTTAATTTCTTACTGTTCTTAACCTCGCCAGCCAGATTTTTCCCCAACCTTCCCTCATAAATTTTTTATACCATATAACTTCTAATTTATTTCTACTTCCTCCTTTTTCCACTTACGTATTGCTTTTAAATTTCTAATTGTTGCCATCACTGTGCCCCTGAACCTGGATGGGCTTTTAGCCAAAGTTGTCCTTGTTCTTGATTGTAGAATCATGTCTTTTTGGCAATCTAATAAACTCTTCTTTAAGAACTGTAGTTTTAATTCACATTTCTCTGTCTAAACTATTCCTCCCAATCAATTTCACTCATTTTTCCTCAGCTTTGGAAAATGTTTCCTTTTGAGGGTGAAAGCGAATCAACTCTGAATACCCCTACAGACTCCTGAAAGAGTAGTCAACCTCTGCAAAATCTTCACGAAATGTTTTATTGTAGGTAGAAAACCTACTATTTCACCTTTTATCATAATGATGAAGTAGTTAATATTTTACTCAGTCATCAAAAGTGAATGGGTGACTAAAACTTTGCAAAGTTGAACTGTTCTTGAGAACAAAACTAATACTAATTTATTAAATTAGTCCATCTATCTCTTCATAAGCCATGTGCCTCTCCAACATCCCTCAAGGAATGTCTTTATCTTGACACAACTAACCAGTTTATATTTTGTGTCATTGTCTAGCATTGAACTTTTGAACTCTATCACAGTGAGGTTGCTTTGGGAACCCTTACTCTGAATTTCCAGGCACCCCTTGTAGATTTAACATGAGCATATGAAGTTTGCATTTTCTTTTATAGAAAACATCTTAGCTGTAGGGTGGATAGTATGCATTCCTTTCCTTTTTGCATCTTCATTTTTAATACAATTTAATGAGGTTAATTTTGTATTTAACAAAGGACTCTAAAATTGTTCCCTTTTTCTAAATTTCCGGGGAAAGTATTAAAATGCTGATACCATGCCCACAATGCATAGACACATCTGTTGCACTTTTATCAGTTAAGGCTGGCTGCATGCTGACTGTTGTATAAATGTCTCTGTTTAAGCACAAGTGTGTAATCAATGTTCAAAACAGTCACATTTCTTGTAGATAAGGATGGAAATTCCTTGGGACATGTTGCTTTAACCCCATTTTGGCCAGAATTCCTTATTAGAGCTTTATTGTTTTTCAGGCTGTTCCTTTCAGTCTTGACAGTGTTGCAAATGCTATTCACACCTTGTTCTCTGAGGAAACCCCTGTAGTTTTACAGTTGGCTCCCAGTGAGGAAGTGAGTATTGATGATTCTCCTAAACCATTTGAAATAAGAGTTAAACCACACAATTGGGAACTGATGTGCTTAAACCTCTTGGCTGTATGACCATCTTGTATTACAAAAGCACCTACATGTGTAATGGAATTAATCTATAAAATTTGAAAAATCCAAAACTGAACTGTGTTCATATTTACATAATGATGGTTCTTACAGAGAGTTTATATGGTGGGAAAGGCAAACTCTGTATTTGAAGACCTTTCCGTCACGCTGCGACAGCTACGGAACCGCCTTTTCCAGGATAACTCCATTCTCAGTTCACTTCCCCTCAACTCCCTCAGCAGAAACAATGAGGTAAGACGGTGGCCGATGAATACTGCTTTAATTAAACTGCCTCTGATCTACTTTTCTGAGTTCAGTTTAAGAAATAATCTTATTTGTTTTTCATCTTTTTGTTGTCTAAGGGGGAAGTTTCCCCCAAGTTTCAATATTTAAGTACTAGAAGATGGTGATTAATTGATTTTTGGGCATTGTTTGATCCAGTAACAAAAAGCTATTGCTTATAGCTGCAGTCTGCTGAGATGTGCAACAAAACTAGGCTGCCTCATCTTCGGTTTCTATTCAGAAAATACCTGTCTCTCTCCCCTAGGTTGACCTGCTTTTTCTGTCAGAACTACAAGTCTTGCACGATATCTCCAGTTTGGTGAGCACAACTTTTCAAACACACTCTATATATCTCATATATATGATTGAGGGAATTTTGAAAGACACTTTTCTTAAATTCTGACATCCTATGTATGAAGATCTCTAGGGCAGTGACGTCCAAAATGCATTCCCAGGAACCATTTGAACTGTGGCCTTCAAAAGTGACTTAATAAAATGTGTATTTAGAGATTGAAAATGTGTTCCCTGAGATGTACCCTGCAGTTTCTAAACTGAAGTGTTTGAATCAGCTCTGCCACTAAAATGGGGGAGGTGGCATCATTTCTTGTCCCCCTGCAAAAACCATGGTGTGAGTTGGGGCACTCTGAGCTGCTGCTTTCCCTTTCAACATCTCTGGGGAATCCCCAGCAGGTGATTTGTGGGTGGTTCCTGTTTTCTTTATATGCTGACTAATGGTGCAATGGGAGTAGAACAGGGTAGAGAATATGTACCTGGTATTGGCTCCTTGACCACCTTGAAATGAAATGATTGTTCTTCCTTCTAGGTGAAGAGGTTGCATATTGCTGCTTTAGTGCATGTTTCCACAACCAGTAGTCAAAAGCCATAGCTGACTGTGTGGGTTAAATTTCAGTACAGAGTTGTTATAGAATCATAGGACTGGAAGGTACCTTGAGAGGTCATCTAGTCAAAGCTGCAGAAGCTATCTGTAGCCAGCATCCCAGACAAGGGAAAACATTTATAGGGAAGGATTTCAGACCAAGCTGGATGAGCAAGCTTCTCAAACAGGTGATTTAAGAGAAAGCAGCAAGCCTACATGGGGTGGGAGGGATCAGCAAGGAAAACTACTTCTTGGAGGTCAGAAAGTGTAGGGATAAAGTGAGAACTGCCAAAAGCCAAGCAGCGTTGGACTTTGCAAAAGGAATTAAAACTCATAGTAAAAGGTTCTATAGCCATATAAATAAAAAGAAAACAAGGAAAGAAGTGGGACTGCTAAACACTGATGATGGGATGGAGATAAAAGGTAATCTAGGCATGGCTCAACACCTAAACAAATTCTTTGACTCCATTTTTAATAAAGCTAATGAGAAGCTTAGGGATAGTGGGAGAGTGGCTAATGGAAATGAGGCTATGGAAATAGAAATGACCATATTTGAAGTGGAAGTCAAACTTGGACAGCTTAGTGGGATTTAATCATGGGCCAGGATAATCTCCATCCAAGAATATTAAGGAACTGGTACATGAAATTGCAAGCCCAGTAGTAAGGGTTTTTAATGAATCTGTAAACTTGAGGGTCATACCCTATGATTGGAGAATTGCTAATATAATACCTAATTTTTAAAAAGGAAAATGTTATCTGGAAAACTACAGGCCTGTTAGTTTGACTTCAATTGTATGCAAGGGCTTGGAACAAACTTTGAAAGAGAAATTAGTTAAGGACATAGAGATGAACAATAACTGGAATAAAATACAAGATGGTTTTACAAAAGGTAGATCATGCCAGACTAATGTGATCTCCTTCTTTGAGAAGAGAACTGATTGTTTAAAAAAAAAAAAAGGAAATGCAATAGAGCTAATCTACCTGGTTCTCAGTAAGGCTTATGTAGAACTCTATCAAGAGAAATTATTAGTTAAATTGGAGTAGATGGGGATTAATATGAGAATTGAAAGGTGGATAAGGAACTGGTTAAAGGGGAGACTACAAAGGATCATACTGAAAGGTGAACTGTCAGGCTGGAGGGAGGTTACTAGTGGAGTTCCTCAGGAATTGGTCTTGAGACCAATTGGAGTTAACATGTTTATTAATAACCTTGTCACACAAAGTGGGAGTGTGCTAATAAAATTTGCAGATATCACAAAGTTGGGAGGTATGGCCAATATGGAGGAGTATAGGAATATCATACAAAAAAATCTGGATGATCTTGAAAACTAAAGTAATAGAAATGGGATGGAAATCTAATAGTGCAAAGTGCAAGATCATGCACTTAGGGACTAAGACAACAAGAATTTTTTTTCATGAAACTGGGGATGTATCGGTTGGAAATGACAGAGGAGGAGGAAGACTCGGGTGTATTGGTTGATCACAGGCTAACTACAAGCTGCCACTGTGATGCAGCTGTGAAAAAGGCTAATGCAGTCCTAGGATACATCAGGTGAGGCTTTTCCAGTAGCCACAGGGAAGTGTTAGTACCATTGTACAAGGCACTGGTGAGACCTAATCTGGAATACTGTGTGCAATTCTGGTCTCTTGTTTAAGAAAGATTAATTCAGACTGGAACAGGTTCAAAGAAGGGCTACTAGGATGATCAGAGGAATGGAGAACATACCTTTACAAGAAGAGATTCAAAGAGCATGGCTTGTTTAGCCTAACAAAAAGAAGGCTGAGGAGAGATATAATTGCTCTCTATAAATACATCAGAGAGAGAAGTACCACGGAGGCAGATGAGTTATTTAAGATAAGCACCAATGTTGACACAAGAACAAATAGATATAAACTGGCTATCAATAAGTTTAGGCTTGAAATTAGATGAAGGTTTCTAACTATCAGAGTAGTGAAGTTCTGGAACAGCCTTCCAAGGAGAGCAGTGGGGGGCAAAAAACGTAACTGGGTTCAAGACTGAGCTTGATAAATGTATGGAGGGGATGGCATGATAAGACAGCCTACAATGGCATTTGGCCGATCTGCCACTGCTAGCAGCAAATATCTCCGATGGCTGGTGATGGGACACTAGATGGGGAGGGCTCTTGAGTTTGGCTGGTAGGTCTTCCCAATGTGCTCAGGGCCTAACTGATCACCATATTTGAGATTGGGAAGGAATTTTCCCCAAGTCAGATTGGCAGACACCATGGGAGGAAGGTTGCCTTCCTATGGGGCCTAGGTCACTTACAGGTTTAAACTAGTGTAAATGGTGGATTCTCTGTAACCTGAAGTCTTTAAATCATGATTTGAGCACTTCAGTAACTCAGCCAGAGATTAGGGGTCTATTGTAGTAATGGGTGCGTGAGGTTATGTCCTGCAACGTGCAGGAGGTGAGACTAGATGATTGTGATGGTCCCTTTTGGCCTTAGTCTACGAGGACTTGCCAGTATACCAAAGACCAGAAACGTAAGGTTAAAAAAAATGCAGTGATGATAGAGGCAGGTTCAATTCCCTGTTCTCCCACAGATTGTGTAACTTTGGGCAGGTCACATAATCTGTCTCCACTTCCCAGATGCAAAATGGGGATAATAGCACTTCCCTAGCTCATAAGGGTCCCGGGGGTGCATTCATTAACGATTGTGAGGCGCTTGAATTCTCTGGTGATTGGTGGCGGGGGGGAGGAAGTCAAATACCTGAGATTTCACATCTTGAAGAAATATTGCTTATATAGCTGGACAGCAGAAAAAATAAACTTCATATTAATAGAATTCACAGCAAAGGTCAATTTAGTAGCACAGGAAACCATGGGCATCCATGCAATTTATGCATTTTTCTTCATGCTGTTATGCAAGCTCTCTACTTACTACAGCAATATTAGAATCAGGATTTTGACATAAATCCGTAGGTGTTCCTTAAGTTTATAGATGAGACCCCTTCCAGTGGAACTGAAACTCTTGTTGCATATGCCTCTTTAAAACAATCTCTAGCATAAGCTTCCCCAGGCTCTTGCTACTCTGCCTCCCATTTTGAAGACAACTTCTCTGATCCAAGATGGCAAGTTCTGGCAGAATTCTAAGTCTGCATGGAATATGTCAGACAAAAATGAAGCTGACTCAATCAGTGATTAAATCTCATTGGACTGAGTATTTAAACTAACCCATTTTTTCCCTGTGGTTCACTTCCCTCCCCCACCCCCCGCCCTCTTAAGCTGTCTAGACATAAGCATCTGGCAAAGGATCACTCCCCAGATCTGTATTCACTGGAACTGGCTGGCTTGGAAGAGATTGGGAAACGGTATGGGGAAGATTCTCAGCAATTCAAGGATGCCTCTCAGATTCTTGCTGATTCCCTGCAAAAGGTAAAAGGAGATCTGCCATAAATACTGTTCTGTAAAGTCTGTCTGAATAACAATTCTAATTGAACAATACTGGTTTTATATTAACAAGACAGCTGAACATCAATATTCATTGGTCGTACAGCATTCTGCTGTGAATTGCCATTTTTATGTTGGCCTCACCATCTCTTGGTTGGGTAAACTCTAGTCCGTCGGTCAATTATCAAATCATACTTCTGTAATTTGGTCACTCCTCAGCTAGAAAGGTAGTGGAGGGACTTTTCGGCAGGTCAGAGCTGTTCGTGAAGGAGTCAGAGGGTGATGTTAACAAATGTGTAAATCAGTATGTCCTGATGAGTTGGTTTAAAAACAGAAACTTTGTTTATAGGCCTTTCTTTCTTAACCTGGCTGAAAATGTGAAGGAAATAGCTCTAGCTTTAGCTCAGCACAATATGGTCAGGTGCTGTGTGTTTTTTTTCCCACCTTGAGCAGCTCTACCATTTCCAAGTTTCCCAAATACCTGCTGTTTCATTCCTTTCCTGAGCAGGCTGCCAGTTGTGGATTTTATCTAAACAAATGTCCATCAAGAGCTGAGACAACTCCATCTTGCTAGTATCCAAAGTCTGATGCCAAAATACTAGATCCTTAATTCACTAAGTTAAATATCTCTTCTGTAAAATATTCCATTCATATACAGCAGTCCAGTGTGTGTCAAATGTTCACATTTGATCAGAATTTCTCTCTGGTAGGAATCTTAATTTAAGTATAGAACTGGGGAAATAAATGACCCAGAGTATGTGTAATGAGATATAGCACCTTTCATATCAGAGCACATGAGGAGGTCAGTAAGACACTCTTAAGATCCTGGACAAGTATCCAGTGGTCTGTAAAGAGATGGTCTAAACTAGCTAACAGTTGGCATTCATTAGCAGACTCAAATCATTGGAGACTTCCATGATTTCTCCAGATTGTTCAGATCTTCTGTGTTGGTGCATCTTCTGTTACAAGAGTATCAGATTAATAACTATTGCATATATCTGAAACTAACTTATTGTTGATCTTTCAGTTTGCAGATGAGATGTATAATCTCTATGGTGGGAATGCGGTAGTAGAGGTGGTGACTGCAAAGACATTTGATACTCCCCTTGTGAGGAAGAGTCGATCCATTCTCCAGACTGCACAGGTAGTGAATGTGCTTTAAACCCCTGTTCTGCAGATTAATTATTAAAAATGTGAATGGGTGTATCACTCCATTTTGCAGAACTAGAATATTGACTTGATAGTGTAGCAACCTTTTAAACTTTTAGTGGCTTAGACACTAGGTATGATGAACAAACATAGTAAGTGAAGACCTTGTATCCATTTATCATGCTAGTCACTTAAGTGCATTAGTATTTTGTGCCAATAACTCCAGAGTTGCCTGTGCAAAATATCCAAATGTTAGTATAATCAGAAATGTTTTGCGTGAAGGCTGACTTCAGGAGCATTGTGACTGCTGGCCTCCAGATGTCTCACTTCTTCTTTAAACCATACTTTCCTCCTTTCCCTGCAGAGCACCTCATATAACCTAGGATATTCATACAACTTCAACTATGCTGTGGTCTTCAACATAGTTCTGTGGCTCATGATAGGCCTTGCATTAGCTGTGATTGTAATCTCCTACCACCTCTGGAACATGGATCCTGGCTATGACAGCATTATTTACAGAATGACAAATCAGAAGATAAGAATGGATTGAACTTCATTCCTGGGAAAGGAGTATGGCCACTTCTGAAGTGTGTTAAAATAATATTTTGGCATGGTTAAATGTGGACGTCTTTAAAGATGCTTTTATTTCTCTAATGGTTCCTTGTGTTTTCTTTTGGCTCTCTTTAGATGTGAGTAGTACTACCAGAGTGGATTTACAAAAGTGAATCTACAGCCTGCTATAAAACCATGACCTAATTATTACTAAACTATATACCTTCATTCCATTTTGGTAACACAAAATGAATTTTAGAAATAATACCCTGTATTCCTTGTGAATAAATGTGAAAAAAATGCACTGAAACGATAGCGACTTTCTGATTTAAACTTTTTACACTGGAGGTTTAGAAACTATTGTTAAGCTGTGTTGTATATCATGAACCAGATGTAAATGTTTGATGTAAATATTTGTAATGGCACATGTAGTGTTCAGGGAAAAACAGATTATAGCACTATTTATGTAAAGCCTTCAAATTGGGAATATTCCACAAGAAGAATTCTGGTTGAAGCAGTATTTGGGTTTTTTTACATTCCAGCCACCACCATGAACCATAGCCAAAATGAGGCTTGGTGTAGATCTTATCAGCTCACTGCTGCATTTAAAAGGACTGCAGAGAGATAATAGGTAAGAACACTGGTGTGGTTGGTCTATACATAGTTGGGAAACTACAACTACAAAAAATAGTTTAGGTGCTTAAAGTTTAATGTAATATACTGCAGATGCTTATATGATGCTCCTAATTCTTTCCATGCATGTTACTAGTTGTAGTGTTAAAACCTGTTTTTGGTGGTAAAAATGGACCAATAACTGGCACTTAACCATACTCCATTTTTATTACCATGTGCTTCAACCATTCAATAAACAAAACAAGTAACAGTTGCTCTGGAGTTCATTTATTTTTCCAACACAGTTCCATTAAGGGGTAGTCATACTCAGCACAAAACTGAGTTAACTTTTAAGCTAAACCAAACAAACACAGAAGGCTGCATCTATCTAAATAGATTAGGCCATCTTAAAAAAAAAAAACACACAACCACCAATGCACCCACAAGAACTCTGGCTTCTATGCCTGGCTCTGCCACTAGCCTGCTGGGTGACCTTGGGTAAGTTGCTTCCATCACTGTGCCTCAGTTTTCCCCATCTGGAATGATACTGTGACCACCTTTTTGTCATGTATTTTTCGTGCATCCATCTTAGTGCTTTGAAAGTTAATACCTAAAGGCTTTCACAAGCCAGTAGTGATCTAGCTATTCAAAGCTGCTCTCTGCTTTCTGTATTGTTTACAGAAAACCTTTACTTGGGTAATTAGTAGATGAAAGCCTGTGCTGTTGTACAGATGTATCAGCTGGCTCAAGTAATCCACCATCTGTGCTCTGTATCTGATTACTTTTTCCTTAGGGTTGCTGTGACCAGTGAGCATAGCTTTCTTTCCTGGCAGTAGGTATGGTCAAAGCTTAGAGCGATACTGGTAATAGTGTTCCTATATATCGGTATGTATGGAAACTGTTCACTTGTCTAATTCTTGGACCAGATAACTTCAGTATTTGTGGTAGGCCTTCACATCAGTGTGTCTGTTTTCTCAACATCACACTAGTAAACATGCTACTATAAAGCAGCATACACTTGTCAAGGTTCCTTCCCCACTCTGAACTCTAGGGTACAAATGTGGGGACCTGCATGAAAAACCCTCTAAACTTATTTTTAGCAGCTTAGGTTAAAACTTCCAAGATACAAACTATTTTTCCTTTTGCCCTTAGACGCTTGGTGGTGGCAGCAATAAAGTCCAACAAATATATAACAGGGAAAGAGCCCGCTTGAAAACTTCTTCCCCCCCCCAAATCCTCACCAATTTGTATAGGTGAACACAGACCCAAACCCTTGGATCTTAAGAACAATGAAAAAGCAATCAGGTTCTTAAAAGAAGAATTTTAATTGAAGAAAAAGAATCACCTCTGTAAAATCAGGATGGTAAATACTTTACAGGGTAATCAGATTCAAAACAGAGAATCCCTCTAGGCAAAGCCTTAAGTTACAAAAAAGATGCAAAAACAGGAATATCCATTCCCTCCAGCACAGCTTATTTTATCAGCCCTTTAAACAAAACAGAATCTAACACCTATCTAGCTAGATTACTTACTAAATTCTAAGACTCCATTCCTTTTCTGTTCCCAGCAAAAGCATCACACAGACAGACCCAGAACCTTTGTTTCTCTCCCCCCACTCCAGCTTTGAAAGTATCTTGTCATCTCATTTGTCATTTTGGGCAGGTGCCAGCAAGGTTATCCGAGCTTCTTAACCCTTTACAGGTGAAAGGGTTTTCCTTCTGGCCAGGAGGGATTTTAAAGGTGTTTACCCTTGCCTTTATATTTGATGCAGCCCCCCCCAAATCACAGATAGGGTGAAGCGCTGGCTGTGACTTCTTCCTGGAACTCTAGGAGAAAACAGAGTTAATAAGACACATGTACCTCTCAATACTCAATATACTACCAAGTATATAAAGACTAACAATATTTTCCACATCTCAAGGACGATGTTAACCAGTTGATTCTGGGAAACTTTTACGGGAGACCATCTACAAGTCTTTGGAAAGTGGCGGGTGCATTCCACAGCCCGAAAGGGAGTACATTAAATTCATACAGCCCAACGTGTGGTGAAGGCTGATCTTTCCTTGGTGGATTCATCTAGGGGTACCTGCCAGTACCCCTTGGTTAAGTCCAAGGTAGAGATGAACTGGGCCTGTCCCAGTTTCTCTAATAGTTCATCTGTGCGTGGCATTGGATAGTTGTCTGGGCGAGTTGTAGCATTTAGCTTACAGTAGTCCACACAAAAACGTATCTCCCCATCTGGTTTGGGAACTAGAACCACTAGAGATGCCCATGCACTGCCAAAGGGGCAGATTACATCCATCGGTAGCATATCCTGGATCTCCCATTCTATAGCAGTTTTAGCTTGAGGAGACATCCGGTAAGGTTGGACTTTAATTGGGTGAGCATTACCTGTGTCAATAGAGTGGTATGCGCCTTCAGTCAGTTCTGGGGTGGCTGAGAATGTCGGGGCATAGCTAGTGCACAGCTCCTTGATCTGCTGTTGCTGCATACGCCCAAGGGTCATGGAGAGGTTCACCTCTTCCACGCCACCAGCACTTTTCCCTTTGCAGTAGACACCTTCAGGCCACTCAGTGTCATCTCCTCCCTGGGCTGTAAACTGACAAACCTTTAATTCTCTGGAATAAAACAGCTTTAGAGAATTAATAAGGTATACCTTAGGCTTTTGGTTGGAGGTGGGGAATACTATGAGATAATTAACAGCTCCCAGGCGCTTCTGGACCTTGAATGGCCCTTCCCACGACGCTTCTATTTTATGGGCCTGGAGCGCCTTTAAGACCATGACCTGGTCCCCTACTTTGAAGGAACGCTCTCTGGCATGTTTATCATACCAGGCTTTTTGCTCTTTTTGAGCATCCTGTAGGTTTTCTTCAGCAAGGGCTAAAGAGGTTTGAAGGGTGTTTTGTAGGTTGATTACAAAGTCTAGAATGTTAGTTCCTGGAGAAGGTGTAAACCCCTTCCATTGCTGCTTCACCAACTGTAATGGCCCCTTAACCTCGTAGCCATATACAAGTTCAAATGGTGAAAACCCTGAACTGAGATGTGGTACAGCTCTGTAGGCAAAGAGCAACTGCTGCAACACTAGGTCCCAATCATCGGAGTACTCATTTACAAATTTACGTATGATAGCCCCCAAATTAAGTTTCTTCATCAGGCCATTTGTTTGATGATGGTAAGGGGTGGCAACCAAGTGATTCACCCCATGAGCTTCCCAAAGGCTTTCTCTAGTTCCTGCCAGGAAATTAGTTCCTGCATCTGTGAGCACGTCGGAGGGCCAACCTACCCTGTCAAAAATATCTGCTGGTGCCTGGCATACACTTTTAGCCCTAGTGTTGCTTAGAGCTATTGCTTCTGGCCATAAGGTGGCAAAATCCATGAAAGTCAGTATGCACTGCTTTCCCCTGGGTGTCTTTTTCAGAAAAGGACCCAGAATATCCACAGCTACTCACTGAAATGGAACCTCAATGATGGGGAGTGGCTGGAGAGGGGCTCTGACCTGGTCTTGGGGTTTTCCCACTTTTTGGCATACCTAACAAGACCAGACATAGGTAGAAACATCCTTGCCCATTCCCTCCCAGTGGAATGACCTCCCCAAATGGTCTTTGGTCCTGTTCACCCTAGCATGGCCACTAGGATGATCGTGGGCTAAGCTCAACCTGGTACTTAGTTGGAACTACCAACTGTCTCCGAGGATGCTAGTCTTCCTGGTGTCCACCAAAAAGAGTTTCCTTGTATAAAAGTCCTCTTTCTACAACAAACCTGGATCGATTAGAAGAGCTGAGAGGTGGTGGGTTGCTCTGTGCCACTGTCCAAGCTCTCTGGAGGCTTTCATCTGCTTCCTGTTCGGTCTGGAACTGTTCCCTTGATGCTGGAGACATCAGTTCCTCATTGGATTGTGGACCTAGGCTTGGTCCCTCTGGGAGCGACGTAGGGGATGGAGCCGTTTCCATTGACTGTGATCCGCTCTCTGCTGGTGCACTTTGTTGGGGTTCAGGCTCCAGCTGAGCCTCTGGTGTAGTGTTATCAGCTGCTGCCGGTTCAGGTTCAGTGGGGCCCTCTGGTGTTGGGGTTGCAAGTACTGGATTCAGTGCTGGAAATGGGTCTGGGGCTGGTTGTTCCGCCGGTTCTGGTTCTGTCTGGGTCTCTGGGACTGGATCCACTACTGCTGTTGCAGACATTGGCCTGGTGTCCGGGTCCATCACCTCTGACCGGGTCCTGGTAGAAGTTTCCCGGAACAGAGCTAGGCATGACTGCTTGTTTAGCCTGGCTGCGGGTGACCATTCGCACCCTCTTAGCTAGCTTCACATGATTGGCCAAGTCTTCCCCCAACAGCATGGGGATGGGATAATCATCACAGACTGCAAAAGTCCACGTTCCTGACCAGCCCTTGTACTGGACAGGCAACTTGGCTGTAGGCAAATTGAAAGAGTTGGACTTGAAGGGTTGAATTGTCACTTGGATCTCTGGGTCGATTAAATTTGGGTCCAGTAAGAAAGCATAGATAGCCGACACTTGTGCTCCAGTGTTCCTCCACGCGGTGACTTTCTTCCCGCCCACACTCACAGTTTCCCTCCACTCTGAGGGTATTTGGGCCTGAGGACCTCTGGTGTGATTCCAGTGCAATGAACTATAATCTGTTGGGGTTATTGGGGCAGTTGGCCTTTACATGCCCCGTCTCGATACATTTAAAATATCATCCAGCTGACGGGTCACTGGGGCGAGGTAGGTTGCTGGAGAACAGTGTGGCAGGATAAGGTGTCTTGAGTATTCCTTAGTGTGTAGTTGGGGCCTTGGGCTGCCCCCGGTAGTAGGGTGTGGTCTGAGGGTGTCCCTTCTGGTATCCGCTCCAACTGCGACCAGGGTTGTTCCTCTCTCCTCCCTCCACCTGTTTTGTTCCAGCTTGCCCCGCCTCTCTGGCGGTCTGGGATTGCTTGTATTGATCAGCATAAGAAGCAAGACTTTCTGCTGAGTCCATTTCCTTATCCCATAAACACCGTTTTATTTCCTCCTTGGATATATTCAGGAATTGCTCCTGAGCTATCGAATCACACATTCCGTTAAAGCTAGTGACACCCCTTCCTTCGACCCATTTATCTAACAAATCCTTCATCTGGTTTAGATAAGCCACATTACTTAGTCCAGACCTCTCTTAAGGGTTTGAAATTTTACTCTGTACGTTTCAGATGTAATTTGAAATTGCTTTAAAACCAAATCCTTGAACTTATTATAGTCAGAAGCCTCATCAATAGGAATCTTATTGAATATGTCCGGGAGCTCTTCCAGTCAATTTTGTGACCAATGTGGTCATCTTGTGAGCTTCAGGAATTTTATGGAGAGTGCACAGTCTCTCAAAGGTGAGAAAATATTCAGCAATATCACTGGATTCATCATACTGTGGACATAGTCGCTCCCATTTGTGGATTGTTGGGGAAGGATTGTTAGGGTTATCCAGTAGATTCCGCTCAGCCCTTACCTTCTCCATCTCCAGTTCATGCTTCCTCTTTTTCCTTTGCCTCCATTTCTTTTTCCTTTGCCTCCATAGCTCTCCTGTGGGCAGCCTCGAGGGCTTTTTCTGCCTCCAGTCTGGTTAACTCCAATTTGTGTTGTGCCTTGGTTTCTGTCATGTTTGCCTCTCTGTTTTTAACTAACTTTACACCAGAGGGTTAGAAATAAAACAAACAAAAAACTTGGCTTGTAAAGTTTTGCTGTGCTGTAACTGGATACCTATGTTCTCTGATAGTGATTGTCAGCCTACAGAAAAATCCTAAAAAAAAAAACCAAAAAAAAAAAAAACCCTAACACCTTTGTCTCCAGACATATAGACAGAAAACCCCTCTAGTTGCTCTTAGGTTAAAAAAAACTTCTTCAGGTCTGAAGACTTGTGAATTTTCCTGCAGGATGTTAACTACCCTGCCTTTAGGTAGAGAAAACTCCAGCTCACAAAAGACAATTCCCTTTTGTCTCTGCTCTGGCCCCCAAGCAGAGACCAAAACAAAAAACAAAAACAAAAAAAAACAAAACAAAACCTGTTTTCAGCTGAAAACCTGCTTTCCAGCAGCCCAAAGGGAAAAAAAATTTCCTTTTTAAAATCTGTGCTTCTTGTTCAAAAAAAATCTCAAATTGATCTCAAGATGATTTCAAGTTAATCCCACCGCTCTGCCACCATGTCAAGGTTCCTTCCCCACTCTGAACTCTAGGGTACAAATGCGGGGACCTGCATGAAAAACCTCCTAAGCTTATTTTTACCAGCTTCGGTTAAAACTTCCCCAAGATACAAACTATTTTTCCTTTTGCCCTTGGACTTTATTGCTGCCACCACCAAGCGTCTAACAAATGTATAACAGGGAAAGAGCCCACTTGGAAACGTCTTTCCCCCCAAAATCCTCCCAAACCCTACACCCCCTTTCCTGGGGAAGGCTTGATAAAAATCCTCACCAATATGTACAGGTGAACACAGACCCAAACCCTTGGATCTTAAGAACAATGAAAAAGCAATCAGGTTCTTAGAAGAAGAATTTTAATTGAAGAAAAAGTAAAAGAATCACCTTTGTAAAATCAGGATGGTAAATACTTTACAGGGTAATCAGATTCAAAATCCCTCTAGACAAAACCTTAAGTTACAAAAAGACACAAAAACAGGAATATCCATTCCCTCCAGCACAGCTTATTTTATCAGCCATTTAAACAAAACAGAATCTAACGTATATCTAGCTAGATTGCCTACTAAATTCTAAGACTCCATTCCTGCTCTGTTCCCGGCAAAAGCATCACACAGACAGACCCAGACCCTTTGTCTCTCCCCCTCTCCAGCTTTGAAAGTATCTTGTCTCCTCATTGGTCATTGTGGTCAGGTGCCAGCGAGGTTATCCGAGCTTCTTAACCCTTTACAGGTGAAAGGGATTTTTCCTCTGGCCAGGAGGGATTTTACAAGGTGTTTACCCTTCCCTTTGTATTTATGACATACCAGTGAACAGGAAACCATATACAGCAGCAGTAAAGCTACATACGTAGGTAGTATCTTGGGGCTCTTGTTCTGTGCTGTAGTGAGCCATGTTGCTGTTTGTACATGGTCCCCAAAGCCTGTGCGCAGAGCTGCCCCCTGGCTGGAGGCACAACCAGCTCTGTCACCCCACATAGCTTCTCCTCTGATCAACTGTCGCATTCCAGCCGCCACCGAACCTTTGGCCTCTAACATCCCATCCGGCTCTCACAGGGCCCAGTCATTGAACCTGCCGATATTCTAAAGGAAAAAGCTCCCAGCCATGTTCATAGCTGTTTCCATCCTTTCACACTGAGTCAGAAATCCTTGGTTTTTAAGAGTGATACATACACAGTGACAGTCCTGGAAGATCTGTGTTCATGTGTGCGGGTGGTGAATGAGGTGGTTTTGAAGAACTGTGGAGTTGGGCCAAGTACTCCACCAGCTGTGCAGTCTCCCTCATACAACCAATGACATTTGCATGAATTAGCTATCAAGATAGCATAGTAACTGGACTCTTAGCATGGCATGGATATACACCTTAATGTAGCTGTGTACTGCAGGGATGTACATTTTAAAATCAAAAGGGGGTGAGAATTCAAAAATTGAACAATAGCCAACTGTAAGAGCCAGTGAGGATTCAATCTGATGCTATTCTAACCAAAAAACCCTGAGCCATGCTTGTAGCTGTTTCGATTGCCTCACGCTGCCTCTACAGCCATTCTAGGCTTCAGAGTGACTCTTATGGAATCTTATTACATAAAGGCTTGTGCTGAAAGCTCCTGTTAACATACTGCAGTTCAACAGTTGGAACTGGTGTGGCTTACTACAGTTTTATTTCACTGGTACTAAGACTAGGAAACAGACAATTGCTGTGTAGTCTCACTGTTTTATAAGATAGGATATTGATTCACTTTGCTCGTTTAACTCCCGCTATCAGTAGTGGAGACTTTTCCATCGCAAAATAGAAAACAGCCAAACTAAGTTACATTCATTGTCTTTGTGGAAGTTGAAAGTAGGTGGGGCAGTTAGTCTGTCACATGTTCCTGTACTGTGCAAGCTTGACTGTCTTTATTCTTAGTTGGGTAAGATGCTGCAGCTTAGTGAGACTGGATGCCCTACCATCAGACAAGTCAGCAGCAGTGTATGTAATGGAATTTAGATTGACAGTTTACCTAGTATTACATTCTTGAAATGGGTAAAAAATACTTGCTCTATAATTACTGGTCTCCTAGAAGGGACAGCACAGTACATGTTCTTCTGAACAACTAAAAGCTCCTCTAACAATTAAAATAGGCCTTATCTAAACTACTGACCATTACCTGCTCAAGCTTGAATTCAGTTGTGATTAAGACATATTTACCTATTTAGTGTTCTACCATGATTTAAGTATAAAACCAGGAATTAAATATTACTATACCTCAGTTATACCACAGCTCCAGTTCGTCATCAGTAGGGTAGTGCCAAATAGATTTGACATTTCAAAGTGCTAAGCAGTTTTGACAATAAAATAGTATTATAGGTATTAACTTTCACTGCCTGCTGATTTTGGCTGATGTGGAAGGAACCCACCACACTGCATTCCACCTCAAATGCAGCACCTTTGCTAGGAGAGAGGTAGTCGTTTTAGCTCTGTCAGATATATCTAAAATTACAAAAACTGTGCTTCTTCAGTTATCTGTATGCCAAGTTACCAATAGGTCACCCCCAAAGGAAAACTTGGTAGTTGGAAAAGGAGCAGTCAATAAGGGTCTGAGATAAACACGCATTGAGATCAGTGGAACCACTAATTGATTTCAATGGGCATTGGGTCAGGCCCTTATTGACTACTCCTTTTTCAACCACCCAGGCTAACCATTAGAGCAGGAACTCATAGTTGAGTAGTAGATTTGGGGGATGGGAGGAAGGGCAAGACTACCATAATCTGTAAAAAGCTTTTCCGAGTGGTCACTAATCCCCAAGAGGAGAGAAGGAATATTTGTAATATTCCCCACCCCACAAGTAGTTATATCATTCTCTGCCATACAGTTAAGTGAGCAGAATTCCCATTACAAAACAAAAACCAAAAAGTCTCTGCCGGGGGGAGGTTGGACTCTTTGGAACCATTTCCTGCTGTTGATGTTTTGAGACCTAAGGCAATATATAGCCTCAGTATTTATTTTGGCCTCCCATAGTTCGTCTACTTAACTAGACTATTTATTGTCAGATGAAAAAAAAAATACCTTTCCCTTAAATGGAAAAACAGCAGTTCAATGTTTAACTTATTTTTATGGTACTCTAAGAAAAACTGAAATGAGCATATAGTCAAAGCCTGTTAGAAATATTCCCCCACCCCCCCAAGATGTGAGACACTAATTATTAGTTCTCAACTAATCAAAGAAAAGCCACCGCTCTCCACTTGTACATTTTTCTGTCAGCTAGTGATGAGTCTTGGAAGGGGTGGAGAGAAGATGGTGCTGTCCAGATATTGATTTCAATACTTCTGCAATAGTATCTGATAAGTGAAATTCCAAATATCCTGGCCCTTTACAAACTTTAGTTAATGTACTTTTCTATACCGATTATCTAGACCTAAAGAGTAAGTCACAAAACTGTCAAATCTAACAAAGGACTGACAGAGCTGTCATTTTAACAAAGGAGGGCTGAAAGAAGCAGCTTTGCAAGAAGAAGGAATTGGAAATCAAAGTGTCTAGGCTGACAGCTAAATTCTATTTATTTTTAAACAGAACTTGCAACTCTAACTTTCAACTGTCCCATATGCTCTTGTTCCTAATTTGCTTACTCCAATAGGAGCCTTTCAGTGAAGTATCACTCACCAGCAGCCGTGGAAATGAAGTCATGAAATGAGAGACTGATTTTGAGGCAAAGAAAGAGCCAGAGGCCCAAAGTGGCTTCTTTTTGTCTCCCCAGCGAAAGGACAGGATGACCTCAAGCACTGGTGCTAAGAGAGAGGATTCTTGCTCCTAGTAGCTTTTTTTAGATCCTCCCCTCCAAAAGTCTGATCCTTTTAAGCAGGAGATCGGCTAGATCAAATAAATTTGTTAGTCTCTACAGTGCCACAAGTACTTCTTTTCTTTTTGTGGATACAGGCTAACATGGCTGCTACTCTGAAACCTGTCATTATGCAAGGCACTGAATTTAGCCATATGGAGTGGAAATCCATCAACTTCATGAAAAAAACTCATACAGATACAGACAGACATCTTCCTTTTCAAATGCAAACAGATGGACATCATACCAAAAGGACTCAAGGTAAAAAAAATCCATTACAAGTTACATACCACACAGACTATGCTGACAGCTTGTGCTACACACTCTCAAAGAAACTGCGGAACCACCTGATCAACATCCTATACGGCAAACAGGGAAAGATTAAGAATGAGCTCTCAAAACTGGATACTCTCATAAAAAAACAACCCTCCACACAAACTTCCTCATGGCTGGACTTTACAAAAACTAGGCAAGCCATTTACAACACACACTTTGCTTCTCTACAAAAGAAAAAGGACACTAAACTATCTAAACTACTACATGCCACAAGGGCCACAACAGTGGTTCCCTTAACCCACCCAGCAATATTGTTAATCTATCCAGCTATACTCCTAGCCCAGCAAAATAATCTGTCCTACCTTGGGGCCTCTCCTTCTGCCCGTCCATCCCCATGAACATGATACAGTTCTGTGGTGACCTAGAATCCTATTTTCGACATCTCCGACTCAAGGAATATTTCCAACACACCTCTGAACAGTATACTAACCCACAGAGACCTTCCTACCAATACTACAAAAAGAAGGATTCTGGGTGGACTCCTCCTGAAGATCGAAACAACAGACTGGACTTCTACATAGAGTGCTTCCGTCGACATGTGCACAGGCTGAAATTGTGGAAAAACAGCATGACTTGCCCCATAACCTCAGCCGTGCAGAACACAATGCCATCAACAGCCTCAGAAACAACTCTGACATCATAATCAAAAAGGCTGACAAAGGAGGTGCTGTCGTCATCATGAATAGGTCGGAATATGAACAAGAGGCTGCTGGGAAGCTCTCCAACACCACATTCTACAAACCTTTACCCTCTGATTCCACTGAGGGTTACCAAAAGAAACTACACCATCTGCTCAAGAAACTCCCTGAAAAAGCACAAGAACAAATCCGGACACACACACATCCCTAGAACCCTGACCAGGGGTATTCTATCTGCTACCCAAGATCCATAAACCTGGAAATCCTGGACGCTCCATCATCTCAGGCATTGGCACCATGTGAGCAGGATTGTCTGGCTATGTAGACTCCCTCCTCAGGCTCTATGCTACCAGCACTCCCAGCTATCTTTGAGACACCACTGACATCCTGAGGAAACTACAATTCATCAGTGATCTTCCTGAAAACACCATCCTAGCCACCATGGATGTAGAAGCCCTCTACACCAACATTCCACACAAAGATGGACTACAAGTCATCAGGAACAGTATCCCCGATAATGTCATGGCAAACTTGGTGGCTGAACTTTGTCCTCACCCATAACTATTTCACATTTGAGGACAGTGTATAGCTTCAAATCATTGGCACTGCTATGGGTACCGGCATGGCCCCACAGTATGCCAACATTTTTATGGCTGACTTAGAACAACACTTCCTCAGCTCTCGTCCCCTAATGCCCCTACTCTACTTGCACTACATTGATGACATCTTCATCATCTGGACCCATGGAAAAGCCCTTGAGGAATTCCACCATGATTTCAACAATTTCCATCCCACCATCAACCTCAGCCTGGACCAGTCCACTCAAGAGATCCACTTCCTGGATACTATGGTGCTAATAAGCAATGTTCACATAAACACCACCCTATACCGGAAACCTACTGAACACTATACTTACCTACATGCCTCCAGCTTTCATCCAGACCACACCACACGATGCACTGTCTACAGCCAAGCTCTACGATATAACTGCATTTGCTCCAACCCCTCAGACAGAGACAAACATCTACAAGATCTCTATCAAGCGTTCTTACAACTACAATACCCACCTGCTGAAGTGAAGAAACAGATTGACAGAGCCAGAAGAGTACCCAGAAGTTACCTACCACAGGCCAGATCCAACAAAGAAAACAACAGAATGCTACTAGCCATCACCTTCCGCCCCCAACTAAAACCTCTCCAACGCATCATCAAGGATCTACAACCTATCCTGAAGGATGACCCATCACTCTCACAGATCTTGGGAGACAGGCCAGTCCTTGCTTACAGACAGCCCCCCAGCCTGAAGCAAATACCAGCAACCACACAACAAAAACACTAACCCAGGAACCTATCCTTGCAACAAAGCCCGTTGCCAACTCTGTCCACATATCTATTCAGGGGACACCATCGTAGGGACTAATCACATCAGCCATAATATCAGAGGCTCGTTCACCTGCACATCTACCAATGTGATATATGCCATCATGTGCCAGCAATGCCCCTCTGCCATGTATATTGGCCAAACCGGACAGTCTCTACATAAAAGAATAAATGGACACAAATCAGACGTCAGGAATTATAACATTCAAAAACCAGTCGGAGAACACTTCAATCTCTCTGGTCACTCGATTACAGACCGAAAAGTTGCAATTCTTCAACAAAAAAACTTCAAAAACAGACTCCAATGAGAGACTGCTGAATTGGAATTAATTTGCAAACTGGACACCATACATTAGGTTTGAATAAAGACTGGGACTGGCTGTGTCATTACACATTATTTCCCCATGTTTATTCCCCCCCTGCTGTTCCTCACACGTTCTTGTCAACTCTGCTGGAAATGGCCCAATTTGATTATCACCACAAAAGGTCCCTCCATCCCCCGCTCTCCTGCTGATAATAGCTCACCTTACCTGATCACTCTCGTTACAGTGTGTATGGTAATACCCATTGTTTCATGTTCTCTGTGTATAGAAATCTATCCACTGTATTTTCCACTGAATGCATCCGATGAAATGAGCTGTAGCTCATGAAAGCTTATGCTCAAATAAATTTTAGTCTCTAAGGTGCCACAAGTACTTTTTTCTTTTTGCAGATACAGACTAACACGGCTGCTACTCTGAAACCTAGATTAAACTTTGCACTCACCTCATCATTCTAGCCTTCAATTTAAACATGTCCATGGTCATACAGTGACAACCTCCATAGATCTTGAAGGGATCCTGGCACTTTTGCAGGTGTGAGTAAGGAAGAGCCCTTGACAGAATCTGAAAGAATACTAGCTTTGTGGACAGGTTCAAGGAGAGGGGACACAAAGGAGACCTTTTCTGTGGTCCACCTGCAAAACACAAATGTTGAGCAACCCTGAGAGTAACTGCTATGATTTTACAGGTCCAATGAAAAGCCAAGTCTTCTGTCAGTGGAATTAAAGGCAGGGGATTGGCACCCCTGGTTGAGGAGATTTGCATCCACCTCAGGGACTGGTAATATTAGGGGGCCCCCCCTGGGGAGACTGAGTTTCACTTTGGCATGGGACAGGAGTTGAGACCTTTTTCCCACATGTTCCAACTCTACACACTACATGGAGAACATCAAGGTGCAGGGTAAAGATGGTTCATGCTATAACTAAGGAAAATGTCTTGAAAATGAGACCTCTTGCTCTCAGCAGGGGTTTGATTATGGTCTTCCACTCCCCTAGGTTACTCTTCATCTCAATGGGCCCTAAGGAGGGGCGGAGGCTGGATCCGTTAGCCTTCTCATCTTTGTGCACCCAAGAAAAGAATTAGGAGTAGAGCAGGAGAACTGAAGCAAGGGAGCCATCTTCCCAGTCAAAGACCACAAAAGATATGGGAAGAGAAAGGTCAAACTGGGGGCTTATTTCCTGTCAGGTAGAGCCATAGTGCAAGCTGTCCCTGGGCAGGCATAGGAGAATGAGAAACTATAACCACCAGAACTACGTGAAAGTCATTTTCCTGTAAAGGGGCTTTGTGCTGCTAACTATGCAAAGAGTGTTTGGGAGGATGGGAGAGATTAAATAAATAAAACCAGTATATGACCACAGCCACTACATAGAATCACAGAAGCACAGGACTGACACAAAAGGAAATGAAGAATTAATCTCTCATCTGCAAGCAGCTGCTTGGCTACTGGTAGCCTCTCATTGGAAAAAGAAAAATAGCCCAACCATTGAGGAATGGTTAAAAAAATTTGGGAGGTGGTGGATAGGAAAAACTAACACACCAATTATGTATCCAGCAAAATAGACAGAGGACAAATAATTAGATACCTTTCATTCAGTACTCAAAGTATATTCACCTGCAAAAACAAAAAGGCACATCTGTCCAATTTTTTTGAATATTATCATTTGAGACACATACCTGGTCTGTTAAATATTTGTATATTTATTAAATTGAGTGAAATCAATATAATCACTAAAATGACATAGGCATTGTAATGACGTTCACTCTGAAATATGGTAACACTGTGTTAAACAGAAAGATCCGAGGACTATATTCTTCTAGATCTCTTTAAACAAAAGCTAACTGCTATAATGATTGTTTTGTTTTTGATATTTGCATGGCAAGGGTTTCTGAACATGTTACAACTTCCTAAATAAATTGTTTTAATAAGAACGAACAAACTGTAGGACTGGAAAGGACCTTGATAAGTTATCTTGTCCAGTCCCCTCACTGAAGCAGGACTAGACCAATGGTTCCCAAAGGCGGTTCTTCAGACATCTGGGGCTCTGGTCTGCCATGAATTATGTGGGGGGGTCTGTCCCTTGAGCCAAGGCTGGAATGCTCTGGAACAGCATTTTGGCACTTTTGCTGTACGGAAGATGCCATTTTATTCTCATTATGAAGTCCTCCACATAGCATGAGCTCGCATGCAGTGTGTGTGAGAGGTCACGCTGGCAGACGTGATCTCATGCTGGAAGGGGTTCCAAGTAGTACTGGAAATGAAAAGGGTCCCAGAACACTTGATAAGATGCCAACTGGGCCCTTGGGGGAAAAAAGTTGGTAACCATTGATCTAGACCATCCCTGACAGGTGTTTGTCTAACCTGTGTTTATAACCCTCCAATGACAGAGATTCCACAACCTCCCTAGATTAAGCACGAACAAATTACCACCCTGACAGTTAGGAAGTTTTTCCTAATGTCTAACCTAAATCTCCCTTCTCCAATTTAAGCCCATTACTTCTTGTACTGTCCTAACTGGATAGGAGAACAATTTAACACCCTTTTCTTTATAACAACCTTGAAGACAGTTATGTTCTCCCACAACCCCCCACCCCAATCTTCTCTTGAATTTCATCCAATTTAATTTAGACAATTTCTCCAGTTTGTCAAGATAATTTTGAATTTTAGTCCTGTCCTCAAAACTGCTCGCAACCCCCTCCCAGCTTGGCATAGTCTGCAAACTTTATCAGCATACTCTCTATGCCATTATCTAAATCATTTATGAAGATATTGAATAGAACTGGACCCAGGACAGATCCCTGTGGGACCCCACTCAATATGCCCTTCCAGCTTGACTGTGAACCATAGATAACTACTCTCAGAGTTCAGTTTTCCAACCAGTTATGCACCTACTTTACAGTAGTTTCATCGAGGCTACATTTCCCTAGTTTGCTTATGAAAAGGTCATATGAGACGGCATCAAAAACATTACTAAAGTTGAGATATATCACATTTACTGCTTCCCCCCCATCCATATGTCTTGTTACCCTATCAAAGAAGGATATTAGGTTGGTTTGGCATACTTGATTTTTTCTTGACAAATCCATATTGATAGTTGCTTATCACCTCATTATCTTCCAGGTGCTTAAAAATTGATGATTTGCTCCATTAATCTTTCTGGGTAGCAAAATTAAGCTGACTGGTCTATAATTCCCTGGGTTGTCCTTATTCCCCTTTTTATAGACAAGTGCTATATTTGCTCTTTTCTAGTCTTCTGGGTTCTCTCCCATCCTCCACAAATTCTCAAAGATAATCGCTAATGCCTCAGAGATTTCTTTATCAAGTTCCTTAAGTATTCTAGGATGTATTTTGTCAGGCCCTGCTGACTTGAAGACTCTAACTTGTCTAAATAATTCGTAACTTGTTCTTTAGGCTCAGATTCTACCCCATTTCACTGATGTTCACTATGTTAGCCATCCAACCACTGCTAACCTTTTGGTGAAAACGAACAAAAAAGGCATTTAACACTTCAGTCATTGCTGTGTTTTCGGTCATCGTCTTTCCCTCCTAATTAAGTAATGGACTCACTCTTGGCCTTCCTCATGCTTCTCATGTATTTGTAAAATGTTTTATTGTTCTACTTTATATCCCTAGTTAGTTTAATTTTTCTTTTGTGCCATGGCCTCTCTAATTTTGTCCCTATGTGCTCTTGGGGTTTTTTTATTTAATATATATATAAAAATAATCACACACACACACACCCCCTCATCCTTCGTAATTTGATCTAGTATCCTCTTTTTGTAGAGCTTTTGAGAGTTTCAGGTCACTGAAGATCTCCTGGTTAAGCCACGCTTGCCATACATCCTGTCTTGCCTGCACATAGGGATAGTTTGCTCTTGTGCCCTTAATGTCTCTAAAAAACTGCCAACTCACCTGCCTTCCACAGGATCTTACCTACCAATTCTCTGAGTTTGGCAAAGTCTCTCTTCCTGAAGTCCACTGTCTTTATTCTGCTGTTTTCCCTCCTGCCATTTCCTAGAATCATGAATTTTATCATTCCATGATCACTGTCACCCAATCTGCCTTATACCTTCAAATTCTCAACCAGTTTCTCCCGGTTTGTCAAAATCAAATCCAGAATAGCCTCTCCACTATTTGCTTTCTCTATGTTCTGTAATAAAAACTTGTCCCCAGTGCATTCCAAGAACTCGTTGGATAATCTGTGTCCTGCTGTGTTATTTTCCCAACAGGTGTCTGGGTAGTTGAAATCCCCCATCACCATCAAGTCCTGTGCTTTGGATGATTGTTAGTTATTTAAAAAAAGCCTCATTCACCTCTTCTTCCTGCTTAGGTGATCTATAGTAGATCCTACCATGACAATACCCTTGTTTTTTACCAATTATCTTTACCCAGAGACTTTCAACATGTCTGCCTTCCACTTCTATCTTGACCTCAGTACAAGTGTATACATCTTTGATATACAAGAAAACACCTCTTTTTCCCTGCCTGTCCTTCCTGAATAAGTTGTACTCTTGTATACCAATATTCCAGTCATGTGAATTATCCCACAAAGTCTCAGATGCCAGTTATGTCATAATTGTGATTATTCACTAGTATTTTTAAGTCTTCTGTTTATTCCCCATACTTCTTGTATTAGTAATACAGACATTTAAGAGGCGAAATCTAATGAACATCTATGTCCTCTCTTGTCTCTCCTTTGTCCCCCACTATGATTGCCCATGTTCCCCCAAAATTCCAGCCCTTCACCCTGGTCTCCATGTTCTGGACTTACCTGTGGGCTTTTGTCTCCTGCCAACATCAAACCTACTTTAAAGCCCTCCTCACTAGGTGACCAGTCTGTATCCAAAGCTTTCCTTGACAGGTGGGCCCCATCTCTGCTCAGCAGTCCTCCTCAGAACAGCATCCCATGGTCAAGAAAGCCAAAGCCCTCCTGACGACACCATCCTCACAGCCGGGCATTCGCTCCAGGATGTGTCTGCCTCTGCCTTGGTTCCTACCCTTGACCAGAAGGATTGATGAGAACACCACCTGCTCCCTAACTCCTTCACCCTCACTCCCAGAGCCCTATAGTCACTTCTGATCTGCTCAGAGTCCTACCTCGCAGTATTAGTGCCTACATGGATGAACAGTATGGGGTAATAATCATAGGGCTGGATGACCCTTGACAATACTTCTGTAATGTATCGATACAGATCCCTGGTGCAGCACACCTCCTGTGGTGCCTATCAGTATGCACCTCTCATACTGGGTGGTCTCCCCAGCCTGGCTTTCTATGATGGGGAAATACCGGCCACAGTGTCTGCAAATCCACACCAAAGCCTGGGTAGAGATTTCCATGGTTGGGTTTTCTGGCTGGATACAGGTGCAGGTGGAGGAGCCAGGAGCAGTGTTGGCACTGCTGATGTAGCCTTTCCAAACCATGATTTTATTCTCTGTCCCTCCTATAAAACCCCTCTGAAACTTCCCTGTTTGCTGCTCCTTGGTTATTTAGCTGCTGGCTTTTAAGCCCCTTTCTCCTAGTCAGCCCTGCCCCCTCATTAAACACACAGAGAAGGAGTAATCAAGGCTCAGAGGCCAGGAGGTGAGAGCCTTGCTCATGCACACTCAGCTAGCTGCTAGTAGGCCTTTGGCCCCCACAACCACACAATTCCCAAAAGACCACACTGTAAACTTTAAGCAAACCAGAAGAAAAACCAAAACAGACAGACAAGCTCACTCACCCCAAGAGTTAGCTCTCACTTCTTCTTCAGCAACATCCCTCCTCCTGCAGCTAGAGCCCACCATAGTCTGCAATAACCCCTATGAACAAGTTTATGGTCACTGGATCTGCGTAAGTGAAGATTCACTGGCATTCGCCAACCCATTACCTTCAGGCTCCCCCTGGGCACCTGCTCCAATGCTGTACACCACTTCAGTGGTTGTATTTCTCCATGGCACTTACACTGATGATTTCACTCTAAGTGCATATAGCTAATATGGCAATGGCAGTTTTGCATCCATCAGCTGAAGATTTGGGGAAAGGCCCATGAGTGGGGCTTCACAGGACAATGATACTACACAGGGTTTCAAGACATCCCTTTGTTAAATTACCTTGGCTACATAGATTTCTGTATTGTGCTTCTCACATGACAGATGACGGGATATATGGTGTGGAAGTTCTGTGCAACAATGCTCTGTTATGATAAAGAGATCAGAGACACTGGCTGCTGCTGTAGGCTCATTCATTACCAGAATCAAGAGACCCACATAATGTTCCTGCAGACATTCCCCCTTCTCTTTTATAGACAGCCTCTGGTGAGATCAGTCAATTTTTACAACAGCCCCGGGAGCGATTCTCTCCAGCACATCCTCTCCACCTTATGCCTTAACTAGATTCTGATAAACAGGGCTCTGAATCTGGCTTGGAAAAGCAGCTTAAGGAAAAAGAATCTGTTAAGACCAATTTGAGATGAGTCATTAGGAAAACTCTTCTGGGACTGATGAAGGAATAGTGGGGATGACACAGCTAGGGTGCATCTATGATCAAATGCTGGCTAATGACAGCTTTCTGAACATCAGAACTCTCCTAATGCATCCGACGAAGCGAGCTGTAGCTCACAAAAGCTTATGCTCAAATAAATTTGTTAGTCTCTAAGATGCCACAAGTACTCCTTTTCTTTTTGTGAATACAGACTAACACGGCTGCTACTCTGAATCCTAACACATGGATATACATCATCATCTACAAGACCAGAGGATAAAGAGAACCATCCTACTGGTTAGGAATCTCAAGATTCGTGGCACAATGATGGATTCTATGGCAACCAGCCTTGCCATGCTATCCTGTTACCTACGATCACCAAACTCAACACATCACTTACTTCCTGCTGATTTTCATGGTAATATTCTAGAACACTGCATAAGCACTGTCAAAGTGCACAGGGGCGTCAAACTCAAATCACAGAGGGCCATGTTTTATTTTTAATTATGGTCCAATTATGGTTCATACATGTATGAAAACACTCAATTCATCCAGTGAGTGGGGTTTGTACAAAACCAAAAGGTAGAATATGGCCCTTATGTACTAAATAAATACAAGTTTAGCTTAGTTATTTGTTTAGTATCTTATAGTTACATCCACATCACTCAGTAGGAAAATAAACAGCACTGCTCTAGTGGGTGGGGTGTATGTCCTTCATTGCTTTTCATTGTTCATCCTTCTCAGTTTTTCCTCCTTCACCTCCCATGTCTGTCTCTCCCTTCTTCCCCCTTCACTTCCTTCCCTGCAGGATCAGTTCCCACCTCTTGTCCATCCACTAAGATCATCAGACATGAAAAAGTGAATGCTGATATCTAAATGTAATCAATTTGGTGTTAACCCCCAAGGAGTTAAATGTGGGGTGGAAAGGTCACATGTCAGTCATTATTTCAGGCTCTCTGCAGAGTTACAAAATATACTGCAGCAGGTTACTCTATTTTCATATGGATGGTTTTCATCACAACTATGAAGAGATATGAATCTTCTTGTTGTGGTTAAATGACATCTTAAACTCGGAACACCCACATGGGCCCCATAATTCCGCAAAGAAAGGTGGGTATTTGATTCCTTTATATTAGACCCTCGGTTTAAGGATGGGGAATATCCTCTCCTTGGCTTTTTGGTAATGTAAGCAACAAACTGGATCTGAAAAGAATCAGAACCTTTTTGAATTCTTGCCAATGGATTTTGATGCATCAGGATTTCTTCTTGTTAAAATACAATTCATCACAAGGATGGTTTTTCACTCCATTGAATGTCATGTTAGTGGAAATGAATACATTTCTTGGTTAGTGCTCTGGCAAAACCGATTTTGTAAATGTTGTATGCTTCATAAAAAAAGCAGTTTAAGTGCTGTATTTCATTAAGAGGTTACTGCCTACTGAAAGGCCTTAGTGCCAGTATATTTCTATTTATGTGGTAAGCCCCTCCCTGTTAGTATTCACTTATAATGCTGGAGTCAAGTAATTTGTGAGAATAACTGACAGAACAAAGGAGTCCATTACTATACTTGTATAATATATTACAGTATTTAGATCACTGCTGAACTGACAGACAACTATTACTACATCACACAGGAAAGCAAGTAAGCCCGGAATATCGTCAATCAAAAACCTAGCTAATGGAGAACTTCATCATTGAGCCTCAAAACCCTTAAAACTGCTCAAACAACTATCTCAAATAAAATTTCTGTCATCCCTGTTCTCTGCTACAGTAAAAAATAAAATGTGCCAATTGTTCTCAAACTCAGAACAGCAATTGGGAGCTAGATTCTTCTTTTATTTATCTCCATAGCTAAACTTCCATTGACTTTATTGGGGGAAGAATCAGAGCCTCTCTCTAAAGTGAACACCTCTAGTAATTGCTGTAGCCAATATTCAATACAGTGTCAGATTTTCAAAATATTAGCTATTGTAGTGTAAACTATAGTAATAAGGAATATCACTGGCTGCTGGAAACCTCCAGGGAGATGAGGCTAGGCTACCTCCTTCAGAGTAAATGCAAAAAAATCCCCAAAGTGCATCATCTGCTCACTTGGCTTCCCATACACCTTTTCCGCTATTCTAACAACAGGCAGGCTCGTAAATTCCGGCAACATCCAAAAGCAGTTGCCCCAGTCAGAAACTTGAAAGAAAGAAAACATTTTAGGCCATGAAAAAGGGACAAATATATACATAAAAATAACAAACAATGAATCTGAGGAGAGGAGACACACAAATATTAACATTACACATTCATAATATATGAATTTTGTTCCTTTTATTGATTGCAAAGTCTTTATTAAAAAGAAATGGTAGATATCAAGAGATTAAATACATTTATGTTGCTGCCAACCTTTAGAGGATACTGGAAAGCAAAATGTACCTTAACATTACAATTTGTAAAAATGAGGTTTTATAAAACTTAAGACTAATAGAAATGTTTCCCTTAAAAAAATAAAATCTCATGAAATTGTTGCAGGGAACATAACAAAAAACAACAACAACAACGTAGTACTAAGAAACTGAAATGTAATATGGACTGCACAAAATTGAAACTGACTTTGCTGATTTTCATTATTTGAGAGAGAAAAGAAATAAAATTGAAAAAAGCAAAACATAAAAGGTTTAAGTGCCCATTTTTTAAAAATTACATCAGTTTCAGGAATCTGAAAGGTCATTGATTTTAAATGTCTTATTATAAATGTCTGATTTTAGTTGACCGTGTGCTCTAAGTGGGAAAAATTGGGATTAATAATCTCAACTAATATTAACAAAATTATGCTCTGCCAGTACTAAATGCAACATCTGTTGGCATAACTAAAGGTTTATTTTTTGAACGTTTTATTGTGCTTGCAAAAAATGCTTTAAAAATATTTTAAAAAGCACAAAAAGCCAGGACTTTGCTCCATTAAAATTGATACTACTAGATTGGGACAGCTGCAAATTTAGCAGAAATCCTGAATCCAATGTTCTCAGGGTTAAGTGACTACATACTACTTGGCCCTGCAAAGCACCACTGAAAGAAACATGGATAGCTAAAGCACTGGTGATTAGCATTTTCTCAAGAACTGTGCAGCAGTCTGCACGTGGTACTGAGAGATATAAGCAAACCTCTATACCCATGCTGCAATGAGCTCTCATGAATGGGAAAAAACGACCATGCCATCAGTGAAGACAGGACATGGTCAGGGAATGGTGTAAATCTGTTGTGCAGTGGTCATTTTAATTATTTTAAGACGATTTTGCTGCCACCCTTAAGTATTGCTGCTTTACACAAAAGTGACTGAGGAGCCAATGGTAAACTGAGAAAAGAGGGCGTTTTGAGGCCCAGACACAGAAACAAATGAAACCATATTGCTTACAGACAGCTGCTCAAAGCCTCATGGCATATGCTAGGGACTGTATTTTTGCTGCCCAACATCCATTCCATTCAGCTTAATTTCTTAATGGATCAAACAACAAAACCTCAGTGGCTCAGTACTGCCTTCTCTCAGCCTTCCATACCTTTGCAAGATCAATTCCTTCAAGCCTACAGTTTATTTCCTGGCTCTAGCTATGCTTCTCCGCATTCTTGAAATTGAAAAAGGACGCGGGGAGATGGGGGGGAAGGAGTACATGACATTCTTCCAAGAAACAAAATCATCAAACCATAACAGGAAGTTTTGAAATTTTAGAAAGGCATCTCATGACAATTCACCCTTTAAATTGGTTTTCCAAGCCACTGAAGAGGCTGGGCATATCCTCATTCAGTGAAGGACAGACTACTTGTTGACAAGTCAATCACTTACAAGAACTTCTCTTCAAAATGCAGTCACTGGCACTTTCACAAAAGTTGTTCTTTGGGAATACACTTCATTTTCTTTAACGAACAACCTATATTTAAACAAAAAAAACAAAACAAAACGCATCAGTGAATCCTCCTCTAATCAAGTGTTGCACTTGTTTCTTACTTTATTTTTTATGGTTTTTAACATGGTGGTTCCTAACCTGTGGAACAAATCCTGACCCAGATTATCTCTTTATCCCTTCTTTTAACCTGTATTTGATCATTTCTGTAAAGACGACTGAATCTGAACAATTCCACACCTGCTGAAATACGACAATTGATGGCCCTGACAAAATGTGTCCAAATTAAACAAAAGTTTCACTAACACTGTGCAGTAGTCACTGCCATTCATCATCATAGCCTAATTAGTTCCCTGGGAGATGCCCCACTAAAGCATGTGTGTCAAAGAAGCACATCCTGATAAACAGAATTATTCTACATGAAAGTGCTCTTTTCCTCAAACTCCTTCACAAATTTTTCCTTGTAACATCCAAGTAGGGTGACCAGACAGCAAGTGTGAAAAATCAGGACAGGGGCTGGGGGGGTAATAGGAGCCTATATAAGAAAAAGACCCAAAAATCAGGACTGTCCCTATAAAATCGAGACATCTGGTCACCCTACATTCAAGACAGCTTAAGAGAGCGAAAAGCACATTTCCTAAATGAGTAAACTTGCCTTCATCTTCCTCCTGATCAGGATATTCTTTCCCAGTCTCTTTCATAGATCTTCTTTGGTTGTACACCTCTTTTTCAAGGCATTCTAGCCTCTGCATATCTGCCTGAAAACTTATTTGGAGATCACCGCTGTCCTTTAAGAAGTCCTTTGTCATCTGTATCCTATTTAAGTTCTACAGCAGCAGCAAAACAAAAACACATCTCGATAGAGCCAAATCATTACAATATAAGCTTCTTCAACTATCACACTTTCTTGATATGCATACGATTATAAAAAGGCTTTTTGTTGGCTTGTTTAGGATTTCTTCATTTTCTGGCCAGAAAAATATAGTCCTGCTATTAGACTCTCATTTATTTTAAGTATGCCATGTTGTAGCTGTGTCAGTCCAAGGACATTAGAAAGACAAGGTGGGTGAGGTAATATCTTTTATTGGACCAACTTCTGTTGGTGAGAGAGAGACAAGCTTTTGAGCTTATACAGAGCTGACCTGAAAAACTCAGTGTAAACTGGAAAGCTTGTGTCTCTCACCAACAGAAGATATTATCTCACCCATCTTGTCTCTGTATGTATTTTAAGAGCTAATTTATTTTAATCTTTTTTTAGAGCAAAAGCTGGTGAGTGGGAGTGTAGCTTCAGCAAAACAAGAACAGAGAATGTGGGAAACACGTGAAGCTGAAGGCAGGTTGCCTAACAATCCACAGCAGAGAAGAATTTAAACTCAGGTATGACACATCATCTTTAAGATACTGGTCCACGTAAAGGACTTGTTCAGACCATCCCTGTGGACGAAGGATTTTTATCATTTAAGCAGATAAAAATTTGACAAAGGCAGGTGATCGCTGTTGGAAGATTGGACTGTAAAGCTGCCTCTGTCGATGAAGTCCGAACAGCTTCACAGCAAAACAAATCCACTATGCATCCTACCAAACCTGTTATGGCACATGCACTGTACATTTTACATTTAGATAATACTCCTGCCTTGAGTGTGGGGGACTGGACTAGATGAACTCTCAAGGTCCCTTCCACTTCTACAATTTTATTGTCTCAGACTTTGAACTATACCCGTAGATTAATATTCTGTTAAAGTGGAGTGATGCTAACAGAGAGCAAGAAAATTATAGCTTATGGTTGTTACAGTAACCTTAATTCATCTTGACTCATCTCTGTGTGTTCTAGCACATGCTACATGTATTTGAATGTATATTCCCAGTTCGTTTCTCCTCTCCCCACAAACAAGAATTCAGTGCAAAGATTTAAGGCTATCTAAACTCTTTTTTTTTTTTTTTTTTTTTTTTTTTTTTTAAGTGAGGGTGAAATGAGTTAAGTTAAATTTATTTGTAAAATATTGGCCTATTTGCAATTTCAATTGAAAAAATATTCCCAATTTCTGGCAGGGTCCCCCCCTTCATCATATGATGATGAGAGGACAATTCATTAGCAGTCTTTGGTAATCAAGTCTTCCCTGCTCACAGATGGTGACTATGGGAGGCAGCTCATCCCAGAAGAGATCTTTTCAGATGGTACAAGCAACTGCAGATCGGGGGAAACTCAAGCATGCAGCAAGAAGGGCCTGAAAAAAGCAATTCCCAACTCTGCCAGAGACCAACAGGTAGCATATACTACACACATGTAAGGAAGCCAAATTATGAAGCCACTGTGGTGACCACATCTTTGCACGGCATGCAAGTTTAAAATATCTAACATAATGTTGAAGGATTTTTTTTTAAATTTAACTATTGTTTAGAATTTATTTGAAAAGGTGGGGTTCTTTAAAAAAATTTTCATCGGGTTAAGATGAGGATTTTTAGATCTGGCGTAGAGAAAGAGCTAAATTTAAAAAAGTTAGAAGCAGCTGATGATGGAAGGAAAATGTAGACAAGAACAAAGGTTCTCAGACTACGTCTGTGGACCACCAATAGTGTCAAAATTTCAACCTGCACAATCAAACATTTGGTGACCGGGCAAGGAGGGGAAGAAGGTGACCATGAAAGGATCTCTCTCAAAGTGGTCAGGAAAATGAGAGCTGGAAAACACCTAGACCAAAAAGATGAATTTTAAAATATGGCACCATTTTTACAGTTGTATTGAAGGGATATTCTCAACTCAGCTTTGGGAGCACAGCAGAAGTGGGGAATAAATATGAAATATGGGACATGGAAATGATCAGCAAAGGGCAAAAAAGTCTTTCCCTCTTTTTAAAATGTTTTCTTATGGATGCTAAGCATATCATGCATTCTTCTGAGGGTGAGAAGCATTCAATTTATATGAATTATGCATGCTACATACTTTAGTATACAATTATGTTTTTTACTGAAACAGAAAGGAAAGCCAAACTGAGGGCATTTTTCCAAGAGAAATACTCAACTGCAGAGAAAATTTTCACTAGCAACAACAAAGTTCTTCAAAAACACTTGCAAAAGGTAAAATTGAGTTTGTTCAATAAAGATGTCAATGAGAATGAAAGACTGAGGATAAAGAAATGCCAAGTTTGTTAAACATTTTTTTACTTCTTAATTTACAGTGGAGGAAGAGAATGAGCCATGTACAGATTGATCACATTTCCCAGAATGAGGGGGAGGAATTGCTGTGTAAATAACAACAACAGACTGTTGAAAAGGGGGGCTATTTCTTACAACAGAAAAAGGAGATCCAGACAACTCACTCTTCACAGAAGACAAAAAAAAAATTAAAAAAAAAATGCTAGAAATTACATACGCATTGGACAGTATCCAGGTTTCAGGGCTAAAGTTTCACTTACTTTAAGAATGCTTTTTGCTCAAGCTTTCACTTTAGGTTCTTTCCAGGTAACTTGAAGATGCAAGAATGAAGTAGAGGTGATTAGAAAAAAAATAAAAAAAAAAAAAAAAAGACACCCAACAAGTCTGGTTCTATCCCTGTTTAATCAAACCCGTTTAAAGCTTTTAATTTCTATTGTGACAAGTCAGATGAAATTTGAGACAGTATCACAAGGTCCACAGACCATCACATGGATTCAACCAGGTTTGTCCAAGCCTTGGGAATTATTTTACTTGTTTATTTCAATACCTTCCCACAGAATTTAAATGGAGAAAAAAAAAAAATCTTCCTTTCAGCCTGGGTTCAGAGCCTTGTAAAAAGTAAACAATCTTTCCCCCCAGTCAAGGCTTACTTGCAGCTCAAAAAGGCTTTGTGCAGTCATGGTTGCAGTCTTGTTTTAAAACAAGAAGAGCGAGCTTTTTAGATAGCATGTTCCTCTTCTCTTTGCCTCAGAGGAAGGTTTTGCTCCTGGTGCTGTGGCACTCAACAGCACCTGGAAGTACCTCCCTCTTATTAGTATCCTGCGAAATTAATACATAACAGCTGGCCCAGTCTGGTTACTCTGACAATCACTAGGATAACAGCAAGCTCCTGTAGTCTTGACTACAGTCAGTGTTAACCCTCTTTCTGCCAGTCCCTGGAGAGAATCTACAAATTTGTCACAGCTTTCAGCATGCTCGTGCAAAGCCTTATGTTGAGATCAAGGCTACGTTTTTTAAATTTTCTTGCAACTTAAATAGAGGAGAGATTTAAAAATTCACAGAAATACTGTCAAGGTAAGACTTTTTTTTAAAAATAAAAAAAAAAGTCTTCTCATATGTCTGCTACTAACAAAAGGTTAAAGTATTGAAAGCAAAATAATTTGAACCTAGTTTACTTTTCTTCTTTTGTGGTGTTTGCTCTATGATTTTTACACATGTACAACAAGGAAAATTGACTAGTCAGTTTCATTTTGTTTCTGTTAGCGAATACAATGCTCATGTTTACAAACATGGGAGGGAGATGTTTCTATTTCAAAAAACTAATTTTCATCAGAATAAAAAAAAAATCAATTTTAGGATTTGTAAAAATGTTGTTTTAAAGAAAACTTTTTGTTAATTAAAATTCCCAATAGTGTTTCCTTCAGCTGTATATGCAGAGGCAGGTTTTAAGACAATTAGAAGTGTTTTTTTTTTTTTTTTAAATGCACCTTTAGAAATTCTGATAACTCAAACGTACCACCATTAATTTTAGGACAAAAATTTAAAGAAAATATAGTACATGTACAGGAGAAAATTCAGCAAAGATATTTTGCTTGCTTAAGGGAACTGTTCTATTCTAGATACAAATATGTAACTACTATTAATGCTAAAGGGAGTTACATAACTATATCAAAAGAGGACGAGACCATCTTGAAAAGGAGACTATATAGACATGCATATCAGAGATCTTGTGCACAGATTATTGCCATGTTAAACCAGGGAAATTAAATGTATGTTGTATACCGTATTCACATTTTCAAGCATCTTCTGTACCTCAACTAGCCAGTCTTCAATGCTGAAGTTTAGGAGTCCCTGGAAAGGTGCTCTCAGGACAGTCACATTCCATTCAATATCCCAAACTGCCTAGATGTTGTACTAAAGCCGGAGATTTTTGGAACATCTCTTATGCTCCTGGAGGGATTTTAAGTTTACTATATGGTAAACTGTAAGCCTGCCTTCACTTGGCTAGGCCTTTTCCAGTAAATATTGGTTTGAACTCAAAAGAGGAATCCTGTTCATTACCCAGAATGAGCCATTAATTGCTTTCCTTTAAGTATCTGACTAATACATTAAATCTTCATTTATGTTTTTTTAATTTTAAAAGTACCTCTTCAGACAGCATCTCCTGCTCTTCCACCAGAAGATAGATCTCTTTAAGTCTTTCCTTTATTAATTCCATCTCTATTTCACTTATTTGGCTCCCACTCATGCAAACTTCTGTTTCTCCTTCCAGTCCATCCGGTTGATCTTCTTCCCCTGGTATATAAACAGCCCAATCCGATGACAGAAGCTGTTTGGTTTATAAGAGGAAAATGAAATAAGTGATTAAATTTAAAAAGGCACTCTTTCTGGTATCATAGAGAGAGCTCCAGTTAATGCTACTGTAATAGAGCAGCCCTACATTTTGTGGTTTCAGTAGTGTAACAAACTACTTAAACTATGCAATAAATTCAGATTAAATGAATCTGTAAATACTTTTCTATAATCTTTATCAGTGTTGCTCCTGAATACTTTTAACTCATTTCTATAACTGTACAAAGTGAATTTTAGGCTAACTTTTACCTTCAACACCACAAAGCAAGCACTTGTGGTGTCATGTCTTGATTACCCTGGTGCCCAGCACAAAGGTCTAGTGCTCTAAGCACATGAAACTAACATATGGAACACTAACTCCATAATTTAGAACATATGGGGGTACATATAAAATGGTTATTTCAGGATTTCAGCTAATTTGTTCCAACATGTATAAGCGATCAAACTTAGGTGTTCTTAAACACCTGTCTGATCACATGGTGCTGGCTCTCATATTCCATTGAGAAAAACAGTACAGGAGTGGGGTGGAGGGGACAAAAAGGAAGAGCTGGATAAAAATCAATGATTTTAGAGAAAACAGATGATTTAAATCAGATTTTTTTAAATTTACATTAAATACAGTTTTTTTTTTTAAAAATAAACCTCTAAAATTAAATGTGAAGTTATGAAATGTGTTAAGGTCTAAATTTACTATATTAAAATTAATTACATTAAATAAAAAAAAACATTAAGCAGGTACATGATTGCTGCCACGTTTTAAAGAAAGCCAAACCACTGAATTGGTAGTAGTTCCTGGCTAAACACCTGTAATCTGATTTTGTTGAAGTGTTAAACCAGCTTTTGACAACAGTAGCATCTTCTGCAGGTGCAGAGATAATATTTTCTCATTTCATTTTATTCAGCTAGTTCAGTTCAATGATTAGTTCATTCAAAGTAAGGAAAACAATGGGAGCTGAAAAAGCATAAAAGCTTGTTTTCCTTTTTTTAATCTATGAATAAAAGCTAGATGTGAGAGGATGGGATCTACTAGTTCTAAAATCTTGAAGGACATGGTGATCAAAAACAATCAGTTCAATTCACTATCTACAGATACTTCCTTTGTTTAATAAATAAGTTAATTTTAAATGCAAACATATTTTGATAAACTTTTCTCATGTATCCAGCATAATTAAGATGGTTTTATTTAACAAAAACAAAACAAAAAAAACCCCAAAAATGCTGTTTGTGCATTTTAATTGAATTTATATCTAAATAGAGCTCAACAGAAGTCAAGTAAAAAAACCCAAAAACCTCTAGTAAATAAGAAATGCACCATTCACCATTTTCTAATTAAAAAATGTAAGTGTTAAGAATCTGAATAAATGTATGTTAAGCTCTTTAGCTTAAATAAATGTGTATAGATATAGCATATGTTCTTGATTAGCAAAAAAGATGTACCACATTTAGTACAAAGGCTGTATTTAGTTGCAAATCAATGTTTTAATGGTTCCCAACCAGTAAGGCTCAACCTTTCTTTACAAAAACAACAACTAAAAGTATAAATGCAATGCAAAACAAAACTAAAATCAATGATTTAAATTGCTTTGATTTAAATGAATCCATCCTGAAAAGGAGAGAATGTGAATAACTCTTTCTGAAAAGTACTAAGCATTTATCATTCCAAAGACAGAAACAAATATGTACTTCCATACACCTGCTGTTACTTTTCATGTAAGAAATTGCTGTGGTTTCCTCAGGGGTGTTATGCAATGGAAAAAAGATGGGGAGGTGGTCCATGTGATGGAGAATGGGAGAGGAAGAGATCCCTGAAATAATCTGTCCATCATGGTGTTGTTCACAATACAAGAGGCTGAACCCCTTTGGTGTAAGGTCATTATACAGTGCCCTTTAACCCCATTCATTCCCTTTTCTCCCCCCCCCACCCATTTTTTGTTTTAAACACAAAAGTCAGTCTTGTGGTAGAGATTGGTGATAATGTGCACAAAGGAAGCATCTATGATAATTACACTGTATTGTGTAATTAAACAGCTCAGAACCATTCTCAGTCTGTAGCCTCAGCCCAAAGACAGGACAGAGAGGGGATGTATCTCTTGGACATTTATGGATAACTTCTGACACTTGGTACGCAGTATCAGCTTGCTGTGGTGACAGTTTTTGAATTTACATATAGCCCTTACAGGGAAGAATGAAAGAAAAAAGTTATTTGTTCTCTCCAGTGCCTCCACAAGAGCTTGTTTGATGGACTTTGTCACAGCAGAGGGCAACTGCACCTGTAGTTCCCTGTGTGGTCCAGCGACAGCACCCACATTTCAGGCTTACAGTTCCAGCCATTGCCTTTCTTGGGCGGAGACCGACGTCTCACCCCAGTCAGAATGGAATATTTCTAGGCTGCACAGTTTCCTGTCTTCACTGTGTTATTCCCAGCAGAGACAGGCTGGCCAAGCACAATTGTTTGCTTTCTCTTCAGAGACTGATAAGAGTGATTGTCAACAGTTGTATGCTACCTCACAGCTCTTTTTATGCAAGCCTTCTTTATTCTTAAGGTAAAAGTACTACCGAGAAAATATATTAAAAACAATAAAAGAGCTACATGCATGCTAATAAGCTTACCAGAGATCACCCCAATTGCACCATGGACTCCAGGAGCAAACCTTCAACACTTTACCAAAGCGTTGGATACAAGTTCATCACAGCCTCAGCTCAGAACTAGCACACAGTCTTACATGGCCTCAGTAGGCCCCGTCTTTCCAGCCCTACCCTAAGAATTGGGGCCCTCCGTGGACAGGGATCTTGTCCATTTGCTGGATCAGGAAGGAGAACCTGAGCCAGTTTAAAACCAGGCTATTTATCAAAAAAATCCTTTCTTTGTCTGGTGGTCCCTGGAGAATCCAGTTTGAACTAGTATATTCCAACCTATCCAAGGGGTAGCATCAAAGGTCTGATAAGGGAGGAGTTTCATTAGCATTCCCCTCCTGCTAGAGCAGGTGCATATAATTCTACAACAGCACATACACAATTGCATTTTTCGTACAGTGGACCCCAAAGATAGTAAGCCTAATTCAGTAATGTGTAGCTTAATTCTATAAAGTTCATTCAGGATATTGCAGAAAATTTGTCGGTTGGTCACAGGCTCAAAAGCCTATTTTAATAAAACCACTCTATTCTGTCAATTAGTAACCGAAAACAAGCAATATTAACAGTGACTTAAGCTCAGAAAACCCTACATTTCCACTTATCAGGCAGCATGATCAATTTCAGTTCTTTTCTGCAGACCAATTCCTCAAATGAATATTCTTTTAAAACCACCTTCCCAACTGCTGTTTAAATCTGTTGGAAAACAGGTGGCGTGGTACAGACAGACTTTCGTTTTATCCCCTGATCCCACCAAATTGTGCAGCAGCCAGATATAAAAGTAAATAAAGGTCTATATAACCTCTTAAACACCTGAAAAGCAGCTGTAATATTTAATATTGGAACAAGTAATAAGTTGAATGGACGTGTCAACTCCCCTAGGCTCTCTAGATATAAACAGGTAAGACAAGAGCATGTGCAGAAGAATGAGATACTCTGGGATGTGGAGATGGTACTTGTGTAGAAGACAGAGTCAAGAGGGATATCTGTGCTGCATGTGAGTAGTGTGGTCCTGACCCAACATCAGGAAGAGGATTAGATAAATAACTATTTCTAGACTATGTACAAGACAGATGGATGGAGCAGACTCAGCTCTGTTGCTTATAGTAGTAGATAGAGGATTGCATTCAGAGGGCAAATTAGGAAGATGCTGTCTCTTCAGTACAGAGGGGAGGGTGAGATAAGTCTCTGAACTGTATATGAATATGAAGAGACACGCAGGTTAGTGTAGCTACCTCATAGAGGGAGGGTAAATTGGAGGAAGGAGCATGGATGGTTGCATCGGAGGAACAAATGGCTGAGCAGCCCAGGGAAGCTCAAAGGTGGCATACAGTCACCTCTGCCACACCAACCAAGTCTTGTGCCAAACAGACCTTGGATGAACTGTAGGATCAGGGTCAAAACATCTGGTAGAAAAGGGCTTTTTCTGAGAATTGGCTGGTTCCCACTCAGCCTCACAAATATTTGATTTACAGTGCTGAGTTACCATTGACCCAGAACCTCCAAACACTAGAGCATAGTGCTTCCTACAATGAATAGTCCCATTGATGTAAGGTATTTGACTTTTTTTGTAACGTACAGTGAAACTGGACATTTAAATAAACAATAGAAAAATATAAACCTCCAGTGAAATTCCACAGACTTTTAAAAGTCCTTGCAGATTTCTAATGTACTGGATTATACCTACAATTTATAATAATTAAAAAAAAAAAACAAAAAAACTACAAATCAGAATAATTTCTTTTACCTTTTCTATCCGTGTACTAGCTGTCATAACTTCTGGAACATTCTGGAATTCCTTTAATAAATTCTGAATCTTCTTTCCAAACTCTTCCAACCATAAAGAAGAAACTTTCATTTCTGAAGAATGCATTAACTCATTGCGGCACTTAATCATCTAAAACACAAGAATGAAGAAAAACAGCACTGCTACATTACTGTCATAGCCATCCTATCACACAATTTACAGTATCTTACAGAATTAAAAATAGTTCTTGGAAATGGTCTGATTGATTTTACCTCTCTGACTTTCTTCTTGTCAATTCCACTGAAGTGATCACAAAAGTTGAAAAGGTTTAGAAGAGCAGCTGCATCACACTTGTCCGGTCCAGAAATATCCATCTGCCCACGAGGCATATAAGCCTATGTAACAGAAGTGCATGATACCAATGTCATTTTTGGTTTCAGGAAGTACACAAATATGTGATTTCCTTACCTGCCTATAAGCACTGTTAATGTTTCAAAATGATATTGCCTAAAGTAAATGCAATAAACTAGAACACAATCTCTGTAACTCCACTTGCTACATTTGCCAATTAACAATGTGTTCAGGCAAATGGTTATTTCCTTCACAACCCTTAAATCTTTCCCTATTTGATTATTTGATTCTGCAATGAAGTCACAATGTTAAACAAACACTATAACATATTGTATAGTTATAAGAAAAGGAGTACTTGTGGCACCTTAGAGACTAACAAATTTATTTGAGCATAAGCTTCCGTGAGCTACAGCTCACCTCATCGGATGCATTCAGTGGAAAATATCTCCCCACTGTATTTTCCACTGAATGCATCCGATGAAGTGAGCTGTAGCTCATGAAAGCTTATGCTCAAATAAATTTGTTAGTCTCTAGGGTGCCACAAGTACTCCTTTTCTTTTTGTGAATACAGACTAACACGGCTGCTGCTCAAAAACCTGTATAGTTATACACACTCATGACTTCCCTGCATCATTAGGGAGTTGCACACTTTAAAGCTTGTGTCAGCTCAGCTCTTCCCTCCATGAGCTTCTTTTGTGTGACCCTCCTATCCCCCTCTATTTCAGGGACACCCCAAACCTCCAACTCCCTCCTTCATGCCAGGGGCTCTGTATTCCCTCCCACCATCTTATGCCTCCCAATTCCACACCCCATGCGAGGTGCTGTGCCCCCCTTCGGGGGCATCGGAACAGGGCGGGCCAAGGCCCTCCAACTTTTGAAAATCTTCCACTTTTCAAAACGGGTCTGGACCGCTGCCACTCTTCTCCCCCCAGGCCAGGTTGGAAGCTGTAGCCTGGCTTTGGGAGCCCAGTAAGCTGTGGGGACTCACCCCTCCACCTGTCCAGGATCGGGGGGCTCAAAAGCAGCCTCAAACCTGTGTCCCCTGCCAGGGCAGATGGAGGGTCTGGGTGGGGGGGGGAAAAACACATGCCAGGGACTGCTCTCGGGTCCCCTCATCCAGGGAAGATGGAGGGGCCCAGGCTTCCCAATTCAGCCCCAAGTACCCTTGGCCAGGGGCAACGGAGGGGGCAGAGCCTTGTAGCCCCACCACTTTTAGGAAGAATCCATTGCCCCTGCCCCCTGTTCCTCCATGGAGTAGGAGACAAGTCATTCAGGATGTCAACATCAAACTGCATTGAGATGCTGGACAGAACTGAGATAGGGGAGTATTGTTACAATGGAAGGAGTTAATGGCTGCCATCAACCAGTTCTTTGATACATGGTTCTCAATCAGGGGGTAGGTATACTCCTGGGGGTAGGCAGAGATCTTCCAGGGGGTATATATACCGATCTAGATATTTGCCTAGTTTTACAACAGGCTACATAGAAAGCTCTAGTGAAGTCCGTACAAACTAAAATTTCATACGACTTGTTTATACTGCTCTATATGGTAACGTAATGTGTGGATACGCAATGTATTAGACATGCATTTTATGTCATTTACAGATGTGTACAAGAACATTAATGAGGCTGAAGTTGTCGTTTTTAAGTGAGGTGAAAGTTGGGATATCTAAGACAAATCTTGGGATATGCAAGTCAAATCAGACTCCTGAAAGAGGTACAGTAGTCTGGAAAGGTTGAGAACCACAGCAATAGACCATAACAGATCTGGTTAAAATTGCTAGGTCTGCTAACCAGATGCCAGGGCACAATGTGTCCATCATTTCACCCTTTTGTTTTTGTGATTTTCACCAAAATTGATATTCTCCCCACCATTGCCTAGAACATTCTTTGAAATTTTGCAACTGATCTGATGCAGCGCTGAAAAGTTACCACCTTACAGACAAACAGATGTATCCAATCAAGTAGGGCATAGAGCGATACAAGTTCAGCCATTCAGGTGGGAGGTTAATGAGTGAAGGGAAAAAGATATTTTAAATACACATACCTGCAATAGCAGACAAAACCAGGAAGTTTGGTTTTTTTTTTTGGGGGGGGGGGGGGGAATATTACTTTTCACTTCAGATGTATTGTTGTTCACATGTACCAGCATGACATATCACCCCTGTTCCCTGAACACTACCTAGCTACACTATATATGCTTCTAAACAAGGTTTGAAATCTAGAAGCCTCTGTTCATTGGCTGAGCCCTAGTCAGGGGGCGGGGCTATCAAGAAGGTCAGGGCTTTATAAAGCAGCGAGCAAGCAAACGTGGAGCTTTGCGAACAGAGACCACTAACAGGGAGTTTCGAGAGGGAGTTGGGAAGGGGGCAAGGTACACTTGCCATTCTTTAAAACCTTTAAAATCTAAACTATAATCAAAACCTCTTGATTTAAAACAAAAACCCTATCTTTAACCTAGGTAACTGTAGGAGAAAATACAGTCAGAAGCCCAGCAGCAGAGTGGGGGCTATCCTGTTTATTGCGCTCAATGTAGCATGTATGATTACCTGCCCTGTGGGCTGGTGGCGCATGTGTGCATTCGGTGCAAGGAGTTCCTGGCCCTCAAAAACCATGTATGGGCTTTGGAGGCCAGGGTTGCTGAACTGGAGGAGCTAAGGGAGGCAGAGAGGTATGTTGATGAGGCTTTCCGGGACACTGTAGATTTGTCCCACCTCCAGTCAGACAGCCCCTGCACTGTTAAGGAGGATGAAAGGCCCAAAGAAGGAGGGCAGTCAACAGGAACAGAGGGAAACCTTGGGACCCTCCTTCCAGATGATGTTGGGGTAGCCTCTCGCACTGAGGTTACCTCTCCAGTGGGAGGGAACTCCAGTCATTAGGAAAAGGCAGGTGTTAGTAATGGGAGATTTGATCATTAGAAACATAGATAGCTGGGTTTGTGATGACTGGGAGAACCGTATGGTGACTTGCCTGCCTGGTGTGAAGGTTGCGGATCTCTCGAGGCATCTAGATAGACTTATGTGAAGTGCTGGGGAGGAGCCAGTGGTCATGGTATATTTAGGTACCAATGACATAGGGAAGGGTAGGAGAGACGTCCTGGAGGCCAAATTTAGGCTGCTAGGAAAGAGACTGAAATCCAGGACCTCTATGGTGGCATTCTCAGAAATGCTTCCAGTTCCATGTGCAGGGCCAGGTAGGCAGGCAGACCTTCAGAGTCTCAATGCGTGGATGAGACAATGGTGTAGAGAGGAGGGGTTTAGATTTATTAGGAACTGGGGAAACTTTTGGGATGGGGGAGCCTATACAGGAAGGATCCACCTAAACCAAAGTGGATCCAGACTGCTGGCACTCAACATAAAAAAAGATTGCAGAGCAGTTTTTAAACTAAGAGATGGGGGATTGCTACAGAGGCGCACGTGGATTGGACAGAGACTTATCTTAGAGGAGAGTCTATTGATAGAGATTCTCTAGGTTTTAGTCAGGAGGAGGGGATGGAAGAAGATAAAGTATGGGCGAGATCAGATAAGAAACATTCACATAAAGAATCTGACATCAGAAAAGGCAGACAAACAGTGACAAGTTTTTAAAGTACTTGTACACAAATGCTAGAAGCCTAAATAATAAGATGAGTGAACCAGAGTGCCTCATGTTAAAGGAGGATATTGATATAATAGGCATCACAGAAACCTGGTGGAGTGAGGACAATCAGTGGGACACAATCATTCTGGGGTACAAAATATATCAGAAGGACAACAGATCGTGCAGGTGGGGGAGTGGCACTATATGTGAAAGAAAATGTAGAATCAAATTAAATAAAAATCTTAAATGAATCCACATGTTCCATAGAATCTCTCTGGATAGTAATTCTATGCTCTAATAAGAATATAACAGTACGGATCTATTATCGACCACCTGACCAGGACAGTGATAGTGACAATTAAATGCTAAAGGAGATTAGAGAGGCATCAAAATAAAAAACTCAATAATAGTAGGGGATTTCAATTATCCCCATATCGATTGGGTACATATCACCTCAGGATGAAATGCAGAGACAAAATTTCTCAATACTTTAAATGATTGCTTCTTGGAGCAGCTGGTACAGGAACCCACAAGGGGAGAGGCAACTCTCGATCTAGTCCTGAGTAGAGTGTAGGATCTGGTCCAAGAGGTAACTATAAACAGGACTGCTTGGAAATAGTGACCATAACATAACATTTAACATTCTTGTTGTGGGAGGAACACATCAACAGCCCAACAGTGTGGCATTTAATTTCAGAAAGGGGAACTATGCAAAATGAGGAGGTTAGTTAAACAGAAATTAAAAGGTAGAGTGACTAGAGTGAAATCCCTGCAAGCTGCATGGACGCTTTTCAAAGACACCATAATAGAGGCTCAACTTAAATATATACCCCAAATTAAAAAAAAAAAAAAAAAAAAAAACTAAAAAAAGAGCCACTGTAGCTTAACAACCATGTAAAAAGCAGAGAGAGATAAAAAGGTATCTTTTAAAAAATGGGTGTCAAATCCTACTGAAGTAAATAGAAAGGAGCATAAACACTGCCAAATTAAATATAAAAATATAATAAGAAAAGCCAAAAAGGAGTTTTAAGAACAGCTAGCCAAAAACTCAAAAGGTAATAACAAAATGTTTTTTAAGTACATCAGAAGCAGGAAGCCTGCTAAACAACTAGTGGGGCCCCTGGATGATCGAGATACGAAAGGAGCACTTAAAGACGATAAAATCATCACAGAGAAACTAAATGAATTCTTTGCTTCAGTCTTCAGATATTAGAGTGATTCCCAAACCTGAGCCATCTTTTGTAGGTGACAAATCTGAGGAATTGTCACAGACTGAAGTGCAACTAGAGGAGGTTTTGGAATTAATTGAGAAATACTTAACAGTAACAAGTCCAGGACCAAATGGCATTCACCCAAGAGTTCTGAAAGAACTCAAATGTGAAACTGCGGAACTATTAACTATGGTTTGTAACCTCTTCTTTAAATCAGCTACTCTACCCAATGACTGAAAAATTGCTAATGTAATGTCAATATTTAAGAAGGGCTCTAGAGGTGATCCTGGCAATTGCAGACCGGTAAGTCTAACATCAGTACCGGGCAAATTAGCTGAAACAATAGTAAAGAATAAAATTGTCAAACACATAGAACAACAAATTGTTGCGCAAAAGTCAACATGATTTCTGTAAAGAGAGATCATGTCTTACTAATCTATTACAGTTCTTTGATGGGGTCAAACAAACATGTGGACAAGGGGGATCCAGTGGACATAGTGTACTTGGGTTCCTCACCAAAGGCTCTTATATAAATTAAGTTGTCATGGGATAAGAGGGAAGATCCTTTCCTGGATTGAGAACTGGTTAAAAGACAGGGAACAAAGGGTAGGAATAAATGGTAAATTTTCAGAATGGAGAGAGGTAACTAGTGGTGTTCCCCAAGGGTCAGTCCTAGGACCAATCCTATTTAACTTATTCATAAATGATCTGGAGAAAGTGAGGTGGCAAAGTTTGCAGACGATGCTAAACTGCTCAAGAAAGTTAAGACCAAAGCAGACTGTGAAGAACTTCAGAAAGATCTCACAAAACGGCAAATGAAATTTAATGTGGATAAATGTAAAGTAATGCACATTGGAAAAAAATAACCCCAACTATACAATATGATGGGGGCTAATTTAGCTACAACTAATCAGGAGAAAGATCTTGGAGCCATCGCGGATAGTTCTCTGAAGATGCCCATGCAGTGTGCAGCGGCAGTCAAAAAAGCAAACGGGATGTTAGGAATCATTAAAAAAGGGATAAAGAATAAGATGGAGAATATCTTATTGCCCTTATATAAATCTATGTTATGCCCACATCCTGAATGCTGCGTACAGATGTGGTCCCCTCATCTCAAAAAAGATATACTGGCATTAGAAAAGGTTCAGAAAAGGGCAACTAAAATAATTAGGGGTTTGGAACGAGTCCCATATGAGGAGAGATTAAAGAGGCTAGGACTTTTCAGCTTGGAAAAGAGGAGACTAAGGGAGGGGGATATGATAGAGATCTATAAAATCATGAGTGGTGTGGAGAAAATGAATAAGGAAAAGTTATTTAAATGTTCCCATAATATAAGAACTAGGGGCCACCAAATGAAATTAATGGGTAGCAGGTTTAAAACAAATAAAAGGAAGTTCTTCTTCACTCAGCGCACAGTCATCCTGTGGAACTCCTTGCCTGAGGAGGTTGTGAAGGCTAGGACTATAGCAGGGTTTAAAAGAAAATTGGATAAATTCATGGAGGTTAAGTCCATTAATGGCTATTAGCCAGGATGGGTAAGGAATGGTGTCCCTAGCCTCTGTTTGTCAGAGGGTAGAGATGGATGGCAGGAGAGAGATCACTAGATCATTACCTGTTAGGTTCACTGCCTCTGGGGCACCTGGCATTGGCCACTGTCGGTAGACAGGATACTGGGCTGGATGGACCTTTGGTCTGAACCAGTATGGCCCTTCTTATGTTCTTATATTCTAGAATGAAGCACCAGGATTATATGGGGACTTCACCCTAGGTTAACCGCCTGCCTGCACAGATGACCACCACCACTAACACATTGGTTCAGACAGATTAAAGTAGTCTATTTAGTATAAAAGTGTATGTGTTATTTTGCTACTCTTAAGGGGGTTCCTTTTTTTAATTAAATAGTTTAAATTGAATTTGATCTTTTGATGCACAAGCTTCATTTTTTAAGGATTTCTTTAAAAAGATCAGTGAGACTACAAGTATTTATTCCATTAAGAATTTAGAAACATTACTAAGTACTTTACAGACCATGTTTCAGTTAGTGGTTATTTTAGAGGATGATCAGCAAATCACGAAGCAGAGCAGAAATGCCAACAATTTTGTATGGTACCATTGAACTTTACAACACTGTAAATATTACCAATCACTATTTTCCTAATACATTTTCATTGTATTTCTTAGTTCAGCCCAAAGAAATATTGCTAAACATTGGCTTGGATTTAAATCCAGGATGAAATAAAAATGAAATCAAGTTGGGTAAGCCCAAAAGGATAGTGATTTGGATGCTCAGATAATGAAAAAGCACAAGGTTAGCCCCTGAAACCTTTCCTTTTGTCTACTATTAGCAAGAAAAAAGGACAATACATGTGCAACAGTTTATTCTCCACGGATGAAATCCTGCCCTGTCCCACTGAAGACAATGGGAGTTTTGCCACCGTCTTCTACAGGGCCAGGATTGCACCATAGGTCTAAATCCTGCCCTGACAGACTCCTGTGCAACCAAACTGAATTCATTATTGAACCACACAGGGATGAAAGTGAGAACAGGACCTGACCCCAAGTGTGATTCTTCTAAACAATGAATTTAATTATGTTACCTTTGCAAGTTCCCATGAGTTAGAAGGCCAAAGCCAAGGTTTGCAGTTTCCCCAGTGAACTTCTCCATTCCTGTTGGTGTGATGATTCAAAATCTCCTTTTTCCACTCAGTGCACAGTGAACAGCTAGGCTGAAACTAAAAAGAAAAAAAAAATAGGAAAGAATCCAAAGTAATTTACCTTAGTACTTGCACCCTTTAAATTATACTATAAAAAGTGCACTGGGTTATTATTACATTGCAGCAGAGGCTAGAAAAAGGATTCAAAGAATATTCAGTCAGAAATTTGATCAAATGCACAAATTCTCAAATACAGTATGCTGAACTGTTACGCAGAGATGTAATTGAAAATTTAGGTATAATAAATACAGTAGGTTAGGGCAGCAGCCTCTCACCTCTAGAGACCTGGGTTCAATGAGAGTCAGGACTTAACTGGAAATGAGTCTGAAGCTTCTCCTAACAGGGATTGAGGCCAATGCTAACCAGATGTCTCAAATGAGGCTTGCATGACAAACCCCGTGGTGAAAGAGAAGAATGCTTTAGCAGCAGAATTTGAAGTTATGCATTTTTTTCTTTACAGTTTACATTAGGGTTAATGAAAGCCATATCTGAACATGGTTGAATCCTTAGGGAATTTTCAACTGGGAAGGATGTCCTAACAGCTAAAGTGTATAACAGTTTATTCCGATTGTTGTTTCTCCATCTGCATTAGGGTGACCAGACAGCAAGTGTGAAAAATTGGGATGGGGGTGGGGAGGGGGGTAATGGAGCCGATAAGAGAAAAAGCCCCAAATATCGGGACTGCCCCTATAAAATCGGGACATGTGCACGCACATACAAACACTCCTCCGCCTTTTTAATTAACTTCGTGGGGCAGAGGGATTAAATGTGTATGTGAATTAGACTGTAAACTCCCCAGGGCAGAAACTTTGTTTTATTTGGAGGTCTAGTATAGTACCCAGCACTCTTATAGGGCTGCACAAATAAATAATTGTGGGTGGCATGAAGAACACTAAAGTGAATGTTTGTTATCTTGAATTATGTTACAGGATTTGTTTGTTTTTTAAATGTACTCCATCAGAGAGGATCAGTGAACTGCCAGCTCTCAATACATTATTTCTGGTATGTAATAATATTGATGATTATTACTGGATATTATGGAGTCACAGGTCATGCTTCCACAGTTGAAGTTGAATTTAGTTTTGAACTTAATACAGAAATTCAATCTCTTTGTTATGTATGAAAAACACAGTATATCCTCTACAAGACTATGGAATTTACTCTGAGCACAGAATGAGTTTTTTGAGAATGCACAAGTAAACTCATTCATTAGTTTCTATTAATTAAAATAGGTCCTTTAAAACATTCATCCTGTCTTAGTCCTTTTTGGCCCTATGAGCTTAATAATGAAGTATGCGGACATCATCATAACAACAATAGGATCATGATTAAGGCATTTGAGAATGTAGTCCCAGATTAGACTAAACAGATTTTTAAAATACATTTAATTTCTTCATGGTGTTACTATAGTGCAGTCAAGCTAGTTTGGGTGCCCTTACTGCATTTCCATACCTTAATTTGTTTGGACTTCTTTTATATCCAAGCATAACTCTGAATTTCCTGGATTGATAATGCTTGTTGGTAGATAATTACAGTATCCACAAGCGATATCTAACACAATGTTCATACTTCTATGTTACTGTTACAATAAATTAACATGAGTGAAAAGGAGCTGAGGAATTTCATTATGGTGCTTAGGGGAAGCTTTCTTCACAACATTAAACTACCCTACCTAGATTGGCACAAGCATCAGATTTTCCTCACAAGAGTACTAGAGAAGGCATGTGAGAAGCTTCCACTATGCCCAACCTTAGCCAGTCCTATTAAACCTTCACTTTCATGTGCACTAGCACTTACTACAGTAGAACCTCAGAGTTATGAAACCTCGGGAATGGAGGTTGTTTGTAACTCTGACGTGTTCCGTAACTCTGAACAAAACGTTACGGTTGTTCTTTCAAAAGTTTACAACTGAATATTGACTTAATACAGCTTTGAAACTTTACTATGCAGAAGAAAAATGCTCCTCTCTCAATTTTTTTTTTTAGTAGTTTACATTTAAACACAGTACTGTCCTGTATTTACTTTGGGGGGAGGGGGTCATCTCTGCTGCTGCCTGATTGCATACTTCCACTTCCAAATGAGGTGTGTAGTTGATTGGTCAGTTCATAACTCTGAAGTTCTATTGTATTCACTCTTCTTTCTCCTTCCTAGAAACTGAAAACAAAGTTTGATCACAACTAGGGCTGTCAAGCTATTAAAAAAATTAGTTGTGATTAATCACACTGTTAAACAAATAATAGAATACCATTTATTTAAATATTTTTGGATGTTTTCTACATTTTCAAATATATTGGTTTGAATTACAACACAGAATACAAAGCGTACAGTGCTCACTTTTTATTTATTTTTTATTACAAATATTTGCACTGTAAAAATAAAAAAATATTTTTCAATTCAGCTAACACGAATACTGTAATGCAATCTCTTTATCATGAAAGTTGAACTTACAAATATAGAATTATGTACAAAAAGTAACTGCATTCAAAAATAAAACAAATGTAAAACTATAGCGCCTACAGATCCACTCAGTCCTACTTCTTGTTTAGCCAATCGCTCAGACAAACAAGTTTGTTTACATTTGCAGGAGATAATGCTGCCCGATAATGCTTCTTGTTTACAGTATCACCTAACAGCAAGAATGGGTGTTTGCATGGCACTTTTGTAGCCAGCGTCACAAGATATTTACATGCCAGATATGTTAAATATTCATATGCCCCATCACGATTCAACCACCATTCCAGAGGACATGCGTCCATGCTGATGATGGGATACTATTCCTGGCAGCTTGTATTCCATCTGTGTGTGTGGGATGTTTGTGTAGAGAGCCTCTATATCCATGGCGGCTACGATGTGAGAGTACCAATGCCCGAGATGATGGGGCATTCAGGGTTTCCGGGTTTGTGGATCTTGGGTAGTAGATAGCATTCTATGTATAGGTCCAGACTGTCATTTGAGGGTCGAAAAGACAGTCTGGACCTATACATAGAAGGCTTCCGCCAACGTGCACAGGCAGAAATTGTGGAAAAACAACATTGCTTGCCTCATAACCCAAGTCGTGCAGAACGCAAAGCCATCCACAGCCTCAGAAACAACCCTGACATTATAATCAAAGAAGCTGATAAAGGAGGTGCTGTGTCATCATGAACAGGTCTGACTACCAAAAGAAGGCTGCCAGACAACTCTCCAGTACCAAATTCTACAGGCCACTTTCCTCAGATCCCACTGAGGAAAACACTAAGAAACTGCACCATCTACTCAGGACACTCCCTACACTAACACCGGAACAAATCAACATACCCTTAGAGCCCTGACCGGGGTTATTCTATCTACTACCCAAGATCCACAAACCTGGAAACCCTGGATGCCCCATTATCTCGGGCATTGGTACTCTCACTGAAGGACTGTCCAGATATTTGGACTCTCTACTCAGACCCTAAGCCACCAGCACTCCCAGCTATCTCACCACCAATTTCCTGAGAAAACTACAATGCATTGGTGATCTTCCAGAAAACACCATCCTAGCCACCATGGATGTAGAGGCTCTCTACACAAACATCCCACACACAGATGGAATACAAGCTGTCAGGAACAGTATCCCTGATGATGCCACAGCACAACTGGTTGCTCAGCTCTGTAATTTTATCCTCACGCACAATTATTTAAAATTGGGTAACAATATATACCTCCAGACAGTGGCACCGCTATGGGCACCTGCATGGCCCCACAATATGGCAACATTTTTATGGCTGACCTGGAACAACGCTTCCTCAGCTCTCGTCCACTCACGCCCCTTCTCTACCTACGTTACATTGATGACATCATCATCTGGACAACATCGGAAGGAAATCCTGGAAGAATTCCACCACGATTTCAACAGCTTCCACCCCACCATCAACCTCAGCCTGGACCAATCTACACGGGAGATCCACTTCCTAGACACCACGGTGCAAATAAGTGATGGTCACATTACCACCACCCTATATCAAAAACCCAACGACCACTATGCCTACCTTCATGCCTCCAGCTTCCATCCCGGACACAACACATGATCCATTGTCTATAGCCAAGCGCTGAGGTACAACCGCATTTGCTCCAACCCCTCAGACAGAGGCCAACACCTATAAGATCCTCCCCAAGCATTCTCAAAACTACGATACCCACATGAAGAAATAAGGAAACAGATCAACAGAGCCAGACGTGTACCCAGAAGCCTCCAGCTGCAAGGCAAGCCCAAGAAAGAAACCAACAGAACTCCCCTGGCCATCACATACAGTCCTCAGCTAAAACCTCTCCAACGTATCATCACTGATCTACAACCCATCCTGGACAATGATCCCTCGCTTTCACAGGCCTTGGAAGGAAGGCCAGTCCTTGCCCACAGACAACCTGAAGCATATTCTCACCAGCAACTACACACCGCACCATAGTAACTCTAACTCAGGAACCAATCCATGCAACAAACCTCAATGCCAACTCTGCCCACATATCTACACCAGCGACACCATCACAGGACCTAACCAGATCAGCCGCACCATCACCGGTTCATTCACCTGCACGTCCACCAATGTAATATACGCCATCATGTGCCAGCAATGCCCCTCTGCTATGTACATCGGCCAAACTGGACAGTCCCTACGTGAAAGGATAAATGGACACAAATCAGATATTAGGAATGGCAATATACAAAAACCTGTAGGAGAACAGTTCAATCTCGCTGGACACACAACAGCAGACTTAAAGGTAGCCATCCTGCAGCAAAAAAACTTCAGGACCAGACTTCAAAGAGAAACTGCTGAGCTTCAATTCATTTGCAAATCTGACACTATCAGCTCAGGATTAAACAAAGACTGTGAATGGCTAGCCAACTACAAAAGCAGTTTCTCCTCCCTTGGCATTCACATCTTAACTGCTAGAAGAAGGCATCATCCTCCCTGATTGAACTAACCTCGTTATCCCTAACCTGATTCTTGCTTGCATATTTATACCTGCCTCTGGAAATTTCCACTACATACATCCGACGAAGTGGGTATTCACCCATGAAAGCTTATGCTCCAATACATCTGTTAGTCTATAAAGGTGCCACGGGACTCTTTGCCAATATATTTGAAAATGTAGAAAAACATCCAGAAATATTTAATACATTTCAATTGATATTCTATTGTTTAACAGTGAGATTAAAACTGATTAATCGCAATAAATTTTTTAATAGCGATCAATTTTTTTGAGTTAATCGCAAACTAACTGTAATTAATCAACAGCTCTAATCACAACTGATCTTCAAACAACAACAAAAGATATTAGCTCTGTATAACTGCTATGTATGCCATGCAAAGAGATAGGAGTTTGAGACCAAATACAAGGGTCAACAAGGCTTTAGCAGTTAAGTGCCTTGTAAATGAGAACACAGTAAACTGCAGAAGGAGCAGGGTAGAGATCCAGTCAGTCCCATAAAGAAAAGGAGTACTTGTGGCACCTTAGAGACTAACAAATTTGTTAGTCTCTAAGGTGCCACAAGTACTCCTTTTCTTTTTGCGAATACAGACTAACACGGCTGCTACTCTGAAACCAGTCAGTCCCATAGCACCCTCTGCTGAGCCAATATTGGACTCAACAAATGAATGGCTGGGATAATAATGGACCATAAAACTGAATTAAAAAGCAAAGAAATTCTCCATCTCCTAATTTCTTGTCTAACATCCCACCTTGAACTTCTTTTCTGGGCTAACAATCAGGAACTCCAATGTGAAGGAAGGAGGGATGGCCCAATCCTGCAGTGTTCCTGGGACTCTAGTCAGTGATTAAGTAAATGGAGTTGTGCAGGTAGAACTGCGAGGTCTCATGTGGGTCTAGTTGCAGTTAGGGCTGGAAGAGAGAAGCAGCCCCCCCACCAACACTTTAAGAACTAAGGTACTCAAAAAACTGACTGGTTTCAGAGTAGCAGCCGTGTTAGTCTGTATTCGCAAAAAGAAAAGGAGTACTTGTGGCACCTTAGAGACTAACAAATTTATTAGAGCATAAGCTTTCGTGAGCTACAGCTCACTTCATCGGATGCATTTGGTGGAAAACAAATGCATCCGATGAAGTGAGCTGTAGCTTACGAAAGCTTATGCTCTAATAAATTTGTTAGTCTCTAAGGTGCCACAAGTACTCCAAAAAAATGACTGAAATAGACAAGGAGAAAAGGATAATGGTCTAACACAGGGGTCGGCAACCTATGGCACGGGTGCCAAACACAGCACGCGAGTCAATTTTTAATGGCACGCTGCTGTCTGCCAGACCCAGGCAGACAGCAGCATGCCACTAAAAATCCTGCCCAGCCCGCCCGGCCCGCTCTTTTCCGACCACCGCTCTCTCCTTGCAGGGGAGGCAAGCTTCCCGCTTCCCTCTTCCCCCAGCGTGCAGGGTTCCTGCCCCTCCTTCTCTCCCTCCCTGTGGCCGATCAGCTGACAGCCCTTGCCACAGAGGGGGAAAGGGAAAAGTGGACCCGCGGCATGCTCTCTGCTCCGGAGACCTTAGAAAAAGGGGTGGAATCAGGGCATATCCCCTCCAGCACCCTGCTGTGAGCCACTCAGGGCAGGGGGCTGGGAACACCCCCATGACCCCAGCCCACACCCCCAGCCCTCTGCCCTGACCCCTGCACCCCCCTCACATACCCCCAGCCCTCTGCCCTCACCCTTGAGCCCCCCAGCCCTCTTCCCTGACCCCTCCTCACACACACCCAGCCCTCTGCCCTCACCCCTGCACCCCCCACACAACCCAGCCCCGTGACCTGACTCCTACACCCTCCTCACACACCCTCAGCCCTGACTCCTGCACCCTCCTCACACACCCCCAGCCCCCCACATCCCATGCCCTGACTCTTGCACCCCCCCACATCCCCACTCCCACCCTGAGCACCAAACGGCACCCACATTCCCACCTGTACCCCTTGCACCAAATGGGAGCTGCCCAGGTAAGTGCTCCACACCCAAACCTCCTGCCCCAATCCTGAGCCCTCTCCCTCATTCTAGCTCCTGGCCAGACCCTGCACCCCAACCCCCAACCTGCTCCTTCACCCCCAGCCCTGTTCGCAGCACACTCCGACCCTCATCTCAGTGCAGAGAGACGAAGAGAATGGCTAGAACCAGGTCAGTACCTACTCTACATAGACAGGGCTGGGACTCCAGAGCGGCAGGGGGCTGAGCCACTCAGCCCATTGCCAGTCTGGGGTCCCAGCCACCGGCCCCGTTCAACCCACTTCTGGTCTGGGGTTCTGGCTGCCAGCCCCTTGCCAGCCGGGGTCCCGACTGCAGGCCCCGCTCGGCCCGCTGCCGGCCTAGGTGAACGGAACCCCAGGCCATCAACGGGCTGAGTGGGCCGGCGGCGTAAGATCAGCATTTTAATTTAATTTTAAATGAAGCTTCTTAAACATTTTGAAAACCTGGTTTACGTACGACAATAGTTTACACAATATATAGGCTTGTAGAGAGAAAGACCTTCTAGAAAACGTGAAAGTGTATTATTGGCACGCGAAACCTTAAATTAACGTGAATAAATGAAGACTCGGCCCGCCACTTCTGAAAGGTTGCCGACCTCTGGTCTAACACAATACAATGCTCACAACTCTGTGCTCTGCTCCTAAACTCCAACACCGCCTCCTCAAATCAGCCCAGTTCCTATATTTGTTGGTGCTTATTTAAGCCGCAGCGCCACGTGTAACGCTGCTGATGCCAAGCGTTCAAAGTTCATGAATCGGCCCTCTACAAATCATTAGAACTTTAAAAAGCAATTTGCTTGGCGGGGGGGGGGGGGGGAGGGTGCGGGTTAGTTGCCCGCTGGTTCTCCGGCCTTCAGGCTGCTCTCACATCATGTTTTCAAGGTTTCCTCTGCAACCAAGAGAGCTAAAAACTTGTTTCAAATGACAGTCCGGAATCTCTCATCACCACCCCGCTGCGGAAACTGGAGCTTGCATCCGATGAAGCGAGCTGTAGCTCACCAAAGCTTATGCTCCAATAAATTTGTTAGTCTCTAAGGTGCCACAAGTCCTCCTTTTCTTTTTGGAGCTTTAAGGAAACTCTCGGTTATCACCAGAGGCCCCATGCCATCACCAGAGCGGGCCATGCTCACTTCCCGGGGGGTAGCGCGAGGTGGGTGCTCTCCACGCGGCACAGGCGCGCCCCCCTTGCAGGAGTGTCCCGGAGTCTCCGGGAATTAAAGAGCGAGTGGCCGGTGAGGAAGCCTCCAGGAACACGCCCAACCCCCGCCCCGGGCTGCGGGCTACAGCCCCTGTGGTAAGAAAACGCACAGGCTGAGCCTAGCGCCCCCCAACGGCGGGGAGGGTCTGGAGGGCTGTAAGGGACCCGCTTCCCCCGCGATGGGCCCCCAGCACTTGGGCGCTGCCTGCCGCCCAGCCAGAGCGAATCCCCTCCCACCGAGCGCGCTGGCGCCGGCGCCGGCTCCGGCTCTCACCTGCCTGCCGCGGGGAAGGCAGCGGCAGCGGCTGCGGCAGAGGCGGCCCGGGGGCGCCAGGCGGGCGAGCAGCTGGCGGTGGAAGGCGCGGAGCTGCTCCCCGGCGAAGCGCTGCAGGGCGTCCCGCAGCAGCACCAGGCAGTGCCCGGCCTTCACCCAGTTCTTGTACTCGGCGCAGTTCAGCCGCGCGGCCAGCTCCATGGCCCGCCCCGGCATCGCCTTCCGGGCGGCCGGGCTGACCCCGCCCCCGGCTCCGCCCTGCCGCTCAGCCCCGTTGCAAGCTCCCTGAGCGCGGCCCTGCCTGAGAGCAGCCCGGCGGCTGGAGCGGGGCGGAGTCGCAGGGCCAAGCGGGAGGGGAGGGGGGGGAACAATCCTGCGTTTTATTTTGAACACAGCGGTTTAAGCCGCTCGTTCAGCACCTGTGCTTTGAGCCCCGGCCCTTAGTGTTGTCCAGCCGCTGCCTGCCTGGGAGAGGGAGGGCTCAGGACTCGTATTTGCCCCTCCCGCTGCCCCGCTTCTGGTGGAACCGCATCATGCCGGCAGCTGGAGCTTTAAGAGAAACCACTCTTGCAACTCGCCTACTGAAATGACAGGTTTCAGAGTAGCAGCCGCGTTAGTCTGTATCCGCACAAAGAAAAGGAGGACGTGGGGCCCCTGAGAGACTAACGCATTTATTAGAGCATAAGCTTTCCTGAGCTACAGCTCGCTTCATCGGTATATCAATCGCCCCTCTGTTTTTTCCACCGAATGCATCCGATGAAGTGAGCTGTAGCTCACGAAAGCTTATGCTCAAATAAATGTGTTAGTCTCTAAGGTGCCACAAGTCCTCCTTTTCTTGAAATGACAAGCTAACCTGCAGGGGCTGTACGTGCATGAGTCATGATTACGCCTGTAAGGCGCCCTTCTTTTTCAGATCCAAATGCACATCCCCTCTTCCTCAATTGATCTATTCTACCCCTCATTGCTAAGGGAGGAGAGGGAATACCACGTCAGTGAGCCACTTATTTACTGCTCTGATAGCATAGCAAAGGATGGCAATTTGGATGATGATGCCTGTATGTTAAAGGTTGATATAATGAGATTTTGCGACTAGGACAATAAAGAATACAGCCAAAGCATAAGGTGCCATATTCCCAAAACATGGCAAATGTCACAAACCCATGCCAAAAAAACCCTTAGCAGAACCCTGAACACTTAGGGCCAACAGAGCCAGAAGTTAGGAAAAGTGTAAGTAAAACAGTACCTCTTACACCAAGGTAAAGGGTTCCTTTCATCCATAAATGTCTAAGCCTGAGCTGTAAGTTCAGCCAAATTAATTTTGTCCAACTGGAGAAGTCTGTTAGCGTAGTATACCTCAGAAAGGTTCCATGCATAGAGCCCTGTGATGATCAATTAAAAAATAGCTTACTGAAATGTAATTGCAGTGGAATTCCTGGTAGGCACTCAGATTGCTGAATGGCTGACAGACCATTCACTAATATATTACAAAAACCCTTCACCCCGTCAGAAGCCACGTTTATCCATCAGCATGCAGTGTAGTTAAATGATTTCTGCTTTGAGAGATGAGCTTATTTCTTAGACTTATTACATATGCTAGAGCCTAAAAATTCTCTAAGCCAATCAGAATGCAGCATATCAATACGACAGCCAAGAAGAGAGATCATTCTCGTGCACCTTTTTATCAAAATACATATAGCCTACCATCCGTCAGGTGGAATCTACGCTACTGCCATAGTATGAGGGAAATAAAAGTAAACAGCATTTAGAAGCATCACGCATCTGCTTTTGAAAATAAATATTCACACTTTGCATAATGGTCTTCCTTAGTATTTGTGCAACAGCAGAAGATCTCACTGTAGTTTCCACTATAAGGTACTGTTTTCAGTTAGTTAAAAGTTTAGCAACATTATAAGTATTTAGACTGAAATTTTCCCTGGCAGGTGTCCGTAAGTTTTTTAAAAATAAAAAATTTCAGCCAAACGCACTTCAGCAATGTCAAAAAAAGGAGGGTTGGTACTGATTTATTGCCCATTTAAAAAATGTTTTGGCAACCTTCTCTTTGAAAAACTCTAGTGGTCCTGAACTTCGGCGCAGGAATTTGAAATTTGGCAGGGGATGAATCTTTGAGTCAGGGATGTGCCTTTTATCATCTTTGTGAAAACACACCCAAATCTGATGACATTATAAGACTTGGGGGGGTGCAGTAACTGAGGTTCTTTGAGATGGTTGTCCCCGTGGGTGCTTCATTTCGTGAATCTGCACTCCCACACTTGTAATCAGATTTTTAATAACTGCCTGGTTGGGTGACACATGTGCTGTCCCCATCTTGTGCCATCTCACGTGGTTACATAGCCCTGTGCGACCAACTCTCCCTCAGTTTCTTCTCTATTACATTCTATGGTGCAAAAAAACTCCAAAGGAGAGGGGAAGAAGGAGGGTGGTGGAGCACTCACAGGGACAACCATCTCAAAAGAACCTCAGTTACTGCACAAGGTGAGTAACCTTCTCTTCTTCAAGGAGCATCCATGTGGGTGCTCCACTTTAGGTGACTGTAGAGCGGTGCCCCTCTATGGAAGGAAGGGGCTTCTAAGTTGCAGTCGTGGCAGATGATAAAAACCACAGTTACCAGTAAAGCATCTCTATTTACAAGTGCTGCTCTATGGCATAATGCTGTGTGAATGTACGGGCTGATGCCCAGATTGCTGCTTTGAAGATGTTCATAATTGGTACATTGTTGAGGAAGGCTATCAAGGCAGAGTGTGCTCTGGTGGAGCGTGTATGGATCCCTGGTGGGCATTGTAGCTATTGATGGCGACAGCAAAGGTAAAAGCAGCTGGAGATCCATTTATACCGCCTCTGTTTGGAAATGGTATCCCCCTTAGATCATTTTGTGATGGAAAGAAATGACTTTAGTGACTTTTTGAAAAACTTTGGCCTCTCAGTGTAAAATGCTAGTGCTCTTTGGATGTCCAGGATGTGAAGCATTGCTTGTTGTTTATTCCCGTGAGGTTTTGGGAAGAACGATAGGGAGATGGATGGGTTGATTCAAATGGAATGAGAAAACTACTTTAAGAATTCAGAGTCTGATCTTAAGGTAATTGTTTTAAAAAATATTGTGTGGGGGTGTAGCATAAGGGCCCTGTTTTCCTACTCGTTGGGCGGATGGGATAGTGACAAGAAAGGCCGCCTTCAATCGAGCGGTGGAGAAATGAATGGATAGATGGTGTTGGATGGGTCCAGCAATAGAAAAAGTAGCAGGTATCTCTGGTCCTTGACCAAACCCTCAACATGGTTGTTTAGAGGGAAGTTGTTGGGATGTTGAGGGCTGGGAAGGGAGTGGTCTCCATCTTGCGGGTCGCTGCCTCTGCGGGTCACATTGCCTCTGAGGTTGTGTGTAAGGCGCAGATCTAGATCTTTGCGTCAAGTAATACTTCCCCGATTTTGTGTGTGCGCGCGCATACGTGCGTGCGCCCAAAGATCTGAGTCGTGCGGGAGTCCTTCAAAGTGTGAAGGGACTCGTGTGTTTTGGCTGCAAAACAACTTGGGGCCTTTTGAACAGGACACAGTTGGTTGTACCTCTTTGGCAAAACCAGAGGTGGAGCCAGGAAGCTTGTTGCATTACTATGGGCATGGCACTGGAATGTGCCGCCATGTCTGCAGAGGCCAATGAAGTTTGTAAAGTTGTGCAAACTAGGAGTTGATCCACGGATAGAAATGCTTTAAATTGTTCCTTTTTGTCCTCAAGTATGTGTTCAATAAAATCAGACATTGAGTAATCTGAGTGACTGTATTTGGCCATTAGTGCTTTATAATTTGCGATCCTAAACTGTAGGACTGCTTAAGAGTAAGCTTTACGTCCAAAAAAGTCCAACCTTTTCCACTCCCTGTCATATGGGGTGGATCTGGAATGGTACGGTTTCCCACACTTGTTCACGCCCTCTACCATCACAGAGTTTGATGTGGGGTGTAAAAATAGAAATTCCATTCCCTTGGAAGGGACATAGTATTTTTTAATCAGCTCTTTTGCAGACAGGCAGAATTGTTGCTGGGATGTGCCAGATGGTCTTGGCTGGGTTCACAAGAGCCTTGTTTATTGGGAAGGCAATCCTGGAGGAGGTCCAGCAACTTATGTTGGGACTCCGCAACTTCTTCCAACAGAATCTCCAGGGAATCTGCAATCCTCAGACTTTTCCTGGAACTGTTTAAAGTCAATCCTTGTCATGGGTGGTGGAAGCATAACAGATTCATCTGGAGAGGAGGATGAAAAATTGGCATCTGGCATGATTTTCTAATCTGAAGGATCCTCCAGTTCCCTGACTGCCTCTTCCAGAGGTTCAGAGGGCCCAGGTATAGAGAGTGATGGAGAATGCCTTGACCTCTCCTTGAGTGGACTGGGAGACTTAGGGTAGTGTTGGCAGTACGCCGCTCATGGGTCCCAGTAAGGCCACTGTGGTGGAAATGACATAGGTGGTAGCATCCTTGGGTGTCTGTACCATCCTTGATTTTCAGGTCTGGTATTTATGGTGTTCTGGTAGACCTCATCTTGTAGCTGTGAGGATAGGCGAGGAGTGATGGGAGGAGTAGATTTCCCCTTCTTCATCATCATCCTCCTCATTGCTAGATGAAGGAGGAGCTGATCTGGGTGGTGTGGTAAGATGGCACAATACCAAGCATGCTGGAGTAAGGTCGGAACCGAGGAGTGGAGATTCCAGTGCCGAGGAGACTTAAAGATCTTTATGGAGAAGAAATTGCTGCGGTACCGAGAGCATCAGTACCGAGGAGGGTGTTGTCGGCCATACTGATGCCTTTACCTCAGTGATGAAGGTCATGTACTATGTGCTGTAGAGGCAGAAGGTGGCACCGCAGACTGTAGCATTGCCAAGCTGCTTGGTGCCGCATGTTTGAGCAACTCTGGCAGTACCAAGGTAGGGGTGATAGTTTCCTTTTAGTGCCTTTTTCCGAGCCAGCCTACTTAGGGTCTTTGCCTCACTTGTACTGGATGTTCCTGCTACCTCAGAGATGAACGGTGTTGGTGCGGTCAGTACCGATGGGGTCTGACAGGTTGGGGAACGTCTCTTTTTGGCGGATTCCTGAGGACGGGAGGTCTGAGCCCGCTTATTTGTCGTCGTTTTGGTGGTGTGTTCCTCTGAGAGGGTGGTGGGGAACCTCTGCCAGATGCCGCCATTGGTGCCCAGGAGGGGTCTGTGATTTCAGACACCAGGCACAGAGACTTCATCATGAGGAGTTTTAGCTGTAGATCCCTAGCTTTCCTGGCACATAGTGTGGCAGTGTGAGCGCTTCTATGGTAGGTCTCGCTCCCCAAGACAGCAGACACATTGTGAGTGCCCATCAGACCCCGGGATTGAGGGCTGGCAAGTGAGGCAACATTTAAAACCCGGAGAGCCGGGTATGAGGGAAGCTCACTATACTACACTAAGGTGTAGCCTCATAACTGAAACTTAAATTCCTAAAGAATAAAAACAAAACAAAGAGGGAAGACATAGGGTAATAAATTTAACTATTGATTAACTAACCAGTATTCTAAAATTAAAGATAGACTAAGATTAGGTCAGAGGTGCTGCCAATTGTTACATCTCAAGCCCAGGGCGGCGGCAAAGAAACGGAGGGAGGGTTGGTCGCACAGCACTATGTAACCACCTGAGATGACACGAAACAGGGACAGCACATGTGTGACCCAACCAGGCCCTGGAGAATTTTAGTAGCAATTACAAATGCACGGGCACAGATTCACCTAAAGTGGAGAATGGGGACCCTCCTCAAAGAAGAGCAGCAGTTTGCATGTGCTCAGTGGAGACTTGCTAGAGATTAACAGAAAGAAAAGGAGTACCCGTGGCACCTTAGAGACTAACAAATTTATTAGAGCATAAGCTTTCGTGAGCTACAGCTCACTTCATCAGATGCAACTGATGCAGGTGCATCCGATGAAGTGAGCTGTAGCTCACGAAAGCTTATGCTGTAATAAATTTGTTAGTCTCTAAGGTGCCACGGGTACTCCTTTTCTTTTTGCGAATACAGACTAACACGGCTGCTACTCTGAAACCTAGAGATTAACAGATAACCCCTATGAAGATCCCATCCTCACTGAGCATGCTCCATCTCCTCACAGCTCTTACACATGCAACATCTTCAGAGCCGGTAGGCTTGCTCCAGCCTAAATGAGCAAAGCCACACTTTCATGGCTGCCTAGGGTCAGGGTAGGATATCAGAACTGAGAGCAGGGAGCCCATCCCTCCTGCGTTCACAGTGATCTCCTGCTGGCACCAAGGCATCTTGGAGGATGAAGCTTCCTGATTCAAATGCAGACAAGATTCAGACATAGGGTGTTGTGAGGAAGGGACAGATTGGGACAAGAAGCCTGGGCAATAGAGACTGGGACTTGAGGCTGACAGGACAACTGGTAACTAATGAGCAAGGAGAGAGAGGTGACAACAAGCTGGGATGGGGGGGAGAGACTGGGACAAGGGTCCAGGAGAAGTGAGGACACAGATTAGATGAGAAGCTGGAGGAGGAGACTGGGAGCCAGAAGGGACAGGGAGCATGAGTGGAGAAGGGAGAGACAGAGTGGGGGATTGGAGAGTGAACTGGCAAAGGCTAGGCAAGGAGACTGGGACGAGACATTTGGAGGAGCAAGACTAAGATTTTCTGGCAAGGAGAATGGACTAGAATCAGAAGCCTAAGGAGTAGAGACTGCAGACTTGGACGAGTGGCAGGGCGCAGAGAGGAGAAAAACAGATTGGAGATGATGGGCCAGGAGTCAAGCCCAGGGTGGGTGAGCAGAGTCTGTGCCCACTGCAGCACATTCCCCTCCAGAACATGAATGGAAGCCTGAATCTCACGATTCCTCTGCTATCAGCAAATATTTGTGAAACCCACTGTTAAGATTGCAAAGCAAAGCACTCAGAAGTTAGGAAATACCAGAATTAAGGTTGCCTGTGAAACCTTAATTCAGCCCCGTTTCCACTTTCTCTCTCATTCTTGTGTCAGTAGGCAGCTTTGTCTGAAACCGAGTCAGAAAGCAGCAGAAAGTGCTGTGCTCCCAGGCAGTATTCTCAGTTACTCAAATGGACAGCCAAAACTTTCCATAACAATAATGCTCTGTGTGGCAAGTGGGTGTAAGTGTCTTTCTAAAGTCCTTGGCCCATCCAAAGCACTCCGCCTCACAGCACTCCCGTCCCTGAACATTAGTAAAACAGTGATCACATCCCCTTCTCCAGAAACTGGTTCCTTAGGGCAGACAGTTAGTGAATATAGGAATTACTACACCATGAATAGTACCCTAATCTAGTATCTGATGTAATGCTTTTTCAGCTCTGAGTTCTGTTCTACTGCAGACATCTTTAGTGCATCCCTCATCTAGTTTCTAATTTCAATCTAGATGTGAAGGCAGGAGTTGAATAAACTAGGTTAAAAGTTTCAAGTGTAGAGAGTTTAACCATCTTTTACATAATAGATAAATACAAGAGAGGGACCAATATACACAGAAGAAAAAAAAAAAACAACTGAAATTTGAAGCAGTGACCAATGTGAAGGATGTTCCAGATAGCAGGCACTTGAGAGGAGATGGCTCTTCCACCAAAATAGATGCATGTAGAAAGCCCAGGAAGCTGCAGCTAAAGAGAGAGTAGAAGAAACACAAAGTCCATAAAGCAGGTAAGAGTAAATCCATGGAGGATTTTTAAAATTAGTTTGGAATTGATTCTTAAGATGGATAGTCACAGAACTATTTGAGAATCTTCATTAAGACTGAAACTTTTTCATACTTTCCTTTTATTTTCCAGTTTCCCCAATGTAGTGCCAACTTGAGAAGTTAAACATGAAGTTATTTCTTCACTTTTCTTAGTCAACTTCAACTCTCCTGAATCAGTTTGTCCAACTTCACTGAGCACAATTTGAAAAAAAAGATGGCTTTGTAATTCTTCTACTTCTCCTCCCTTCGCCATCTGACCCCTATTCAAACATTATATGTAAAATTAAGGATTTAAATAGTAACAGCAGTGGGGGGAGAAGGGGGTCCTTAAAATGAAAGGCAGAACAAGAATGCAGGAGCACTGAGAAAACATGCCTACTCCCACTATATCATGTGGGCTTTGCTATGTATATGTGGTTTCTTTTCACTTTGATAAAACAAACTAAATTTATATTTTAAATAGTGTTTATAAACTAGAATTGATACACAAAGTACAGTTTCCTTAAGATTTAAAAATAATCAGAATTATTGGCAGAGTGAAGAAGTCATTGTCGGGGAGCAAAATTATTTCCTCCACAGGGTTGGGGTCAGAGAAAGGATTGGGCCAAAAACACAAACAGCCATGTAGGAGATCAGGCAAATGATCTGAAGTGCCTGAAAAAAACCTGATAGTATTTTTAATTATAAAATGTGTCACATTTAAGACAACAACATGTATATCAAATTTTAGTCAAACATTTTACAACGATTCACTTTCTAAAATGATACAATAGAAAGAGGGAGAGAAGTTCATGGAAATCATACAATCTTAGTTTAAGGTTTTTTATCTAGTTTATTAAATATTGCTTTTTGGGGTCATGTTTACAACAAGCCCAAATAATTTGTTTAAAGATTCAAAGCAGTAATATTAAAATACAGTTTCAATATAAAGTTTGTCACAGTTTTACAGTATTCAAAATGACAGATCTGCCTTAAAAAAAACCCAAGTCTATTACACCAAAACATAAGAAAACAAAAAAAAAAACAAACAAACAAGTTTGGCATTTTCATAATCTTAGTATAAAACAGAATATTAAATCTATTAGCGGCAAGCTGACACTTTAATCTATTACCTAGTCTGAAATGTATCCCTTAAAACACACTATACAAGAGCACTATATAAAAGTTATGTTGATGATCATTTGATGAAAGTGCATCCCTGAAAGTTTCCCAGTTTAATATATTTAGCTCTTTAAAAAAAATGCAACATGTCAAAATGTCCTTTTCTTAATTGAAGGCTTTACTTCAGAGATTGAGATTTTTGCGGCCAAGTCCCTTGTTTTTCAGCCTTGTTTTAAAAGTCTCTATGGGCGCCCACCAGGGGTTAGGGCAAGATTAACCATTAAATCACGAACAGCTCCAAATATTGTGCATTCACCTGGAAAAGGAAAAAAAAATACAAGTTAGCATGACAGAGAAAAAAATGAATTAAACTATCAGGGGCTAATTTAATTTGTAAGCAAGCAAGCAAAGTATACTACTCAAGCTCACTCCACGCTGGGGCTCACACAGTACTTTCTGACTTTTAAATACTGTGTAATACTTTAACATACTCTAAACAACTATAATTTACCCACACTGGCTCATTACCAGTGTAAAAGCATTGTTTAGACTATGGTTTTAGCCTTACAAGGGAAAGAGCCTTAAAGACAGTGCTAATTAAGACTTGCAAATTCCACTGACCTCAGGGACACAGCCTGCATGAATGTGTCATTTCAGGAATATTGTTTTTGTACCTCTGGTACAAGTTTCCAAACCCATTCATTCCAACAGTTAGAATTTGTGAATATGTCAGGTAAAGTAATTTCAGCTTCAATTTCTCAGCCCAGTCTCTGGCCAGCCATAAATCTGCCAGAAACTAGTGGCAGCTAGTATTAAGGCTTTAATACCTTTTGAGTCTCATGACTCCATGGGATGATTTATCATACAAGTAATTTCTAGTTCTTCTGTAATCTGTTCATAAAAAGCTTATGCGTGCTGCATCTTATCCCATTTGGTTTCATAAAAACTTCAAGAAATGGACAGAAGTTTACATATAGTAGCTGATTACAAGCAGCAACTAAACATTTTAAAAAACCCAAAAAGTTTGAAACTAGTGCTGGGTGGGAAATGGTTTCCTACCCCACAAGGATTTAAGATGTCAAAAATTCCCATCCTAAAAATTAGGATTAAAAAGGCAAAATCGAAATGCAAATAAGTTTTAGATGGGGTCAACTGAAACTCCCCCCCCCCCACTTAAGTTAAACTTAAATTTTGAAGTGAAAAGGCATTTCAACACAAAACATGAAACTGTTGTTTCAAAAATGTCTAAGTGGGACATGACAATTTCAAAATTTCACAAGTTTTTTTTGAAATGGGAAATCCTTAAAAAATCAACCCTTTCTCATGAACAGTTACAACAAACCAACATTTTCAGAAACAAGTTCCCAGAAATGTCCCTATTTGAAACCTCTTATGCAGATCACTTTCAATGACCTCAACAGTTTTAGAAGAATTTGATAAAAATATATAAACCACCACAAGCCAAGATCAAGAAATTTTCATCTTTATTCCAGCAAGACTCCAGATCTCAGGCCACACAGTTCTCTAAATTCCTTTCCATCAGGAAATGTACAGTGAAGGATATTGTACAATTAAAAAAAAAAAAGTTTAAAAAAAGGTTTTGCCTAGTCAGGTTTTTTGGGCTGCATTCTTCCTCTCCACTTAACTTTGGGCTACTTAAGCGGTGTCAATTAAGATCTGTTATGTTCTGCTGCTGAGGGATGATGGTGTGATCTAAATGATTAGAGCAGAGTGCACTGGGAGCCATTAATCCCGACTGCTGAACCAAACTGTCCCAGCATGACTTTGGACATGTCATCGACTTGCACCGTACATCCAGCTGCAAAAATTGGCTAAATAAAAAATGCAGTACCTCAGTGAAAATCAGATACTCAGGAAAGATTAGCTCAGGTGAAGTGTAATAAAAAAAATGAAGCGTTTGAAGGCCTTGGCCCTACAAGCTCCTCCACATAGGCAAACCCTGGCATCCCCACAGGGTCCACCCTGCGCAGAGCAGCTTGCAGGACCGAGGCACAAGCTTAACCACATTGGTCCACAAAATACTGTTTCTCTTGGGATTCTCTGCCTTTTTTCAATGTAAGGTTAACCTTTTACTGAACAATTGGTATTTGATTTCCTTTTGGGGAGGTGGGGTGGAAGTCTTTCCTAGAAGAGATTCACTGTGTATTCACTAGGAGCTAATGTTTCAGGGAAACAAAGATTTAGGCAGTGTTTAACAATAGATACCTGAAAATAAAACTCTGCCAAAAAAGTCACTTTTCAGTTACTAGCATTTTATTAAAAGGAAAATGAAGTTGAGTACAAAATACTCTCTCACAAAAAGAGAGAGCAAGGTAAAAGATACAGCCAAAATGAGGCAACACTGATTATAGTATACAATAAGTGTAAATAGTACCATAAGTGTTACTTCATGGATTTTTAATCAGTTCATCTCATTTGTCTCATCCTTTCAAATATTTCAGTTGTGAGCATAACACAGGTAAGTCAGTCTTGCCATTTCCTGTCATTTTTATTGCTGCAAATCACATTCCTACAGTGTGCATGTTTTTGTAACCACAAAGATGGAACATTTATCAGCTATAATCACAATCATTCAGGTATTTGTCTTTGTTGAAATTAAACAATTTGAGGCATTTTCCTAAACCATATTTATGGATACAGTCTTGCAAAAACTATAGTTTTCTGACAATGGATCGGAAGTAGGTGCTAGAATACAGGGAGTGCAATTCTCCTTCCTTGGCTAAAACCAGGCAGAAGCTCTTCCTCTTTGCCCTGGCATAGGGAGTCCCCATTCCACTCTGGCTGGTATGGTGACAATTTCACCAAGCTGGGGAATAGGTTTTTTGCAGGAGTGGGTGGCTGAGATTCTGTGGCCTGCGTTGTGCAGGAGGTCAGACTAGATGATCATAATGGTCCTTTACGACCTTAGTATCTATGAATCTGAAGTGAGACCAGCAGAAGGAGCTAGTGCCTTGCTGGAAAGTTTCTGGGTCTCCCAATGCTTCCAACTAGTAGGTGGAGCTGCAATAGCATTTGTCAAAAGTTATGTCCCAGCTAGGAAACCCCTTGTCACTCCTCCTGTAAAAAAAGAGGTCTGTCCCAAACTAGCTATCCCTCTCCTTCATTGGGGACAGGTATAACCTCTCCTATCCCTCCAAAGAGACAAAAGGAGAAAACTCTTCACCCAGCTATACATCTTTCCAAAGGTCTTAAATTTTTTAAATGGCAGCAAATTGCATCAAACATTTCAAAAGTTTCCAGCAGAGGGACCCCCCAACCCCTGCCTTTTTTTTTTTTTTTTAAATATATAAACACATATCAATACAGACACTATATGCTGGTAGAAATGGGGCTGGTATACACAGGAATAACCCCTACCCTACTCCACATATTTCCTTGACTGGATAGGATCCTACTCGAGGACATGAGCTTCTTTCAGATACACTTTTTTCTTGTCCCCATTCTGTTCCATGGGCTGTGTCCCATCTCATTACATCAAGCTCTACAGTGACAGCTACAAAAACTGGTGAGCTCAACCCTCCTATCTTGATCAATTTACCAAAGAACAGATCTCTCAATTTTGGACATTCCAAGTAGCTTTGAAGATTGTTCTCTATGCCGTGGCATTCCAACAATATTTTACTGTGGATTTCAATTTATCATAACTTCAGAAACTGAGGTACTCCAGTTAGGCTTGAAGAAATATCTATATTTTTCCCCACAAGTACTCAACAATAGAGAACTTGCACTTTGGAGACGTTCAGTTAACTTTGTTTTTTGAAGGAGTGCTATTTACCCAACTAAGCATTCCAATCTATTGTGTACAGAAATATTGTGGGTAAAACTCCTTGTAAAAAAAATATTTATCACTGTGTAAGATGTTATTCCAAAGCATCAAGACCACCACCTATTAACTTTAAACAAACAATTGTTTGGTTAGTTAAGTAGAACAAACATGTCCTGTTATACGTAACATCATGCTCAGTAATAAAGTGCCCAAACCTGTTTATCTTTAAATCTACAAATGGGGAGGTGGTGTAGGACTGAGATCTCTCACACACGGCTCTTGGAAAAATGAAATTGCAAGTTCAAAGTTATCTCAGAGTTCAATTGCCCTTTTCCTCATCCTGTTGGTTCTCAGAAAGGGTCTAACACAGGATAAGAGTCAAACCACAGAAGGAATTAAAGTAGAGGACCCCATGAGGTCTGGGAAGCCTTGCCCAAGCCTTGTTTGTTTTCCCCCCTACTCATCTACATTGCTATTAAGTTTAATATAACAGAAGATGCAATATTAATGTAAACGTGGCATGATTTTCATAAAAATAGGCACATCCCTAGCAATTTAAGATGTTAACATTCTAAAATTCTGTCACTCCAAATGAAGCATCAAGCATAACAAAAGTATTGTGAATTAGATTAAGATATATAAATACTTAGAACAGAAGCAGAATTCAGCCTTTGAGTTCATCATTTAAACCCTATCGCTGGTGTGTTTTAAAAAACACTTTTTTTTAGTGGTTAAATAAAAACGTTGCAGCAAAATTGAAACAATTTTCATTCCTAGGAACCACTTACATGCAAGAGCTTCACAGCACATTTGGTAGAAAGTGAAAGTTTTCACTGCACCCATGACAACACTGGTAAAGCGTACATTCAGCAAACAATCACTCCGATCATTTTTCATGATACATGGACAGTGTTTGATCAGGGCTTTAATATATCTTTATGCTATTCTATTGAAATGGTTTATTAATCTATGGTAAACCATGAAATCAGATGTTTTACCACAGCATTAAAACGGTTATTTACACTGAGTCCACTCATGAACACTATGTTGCTGTGACTGCAGTCGCATAAGCCATGTCAAAATACATGCATTCTACCTCCTAGACAAACAGTAAACTAGCTTGTGCCATTAATACAACCCTCTAACACAAATGACTGGTATGGTCTCAACAGTACTCTACACCACATGAATTAACCCCATGAGGACCTGAAGATCACCTTTAGAAAGGCTGATTGATCCTCTCTCCACACAGACATGCATTACAAATCACTAAAACTAAATCCCACTGATTCTTAAGTCTGAATACTTCTTGAGTTCTGTCTACCGGATGTGTACAGTACCTGGTCGTGGAGAATTCAGTTCTGCAAACCTCTTTAGAATACTGCTAACCAACATGGGAGCAGCAACGGAAGAGTTCTGCTGCCTGGGAATGTCTGCCTGTTGCGTTGTACCCGAAGCCATATCATAAATTATTGGGACAATAATGCTAACGGCTTCCTGTGGGACTGTAGTTTTCTGTGTTAACTGAAGCTGTGGGTAAAACAAAAACGATAAAGAGTGCATTAAGATGAAACAGTATTTTTCAGACACGCACAATGTTAGGATAGCTGCCTTGCTACTTCAAGCCCTAGCTTTGTAGTCGGGTCCTTTTTTTTTTTTTTCCCCATTTCCTTTTAAATTATCTCTATGTGGAGAACACTTTCAATATAGTAACACACACAAAACTAGGTTTCACATAAAGATTCTATACCCAAGAAAAGGTACTGAATAAAACTAATTGTGGCCATAGCTTTCCACATTGTCTTCATCCTACTGCATACACATAAATTCTTCACATTTTATATGAGCCCACTGTCCAAAACAGAACCGCTCATTGCAGCAAAACTTCTAAACATTTCTAGGCCTATATTTTATACACATCTCATATTTCACAGATGAGAGCTCAATAATTAGGAATAATCTACATCCAGTCTCAAGACACTATAGTTGAGAACCTCCTAAGGACCCATTCGCACTGCCAGTACAACTGATTTTGTAACTGGTTAAAGGCACCATCATCTAAACCTGATGACGAACACAGTTTAGTTTGTGTCTACATAGTGGCTTTCCTGACATCAGACCACATTCGTATCACAACACTCTGGGAAAATGCAAGCAACTATCCCATAGTGTTTCAGCAAAGAACAGAAAGACCAGAGGACACAAATACAAAACGGCACCAGCAGTGCATGAAGCAATGAATTTTATGATACTTTATCACAGCATCTCCAGAGAGCAAGAAGGAAGACTAGCCAAACAAGGTACGCAGGAATAGTTATGGGGTCATAGCCACAGAAAGGAAAAAAGTGTGCTGAACAAGTTATAAAAAAAACAGTATGCAACCCTAGGCTTCTTGCACAACAACATTTTTAGCTACCAGGGTTACTAGCCAAGAGTAACCATGCCATGTGCAGACAGAAGCCAGGTTTAGAGAACTGACCCTTCTACTAGCTGGTTAGTAACACTGCTTTTCTTTCAGACCCTGTCCACATGGCAGCTTTTAATAAAGACAGCTATTATACTTACGAAAAACAACATTTTGGATTTCAGCACAACAGCAGGTGTTCCTGGAGGTGCAATTGGTGGGGCACTGGGAGGAATCGTTAAACAAAACTGCACGTTCCATTTCAATTGGCTTGCTTGATCAGGGAACTGTTTTAAAAACATGCCACAGAGAACATGATAAAGCAAGGCACATTAAAGGTAACATATGTTTGACTACTGTAGCATGTTGGTACTGTTAAATGATACTTACGCTAGACTATTTAAGCTTTCAGATGATTTCACATTTAATATAAATATAATTAAGAGTTAACTAATCTCCTCCTGCTAGGAGAATGGTTCTGTGAATCTAAACTGAGATAGCAATGAAATAATACTATACAAACATACAGTTGTGTGATTTTCATCAAATGCTTAGAGTCTAGAGAGAGGACAAGTTTTTGTTGACCTCTTAGTAAGAAGCACAGTGAATACATCTTTATTGAATTTATGTATTTAATATTAGATTCTGTATCTTCATTTACACTACAGGGTGGAATTCATTCTGCAGTCACCATAAACAGATTTTTATTATTTTAAGTACAGACTTTGGAGTTCAGCAAACTAAATGTTGTCATTAAAGTTAAAAAAAAAAAAAAAAGTAACTTACCAACTCCAGTTTCATGATGTGTACACAGTCCCTGAGGATATGCGTAGGAGCTCCTAGTAGTTTTGTAAAAGCTATTAGCGTGTTTGCTTTAAATGGTGGTCCTGCAACCTACAGTAATACAATACCAATTAGTACTGTCCATCTAGATCAAAATTGGTCCATTTGCTATTTATATAGCACCACAACTGTGCATAGCTATTAATCTCTACTCTTATCCTGCAGCCCTTATTCTCATCACTAGTTCCACTGATATCAAGAGAATTACTCATGAATAAGAGCTGCAAAATAGGCCAATATTAAGGTGACATACAAAACAAGACATTGAATGTTAGTAGTTTAAGTACATACTCGTGTTTCAAAGAATTTCTCCAAAACTTGTAGCTCCTCTGGCTTCCATTGTCCTGCATTTTCTGGTGTTACTTTTAGCTGCAAAGTCTGGTTGGTTTTCGGATTAAGGGCAACCCTGCACTTCAGTGCATCTGTCTTAAACATTATTACACCCGGTTCATTGGAGTTTATTAGCTGTAGCTATATGAACAGAAACAATGCATCTAATTAGTACTTCACGGAGCAGCAGAAAAACACTCACTCCTCAGACCCCCCCAAAATTTTGAAGGTGATTTCTTTTAATAAGAGCACCAATTAAGTTTTGGCCATATAAAAACATCACCTTCAGGAATAATACAGTGCTAGATCCCCAGCCCCAACTCTGCTCCTTTTGCATTGGTCTGGAAGCACAAAGGAGTAGAAACTGACCTCCTCTCCACAGCTGTTGATTACTTCAGCATGGAGGGAATCTTCAGCACTTCCTCTCCATCCCTAGGGCTAAGGGAATGGCTGGAGCATGCTGAGTTCTTGTCATTTCCAGTTGTTTGGGGAGGTGCGGGGGGGGAGGAGAAGAGACTCCTTGGAATGTACAGCCAGCTGGAAAAGTTCAGAGCAGCCCCAAGCCTGCTCCATGCACCACTTAGAGTAAAACCATCCCCAAGATCAGGGATCCATAATCTGACACCATAATGGCTCTCCACCCCACCCTGCTGCACTTAGGGGGGGACTGGGTATCAGAGGATCTGGGCCCCAATCATCATCTTCTATTTATTCTTCTTTAAAAAAAAAAAAAAAAACCAGCTATCACATTATATGGCTGCACAGTTTTTCCTTTTTTTGGGGGGGAGGGCACAAGGGAAGGGAGGAGAAAGCACACAATATTTTGCATACAGCTAGGAAGGGTCATTTATCAAGAACTCAGATACTACTGTGATGGGAACATGTAAAATGCTTACACAGAGGGACCAGATATTTACTGTAGGCAGATAAGTAGGAGACTCCACACCTAGAAGCGTGGGTTTCCCTGAAGTTAAGGACTTCAGAATACGGTCAGCCTAAATTTGAAGGGGATTTAATTCTGTGTTAAACTGCATTAATAGACTGAAACTATTTGTTTCACTTTGCCAACAGCATGAATAGCATAAGCAAGAAAGTTAAAATGTACATTTGAGATCCTCCATATCTATATAGAGATTTACTAGCATTAATTAAGCCCTCACACCCCTCCACCCAGATATGAGGGTTAGGCAAGTATTACACCCATCATACTGATGAAAAGAACTGAGGCAGGGAAATTCAGAACTTTTTCTTAAGTTCATACTTGAGTCAACAATGTTCTGGATATCTGCTCTTACTTTCTCTTTTTCTCAGATGCTGAAAGCAATTACAATTCAGACAGAATAGTTTGTGGTTTATTATGAAGCAGACCTACAATGCAAGCATGTGACAAACAACTATTTAGAAAGTTACACTTGAAAGTCAATACTTAGGGAGTTACAAATCAATCATTTAAGTACCGTTTCTTGCTGGATGATCCTCTGAAGGTGTCGCCTCATAATAACTGATCCAAGGAATCGCTCTAGAGGGGAGCAAAGATAGCTACCAGCTAGTCCTGGTACAAGCCCAGGAGTAGGAGAGGGCAGCAGCAGAATATTCAAGGCACTGTGAGTGAGGATCGTGGGGATAGATGCAGCCCAGGAGCGCTGAGGTAGTTTACGAGGCGGAGGCATATTAGTTGGCATTGTTTGGGAACCTGATAGAGATAGAAAAATTCTCATTTATTTAAAGTGTACAGAGTTTGACTGCATGTTAGGTTTTCAAATTTTTGGAAGATACTGTACAAAAAAGTAACAAAGATGACAGTCCTTGCCCCAGGGAGCTCACATGGTGTCAGACAGCATGGAACTGATGGACAAAACCCAGAAGTAAATGGGGATAGGTTTGGAGGAAGAGATAACAACAAGACTAATAGTGTTACCATGAAAGCAGAAGTTTCATCTTGCCAACTTCATATATTTAATGACTAATTTTTGCTTTATCTTCCCAGTTAGCTCCTCCTCAAGGGAATTGACAGCACTAGCTGCCATACAACATAGGCCCAGCTATAGCAATAAAGTCAAGTAGTTATGGCGATTATACTCAACCCATGCAGAGAATCTCAGTAATGTTAGCAACTAGTATATTGGCCCTTTTTTCTCTCCCAAGCATCAGAGGTTAGGAGTGAGTCAGCAAATGGCAACTTTGTACCCAAACAGTGGGCAGAAGTGATCAAGAAGTATAGTTAAATCCATCTTGCCAAGATTATTTTACAGTGTTGGTGTGACATTTTACTATTCTTGTACTCATATGTACTTTCAGATCTTCTTCACACTGCTGCTATTCATCTGGACTTCTCCTCACCTTGAGGTATCAAAGGCTTAAACACAAATATTCAATATCAACAGCTCAGTAAATAAACAAAAAACCTTCAGGACCAGACAAAAATAGACCCTGTGCTAACTATGATTCGACTTGCTTTCCATTTTTTATTAATTATTTAAGACTCATACTGAGCCAGAATAAATGCATATATGTAGCAAAGTATTATTTTACTACTAAAGGGTAGCAGATAAAAATAAGGAATGCTACAAAAAAAGAGATGAAACAAGAAATATTAACTTTAAGTGCTTCACAATTATAATACTGTTAAATATAAAACTTACTTGTTCCAGCTCGTGGAGAATGAGAGGCATCTGGGACTGGAGAATGGAGAGAAGGATTGGCTGGTGACATTCCAGGTATGCGTGCAGCTGGTGAGGGACCAGACACTTGAGGAGATCCCGGCCAATTCCCTGCACGCTGACTGGGCGACATCATTGTGTAGGGTGAACTAGGGTCTATGGTACCTGTGAAATTTTCAAGGTTTTTTTTTTTTTTTTTTTTTAATTAAAGCTTTTCTTAAGTCGCAGAAAATATGGATCTCACACAATGATTTCAAACTAAGTATTCAAAAACTCTGTTTAAAATATCAGTATGACACAGCAACCACTTCCTTTTATCTCACACTCCATCTGTAGCTGTATGTAAGATGTAAGCATTTTAAAGAATTAAATTTAAAATATAAGTTCACACGCTTATTACTTTGCCTTTAAATTCTATTAATTATTAACTAGATTCCGCAAAGGGATCCTTCCATACAGAGTCCCACTGACTACAGCAGGTCTCTACCTCCCACTAGCTGTATGAAAGCTGGACATAGTGAAAGACAAAAGGTGTAGTTTACTCAGGAAAATGCCTCAGTAACTTCACTTCACTGCAGTAAAGTTCCACAATAAAATCCATTTGTGTATGCTTCTAATAACAAATCAGACTGTAGTGTCTACAACAGACTGTTTCTCAGTTACTTGACTGATATGCTGAAAAATAAAATCCACTCTTAATTTTTGGTGATTTAAGTAGTAGTGGTGCTATCGAGAGCAGAATCTAATGTACTGTAATTATAGCAGAAGTAATTTGGATAGAGTTTTCCAAGTAATTCAATAATTGAAGTGGGGGGAAGGATCAGTTGCACTTTTTTGTGCACTGTAAAACAAGACGGTCAACAATTTTCAAGTTTTAAGTTACTGAATCTCTTTAGCCTGTTCTCAATTACTTCCCTTTTTGATTCAAGCTGCATGTGAAGGTAATTAACAGAAGTTGTTTTACATTTAAAGATACAGGATAAAGTAATTAAATTCAGCTGAAACCATGGCCTCTTAGTGATACTGCATGATAGTCTAGGTCAACTTTCCACATATTAGTAAGGGGCAGTGAGTGATTGGTACAGTAACTGCTCACTTAATGTCATCCTGGTTAACGTTGTTTTGTTGTTACATTATGTTCTATAATAGATCAGCACTCATTTAAAGTTGTACAATGTTTGCTTATAACATTGTTTGGCCATGGGGGCTTGGAACCAGGGTGGCCTCCCATTCAGCTCCCCTTCACCCCTGCAGCGCCTCCCGCCCACCAGCAGGCAGCACCACAGATCAGCAACTCCCCCCTTCCTCCCCATGCCTCCCACCTGCAGCAATCAGCGGATTCTCATTATTCAGGAGGCTCTGGGGAGAGGGGGAAGGAGCAAGGACTCCGTGCGCAGCGTTCCCCGCCCCCCCCCCCAACCTCCTGAATGCCCCAAAACAGCTGATTGCTGTGGGTAAGAGACGCAGGGAGGGAGGGGCTTGTGGCATTCAGGAGGCTGGGGGGGAGGGGAGAGGCCATAGCATGCTTGGGGAGAGGAGCTGGAGCACCCCCCAGCACTTTGGAAAGAACAGCAAGAGGAGCAACTGAAAGATCCACCCTCTTTCACGCTCTGACTCCACCACCTCAACCAAGCTTCACAATCATCATTGCTGAGTACAGTATTAAATTATTCGTTAAAATTGTTTTTAAAACGTATACTATATGTTTATATAATGTCTTGTCAGGGAAAAACTTTTCCCTAATATCTCCGCCCCCCAATTTACATAAATTCTTATGGGGAAATTGGATTCACTTAATATTGTTTTGCTTGAAGTCGCATTTTTCAAGAACATAACTACAACGTTAAGCGAGGAGTTCTGTACTTCATTTTCAATAGACTAGCAACACCTCAAAGTAGTTGAAAGCATCTGTATGGCTATAATTACCAAGAAAATCCACATGCACACAAACTGCTATTTCAAGCCAACTGCTGAACACTCATTATTCCAAACAGTGTAAATCTCCAGACCTGAAGAAGAGCTCTGTGTAGCTCAAAAGCTGGTCTCTTCCACTAACAGAAGTTGGTCCAATAGAAGATATTACCCTCACCTACCTTGTTTCTAAGTCTGCACAGACAGGGCTTAATTTTAAGAAAGTTTATTGTTCATGTCAATATAGAGATGTACTATTACAAGAACTCACCATGTGGGCTGGCAAAGTTAGCTGTTTGTCCCATTGTTATTCCAAGGGAGGAAGGTGAAGGAGTTGGACCAAATGATGCTGGTGATGGAGCTCTCAAAGCACCACTAGGGGAGCTTGCAGCATGCAGATTTCCTAATAAAGATATCCAGATACAAACAGCAATTCATTACGTTTCCTATTTCTCTTTCAAAAGCTTGAGTAAACCAACAGCAAAGAAAAAATCAGAAAAAAGCGTTCTCTCTTTTTTAGAGACATGTCATACTAGACTTGTCAGAGTTACTTTTACCCCCAGCAGCTGCATCTTGGACATGAAGCAGCAACCATGAACTCTTACCGAGCAGACAGGATACTAATTTATTCAGTAACCAATCCTTCTTCAAAGGCAAATGGAAACTAGAAATTCTATAGTACATTTTACATGTATAATACATGACATTCTTAGGCAATAGGTGTAACATTTTTCCTTGTTATAGCAGGCGCATCAAAGTAACTACAGTTAAGGTTGCATAACTATTTCCAATTTAAGCTCTGTCTCAGGTGCTCTTAACTTTTCGAAGTTTACACTTTAGGAGCCTGTAAAAATAATTACTTGTTATGCGAGCACAGTAAATGCCAATTAAGGAAGCATGGCTGAAGTTCATGTAGAGCTCACATGCAGTGTAGCTAAGACCAAGCATGCTGCACATGCCTCCTTTGTAACAGAAGGTCACTTTACTTTAGAGAAGTATGCTGTAAATCATACTGTTCTTGAGAATATAAAAAGCGTACATTCCATAACATCTATTGCCAATATAGAATTGAGAGCCATCTTACCTGGTGACTGTGTATGCATCATGGAAGGAGATGGGGTCACTGTGTTGTGATAGGATGTGGGTGGTGAAGTAAGAGGGTAAGCTCCTGATGCTCCTGCCTGTTTTGCAAATGGCTGAAAGTATCAACACAGTAAAATGGAAGTCTTCAATGATTTCACACTGAATCTACTAAGTACTAATGTTAATAGATTCCGCAAAAAAACTGATGGTAGTTTGATATCAGATCTGTCTAATCAGCTTAATACCATAGCATCCAAGTCTTCACACCTCCTTATTCAGGGCTTGCTGCTTTGTTCCACAGTTTTTGAAGTCTTCACTCCCTTCCCTCAAACCACAACCACCACCTTTACACATCTCACCCTCCAAAGACCAAAAATCCAATACAGGTCCTCAGGTTACCAAAAAAATCATGTAGTTTAGAACCACCTGGTCTCCCCTCAATTACATGCTCCTTTTCTGTTTTAAATAAGACATGTTGAATGGTTCTCCAGAATGGCAGTCAATATGCTATGTGCTATCTACGATGCTACCTCAAAGTAAACATACATTTTAAAACATGAATAAATCTTCCAAGGGCTATTTCAAACCACTATAGTTCATGGCAGGGGTCTCAAACATGCGTCACGCAGGGCTATTTCCTGCGGCCCACCAATCAGCCCGCACCCTCCTCACCCGGCCTACCTCCAGGCCAGAGATGGGCAAACTACAGTCCGTGGGCCACATCCTGCCCATGGGATTGCCCCCCGTGGCCCCGCGCTGCTCCCTGAAGCGGCCAGCACAACGTCCCTGCGGCCCCGGGGCGGGGGCAGAGGGCTCTATGCATTGCCCTAGCTTCCAGGCACCACCCCCTGCAGCTCCCATTGGCCGGGAACAAGGAACTGCGGCCAACGGGAGCTTCAGGGGAGGTACCTGGAGGAGCAGCAAGATAGCGTATGTAGCCCTGTGCCCTCGCGTCCCCTCCCTCCCCTGGAATGTAGGAACGTGGTTCCAGCCGCTTCCCGGAGAGGAGCGGAGCGGGGCCAGGGCCAAGGAGAGGTGTGGAGGGAACTTTGGGGAAGGGGTTGGAATGGGGGTGGGAAGAGGCAGAATGGGGGCTGGGGGCAGCGAAGGGGGCGTGTCAGTGATGTGGCCCTCAGGCCAATGCACTAGTCTTCTGTGGCCCTTGTGGTCATTTGAGTTTGAGACCCCTGGTTTATACTCGCCTCTCTGCTATTGCCATCCCTCTCGGGGAAGACACAACACATACATTTTTCTAAAAAAGTAGATATAATTATGGAGAACAATGGAGATACAGTGTAACTTGTGGTTTTATTATTTTGCCTACATTTTACCTGTTGCTGTGATTGTTGGGGCTGAAGTTGTGATATCAATGAATCCATCATGTCCCCCCCAATAGGGGAAGGCGGATTATCATCCTCATTTACAGATCGTCTTCGTGCATCCTGATTGCTGTCAACAAACATGTTCAGGAATGTCTGTGGATATATTTGATTATTATAATTTATTATATGCCTCCAACAGCAATTCTATACTTATAACTGATCTAAGCATCAATAGCAGTAGCGTATATGTGCTATTTATAATTTATTCGGTTATCCCTAGATTAAAATATAAATTTTAATTCCATTACCTGAAATGCACTTCACAAGATCAGGAAGTCAAAGAACAATTTGATTACAAAGAAACTGTTGCTGTTTGCAACTCTGGCAAGTTCACCCTCAAAATTCAGTAGCCTTTCATACCACCAATCTCCTATTAAAAAGGTAGTAAATGTTTTAAGCAACTCTAGTTTTCTAGATCAGTACAAGTTTATTCCCATAGAAGTTTTGGCAAAACAACCCCCTTCCTGTTAGTTTGGCACAAGCCAATAGAACTTATTATCAAAAGATGGAAATCTAAGTCTCCAGCCCTCAAACACAAAAAATTGACTCCAGGTTGGTTAAATCAAACTCAGGAAGATCTATAACATTTGTGAAGCCAAACAGCTCTCAAAAGGTTTAAAACTTGAAGGAAACCATTAACCAAGAAATAAAATAAGGTACATAATAATTAGAAGTAAGTGTATAAGAATCATCACATACTAGTCACTGGAAAATAATTTTATAAAGATTCTGTATTTAGATAGGACCATCAATTGAGATGTAGTTGTATTTATAATTTTGCAAGTGTAAAAAATTATCTTTACAACAATTCCCTTTTTCACCTCCTCAACTAGAAACGAACCCTTTACTTAGAACATATCCTCAAGAAGAAAGTCAAGTAAACTGGAAAGGCATCTGCGTTCCCAGTGTCCCCTGACCAACAACCAATTTCCTAGAAGGCTTTGAAATTTTTGTTTTTTAGCCAGCGGGCACAGAAGAGACAATGAATTTGACTATTAAGGATATCAAATATTTATCTGAAGAGAGGTTTCTAGCGCAACTAAAGGACATTTATGCACAGCACTAATTTCCAGAATCTACGGCTTATAAAAAAAAGGAATAAAAAGGGTAAGAGCACAGCTAGTCACTGGAAGTTTCTTAAACAAAACCACCATCACACTTCTGGAAGATGCAACTTACTTGGAGGAATTATGATCAAATCAGCCTGTGTCATTTCAAGAGATTCTTCTCTTCTTTAAAGAAAGACTCTACAATACCAGTGAGTGCCCACAGAACCTTACTTAATTTGATCAAAAATAAATCCAAACTTGTTAACCTACAGAAATGCAGGCATCCAGAAAACTTAAAACCCTGCCCTATGGTATCACTAAGCAATAATCATACGATTAAGGTATTTTAGTGTTGTTGGTCCTGGATTATCCTAAACTGATTTTTACAGTCAGATTTTTCTCTCTCCCCAACCCATACCACATATTACCCACACAACCTTAACTCTGTGCAAACTGTTCAATACCTTACCATGTTTGGGTTTATTTTAAAATGGTAAAATCTTTGTGGTGTATTTTACTAATTACTGATATGTACTTTCGACCATAACTCCATCTGAAAATAGCTTGCCTAAGAATTTCCCTTTCCTCTCCTCCCAAAAATTTACATGATCAGTATAAAAATAAATCCAAAGAGTATGGTACTATGAGAGATTTCTAATGATATGAAGCATCAGCCTTAAAATTAAAAACTTTAAATTTCCATATTCACTTGTCTGCTCTAGCTGCTTTATGCTATTCTGGAGCACCGCAGAGCATACTGGCCAGTTAAACTGCACTTTGAGCTGCTTTGCATTGCCAGAGTAATGGAAAGTACTGGGAATTTATAATTCAGATTCCCCTTTGCATCTCCCAGTATACCCTACACACACACACCCCAATTCCTCTTTCCCTCCTGCAAACCCCCATTTTCCTCTCTTTCTCTCTCTCGTACCTCCTTCATTCCCCTATACACAAGCACACCAGTCTTCCCACTCCTTCCTGTCTTCTTCCCCACTACAGACCCCTACTTCCTCTCCAACCATCTGTGTAGCTCTGGAGCAAGGATAGATGTTGAAGAAAAATATTTAGCACTAGTGTTCATTCTTTGCCATTAATTTTCATAACTGAAAGTTTCTGTCAGAGACTGGTGCATAAAAATATTTCAGAAAATTCAGAAATTGCCCTCTTTAAAAATGGCTGCCATTCCCATTTCTCAGTAGGACTGAAGCATAGGTGCCCTTTTTCAAAAGGGCCACTGCCTCCCATTGTTTCCAGTGAGAGCTAAGCCAGCCATCATCTTTAAGAGCAGCCTCTAGCTTCAGTCCTACTGAGAACAATGGGAGACTACAGCCTTTTCAAAGAGGGCAGTTTTACATAAACTTTTCTGAAGTAGAAAATTATCCATCAGCCCCTGGTGAAGAAGAAGTGTTCAATTATGAAGAATGGGGGAAAATTACCATTAATCCTAAAAAAAGTCTTTAAATGTAGCTTTGGCACAAGATTTCAGTGAGGCTTATGTATGAAAGAAGCCTGAAGTGTCTCCAGGATTTCATTATTAAGATCATTTAGGAGAAAAACAAACAAAAACAAAAAACAAAAGAAAACAGTCTCACACTGAGAGCTAAGTTTCTTGTTGGACACATTTTGAGTTAAAATAAATTTATACTAATTAACCAGTTTACTCATAAACCAGAAAATTCTGTGCTCAAAAAGAGTAAGTGCTGTAATTTTGAGGAGATTCAGTGTATTCTTCACACATAAATTGGCTTTAAATGAAAAGCTCATCTCAACCTGCACAATGAAACCGTGAGTGATGCTTCCATAAGATGCCAGAAAACACAAGAACAATTACCTTTAGTCCTGGTGCAGGGTAAAAACCTTCAACTATTTTACTGTTGTCAAAAAGACTATATGCTCCATCACGTATTGCCACCACCCCACGGCTCCGGCAGTAGATGTCAATGCAGTACATATTCCTAAAAGCCAGCCTGATGTGTGTGGGTGACTGCGGCAGGATTGAGAAACACTGATAAGCAATGTTGATGCGTTGAGTGAGACCCAGCATTGGCACAGTTGGAAGTTTGTTGATGGCAACTAATGGAGCCTGAGTATCAAACAATACCTGCAAGAGAACAGACGTTGAGAGATCAATTACCTTCCACAATCAATCACAGAGTCTATCTTTAAGGGATCCAGGCCTAGTCTACACTACAAAGTTAGGTCAATATAAGCAACCTGGCATTGACCCAGCTGTGCACGTGTCTAACTTAAATTTGTCTCCCACCAACATAACTGCCCTGTTACAGCGACACAGTAATACCACCTCCCCAAGTCACAGTGAATGTACTGAGATCAACACAGTGAAAATGTAGACAATGCGTTATTTATGTTGACCCCAACAGTCCTCCAGCAACTGTCCCACAATTCCTGACACTGACTGCCCTAGTCACAAATGTGAATGCCACTGCCCAGAGATCATAGAGGCCCTGCCCTTAAAGCCCTGAGAATTTTTGAAATGCCTTTTTTTGATTGTCCATCTTGGCAACTCTAGTTCTGTGCAACTACCTAGATCGCCATGCCAGCTACACATTCCAGCTACACTTGAGCTTGGAGTCAACAGGAGATACTGGATCTCCCAGGCCCGTGGAGAGAAGAGACTGTGCAGGCACAGCTAGAGACCAGCAGCAGAAACATGAACATCTAAAAGCAGATTGCACGGGGGATGCAGGAAAAGGGGTAAACAAGGACCAGCAGCACGTCCACATGAAAATGAAGGAACTGCGCCGGCATATCAAAAGGCCAGGAAGGCCAACAGTCGATCCAGTGCTGAGCCATAGACCCGATGCTTTTACAAAGCCATACTTGGCAGATATTCCATCACCACCTCACTCGCTACCATGGATACCTCTGAAGAGCCTGAGACACAGACCCCTGCTGTGACCAGGAAGGATGAAGAGGAAGGAGGTCTTGAAACCAGGGGGGTCAGTTATGCCGTGAGCCAAGACCTGTTTGAGACTCCACCAAAGTCCAGTCAGTCCCAGCAGTTAAGCATGGGTGAGCCCAATGAAGGAAAAGGATACTTGGGTAAGTCTATAAATATATTTCCCATTATGGTCTTGGCAATTCCAACTTAGCAGGAACAGCTATCAACTTTTCATTAATTTACTCATAGTAGAAGAGGTAGCAGCACAACTATAGAAGGTAGTGCTATCTGCTTTTCACTCCCCTGTGGAATTAGGCAAAGGGGCCATGCAAAGCAGTTTGTTTATGTATACAGAAATGTTCCTTGAATCCTCCTGAGTGATCCTGATGAAACTTCACAGAGATGCTCTGCAATCCTCTCCCAAAGGTTTCTCGGGATGGCAGCCTTATTTCTTTCTCCACTGTAGGGCACTCTCACACCATTCTGCAATAACTCCAGCAAGCACCGTTGCAGTACACAGGCTAGCACATACAGGTCCCGGTGGCTTCAGGACATGAGCAGAAGCTGTGCTTTCTGTGCTTGTTTCCCTCAGGAGTCAGATATCAGCCAAAATCACTGCCACCTATGGAAAATGGTGCCAGTACTCAGTGCCTTTGCCCTATACTCAATTTCATGCAACCAAACAATTCCCTCCTCATTTCCTTCACCCCTGGTGGGCCATGCTCACCATGGCTAGTGCTGTGAATGGCGCGATGCACAAGCACCCCAAAGCAGAATTGTCAATACACACGTCTTGTTTACAACTTATAGGGAATAAGGGAAAGGAGTTCTGAATCTTAACTTTCCACTTTCCATTGTGACTATACTGACAATGGTACCTCAGTGTGTTTTAATTACAGCTGCTGCTCTTCTGCTCGAGGGGCTTGCCTTCTACATTCATGGAACGCCTGAGCCAGATAAGGAGGAGGAAGAGGATGACTTCGGCTGACATGTTCAGTGAGATCCTGTAAGCCAGTGCTACATCAGACCATGAACAAACAGCCGGGAAAAGGAAAGAGTGGACAGGCAAAAGACCCAGGACTCCCAGCAGGAAAAGAAGAGGGAGATGCACCAGGACATAATCGGGCTTCCCAGTAGCAAACACAGATGCTGCAGATTCTTGTGGTTCAGGTTCCACAATCACATGCTCACTTCCCTTTGCAGTACATAAAGAACTCCATTACAGCACCTCCTTACACCCGCCTCAACATTCTCATGTGGCATCAGGGGCTGCATCCATATCCCGAATCACTCCATCCCAGGTGACATTAAGGACAACCACGACTACACATTAGGTAAGCTGTGAGATCCACTGTTGCCGCATGCATAGGTAAAATGGACATGAACATTCTCTCTCTTTGTTAAGCTTTATTCCATTATTAAGTTCTTAACATATTTACTTTTTAACTGCACAGAATTTTTTTTGCACTAGTTTCTTACTGAATAAAACTATTTGGAAAATAGTTCATCTTTATTATTGGCTCCCAATTTATGCTGCAGAGTGCCCAGTTGTTATGAAATCACCCATTTGTTATTGTACAATGTGACAACTCATAGGATCAGTCACAAACAGTGTAATAATCATAAATGTACTATCACTGCAAAATTAATAGGTGCAATAACTGTGTTATATTCATAGATCTGCACGACATCACACAATTCCTAACAAGCCTCAAAACAGCAGACTAGATAGAGCACAGTATGCCACAATACATTATTGTGGCTCACGGTTAAAATGCACTTTCAAACTCTCTCTGAGCTGTATAGCTCTGCCCTTAGCTACAACAGCCCGTGTCTGGCTGTTCAAACTCAGCAGACAGCCACTCCACTTCTGCACTCCATCCGGGCAGAAACATTCCTTCTTTGCTTCAGTTATTATGCAGGACACAGCAGGCAGCTAACCATGCTTTTCTCACTGAGATCCAACCTTGTGAGGAACCACCACCAGCATCCGTCCCTTCAATCTACCAAAAGTGCATTCAACTGTCATTCTGCACCAGCTGAGCCAGAGCTGAATCTTTCCTTGGTACTCTCCGGGGGAATGTATGGCTTCATGAGCCAGGGGAGCAAGGGGTAGGCTGGGTCTCCCAGGATCACCACTGGCATTTTAGCATCATCAACAGTAATCTGCCAGTTGGGAAAGAAAAGTCCCTGCTTGCAGCTTTCAGAACAGTCCTGGGTTCTTAAAAATGCAACCATCCTGCACCTTCCCTGACCAGCCAACATTGATGTTGGTGAAGTGCCTCCGGTGACCCATCAGTGCTTGCATAACCATAAAAAAATAGCCCCTTCTGTTGATGTACTCTGTGGCAAGGTGGTCTGGTGCTAAAATAGGGGTGTGTGCTGTCGATTCCTACACCGCAGTTCAGGAACTCCGTGGCTGCAAATCCATTAATTATATCCTGCAGATTGCCGAGAGTCACAGTCCTGCACAGCAGGAGACTATTAATAGCTCTGAACACTTGCATGACAACAGCCCTCACAACAGCTTTTTTGACTTCAAAATGATTTCCCACTGACCAGTAGCAATCTGTCATTGCACAATACCACAATGCCACCACCACTCCCTTCTCTACTGTCCGTGCCGTTCTCATTTTCGTATCCCTACACTGGAGGGGTGGATGAGCTCGGCACACTCAGCCAGGAATGTGGCCTTGCACATCTGAAAGTTCTGCAGCCGCTGCTCATCATCCCAAACCTGTATTACAATGTGATCCCATCAGTCAACACTCATTTCTCGGGCCCAAAAGCAGCACTCCACCATTCGCAACTGCACTGCGAACAGCACCACCAACGCTGAGTTGGTTCTCACTATATCCCACAGTGATCTGCCAAAGAAATTGTCACATTCCCCGCTGATTCAGTTCCTCTTGTGGCTCCACAACTACCAGATTGAGTGTCCTGGGCTTGCAACACTTACGGCAATAGCGCAGAAACGTACAGGCTCCATGCTTCTGTCAGAGAAGGCAGACAGTGAGGAGCACTGCATGGGTTCATAGGATTTTTTTTTAAAGGGTGTGAAAATTATGGGATATAGATGACATTATGGGATGGAAACAGATGCACACTGGGAAGTTGATCCCTTGCTCCCAATCACCTTGTGTAACACATTTCTACTCCACCATGCATTGCCAAAACTTCCCAAAATAGTGTGTGCTGAACACTGGGATACCTACCCATGGTGCACCACACTGTGCATCGACACTAGCACTTTTGGTGAGTATGAGCAGCACAGATGCAAGGAGCCAAGAATGCATGTGCACAAGCGATATGCTAACTGCAATGGCTTCATGCCGGCGTAACTTGCTTGGACCCAAGTTTATAGCGTAGACATGGCCTCAGAAGAAAAATCAAGTTATGGAGGATAATGAGCCCATTACCTGCTCTTCCTCAATCAGCAAGAACCATCAGTAATTTATTAAGGGTCAGATTCCGATACCCTTGGGAAAAAAAACTCAAACATCAAAATCTGGGCCTTAATTATCTTGCACTTTTCTAAATTCTATCTTTTCATAAAGAGAAATAAAATACAGTTACCTGTAATAACTGAACCACATTTGGTGTTTTATTGAACATCTCCTGGAGCTGGTGTAGGATGGTATTGTGACAGTTACTGCAACCTGAATTTGGGCCAACTGTTCCTAATGAAATGTGGAATTTTTGATGTATAGAATTCCACTGAATACTGATCTACAACACCAAGAAAACAAGAAATCTTAGCAATTGAATAAAACTAGATCAGATTGCAAGTTGTGAATCAGAAACTGAAAATTACACATACATAAATATGAAAGTAATTGAAGCCAAAATGTCATGAAGAAAGTTAGCATAGCTTTCCACAAAAGTGGTGGGGTTGGATTTTTTGTTTTTTGTTAAGTTTATCTAGGAAATCCCCAGGAGAATAATTAGCAAGAGATGGGGGGAAAAAGGCAACTATAGAAAGAAATTAGGCTATTTCCTTAGCGTGTTATTCAGAAACCAGAAGCCTCATTTGACCAAAAAGGGTGAGTTAAGGGAACTGGACTTGAGCACTTGATACTTCAATATCTACAAAACGGATGTATTGGTGAGGCTGGATGCGTCTCAACTACAACACATTGAGACGCTATGATGGGTCAGGCCAATGCGTAATGGCAATGTTATGCAAAATCCAGTGTGCTATTCGTGCTATTTATGGAAAGTAACTAACCATTACAATACAGGTTCTACATGTGCAAAAAATGCTCTAAAAAACCCAGGTTAAAGAGAGCCATGATAGGTCCATGTGGCATTGAAACAGTCCACAGTAAAATGGGGAAATGTTTCATATGACTCCTTTTTAGATTAAAAGTAGAAAAAACATTAAATTTCAGAAGTTTTGTCAGAGACTTCATTTTATTTTTTTTAAGACAGCATTCCATCCATAACGGTCCTCCTGGTATTTAACAACATACCAATTATGCAAATATCTAGGCATCCAGCAAGTTAATGATGGTCTGCATCTATTACTTATAGTTTCCCTGCTTTTGTTAATATGAATTTACTGTTATTTTAATAAGGTGGAGGGCTTTTTGCTTAAGTTCCAAAAGCTCTGAACCTGTATAGTTTGTTTTCAAATGTAGCTTTAGAATTGTACTAAGAGAGTTACTTACTGAGCTTCCCTTGGTAGTTCCATAACAAAGGATAAGCTTGCGGTAGTTATAGACACGAACCTCAGAGAAAATATTTAGGTGGTTGGGTATTTCTTTTGAGGAAGGGGAAAAAATAAAAAGGTAGAGTGAGAAAGCTTACATATTTATATAAGATGCACCAAAAGTGTAAAAGGAAAGGAAAAAGGAGAATATTTTTGTACCTGGCAAAGATCGTGCAAACTCCAGCACACATTCATATAGTCGAGCAATACTGTTCCAATCATTAAGGAACATCTCAACAACTTTTCGACCTCCAACTGGTTCAGACAATTGGTTTTCGTAAGTCAGGTAGACATGACGTGTTGGTCCTGCAGCGTCAATAATGATTAGCATTTGACAGAGAACATGGTAAAGAGAAAGGAGTTAAATCTGCAAAATATTTCTGCAAAACTAACCTTGCTCCCTGGAAGATGTGCTGTTAAGTGGACAGTTCGCAAATATCAGCTCAGCCACCCATGTGCGGTTATTTCTACCTTGCAATCGGAAAGTGCAATCAAGGAGAGACCGGTCCAGAGCCTTCTGGGTTTCTTCACTTGTACCTTTACATGGAGGAATTCTGTCCATGAAGAAAAGAGTGCACAATTGTACACATTACAGTTCCATGAGTGCATAATATAGAATACATGTTCAAATATTTTCCAGAAAAACATTTAAATAACTTTACTTGAAAGAAAAGATGCTCTGCAGAACAATGAATGGAAGAGAACTGGGACTGGAGAAATGAAGCCAGGTATTTTATTCCTTTCAAGAACTGTATTGAACTATGAAATGCCAGTCTTACAATGCAAGTAAATCATAAAAAAATGCTACAAAATATTGTTAAATGAGGAGAAGATCAGCCTCAGATAGATCTACAATCAAACCTGTTAAAATAATTCCTCTGAAAGGAGCTCAATTCTGCCCTTCTGGCTAAAGTAGAACTTTACTGATGAGAGGCTTCTATAGAGAAAGTAGTTAAATAAGGTCTTTGTAGGAGTCTAGTGTCAACTTTGATCTTTTACTACCCAGGCCTCAAACTGGGATCCAGTTTCCCTTTTAAAATAAGTCTTCATTCTAAAAATCAATACAACAAACTTGGCTAATATTTTAATTCCCAAAAATATATTCATACACCAAATAGTGATGAGCAAAATCAGAGAAATCCCTAGAGCAGTAGTTCCCAAACTGTGGATCACAACCCTCATATGGGATCATCAGAAGATGGGGTCACAGTGATCCCTATTGTGAGGAGGATGCCATTTTGCTCCACACAGCATGACTTTGAGCATAGGGTTGCCAGGCGTCCCGTTTTCGACCGGACCACCTCTTTGGGCTCCCAAGCTAAAAAGACTTCATTAAAATGGCATCATGCTGGTAAAAAGTTTGGGAACCCCTCTCCTAGAGGAATTCTAAGTTGATGTAACTTGCACCTTCTTTCCAACACTTGGAAAGTTAAAAGTTGTTAAAAGTTCACATTCCCTCTACAGATCTTCTTTCAGATTTGTTTAGACTTCATACATCCCTTTGAAACATGGAATATGGAGTGTAAGGGCTTGTATATACAGTTGTGTACTGCTTTAACTACAGCTGTTTCTAAATCAGTAGTTAAAGCAACACAACGTTAGGGTAGACATAGTTATACCAGTATAAAGGTGCTTTATCAGTAGAGTTTATTTTCATTACCGAAATATGAAAAGGTTACATTATATTATACAAGAGGATTTTTTAAGATGGATATAAATCCTCTTGACTCAGGGTACAAGCTAGGCAATAAATGAGGGGGCTTAGGAAGAAACTTCCTCTACAAGCAGTTTCTCTCTTCAGGATTCCTCTAAAACATTGGCCACTGTGGGAGACAGAACACTGAACCACATGCACCAATGGTCTGATCCAGCATGGCAATTCCTACATTACCAGCTTAAGCAATGACTACATCAGAGAACTCTCCTCATGAGTTATCACTACAGAGGTCACCTGGAGTTGCCTGAACCAGCTGTCTCTAGATATTAGGATCTGGGCCTATTGATGAGTATTCTCGGTGAAAAGCCCTCAGATCAGGAATTAGTTTCCTTCCACTGGTCCATTAGAGCCCAAGTCTGTTGATCTTCAGAACACAATACCAGGGACTCTTGTTAAAGCATTCAAGTTTTTGCCTGAGGACAAGTGATTTGAGATGTGGGGAAATAAAAATTGCTGGCTTCTACAGAACATCTCTTTTCTTTCACTTATTGAAAAAAGTTTAAAATTATGTTAATTTCAGGTGTGCCAAAATACAAGAAAGGGCACACTTCAAATCTACAAAAATAAACGAAGAAGGAAGTACAGTTCAAGAAAACCAGATACTGCTATATTAAAGCCTTCACCTGGCAGAAGGATGAGAAGGAAGCTGGTAAGAACTATAGGCTGGATGTATTAGTATAATTCAAATTCCTGGAGAGAGGTACTGTGAAATCTCCCAAGCCAAGGTTCTAACCTCCCGATTGCTAAGAGATCCACAGGGAACCTGGAGGACAGGCTAGTAGTAGAATCGCAATTCCTGCCAAGGATGGTAGCAGGAGATGCTAGGTTAGGAAGCCATCTTTGGCTGGAACAAGGACGGACAGATCTTGGCTATGATTTTATCACTGAGGTCACGGAATCCTTGACCTCTAGAGACCTCCGTGACTTGAGCCTGTGGTGCCAGGGAGCTGCAAGGTCCCTCTGCCACCCGTGGTGGCTGGGAACTGCAAGCTCCGGGCCGCCGCCCGCGCGCTCTGGGCCACCGTGGGAGGTGGAGATGCCCCAACCAGAGAGCCACAGGAGGTGGAGGAACCCAACAGTTCCGAGCCAAGGGCAGTGTGGGGACCCTGCAGCTCCCCATTTTGCCATAAAAGTCAGGGATAGGTCATGAGCCTCTGAATTTTTCGTTATTGCCCATGACTTTTACTAAAAATACATGACAGAATCTTAGCCTTACTTATAGCTGCTGTGCATTTGTCATGTTTGGAAGAGACAGAGACCATGCCCCTAAGCTGCTCAATTCTCATCTGTGAGCAGACACCAGAACTGGCTGTTCCAACAATAAAGGGCAATATATTATTTTCCTACTCTTCCCCTCCCCACCACAGGCCACATTACCTTAAACGACTGGGGGTGTAAAATAAGCCATTGTTTAAAACGAAAATGCTTTTCAAAGTTTAGTGTTGCAAGGTGTCAAACTCTTTAAATGCTCCTTTTTCCTAATACTGTTCACGTACTTGATAAAATGAAGTGTATAACAATATCTTACTTTAATAAACGTATAGCATGGCTGAAGCCATCTCCTTCTACCTGTACTCCTTGGTGTGGAATCTCCATATTAGACAACTAAAGAAAAAGGAAGATTTCATTAAGTTATAACAAACAAATTCATGTGTGCACTTTCCCAAAGTGTGTATCTTGCTACAAGTGACAGTTTCACATTCTGAGCATGGAAAATTGAGAACACAGGGGGCCACGCTACAATCTCGTCTCCCCTTGACATCCCACTATCTCCCCTTTTCTCTCTTCAGTGTCTCCTGTCCCCTTTCCCTCTCCAGAGCCTCAGTTGTGGCAGGGAGTCACAGCTGCAGCTGGAGTAGGAGGACCATGCTCTAAAGCACTCAGTTGGCCCATGCAAACAGATTCCTGACATTTAGATGGAAGGCAGAGAGGACTAGAGAAAGAGCAGTATGCAGGCATGTCAGAAGACATGTTAGCACATGCCCCCAAATATAGATCAATCAGTTTATACAAAGAAATTCCAGGAAAATTTTAATCTCATAATACTTACCTCCATACGAAGTCCTATAAATGGCATATTTGTATCGCACATTGCTACAAGATGAGCTAGGACTTTATTGAAGGCACACATTTCTCCAGACCGTTTCAGTTTCTTAGATTCTACAGAACACGGATCACCAGACAACTAGAATTCAAACAAACAGAGAAAGATGATATGTACTAGCCCGTTTGGAATAAAAACGGTCACCCTTCAAAAATGTGATAATGCAGAACAAAACCTTGATCAGCTGATATGTTTTAAATGAAATACTCATTGGGCACATATAGTTACTCTTAAGGATTAGAGAACTCAATCGGGTTCGTTTAACACCATTCTATAATTTATCACAAAATTTAGTGTTTAACACACTTTCCAACCTTCCTTGTATAAACTAGTTTACTGTGTCCACACACAGTACTCCCCCCAAAATATTATGGGTCAACCTGAAGTACCTTTCCACATAGTGACTAGACCAACTCCTCAAATTAGGGGTTTTGGAACTTGCAATCTACATTACCTTACAATCCTTTAAATTCCCTCTGAATACTCATTTAAGCCACAAGACTTTAACAAACCTCCTACTTTGTTTAAAAAAAAAAGTTTCACTGTATCATTGAAATATATTTGAAATACACTAGCTTTTGCTCAATAATCACAGCATCTTATTGATGCTGCCTCATTCTTTCCCCTATCCCTTCTCACTGTCCAGTCACAGCCTCCTCATTGCATTATATCTGAAGTTAGTTTGTAACAAAGGAGCTCCCTGTGCAAACATCAGCAGACGACACTAGGGAACTGCAGCAAAAATATAAAACACAATCCTATAAACAAGCCCTTTAAAACATACAAGACTGTATACTTTTGTAAAACAGGACACTGATAATGCATAAACATATCTGATATTTTGGAAACTAGAAAGGCTCCAGAACTGTCAAAATTATGTAGCATAGACAAGGATCTAGTTAAGAAGAAAAGAAAAAGAACCCCCCACACAAACAAGAGAGTTACTTAAAAACAACCAGGAATTATCACAATCATCCTGTTTATTTTTTTAATGAAATACAAAGTCACACTTAAAACATACACTTTACATATTTTTTAAACATTAGGTCCAAGAACACTCCACACTTAGGGGTATGTCTACACTACAATTAGACATCTGCAGCTGGTCCATGCTAGCTGACTCAGGCTCGCGGGGCTCAAGCTAAGCGGCTGTTTAATTGAAGTGTAGATGCTCAGGCTGGAGCCTGGGCCCTAGGACTCTGAAGCGGGAGGGTCCCAGAGCTCCAGCTGCAGCCCAAACATCTATACCACAGTTAAACAACCCTATAGCCCGAACCAAAGTCAGCTGGCACAGGCCAACCACAGGTGTCTAACTGCAGTGTAGACATACCCATAGTCACATAGGACTGGGAGCTGAAAATTAATTTTCTAGATCTTGACCCTGCAGTGAGCACAACACAGACAGGCTCCTTGCAGGGGTCTCAGTGATGACTTCAGCAGGACTTTGCCATGCAGATCTCATTGTAGGATTAAAGTTTTAAAGTTTCCATACCAAGAAATGGTATAGATGATCTTGATAGCACAAAGCTGCCAAGTTCAAAACTGACAAAGAGCCCTTTAACTTTATTACCTTTCATACAGTCATCACATTTTTAATTCGAAAATTTACACTATACAACTCCATCACGTGAACTCAAAGTTCTTTCCATCTATTCACCATTTCTTGTAAAATATCTCCCTAAAAAACCTTCTACATATATTCAATCCATGATAACACCAGGCAGAATAGGCAAAGACTACTTAAAAAGGTAAATGGTTAAAACTATACATGCAAAAGCAAAATTTCAGGGTTACTAGACTCTAGTGATTAAAAACAGATCAACTATTTGAGTATCAGAGTCAGGTTTAATTAAGTTACTATTACGATTCTAATATAACAAATTAATGTTGCCTTGGTCTAAAATCTACTTTATTTAAAAATAAATATGTAAGCCCAGGTTGTCAAAACTAGTAATAGTAGTAAAGTCAGAACAACTCAAGATCCCTAATCTGTTTGTATAGCTGCTAAAACAAGGGAAGACCATACACAGCGAAAGGGTATTTGACTAAAGTCTCATCTACAAATGGATCTTATTATGGAATAAGGTAGGGTGTGTATTTAAAGCACAATAACTTTTCTGGAATAACTTTACTGCAGAGTAGCTTATTACACAATAGCCATTCTGCTTCATTTCCCCATGTAGACAAGCCCCAATTGTTGTGAGATGTAAGCGACACAACATTTCAAATATGCCTTTAGTAAAGCTGGCAGCGAGCCCCACAAGCTGCATTTAGCTTTGAACTGGAACAAATTAATCTTTTAGGTACTTATAATTCACCTACAACCAGACACTAGTCACAGTCTGAGGGCAAACACAGGTTTAATGTCTGTTTCCATATGGAAGGTACAAACCTTGCGCTTGGTACCGCCTTTTGCGTGTTTTCCACTTTTTGTGTCTAGTACCAACTCCTCTATGTTTGGTTTGAATTGCTGTAGTAAAAGTGCAGTAGCAGGGCTGTCATCTCCCTCAGGACAGCTCACAGAGAGAAAATGATTCTTGTACTCCAGTTCTGTGGGGTTGCCAGGAACTTCAAACATCTCTACCACCTATATTTAAAAGCAAAACATTCATTTGGAGAAGAACCTTGACAAAAAATTAAAAAAAAAAAATCATTTAACTATATTAGTTTTTTTTCCTTTTCCAAAACTATTTTGTCTCTTTCTAAAAACATTATATTTGAGTAGGGAAAGAACTCAGGAAGAGAAGGGAGACCAGCCTGCTAGGAAATAAAAAGAAAGCTAGAAGGCTTGTGGGGTAACAAAAAAGGATTACATTCACACAACCATATTGCTTAACAGACAGACCCTCGGAGCTAGAGAAATGGGACTAGACAGTTAAAGCAATCACCGGTAGCCAGTCTAACATGCTGTATTACCATTTAAAAAAAAAAAAAAAAAGGTGTTTGTTATGCTTTGTCTCCAAGCACAAAGTTCAGAAAAGTGTTTTCCAATTACTTACAATGTAGTACTGTGGAAGGCGAGTGAGTCTGATAAACAGTTTGTGCTTGGAAAGGTTTCCTACAGGATGGCTAGCATAATTAGCTAGCTGCAATGTTTCACTGGTTACCGTAGGTAGATGTTTTATAGACTGTTTGCATTGCTGCTGTCCAAGCCAAAACCTTGCATTAAAAAAAAAAAACAAAATAAACAAACATTAGTGCTTTGAGTTTTTATGTATTAGAATGCTCCAAAACAATAAGTCATACAGGGTCACTATCAAATTAAAAGTTATATACAAAGTGAGGTTAATGTAAAGTTAATTACCCTAGACCAATAGAATTTTAAAAATTAGATTTACTTGTCACTATTTATGTTTATATTTGTCTCCATCAGCTTAGGTAACGATAGGTTAGGTAACAATTTCATTATTTATAGTTCATTTCATGTTTAGATTTTTACTGCTGCCACACTTGGATTTCAGAGACTAGAGGGAAGTGTTCTTTCATTTAAGAACTATATTCAGTGAGATTTTAAAAGACTTTGCTGGAAACATTTCTGTAGGATTACACAATTAGAGAACACCTTAGAAAACCCTGCAGGTTTTAGTGAGTTCACAGTGCGGCCCCTTCGAACTTTACCATGACCCATTAAAGAAAATTTACTGAAGAAAAAAATTCTTCTTACTTCAGTGTTCTGGCAAGCCGTGTCACTACTTTTTAAACAGACATTGATACTGCACTATTCTGTTACTTTCTGGGTTTCTGCTATTTTCTAGCACAATTATATGAACCTGAAATTTCAGGGATGAAGGCAGCCTGACCTGCATAGAAAATATTACAGCACATTTATCCTAATATTCTGACTCCAATTCAGTTTTATATCTGATATACACACAATTGGCTTCTGATCACACAGGCAAGATACAAGTCACAGCTAGGTCTGAGAATGAGCCAGAGATATAGAGTTTGATTTTCAGATGTACTGAGCATCCAGTTTCTGTGGTCTCCAGCTGTAGTTTTGGGTGCTTGGAACCTCTGCAAGTCAGGATAATAATGCCCAAAAGTAAGCCTGCCATGTCCTAATGGCTGTTTTAGAATAGAGCAGAGCTGCCTCAAGGATTGCAATGCTATCTTGGCCTTCAGTTACAGACCACAATTTGTAACACAGGAATGTTGATAATTTCCCAGGGTGCCAATAGAGTATGACTCTTACAGTAGCGTGCTGGGATTTTGTAGAGCTTCAGGGCAGCAGGGGGAAGAGAAGATGGGATTTTGTTTTCACATGAGTTTAAATTGTATTTGTACTACTTGTTACAGTCAGGCTTGGGAGGCTCTAGGGACATAAGGGCATATATTTATTGAGTTAATATATTATTTGCTTAAAATTATTAGGTGCCGCAATCTTAGGGCTTCAGAGGACATCTAAATCTGCAAGTTAGAACATACCTGAATGGTATAAACAGATCAAAACTTAAGTGCTAAAATAACTGGATAATAAGTGGAATGCATTATGCTGACAATGGGCAACTCCTGTTGCTTCCTCTGCTGCTACAAAGGGGAGATGTTTTTTGCAGCAGAACCAGTAACATTCAACTGTGTAAGAACGTGGGAGAAGGGAAACAGGATTTGGGGACACTGTGCATGTCTGCATGCATGGTGAATTTTTGACCCTAATGAAGTCAGTAGGAGTTGGCATAGACTTCAGATGAGACAAGATTTCACCCATGCAGTGTTGCGAAGGCCAACTACAAAGGAGCTCCCTGTGCAAACTCACGTGGGGAGGGATTTTCAGACAGAGTGGGATAAAAGCAGGCTAGGAAAGGGCTATAGAGTCTACTCTAGCAGAGGGAAGAGGAGATAGCCAGCATCCTAACTTACTTGCGATAGGGGAAGGATACGTCTCCCACAATGCTAAAGAACTTATTCTTATAATTCATAATATGCAAGTTAAATGAATAATACCAAGATCACTTACTTGAGCTGTTGAAGCCAAGGGATAATGCGTTTCATGTCATCATTGACTGACTTCTCTATGTCATCCAGTGTCAGCTGGTCTATAAAAATGTAAATATTTAAGTGAGCAAAAAGTTTAACTTCTACTTTGTAAATAGTGAAATTTGGACCTCTGAGTAAGAGACAACTTCTTGTATTTCTGTCTAATTTGATACACATATCCGCATTTTTGTATATATACACACTTAAAAGTGAGCAATAACTCTTGAAATACTACCCCAGCACAAAAAATTAGTTATACTGTTCTGAAAAACTAACTTATTTCCACTTTTCCTCATACAATTTGAAACTTAAGTCACCGAACCTGTTAGCCACGCTGAATACACACATACAGGAGAAGAATCTTAAAACCTGTTAGGTCACACCAGTTGTTTACACAGAACTCTAAATAAAATGTGCATTAAATCACTCCATCCAATAAAAGCACCATCCAATCATGATGAATCATACAAAACATGCAATTTAAACAAAGCCTAACTATTTAGTATGTATTGTAAAAGGATTAAGTATTCAAAATATCTTAAATTAATTGCAAATCCAGTCACATTAAGGATTTGTAAATTTATATACCTAATTTTAGACCAAGACTGCAACATTCACTCGTGTAAGCCTTATTCATCTACATAGTTCCATGGAGTCAGTGGAATCACTCACATGAAGTTTACTCATATAAAGGAAGCAAGATTAGAGCCTTTATGAAGTATTAAGTATGACCTATTTCACCTACTTACCAATTCCATAAAGCATTAGTTGAAACATTCCAGAATGAAGATCTACAAAAATGTGAAGACATTCTGATCGACCACATGGCTCCAAAATTGGAATAACAAGAGTTGGAAGAGCCGTCTCAATAAATGCTAAATAAAAATTAAAATTACTATGTTGCACATGACATTCTGATCCATTTAATTAAACAATGGCCCATCACAGTCAATCAAACCTAGGGTCCTAATCCTGCCAGTCCATACCAGTAATCCTCACTTGTAAGTACTCCCATCAAATTCAGCAGGACTATTTGCACATTTACCTCATTTCTCATGCAAGTAAGGAGTTGCAAGAAAAAGGCCCCTATGTTGAAACAAGGTTAATGCTGGAAAAGCAGCCAGAAAAGCATTTTATAGTTAAGGGAGAATGGTCAAATCCCTAACACCTACTAATAACAGGATGCATAAAGAACACTGAAGACCCTATCCAACTGCTATCAGTTTCAATAGGAGTTGGATCAGACCTAAGTGCTCAGTCCAAAGGCTACTGAAGTCAGTGAAAGGACTTATTTCTTTTGAATACAACAAGTTTCAGACTAGAAGACTTCAGCCCCTCCATCCAAAACATAATGCACTACAAATTTTAGCTTCTGTGCTATATGTAAAATTAGATATCTGCTGGGAACACGTTAAGTACGTAAACTTTCCAAAAAGAAAAGGAGTACTTGTGGCACCTTAGAGACTAACAAATTTATTTTGAGCATAAGCTTTCGTGAAAGCTTATGCTCAAATAAATTTGTTAGTCTCTAACGTGCCACAAGTACTCCTTTTCTTTTTGCGAATACAGACTAACACGGCTGCTACTCTGAAACTTTCCAAAGCAGCTATCAATGTATGATGACTTGAAACCATATCTTGCTGCTTGTGAATACATTTTATTTTTTTTAAAAACTTAAGCTAAAAGAAGCACTGAGAAACAAGGAACTGAGAAATGAGGGGGACAAAGATGACAAAACCATTTACAATAAAAGAAATAAGATTAAATGTAGAAGTCATGACAAACACACATACAATTGTCATTAACATTGTAGCTTTTAAGGATGGCTTTCAGCTCCTGAAGTTTCTGATGAGATCTCGCATGCACGCTGTCTATTAAGAGTTTTTCTATTGATAAGTGGTCAATCTGTAGAAATAAAATTACAAGAGCAAGTTTAAAAAAATCTAGGTACTATGAGAGGAACTTGTAATACATTTGAATAAGACTTCCTAACTTTACAAGTGAACATTTTAAATTGGTTTACTGTACTATTCTCGGTGAACCTTAATACACCATAAATTTGTACCCACAACTGAAATATGTCTGGCCAACATCAAAATAACCTTAGCTCTGCCCCTAGAGCAGCAACTTAACACTGAAGGATAATTGGGGGAGAGACAACTAGAAGAACTTACAGCTTGTCTGCAGAGAAAAGATTCAAAAGTTATACTGGTATAACTGCTCATGTGAAAACACTTTATTTTGGAGTAAGAGTGGCTTTTTTTGGCTTAGCTTAAACCATTTCCAAAAAGACAGAAGCTAACCTGAAAAATGTCCTCTTTATACCAGAATAAAAGTGTGTCTACTCAGGGTTACATCAATATAACTATAGTGGTTTAAATTCACACTTTTGCTAATACTATAGCATGCAAGACAAGCTCTCAGAAACAAATCTTACCCATCCATAACAAAGGGTTTCAACTCAGTGACCAATAGCAGTGGAACTCCTTCCTGATAATCATATATTGGATGACTCCAGTTTCTTGTATAATATTTGTTGTGGTTTTTGTATGGTTGTAGAATAGCCCGCTTAGACAAACAGCTTACTTCAAGTCATCATTCCCCATTAAGACTCCATAGATTCATCTGTCTTAAGATTTTTGTTTTGTTTAGGCCCTTATTACTATGATGTCTTACTGTCAATCTACCCAATGTGATTATTATGCAATTAACAATAAATACAGAGGGAGTCCATAACTATGCATACAAGGTGTCTAGGCTCAGACCACCAAGTTATAACAGTGAGATGAAATGAGCCAGTGTGTGGTAAGTCATGAACTGAAAATGGCTTCACACATACCTCTATAAACTGCAGTCTTGTTTTAGGAAGGGTGCTCAAACACATGCTTGAGTTCCACTGATGTCAGTGGGACTTACACACATGTTGAAAATTAAGCATGTGCTTTTCTGACTTGGGGCCTGGATAATTACACCGTAAACTTCCTGTATCTGTTATGAAGTAAGCCGGAAAGTGGGAGGAAGGTCATGGTACAGTTACTACATCAGTGGCTATCAGCCAACTGTTGTCCAAACTTCTTAAAAGACTGCGGGGTGCAGAGTCCTTCATCCTTACAATGAAAGGGTTGACAGGATCAAGCCTTAGGTATGAAGAGAACAAAGAATGGAAGATCGGGGCTAGTGTTACTTCTATAGAGGCAGAGTTAAGGTTTGTTTTGTGCTGTAAAGATTTCCCACTGTAAGGATGTTCATGATGGTTTGAGAATCATAACTAACCTTAGTTAACTATTTCTATTGCTTACTTTTTATGGTAAGCACTGGTATCAGCATGTCACAATCTGACTTGACAAGGAAATTACAAAAGACTTAATTACTTAAAAACGCAGGACAACAGAGATTTGTTTTGCCAAACTTAACAAAGACCATGTCAATGGAAGTTACCAAAGTAAATATCGCACCCAAATAGGAATGAGTGTTATAGTTATTTATTTCAGACCACTCTGACAATCCCCACATATTTTGTTAGTTTAAGATCAGAGGCATTAGTAGATTAAAGATTCAGTAAAACAGACGGGTGAGATTATCTACAGTTACTGTGCAGAATTAAGTTGTACATTTCTAAAAACTGAATATGTATTAAACTTTTAAGATAATACTTACAAATATAGGCCAAGGTTTTCAAACATGACTAGTAGTTTTGGGTGGCCAACTTGAGACACTCTGAAGAGGCCTATTTTCAGAGGGCGAGTATGTGGGAACTCCTGAAAATTAGGCCTTTCAGGATGTCTCAAGCTGGCCACACAAAATCACTAGTTACTTTTTAAACTCTTTGCCATAGTTTCTACCACCCCTTTGTGATACAGTAAGTGAGGCATTCAAAGATTACTATAAAATTTCTGAAATATCCTCTAGATTAGCAATTTGTGGAGGTCACAAAAGAAATGGCACCTAACAGAGAACAGAATTTGATGCTGAACTAGAGTCTGAACTCTTTAAATAGAATCTAGTAGTGAGACTATGTATCAACTCAATATAGTTATAAATGTTGATTTAGAAAACTAAATGCCTGCTGCAGCTGGAGAGCCTTACCTTCATGGCTCTTTCCATTAATTTGGAGTCACAAGCTGGCAGGGGAGGTTCATGGGAAATTTGCAAGGGTTTTGAGACATCACTCTCATCAATTTTAATGGTGACCTTGTGAAGAGATGCAGTTCCTGTTTTTCTCCCAACTACCTGTTGGCTTAAAATTTAAAAAATGCAATATTAAATAATTTTATATTTTAAAACATTCTAAAGGTTATTCTTGCTGAAGCACTCCAAGCCATGTGGTGATATTACAGCTAGCATAATCATAGTGAGGAGGAAGATGTTTCTTCAGTAGTCAATATTTGTTTACGAAAGCACTGCACAGAAAACAGTAAGCCAGTTGCGCTACATTAAAAGGGATTAGAAAAATAGTGATAAAATGAAATATTTAAACTGAGCACATAAATTAGCTTACAAGACTCACTACTTGCAAGATATCAAGTAAGATGTCAGATTAAAGCATATTAGATATATGAATCAAAACAGCATCAACAGTTACGCTAGCTAATATATGGCACCTAAATAAATGTGGTTCAATTTTCTGAGGTACTCAGCACCCACCATCCCCACCTAAGTCAATATGATGTGAAGGTGCTCAGCATTTCTGAAATTCAGACCACATATTTAGGTGATTAAATATGGTAGTTGAGGAGACCTAGCTTTCAAAATTCAAGTTTGAAAATTCTGGCTAAGTTTATTAATTACAAATACACCAACATTTAAGAGTTTTCTTGCATGTCTTTCAGCATAAATAAGTCCTTGAAATTATTTAACTTACTTCCAAACAGAGAGTGAGAGACACTTCCCTGCATGATATCGTTCCACTTGCACAAGGTCACCCCAACGTTCCCGAATCAGCATTAGTGTTTGTGAATGCAAAACTTCTAATTGAAGCGATAAGCAGAAGGAGTCTAATGAATGGAGTTAAGCAAATACAAACACCCTCTGTATGCTATACCAATTCACAGTAAGAAAACAGATCACCACAAATCTTTTCTATGGTCCTTTATAGATGCTTATTGCTTCCCCAAAACAGATAAACTAGCACCAAGTATTTATTTTGTACAGTGTCAAGTATTTCTCAAAGCTGTCTTTATCTAACTTCTTGCATAGCATCCTGTCTTAGAAAAGAGTACCCTAGAAGTTTAACTGCTTCAGATATTTGAAATCAGACTGCCTTTGGGTGAAGGGTGATTATTACAAAAAATGCAGTTCATAATGAAGTTGGTAGAAAAACTTACATTCTGTTGTTACACTACAAGCTTATCTTAAGAACGTTTTTATTTTTGCATAGAATCACTTGTTTCTTTGACAAGTATTTCACACTACCCAAATATTAATTTATCCCTTGTGTGAACAAAGTCAATGTAATGACTTGTGCATAAATTATTTTCCACTTTACTGTCCACAGTTTGTAGACTTTTGTTGCACCTATTAGTCAATAAAGATTGTTGGCTACTGCACCTTGAAAGTCAGCATTTTATTCTAGATCATTTGCCACATGTAGCTACCCAAGTGTTGTAGGGGTAAACAGTTTAGTACACAAAGCTACCCATCCTGTTTGCTTCCAGGTGACCTGAACAATCAAGTGAATGACACAATCCAGGTAAGTATTAGACACTGCTTCTTGCAATGAATCTTTCCTGCTGGACCATGAGAATAACCCCAAAGACCATTTCCTCTACGCTAATGGGCATTATCCTGGAGCTTAACAGCATTTATGTTCTCTTTTGAGTTCTAATCACTAGATGGTGAGGCTATTACATCATTCTACTAAAAAGCAATCTTTGAAAGGATACGTAGGCAGCTGTACATGTCCTGAAGCGGTTTCTCATCAGCAAAGAGTCGAGACTGAACCAACTGATGAATAAAGCTGATCTGCATACTATGAACCAAAGCTCGACCATCTTCCATGAATTAAAAATAGTTCATATTAGAGATCTAGACATCAAGTCATTTTAGGAAAAGACTACCACACTGAAGAGCTTCCAAAAGATTAAAAGATATTTAGCAACTTAGGTTCTACTGAAAAGAAACAGTTTTCTCACTATATTTGGGGAAATTCCATTGAGACTGTACCCCTAAAGGTACAAAGTACACAGAGCAAGGTGGTGAAAAACTGGACAATATGTATGATTTATCCATATCAAGTTGGTGGAGTGCAAACATAGGCTGTACAATTAGTTTTAATGCTGATTAATAAAACACCATTTTCAGAGCAGCTCCCCAGATCAACATTAAGAACGTAAAAATAAAAGACTTTTGATGTTACCTCCAGTCTCTTTGTCCTCAACCAGAATTTCCAGTTTGAGGAGGCGCCATGGAACATCAGGGTCATCTCCCATCACTGTCAAGGTAGCTTCAAACTCCCCCTCAACTCGAAATTTCACACGGCCATTAGCTAGGAGAAAGTTCAAGCTAGGTTTTTTTTTTTTTTTTTTATGCTCAGCATGCTAAACAGGCCCTCACACTTTAAAGTGCAAGAAGACTCCCAATATAAAACAAAATTAATCTTTTATGATCCCTAGTCTGCTACATGCATTTCTACAAAAATTTAGTCAACTATTAATGTTTATGAAAGCAGAAATACCAGCCAGCACAGTGTGGGCACATCCCATGTAAATTTCCTTAAACAGTATTACTTTAGTCAAGACTTGTAACACACCTGCCAGTTCAGTATAGATTATCTCCTGAGCAGCCTGCAGACAATGAATCACATGAAAAAAATATTTAACAGGTAGTTTAACATTTCCAGAAAAGAAAGGCTAATGAACTACTTCACCAATCACTAAGAGTGCATCTTCACTTATGGAAACTATACCAGAACACCCCTCTACTGTAGATACAGCCTACTCTGATAGAAGAAGTTTTTCCTGTCAGTGCAGAAACACCGCTTCCCTGAATAACATAGCTGTGTCTGCACTGGTCTGAACAATTGTTTTTTCACACCCTTACTGACATGGCTATGCCAATAACACCATTCATTGTAGACCAAGCCTGAAATTCTAGCCTTATCTTTTTATTCTTTAATGCACACAAGTGTACAAAGTGCCCCGTGCGTGCCCCCAAGTGACAGTTCAAGCATTTACAAATTTGTGAACAAGACACCCAACTTTAGTAGAAGTAATGCACCTTGATGAAGGCTACCCATACCAAGTTTGACCTTTTATAGCTCCATCCGCAGGTGAGAGAGATTCTGACATACACACAAGCAAGGCTATTTAGGCCATCTATCTGTCTTAAATATTTATTCCAAGAACACCTTTGTGAGCAGTATTATCTCTACTTTAGATAGGGAACCAAGGCACAGAAGACTGACTTGCCCAAGGTCCAAAGGAAGTCTATCGTGGAACAGGGAATTGAACCCAAATCTCAGATTAGCACCATAGCCACTGGACCATCCTTCCACTCAAGGGCCACTGCAATCATGTGACTAAGTATGCCATACGATTATATAACTTGCCGTTCTTTTACAAAGACCACAATGGGTAAAATTTTCAAAAGGAACAGAGTCACTTAAGTACTTTTGAAATTTTTACCGAATACTACACATTTAGACAGAGTAACTGACAAATCCAGAAAATTCAAAGATTAAAAACCCAAGTCAGTTACCCTGCCTAGAGAAAAATGGATCCAATACTGAAGTTTCAATGACTTCATATTTACTATTACATGCATTAATGGACAATTTTAAATGCAAAACCCTAGTTGCTAAAATCAGGTTTTTAGTTAAAAATGGGAAAATGAGCCACAGGAAATGAGGGTGGGAAGAAACAGAAAGGAGAGGCCATTTTGTCTACCAAACATCAGTAGGGGAGGACACAGAGTAGAAGCAGACCCCTGATCAGTAGAAACTATGCAGAAATATAAAAAACAATGGCTCATGAAACCAATGCTACAGTCAAAACAGAAGAGCAACCTTTCCTTCTGTTGTCAAAGTAGGGCTTTTTGGAGATTTGTACGGTGGGTTTAAATAAGATTATATGGCTCCCAATTCTTTCAGGCTGTGGGATGTATGTACGCTAATGTCACATAGGGGCAGGGTTTCAACCTTTTTAGATGCTTAGAAACTTTTTCCCAGTCATGTTTTAGTTAAAAGTCTAAAATCACTATTTTATTTAGCCTGAAACAATTGAGTCTTTAAAAGTAACTTCAGGTCCTTACCAACTGTAAGGTTCGCCAACTGTGGAGGAAGATCTGTAGTCACCAGTCGATGTCGAAGAATCTGGTTTAGCTGATGAAGTGTGGTTTGCTTTTCATTTTTTGTTATTGGGTCAGGAGGAATTATTTTATCCTGTTAAGGTAAGTATCAACATGTCTATATCTCTCAAACCGAAGTAAAACCACTACTAAATAAATTAACTTTCATAAATGATAGAGAAGACTAAGACTGGAAGTCTGAAAGTAGAATAGGAGGCAGTATTTATACTTAAGCAGGTAGTTTTAAAACATGCATTCTATATAGCCTCTTGAATTTGCCTTCCAGTGAACTGGATTGTGCCCTAGACAAATCACCTTATATTTAGGAAGAAATCACTAAACTCAGTCCACTTTAGACTATTCCAGACCTTGTACATCAAGTTGCCTTAGTATTCTTAAATGATATTGCTACAAACATGAAGGCTGATAGTCAGATTTTTATATTTAAAAGAAAAATAATCTAAAGGTCTATGATCTTACATGACTTCAGAAAAGCGTGCTTAACTAGAATGCAAGCTAAACAAGGAAATTACAAATCAGTATTAAAGATAGCTGAAGGTCCATGGATCTCTAGATACAAAAAAGGCAGCTGTTTAATCCTGGAGGGATACTATAATAGCATGTATTAAGAGGATCATAGCTACAACCAGAGACAGTGTGAGCAGCAGATTTCAATCTCATTTTAGGTTAGTTGTATATTTTTCTGGGGTTTTGGTTTAGCGTGTGCAAATACTAATAAATGACAAATAAAAAAGGAAAAAGGTTTGTTACTATGTTGGGTCCTAGAGCAGAAGTAGTCTAGCAAGATAGAATCCTTGATAGGGAAAAGTTAGCTTGTTAATAAGAAATATTCTAAACAAAAACAAGTTAGAATTTTGCACATTTTATAATTAATTCTGTATTAGCATGCACTTTAAAGAGAAATATGTACTTTATCTGCAGTAATTACAGGAGGAGAAAGATGTTTGACACTGTTAGTTTCACTAATTTGTGTTTGTTACCTGATAAGATATTTTAGGAGGGATCTTTTTCAGCTATACTGTAAAGACATTTACCCTTATACATGTTGGGAGACGTGGATATGACCCAGTTGTCAACACATCAATAGCATATGGGATAGCAAAACTGGGCAGGCGAGCATGAACCAAAGCATCCCTAGCTAGTGATGCCAGACGATCAGCAGTGTCCACGAAAAGGATAGCTTGTTGATCTAGAAAACTTGATATCATCTATAAAAAAAAGAGAAAAAAAAAATACTGACTGCTGAAGTCAATCCCTTGCCCAAAGTATCTCTAAATTTCCCCCTTCTCTCCCCCTCACCTCCCACAATTCAAAAAAGCCTATATTTGGGGTGAGGTGAAAGGAATATTTTGGTAGTTTCTTAAATTAATACTTACTCAAGGACATTTATACATTTTATTTCTCCCATCACCAAATCCTTTACAGATAAAAATACCAGATTCCTACTCTTTAATCAAAGGTAAGTACCTCATTTCACTTCTACTACAGGGTGGTTCAAGTCTGAATTTAAGAAACTCCTAGGGAAGGAAGACAAGTTCAGGGAGCTTAGCAGGAACAGTCCTAGCTCCTGCCTTTGCACTACAATTTAAAGTTTCCTGAGAACAGAACTTCCATTAGTGGGTGGCAGCTCTCTCTACTTCTCTTCACAGAGCATGTGGAAAATGTGAATGGGACTTGGAAGGCTTTTTTTTTTTTTTTTTTTTAAAGTAATTTCACAAATGCTTCATCTATGGGATCTCCATCACCAGAATTATAAGAAGAAGAGTATTTTGGAGGCAGCGTTGCTGTACCCGTGTCAGTCCCAGTATATTTTAGAGACAAGGTGGGTGAGGTAATATCTTTTATTGAACCAACTTCCATTGGTGAAAGAGACATGCTTTTGTGCTTACACAGATCTCGTCTTCAGGTCTGGGAAATGTACTCATTGGTCCAATAAAAAAAGATATCTCATCCACCTTGTGTGTCTAGTATTTTGGATGGAATGTTAAGGAGAATCATTTGGTTTCAGCTTGTACTCCACAGCAGAGGTTTCCACTCCTACATACTATGGTATGTTTGTGGCAGTTCATTTGCAGACTGTTACTGGATTACCACCATACTTATTTATATTCTGCCAATAAACTGACTTTTTGCAACATGCTGGACTTTGAACTCAATTAACCAACAGCAGGACTTTACTATCTCACAGTGCCTACATAACGCAACCAAGTGTAACAATAAAAACTAATGATAAGATCAATGCTCCTGCCCTTCACCCCCACCCCATCTCCTAACCTCCTAATGTTTTCACTCCTGATAAAATAATATTGAAGACAATATGCAGTCATGATTTTTTTTAATGTGAGCATTTTATAATCTATTCAGAAGGTACTAAAAAGCCCACCGCAAGTTTTAGATCATTTTATACCAAGTTAAGTTGCTAACTTACCGCACATTTTTCCACTTTCCCAGCATTGTTAGCCCATTTTACTAAGGCTAATAATCGAACAAACAGCTGACGTGTGCGGCTTGCAAACTGCACTATTTCTATTTTTCTGCAAAATAAAAATAAAAAAAATCAAAAGTTAAGTCAGTACTGGAGCATCTCACAAAGGTGCAGTTCAGTTTGCTAAAGACAATTACATTGAAAATGCCATGCATGAAGTAAAGTTTATACTTTGCATAATGTAGCATCAATTTCAATTGTTCAGCTTTTTTCCCCACAACATGGTTTAATCTTTTTATACATCAGGGCGTGGTGCTGAGGAGTCAAAATTCAGGATGCCTTCCTGAGACTTTTGTTTTTTTCCTCTTCACTTGCAGAAATGCTACATGTCCAGTCTTCTCCCCCTCCCCCCACATTTTTAACGATTACTCTATTAGATACTGGCCACAGCCTATATCCATAGCCCCATCTGTACTCTTCACCACAGCAGAAGCCTGTCTACAGCAGATAAGAAAGGTAGAGAGTAAAACTTGGATCTCAGTTCACGCTTTCATTCCAGTCTGTAAGACGCCATTAACTGTACGGGAAGCTTCTGATCTCACATAATTTGGTCAGAACCTATTGACTTCCAAAGAGTTACTTTGAACTTGCAGCAGCATTTACAGCAAAAAAAATTGTGTAAGGTTTAAGCTACATTAAGCAATTTACCAAAAAAAAAAAAAAAAAAAAAAAAAAAATTGTAGCCCATAAAGATACATAAATTTAAGGCCAGAAGGGACCATTATGATAACCTAGTTTGGCCTCCTGCAAAACACAGAACACAGAACCTCATCCAGTAATTTCTGCATCAAGCCAAAAAAAATTGTTGGTACTAAAGCATATGTTTTAGAAATATATCCTGTCTTGTAAGACTTCAAGTGATGGAGAAACCACCACATCCATAGGCAACATGTTCTAACAGTTACATTTAAAAATTTGCATCTTGTTTTAATCTGAAATTTTCTAGCTTCAGTTTCCAACCACTGGTTCTCATTAATCTACCAGGAAGATACAAAGAGCCTTCTATTACAAGAAATCTCTGGCTCATGTAGGTATTTCTAGTCACGATCTAGTCATCTCATAATCTATTTAGTCTATGCTAGGGAAGGTTGAGCCCCTTAAATCACACTATAGTGTTATTTTCCAGACTGCAAATCCTTTTTGTAGCTCTTTTCTGAACCTTCTCCAATTTTTCAACATCCTTTTTGAACAGGACATAGAATTCCTTCTTCTCCCTTCTCTCATTAGTATTCTCACTAATGTCCTATACAGAGGTAATACCACCCTCCTGCTATTACCACTAGTAGTAGTATATAGTCCCCAGTTTATCATGGGCCCCGTTAGCTAGAGCATTGAACAGTGAGCTCAGATTCAACTGGTTATCCATCACTATCCTTAAAAGCCTTTTATAGAGCCACTGCATTCCAAGATATAGTCCCCCATTATATAAATGTGACCTACACTCTTTGTTCTTAGATTATGAGCTTACATCTGGCTTTATTAGGAGACATATTGTTTGATAAAGATGGCGCTTCAAAAAGCTAGTGTAAAGCCTGTATAAAACTTGAAAGTATAAAAGAGCATAACAAATTTTCTGATCACTACATAAGAGAGATCACTAAAAAGCCTGCTCCTCTGTATTAATGGATATTTAGCAAGTATAAAAAAAATTGTCCAGAAGGTAGATTAAGAGTGAAGGAGGAGTAAATAACTGTCTTGCCATTAGGAAGCAAAGTCAGTCAATGTTTCAGAGCTATTACTGTAACTTAATATTTATTTTTTAATTACTAAAACCTTACGTTAAAACAAAGTTCAAAAGTTTTGCTTTTTAAATTAAAAAAGTAGATTCTTTCAATCCTCTTGTGTAGACAGGGCCCTTAATGCAAATTAAAATGACATCTACTATTGTTGAGACACAACACCTCATTCACTGACTAAAAACACAGATTATTTTGGAAAACTGAAAGTTTATATAGCTATTCAAAGTATCTGAACAAGAGTTTTCTTTTAATACTTCCCAGTAGGAACTCTTTGCTGATGTAAAGCAGGAATGAGAATTCAACTTCTATTTGTAAACATTGGAAAGCAGGACCCTTAAGAGTTGACGTACTGCAAATTCAATTTAAAAATATGTATGATATAAGTCATTGATTCACTTAGATCAAAAATATACTCTTCTTTATATGTCACTAGAGAGCAAGGAAGGAAACAGGAATTATGAACAGTGAGAATGCACAAGTTACCTGTTATCAAAACCCAAACCCATAGTTTCCCCACTGCATTACAAATGAGTTCTCAGTACCACTGTAATATATCATCAAGGTAGTTTCCTGTCCAACTGCTATTTTGTATTATTGTATGTAATACTGAAAGTAATTTACTCTTATCTATGTGGAGCAGTTAGAATTTAATATTAGTGGTGTCCATTGTATATAATAAAATTGCATATCTTTCAAAAAGATCCTAAAATATCAGGATCCATAACTTCCTACAAGCTTTGCTTATCAAGGGGTCCTCAAGAAGAAAATCCTAGAAAGGGACTTAAGCTCTAATTAAAATCCATGTTAAGTTTAAGCCTGCCAAGTATCACGCCTTCATCACTGATGGGTGTATACTGCCTGTCATCAAGACAGCATCCTGCAAGCAACCACTATTCCTTTAAGAGGTTCAGGAGTCTGACACTTAAATTTCTCTGCATTATTACTGCTGCTATGGCAGCTCTCATATGCAGGAGCAACTGAGTAAGCTGATTAATAAGCAACATCCCTTACAGCAATTGTAGGCAACCTTAAAGAGCTAGAGAACCACTTCACCAAATGGCATCAGACAACAAAAACACATCCTAATATCACACTGCAGCTTACCACATACTGATCCAAATATCACAATTCTATTTCAGACACAACAGATTGCTTGTGCGTCTCTGTAACCATACAACATTGTCCTTCTTTTCTCCTACCTCTCCCCCACCTGGTGATAGACATCCAAGCTGATTCAGTCTACTGACCAACTTGACTGTGTGAGCCTCACAAAGCAAGTTCCAATTAAACTCACAAATGCCACAACAGCCATGTATGCCACTCTACCCCCCACTGAACTTCCACAGGGGTTAAAGATACATGTTGAACACCACTGCCTGTAGCAAATGGAGTAACAATTGTAAGAAACATGGAACATTAAAAATGAAAGGAGAGGGGAATATTGGGCACGCAGCGTGTCTTCAAGAGAAGAGGAAAAAAGAATTCTCAAGAAAACATCCCAATTTTTGACTCCCCTGAAACCAGGATCTGGTGGTGGAAAAGATTAAACCAAGGGTGAGCAAACTACGGCCCATGGGCCGCTTCCGGCACATCCGACTTTTTATCCAGCCCTCAAGCTCCCGCTGGGGAGCAAGGTCAGGGCCTTGCCTGGCTCCGCCCAGCACTCCCCTGCCCGACTCACAATTCCCTTGATGAGCACTATCTTCCGGCACGCAGAACCACACCGCACAGTCACAACTTCACCATGCTGTTTCTGGGATTGGAACCCCGCCCCTACACAGCAGTGCCCCCCCCCCCACGCAGCAGCACGCCCAATCCCCTCCTCACCTCCGATGGCCCCACCCTCGACAGCCTCAAAAACACCCAGGGGCCGTACCCGTCTCAGCTAGGCTGCCTCCACCTGTGGTGCTTGGTGTCACTTCCTGCAGGACCCCTCGGAGTCCCCAGTACCGCCCCATAGAGCCCCCCCCATTGCACCACACCCCATGAGTCCCTCCCTCTCTCCGCCTTGGTAACATCCCTTATAGAGCCCCCCCATGCTACACCCCATAAAATACCCCTCCCCCACCGGGCATTCTTGGCCCGCCATACCATTTCCATATCCATATGCGTCCCTCAAGCGAAAAAGTTTGCCCACCCCTGGATTAAATCCTGTTAAATAATTTTGTACATTTGAAATCTATGCCATATTATGCAAAGTACAGGCTTGACTTGATAGATAGCATTTTCCATATAATTGTCATTAGAATTATTGGGATTGAATGATCTGTGTACATCTTCAAACTAAACTAGATCAATAAGAAAGAGTTAACACAGATAGTAAAGAAGCCAACATTACATATTCTGGCAGGTTCTACAGAAGCTACTCAAACCTCCAAAATAAGCACATTAGGTACAGTACTTTGACCTCAGTAAAAAGAGGGATATATTTCTGAAGAAAACAGATTCCCAAGTCATAAAACAACGCTTCCTCAACTGTTGTCTAAGGAAAAGGTGGATCTCCTATTATATAGGAGGGGCAAACAAGAGGTTTTATTCTATGTACATTTTTCAGCTACTAGTCCCGCATTGGTAGAATTTCCTTCTTGGCACATCTGTATTTGTTTAGGTTCTTATTCTCTTTCCCACTAGATTCAATATCAGGTTAGGCACTCCCATCCTCCAAGTTTTAATGTCCTATATCTTCCCACACAGAAGGGTAATGCCCTCAGCTGAACTGCACTTCTTGCTGGGGAAAAGAACTGTTCAGAAGCACATTAGTAACAGAATCCAACAATCCTAGGTAGTTTCAAATTAACGTTGCTATTGCTATCATGAAAAATGCTACTTCTGTACAGTAACAGAAGAACAATCCAATAAAGAAGTCATTTTTAAAATAAATCATCTTTTATTCAGACAAGTCTTGAAATAAAATATTTTCTCTTAATTCAATGATCCCACACTCACTTCAACGTTAAATTTAAGCATGCATTAATAGCCCACTTGTTGTGACTCACCTTTCCATGTCAGTCTTTCTTGGTAGTCTAATAAAAACATAAAAGCATTATTTAATGTTATATTACATTTCAAACGCTTAGATATTTAGCTATACATTCATTTGCATCCAGTGAGGAGATCTTATTGTTATGTAATGATTAAATTTAAGAGTTAACACTACTCCAACATGAATACACCACACACTTTGGAAAGGGTGTTTCAAGATGTTCTGTAGTATTTCTCCATATTCATGCAACTAAATTTGTCAAGTTTTACTGTTCAACAAAAGTGCTAGTTTGATAGCCTTAGAAATAAGAGTTGTCTATACATACAACAGGTGCAAAATACACAGCATCAGCATGAGATCCACCACTATGCTCTCCCAGCCTGCCTAAAACTGGAATTAGAAGAATCAATTTAAGATGAAAGACTTTTGCCTCTCTGCTGAGCTAGCCAATATGTATATCAATAAGTACTTAAGGCCCCCAATCACTGTAGCTCATTATCCTGTCTTCTGGATGGTTGTCAAAGACCAACTAACTCATTTAATGTAGGTCACTTAATAGACAAGAATAACTTTTGGCCCAAATGATATGAGGTGGATTGGGAAGAGCTGCCTGTAAACATTCGCAAAGCTATCTCATTATCCACCTCCAAATTCCTCTTCAAAACTTTTTTTTGTCATAATGCCTAGAAAAAGCTTTGCAATGGTTAGGACACTATTGTGCACAGATCACTACCTATCATGCTGACTAATGTTGTCTCTATTGAACTCCCATCTATTTATAATAGTCTGTTGTGTCTTGTCATGCTTAGATTGTAAGCTTCTGGGGCAGAAAACGTTTTTTGTTCTGTACTTGGAAACTACATTTTTGGTCACACATCTGGACATATCAGTACTTTGTGTGGGACAGTGAATTCTAAGCAAGGGAGATCTTCATGCAAAAATAAGCATATTTTATAGCGCTAAGGAGCCCCTCTGCTAGCCAAATGCACAGAACATGTGGCATGCATTGAAAATCTAGGACATTCACATTTGGTTGAGATCCTGGACAGTCTATAATTCAATAGTAGATCAACTGTCCAACATATTCTTCAAGTACTGTTAACCCTGACTTTTATTTTGTATTAATTACATGAAGTTGAAATGTTTGGTATGATACCATAGTACACAGTTTTCAGAGTAGCAGCCGTGTTAGTCTGTATTCGCAAAAAGAAAAGGAGTACTTGTGGCACCTTAGAGACTAACAAATTTATTAGAGCATAAGCTTTCGTGAGCTACAGCTCACTTCATTGGATGCATTTCCCGATGAAGTGAGCTGTAGCTCACGAAAGCTTATGCTCTAATAAATTTGTTAGTCTCTAAGGTGCCACAAGTACTCCTTTTCTTTTTGCATAGTACACAGTGTGACTCATGCAAATATTTTGATAATACACAGAGCTAACTGAATGTGAGAATGCAAGAAGTCAGTAGCACTTGCATTCAGTGCATTTTACTATAAAAACCCTAAAACTCAAATTAACACACACTACACACTGAACCAAGATGGTTTATTTTCTTTACAGATTACCTGTAGATAGGATTTATAAAAAATCAGTGCACCACAAATGTGCATCTCCAAAACCAGCTGAAATTCTAAAGTGGCTGGGCATGTCATGAGAGCAAGCTTGTCCATGGATATACAGTTTGCATCATCAGCTTCAGTAGTTCTTGTTCTGCACAGAACTATGGGTACTTTCTCATTGGCCCAATAAGTTACTCCTTTCTGTATACCCACCCACACCACCCTGTAACGTTAATCAGAATAACTCAAGAGATGAGAGGAGGTTTAGACACTAAATTAAACAAATTGCTCAGATTTAAGTTCACTCCTTGTTTGTGTTTTCACATCAAGCACTGCAGCAACCAACATTAGGAGGAAACAGGACAAAGATGGACTAGCTTGTTCTCATTGTCCAAGCTATTTTTTTTTTATTTTAAAGCACAAAAGAGTGTGAGACTTTAAGAATCTCTCAGTTTAAGGTATTACTAATGTAGATAATTTAAAAACTTTCCAGTTCCAATATCATTAGAATTAATTTAGAGGCAAATTTAAATGTTTTCCGTCCAAGTTTGTTCTCTGCTCTCCGCCTTTTAGCCCATTTGACGGATCCCCACAAGCATTTAGCAGGGGATAGGATGAACCTGGAGCAGGTACAAAGCCGCGCAAGGTCTAGCTCCCCCGGGGTGCAGGCTTCGGGCAGGGGCAGCTCTGGGCACCCAGCACCCTCCCCAGGGACAGGGCTCAGGGGCAGGGAGCGGGACGCCGAGCGCGGCACTCACAGGTCCGCCAGCACCGTCAGCTCCGCGTAGGTCCGGTGCAGCAGGAAGTCGATGAGGGTGCTGAGCCGGTAACCGGGGCTGGCCGCCGCCGTGGCGGTGCCCGGAGCCGGGGGGGCCGGAGCCGAGGCGGGGCCGCCGCCGGCCGGGACCAGCTGGTTACTCTCCAGCTGCACCGGCGCCATGGGGGCGACAGCGCGTCAGCCTGGGCAGGAAGCGCGCGCGCGCGCGCGGGGCCCCGGCTCCCCCCAGGACCCGACCAGCCGCAGGGACCCCGCGGCGGCTGCCCACTACCCGGCGCGAGCGGCCGAGCTCCGGCAGCAGGGGTCGGGGAGAGAAGGCGGCGCCAGGAGTCTCCGCGGAGCTCAGAGCCCGCTCGGCGCAGGGCCCGCCGCCGCCGCCATGATGGGGGATACCGAACCGGAAGAGAACCGCTGCGGCGGACCGGAACGAGAACCCTTCCGGCAAGCCCCGTCCGCAACCCCGCGAGCTGAGCGGCGGCTCCCTCAAGGCAGCGCGGGGGGCGGGGCTAACGCGCAAAGGCCCAAGCACGCGGCAGCGAGCGAGCAGGCGGGCGGGGAGATCGTCGGGTGCGGACAGAGACTGGGGCAGGCGCGAGCCCGGGTGGGGACGGGTCTCGAGAGCGAGCCGGAGGGGCGGGGCGGCTCTAGTGAGAAGGGGCGGGGCAAGCAGCAGGGGGCGGGGCGGCGGAGCGCAGCCCAGCCCGGGAATGGCCCTGGCGCTGGGGCAGCGCGCGGGAGGGAGCCCGGGCCCGGAGCTTGGGGGGCAAGTGGCCGCGAGGCGGCGGGAGGCAGTCGCTGCTCTAGTCGGGTGGCCGGGCTGTCCCCCGGGGGGCGGGGGGCTCGGATCAGGGACATCACGTGGAACTGCGCCCTCAGTGGCAGGGTCCGTGCACTTGGTACGGCCTGACTTTTGCAAAGTGCATAATCGGGTTGGGTGCCTCCGTTTTTGGGTGCCCAACATGAGACACGTTAAAGGGGTCTGATTTTTAGACAGCGCCGAGCCGCCACCTGCTGCAAATCAGCCCGCGGAGAGGTGGCACAAGTTGGACACCCTCACGTACGGGTTTGGGTTTTTTTTAAATACTAATAATGTGGAAAAGGTGGAATGTTGCGCAGGATGTTGCCCTGTCCTTACATCTTACAATCTAAACGGAGTCGGACCTAGTCATTTCTTATTTGGATTTAATTATAGCCTAAGGCGGCACACCGACAAGCGAGAAGCAAAAGAAAGGAAAATATCTGCTTCAAGTGTTGAAGCAAACTAGTGAAAATAAGGTTTCAGAGTAGCAGCCGTGTTAGTCTGTATTCGCAAAAAGAAAAGGAGTATTTGTTAGTCTCTAAGGTGCCACAAGTAGTCCTTTTCTTTTAGTGAAAATAAGGAATCAGTGAGTAACTGGTTTCATTTTCAAAATGTATTATTATTAAATATTTGTGTTACCTTTGTCATAATTTAATAAACACATTTTAAAAGATAATTTGGAAAAGCAGAACATGGATGGGTAATTATTTTTAATTTTAGGATTGTGCCTCTCTAATGTGATAGAATTCTTTGAATACATCAACAGAATAATAGATGGAGAACCAGCCGACAGTTTTATTTGGACTTTCCCAAAGTGCCTTTGACACAATTCGTCACAGACTATTAAAGAATCTGAATAGCTAAGGCTCTGTCCTAGGCCAGGATTATCTAGTTAACATATGTTTAATGATCTGAAAAATGTGAAATATTTGCAGATGACACAAAATTATTTAGGATAGTGAACACTAGAGAAAACTGCAAAGTATTTCTCAAGTTCCTATCAAAGGCAGGTAAATAGCAAAATGGCAGATAAGAGTCTGTGTTGACAAATTCAAGATAATACACATCAGAAGAAATTATATGAACTGATACATATGTTTGGCATCTAAATTAACTACAATCACTGAGAAAAAAACCTGGATGTCACTGTGGAGAGTTCAATAAAAAATTCTGCTCAATGTGTAGTCAAACAAACAAATGAAAATATTATGCCATCAAATAAATAAGTGATATTTCCTGACTAAAAAATGCAGAATCAGGCCCAAGGTATCCTGTACGTGTGTAACATAAAATGTATTGTAACATCACTTTTTTTTTAAAGTAAGATAAATATCACAGCTTTATGTCTTATTTTAAAGTGTACTGCAGTTTAATTCCATGTACAATGCATGTAGTATTAATGGAAGTTATTCTATACACTGAAGATGTGAGACTGAAACATTATCTAAATTATGTTCTTTCATTCAATAGACCTCACTAAATTAAACTAACTGGGACATTGATAGTGAATTACTGAATTTTGCAACTTAGTAAGTAAGTAAGAATAATACAACATGAATGTACTTTGTCTGTAAATGAAGTGTTTTGTAATTTGACTCTTATAACACTCTCCTATTAAATCTTTATAAGAAGCAGGAAGTGGACCACTGGGGGAAGTAAGGGGTTTCCAGACTAGTTAAATGCAAATTAAGAAATTTCTCCTGTACTTTTATTTGCATGCATTGGCTTAGTTCAGCAGTTCCCAGTGTTCTGCCTATTAAAGTTTACTACAAATTCATCTGTATTAATAATGAGAAGTATGTTTCGTGGACAGGAAACTATATTAAGAGTCAGAGGATCTGGGTTCTGTTTCCATCTCTCCCACTAACCTGCTTTGTGATCTCCAACAAGTCCCTTAATTTCTGTGCCTCAGTTTCTCCACATGTAAAATGGGGATGATGATACTTGACCTCCTTTCTGTACCACTTTGAGAGTTACAGAGGAAAAGTGTGAAATAAAGTACAGATTATAAAGCATACTGTAGATATTTTAGATTGGCACTCAAATATTCATAATAGAGGACTTAGATGCTGGTGAATCAAACATATTTCTATTTAGCTGCAGAGCTGACAAGGTTTTAGAATCAAAGGGGAGGGCAACTTAATACATTTCTTTTTCTTGAGAAGGTTAAATATTTGTCCTCCTCTGGAGCCATCTTTTAAACGTTTTAGCTGAGCCAGGAAGATGGACTGCACTCTTTATATGGGTACTTTCTAACTATCCTGTCACAGTATATTTTAGAGTTTAGTCATTTGGTTCCCAAGTACAACAAATATAACCTCAATCTCTAGTGTCACACAGCGCTGTTTAATGACACAAATACTTTCTTCACTTGGTACTGAAGAGATCTTCTAATAGTCATATGTAAACAACACAAAAATATTATACATTGCAGAGGTTTTGTTGATTGATCATTTGTTTTATTTACAGGCTTGCTACAGTGTTTAGCACTGTAATATCTGAGCACCTATATAAATTATATGTGCAATAAAAGTTTTATATAAATAATATGTTTTATATAAATTTAATGCTTTTAAGAATTAAGGCAGAAAATGTTTGTATAGTTCACCTTTCACATACAAGATCCATTACTGTAATGCTAAGTAAAGTGCACTAGTTTATGAAGCTTCAAACTTTCATTCAATAAAATTAAAATACACAGTACTTATAAACTAACATACATCAGTGTGTATTATACAAATATCAATATCAAAATGTTTAGGTTTTTCCATTATAACAATCTTATCAGTATCAAACTTGCATCTACATGGATATGATACAGTTCAACTGAAAATTATTGATGCTCTTGTAATCACAAAGTAATATAATGGAACAAATTACTAGTTTATTATAACAATTGTTTTTATTAGTGACTACTTTATCCTTTGAAAATTCAGTGTTCTGTACCACAGACCATTGGTTTGTCAATTATGCAGGATTTTTATACCTACAGTAGAGCATTCTTTGTACAACGGGGAGAGTATTAGTTGTCTATTGTTTATAAGTACTACTTTTTGTGATTATTAAAAGTCCAAGTTTATTTTTTTAAATGTCTTTTTTTTAAAATGGTGGTTTCATTTTCTTTCTATTTTGTTCATATGATCAGATTTGGGAAACATTTGGTTTTTACATTTTTAAATTGTAGAAGAATTTACAGTAAGAGGTGAAAATTTTGTGGTAATCACTGATGCCTTGTAAAACAGTGTGTTATTGTGACAGAGAATCACTTGTACAGTTTAGTAAAGTACATTACAGTTCTAATTGTATGTCTTGAACAACTTAAGAAAAGAAACATTCTCCAAGTCAAAATAAAAGACTCTATTTTCTATCTGTGAATATACAGAAAGTCTCTTCACTTGAAATACTGCAAATTGCATAGTTTTAGATTCTGACCATATTCACATTGCTCTGAACTTTACCAACAAAGTAGATATCCACTGTAAATTCTAAATCAGTGTGTCTGTAGGAGACAGGAACTAGAGTTACTAACAGTACTTTTATCCTCAAAAGAGTGGTTGTCATCATTATTGTAATCTAGTTAATTATAACTAAATTACTGTCTCAGCCACACAAACTGTATTTTTCATTAGTGAAGCAATGCAATGTGCAGTTTTACAAGTAATTCTGAAATAGGAGCAAAACAGTTATATCGTTTTTTGACCCCACATCTTGGAAAGGCTAACAAAGAAAAAGAAACCCTTGATCTAGCTCATGGCAGTAAAGAGATGCATTGCACCATTCAGTTATTGCCTTAAGAAGTTGACAATATTATCAGTAAAACCATGGTTCTCCCTGTCTATTGCTTAGTACTAGTCACAGAATTTGGGGGGGGGGGAAGATACAGAAAGAAAATACAATGTGAGCAAATATTTTAACATGAAAGTATTTATGGAGAAATGAATTTATCTATAGAAGCTCCTCAAAAGATGAAGAAAATGTTAGGGAAAGTAGGCCTGATTAGTCATGGCCAATGGGAGAAGGATTTCAGCTGTGAAGTGTTCTGTCCAGAGATCTTGGTTAAGTTACAAATAGACTGCTTGATCATAGTTAACTGCTGCTGGCTAATACATCCACATCGTGCAAACTCGCAATGAGGCCCACTCTTCTAAGACGACTAAATTCTGGTTCCAACTCTTAATTGAATACCCATTGTAAATCCACAAATAAATGAGGGCTGTCAAGTGATTTAAAAAATTAATCGCGATTAATCACACTGTTAAACAATAATAGAATACCATTTATTTAAATATTTTTGGATGTTTTCTACATTTTCAAATATATTGATTTAAATTACAACACAGAATACAGAGTGTATAGTGCTCACTTAATATTTATTTTTTATTAAAAGTATTTGAACTGTAAAAAAAACAAAGAAATAGTATTTTTCAATTCAGCTAATACGAATACTGTAATGCAATCTCTTTATCATGAAAGTTGAACTTACAAATGTAAAATTATGTACAAAAAAACCTGAATTCAAAAATAAAACAATGTAAAATTTTAGAGTCTGCAAGTCCACTCAGTCCTACTTCTTGTTCAGCCAATCACTCAGACAAACAAGTTTGTTTACATTTGCAGGAGATAATGCTGCCCGCCTCTTGCTTACAGTGTTACCGGAAAGTGAGAACAGGTGTACTGATGGCACTGTTGTAGCTGGCGTCGCAAGATATTTATGTGCCAAATGTGCTAAAGATTCATATATCCCTTCATGGTTCAACCACCATTCCAGTGGACGTGCATCCATGCTGATGACGGGTTCTGCTCGATAACTATAAAAAACAGTGCGGACCAATGCATGCTCATTTTCATTATCTGAGTCAGATGCCACCAGCAGAAGGTTGATTTTCCTTTTTGGTGGTTTGGATTCTGTAGTTTCCGCATCAGAGTGTTGCTCTTTTAAGACTTCTGAAAGCAAGCTCCACACCTCATCCCTCTCAGATTTTGGAAGGCACTTCATATTCTTAAACCTTTGCTCGAGTTCTGTAGCTATCTTTAGAAATCTCACATTGGTACCTTTTTTCGCGTTTTGTGAAATCTGCAGTGAAAGTGTCCTTAAAATGAACGCCATGTACTGGGTCATCATCTGAGGCTGCTATAACATGAAATATATGTCAGAATGCAGGTAAAACAGAGCAGGAGACATATAATTCTCCCCCCAAGGAATTCAGTCACAAATTTAATTAACACATTTTTTTAACGAGCGTCATCAGCATGGAAGCATGTCCTCTGGAATGTTTGCCGAAGCATGAAGGGGCATACGAATGTTTAGCATATCTGGCAAGTAAATACCTTGTAATGCCGGCTACAAAAATGTCATCAAATGCCCGTTCTCACTTTCTGGTGACATTGTAAATGAGAAGAGGGCAGCATTATCTCCTTTAAATGCAAACAAACTTGTTTGTCTTAGCGATTGGCTGAACAAGAAGTAGGACTGAGTGAACTTATAGGCGCTGAAGTTTTACATTGTTTTGTTTTTGAATGCAGGTATCTAACCAAAAAAAAAAAAATCACATTTGTACATTGCACTTTCACAACAAAGAGACTGCATGCACTACAGTACTTGTATGAGGTGAATTGAAAAATACTATTTCTTTTGTTTATCATTTTTACAGTGCAAATATTTGTAATAAAAATTATAGAATTTGATTTCAATTACAACACAGAATACAATATATGTGAAAATGTAGAAAAAATATCCAAAATATTTAATAAATTTCAATTGGTATTCTATTGTTTAACAGTGCAATTAAAACTGCGATTAATTGCGATTAATTTTTTTAATCGTGATTAGTGTTTTTGAGTTAATTGCATGAGTTAACTGCAATTAATTGACAGCCCTAAAATACAGGCCTACACCAGTCAAAAGCAAGGACATTCAGAATTAAGCCTGAATCACCATTCTCAGCCCACACCAACGTTACCTAGGTAATTGTCTGAGTTTCCAATTTGAGCTACTCTCTGAGAGTACCTTTCTTGGACAATTTCCAGGACTAGCAACATTTTTGAAGGGATAATTTCACAATTTCACACAACATTTATGACTAGTATGTGTAAATTACCTACACCATGCCTTCATGTAAAAGTAGGTTATAAACAACATAGAACGAGTAGGGTAGGTCCCAGATATCTTAACATATGGCTTCATGTTTAACTGAATGGCTGAAAACTTAGGTGAAAGTTTGTTGGTAAACTCCTTGGACTCATTAACAACAGGCCTGGTAAAAAGAAGAGATACAGTAAAGGGGCAGACTGTGGTATTAGCAGCCACTGCAGAGATATTGGAGATGATGGGCACTGCACAAGTGGCAGTACCTGGTAGCACTCTGCGTATGGAAAAGAGAGGCAAGCAGAATGCCACCAGGTTCAATAGGGAAAGGCAAGCACAGAGAAGGATCAACTCCACCCATTGCCAGCCTTGAAACAGCAGCTGAGGCAAAATGAGATCATGGCATCACCTCTCTTTTAGGCTGTATAGTTCAGTGGCTCTCAACCACTGCAGGTATGTACCCCTTTCAGGAGCATGTACCCCTACTGTACCCTTTTCAGGAGTCTGATTTGTGTTCTGTGCCCCCAAGTTTCACCTCACTTAAAAACTACTTGCTTACACAATCAGACATAAAAATACAAAAGTGTCACAGCACACTATTGCTGAAAAATTGCTTACTTTTTCATTTTTACTATATAATTATAAAATAAATCAATTGGAATACAAATATTGTACTTACATTTCAGTGTATGCTATATAGAGCATAAGTCATTGTCTGTATGAAATTTTATTTAGTACTGACTTCACTAGAGCTTTTATGTACCCTGTTGTAAAACTAGGCAAATATCTAGAATAGTTGATGTACCGCCTGGAAGACCTCTGAGTACCCCCAGGGGTACACGTACTTCTGGTTGAGAGCCACTGGTCTAGTTCTACTGGAGGCACTAAGACCTTTCTCCTTGCACCAAGATTGTGGCTGCCCCTTGGGCAGGAGCCAGAGGGAGTGCTTCCTGGTCCTTCTTCTCCACCCATGGCACACTCACGAAAGAGCAGTTAGAATCTGGCCCATTGGTGGTTTTGAGTTTCTTATTCTGTGGGGCAAAAACTGCAGCCTGTAGGCTGAATGTGACCAGTTGTTGGCCCACCAGATTCTGCAGAATTTAAACTTTCATTTAAAAGAAATATGTTCCTAGACTGTCTGGCTGTAAAGAAACCCTAACTGATTAGGATTTGATGTAGCTGTTTCACCATTCGATAGTGCAAAAAACCTGACATGGAATTTTGCTAAATTTTAACATTTTCCTTTAGGCTGAGAACAAAGATAATTTTTAGTCCAAAGGGCAATTATTGTGTGTGGGGGATTGTGTTACAGAAAACCATGTGCATTTGAAAATAAAGTTTTATAATGCAAATGTCTCCTCAAAAATAAATAAAACATAGGTACTACAATGTTGTAACATATACTGTATATATCATGTGGGGAAATGATTGAGCTTCCTCTTCATACATCTCTTAGGAGTCTTCTTCCTTCGGGCTTGAAAGCATGACTGAAAAACAAAGCAATAGAAAAGCTATCTCCCTCACTCTACCGCGTACAGTGCTAGACTTTCAGTTTAGTTCTGCAGGTGTAGCAGCTCAAAGCAAGACTGAAACGTGCAAAAAAATGGTATCTTTTCAGCATATTTAGGACAAACAGAGCATTCACAGCTAATTTTAAGCAGCCTTCAGAATGCAGTATAACACCTATGAATTCACTCACACTTAATTCACTTGAATCTGTTATTTTTAGAAATCATCATGCAATTTAGCAGTACTCCAGCCTATAACTTTTTTGTAATGGATGACTCAGCTCTACTTCCCATTTTTATTTATAATTAGCTTGTAGGCTTTGCCTACACACAAAAGTTGTATGAATTTAACAAAACTGGTTTAAAAACCAAATTAAATAAGTGTAACCCCCTTGTGCGGCCCTCTTAAATCAGTTTAAGAGTACAGTATGTCAATTGCCTGACAATGGGTCACAGTTTAGTGGGCATGAGTTTAAGCAGTTTGCAGTGAAGTATGGGTTTAGACATATAGCTGCTACTCCCTGTTGTCCCTGATCCAATGAGTTGGTGAAAAATGGTGTGAAAATAATAAAGTGCTTAGCACTGTTAAATTACAGAATGCCAGCAATGAAGCCTGTGTTGTCACTTGCTGATAGCTTGTTCAATAGAAAACTCAAAACAAGAATGCTTGTACTGTTAGAAATTAATGTCAGTCACGGGGCAGGAGTTTGCAGATGGTTTAGGCAAAAATTATATTGTTTGGGATCCAAGGAACTCCCGCCACTTCATGAAAATGATGCTGTGCATCTGTGTGATGGGAAATGGTGGTAACAAACAGCAGTGATTGCCCTGCGGTGATGTAAGCTTCTCCGGTTTTTGGGGTGACAAAGAGATGACACCTTTTACAAGTTCCAGAAAGGAGGGAGATAAGTAGCAATGACTCTGCCATTTTCACCAAGAGGGTCTCCAACAAGCACAAACCACAGCAGGTTGAGGCAGTGGAGCTCCAGAACATGGAACAATCAGAACAAGTGGGCTTGCTGCCTCCTGACAGCAGTAGGGTTGAAGTACCAGGGGAGGCCCATGTGACTGTGCAGGTCACCTTAAAGAGTAATCGAACGTTGTAAGTACATGTAGTTATTATATTGGCTAAAAGAATTTGTAATTGTGTGTTATATTAATGTTGGGTTTTAAGTGTTACTGTTATTAAGGTTTGGCTTAAAATGAAAGACATAGAATTGGGGACTGCTCTCTATAAATATATCAGAGGGATAAATACCAGAGAGGGAGAGGAATTATTTAAGCTCAGTACCAATGTGGACACAAGAACAAATGGATATAAACTGGCCACCAGGAAGTTTAGACTTGAAATTAGACGAAGGTTTCTAACCATTAGAGGAGTGAAGTTTTGGAATGGCCTTCCAAGGGAAGCAATGGGGGCAAAAGACCTATCTGGCTTTAAGATTAGAGTCGATAAGTTTATGGAGGAGATGGTATGATGGGATAACATGATTTTGTCAATTAATTGATCTTTAAATATTCATGGTAAATAGGCCCAATGGCCTGTGATGGGATGTTAGATGGCGTGGAATCTGAGTTACCCAGGAAAGAATTTTCTGTAGTATCTGGCTGGTGAATCTTGCCCATATGCTCAGGGTTTAGCTGATCGCCATATTTGGGGTCGGGAAGGAATTTTCCTCCAGGGTAGATTGGAAGAGGCCCTGGAGGTTTTTCACTTTCCTCTGTAGCACTGGGCACGTGTCACTTGCTGGAGGATTCTCTGCTCTTTGAAGTCTTTAAACCATGATCTGAGGACTTCTATAGCTCAGACATAGGTGCAGTTTTTCAGAGGAGTGGGTGGGTGAGATTCTGTGGCTGCGTGGTGCAGGAGGTCAGACTAGATGATCATAATGGTCCCTTCTGATCTTAATATCTATGAATCTATGACTGTGTCTTTACAGTTGAGCTTCCCAGGCAGAGTGTCTTGGTGGGGCACTGTGAAACTCTTGCAGTTGTGCACAGCCAGTTGAAACCAGACACAGAACAAAGCAGAGCTTTGGCAAACTCCTTAAGCACTGAATGATCTGTAAGCACCACAACTGTGAGGAGAATGTTGTATCACTGCTCTCTTGGAGCATATATAGAAGCTATATTCCATACAGGGAGCAATGTGTTTTTCTCTCCTTTTCATTCAGCCTCAAGGCATGTCATTTTTCTTTCATAATAGGCATCATAGAAGCACGCCACTTCATTGATTCAGTAATACACCAGCCAACTCCATCCTATCCATTTCTTTCTTCACCTTGGGATCCCTGCCCTTCTGCATGCTGTACTAGTGCAGTGGTTTTTAACCTGAGGTGTGCAGACAATGTCTAAGGTCCACAAAAGGTTGTCGTTACCATAGAACAGTGGTTTTCAACCTATGGTCCGTGGAGCCCTGGGGGTCCGCAGACTATGTCTAAGATTTCTAAAGGAATCCGCACCTCCATTTGAAATTTTTTAGGGGTCTGCAAATGAAAAAAGGTTGAAAACCACTGTTCTAGTGCATAGTGCATGGCTTTGTCTTTGTGCAGGATCTGTATTGGTTCTCCTTTAAGCAGGGATTTTTTTTACCAAACACTATTTCAGCTTCCTCTATGCCTTGTATGAGGTACATCTTAATGGCTGTGGTTTAGTCTAGAAGGCTACTTACAGTGACCCAATAATGACAAAGGTGTCACACACCTGGCTTTCAGAGCTAGTAAAGACTTTGAATTGAACCAGACAAATTATCTGGCTTCCTGGGTTACTGAACACTACCTTGGGCTGCTTTAGCTGGGAGCTAGACTCATCTGCTTAAAATCTCTTTAAAATTCAGTCATTTGTGCCACTGAATCAATTTTATATTTAACAATAATATTGCAAATGTTGAGATTAATAACTGGTCATTTGTATTTGATCATGAATTTAAAGTGTGTTCCCTAAACTGCACTATCTGATTTTTAAAATGAAGTGTTTGAATAAGCTTTATTACTACAGTGAGGAGGAAGGGAATATAATCTCCCCAGTTGCTTCCAACTGCTTTCCTCCCAGCTCCAAGAGCAAGTCTGCCTGAGCCAGGAGAGCTCTGACCTGCTGTTTTCCCTTCCCTGCTGCAGCTGCTCAGCAGCTCCCCCAGGAGCCAAGTGCTGCATCACAGGGGAAGGACGAAACTAGCTCTGGATCAGTGGTTCTCAACATGCAGCCCAATCAGCACCCAGCTGCAGCCCATGTGACATCCTCAGGGCCATAGTGGTACGGTATGGTGGATGCATTTAGTACATAGTGTGGATGCAGACCACATAACACACAGAGAGCAACATATGCAGCCCACAATAGTAAATAGGTTGAGAACCACTGTCCATTGCTTGTTTCCCTGCCAGGCTGTGAGACATGCAAGAAGAGCAGACCTATTTGGTCCCCATGTTTATGATGGATCCCCAAATGGGATCCATCTGTTCAACCAAAAGGGCAGCCCCCTCTACAGAGCAGAAGGACCAGAAAAAAATAAGGGAATGAACTAATTCCAGGGGACAACACGTGAAAAAAATAGGAAGGGAATCAGGATAGGTATTTCACTGGCTCTCCCTGAGCCTAGGGGAACACCGGCCAATTGATAGTGTTCCTCCCCCCACACTGCTCCCCCCGGGACAGCCTACAGGAGGGTAGGGTTGCCAACTTTGTAATATTTAAAAACCAGATATTCTAGCAGGAGTGCTGGAACCTCTCCTGCCCCACCTCTTCCCCAAAGCCCCACTCCCATTCAGTCCTCTTCCACCCTTCCCCCATTGCTTGCTGCTCTTCCCTCCCCTTCCCACCCCCGCCCGGGTTAGGAGGGACTTGCCTACAGAGCCAGGACTGGGAACTGCAGCTGCCCAACACAGGTAGGAGTCAGCCCTGGATGAGTAGAGGCTGGCCGCAGGTGATGATCCAGTGCCTCCCCGCCTCCCCCACCCGCAGTAACCAGACTTTTGTTGTCAGATCTACTGACCAGACGCAGTCAGGTTCCCTTTTCTTCTGGACTTTTTGGTCGAAAACTGGACATCTGGCTACATAGGCGTCAACTTCTCCTGGTGCTGGTGGGTGCTCGACCCTGCTCCATCCTGACTACACCCGTGCCCCGTCCCCTCCCGCCCCTGCCCCGCCCCATTCCAACCCCTACCCAAAAGTCACTGCCCCAACTCTGCCCCCTCCCTGCCCCATTGGACACTTTCCCAAATCCCCCCCTCTTCCTCATCTATTCCCCTGAGCACGCTGCATTGCTGCTCCTCCCCCCCCCCCCCGGAGCTTGTTACGCCTCAAAACAGCTGTTTTGCAGCGGCAAGCACTGGGAGGAGAAGCAGGGACATGGCACGCTCAGGGGAGGGGGAGAAGGTGAGGTGAGCTGGGGCGGAGAGCTTGGCTGCCGGTGGGTGCAGAACACCCACCAATTTTTCCCCGTGGATGCTCCAGCTCCGGAGCGCCCACGTTGTCGGCACCTACGCCTGGCTACCCAGGGGGAAAAGAAGAGACGCTGAGAACAGTCAGCTATGGCTCTTTGATTCTCTGCCCCAGCCCTGTCACAAGTTAAAGGGATCTTCTCTAACTTGTGCTGCTCGCAGGGACCACACATCAGCTGGAGATAGGCACTCCCACTCCCTGTGTCTGACATGCCGCTCCCCATCTCAACACTCCTCTGGCACCAGCCAGGGACTGCAGGCCGGGAGACATAGGAATAAGACACACTGTCTCTGCACTCTGGAACCTCGTATTCTGAGAGAATCTCCATCAGGGGATCGTAGGTTGTTTTTGCTCCAAGGAAGCAGAATATGGAAGAGAATCTGTTGCAAAGTATTGATTTCAGTTCCTTGAGACTTTTGAAATAATGTGTTTGGCACTGAGGCTGAAGAGGTTGATACCAAGATAGATATTAAAAATAAAACAACAGGAACTTGAACACAGAGGGCCTTGATTTTGATCTGTTATACCAGCATAAATCCAGATAATGCAGCTAATGTGGATCTACACCTGTGTAATATCAGAATCAGGCCCAAAATATAGTAATAAAAAAATTAAGGTTGAAACAAAACCCAAGACAAGTAACGGGATTCTAAATAAGGGCTGAGATGTCACTCTGAACTGTGCCTTCATTTTCCCCCACACAAAACTTGTCTGTCAGAGAAGCTCCCAGCTTATTATTATTTGTATTATGGATATACCTATAGGACTGAATCAAGACTGGGACCCCATTGTGCTAGGCACTGTATACACACATGGCACTGATACACAATCACTGTGGAAATATGTCTCCAGTATGGGATAAATGTATGAACAGCTAATATTATTTTGCACATGTCTTGAACTACAGTATTTTTGTATAAGGATATGCGGGAGTGAAGATTCTGGGTCATGTGACAACAGTAATATAGAGAGCCTGAAGGTGCAAAGGCCTGGCATAAATATATTTCTACAGTTTCAGCTAACGCAGCATTTTGCTGCAGGAAGACGTATGGAGGGAATCTGGAAAAAGATAGTTTCATTTAAGATAATAAGGAAAGAAAACTAGTTAGGAACAACTGAAAGAATGAGAGCAGTAAGGGCACATTAAGAACCTGTAGAACAGCAAAAAGTGAGTGAATGTGGGAGCTAATTTACTTCAGAAGCAGCAAGAGAACCGTGTGATCTGTTTATGATGGTCCATGCCTTGGAAGATTGCTACAGATTGTGGCAAAGAAATCTTGACATAGGAAAACAGGCTTGTCATACTGGAAAAGGGAAGAAAGTTGGAGAAATAAACAAGCTGTAGGCAGCAAGATGGGATATTGGGTACATCTAAATTGTGACAGAAGAAACAATACATGGCTGGTCATAATTCAGGAGGTTAAAAAGACAAATGAGAGTGAAAGCTACTTTGGAAACTAGAAGTTAGACTTCTGGAAGATTACGATTTAAGGGAAATTTCTAAAAGGTGCAATTTATAAAATCTATCATCAAAGCCAGAGACCTAGTAACATTTGTATTTGTGATTCAGACATTATATTTTCAAATGAATGTGTTTAAAAAAATCTGAATTTAAAGGGTTACAGCTAGGGAAACAATTGTTTAGAACTTCTGGTCCTTGGTAATTCAAGGATGCAGTTCTCTATAATTACTGCTTTGGCCCCAGAACAAAGGGGTCAAGAGTCTGATTTGAGAAAACATTTGTTGTACGTCTTCACTACCCGCCAGATTGGATTGGCAGGTAGTGATCGGATCGGATCGGCGGGTAGTGATAGATCTATCAGAAATCGATTTATTATGTCTCATCTAGAGGCGATAAATCGATCCCCGAATCTACACCTGTACTCCACCTCAGCAGGAGGAGTAAGCAGAGTCGACAGGGGAGCTGCCGCAGTCGACTCGCCACCATGAGGATGGCCAGATAAATTGAACTAAGATACTTCAACTTCAGCTATACGAATAGTGTAGCTGAAGTTGCGTATCTTAGTTCGACACACCTCCCGCCCAGCCAGTGTAGCCCAGGCCAAATCAGGATGAAGATTAAAATTCAAGAAACACAAAATTCTTCTTCTAGGGTCTGATCCTGCATTCCATGCACACCCAAAACCACTATTTGCTTCAGTAGGTGCACATGGAATATAGGACTGGGTCCTATGTTACTGCCAAAGTTGCTCTGCTGCCATGCAAGGCAGAGGTGACAAAGCATTTCTAAAGCATTGGGTTAGGAATTAAGATGCTGTATATATGTTCAAAAATTATTCTTTAAACCAGTAGTTCTCAAACTATGGGGCGGGCCTCCCAAGGGAGGCACGGGAATGTGTCAAGGGAGGCACAAGCTCTATGCTTTTTTTTTTATTATTAAGGGCTTTGGCTGTCAGCCCTGGGTGGCTGGGGCTTGTGCAGAAGGGCCATTCACACCCAGGAGATGGAGATAAAGGGGACAGCCAGAGCCGCACCACCCAGGCTTGGGCTCTCTCTTCCCCCCTTCCCCCCCCACAATCCCTCATTGGGAGACAGCCCAGGCTCAGGGTCTCCTTCCCTCCCCCCGCAATCCCTCACCTGTAGGTGGTGAGGCTCTGGCTGTTCAGCCCAGGAATGGCAGCAGCAGTGCAGAAGTAAGGGTAGCAATTGGGCACTAAGTCTGCTGTGAAAAGTGGTACTGTTCACATTGCACCCTTACTTCTGTGGTGCTGCAGCACTGCCTTCAGAGCTGGCAGCCCGGCCAGCAGTCCAGTTGTCTATGTACTGGGGGGAAAAAACTATAGACACAAAGAAGGGCCCGATCAAATAAGTTTGAGAAACACTGTTCTAAACAAATGGGGATCCTGCCGTTTCATTCACTTCCAGTGGTTTAAGTACATTAAAACAGGAGGAGGAGGAGTTCTAACTGCACCAGCCAAAAAAATAAAAGAAGAAGGGGAGCACTGCTTATCTAAGCTAGGGAGAGAAAAGGTAGCTCCTCTCTGCTTTAGAAAAGGAATGGGAGTTGTACCCACTTCCATTCTGTCCAGTGCCCCCTTACTTTAACACCTGTATATTTCATTTGTGGATAGCTACTGCAATTACTAATGGGGTATGCCACCTTTGATCCTTAGTGGTTTACAGTGCTTCACCCATTTCTGTAATGTTCCTGAGGAGCAGAGTGATCTTAGAGGCCTACAGATCATATGCCCCAAAGGGGTCCCATACAGCACTCCTCTCATTCTCTGAAACTTCAGGGGTACTTATCCAGGGTGAGTTGGGATAGATAGAGAAGAGGAAATACAGATTCAGTGGTGACTACCTGGAGACACATAGATCCATGTGGTATAAAGGATTTAAAAATACCATTAGGATGAAATATCAAGAACACTGAAATAATGGTAACTAGATGCAGAGGCAGTGTCAAGTAGCTTGAGACATAATGGTGATCTGGTTTTATTTTAATATTCCAGTGTTTAGGTTAGGTCTGCTACTAATGCAGGCCAGGAGTGTTGTGTTCAGGGGTTCTCCCTTGCATCCCTGGGTCAGTGGAGCTCAGCCCACCCACCATCTTGTAGGGACAATGCTGGTTACTCAGCCCTGGTCTACACTAGGCCTTGAGGTCGAATTTAGCAGTGTTAAATCAATGTAACCCTGCACCCGTCCACATGACGAAGCCCTTTTTTTCAACTTAAAGGGCTCTTAAGATCGATTTCCTTACTCCACCCCCGACAAGGGGATTAGCGCTGAAATGGGTTTGCTGGGTCGAACTTGGGGTACTGTGGATGCAATTAGATGGTATTGGCCTCCGGGAGCTATCCCAGAGTGCTCCATTGTGACCGCTCTGGACAGCACTCTCAACTCAGATGCACTGACCAGGTAGACAGGAAAAGGCCCGTGAACTTTTGAATTTCAATTTGCTGTTTGGCCAGTGTGGTAAGCTGCAGGTGACCATGCAGAGCTCATCAGCAGAGGTGACCATGATGGAGTCCCAGAATCGCAAAAGAGCTCCAGCATGGACCGAACGGGAGGTACGGGATCTGATCGCTGTATGGAGAGAGGAATCCGTGCTATCAGAACTACGTTCCAGTTTTCGAAATGCCAAAACATTTGTGAAAATCTCCCAGGGCTTGAAGGACAGAGGCCATAACATGAAACTTAAGGAACTGAGGCAAGCCTACCGGAAAACCAGAGAGGTGAATGGCCACTCTGGGTCAGAGCCCCAAACATGCTGCTTCTATGATGAGCTGCATGCCATTTTAGGGGGTTCAGCCACCACTACCCCAGCCGTGTTGTTTGACTCCTTCAATGGAGATGGAGACAACACAGAAGCAGGTTTTGGGGACGAGGAAGACGATGATGAGGAGGCTGTAGATAGCTCACAGCAAACAAGTGGAGAAACCGGTTATCCCGACAGCCAGGAACTATTTCTCACCTTGGACCTGGAGCCAGTACCCCCCCGAACCCACCCAAGGCTGCCTCCTGGACCCACCAGGTGGAGAAGGGACCTCTGGTGAGTCTACCTTTTAAAATACTATACAAGGTTTAAAAGCCAGCATGTTTAATGATTAATTTGTCCTGGCATTCGTGGCTCTCCTGGATATACTCCCAAAGCCTTTGCAAAAGGTTTCTGGGGAGGGCAGCCTTATTCCATACACCATGGTAAGACACTTTACCACTCCAGACCAGTAGCACGTTCTCGGGAATCATTGTAGAACAAAGCATTGCAGTGTATGTTTGCTGGCGTTCAAACAACATCCGTTCTTTATCTCTCTGTATTATCCTCAGGAGAGTGATATCATTCATGGTCACCTGGTTGAAATAGGGTGCTTTTCTTAAGGGGACATTCAGAGGTGCCCATTCCTGCTGGGCTGTTTGCCTTTGGCTGAACAGAAATGTTCCCCACTGTTAGCCATGCGGTGGGGGGAGGCAAAATGAGACCTTGGAACGAAAGCACATGTGCTATGTATGTAATGTTAACAGCAAGGTTTACTGTGAAAGAGTTTACCCATTGTTCTATAAAATGTGTCTTTTCAAATACCACTGTCCCTTTTTTTTTCTCCACCAGCTGCATGTGTTTCAAGGATCACAGGATCTTCTCCTTCCCAGAGGCTAGTGAAGATTAGAAGGCAAAAAAACCGCACTCGCGATAAAATGTTCTCTCAGCTCATGCTGTCCTCCCACACTGACAGAGCACAGACGAATGCATGGAGGCAGACAATGTCAGAGTGCAGAAAAGCACAAAATGACTGGGAGGAGAGGTGGCGGGCTGAAGAGAGGGCTGAAGCTGAAAGGTGGCGGCAGCGTGATGAAAGGAGGCAGGATTCAATGCTGAGGCTGCTGGAGGATCAAACTAATATGCTCCAGTGTATGGTTGAGCTGCAGGAAAGGCAGCAGGAGCACAGACCACCACTACAGCCCCTTTGTAATCAACCGCCCTCCTCCCCAAGTTCCAAGCCTCCTCACCCAGATGCCCAAGAATGCGGTAGAGGGGCCTCCGGCCACCCAGCCACTCCACCCCAGAGGATTGCCCAAGTAACAGAAGGCTGGCATTCAATAAGTTTTAAAGTTTTAAACTTTTAAAGTGCTGTGTGGCCTTGTCCTTCCCTCCTCCACCACCCCTCCTGCGCTACCTTGGTAATTATCCCCCTATTTGTGTGATGAATTAATAAAGAATGCATGAATGTGAAGCAACAATGACTTTATTGCCTCTGCAAGCGGTGATCGAAGGGAGGTTGGGAGGGTGGTTGGCTTACAGGGAAGTAGAGTGAACCAAGGGGCGGGGGGTTTCATCAAGGAGAAACAAACAGAACTTTCACACCATAGCCTGGCCAGTCATGAAACTGGTTTTCAAAGCTTCTCTGATGCACACCGCACCCTCCTGTGCTCCTCTAACTGTCCTGGTGCCTGGCTGTGCGTAACCAGCAGCCAGGCAATTTGCCTCAACCTCCCACCCCGCCATAAACGTCTCCCCCTTACTCTCACAGATATTGTGTAGCACACAGCAAGCAGTACTAACAGTGGGAATATTGGTTTCACTGAGGTCTAACCCAGTCAGTAAACTGCGCCAGCGCACTTTTAAACATCCAAATGCACATTCTACCACCATTCTGCACTTGCTCAGCCTATAGTTCAACAGCTCCTGACTACTCTCCAGGCTACCTATGTATGGCTTCATGAGCTATGGCATTAAGGGGTAGGCTGGGTCCCCAAGGATAACTATAGGCATTTCAACATCCCCAACGGTTATTTTCTGGTCTGGGAAGAAAGTCCCTTCCTGCAGCTTTTGAAACAGACCAGAGTTCCTGAAGATGCGAGCGTCATGTACCTTTCCCAGCCATCCCACGTTGATGTTGGTGAAACGTCCCTTGTGATCCACCAGTGCTTGAAAAGTACCCCTTGCGGTTTATGTACTCACTGCCTTGGTGCTCCGGTTCCAAGATAGGGATATGGGTTCCATCTATGGCCCCACCACGGTTAGGGAATCCCATTGGAGCAAAGCCATCCATTATGACCTGCACATTTCCCAGGGTCACTACTCTTGATATCAGCAGATCTTTGATTGCGTTGGCTACTTGCATCACAGCAGCCCCCACAGTAGATTTGCCCATTCCAAATTGATTCCCGACTGACCGGTAGCTGTCTGGCGTTGCAAGCTTCCACAGGGCTATTGCCACTCGCTTCTCAACTGTGAGGGCTGCTCTCATCTTGGTATTCTTGCGCCTCAGGGCAGGGGAAAGCAAGTCACAAAGTTCCATGAAAGTGCCCTTATGCATGCGAAAGTTTCGCAGCCACTGGGAATCGTCCCAGACCTGCAAAACTATGCGGTCCGACCAATCTGTGCTTGTTTCCCGAGCCCAGAATCGGCGTTCCACCACATGAACCTGCCCCATTAGCACCATGATGCCCACATTGGCAGGCCCGTGCTTTGAGAGAAGTCTGCGTCCATGTCCTCATCACTCTAGTCACCGTGCTGATGTTGCCTACTCGCCCAGTTTCGCTTTGCCAGGTTCTGGTGCTGCATATACCGCTGGATAATGTGTGTGGTGTTTAATGTGCTCCTAATTGCCTAAGTGATCTGAGCGGTCTCCATGCTTGCCGTGGTATGGCGTGTGCACAGAAAAAAGGCGCGGAACAATTGTCTGCTGTTGCCCTGACGGAGGGAGGGGTGACTGACGACATGGCTTACAGGGTTGGCTTACAGGGAATTAAAATCAACAAAGGGGGTGGCTTTGTGAGAAACTGAATGGCCGCCTCAAGGATAGAACTCAAAACCTCAAGGATAGAACTCAAAACTGGGTTTAGCAAGCTGTTGATTTCACAGAGGGAGGGAAGGAGGAGAAAATGAATACAAAACAAATCTGGTCTATTTCTTGTTTTGAGCCACTTCACCTATCTTTATACATCATGTTGGCAGCAGACTGTGCAGTACGACCGCTTGCCATCGTCACCTCCTGTGTGCTCGGCAGAAGACGGTGCAGTATGACTACTGGCCATCGTCTTCTGCTAGCTGCAGATTAAAAGACAAAACACTGCTGATAGGACTCAATTGCCATGAGATGAAACAAGGGAAATGACCTGGCTGAGTCACTCCCATGTTTGCCCAGGCGCCCGGTTAAAAGAGCACCCAGGACTACGTCAACGACGGCTACCAGTCATACTGCACTGTCTGCTGCCAAAAGGCAATAAACTGCTGCTGTGTAGCAATGCAGTATCATGTCCGCCAGCACCCAGGAGACATACGGTGACAGTTAGCTGAGCGGGCTCCATGCTTGCCGTGGTATGGCATCTGCACAGGTAACTCAAGAAAAAAGGTGCAAAACGATTGTCTGCCCTTGCTTTTACGGAGGGAGGGAGGGAATGGGGGTCTGACGATATGTACCCAGAACCACCCGCAACAATGTTTTAGCCCCATCAGGCACTGGGAGTTCTACCCAGAATTCAAATGGCTGGTGGAGACTGCAGGAACTGTGGGATAGCTATCCACAGTGCAAAGCTCCGGAAGACGACCGTTGCCTCGGTACTGTGGACACAGTCCGCCGACTACATGCACTTAGAGCATTTGTGTGGGGACACACACACTCGACTGTATAAAAATGCTTTCTACAAAACTGACTTCTATAAATTCAACCTAATTTTGTAGTGTAGACATACCCTCATATCATGGAGCAGAAAAGGCTTTCATCTTGCCATTTGGAAAAAGAATATTGTAATCATAGCTGTCAGACAAGACATAGGAATGATGGGTTAAAATGATGGTTCAGAGAGTGAAAGGTTCTCAGCACTTTATAGACTAGCTTTAAATTAGATAAGAACACAAAGGTAATATGTGATCAGATAGCTGAGCATGGTCACCCACCCTCATAAACCATAGTAAGTCAGACTTGTGAAGTCATCATCTGTTAGAAGTTTGTGAATGTGAAATTACTTATGATTTGATCAGTCTCTGACTGAGAAAAAGAGAGACAAGGTGGGTGAGGTAATATGGTTTATTGGACCAACTTCTGTTGGTGAGAGAGACAAGCTTTCGAGCCACACAGAACTCTTCTTCAGGTCTGGGAAAGGTATTCCCAGTGTGACAGCTACATGCAAGGTGGAACAGGTTGTTTAGTGTAAGTAGTTAGCATATATTATAAGCAGAGGGGGATTAAGATGTATTGGGGCCTAGGGTTGCCAACTTTCTAGTCACACAAAACTGAACACCCTAGCCCCACCCCTTCCCCAAGGCCTCACCCCTGCCCCGCACCTTCCCTGAGGCCCTGCCCCCCACTCATTACATTTTCCCTCCCTCAATGGCTTGCTCTCCCCCAACCCTCACTCACTTTCATTGGGCTGGAGCAGGGGGTTGGGGTGCAGGAGGGGGTGAAGTCTTTAACTGGGCATGTGGCCTCTGAGGTAGGGCCAGAAATAAGGGGTTCAGGCTGCAGAAAGGGGCTGGGGCAGGGAGTTGGGGTGTGGGAAGGGGTGAGGGATCTGGCCAGGGGTTCAGGCTCAGGGGTGGGGCTGGGGATGAGGGATTTGGGGTGCAGGAGGGGGAAACAGGCTAGGGAGTGGGGCCAAGGGATTCAGAGTGCAGGAGGGGGGCTTCGGGTTGAGGCAGGGGGTTGGGGTGTGGGAAGGGGTGAGGGCTCTGGGCTGGGGCCAGCGATGAGAACTCAGGGTGTGGGAGGGGGCTCTGGGCTGAGGCAGGAGTGCAGGGGGGAGGTGAGGGCTCTGGACTGGGGGATGAAGGCTCTGGGGTGGGGGTGGGGATGAGGGGTTTGGGGTGCAGGAGGGAATTCCAGGTTGGGGGTGCTCAGGGCTGGGGCAGGGGGTTGGGGTGTGGGCTTACCTCAGGAAGCTCCCAGTCAGTGACACAGCAAGGGGGGCTAAGGCAGGCTGCCTGCCTGTCCTGGCACCGTACTGCACGTGCCGCAGAAACAGCCAGCAGGTCCAGGTCATAGGCGGGAGGTCCAGGTCATAGGCGGGGGGGCCAGGAGGTTCCTCTCGCTGCTCTCACCTGCAGGCACCACCCCCCAGCTCCCATTGGCCGGTTCTTTACCAATGGTCTGCAGAGCCAGTGCTCAGGGCAGAGGCAGCATGCAGAGCCCTGTGGCCCCGCCCAGGCCTAGGAGCTGGACAGGTAGGGACTAGCCTGCTTTAGCGCTGCAGCGTCACTGAGCGGGACTTTTAACAGTTAAAAAGGGATTCAGGGGGCAGAGCTCCATATGTGGGGAGGGGGAGAGAGGGACTTGGGGGTTCCCTAGAAGGCAAGATCTGTTTTTCAGATACAGGGAGCAAAGGAACAGTCTGTGCGTATATATATATATATATTTTTTTTTTAAAGAGAGGGGGAATTTTGGCTGCCTAAAAGGCCCATTCAAATAAGGAAGGAATGAAGCTAAGTGAGGGTGAGAGGGGAGCAGAGAAAATCTAGACTGTTTATATATAATGTACTGGGCTGGGTGGAAATTTATTTAGTTATTTATTTATTTTAAACAGCTATAGGGGAAAACCAGCTATTTATTGAAGACAACAAAGGAACTGTGTACAGTTGCTGCACTTTATTTTACTGCCTTTGTTTTAAATGAGTTAGAGCTGCCTAACTTATTGCAACAGGTTTAATAAAGAAAAACATGTAATGATTTCAAATACTTCAATTATTCCTGTTTAACTTTGATATGATATGTAAATTTTCCTTTTTAAGTGGTTTGAGAAGCTGATGTAGTTAGAGCGTCTGAGCACAGGCTGTGGAGCCAGAAAAATGAGTTCTCTTCCTTGCTCGGTGATCTTTATTTGTTGCATAACTTTGCATTGTTTGAATTTCACATCCTAAAATGATTTTTACTTATTTACCTCCCAGAAGGGAGTGCAGATTAATTATTTAGCTTTTCTAAAACAGCTCAAAGTTTAAAAACACTAAATATAAGTTACATATTTATTGGGAAAATACTAGATTGTAATTTGCTCAGGGCAAGAGCCTTGTCTCTTTACAAGTCAAAGAATTTAAAACACTAATATAAAATAGGAAGCCTAGAAATAAATATGAATGAAAATAAATGGTTCAATGCACTAAAAATGTGTCTCTCTTAAAGTTGTCATCTTGTCAATAAATTGTTTGGTTTTGAATTAAAAACCCTGGTGATACTTGTGACAATATTTTTGGAACCTGTAGTTTCAGGTGAGTGAGTGTGGCCAGCTGCAGCTGTCTGTACACATAATACAGCATTATGCCAGAGAACTCTGCCTAAGTGCCAAATATTGTAATAGCTGAGACATGAGGGTTTTTTATTTAAAACAACATTGTCTATTGGTAAGTGTTGGAGACTGGGAATCAGGACTCGAGTTCTCTAACTAGCAGTAATACTTGATTCACTTTGTGCTTGACTGTAGGCAATTCACTTATTGTCTGTGTGTTTCATTATACCCATGTGTAAAATGGGGGGGGAGAGAGACTGGGGGGGCAGCTCCAACGGGAGATGGAGTGGGGGAGAAAGGGGCTGCGGGGGACAGTGCCGCATGGGAGGGAGAGGGGGAAGGAGAGGGGTTGGGGGCGCAGCTCCACGTGGGGGAGAGGAGGCTCGGCCAGCTCCGTGCTGGAGGCGGGGAGAATATGCTCACCCTACCACAGCTCTGGCATCAGACCTGGCCAGAGGACGAGGCAGAGGAAGGAAGAGGAGGAGCAGAGCAGCAGGGCCTGGGGCGGGAGGGAGAGGAGGAGCAGGAGGCAGGGCCGGAGTTCCAGTCTACAGGGCCCCCAAATTGGCCTGGGTTCCTGAGCATGGGCCCTCTTGGCCCATACAGTAATCTGCCACTGATTCTAAGGGACCATTCGAAGTAGAGGGGCCCATTAACACCTTTGCAGTCACAGGACAAAAATGGGGGTTAGTGATTACAGATGGTTGTAATAAGCCATAAATCCAGTGGCTCTGTTCAGTCCATGATTTTTAGTGTCTAGCAAAGTTATGAATTTAAATTTGCAGGATCATCTTTAGAAAGTGTTCTGCAGGTTTCCTTTGAGGATGAGAACTGATGGATCACTCTATAGCTGAGCTCTTTGTGAAAAGTGTTCGCCCACAGGTGAAAAGGTGTTTTTGTCTTTTATCATTGTCCTACGTGAGTTCATTCAAGAGCATAGTATTATCTGGTTTTACCCACATAGTTGTTACTGGGTCATTGAGTGCACTGGCTGAGGTACACCACATGTTGTGATAGGCATATGCAGGATCCATGGATCTTGAAAGGTAAAACCAGACAATCACTATAGCCTCAAATTAACTCACAAAGGAAAATGATAAAAGACAAAAACATCCTGTCACCTGTGGGCGAACACTTTTCACAAAGAGCTCAGATATAGAGTGATCCATCCGTTCTCATCCTCAAAGGAAACTTGCATAACACTTTCTAAAGATGAGCCTGGGAGCTTAAATTCATAACTCTGCTAGACACGAAAAATCATGGATTGAACAGATACGCTGGATTTATGGCTTATTACAATTCTATAACCCACTAACCAACTCTTTTTGTCCTTTGACTGCAAGAGTGTTAACAGGCCATTCTACCTAGAAGGGTCCCTTAGAATATGTGCTAATTACTTATGCTAAACAATCTGTTCCACTTGCATGTAGCTGTGACACTGGCGCAGTACCTTTCCCAGACCTGAAGAGCTGTATATGTCAAAAGCTTGTCTTTCTCACAACAGAAGTTGGTCCAATAAAAGATATTACCTCACCTACCTGGTCTGTCTAATATCCTGGGACCTACATGGTTGCAACTACACTGCATACATGAGAAAGAGAGAGACATTTTAAAATCGGTAACAGTACATTGATGTATTTTTGCTTATACTCAGGCTGAGTTTCTCTCTGACATTATCCAAGTCCCACTAAGCCTCTCCTTAACTTTGTAACTCATTTGTCCTTTTAATTTAGCTTTACAATTAATCAAGCACTACTAAAAATGACCTACATAAATAAATCAATTTAATGAATAAATTATGAGTGAGAAAGAGTAAGAGAATGAATGTGTGAGTGTGTGTAGGTGGATGACATAAAGGACCAGGCTGATAATACCAGCAGGAGCTATAATTTCATATGCTGTCATCACCACCGGAGCACCAGGGAAGAGCAAAGACAATTAGGATACGTCTACATAGCAAAAAAAAGAAGCCAGGGCAGCGAGTTTCAGAGCATGAGTCAACTGACTCGGGCTCGCACTGTGAGGCTAAAAGTGACATAGGCATTTAAGAGCCTAAGATTCACTTAAAGTCAATGGGACTTAGACCCCTGAGTGCCTAACAGCCAGATTTTCAAAGGTATTCAATCATACACACTGCCTTGGCCACAGTTATTGTGAATTAGGAATAAAATACATAATGGTATGCAGGAATCTTTTAATCTCTACTTTTCCCATTCATGTCAGCTCCATTTTATCCGTGCCGCAATCCAATATCTTGAGTACATTTGCATATAAATTTCCTTGTTGCTTATTATGTTTGATTCCTTTAAGGCATTTACTTCCCCAGGTAGATTGGCAGATTTAGCACCAGCTAAGATTGTCTTTATATAGACTCATAGGACTGGAAGGGACCTCAGGAGGTCATCTAGTCTAGTCCCCTGTGCTCATGGCAGGACTAAGTATTATCTAGACCATCCCTGACAGGTGTTTTTCTAACCTGATTTTAAAAATCTCCAATGATGGAGATTCCACAGTCTCCCTAGGCAATTTATTCCAGTGCTTAACCACCCTGACAGTTAGGAAGTTTTTCCTAATGTCCAACTATAAGCTGCGTGGCCGTCCCGCATTGTCACTCTCTGAGGGAGGCCACGCCTCCTCACTGTAACATATCTGTAAAGGTGAGCTCAAAAAGGGGGGGAATTAGCTACATGTAGTGCTCCAGCCCTCGATCAGTATGGGGCAGCAAACAGTTAGTAGGTCTGACCTGCAATCAGGGCAGAGCGGTTAAGCAGTTTATGAGCCCCAGGTAAGGGTAAGCACCAACAGTTAGTAGGCTCAGATAAGGGTGAGCACCAGCATAGTCAAGGGACTCAGGTAGGTGTGGATGGGAAGATACCACAGGCCTCCTGGCCTAAGATGGACGTGCTGCCACCCCAAGGGTGACATGGCAGGGGTAGGGGGACACAGGACCACCCAACTCCACCATGTCTCTGCCCAAGGCCCTGATAGTGGCAGAGTGGTCCGCCACTGGATCCACCTGCAACACGCTGACCTAGTATCAGGCTATCACTCAACCAGATTGTCGTCTAGTTTCCCTGGGCTACTTCCTTCATCCCCAGGGTCTGGTACCTCTACATTGTAGTTGTCCTCTATCTCCCCAGTGTAGGTGGCCAGCGACAGCCCCAGAAGCTTGTCGGTGTCTCGGTTGGCCACTGGCCCTGGGAGCTCTGGCCAGTCCTCAGGAGGCTCCAGCAGCAGGTGGGATTCATCTGTCTCCCATGGTGGCTCTAGCCCAAATTGAACTGCAGGGCCCGGGTTTTGTACTTCCACTTCCTGTCCTACCCTTCCACTTCTGGCAGGGCAGACGTGGATTTCCTGGTTCGGCCCACCAGGGGTGTGTGTTGTGGTTCCTCCCTATCACTCTCTGAAGGAGGCCACGCCTCCTCGCTACATCAACCTAAACTGCCCTTGCTGCAATTTAAGCCCATCACTTCTTGTCCTATCCTCAGAGGTTAAGAACAATTTTTCTCCCTCCTCCTTGTAACAATCTTTGATGTACTTGAAAACTGTTATCATGTTCCCTCTCAGTCTTCTCTACTCCAGACTAAAGAAACCCAATTTTTTCAATCTTCCGTCACAGGTCATTTTTTTTAGACCTTTAATCATTTTTGTAGCTCTTCTCTGGACTTTCTCCAATTTGTCCACATCTTTTCTGAAATGTGGCATCCATAACTGGACACAACACTCCAGTTGAGGCCTAATCAGCGCTGAGTAGAGCAGACGAATTACTTCTCGTGTCTTGCTTACAACACTTCTGCTAATACATCCCAGAATGATATTTGCTTTTTTGCAACGGCGTTACACGGTTGACTCATATTTAGCTTGTGATCCACTATGACCCCCCAGATCCCTTTCTGCAGTACTCCTTCCTAGGCAGTCATTTCCCATTTTGTATATGTGCAACTGATTGTTCCCTGGTAAGTGGAGTACTTTGCCTTTGTCCTTATTGAATTTCATCCTATTGAATTTCATTTGTCCAGTTTATCCAGATCATTTTGAATTTTAATCCTATCCTCCAAAATACTTGCAACCCCTCCCAGCTTGGTATCGTCCACAAACTTTACAAGAGTGCTCTCTGTGCCATTATCTAAATAATTGATGAAAATATTGAACAGAACTGGACACCACCTTGATATGCACTTCCCAGAGAGTAAAACAATGAGGAGTCCTTGTGGCACCTTAGAGACTAACAAATTTATTTGGGCATAAGCTTTTGTGGGCTAGAACCCACTTCATCAGATGCATGAAGTGGAAAATACAGGTGCAGGTATAAATACATTAAATGATGGAAGTTGCCTTACCAAGTGTGAGGTCAGTCTAATGAGACAATTCAATTAACAGTAGGATACCAAAGGAGGAAAAATAACTTTTGTAGTGGTAATGAGAGTGGCCCATTTCAAACAGTTGACAAGAAGGTGTGAGTAACAGTAGGGAGAAATTAGTATGGGGGAAATTAGGCTTAGATTTTGTAATGACCCAACCCAGAGAGTAGTTATCAGTGGTTTACAGTCAAGCTGGAACGGTTTTCAAACCAGTTATGCACCCACCTTATAGTACCTCCATCTAGATTGTATGTCTCTAGTTTGTTTATGAGAAGGTCATGCAAGACAGTATCAGATGCCTTATGTAAGGCAAATACTATTGTGTGCAGCTGCTCCATATTCTTTCCCCAGATAACTGTGTTTGGCTTTCAGTTATTTGCTTATCCTCTCTAAGTATTTGAAAATGAAATAGTTCAATAGATAGAAACTGTTATAAGTTATGTAGAATTTGAACACTATGGATAGGTCCTCAGCTGGCTCAATACTTTTTTTCTGGATTAGCCCCAGTAACTCAGAACACTACAAAGCACTGAAATCACCCTTGGGATTTTATCCTGCTGTCTGTCTGTGTGCAGATCTCATTAAAGTCAGTGGGAGACCAGCAGATGGAGAACTTGCAGTAGTGAGCCCAGATGTTGAATGTTGATATCAATATCTTCTAGTGGGGCTTTACTATTTAATGTCTCATTGCATAATACAGACAGTGAAAAAGGAAGAATATAAGGTTTAATTCTCCAGAGTTATCATATAGACACACATGCAGAAACATACACCATGTGCCCAAACATATTGCCACGCATAGAATATAGGGTCAGAGGGAATAACAATACAATAAGCATATAACACTACCAATATTTAGGTCTGTTTTTGGAGTATGTTTCTCATGGATCCATTACAGAAGAGTGAAAAGATGTTTAAATAATACTTTCCATTTTCTTTAGCATTTTAGTATCTTGGTATAATTTGTCTTCTACTCTTAAAAGCTCTAATATCATAAGGCAAAATGCTGCCCCAATTGATCCTCTCATGGAACTCCCAGTTTATTGCAGATGTCTATGTGTTACCAGAATTTCCTTTGCTAGACACTCTCAGACCACAAATGCATATTCTGAATGTGCTTATCTGGCTGCAGGAGTGGTGTGCTGAACCACTATGCACCTATCCATGGGCACAATTCAAGTGACTAGCTATCCTTAGTTGTTGTTGCACTCAAGTGGATTCTGTAGAATGAAATAGCCTTTTTCTCACAGTCTAGGTATTAACAATGTTCATCACTATACTTTCAGAGCACCTATGCTGATTTACAAACACAAAAACAGACCCCTAATCAGGTCAATTGTGTGTAACTTGACCAGATTCCTCTACAAGTAGAAAATTAAGTAAACTAAGTTCAGAAAACTTGAAGTTGTTTAAAGAACATTAGAGCAGAAACTACAGATGTTAAATGCTATGAACACTAGAGTGAGTTTTTCCTCAGGAGAAACTAAAACTTTGGAGAACTGTTTTTCAATACTAGTGGACAGACTGTAGGTGAGCCTGCATGATAAATGCAATGTATCACATGAATATCACCACTTCATAAGTGGTGTATATAAATATATATTACCCCAGGAAAACCACATTTAGTGACATTTAATGTTGGGGCAGGACATGGTCCATCCACCCAAAATCTGAAAAGCAGGGACATAAGGTAAGGGGACAGACTTGTGCATTCCTTTCCACCTTCATATTGCCTCCATCACTGTCATTAACAAACACCAAAGGCTTTCAATTCCATTTTCAACAGATGCACCAAAGCACTATGTACCCTGACTTCATCAAACTACCACTCTAGTGCAAAACCCTAACAGTGTCTTCAGGCTTTTATATCAATTATATCTGACTTACATATTCCGTGCTTTTGGCAAATTATTCTGCCTTAAAACTGGTGAAGTCACTGTTAAGAATTTGTGTTAGAGTTCCGGTGCGTATGGAGTACATTGTCAATAGCTTAGTATTTGGTCCCCACCACAGCAGGTTCACCTTTGCGCACACATTATGGCTAAAATGTTTATTAAAAGTTCCATAATCAAACAATCCTCGTGTATAACTGATATTCTAGGAACGAGCACACAAGGAGCAACAATGAGGCCAATGGACAGGTCCCAGAGCATGTTAGATTTCTTGCAAAAGAGTACAAAGAAAAGTGAGACAAACCAGTGAACAACTGTCTAAAGGGATGACTTTTAAATTCTTGTTGTTCTCTCTGTATCAATTAATTCTTCATCAAACCACCATGAAAAATTCCAAGAATATTCAGTTTATGTATTAATATTGTTTTGTTTTTTTGCCATTTCAATGAGGTTTTTACAAAATTAAGATTTAAAGTTCCTGCTAAAACTGAACTCTGTAACACAGCCTTACTCATACTTCACCATAATATATATCTATGCACACAGAGATTAAAAACAGTCCATGGAGTATTCTAATTTAATCCTGCCCCACTAATTTATGTCATTTATTTTGAAAAGAAAATACTAGCTACATTTTAAAATTTACAGGTAGATGCAATTCTAGATTGTTACAGATAAATAAACCTTTTAAATCCTTACCCACCTCTATTTAAATATATATTTTAATGTGCCTCTCCCAGCAGCGTATTAACGCCTAGGCCAACAAGGCCTAGGTCTAGGGCGGCAAATTTGCAGGGGCAGCAAATTTATAATAGCAGCCAGAGGCGGCTGCTTCCCCCAGCCCCGGTTCCCGCCCTCCGCCCCGGCCCAACTCCATCCCTTCCCTGCCCCCTCCCTGCCCTGATTGGTCCCCTTCCCCAAATCCCCACTCCAGACCCGCCTCCTTTCCTGAGTGCGCCGCATTCCTCCCCTTCCCCCCTCCTTCGTGGAGCTGTTTCGTGCACAAGCACTGGCAGGGAGCAGGGAGAAGCAGGACCCAGCGGCGTGCTCAGGGGAAGGAGGCGGAGGTGGAGCGGAGGTGAGCTGCGGGGTGGGGCAGCAATTATTTCTGGGCCTAGGAGTGGCAAAATCATTAATCCACCACTGGCCTCTCCCCTGCAACTAGTTTTTGCAACTAGTTTTCATTTCTGACACCACATCGGGAAACTAGTCTGCAAGAGAATGATCCATGGGTGTGTAACACTAAGATAACCCTCCTGGGAAAGGTAGCATGCTGACAATTAACTATGGCAGAGCACACTCTTTTGGCTGTACATATAATTTTGTGACTTGGGAAGGATTCTTTTCTCCCTCCTCCAATTATAATTTTGCAACATAATAAAAAGCAGTGGCTAGAGTAGGAGAGAAGAGTAAGGCTTTGCCACTTAGTTACAGTGACACCTTGGGCAAGTCACTTAACATCTCAGTATTTCATTATATCCATCTGGAAATTAGTATTGGGATAGAGATGGCAATTTCCTTCTATATCCTGGGAAAACCTCATTTACTTAAGTTTATGTATTATTGTGGGCCAAGTACTGTATGCATTTTCATGGGCAGGGAGACCAAAGCCTTCCAGGAGAAGGACAGGAGGGAATGGTTAGGCAAATTCACTTGGGTTGTAACACCTCCAGAGAGGCACTGTCACCTGGAGTGGCTCACATGTACTGGTTCAAACTGGATTCCCTAGAACCAACAAACAAAGAAAGGACTTCTGGGTAAATAGCCTGAGTTAAACTGATTCAGGGCCTGCTTTCTGATCCAGTAAACAAAAAGGACCTTCTATCCAAAGGAGGCCCCAGTCCTTCCTAGGAAGAATTGGAAGGACTTGACCGATTCAGGGGTATTCCTGCTCGTAACCAAAGGAGTTTTGAACTTGAAACTACAGAAAAACCTCTAGGTGGGGTTTGAAGGACTGACCACCTGACAGAGCCCTTGTTGGATTTGAGGTGATCTCTGATAAGCTTTTTAAGATGTGTGTAGGTTCTTTTATTAGGTTCTCTCTGCAATACTTTCACCTTAAAAATAAATGTGTTGGTTTAGAAAGAGCTGTGTGATACTTATACTTGAGGGCAGTTGCGCTGTTTGTAGCCTGTAAAGAGAAAGCAAAATATAGATGCAGGTCTGCTGAAGCAGTCTGACTCACTGGGGAATTCATCCTGTAGGCAGGGAACTGGAAAACCCCTGGTCAGGAGAGGGAGAGGGAGAGAGAGAGGTGTCTCCCAAGAGGTGACATTTGAGGAGCTGGGAACCTAGAGTGCCCTTGCTGAACTACCAGGGGGAAATACAGGTGAAAGTTGTTCTGAACTGTGACAACTTCCATAAGCCATTTCACAGCTGAGAAGAAAGCTAAGCCAGATCTTCTCTCACACACTGCAGTTCTTGTCTTTCGGTGTGTCTGGGGGTGGCATATTGGAATGAAGGTAAGTTAGGCAATCAATTACGAAAAGGTGCAATTCCGTGCAACAAACACATAATTAATGTAGTCTTCCCCTCAGCCTCCTGTTACACAATGAGTCACTTCACCTTGAAGTATGGTACTTTGCCCAAGCAAAGCTTAATTCTATTTTCCATTTCTTAGATGGATTTTCAGTTAACAAGTATAGCAAAAGCAACCCATGAAAAGGTTTAGCTTGTATAGTTTTATTTTGCACACTATTTTATTAGAGTTGCAGCAAAAAGATCCAGCAGAACTACATTCACATCATTTCAGATATATTCAGTACAATCCACATGCATCTTGAGTGGCCCTCCCTCTTTGCACCCCCCCCCCCAAGCTCATCTGGAGCTCCCTTATTTTTATTGTTTTCATTTAAAATGAAGGTTAGAGGAAATGATATTTATGCTGGAGAAATAAATTCAATCGAATTAATACAATATCACCATCAGTGACAGTTGCTGAATAGCTCCACTCACTTGGATAAGAGGGGCATGCACCCTTCCTGGCTTCTCCCCAATCATTTGTGCTCTGACTCCTTCTGATGGGCTTCAGAGGATAAAAGGGAAAAACATGACAGAGAGAAATCTCAGCGAATCAGTTTGTGTCAGAAGTGATGCTGTGTTGGTGTAGATGAAGGGAAGGCAATGCATCACACACATTGGCTCTTTGATGACTCCTTTCCCTCCTATTCAACCTCTCTTATTTCCACAGGGCCCACCTATCACAGAATTTTCATGGTAGTCAGGAATGGTTAGAGGAGAGACTGATCCCATGTCTGACTTATTTCAGGACAAACTCTCTTGCTCCCATTTTGGTCTTGTCTTCACTGCAGTGGTGGGTGGGAAGGTATGTCCTTAACTGTAGTTAGATAACCTGAGTTAACTGTTGTTAAATAAAATCCTAGCGAAGACAAGGCATCTTGTAATTGTCACATGAGTTAACGGGTTAAGTTAAATCCTGTGCCCCAACAACATCCCAAATCAAAGGACTCACTGGTATCTGGTAGTGAGTTTCAGCTGGCCTAAACAGTTCAAAGTGCCCCAATTCATTAATGTCAAACTGTATCTGATGTGCATCATGTAAGGGGTCATTGGAAAACTAATAACACACTGATCATTAATATTCTTGCATGGTGTACATATGATAAACAGCCAAGGGACCATACAAATATGAAGGAAAAGTAGAACTAAAATGTGTTTACCGGACAAGTCCGGGGAGTGGGTAAACAGGTTTCTCCCAGCCAAAGGACAGGTTGGGGCCTGCTGCCAGGTGTCATCAGTGTAGAAGAGCAATGTTACATGTTGTAACGGTGGTGCTCACCACCATGGCATCTCCTCCTGGTTGCTCTGGGAATTAGTGGTGTCGCACTCTCCATCACTGCTTCTTCACCATCTCCGCTGTCCATGGGGACCTGTATCGCTCAGGGACCATGGCATCCTCTTCAGGGCATGGCCCTCCAGCTGTGCCCGAATTCTGTTGTCTCCCCACTTCCAGGAGAATCGGCAGTCCTTTGCCCAGCCTCTCCCCAAAGTGGCGAACTGCAGCCCCTAGTCCAGCCTCTCGGTCAGGGACAAACTGCAGTACTTTGGCTGGCCACTTCCTTTGGCAGCCAGTGGGGCAAAGGGAGGGCCCAGGCCCACCCGCTATTCTGGGCCCTGACCCAGGTACCCTATAGCTGGCAGCCACTCACTGCCTTTCCTTCCCCTCTGCCACTACCTGCTTTCCCTAGGTCACTTCCCCATAGCTCCAGCACCTACTCGGCCCCCATATTGAGACCTCAGTGTGGGAGCCAGCCAGGCTGGAGCTCCGCTTACGACCCTGACCCTGACCCTGACCCTGACCCTGACCCTGACCCTGACCCTGACCCTTCATTACAGGCAGCCAGTCCTTCTCCCTCAAACTCTAGGAAGAAACTGAGCTCTTCTCTGCCCTGCAGCCCTTCTTATAGGACCTACCTTGGCCCTAATTGGATGCTTCTAAGCCTTCCGCTGATTGGCTGGGTTCTGCGGTGCTACTCCAAGGGCTGCTATTAACCCTTTGACAGCTAGTGAGGGACAGCTGCCCTGTCACACATGTCAAGTGGCCATTGATTTGACTTTTAGCAAACACCAGTGAGGGAAGAAACCAGCATGGAATTTCTTTCACCAATAGACTCCATATCTCCTTCCTCATGGCTTGGATGAACTTTACTTTGGAGGGTAACCTTCAGAAAACTCCATTTCAAAGGTTCATTAGACTATGAAGAGGGGCAAAGAACCCCAAGGTATGTTTCACCAGAAAACAAAGGAACTTTGGATTTTTGTGGGAGATCCTGACCAGAGAGGTGGACAGCCATCATGCTGGAAGATTGTGTGGTAAAAATCTTACCTTGAACCAAGGCTGTAGTTTTGCTAAGTCTTAGCCTCTATAAAGTGTTTTTCACTTTTATTTGCTTGTAACCTTTTTATAATTTTATAATTTTATTCTTTATACTTGAACTCACTTAAAATCGTATCATCTTTTGCTAATAAGCTTGTTTTGCTTTTAATCTAACCCAGTGGTGCTCAGACCTCAGTGGTTCATGAGCCAAATTAGCAATTAACAGTACCCAAATGAGCCACAGTAGTGTGAATTCACTTTTTCATTTACTATATATATAAATTATTTTCACAGCAAAATGACTGACCAAGCATTATTATTTTATCAACTACAATTGGTTAATAACATAGTAAAAGCATCGTGACTGGTTAATAACTTAGATTGGTTAATAATTAAATCACACAATGATTTCATAGCATGTGCTGCAAAGAGTCACAGGAGACACATTAAAGAGCCACTTGCAACTTGGGAGCCCCGGTGTGAGTAGCAGTGATCTAAACTAATTCGTGTTTAGAATTGAATTGATTGTGTTTGAATTGAAGTGATTGTTAACTCCAGTTAAAGGGGTAAGTTATGCATTTTGTCTCTTTAGAGTAGCAAACAAACCTTATTATTCCCCTGAATGGTCCAGGAAAGGACGAGACATTGCAAACACACAGTTTTGGGGGGGAAATTTGGGACTGGGAGGTTTTGGGCCCATCTTGCCGGGGTAAAAAAAGGCTTTTGGAGGCCAGAGTGTGACTGTGCTATAACATGCAGGCTTCTGGAGTCAGAGTTGGTCCAGGGCAGTTTATCACACAGATGCTCAGTACATGCCTATATGCTGGCTGGGAGCATCCAGACAAGGGAATTACAGCAACAGAGCATTTTAAGGCACTCAGGATTATGGTGAAAATGATGACACAACCCTTCCTGGGTCTGTATTGCACCCCAGAACTTGGCAGGAAACTAGTCTGTAACTTGACCAGCTAACTCCTGTGAAAACTACCAATTGCCTTGTCGTTACCAGGCTTGTACCTTGCATCAACTCAAGTTAGCTAGCTTGAGTTAAGAACACAATTTTTTTCGCAGTGGAGTCATGGCCTTCAACCATCTTTGACAGTTTTGCAGGCAGTTCAGGGCCCCTACAGTAGGGGAGTGTATAGATTTTATTTGCTTCTTTTCTGAACTAAAGGAAGATAATAAAACAGAGAGAGAAAGGACATGGAAGAGATATTCACTGGCATGTGTGATTGCTGCTGTTTCCATGACTGCCAAATGAGTAAGTAGTGGAGAGGCTTTTAAAAGGTGTTACCAACTCCTAAACACAGAGTCACGTTCTTGGTTGGTTTTTTTCAATCCACCTATTTCTGCACCATACACGGCTGCACACGTCCTGGAAAAGCCAACTGAAGGGCTCCCACAGTGTGAAACACTGGCACCGTTTTTTATTAATTGAACCTGGCTCAGGGCCAGGGCCAGCTCCAGCATTTTTGCCGCCCCAAGCGGCAAAAAAACCCAACTTGCTGCCGAACGGGGAGGCGCAATCCTGCCTGCCGAACACGGAGGCAGAGTGATGGTGCGGCCGCCGAATTGCCGCCAGCGACCAAAGAAGAGTTGTGTCCCCACTGCAGAATTGCTGCCAAGCGCAAAACACACTGTGACGGAGCGGCCACCAAATTCCCGCTGCCTCCCAGGGCAGATTGCCGCCCCAGAGCCTGACGTCCTGCCGGCCCTTTACCTTTGCCACCCCAGGCACCTGCTTGGTTCACTGGTGCCAGCCCTGCTCAGGGCTATGCCTCTCTCCTACTGGCTAATCCGAATCTTTTCAAACTCCTATGCAACTCAGGATACAGCAGCATTGAAATGTTGCTGGAAAAGTTTGTGCTGAGTCTATATTCAAATCTGACCAACCTCAGTGGAATTTAACTCCTCCTCTTTGATGCTAGCCTGTATATAAATTAATAAAGATGGAAATTTCCATCTCCATGTGAAAAGTAGGTTATATGTTTCATCTTTGTGAATTGTGGCTTATAGCAAGAATATAAAAACACTGGCTCAGTGGCCCACTCCTTTCAATACTGAACAAAGTTATTCGCAATTGTACCAAGAGCAAGTTGGGAAAAAGCCTATCAAAATCACTATGCAAAGGTTGGCATAGGAGCAGCATAACGCTCTGCCACAAGGGAGATTTATCTAGGTTATTTATACCACATCCATCGCCATGGAAACTGAATGCCTTACAAAATGTAGACATTATATACACAAGGAGTTCTGCTATTCTCTCCCTCTACTCTTCCACCTGGTGGTCAGATTCTTATAGATGCTTCTACAGAGGTGCTGGAACTAGGGGAGCTGGGGGTGCTGCCACACCTCCAGGCTTGAAGTGGTTTCCATTATATGTGGGATTTACAGTTTGGTTCAATGGCTCTCAGCATGCACGCTCTATAAATTGTTCCAGCCACCTGTGAGAAAGCCAGGTGATTGTAGTGAGTTGTGCAGATCACTCTGAAACAGGGTGGCCTTACCATGAGGCGAACTGAGGCGGACCCAGAGTATAGAAAATTGTGTCTGGTGCTGGTGCATATATATACTCTCTGCTCTAGATGCACCGAGATGGTGGAGTGCTGTGCTGGAGGAAGGAGGGCACAAGAGACATGACATAGGCAGGCAGGAGAAAAGGTGAGAGGGAATAACCGAAAGCAGCAGGAGTTCAGGGAGAGAGAGGAGGAGGAGCCTCTTATGTACCTCTCTAGCACCCCCAGGAACCTGGACTGATTAACACCAGCTTCTCAGGGAGCTTCCTATTTCCTGCTGCTTCCCTGAACCCACTTGAGGAGAACAGGCAGTCAACCGAAGTGGTAGAAGCCAGTTGGACCCTTAAGACGCTGATATCTTCCCTCACTCAGGTCCTGCTAGCAGCCTGCTTATTTGTCCCTTTAAACTGAGTGTTGAGAGCCACTATAGCTGGCACAGAACAGCAGTCATGAGTGAAAGAAGAAAATCCCCCTATGGGGCAGCATTCAGAAAAAGAAAGTGTGATATTGCACTCTGAATGCATCCGATGAAGTGAGCTGTAGCTCACAAAAGCTTATGCTCAAATAAATTTGTTAGTCTCTAAGGTGCCACAAGTACTCCTTTTATTTTTGCGAATACAGACTAACACGGCTGCTACTCTGAAACCTATCATTATGCAAGGCACTGAATTTAGCCGTATGGAGTGGAAATCTATCAACTTCATGAAAAAACGCATACAGGTACAGACAGACATCATCTTCCTTTCCAAATGCAAACAGATGGACATCATACCAAAAGGAATGAAGGTACAAAATCCATTACAATCTATATATCACACAGACTATGCTGACAGCTTGTGCCACACACTCAGCCACTGAATGCATCCGATGAAGTGAGCTGTAGCTCACGAAAGCTTATGCTCAAAATAAATTTGTTAGTCTCTAAGGTGCCACAAGTACTCCTTTTCTTTTTGCGAATACAGACTAACACGGCTGCTACTCTGAAACGTTGCACTTTGTATGATTTTATGAAAATATACTAATGAGTATGAATATAATGTAACTGGAATATGCTTCATGCAAAAGATCTCTTGTAAGGTATCATTACAAATCTTATAATCTACTGAGTGTTGTCATCCTATTTGTATAAATGTATCACTCTTGTATCTGAAACTAGAAATATGAAATATAACTCTGAGGGCCTATTGAAATTATGCAAAGTGTGGGCCATTAATGAAGTTTGGGAATCTTGGTGGCTCCCATCAGCCAGGACAATTGACTGTGGATGGCTCTGTTTGCAGGCAGGCCTTCCTGTGAGTCAGGCTGGGAGGAATGAAGGCTTGGAGTCTCACAGGAAATGTGACCATGTCACCTGGTACTGAAATCCATCTTAAACCTGGTGCTTTTCCATTTGTGGGTGTGGGCCCAAAGAGACAAAAGATTCCCGCCTTAGGCAAAAGATATATGAGTGGGTGGAACAGAACCAGTGTTTTCCCCAGGAACTGAAATTAGGGGGGGGTGTTCAAATTTACGGGATCAGGGAGAAGGGGTCAGGGCTGATGAGCGGTGAGACCGTGAGGGTGAAGGTGGGCTGTATGGCACCATAGTAAAAACTGAAAAATGTTTCATGACCATTTTATTAGATTTTAAAACCATCACACAAATTAAAGTTGGCTACTCAAGTCTTCTATGATGCACTACATCTACATCCTTCTTGGTTTCTTGTTATAATTTTGCACAACTCTGTTAATGAACTTCTTGAATGTAATGCATTCATCTTTGGTGGCTTCTCATGTGTCCAGTACTTCCGTTCCTTCAATTGATATACTCATTAGTTCATTTACTTGATCAGGCAGCAGGCGACTTCTTTCAAAATACAAAATTCTATTCAATGATGAAAAAGAATGCTCAACTGTGGTTGTTGTGACTGGGGGTAGCAAGAGATGAATTCCTACTTCTTTCAGCCCAGGAAGCATAGCATAAAGATCGGGTCGAGCCACTAGTGATGATAAAAAAGAAGTTGAAGTCAAATCATTCATTTATTCGTCGTATGATATTCCACTCTGTGTTCAAATTCTCTATTCTGTCCTGAGCACATGGCAGCCCCATTGCTGGTAGTGCCTCACTCCACTTAACTGTCAGTGTTTTATAAGACAAGGATCTGTAAAAGCTACATAGAGGTTGCGTAGAATCTAGAAGTCGCTGTTGTAGATTTTTAAGAATCAAGTCTGTGTACTTTTTCAGTTGTCTTAACAAACGCTTCTTGTCCTCTTCACTTAAGGATTCAATATAAATGCCTTCATTAGTCAACTTCTGAACTGAAGTCTTTGCTTCTTCCAGTACTTTTTCAATGGATACCTCTCTGATTGATCCAAATGTAGCTTCTATTGCTGGACAAAGATCTACTACTGTTGTAGCAGATGTCCGGATGGCATTGTTTAATGACCCAAGTGGTTTCCACAGTAGACTCACAAGAGATAGAATGGCAATAGTCTTCTCTGAATGTAGTAGCAAAAGTAATCCACCAGCCTCACTACTTAGATCGATCCCATCTTGGTAGATACTTTCCAAAGCTAGTAATAATGGCTGGAGTAATTTTAAGAAAACAGCTAAGGATTGCTCATGAGAAAGCCAGAGGGTTTTCCCAGGTTGGACTAATTTGAACTTCAGTCCTTGTGTATCTTCTATATTTTCCAAGATACTCAGTCTTTTTGGACTCTTGCTGAAAAAAAGAATATAATGAAGACATTAAATTTAAAGCTGTTTACAAATCGGTCTTTTGAAGAGTCTGCAGCTCGTACTAGCGCTAGTTGGAGTAGATGGCCTCTGTAGTGTGTATAGGAGAGGCTAGGGTTACACTTTGCTCTGAGCAAAGCTTGTGCTCCACCATGTCTTCCAGAGAAGTTTGCAGCTCCATCAAATGCACAAGCAGCCATCTGTTTGGGGTCCCACTGACAAGCATTTAACTCTATAACTTATAGAGTTATATATCTGTCTTCTATAACTTGAACATCTAGAAATACATCTACTGGCCTACCACTGACATCAAGATAACGTACACAATGACTTAATACTTGATGACCATTTGCACTGGTGCATTCATCAGCCATGTATGTAAATTTTTTGAATGTGGTAAGAAGTTCTTCACCTTTTCAATTGTTGAGTCTTTCACTGTTGCTCCACATGCGTCTAGCCAGTCAGTTGAGTTATTTGCAGAAAGATAGTGAGCATTTGCTGGTCTTGTTTGGAACCAGTGTTCAACTTCAGGATGAATAAGTGACAATGCACTTAACACTGGTCTCCAGTTTGTAGTGTGTGGTATCTCTTGCTTAAATAGAAAGTATGATGCCACGGCCATGTTTGTTCCCATGAACTGTGTTGTGTCTCCAGCATTCTTAACAGCCTTATTAACACTCATCAGTGTTGTCCTTGTCAGTGGAGACTCAGAGTTCAGAGGTGCTTTCACATGAGTTCACTTCCCAGGTGGGGGGCAAGAAGGCAGCTTGCTCATTCCTCCAGCTGTTCACTGTTCGCTCTGGCTACTGTTGTTCATTGTGCCACTGTTCACTCCATCACTCTGTTGCCAATGGCCCTGTTCTGTCACCTTCTGCTGCCAGTTGCCACTGTGACCTCTGTGAGTTGGTCTCTTGAAGTTCCACCCAGCTCTCAGTGATTTCAGCTGAGTTCTCAGTGGGGGAACCTCGCTGCTAGAGCAGACTGGGCTGTCTCTTCCACAGAAACACTGTTCCACACCAGGTCTAAGCAGTTAGACCTGATTATCAGTGATTTAGATCATAGATCATAGAATATCAGGGTTGGAAGGGACCTCAGGAGGTCATCTAGTCCAACCCCCTGCTCAAAGCAGGACCAATCCCCAATTTTTGCCACAGATCCCTAAATGACCCCCTCAAGGACTGAACTCACAACCCTGGGTTTAGCAGGCCAATGCTCAAACCACGATTTCACTGTAGTGGTCACTTAACACAACAAAAGACTATCTATGGAGCCTAATCAGCTCTGTTTTTAAACAGTGGAAAGGGGCAGGTCAGATAGTACTTGTGACTCAGGCAGACCATCAAGCAAAACACCTGTCCCCACCCTCTCTCTTGATGCCCTCAATCAGCACAGACTAAGTACAATTCTACCGCCCTTTACTCATACAATAAGAACAACATTTCATTACCCACACCACCCCGCATTCAAGTGATTTGTAACTCAACCCCAGCCAAAATCTATCACTTGGGCAACACAACTCTGTTTGCTGGATACCTAGGTAGATTAGGTGTGAATGTAAATACAATCTGGTCCTGAAGCCTTTTCCCCCAGCCCCCAGCTCATCATTAACTGTCAGGGAGAGCTCATTTAGACTTTGCTTACAAATCATAATTTGAAATTATTAGGTTGGCCAACATCACCGAAATGAATGCACTGACATGGTCATAAAAACAACAGCTGTACAAGGAAGCTAGTCTATGTTCATACTTTTCAAATCTATTATACTTTTTCAGATACACGTATTTTATCATACACTCTATATGCTTTTAAAGTGTGTATTAATGTTTCAATTTCAATTCAAATTTCCAAACAATCACTAAATTGGCAACACTGCATGTAACTAGTTCACAAAACTGGGGGGCGGGAGGTGTTGGGGAAATTCGGGGGGGGTAAACACCCCCATGGGGGGGTGTAGGGAAATCCCTTACAGAACAAAAGGGACAGCCATCATGAGAAATCCCCTAGCTACCACATGAGCTGGAACAAGGGCTGTACCAGGGGAAAGGATTGTGCCCAGACTAGGAAGGCATCCTGTCTGTGAAAGAAACTTATTGAAACATCTCTGAGGGTGAGATTTTATCTGTATTCAGTTTTCTTAGACATAGACTTGCATGTTCTATTTTATTTTGCTTGATAATTCACCTTTATTCTGTCTGTTACTACTTGGAACCACTTAAACCCTACTTTCTGTATTTAATAAAATCACTTTTTACTTATTAATTAACACAGAGTATATATTAATACGGGGGGGGGAACAGCTGTGCATATCTCTCTATCAGTATTATAGAGGGTGAACAATTTATGAGTTTACCCTGTATAAGCTTTATACAGTGTAAAACGGATTTATTTGGGTTTTGGACCCCATTGGGAGTTGGGCATCTGAGTGTCAAAGACAGGAACACTTCTTAAGTTGCTTTCAATTAAGTCTGCAGCTTTGGGGCATGTGGTTCAGATCCTGGGTCTGTTTTGGAGCAGACTGGTGTGTCTGGTTCAGCAAGACAGGGTGCTGGAGTCCCAAGCTGGCAGGAAAAGCAGGGGCAGAAGTAGTCTTGGCACATCAGTTGGCAGCCCCAAGGAGGTTTCTGTGATCCAACCCATCACAGAAAGAAAGCAAAGGAAGCTTTTCTATCTAAGCAGGAAAGAGCTCTCCTGAGATACATAGACACAAATGTTCACGGTGAGCCTTCCGGCCCCAGTGAGAATATGAGTGGTGAGGAGATGCCTGATCTTCCAGTTAGTCAGAGTGCTGGGGACCTGGCAGCTACTGCAGCATCCATATCTCCATCTCAAATGGATGTAACCATGCACATTCCTGAAGAAAAGTGTAGAGCAGAGGAGAGTGTGGTAGAGGCACAAGAAACAGCTGCTGCTGAGTTTAGTTCCATAAATCCAGATGATCCAGGACTGTGGACTCACTTGAGCAGGAGCCTGAGGGACTTCCTTGTACTGCATGGGCCACACCATGTGAAAAACTTCATGTTCCCCAAAGACAATGAAAATAGAAGTTTCCATCCAACACATTACTGGTGTGAAATCCCCAATGGTGACAAAGTGGAGAGGCCATGGCTTATGTACTCAAAAACCCAGAATGCTGCATACTGTTTTTGTTGCAAACTCTTCCAGTCTAATGTTCCAGCCACATTGGGTTCTACAAGAACAAAGGACTGGAAAAATCTGGCTAGAAATCTGGCATGCCATGAGAAGGCAGCAAATCACCAGAGAGCATTCCATAGGTAGAAAGAGCTTGAGATGAGACTAAAGTTAAAGGCCACCATACATGATCAGCATCAAGAGAAGATTGCATCAGAGTCTCTACTGGCAAAATGTTCTGAAAAGGCTCATTGCCATTGTGAGAATGCTTGCTACTCAAAACATAGCACTGTGTTGCACTTCAGATCAGCTGTATGTGCCAAACAATGGAAACTTCCTTAAAATTGTGGAGCTGATGGCTGAGTTTGATGCTGTACTTCAGGAGTATCTAAGAAGAGTCACCACCCAAGAAATGTACATACACCACTACCTTGGAAAAACAATTCAAAATGAGATCACACAGTTACTGGCAACAAAAGTCAAACAGAAGATTGTGGCAGATCTGAAGGCAGCAAGATATTATTCTGTTATTCTGAACTGCACACCTGACATCAGCCATATGGAACAAATGACTTTAATGGTGTGTTTTGTAACAACAACAGAACCTAGTGAAAATGTCCCTGCAAAGGTGACTGTCAGAGGGCATTTTCTAGAATTTATTGACATTGATGATACTACAGGAGCTGGTATGACAAATGTGCTTCTTAAAAAGCTGGAAGATACAGGAATTGCGATAGCTGACATGAGAGGTCAGGACTACAATAATAGTGCCAACATGAGAGGAAAAAACAGAGGAGTGCAGATACGGATCTGAGAGTTAAACCCTCAAGATTTTTTTGTCCCATGCAGTTCTCATTCATTGAACTTGCTGGTCAGTGATGCAGCATCAGCTTCTAGGGAGGCTGCTGAATTTTTTAATGTAATTCAAAGCATCCGTGTATTTTTCTCTGCATCAACTCATTGATGGCAAATTTTGAAGCAACGTCTGGGAACATCCTCTCTGACACTGAAACCACTGAGTGCCACACAATGGGAAAGTCGAGTGGAGGAGATAAAGCCTATCAAACACCAAATTGGGAAGATAGATGATGCCATAGCTGCCATTATGGAGGATAATGCTATGACAGGAATTATTCATGGGAGAACAGTGGCAGAGGGAAATGGAATCACCAGAAACATACATAACTTCAAATGTCTGTGTGGCTTAGTGTTGTGGCATGACATACTGTTTGAAATAAATGTTGTTAGCAAGAGACTCCAAGGTGTTGACCTTGATATATCTGGAGCAATGGAACAACTGGACAAAGCAAAGTCATACCTACAGTCTTACCAGTCAGATAAGGGATTTCAAAACATTCTGAAGAGTGCACAGAAGTTGGCAGAGGAATTTCACACAGAAGCTATTTTCCCACCCATTCAAGAATACAAGAGTCACCGAAGAAGAAGACATTTTGATTACGAGGCACGGAATAATCCCATAAGAGACCCCAAACAACAATTCAAAGTTGAATTCTTTAACCAAGTGCTAGATTGTGCAATACAGTCAGTTGAACATTTCATGCAGCTCAAGGAACACAGCAGTATATTTGGGATGTTGTAGGATATTACAAAACTCCTCACTATACCTGAAGAAGACCTACACCAGCAATGCAGGGCACTAGAGACAGTGTTGACACATGATGACATGCATGATATTGATGCAAGTGATTTAGGTGTTGAACTGAAAGTCCTTTCAAGATACATTTCAGCAGGATCAACTCCAAAGGCTGTTCTGGAATATATGTGCACAAATAAGATGACCATCCTCTTTCCAAATGCTTTTGTTGCTCTGCACATACTTCTAATGTTTCTTGTAACAGTTGCCAGTGGAGAATGCAGCTTCTCCAAGCTGAAGTTAATAAAAACACATCTACACTCCACAATGACACAGGAGAGGCTGGTCAGCCTTACAACCATCTCAATAGAACATGAGCTGCCCAGACTGTGGACCTTCAGGAAGCAGCTCAAATCTTTGCAACCAAGAAGGTACAGAAAGCACCACTCTGATTATTCATACAGATAAAAATGCCAATGTTTACTATGCAGACAAGAAAAGTTACATTTGCTGTTCAGGCATTTGAATGTTAAGTGTTACTTAAAATTTTTGAACAAGGCATTTTAAGTTGTTAGTTCTCCTTTATTGGGGTAGGTAGCAGAGCAGTACCCTGAGAGGAGTATACCAGGAAGAAGGCAGAATTGAAACCTTTCAAAGTTTTGGCCCAAGCGAGGGGACATGGGGGGCATCATTTGAGCTCCCCACCTCAGGTGCAAAAATGTTGTGGGCCAACCCTGCTCTGAAATCAGTGAGGTTTGCTCTCATTCTACTCAGACTTTCCATTGACTTCACTGAGAATCAAACCCTTGCACCGAGTTCTACAATCATGGGCCCAATAACAAGAAAGCCCTGTCTCTAACACTTGCAAATGTGGCTGGCAATTTTCATAGGCACCTCAGCAACACCCAAGACAGAGAAACATAGCTGTTGTGGGAGGTCACCAGATTCTAGCTCATATGCTTGTGTCTCGCTTCCCAAGCTGGCAATATGAAGAATAGGCTCATTCACTACCATGGAGTTATGGAGAAGAGCAACTCCATTCATCTCTTCTGCCAGATGCATTGAGCAGTAATAGTGGGAAGAGTAAGGAATCACATCCAACCCTCCTGCATTCAAGGGAATCATTGGTAAGACACAATGCTTGTGAGGGAGAAAAAGGAGGCAATGGGGGGAGGGGTACTCAGAATTTTGAAAGGAGCTTGGAGAATCCCCTTGTTACCTGAAATTGGGCCAGCTAGTAAGCTTAGGGAGGACTAATGACCCACCAGAGTTTGGCAGAAAGCAGTACATTTATTATATTGATAGCTAAGCTCAAAAGAAGGGGGTGGGGGTGTCACACTAACACTCGCATACTCACGCTCCCAGGACAGGCATAGCACTGGAGATGTCAGGATTCTTCAAGGTAAGTGTATGAAGGTAAGTCTTTCCGAGGCACGATGGAATGCAATGTGGTGAACCACTGGCCAGGCAATCCGGGCGAAGGGCCTTCACGAGAGGTACAAGCTTGTGAGTGCACTCCTGAGCACATGGCCCATTTCCCTTTTAAGGGTCCGCTCCTCATGGCCTGCTATAAGAGATGACTTGGCCACGTCTGGTTGGTCACACTCCACCTCAGGCAGTGTCCATGCATTGGGTGTGTGAGCACTGCCTAATTAGAGTCCCAGACACCTTGTCTACCTGGGAGCTCTTCTGATCTTCCAGCTGTTCAACCAGCCATTCATCCCACAAGCATTCCAGGAGGGAGCGGGAGGGGGAAAGTCACTTCATAGGTATTCAAAGAGGGTGAGGAGACAAAAGGAGTGGGGGAAAGTGTAACAGACCTTTTGAGCATACAGGTTATAGCATAGTCATACAGATCATACAGATCACTGCTGCTCCTACAACACCCCTCACACACATACAGGGGAAATTAATATTCAACTATGGACCTTTCTGCATAATAAAAATATTTCCTGCTTCTTTACAGAAAGCATTGCCTGGTGAAAGCACAAGGGTCTGAGGCAGGGGGGTGCTCTTGTCTGACACTGAGGGCAACAATACTTATCTCACAAGGGTGTTGTAAGGCCAGTTCATTAGTGTATGCACAATGCTTAGGAGATTGCATCAGATACTGTCACTGGGTTTGACTTCACTTGAACGTTAATACATGCTAGGCTTAGATCCAATGGAGTTTACCCAAGATGAGGTGACACAGTGTTAAACATAACTAGTCCCTGTCTACACTGAATACAAAGTTGTGGTTAATAGGACTCTTGAAGGTTATGTTCTAGTACAACCTAATTTTCTAGTGAAAACAGCCCATTGTGGCTTTTCAGAGGCAAATGTCTGAAAATGCTACACCTATTCTTATGGCAATCTAATGCACTGACAGAAAGGCTTGGGGTCAAGCCCCTAGCATGCTAGGGTAGCGGTGGTCAGGAGAATTGTGGAAGCAAGGTACTCATTCCTAAGGAGAAGGAATATTATACTTTTCTCCCTTGAGATCTTCTCTTGCCAAAGTAAGAAATTGCACTGACAGACTCCAAAGAGCTGCACCTATTTCTTCGTGACAAATAGAGGGTTTATGCAAGGCCAGAGAGGTAATACAGGGATAGAAAGTCTGGGAGAATTTAACCAAGGAGAAATTAGGTTACGTTCACTGAATATTGTTGTTTATCTGAATTAGTTAGTATAATGGGTAGAATACGATGATATTATGACGATAGTACTTTTTTGGCTGTTGTTCCACACTTAGGTAGGCACAACGAAGGACCGAACATTGCTGCCTAGAGATCTGATATTTTATACACAGTATGATTTCTAATTGCTTGAATAATACTGCACAGTCAGAGTTATTTCTCAATGCCTGAGGTATAATGACCTCTTGGAATATCATGTAGCTGATGATCTATTGGGAGCATTTTTGCATGAGCTGTATTCCCTAGAAGCTAAGCATTCAGAAAAATGAATTAGTATAAAGTGGTAAAATAAGTTCCAGCAACTGAATGAGAGGACTCTTCAGAATTTAGATCCTTTTTCTTAAGCACCCACAGTCCCCATATTAACAACAGTGATTCAGAAAAACATCCAGCAGAGCCCTGAGGCAAACTATTGTGCGTAACCTTTGCACAATTAATTTAAAAATAAGCATTTTTAAAAGAATGGAATGAACATTACAAGACACTTTCTCAATAAAGCTGTTTTGCAGTATACTATCTTTATTTGGACAGGAAGCTTCCTACTGTTGCTATATTTAATACACCAGCTTAATTTGTTTTGCATCATGGCATTAGTAAAAACAGAATTTCCTTTAGAAAAAAAAATGGAGCAATGCATCCAGAAACCACAAAGCTTAGTGAGTCTGAAAAGTGTAATAGGGTCAAAGTCAAATACCCATCGTCTGTGACAAAGTGGCTTGTACTTGAGCTAAACCTTTTCACTTTACCAGCAAGTCAGATGTTTGCCATCTAAATCTACAACCACATTTTGCTTTCAGGTACAAGTGGGCCACTCCCATTGACTTCAGCCAACAGCAAGAGTTGAGGAGAATAGAATTTAGCCCAGACCATGCACACTTTGTCACTCGTCTTATCTTGCCTTACAGCTACAGCCTCTTTTCAACATTTCCCTTTGAGAGTCCATCCACACTAGGAAAAGGGGTTTAGTTTAGTTTTAACCCTTGTTAGCTAATAGATGGTAACTAATATGTGATAAAATCCTAATGCGGACAAGGCAGGTTGTAGCTTTCACATGTGTTAGTTTCACATGTGTCAAGGTAAACACTAAGGATACGTCTACACTGCATTTTAAAACCCTCAACAGTGAGTCGCAGAGCCTGGGTCTACAGACTCGAACTTGCAGGACTCATGCGATGGCGTTAAACCAGCTGTGCAGACTAGGGGTGGGCAAACTATGGCCCAGGAGCCACATCCGGCCCTTCAGATATTTTAATCTGGCCCTTGAGCTCCCATCAGGGAGTGGGGTCCGGGGCTTGCCCTGCTGCACGCAGCTCCTGGAAGCAGCGTAGGGGCAGCCAGGGGGCTCTGCATGCTGCCCCATCCCAAACACCTCCCCTGCAGCTCCCATTGGCCGGGAACCACGAGTCTCAGGGTATGTCTACACAGCACAGGGGTTTTAAATCACAGTGTAGATGTACCTTAAGAGGGAAGGCTGTACATGGTACTAGGTATCTGCCCTTCTGTTTTCAGAGTACTTAATGCCAACAGCTGAGCTTGCAAGGAGGTGAGGGTGAGAAAGGGGAAGTTGCAGAGAGACACTTCCCCAACCCCAGTCCCCAGAGACATTCCAAGCACACTCCACTGCAGCAGCCCCACCACTACTTGAAAAGAAGCAGCATGTGCATCCTGGTGTGGCAGCTGTGCTAGTTATCTAGGGGTTAGACAAAGGGGCTGCGTAAGGACTTCTGTGTTCCCTTCTGTAAGACATCACATCATGGAATTTTTCCCTTGTTCTGGTCAGTTGCTATTAGGGCTCAGCAGTTATCACACTAGAGTAATTTAGTTCTAACAATCAGTGGAGGTTGCAGTTTTTATTGAACAACTGGTCTGCTTAAATCTTGCAATCAAAACTCTCCCTTCTCCCAGAGACATGAGTGGTGTCAACAACACTAAGAGCTTTACAAAACCAATCTCAGCCTCCTCAACCTTTTCAGACTCAGAAAGTTTAAAAGCACGTAGCCCTCTGAAATGTATTAACTTGCACTTCAGGCTAGAGTAGGGCTAGTCCTGCATGAGTGAGTGAGTGAGGGGCCACAAAAAGCCCTTCAATACCTTGCACGTGTGTGCAAGGAGCAGCCACCATCTAAGGCTATGTACAGCCTATGTCAGCATAACTTATGGCGCTTACGGGTATGAAAAAACCATTCCCCTGTGTGACATAAGTTACACCAACCTCAACATAAGCACTCGTGTGCACAGCGCTGTGTCAGCGGGAGAGCTTCTCCTGCTGACACAGCTTCTGCTGCTGGCAGAGGTGGTTTTATTATGCCAACAGGAGAGCTCTCTCCCAGCGGCACAGAGTGTCTTCACCAAACAAGCTGCAGCGGTAGGGCTGTGTCAGTATGGCTGTGCCAAGGCAGCTCTGTACATGTAGGACATGGCCTCAGTCTTCACGCTGCTGGCACTGGAGGTGGGTGCCTAGTACTAACAAGGCTATACCCGTGGGCAGGGCCACACCAGGCTGTTTGGGAGGCACAGCCTTCCCTAGCCTAGGATACCCATTGCTCATGGCCAGAACCTTTCCTCCTACTTTACTAGAGAAAAGCAGCAGCACAATTGTAAGAAAGATGCCATGCAGCCAAGCAGACACTGTTACAATAACAGAGGATGGGCTTTTCTACTGCTGTCGTACAACCGGGTATTTCAGTTTTATATGTCAGGTGGTGATGGTGTTAGGGTGCTGATGGTGCGTATAACTCAGGCACGTAAGTGTATAGAATGGGGGGGGGGTTGTTGGTAATTTGGCAAAGTACTTTCCAGTGTATTAGGGCTACCAAATTACAGCCCAAGGCTGGGGTTCCTTTGCACACCAAGGCAAATCAAACCAGCCACACAGAGAAGACTTTGGTTTTACCTCACTGGCTAACCATAAGTCACACAAGCAATTCCCTTAGACACTCCAGTTTCCCAGTATTACCACCAGTGCTACTCGTTATCGGGACGAATGGTTATGAAAACCAATACCCCAGTAAAAGAGAAAGGTTCCCCTGATCCCAAAGCATCAAGCCCTAGACCAATATGCAAGTTAGATCTTATCCACAAATCACGCTGTTACCAATCCTTTAGAATCTAAAATCTAAAGGTTTATTCATAAAAAGAAAGAAATATAGATGAGAGCTAGAATTGGTTAAATGGAATCAATTACATATAGTAATGGCAAAGTTCTTGGTTCAGGTTTGTAGCAGTGATAGAATAAACTACAAGTTCAAATCAAGTCTCTGGAGTACATCCACAGCTGGGATGGGTCATTCAGTCCTGTGTTCAGAGCTTCAGTTTGCAGCACAGTTCCTCCAGAGGCACAAAGCAGGATTGACGACAAGACGGAGATGAGGCAGCTGCCTTTTATAGTGTCTTCCAGGTGTTAGGACACCTCTTTGTTCTTACTGTGGAAAATTACAGCAAGATGGAGTTTGGAGTTACATGGGCAAGTCACATGTCCATGCATGACTCAGTTCTTTACAGGCCGACACCATTGTTTACATGTTAGTTTGAACTTTCCCAGGAAAGCTCAGATGTGGATTGGCGTCTCCCAAAGTCCATTGTGCATTAAGTGTTTCTGGATTGGGCACTTACTGAGAATAGTCCCCTCTCAAGAAGCTGACCAAATGCTTCGCTGAGGCTACTTAGAATCAAAACATATTAAGATACAAGGACATAGCCAATATTCATAACTTCAACTTCAAAAATGATACACACATACAGATAGCATAATCATAATCAGCAAATCATAACCTTTCCATAGACACCTTACACACCAACCTTTGTTCAACATTTGCTGCAAATACATAACAGTGGTTGCAACAATGATATACATGGTCACAGGTTATGTCAGTAACGTCCAGTCCGAATACAAGCAATTGCTGCAAATGTCTTCAAAGTCTTTAGGTGACATCTAGGCTCCATTAAAGTCAATGGGAGTTTTGCCATTGACTTCATCAGGATTTCTCCCTATATTAATGTTCAGCAAGGGCTGACCTCCTCACTCACCCCACAGCCTGCAATTTGTCATCCAAAAAGAAGTATTGTGACTCCTTACCTGATTTTTATTTTGACTAGCTCCATCCTCGCTCCTAGACACCCTTTTATTTTCCTCATTAATGCTAGAGGGGGAAAATATCAGACCTGTTGTGTCTATGAAGCGCAAGAGAATTATTGCCAGTTTCCATCTAGGAAAGTTCTTGCTCCATGTAGTCCATTCAGTTCCCACCATGTACATGAGCCAACAATTAGTCACACTTAATGCTGGGTACATTGCCTGGTGTTTTAGAAACTTCCTTCACCATTGTCTGAAAGGAATCATGTAGAGGAGGTCCTATAACACCAGTTGCTTGGTCAGACTTGGTAGCCCTAATACACTGGAAAGCACTTTGCCAAATTACCAACAACCTGCCCAAGATGCATGGGGCCCTGGCACTAGCAATTTGTCTTTATGTGCTCACACAACATAAAGGGCATTGGTTGTATCCCATATATGTATCTTTTGTTATGGAGAAATGCATTTAAACTTACACTGTGTTCGACTGCAATTGCTAAAGAGTATGGGACATTGTGTAGCACTGCAAAATCATAATGAAAAACCCTATTGTAATGCACACTACTTATGGGACACAAAATAGCTATAAGACTTATATGCTTATGATCTCACTCTTAACACTACATTTACAATTTTTGCAGCTATTTCTTTTGGCTTTGTTCCTATTGAAGAGCACTTGGGGGAAAAGTCACAATGAAAGACATATTTGTTTTTTAAAGGAAAGGCGGTAAAGGGAGTGGAGAGAAATAAATATAATAGAACCCACATTACAGTCTTCACTAAAGCATTGCTGCAACATGTGGGTTATAGCTATTGGGCTCAATGTTTTTATTTAACATGATCTGCAGTTCATACCATTTGTGTCCAGTAGTTCAACAATTAGCAGTAAATAAAAAGTGCTAATGCATAAATAGATTCTAAGGAAAAATATAAAGTTTGTAAAACTGGATGCGGGCAGTGCAGAATGTAAAAAGGAAATCAGGGGAATAAACAGCAAAGATCAAGAACTGAGCAGGATTCAAAATAGATTTCACACATGTATAGATAATCAGAATATCTACAGTTACATAAAACAGAAATTTTTAAAAATTGGAAAGGACATAAACCCTTGTACTTCAGGGCATAAGTCAATCACTAATGTGAGGTGTTAGGAAGAAATTTCCTCTTCAAGTAAGTTATTCCATAATTGCTCTCTGCTGATTTTCTCTTACTTCTTCTGAAACATCTCGTGGTGGCTACTGTCAGAAGCCCAAATTCAGTAAGGTCCTTAAGCACATGCCTAAGTTTAAGCACAAGTCATTTTATTGACTTTGATGGAACGATTCAGGGGGTTAAAATTAGGCATATGTTTAGGACCTTGTTAAAAATTTGGCCCAGAGACAAACTATAGAACCCAGAGATGATACAAAGCTGGGAGGTATTGTCAATTCAGAGAAGGATCAGGATATTATACAGGAGGATCTGGATGACCTTGTAAACTGGAGTAATAGTAATAGGATGAAATGTAATAGTGAGAAGTGTAAGGTTATGCATTTAGGGATTAATAACAAGAATTTTAGTTATAAGTTGGGGACGCATCAATTGGAAGTAACAGAAGAGGAGAAGGACCTTGGAGTATTGGTTGATCATAGGATGACTATGAGCTGCCAATGTGATATGGCTGTGAAAAAAGCTAATGCAGTTTTGGGATGCATCAGGATAGGCATTTCCAGTAGGGATAAGGAGGTTTTAGTACCATTATACAAGGCACTGGTGAGACCTCACCTAGAATACTGTGTGCAGTTCTGGTCTCCCATGTTTAAAAAGGATGAATTCAAACTGGAGCAGGTACAGAGAAGGGCTACTAGGATGATCCGAGGAATGGAAAACTTGTCTTATGAAAGGAGACTTAAGGAGCTTGGCTTGTTTAGCCTAACTAAAAGAAGGTTGAGGGGAGATATGATTGCTCTCTATAAATATATCACAGGGATAAATACAGGAGAGGGAGAGGAATTATTTCAGCTCAGCACCAATGTGGACACAAGAACAAATGGGTATAAACTGGCCACCAGGAAGTTTAGACTTGAAATTAGATGAAGGTTTCTAACCATCAGAGGAGTGAAGTTTTGGAATAGCCTTCCAAGGAAGCAGTGGGGGCAAAAGATCTATCTGGTTTTAAGATTCTACTCGATAAGTTTATGGAGGAGATGGTATGATGGGATAATGTGATTTTGGTAAGTAATTGATCTTTAAATATTCAGGGTAAATAGGACTAATCCCCTGAGATGGGATATTAGATGGATGGGATCTGAGTTACCCAGAAAAGAATTTTCTGTAGTTTCTGGCTGGTGAATCTTGCCCATATGCTCAGGGTTTAGCTGATCGCCATATTTGGGGTTGGGAAGGAATTTTCCTCCAGGGCAGATTGGAGAGGCCTTGGAGGTTTTTCGCCTTCCTCTGTAGCATGGGGCATGGGTCACTTGAGGGAGGCTTCTCTGCTCCTTGAAGTCTTTAAACCACGATTTGAGGACTTCAATAGCTCAGACATAGGTGAGGTTTTTCGTAGGAGTGGGTGGGTGAGATTCTGTGGCCTGCGCTGTGCAGGAGGTCGGACTAGATGATCAGAATGGTCCCTTCTGACCTTAGTATCTATGAATCTATGAAACTAGTTGGACTACTGGTCTGCTCCAGCATGGCATATTCCTAACCAGTGGTTCCCAAACTTTTTTCCACCAAGGACCCCTTTGGCATCTGACAAAATATCCTGGACCCCTTTCATTTCTGGCACTACCAGAACGCCCCCACACCAGCGTGATCTCTCACGCATTGCGTGTGCAAGGTCGCACTGTGCAGAGGAACAAAATGGCATCCTCCCTTCAGGAAAAGTGCTGGAACACTGTTCTGGCACATTCCACCCTGGCTCATAACCCACAGCAGACCCCAAGGGATCCAGGGACCCCACTTTGGGAACCACTGTTCCTAACAATTTATGCAAGGAACCAGTTTCAGTGGTAACTCTGAAAAACAGGCTCTTGCATCTAGTGATAATAGCAGGGCTACTTATTCTGTTACAAAAGAACCTGGTTTTTCTGTTAGCAGTGGTCCAACTTGAGGGCTATAATGAAAAGTTTCTGTCAAAGACTCCAAATCTATAATGTAATAAATGAACAGGCATTACCATCACAGAAGTAACAAAGATAGGACAGCTGATATTCTGCCATCCAAACTTTCACCAGCCTCAGAACTGCTTAGTTTTAAAAGCACTGTTGAGATGAGGCCAGTTCAGACCACTATAGCTATGGGCTTTGAAGTATCCAGGTGCTGCCCTGTCAATTACATTTTACCATGACTCCCATAATTTATCCTGCTCAGGATGCACTCATACATCTGCACCATTATTTGAGTTTGCTTTCCCACTAACTTTACATTTTTATAAAATGCTGCACAGGTGCAGAACAAAGGTGCTTGAGCAGTGTTCACTTTGAAAAAAAGAGCCAAAGTAATTGGAGTAGATAACTATTGAGTGATATTTCCAAAGATCCCTTTTAATAAAGTCAGACATTCCCTTATGGTTTCAAAATGATTTACGTGTAATTTTGTCTTCTCATCTATCCACAGCTTCAAACACTGAACATTATAGCCTGCTGTTTCTTTCTGAAGTGAAGGACAGAATTTACTGTTCACTAAGTACACTTTTTTTAAGCATCCATATTTCTGCAGTTCCACAACCAACTTTTTGTTTCAAAACTGGCAAAAGCACAATACTGCAGAATGTACAAGCCAACAATTTTGTTCTAAAACACCAAATAATAGCATGTGAGAGTTCTCAGATGAAACACACCACCCACCTTATACCTGGCCAACATTATTTAAAATGGAACAGAATGAAACGTTTACAAAAATCCAAACATTTTCACTTCTGAGTCAAGGTCAAAGCAGAAGAAATTTCACCTCCAATGATAATAAGCAACTGAATACAGGAGTTTAGAGTGGAAGTGCCATCTCAACCATTACTTTGGCATCTCTATCTTTTGACACTGCAATACTGGATGTAATTAAGTAGGAGAGAGATTTACATAGGTTTTGGTTGTATGTCTTCCAAATACTCAGCTTTAATCATCACTCTTTCAAGTCTCCATTCTTACCTTTACTAACTGTTAAGAAGCGCTGATCTTTAGTTATAGCTCCTTTTCAATGGCTGTGAAGCTTTAGGAGGTAGGGGATCTGTCATCCATGGAATCACCATGCAGTAAAGTGGTAATGTTTTTCTGTTTGCAGTAAAGCAAACTTGTATTACTTCAATAAAGTTTAAACAAAAAGAAAAGGAGTACTTGTGGCACCTTAGAGACTAACAAATTTATTTGAGCATAAGCTTTCGTGAGCTACAGCTCACTTCATCGGATGCATTCGGTGGAAAATACAGTGGGAAGATTTATATACACACAGAGAGAACATGAAACAATGGGTTTTATCATACACACTGTAAGGAGAGTAGCAGCCGTGTTAGTCTGTATTCGCAAAAAGAAAAGGAGTACTTGTGGCACCTTAGAGACCAACAAATTTATTAGACCATAAGCTTTCATGAGCTACAGCTCACTTCATAAATGCATCCGATGAAGTGAGCTGTAGCTCACGAAAGCTTATGCTCTAATAAATTTGTTAGTCTCTAAGGTGCCACAAGTACTCCTTTTCTTTTTACTGTAAGGAGGGTGATCACTTAAGATGAGCTATTACCAGCAGGAAGGGGCGGGGGGGAAGGAGGAAAACCTTTTATGGTGATAATCAAGGTGGGCCATTTCCAGCAGTTAACAAGGACGTCTGAGGAACAGTGGGGGGTGGGGGGGAGATATAACTTGGGGAAATAGTTTTACTTTGTGTAATGTCCCATCCACTCCCAGTCTCTATTCAAGCCTAAGTTAATTGTATCCAGTTTGCAAATTAATTCTAATTCAGCAATCTCTCATTGGAGTCTGTTTCTGAAGTTTTTCTGTTGAAGGATAGCCACTCTCAGGTCTGTAATTGAGTGACCGGAGAGATTGAAGTGTTCTCTGACTGGTTTTTGAATGTCATAATTCTTGATGTCTGATTTGTGTCCATTTACTCTTTTACGTAGAGATTGTCCAGTTTGACCAATGTACATGGCAGAGGGGCATTGCTGGCACATGATGGCATATATCACATTGGTAGATGCACAGGTGAACGAGCCTCTGATAGTGTGGCTGATGTGATTAGGCCCTAGGATGGTGTCCCCTGAATAGATATGTGGACAGAGTTGGCAACGGGCTTTGTTGCAAGGATAGGTTCCTGGGTTAGTGGTTCTGTTGTGTGGTGTGTGGTTGCTGGTGAGTATTTGCTTCAGGTTGGGGGGCTGTCTGTAAGCAAGGACTGGCCTGGTTCCCAAGATCTGTGAGAGTGATGGGTCGTCCTTCAGGATAGGTTGTAGATCCTTGATGATGCGTTGGAGAGGTTTTAGTTGGGGGCTGAAGGTGATGGCTAGTGGCGTTCTGTTATTTTCTTTGTTGGGCCTGTCCTGTAGTAGGTGACTTCTGGGTACTCTTCTGGCTCTGTCAATCTGTTTCTTCACTTCAGCAGGTGGGTATTGTAGTTGTAGGAATGCATGATAGAGATCTTGTAGGTGTTTGTCTCTGTCTGAGGGGTTGGAGCAAATGCGGTTATATCATAGAGCTTGGCTGTAGACAATGGATTGTGTGGTGTGATCTGGATGAAAGCTAGAGGCATGTAGGTAGGAACAGCGGTCAGTAGGTTTCCGATATAGGGTGGTGTTTATGTGACCATCGCTTATTAGCACCGTAGTTTCCAGGAAGTGGATCTCTTGTGTGGACTGGTCCAGGCTGAGGTTGATGGTGGGATGGAAATTGTTGAAATCATGGTGGAATTCCTCAAGAGCTTCTTTTCCATGGGTCCAGATGATGAAGATGTCATCAATGTAGCACAAGTAGAGTAGGGGCATTAGGAGACGAGAGCTGAGGAAGTGTTGTTCTAAGTCAGCCATAAAAATGTTGGCATACTGTGGGACCATGTGGGTACCCATCGCAGTGCCGCTGATTTGAAGGTATACATTGTCCCCAAATGTGAAATAGTTATGGGTGAGGACAAAGTCACAAAGTTCAGCCACCAGGTTAGCCGTGACATTATCGGGGATACTGTTCCTGACGGCTTGTATTCCATCTTTGTGTGGAATGTTGGCCCTGGTGGCGTAGGGCCTGAAGAGGGAGTCTACGTAGCCAGGTTTATGGATCTTGGGTAGCAGATAGAATACCCCAGGTTGGGGTTTCAGGGGTGTGTCTGTGCGGATTTGTTCTTGTGCTTTTTGGCTTGTAGAAAGTGATGTTGGAGAGCTGCCTAGTAGCCTCTTGTTCATATTCTGACCCTAAAAGCCATTACCCTCTGATCCCACTGAGGGTTACCAAAAGAAACTACACCATTTGCTCAAGAAACTCCCTGAAAAAGTAAAAAGAATAAATGGACACAAAACAGACGTCAAGAATTATAACATTCAAAAACCAGTCAGAGAACACTTCAATCTCTCCGGTCACTCGATTACAGACCTAAGAGCGTCTGTTCCTCAGACGTTCTTGTGAACTGCTGGAAATGGCCCACCTTGATTATCACCATTATCCTCCTTCCCCCCTCTTCCTGCCAGTAATAGCTCATCTTAAGTGATCACTCTCCTTACAGTGTGTATGATAAAACCCATTGTTTCATGTTCTCTGTGTGTGTATATAAATCTCCCCACTGTATTTTCCACTGAATGCATCCGATGAAGTGAGCTGTAGCTCACGAAAGCTTATGCTCAAATAAATCTGTTAGTCTCTAAGGTGCCACAAGTCCTCCTTTTCTTTTTGCGAATACAGACTAACACGGCTGCTACTCTGAACCCTGTCATTATGCAAAGTTTAAATACTTGTTAATGGAGGCTGCATGGTCTAAAAGAATGAGCACAGGGCTGGAGGTCAGGAACCCAGCCTAATTTCCCGCTACACAATAGCATCCACTGGTAGGCCACCTGTCTGAAGAGGGTGCTGAAAATCAGTGTGGTGTCCTGTTGGGTGTCTTGTAGACAGATGGATCCACATCACAGTTGCTGCAAAAAAAGCTCCACTGTAGAGAGGCGTATGTAGCAGCCACAGATGAGTTACATACATCTTGCCTCTTCCTCATCTGGAATTCTCAATGGAGCATTTGTAAAGTCTGGAGCATGTGGAGGCAGAATGGAAGCTAGGAAAATGCCCTCTAAAGCAACTACTTCCCTTTAATTGACAAACGGATGGCTGAGCTGCCAAAAAACCCTAAGAGAATGTCATAAGGTCACTGGTCCCAAAGGCAGGTGAGGGTGAACAGAAAGGTAAGAGTAAGTATGAAAATAGCTAACCATATTAATGTGAGCTACGGAGAAATTGATATTGACTATCTGGGAGGGAAATCTCCTGAAGAGCTTTTTATTTTTTCATACAAATATACGGAAAGATTGCTTTGTCCAGATTCCAGGGAGCACATCAATACAACATTGTCACAGGATAGTCGTCTCCTGCTGCTACATAAATACCATAATAAATATATATTATTTAATATACTTAAATATTTAATGACAAGTTTCAGAGTAGCAGCCGTGTTAGTCTGTATTCGCAAAAAGAAAAGGAGTACTTGTGGCACCTTAGAGACTAACAAATTTATTTGAGCATAAGCTTTCGTGAGCTACAGCTCACTTCATCGGATGCTCACAAAAGCTTATGCTCAAATAAATTTGTTAGTCTCTAAGGTGCCACAAGTACTCTTTTTCTTTTTTTAAATATTTAAAAAACCTTTACAAACAGCTTACAAAAACTCAAAGAATTTCCTTGAAACTAAGAACTTTCAAGCATTTCATCTCTGAAGAAGGTTTTACTGAAATGTCAAGGCTCAAGTAGAGGAGACTTTTCTGTCTGCTTCATAGTAAACTACCCACCTACCTTTTAGATTTGCAGATTGGGCGTCAAGGTGGCAGCCTGGAATCCTGTACTGCAGGGGTGTTAGAGAGGGGAAACAGACCATATAGTGGGAGCAGAGCAGAACAGTACAGTAAATGAAAATTACTATAGTGGGTGTAAAACTATAGTACAATAGAACCTCAGTTATGAACACCAGAGTTATGAACAGACCAATCAACCACATACCTCATTTAAAACTGGTCTGGAAGAAACAATCTGGCAGCAGCAAACACAAACAGAAGCAAATAGAGTACAGTACTGTGTTAAACGCAAACTACTAAAACAAATAAAGGGAAAGCAGCATTTTGATTCTGCATAGAAAAGTTTCAAAGCTGTATGAAGTCAATGTTCAGCTGTAAATTTTTGAAAGAACCACCATAATGTTTTGTTCAGAGTTACGAACATTTCAGAGTTACGAACAACCTCCATTCCCGAAGTGTTCATAACTCTGAGGTTCTACTGTAGCATGATGATGAATCAAGCCCATTATCTCCATGCTTTTTAACTATTTAAATGTATTTGAGCCCTTAGGCATGCTTATAACATTCTTGTTTCTTTCTTGACTCCATCCAATTTGTACCTCTCTAGCTAGTAGAGAAGTGTCCAAAACTGAATCCAGTGTTCCCAGATGTTGTCTCCATCTTTCTGGTTTAGTCCATGCTTTCACTTTACGTGTCAGTGACTCTATATGTCTGCACATAGAGCCCCTTCCACTCTCCCCCTGCCCAAAAAAACCCAGTCAGATTTATCTTTTTTGATGTAATGTGATTAATAACCCATGTCTATAGTAATTTACTGTCCACTGTCACCTGTGGGTTTCCCACTCCTATTGAATAATGTGCTTTAGAGAGAAGTAGTCAAATAATATGAGAAGCAATTCACAAATATTTTTTAGAATAAAAGAGGTGAGTTCAGTTCACTGTTATTTGTAAAGTCATATTAATTGCTTGTGAACATTCAGCCAGCGATTGGGTGCTAATGAAAATGTTTGTGAATCACAAACTGTATCATGAATGATTATTCACCCCAACATTTAAAATAGAAGTGTGTTATTTATTATCTGACTTTTTTTTATTTAAAAAGTTTTAGTCATCCTACCAGGAACCATTCACAATATTATGTGACTTAGGCAATCAATCACAACACAAATAGCAAATAATTGTGGTGAGCAGTTTGAAAATAACCAATAGGCCTAAATTTGCTCACCTAAGGATAAGATATTCAGCAAATACAAATATTCAAAATATAAAAGCAGGCCCAAATCATAACAAATATTATTCACATTGAATATTCTGACGAGCGCTACTTTTGGATTATTTTCCCTTGATTAGTTAGCTAGCATTTTTTTGCTGAATTTGATCTGATTTGTTTATTTATTGCACATTTCTAATCTCTGTCTCCTTTTGTATTATTTCTCTGACTTCACTGATGCTGCAAAAACCTCCTAATTTACTATGGTATATAAGTTTCATTAACATAGTGTTTACTCCCATTTCCTGATCAAAAATGAAAATATTAAGACTAGACCTAGGGCACCTCCCTCCCCAACTCTGTACATTGCCCTCAATCACCACCCTTACTTTACAGTTCTTTAGCTACTTTTGAATCTATGTGACACAGTGCTCAGACCAAATCCAAACGGAATCAATATTATAAGCAATACTTAGGAGACATTGTCTAGCTTTAACGGTACTCAGTACTCATGCTTCCATTATCCCGCAGATGTAGAGATTCACAGATTCCACAGCCAGAAAGGACCATTATGATCATCTCACCTCCTGTACAACACAGGCCACAGAACTTCCCCAGTATATGTTCTAAAGTGTAGCTTTCAAAAAAACATCCAATCTTGATTTAAAACTTGTCAGTGATGGAGAATTCACCAGGATCCTCGGAAAGTTGTTCCAGTGGTTAATTACCCTCACTGTTAAAAATGTACACCTTATTTCCAGTCTGAATTTTTCTACCTACAACTTCTAGCCACTGGTCCCATTTTTTAGGGGACTGTTATTTATTTTGTCTGTTTTTCCTAATTTTTCCTAGAGTGTTTATTGATATTCCTTTAATATCCTCTATTTCCACAATATTCTGCCCTCTCCAGGATAATTTCTTTTAATTATTTGGCTCGTTTTTCTTTCACCCAGTATCTGTCTCTCTTCTGTGATTTTCCTTAGTTGTTTGAGGAGGAGGGGGCATTGTTTTTCAGTGTTCCATGTACAAGCAAAACAATGCTAGAAATAAGAAAAGGAGTACTTGTGGCACCTTAGAGACTAACAAATTTATTAGAGCATAAGCTTTCGTGAGCTACAGCTCACTTCATCGGATGCATTTGGTGGACTCCACCAAATGCATCCGATGAAGTGAACTGTAGCTCACGAAAGCTTATGCTCCAATAAATTTGTTAGTCTCTAAGGTGCCACAAGTACTCCTTTTCTTTTTGCGAATACAGACTAACACGGCTGCTACTCTGAATGCTAGAAATGTATTTCTGCTATCCTCTCTTTACTTCCTCTTCACCATCTGTCTCTTTCCCCTTCATGTTCATTTTTTCCTGATTTCCTGCCTCCTTCCTTGGTTTGGTTCTCTTCCAAAAAACAACAACAAAAAACTATAGTTTTGCAGCCACCTTGCCTATCTCCCACTTCCCCTCCCCTTTGCCCCCTATTTCAAGCATATCTCCAGTGCATATTTTGAATGCCTCTTCTTTCCAATAGCACTGTTATTCACTGTCTGGAATTAGCTTTTCCAATAACTGATTTCTCTCATTACCCTCATGTTTTCTCCCCTTTTCAGAAGCTTCTATTAAATTCAAATTAAGAGGTTTGTATATGATGTGTTTTCCTCACAAATACCCAAATTATATACATGATAACAGTTTTACTTCTGGTAGTAGATTATCTATAATTTTACAGTTATAAAGTTATAAACTTCATAAAGTTTTTTTTGTACAGAGAGATTCATCCTTAACCTATCCCAAGTGATTATTCATACACCTATAGATTCCTAAGCAGTCCGTGCAAAGATAGCCAAGTGTTACTCAAATGAATTGTTAACTGCAAACTTATGCATCTGTCATACCGCTACAACAAGTAACTCCATAACGATCCATTGAATAACCTGCTTCCAGAGGAATTGTTTAGCATTCTTGATCCTGTAAAGTGTTTCTGGAAAATCAAAACTCATTTCTAGACCTGATCACAAAATTTTGGAGAACATTCCTGTTTATTTCTGCAGCAATTAAAGAAGAGGCAAAAAGACCAGCTCAAAAAATGATTGTCAGTTGCTCTGTGCTGGAGCTACACGATAGTTCATGTTTATGAGCTATATGAAAGAGTTTTGTTTGAACTGGGAGAGGGTTACAAGAAAGTTGATTCACATATCAGTCTTGTCTCTGACAGACAGGAAGTGGAATTATTAAATGAGACCCTTTAAACCCTAGAGCATCAAATACTATCAGCGTGGCCTAAATGGGGAACGCTTGTTTTGCATATGTTCACTACATAACTAGGGGGGACCACATTCCTGTCAGGAGCAACAAGTTCCTCAAACTTCATGGCTAGCCCATTTCAAAAATACACAGAAAATGTAGTATTTCAGAAAACAGACATAAGGTGCCTCTCATCATGCCATGGGCCGGTCTGCCCCTGATCTCACATAACTAAGCCCAGGTTAGGTCCACTTTCTACCCAAGAGAACTTGGGAAGGGAGAAGGAGAACATATATTTAAACATTTATATACAAATACCTAGAAAGATAAGCATCTGGGACATATTAGGAGTATAGTTCACACAGAATGTGTTGGATGCCATTTACATAAGCTTGTTGTATGCTGTTAATACAACAGAGGTGTAAAATGCTATTTGATTAAGTTACACTTTGGAAATCTTAAAAGAATGTATGTACTTCCATGAGTATGGAAATCAACCCCTCAGCCTGAAGGAATGGGTGAATCAAAAGCAAAATTAAATAACTCCCTGCTAAAAGGATTAAAGTGTACAGTAGCCAAGCAACAAATTGAAGAAAGAGTAGTACAACTTATACAGTACACAATATAAGGCTACTTTTTGAACTGCCTCTTCTGATGTTTACACAGCCTAGCCTAAAGTTCAAAAGTAAACTTGAGTAACATCTACCAGTACTTTAACAGAAGCCAAATCTCATGTTTTTAATAATCCAAATCCTGAAGTACTAAGGGAAAAAAACTTCCTTTGATTTTACTGGCAGTAGGGTTATCAGGATTTACCTTTACAGTTGCAGCTGCCTACTCATCAATGACCTGTATAGAGGTAGTTTATCTATCTCAGTCTAGAACAATGCTGTATCTATGGTAGTTTTCTTCTTCCTTCACAGGCCCCTTGTTTACCCATTTCTGATCCAGTGACAGGTTGCTACATGGTGCAAGGCTAACTGCTATTACTTTCCTTTCTCCCAGGGTCAGGTACAATATTTATTATCACTTTTTGATGAGAAGTCTTTTATGATTACTGATAATTTGGGGAAATATCTTTCTCACACTTCCTTACTTTCATATATTGGAGTAGAAAATGTCTCTCTCTCAAGCTGTCTACCTAAAGTACTTGTATGGCTCCCTCTGATCATCATAGTACCTCACAATCTTTAATGTATTTATCATCACAAAACCCCAGTTAGATAGGGAAGTGCTGTTCTCCATTTTCCAGATGGGAACTGAGCCACAGAGAGACTAAGCGATTTACCCTACGTCACACAGGAAGTCTGTGGCAGAACAGAGAATTTAATGTAGATCTTCCAAGTCCTCATCTAGGATTCTAACCACGGGACCATCCTTCTTCTCATTACTGCACAGTCTCTAGGTTTAAACTGTGCTTGGTGCTTCCCAAATTCCACCTCTAGTTTATGGTTACTTATTCAGTTTTTGGTGGGAGTCTGCATTAGGGTAATCTGAACACAAAAGTTGCGCCACTTTAACTACACAGTAAACCCCTACAAGTATACACAGTTATACTCATGTAAAGGTGCTTTACAGAAGTATAGCTATTCCTAAATGCGAAGAGGGGAATGAGTTTTACTGGTATAAGGCACTTTTATAGTGGTATAAATGCATTCACACTAGGGGTTGTACCAGTATAAATGTTTCAGTATAAAAATCACACCCCAACTGGCATAGTTATAACAATACATAACCCGTCGGTATACTAGTCCTTACTTTTCCATATTTAACGACGAGGAGGTAGTCTGTTCATGCAATCTAGTTCTGTGCAGGGATCTCAAACAGTTTAGCTTGTTGCTGTTCATCGTTGTTCTTCCCAAGTGTCTCGTATATTGGTGGTGTAAGTGCTGGTCTAGGATCCTGAGCATTTTTCAGTTATGGGTGGGACTATTTGCTGCCCAGGTCAGGGGTGCTGGAGTTACTGAGCTCAGGGAGCAGTGCTACATGTGAGTAGATCATGCTTTCATTCACATTTAATTTTTGATCATTTACTGTTTTGCAGTCGAAGGAGCATTTGCTTTATTGGTGGAAATGGCACCAGAAGATTAATACGCTTTTCTGTATGTTGATGAGCAGGGGGGAATCAGCACTCTACTGCTCTGCAGCCATTGTTGCTGAAGTTCCTCTGCATATGGAATATTTGCTTTCAGAATTACTATGTCACTATAACCACTTGATAAAGCCGGGCCTCAGACTTCACTCCTTCATCGTGTAATGGTTTGGATTATACTGTCAAGTAGCTTTAGTAGTAGTTTTACTGGAGAGTTATATCTAGCTAGTGGTTTCTTTAAAGTACAGAAAGACTATAGAGCTTTTACTTGTAACACACTATTTTCCAGCAACTGAGAATTTTATAGCGCTTCCTGCTAGAGGACCCAATCTTAGTCAGCCAGAGGGGATGCCATTGAGCAGTGAGAGGTACTACCTTCCTTTCAGGAACTGTGCCTTCTGTCTCTGCCACCCTCCCAGATTCTGCCTTCCTTGAAAACAAGAATCTGGGACTGGCAATTGAACTGGCTCCTGTGTCACACTAAAGACCACTAGACTATTCCTCTACAGCACAGTGTTTTCTTTAGTGACATCAGTACTCATCTATTCAATAATCCACTCAATAAAGTTAGTGTCTTCCTTGCTTGTTTCGGCATTAACATTGATTACACTGCGTAACTGTTTAATTGACTAGTTTCATATTAGTTTTTCCATTCAAGATGGAATGACTCTCAGATATTTTCTAATGTCTATCATTATGAACTAAGCAGACTTGTTGAATTCATGGCAAAGGCACATTTGCTAAATAATTTTATCGAAGGACTAATAATGGGGTTTCAACTGGATTCAGTCTTCAATGTGCCAATGGTTTATTAAGGAAGTGTGTAAACATGAATGAGAGTGCAGTTATTTTGAGTGGTACATGAGGGTGTTACTAGAAGTAATGGGATGAAATTAAGAAAAAAGATTACGTTGAATAATAGAGGAAGGATTGAATGTGGGTATTCAGAGCACCTCTTACACACACAGACTGTTCCTAGTTTTTGGCAAATATTAATCATTTACTACGCTCTCCCCCCTGCGGGGAAAGAGCAGTGTATTTTAATACTGTTAGTAAGTGTGCCCTGATTACCAGATTGAAAGGGTCACATCTGGCAATTTTACTAATTTTGGACAGTGTGGGGAGCCATAATAAAGAAAGCTAGGGCAGTTACTGTATAAGTAACAAGCACAATGTATTAGAATTTTTGTTTCACTTCTGCTTTGTGAGGTTTGCAGTCCAGTCACTCTCTAGTTATAGCCTTTGAACTTTTCCCAAGGGTTGCTGATGCTTGATCTAAGGCCTAATTAAGAAAGATGAACTGCAACTGCCACATTTAATTACCTGAAAGAGACATTTAAACACAGACTCTGGACTGATCTACAGAAGAGTATTGTACAGATTTAATTAGATCTGTTTTGAAACTAATTTAATTAAATTGATACAATTTTCATATGTAGACAAGGCCAGAGCTGGTTGGTATGTTTGGGGTTTTTTTTCTATTGGTCTCCCATGTAGAGAGCCAGGCAGTCTTTGAACCTAACCCCCACCAGCAAGCCTAGGGAAACTTTGTAGCTCTAGCCCTGGAGCCCTGCATGAAGTTACTAGATGTGCAGTTGATAACTTTTATTCCAAGAAAAGAACTGCCATGTGATGTCCATGTTTTGGGTTAAATTATCTCCACATACATAATGCTTACACCCAATTTAACTTTGATTGATTGGTCAATGTGGTCTCATGCCTGCAACTTTAAAACGAGTGAGGTTTTTTATACTAAACTAGGATTGTATTCTTCCTTCATGACTACAGATCTGACAAGTTTGAAGTTTTATACTTCAGAGGTGAAGCCCTAGCTGTAACAAAGTCAATAACAAAACCTTCATTGACTTCACTGGGGCCAGAATTTCACCCTAGAAGTTTGAGTGGAATACAAAAAGAAGTTTTAAAATGAAGCTCTATAGACCAGTCACTGGATAGAGACTAAATAGGATCGTGTAGTTTCCTTGCTCATTAGCTACAAAAAACAAATGGCAAACTGCATTCTTTATGGTTCACACATCACGAGTAACCTTGACCCAACTGAGGTGTATTACAGGTGTAGTTAAAGTATAGTTTATCTTTACCTGTAGACAAAGTAAAGATTCTGCATTTGAAATGTAATAATTCTGTTGGTGAGCTACTCTGAAAAGAATCCATTTCAATCTCCCAGTTCTGTATTAGCTCTGCAGGGACAACAGGAGTAAAACAAAACAATTGATATAATGTCAAAGTTAGCAGATATGACTGAACTTACTCACAGAGGAGTAAGGTGCTATTTTTTAAAAACAGTAATGACACTCTAACAATTGCTCCACTGAAAATCCTCCCTCTCTCCCCCATCACACATCTGAAACCCAAAAATGGCCAAATGACTTAGCCAAATTTAATTTGTTTGGTAAACTTGAGCTGAGGCAAATGGGTCACTTTTCAACCAATGAGAAAAATGTAATAGAGTCAATAGTGATTGAAAACAGGGGGTTCAAATGGAAACAACTGCTTAATCTTATCTCTATGGCATTTGTTGCCACAAATGCGATCATGCATATTCAGAAAAGAAAGGAAACCCAGTACTGACTTAGGCTATGTCTACATTATGGACCTTACAGCGCCACAGCTGTACTGCTGCAGCTGCACCACTGTAAGGTCTCCTGTGTAGCTGCTCTATGCCGGTAGGAGAGTGAGCTCCCATTTGCATAATTAAACCACCCCCCAACAAGCCGCGGTAGCTATGGGAGTGGGAGCAGTGGGAGACGCTCTCCTGCTGACAGCGCTGTACACACAGGCACTTTTGTCAGAGAAACTTATGTCAGTCGGGAGGTGTTTTTTCACACCCCTGACGGACAAAAGTTTTGGCGACAAAAGTGCTCGTGTAGACAAACCTTAGTTTCTTTAACTATGACACATTAAAATGATTATAATAAGATTACCCCAGTTAGAACTGCTTTGAGAGTATAAATTCCCTAAGGTGTTGAACCAAAGTGGTTACCCTAATGTGGCCTTCCTCGGGGCTAAATCCTAATACATATGATGGGCTTGCAATCTACCAAAGTAAATTTTGCATGGATTTAGTGTGAAAATATTTTTTGCATTCATTCTTGCTATTACTGAGACTTATCATAATGCAGTTACTTTAACTATTTCATTTTATGTTCTTTGAGTCTTGTATCAAAGAAGAGACTCTCAGCAAGTCTATTTTAATTAAACTGCCAGTTTATACACTACTACTACATAACCTACCCAGCCCAGTAGCTTATAAAATTAGCATTTTATAAGTTACTCTATTTAATTCTACATGTTAGAATCATAGGGTTAGAAGGGAGTGCAAGGGTCATCTAGTTTAACCCCCTGCCAAGATGCAGGATTTTTTGGGTCTAAACCAGGGGTGGGCAAACTTTTTGGCCTGAGGGCCACATCAGGTTTCCAGAATTGTATGGATGGCTGGTTAGGGGAGGCTGTGCCTCTCCAAACAGCCAGGCGTGGCCTGGTCCCCGCCCCCTATCGGACCCCCCTGCTTCTCGCCCCCTGACGGTCCCCCCGGGACTCCTGCCCCATCCAACCCCCCCTGTTCCCTGTCCCCTGATGGCCCCCACCAGGACCCTTGCCCCATCCACACCTCCCTGTCCCCTGACTGCCCCATCCAACCCCTCCTCTCATTCCTGACTGCCCCTCCAGGACCCCTGCCCCATCCAACCACCTCTTCTCCCTGTCCCCTGACCACCCCCAGAATCCCTGCCCCTGACTGCCCCCCACTGCCCCATCCAATCCCCCGTCCTTCCTGACTGCCCCCCTTCTCCCATTCAACCCCCCTGTTCCCCGTGCTCTGACCGCCCTGACCTCTATCCACACCCCTGCCCCCTGACCACCACCCCGAACTTCCTTGCCCTCTATCCAACCCACCCTGCTCCCTGCCCTCTTTCTGCACTGCCTGGAGCACTGGTGCCTGGTGGTGCTACAGCTACGCTGACCGCCTAGAGCCAGCCATGCCACCGCTCAGCACAGAGCACCTGGTCAGACCGTGGCTCTGCAGCTGTGCTGCCAGGCAAGATCCCACCCCTCAGAGCATTGCGCTGGTGGTGCAGTGAGCTGAGGTGCAGGGGAGGAGGAACAGGAGGAGAGGGGCCGGGAGCTAGCCTCCTGGGCCAGGAGCTCAGGGGCCGGGCAGGATGGGCCCATGGGCAGTAGTTTGCCCACCTCTGGTCTAAACCATCCTAGACAGATGGCAGTCCCTATCCAGACTCCCTTTGAAAACCTCCAGTGAAGGAGCTTTCACAACCTCCCTATTCTAAGCAAACACGTGACTCCTTTTAAAAGAAGCAAGTGATTCCCTTTTTGTCTGTGTTAACTCAAGAACTGGACTGAATATGGGTTTATTTTCCAAAATACAGTTTCCCCCACATCTGACAGTTTTCAAAGTATTATTTATAGTTTTGCCCTTCATAGAGAAACCAAAGGTGTTAATTTCCCCTATAAGGCTGACTCTGCCACATTCCAAAGCATGTAAATAAAAACATCCTTCTTTGTCACTGGTAAGAAGAGATATGGCAGGAAGCAAGAGTCTCATAGCTACCCTCATTTGAAAACCAAATAGGATGCCGGATGCTGTGACCGAATGCAACCCTGTATTCATACCTCCCCACTACTGTAATAATCTTTGTACAAACTATGCCTTATGAGGTATCAATTGAAAACTAATAACTCACTGGTCAGTCATATCTGCTGAAACGTGTGTAGCAAAGTTGAGCGTAAAGTTATGAACATAAGATGAAATTATGACTTAAATGTGTTTACCAGACAAGCCTGCAGAGGAAGTAAATCTATTTCTCAAAGAAAAAGGACAAGATGATGCCTCTTGCCAGGTGTCATCAAAGCTGATTGTCAATCATCTATCAAGTGGATGTTCTTTGGCAAGGAAGAGGGGCAGGAATAGATTGAGCTGCATTTTAGCAAACAACAACATGGACCCTCTTTCACCAAATAACTCCATGTCTCCATCCTCACAGCTGGAAAGAACTTTATCTAGGGGTAATCCTCAGGAAATGCATTTCAAAGGTTGACTATAACATTGAGGGGGGAAAACACTCTGGGATCAATCGATCGATCACACACACACACACCCTTTGACTTTGGGGGTGATCCTGACCTGAAAAACTTGGTCAGCCATGTTTCTGGGAACCAATGGTAAGGATTTTAGCTTAAACCAAATCTAGTTTAAGTCTTATCTGCTAAAAAACATTTTACCTTTATTCTTCTTGTAACCATTTCTGACTTTAATATCTTGTACTCAAAATCTCTTTGTAGTTAAATAAACTTGTTTTATATTTTATTCAAAACTAATCCCGAGTTCTGTTTAAAGTAGCAAACTTTTGCAGATTGACCCCTTTTGAAGATTGACTCCCTTTGATATCTGAACTGTCCAGGAGAGGGTTCCTGAACACGTTTTTGGGGAGAAGTCAGGACTGGGAGTGGGTTGGGGTCACCCTGCAAGTAGTAACCAGGCTGATGAAAGCCAGAGGATGGCTGGTATGTTGCTGACAGGTTGCTGGGGTCAGAGTTATTGGACCAGGGCTGCAGCTGTACACAGACTCTCAGGGTGTGATCTGCATGCTGGCAGGCTGTTTGTGAGCAGCCCAGGCTGGGAGTACAACAGCATATCATTGTGATGCATCCAGTGGTGCTGGAACCCTTTTAATACAGTAATTCCTCACTTAATGTCATCCTGGTAACATTGTTTCATTGTTACATTGCTGATCAATTAGAGAACGTTAACAGTTGTGCAATGCTCCCTTATAATGTTGTTTGGCAGCTGTCTGCTTTGTCCACTGTTTGCAGAAAGGGCAGCTCATTGGAGCTAGCTGGTGGGGGCTGGGAACGAGGGTGGACTGGCAGCCCCCCTTCAGCTTCCCTAAGTTCCTTGTGTGGCAGCCACCTAGCAGGCTATCAATTGCCAGGCAATTCAGGTGTCCCTCCCTCCCACTGCCCTGTGCTGCTCCTGCCCTCTGCCTTGGAGCTGCTCCCGGGAGCCTCCTGCTTCCTGTTGGGGGGAAGAGGGGGGCTAATGTCATGGTGTACCCCTCCCCCCTGCTCCTTTACCCCATCTCCACAGAGAATGGGGGTACATGATAGGGCTCAGGATGGAGGGAGCTTGCTGGCAGCAGCTGCTGTCTCAACTTGCTGATCTACTTAAAAAGGCAGTGTACTTAGAGTGGGGTCAGAGTACTTAAAGGGGCAATGTGAATCTCTCTCTCTCTCTCTCTCTCTCTCTCTCACACACACACACACACAGTACTCCTTTTCTTTTTTGCGAATACAGACTAACACGGCTGCTACTCTGAAAAGTGTATGTCTCTGTCTCTCTCAGCCATGATATCTCCCCTCCCTCCATTCCTGCTGCCTTGTAGAGTGTGAGGTCACATTAACAACAATGTGTTAACCCTTGAGGGCTCAGCTGAGTGCTAATTCATCATTGAGCAGTAAGGCATTCCCTGAGAAATATCCCACTCTCTGACTCCACCACCTGAACCAAGCTTCACAATCATCATTGCTGTGTACAGTATTAAATTGTTTGTTTAAAACTTATGCTGTGTGTATAAATAAAATATAGTCTTGTCTGGCAAAAAAAATTCCCTGGAACCTAACCCCCCTCTTGCCCCATTTACGTTAATTCTTATGGAGAAATTGGATTTGCTTAACATTGTTTCGCTTAAAGTAGCATTTTTCAGAACATAACTACAACATTAAGCAAGGAGTTAGTGTAGTGGAGGTGCTGAAAGCCAGCCGCCTTATCCCTGTCTGTGCCCGCCCCCAGCTGGGGCCTGGAGCAGTGTCATATCTCTGGGAGGGAGGAACCCGGACAGGGGCAAGGGGGCAAATGCTGGGGGCAGGCACAGGGCCAGGATGACTGCCCTGGCTGCAGGGCCAGAGGTCAGAACCCTGGGAGCCGGGGCTGGCAGAGAGCAGGGCCAGCACACCAAGAAAAGAGCCCACGGCAAGGGCCCCAGGCACAGGACCAACAGTCAGGAAGCGGGGCTCCAGTGCGGAGCTGGCAGCCAGGGAGCAGGGCCAGCAGCTGGGACCCAAGTCCCAAAACTTGGGGTGCTGTACCAACTCCTGCGCCCCTAGATCCTGCACCTATGGAGGCATCCAAGGTTACAGGGCAGACGGCAGCAGCCCCTCACTCATCTGAACTGCACCCCAGAAGATGACAGATGCTCACTGAGATCTTCTTAGGAAGTGCACAATTCATAATAAACCTGAATATCATCACCTCTCTTCACCAATGAAACCTAAGAGGGGGACTGGGGAGGAGAGAATGGGGGGGGGGAACCTAAAAGAATGACTATTAAAGATAGAGTAACTGTAAACAAGGAAACTGAGCACATATCTATGCAGAGCATTGTTTATTTTTCTCTGCAATGGTATGTAAACTTAACGTTTCTGTGTAATTGTATGTAAACCGTTAAAATGTATAAACTGTACTTTAGTATTTCAAGTACAGCTGTTATCACGTTATAGGTTTAAGAATGTCTTCCGTTATTGTACCGGTTTATCCAATGATAGATTTGACTGGCTAATTTGATATTTGTAAGTCTCCCTGGAGCACACAATTTGATTAATTGATTTTTGCTGTGTGAATGCTTTTGTAGCAACATGTGGAGTAGTAGCAATACATACCTTAAGATTGCCTGATACTACCCATTTTAACCCTTTTTTCAATTGGGCAGGACTTTGGCAAATGAATAATTTGAGTTGAAGTTTTCCATGCTTTGTCTCTGCATTGGATATGAATAAAAATTGAATCAGTCATTTTCCAAAAACGAGGCTGAATGGTCCCTTAGAATATATGCTAGCTACTTATGCTATATACAAGATCAAACAGATAGCTTATCTGTGACACGAAGTACCTTTCCCAGCCTTGAAGAAGATCTCTGTGTAACTCAAAAGCTTGTCTCTCTCACCAACAGAAGTTGGTCCAATAAAAGATATTACCTCACCTACCTGGTCTCTCTAATATCCTGGAACAGACACTGCTACAACTACACTGCATAGCGCTTTAATTCTGCCTGACCAAATATATGACTGCCTGACTTTGCAACCTCAATGTTTTTTTAACTGTGTTTTTGTACATGACATTAGAGGTGTTTAAACTCCTCAAACATAGGAATATACAACTCTTACAGTGACAGGTTTCAGAGTAGCAGCCGTGTTAGTCTGTATTCGCAAAAAGAAAATGAGTACTTGTGGCACCTTAGAGACTAACAAATTTATTTGAGCATAAGCTTTCATGAGCTACAGCTCGCTTCATCGGAAGCTCTTACAGTGCTTCACCAGGATTTGCACAGTTTGATTTTTTATCTCCACTCCAAACAGGCAGAACATTTGAATGAGGTCCCTCCACTAAGAGAAAGGACAGAACGCTGGAATCAGAAGAGTCTGACAATTGGAGAGAAAAGGGAAAAACTGAAGCAAGAACATGGGAGCCTCCCTTGACCCTCCCCAAACTTCCCTGTAAGAGAATTGGGGAACAGCCAGGAGGGAACAGAGGAGGCAGGAAGAAGAGACAGGCAGTGAGGGAAAGCTAGTGGGAAGCCAAGTTATGGGTGTGAGTAGAGCTGTGTGTGTCACAATGGCAGAAAGCAAAGAGGTGAAAGAAAAGAAAAAAAAACCCAACAGAACCAGGGGAAGAGAGACAGACAGACTGTGAAATCCCCCTGGAAAGGTAAGTGCCAACCTGGATATCATCTCACTGTACTGAGGGTAAAAGGTTTGATTTACAACCCAAGCCTCATTGAAATATAATGGTTAAAACCTTCTTCAATGAATAACTTGTGTTTCCAGGACAGTAACTAGTTCTGCTGACAGGTAAAAAAGCTCAGAAGCTGACACTATTAGTGCCAAAGAATCCAGGATGTGGCTGCCAAATCCCAACACCGCACTGCTGTCATATGTATTTATAAAGGTACCCATCACTATACTACCTAGGTACATAATAGGGATCTACAGTTCATACCTGTCTCCAAGATGTTCACTATTCATTGCTAAGAAATATATAACTTCTTTAGGTAGCCTCTGCACTCATTATAGCACATAAAATATAGCAAAGGAAGACTTTTAGCTACCTCATTTAGATGTCACCTCTGCTAAGTGGTTGTAACTGAAGAATCAGGATTTGTCAGGTTACCACAGAGTGGTGTCTGAAATGATTATTTTACTTCAGTCACACCTACCATGTGCAGATGCTGCCCAAACATCCGAAGACAGAGTTTTCTGCTATAACTGAAATAGGAAATAATACTAAAAAACAGGAAATAACTATTAGAAAGTTACTTTTAAAATGTTAGCTGCTTTGTGGTAACATGACAACTTTTTACTTAAGTGTGTGTCAGCACTTCCATTATAAATCCATGTTCAGAAATTGAGAGAACCAGAACTGCCCTAAGATTTTCTAAAAGCACTTTCAAATTCTCACTCCTTACTCATAGGTGATTGGAGTCCAGACCATCCTTTCCACTGGAAACCAAGGACTGCTAAGGAATCTTCAAAGGCAAGCCTTGGAAAATGCAAACTTATTTTAAATCAAAAAAGGAAAACAAAAAAATTGCAGTCCTGACAGGGACTAACATTTCCACATTTTCCCTCCAAAAATGGAATTATAGTATCCAGCAAAGGAAAAAAAATCCCTTTTTTGCTACTTTGTATAGGGCCTGATGTTATTTAATGTTTTGTTTGTTAGTTTTTAAATTTTTGGAAATGCCAGCTCCTCCCTTGGTTTTGTTGGAAAACCCAGAGAAGCAGACTGGGAGCTTTCCTTCCAGAAGGAGAGGTAGTCTAACAACCCTTCTCTCTCTCTCAATTATTTGATAGTGATTCTGGCCTCTTACAGATTAACTATCTAAAGACAGCTAATGGAAAGATTTCTTTGATGTATTAACAGTACAAAATGTAACAAAAAACAGATCCCAAGGAACTCCTGCAAATTAGGACTGAAGAAAGGTGAATGTCTGGACCCCAAAACCACTTCTTAATAGCTGTGGTTATTAATTTACATGAGGAGAAATATACATTAAGCTACACCCTACAGTTCTGCCACTCAGCTAGTCAATTTTAAGGTGTAAACTGTCCCTCTTTTCATTTATTGACTTGGTAACCTAGGGAAGAATCACAATTAAATTCTCTCTCTTTTAATGGAGACCTTCCACCCAGGGCAGTCATCTGTTTTAAAGGCATTAAAATAATCCCTCATTAAATTCAACTCACAATTGACGACAGTCTCTTATGCATTGTGTGGGTCATTTCTGAGACATAGCCAGTCTCATTACTGAAATAGTTTGTAGGGTGTGTGTAGTTCCATGATTAACCAATGTGTGCCAGCAGCTTTTCTTAAATCCTCTCTCAGTTTAGGTTTAAGATTGCTCTTAGGGTTCACAGTTCTAGTCCCTCTCATAAATTAGTTTAATCTTTTACAGTTTCCTGCCTTCATGTGGAAATGTATTTTATTTAACTGTTGCAGTATATTGGATCCCTCTCAATTTCTCAACAATCAGGTACATTTTCAAAGGCTGAATACAAGCAGCATTAAATATTTTCCTCCTAAAACACATTTGTATTATTTTAGACAAACAAGATAAGAGATGTTTTAACTCCTTCTTGTTTTAATTGCAAGGGACTTAATTGCCTAAATCAATATTTGCTGATGTAGTTCAGCGGAGCCACTGCATAAAACTGTAGCAGTAGAATCAAAATATCTTAATATTTTATTTTAAAAAAGCTGCCTCTGAAATGAAGACTAAAGATTATCACCTTAGGCCATATCCCTCTTTTTCTGAGCTGTACTAATAAAGGTAACAGGTTTCAGAATAGCAGCCATGTTAGTCTGTATTTGCAAAAAGAAAAGAAGTACTTATGGCACCTTAGAGACTAACAAAGTTATTTGAGCATAAGCTTTCGTGAGCTCCGATGAAGTGAGCTGTAGCTCACGAAAGCTTATGCTCAAATAAATTTGTTAGTCTCTAAGGTGCCACAAGTACTCCTTTTCTTTTTAATAAAAATAAAAAGTTTCTACAGAGCATTAGTAGCACCTTGGGCCTATTCGTTGTTGCCGACTCTCATGATTTTGTCATGAGTCTCATGATAATTATTGTTTTCCTTAAAGCTCCAGCTCCTAGAGTCAAGTGAATATGTGATGATTTCAGCCTTCATTCTTAAAGAAAAATTTGAGCCCTCATGGCTCTAGAGAAAACTTCAAAATATCTACCCCAATACACCCTAAAAAAACAGAAGGCAAATTAAAAGAACATCACATCTATTATTTTTACATAGTCTCTTGATTTTAAAGCCAATCTCACATTTTTTGGTAAACCTAACTCATAACATTTGAGGTCAACAATATTATTACCTTTAAACCAGCTTGACTATATAGAAGTTTTAGAACCATTCATCTTCCCCCCCCATATTGGGGAGGGGGGGGGGGTTCTCTTTCTTTCTATTGGAACTTTCCCCAGCATGCTCCAATTTTTGCAGCTGGACATTTAAATTACAGATGAGGAAACACCTGCAACCCTATAGTAGCCATTTTAGAAACAATGAATGGATTACTGCAGGTTGGAACTTTTCCTTTCTCATGGTAATTTATTTAATTTTTATTTTGGGGCTCTGTTTGTTATAAAGTTGTTTTTAAAGATCATTTAGGTTTTTCTAACAATGACATATTCTTTATGGGGGTATAAAAACCTGAATTTCTTTACTTCCCCCTAATCTAATCCCAGTCTTCCTTCTAAACTAGTTTCTTTATGGTGAGACAGCAACCTAGATCTTCTTCACATCTGAGTAATGATAAAAAGGAGTTATAGACCCAAAAGTGTCTGTTATCACTATACATATAGTCATGCAAGTAGGAGCTCCTAGTACTTATGCCCAAATTATATTTTGTAATTATAATTAATTCAGCAGAGGTGGCAATAAGATTTTTAGCTAAGAAAAGAGAAAAGGAAGCTTCCACTTGTCCTTTTACTAGAAACTCTTCTTCTTAAGAAGAAAAAAAAAGTTTCTGCTCCAGAATTTCTTAACAAAATCATTTTTTTGAGGAGAGTCTGATAACTTTTCTTTTTTATGAGTGAGTCTCAAGGGATTTGTGAAACACTTTTGGTACCTGGTCCTCTCAAATTTCATATTGCCTCTCTCACTGTTTAGCAGATTGCATATTTTTTTAGGCATTAGTCAGTTCCTTCTGTCCCAAAGCAAATTCTTGAACACCCTAAAGATGACTTTTAATTTTGCTATATCAGTGCTTAATCAATGAAAAATGATGTAATTTGACCCATGTCCTTTTGTGTCCTTGGAGTTAATTATCTAAGATGAGAAATGTATAGTTTATTATTGCACTCTTTTTTCCCCCCAGCTGCTTTAAAAATCTCTATCCTTATCATTTGTCTGTTGTTATAATTGTTTTTGCTGCATTGTCTCATTTCTCATAAGAATTTCACAACTATGTTCTATATCAAATACCTGTCTTCATCATTGTGTAGTAACTTTTGCAGAAATATCTCTACAGGGTGTGCACCTGACAATTTCCAGAATTCTGACATTTTGATCCATGTTTGGTTCTTTACTAAGCAAATTGCAGATCTTTGTTTCTCCTGATATAGTCTTTATGTGCTACTGTTATCTTAGATGGAGTATGTATTATTTGATAATGTATACTATGTCATCACATAATTAGACTATAATAAACATACACAGGGGCAAAGTTTACATTGTGAATTATCTTCATTTTCACATTTCCTGATTTATGAGTGAGTGACTGCGTAGGCAATGATGATCATGAAGTCAGTGAGCGACTCTCATGTGTAGGGAGAGCAGCATACCAGAGTTGAGTAATGACATGAGGATCAGGAGAACTTTGCTCAGAGACTTTCAAATTTTGCTCTTTTTGGTTTGCCTGACCAGGTGATGTCTGTTGCTCTGCCACAAGCTGCAAAGATGGTCATGTGACTCATTTATTACTTGTAAAACACAGTTTTCATATTAATAGCAGTAGTTCTCTAGCTAAATTATATGTATAATAGGTATTTTTGAAGTAATTAATTTTGTTACAAATATAGATTATGCAATTTTTCCAATTCACAAGGAATTTGTATAAATATATTGCATTTACAAAAGATTAATTAATGTACAGGAGAACCAAACTCATTTGTACCTAGTCGGGGTGTGCACAAGGGGGAGCAAGCAGGGGCACACCACACACCCCCAATAATTGGCAGGGGACAGAACTCCTCTGGCCCCAGGGCGGGGGCAGCGAGAGTAGGAGAGAGTTCATTAGGAACTATAAATTCTGTTAGGTTTCAGAGTAGCAGCCGTGTTAGTCTGTATTCGCAAAAAGAAAAGGAGTACTTGTGGCACCTTAGAGACTAACAAATTTATTGGATGCATCCGATGAAGTGAGCTGTAGCTCACGAAAGCTTATGCTCTAATAAATTTGTTACTCTCTAAGGTGCCACAAGTACTCCTTTTCTTTTTATAAATTCTGTATTTGTCTGAGTTCAACAAAATGTGCTGCTGTTGTATTTCTTACTATGCAGGAGACAGCTATATATCCAGGTAAAAAGTTTAATATGCTCCAGTTCTTAGATAAGCTGAAACCTGCATTTTTCTTTAATCGAAATAGAGAGAAGGGGTTCAGAGAGAAATCTTTTGGCTTTTCCAACATGTCTGAAAATTTAGCAAGCTGAGCTCTGGTGGGTCAAGTTGGAAGCAAATTCCAGAATCAAGGGGCCCTCACAGAGAATACCCTACTAGCCACTGTCTCACCTTTTCTCGTCACTTCAATCAATAAGATGTGGCAATGAATATGAAGAAATCAATTCTTGAACAGTGTTGCTGGATCAATGCCTACATTGGAAAGATGAGCAAAGTGTTTCATGGAATCAATGCATCCTTGCTGTGGCATCTTTGCTTCGCATAGCCACAACCTACAGGATGTCCAGGTGTCATAAATTAAACTCCATACCTTTTTATGATGGTATTTTTCAGTTTCTGAGCCATATTTCTATCTTGAACTGGAAGATTACATAATTATCAAGGAATAATCTCCTTCCAAAGACATTAAACACCATTATCTGAGAAAACTATTCTTAGTCTGGCCGTAAATGAATTTAGGGATAATCAGGTAGGTAATAAGGTTGCACTAATATTGCCAAAAACACTTGGTGCCAAATTTTGCCATCGGGGTACCTACTTGACTTTTATGCATGACCTTTGGTGACCTTTAAGGAAACCTAACAAATGGGGAAAACACATGGATATTCAGTGAAGCTGAGAAAACTAGTGTGCCTCTTTCTGATTTATTGAAATGTATGAAATTGGGATACTCTGCAGTGTAGCGAATGTTTTTAGATATTAAAGCAGATCATTTCAGGAGACCTGCCCTGCCATGAAAAATGCCAACATTTAATATTTGTAAAAACTGTGAAATATGACAACAAACCACCTGCCCTTTTAGTGCAATTTAATATTTGTGAATTAATCTGGATTTCTCTGAAAAATGCATTTGCTTGTAAATATTCAAGAACAGTTTGCACCAACGTTTTTCAGCCTACAAGTTATTTGTGAACTGTTTGACTTTTTGCTGTTGTGATGTCTGACTAGTCAGCTAAATCACAAAATAATTTCTGATCCCTGATCGAATGAGCAAAGCCTTTCAAACAGGAGAATGAGAAATAGTGAATGAATAGTGAACACCCTTGTTTGTATGTTCAGTGCAAATATTCATATGGAGAAGAGCCATACCTTAAACACTTGTAATCGTATAAATGTTCATGAATAGTAAATAAACGGTCTGAACATGATTGTGTCAAACAGCTGTTTGGTATCATAAGGAATGTTTTCAAATACTACTTACATAGTATTTAACCAGCTCTATTATCCTGGTTTAAGTTAAAGCCACTGTGTCCATTCTCATTCCATTCTATCTTTCTCTCTTGTTAATGGCTGCAACACCTCATCTCTGATTGGGAAAACAAATGAGTAGTACCCTTTGATGCCCCTGCATGAATTAGTCGTCATAATATGGCCTCTTAACAATTCTGTAAATCTCTTTCCTCCTGAGGTGAGTAGCTTGGATATACTTGATGTCTGTTTCCCAACTCAGAGAGGGGAGAGTTACTACTCTGTCCTGGCAACTATCCCAAATCTTTTGCATGGCAGTATATTTCCTGAATATTTCAAAATTGAGAAATTGAATGGGAGTTGGCCACATAATTCCCTTACACTACTTTAAAAATCCCAGTTTAAGCGACTGGTGCTCAAAATATACTGGGTCAAATTAATCATTTGAAATAATGGAGATACAGTTGAGATGAGTGAGCTAGGTCACGAAAGCTTATGCTCCAATAAATTTGTTAGTCTCTAAGGTGCCACAAGTACTCCTTTTCTTTTTGCGAATACGGACTAACACGGCTGCTACTCTGAAACCTACAGACAACTGTATACAAGAAACTCAGGAATCTCCAAACCTAACTTCACAGATCCAATAACCACCCCAAACACACCAAGAAATCTTTTATCTACAATGAGGAGCCAGATACCACAGAATATGCTCCGAGGAGAAAATCCAGGATATATACCTTAACAAACTCGGAACCTCCTTCACCAAACAAGGACATTCCACCAGAGAAGTAGATTACATCATGAAATGGAACAGGAGGACTTGTGGCACCTTGGAGACTAACAAATTTATTTGAGCATAAGTTTTTGTGAGCTACAGCTCACTTCATCAGATGCATGAAAGCTTATGCGCAAATAAATTTGTTAGTCTCTAAGGTGCCACAAGTACTCCTTTTCTTTTTGCAGATAGAGACTAACATGGCTGCTACTCTGAAACCTATCATGGAATAGGTCACTCAAATACCTGAGAGAACCTGCTTCAAAACAGGAAAAAAAAAAAAACCCTCTGACTACACATCCCGAATTGTCACCTACACACCCCACAGTGGAACCCATATGGGGTATCATCAAACATCTACAACTCATACATGATATGAATGCCATCCTGAAAGAAATCTTTCTTGAACCTCCACTTCCAGCCTTCAAACAATCCCCCATCCTCTCCAAGCTCATAATCAGAAGCAAGCTCCCCACAGACTAGGACACAACTACACAAAGCAGCACCAGACCCTGCCAGAACAACAGATGCAAAATCTGCAGACATATCGCCACTGCTACAATGATCAACAACACCCCTCACAAGACAGCTTTCAATCCCTTGGTCCTACACATGCCTATCACAACATGTGGGGTACCGCATCTGGTGCACTAACTGCCCCAATAGCAACTATGTGGGTGAAACCAGACAATCACTACATTCCTGAATGAACTCTCACAGGAAAATAAGATAAAAATACCACATTTCCATCACTTGTGTGTGGATACTTTTCACAAAGCAATCACTCTATATCTGACCTATCACCCCTTATCCTCAAAAGACACTTGCACAACCCTTTCAAAAGATAAGCCTGGGAACTTACATTCATAACTTTGCTAGACACTAACAATCATGGACTGAATAAAGACACTGGATTTATAGTTTATTACAATAATTTATAACCCACTAACAATCCCTCCCAGCTACTTCCCTCTTTCCACCCCCACATTTCTTTTCCTCCCTATGACATGAGGGGTGTTAATGGGCCACTTCGCCTTAAATAGTCCCTTGAAATGTGTGTTAATTACTCTTGCTAAACAATCTGTTCCACCTTGTGAGACTGTGACACTCTGAGGCCTTGTCTACACTGCCACTTTATAGCGCTGCAACTTTCTCGCTAAGGGGTGTGAAAAAACACCCACCTGAGCACTGCAAGTTTCAGCACTGTAACGTGCCAGTATAGACAGTGTTACAGCGCTGGGAGTTTTAACATTGCTAGTGAAGATATCCCCTGAGGCTGTGTCTACATTACATCATTGACAGTCATGCAGCTGCACTGATGCCTAAGCATCCAGGAGAGAGCTTTCCTGTTGACTTAATAACTCATGCCTCTGCAAGAGTGGTAGCTTTGTTGGTGGGAAAGCTTCGTCAACATAGCGCTATCGACACTGGCACTTTGGTCGGCAGGGCTGGCTCCAGGCACCAGCAAACCAAGCAGGTGCCTGGGGTGGCAAATAGGGGCGGCAGGAAGTTGGGCTCTGGGGCAGCAATCTACCCTCAGAGGCAGGAATTTGGTGGCAGCTCCGTCACAGCGCATTTCACGCTCGGCGGCAATTCGGTGGCTGCACTATCACTCCACCTCCATGTTCAGCGGCAAGGTTTTTTGTTTTGTTTTTTTTGCCTCTTGGGGCACCAAAAGCGCTGGAGCCGGCCCTCTTGGTCGGTATAACTTATGTCGCTCAGGGGTGGATTATTCACACCCCTAAGCAATGTAAGTTATACCAAAGTAATTTGTGGTGTAGACGTAGCCCGAGTAAAATGCGGCAGCGCTTTAATGTGACTGTATAGTCGCGGCACCAGCTCTCCCAGTGCTATAAAAAAACCCACCTCCATGAGGGGAATAGCTAACAGCACGGGAGCAGAGCTTCCAACACTGGTGTATTGTCTACACTGCCACTTTACCGCGCTGAAACTTGCAGCGCTTAGGAGTGTGTTTTTTCACACCCCTGAGCAAGAAAGTTGCAGCGCTGTAAAGTGCCAGTGTAGACAAGCCCTAAGTTTTCCAGACCTGAAGAAGAGCTCTGTGTAAGGTTGAAAGCTTGTCTCTCGCACCAACAGTTGTTGGTCCAATAAAAGATACTACACCCTACTTGTCTCTACCTGAAAATGTTACTTTTACTGAAGATTTTCAAGTAAAATATACAAGCACATAAAACCTCATATTAGCATTGTATGCAAGTGTAAAAGCAAAGGAAACCAAAAGTTAGAGGGACGCTGTCATCTTAACATAGACCCAAATTTTAAACTTGGTAAACAAACTTTAATAAGGACTAAGAACAACAAAAACAATTCCATAATTAAAAAGAATCCAATGAATACCATTGTGTTTAAATAAAAACATTCCCTTATATTGTTTAAAACTGAAATATTGCAGCACTGAAGACCTCAAATTGAAAATGACTACAGGTTTAAATGTCCAAATGATAGCAATAAAAAAGGTAAACAACAAGCATAAATAGTGACAATTATATAGGTTTTACAATTTTTTTTACTCAAAGGTGTGAGCAATATAGGTAAACATTCATTGTTTATAACATCATTTTAAAGTTTTTGTCCTTATATTGTATCATATCCATATACTCCAGACTCACATTTACATCCATCTACCCAGAGGAAAGATAAGAGTATAGAAAGGAATCTCATGCAATGGGAAAAAGCAGATTTCCTGTTTATGATGAAACTATATATAAAAAGATCTTCTGATAATTTGAATTGTAGTACAGTCAATGGTAAATAGGACAAAATACAACATGGTTTTACAAAAGGTAGATCGTGCCAAACCAACCTGATCTCCTTCTTTGAGAAAGTAACAGATTTTTTAGACAAAGGAAACACGGTGGATCTAATTTACCTTGATTTCAGTAAGGCATTTGATACCGTGCCACATGGGGAATTATTAGTTAAATTGAAAAAGATGGGGATCAATATGAAAATTGAAAGGTAGATAAGGAATTGGTTAAAGGGGAGACTACAATGGGTCCTACTGAAAGGTGAACTGTCAGGCTGGAGGGAGGTTACCAGTGGAATTCCTCAAGGATCAGTTTTGGGACCAATCTTATTTAATCATTTTATTACTGACCTCGGCACAAAAAGTGGGAGTGTGCTAATAAAGTTTGCAGATGACACAAAACTGGGAGGTATTGCCAATACAGAGAAGGACCGGGATATCTTACAGGAGGATCTGGATGACCTTGTAAACTGGAGTAATAGTAATAGGATGAAATTTAATAGTGAGAAGTATAAGGTTATGCATTTAGGGATTAATAACAAGAATTTTAGTTATAAGTTGGGGACGCATCAATTAGAAGTAACGGAGGAGGAGAAGGACCATGGAGTATTGGTTGATCATAGGATGATTATGAGCCGCCAATGTGATATGGCCGTGAAAAAAGCTAATGCGGTCTTGGGATGCATCAGGAGAGGTATTTCCAGTAGAGATAAGGAGGTTTTAGTACTGTTATACAAGGCACTGGTGAGACCTCACCTGGAATACTGTGTGCAGTTCTGGTCTCCCATGTTTAAGAAGGATGAATTCAAACTGGAGAAGGTACAGAGAAGGGCTACTAGGATGATCCAAGGAATGGAAAACCTGTCTTATGAAAGGAGACTAAAGGAGCTTGGCTTGTTTAGCCTAACCAAAAGAAGGTTGAGGGAAGATATGATTGCTCTCTATAAATATATCAGAGGGATAAATACCGGAGAGGAAGAGGAATTATTTAAGCTCAGTACCTATGTGGACACAAGAACAAATGGATATAAACTGGCCATCAGGAAGTTTAGACTTGAAATTAGACGACGGTTTCTAACCAGCAGAGGAGTGAAGTTTTGGAATAGCCTTCCAAGGGAAGCAGTGGGGGCAAAAGATCTATCCGGCTTTAAGATTAAACTCGATAAGTTTATGGAGGAGATGGTATGATGGGATAATGTGATTTTGGTAATTAATTGATCTTTAAATATTCATGGTAAATAGGCCTAATGGCCTGTGATGGGATATTAGATGGGTGGGATCTGAGTTACCCAGGAAAGAATTTTCTGTAGTATCTGGCTGGTGAATCTTGCCCATATGCTCAGGGCAATTGGAAGAGGCCCTGGAGGTTTTTCGCCTTCCTCTGTAGCATGGGGCATGGGTCACTTGCTGGAGAGTTCTCTGCTCCTTGAAGTCTTTAAACCACGATTTGTGGACTTCAATAGCTCAGACATAGGTGAGCAGTTTTTCACAGGAGGGGGTGGGTGAGATTCTGTGGTCTGTGTTGTGCAGGAGGTTGGACTAGATGATCATAATGGTCCTTTCTGACCTTAGTATCTATGAATCTAAGGGTATGTCTACACAGCCGACGTTAAAGTGCTGCTGCAGCAGTGCTTAACATGGCTGTGTAGTCATGGCAGAACGCTGGGAGAGAGCTCTCCCAGCACTGTAATAAAACCAGCTCCGCGAGGGGATAGCTCCCAGCGCTGTAGCACTATCTACACTGCCACTTTACAGCACTGAAACTTGCATCACTCTAGGCGGTGTTTTTTCACACCCCTGAGCGAAGAACGTTTCAATGCTGTAAGTGGCAGTGTAGACAAGGCCTAATATTCTTAACGAATATTCTCCCTTTGGTGAGAATTTGATCATTAACATGGTGTTAATTTGATCATTTGCCTCTGAAAAGAGCAGCCACAGTGAGATAATAGAATACTGTGGTACAGTGCACTGCTACAGACTAGGGATCAAGTGGCTAGGCAGCAGTTCTACAGAAAAGGAACTAGGGGTTACAATGGACGAGAAGCTGGATATGAGTCAATAGTGTGCCCTTGTTGCCAAGAAGGCTAACGGCATTATGGGCTGTATAAGTAGGGGCATTGCCAGCAGATCGAGGGACGTGATCATTCCGCTCTATTTGGCATTGGTGAGGCCTCATCTGGAGTACTGTGTCCATTTTTGGGACCCACACTACAAGAAGGATGTGGAAAAATTGAAAAGTGTCCAGCAGAGGGCAACAAAAATGATTAGGGGACTGGAACACATGACTTATGAGGAGAGGCTCAGGGAACTGGGATTGTTTAGTCTGCAGAAGAGAGGAATGAGGGGTGCGGTTGATAGCTGCTTTCAGCTCCCTGAAAGGGGGTTCAAAAGAGGATGGATCTAGGCTGTTCTTAGTGGTAGCAGAAGACAGAACAAGGAGTAATGGTCTCAAGTTGCAGTGGGGGAGGTTTAGGTTGGATATTAGGAAAAACTTTTTCACTAGGAGGGTGGTGAAGCACTGGAATGCGTTACTTAGGGAGGTGGTGGAATCTCCTTCCTTTGAGGTTTTTCAGGTCAGGCTTGACAAAGCCCTGGCTGGGATGATTTAGTTGGGGATTGGTCCTGCTTTGAGCAGGGGATTGGACTAGATGATCTCCTGAGGTCCCTTCCAACCCTGATATTCTATGAGTGGGCTTCTGCAATTGCCAGCAAATTAGTCTTTTAGCTGTGACTATAGCTCAGAATATGAACTGTTAATGGGAAAAGCACTGATGAAAGAAAAAGTTGATAGTGCAAGATTAAGAAACATTCTACAAATGATTTTATCATGAATTAAATAATGTTATAGCTATGCAAAATTACAAACTTTGCTTCCTTTCTCATCTGTTATCAACATATAACTTTCTGAGCAGGAATTTCCACTCGCATGCATTAACACAGCATACTGTAAAAACGACCACATGCTATGTGTGCAGAGGTATATGTAGAAAACGTATTGAACAAGGGTTCCTGTCTGAGTGTGAGTGTGGCTTCAGGAAAGGATGCAGGACCATAAATACGGTGTTTGCAACTCATCAAGTTCAGGGGAAATACCGAGAACAGAACTCCAACCTGCATGTGACTTTCACTGACCTGAAAAAGCATTTGATAGTCAGTCAAGAGGGCCATTGGACAATCATGGCAAAATTTGGTTGCCTGGAGAAATTCATCACAATGGTTTGGCAATTCCATGATGGCATGCTCACTCGCATTGTGGGTGACAGTGAGTCATCTGAACCATTCCCAGTCAGCAATGGAATCAAGCAGGATTGTGTGTTGCCCCAGCCCTCTTCAGTATGATGTTCTCTGCCTGCTTATAGATTCCTTTTGCGACTGTGACACTGGGATTGGCATCAGATACCAGAGTGATGGCAAGCTCTTCAATTTGAGGAGACTATAGGCAAAGATGAAGGTACAGGAAGTGACTGTTTGCAATCTTCTGTTTGCTCATGACTGTTCAGTGAATGACAAATCTGAGTCTCACATGCAGCAGACTATGGACTATTTCTCTTCAGCTTGTGACAACTTTGGTCTCACAATTAACATAAAAAAGACAGAAGTGATGTACCAGCCAGCACCAGGAAAGCCTTACGGAGAGCCTGCTACCACAGTGAATGGCCATACCCTCCAGACAGTGGACAAGTTCACCTACCTCGGCGGTACACTGTAACCTGCAGTTCACATCGATGACGAAAGCAAGGCCAGAATTGCCAAAGCAAGTGTGGCCTTTGGCAGACTATGTGCAAATACGTGGGAGCATCGAGGCATTAGTCAACAAACAAAACTGAAGGTCTACAAAGCCATTGTGTTCCCAACTCTGATGTATGCATGCAAAACCTGGACAGTTTACAGACACCATGCTATGAAGCTGAATTACTTTCATATGGGCTGTTTGAGGAAACTGATGAGGATAAAATGGCAAGAAAAGGTTTGAGATACTGAGCTTCTCATATGGGCAGGCATTCCAAGCATCTATATTATGTTGATGAAATCAGAGATGAGATGGGCAGGCCATGTCATCAAAATGTTAGATGAGCAACTGCCAAAGAAGATCTTTTATAGCAAGCTAAAGGTGGGGAAATGCTCTCAGGGAGGCCAGAAGAAACATTTCAAGGACGCCCTCGAGTTATCCTTGGGACATTTCAACATTGACCCAGAGTTTTGGGAAGATCTTGATCATGATCATTCTACCTGGCAAAGCCTTATCCATAGTGGAGCTACAGTCTATGAGCAGAGAACTGCTAGCAGCATAAATTTCACAATAGCAGCATGTCCGCTGTTAATCAAGTAATCCATAGTGGCATTTCTTGTTCAGTGTGCCACAGGCAGTTCAAAGTTCAAATTGGCCTGATCAGCCACTCACGTGTTCACAGAAACCAAACCAACCTGTGATGTTATAGTCATCTTCGAACTCGAAGAGCGAACAGCCAAACCAAATGTAGAAAAATAATGGAGAAAAATCAGTGCATTTAGCCCTTGAATATATAAAAGTTTCCAAGGCCTGTTGACCAATGGTTCTCATCTGGCAGACTGAAGAATATCACTGTCTAGTTTCAAGATGAGCTCTATCTGGGCCTTGTAAGTAGAGATTTAAAAGAAAAGAAGTCAGGACTCTTCAAAGTTCAAATGGATGCAGAGGACCTTCTGGGTGTGGGAGTGGAATCATTTTGGTGAACTCTGTTCATGTTCTATTAGATTGGCATCTATTTCACAAAGACACCATGTGGTTCATTTGTTAACTGACGTTAAGGACTGAATAGGCAGGGAGACTAAACTACTCTTTATCCCCTTCCCTCCAAAATAGGGATGTGGGGATTAATAGGCACAGTGGTGGGGCAATAAAGGGAAGTTTGCACAACAATTTCCTGTGATGTACTCGGTGTGTGTGGTGGATAAACATAGGATTTCTCTTTGTTATGGTATTAATTTAACAGCTTTTCTGAGCACTAAAATACATAATGCTGAAACAATATTATACAACACTTTTTACATTCATCTTACCATAAAACCTATTAATAACTAGACAGCATTCTCCAGCATGAGTGGTCTGCTAGTGTCTGACACAACTAAGAATCAAAAGTGGCAGAACTGGAGAGGCTATGAATTAGAGGAAGAAGGAAGTCTTCCATGCATGTGAACAGCACTAATCACTCATAAAAGCCATGTCAGCAAAAACAACAGGAAATGCCTTTGCTTGACCTTTATTCATAGGAGAAAGGAGATCCAGCATCACTTCAGAGCAGCTTTTGCAACATATCAGTGTATAACTTTTATAGGAATAATAAATCACCATTCAAAATTAGAAACAAATATATAAATACAATATGCAGTAATGGGCACTTAGGGTGAAAATGATGCATCTCAGAATCGAAGAATGTTAAATATGGGTTGGGTTTTTCTTTCTTAAAATTTCAACACATCTTTTAAGTGTGTGTGTATATATATGTCACTTTTTAAACATTGCATTCCAAATACTGAGAATTTTGAGTATATATTGTGTACATATAAACATGGTATACATAAGGATTTTAACAGGATTCTGATTATTGATGTTCAGAATACGTGAGTTTAGTTTTATGCTTGGTTATCAGAATATTAGTGGAAAGTATTCATATTTGTGCTTAGAAAATGGAGCTCTGATTATTTTTCTGTAGATCATGTTCATAAACACTGCTCTGCATATATCTGTACATGACAAATCTTTTCACACAAAACAAAATAGAAAAAGGATGTATTTGTCCAGTAAGAAAACCAATTTATTGTAAAATATAAATTAATGTCCTACAATGTCTTGATACTTTGTGTCATAGGAATAATATATTTAAAAGGTTGTTGAATTCCTGAATTAAGAGATAGCACTACACAGTCTTTTGTCCGTGATGCAGTATTTTCCTTTGCTGAATACACTAATCATACCACTTTGTATACACACTTGAATTGCAAGAGAACTCTAAACACTTTGTTCCTATGGCTAGCCTCATGTTGAGGGTCATGTTGAGCCTAGAAAATTTTGCAGATCTCTGGAACCCTTCTCTATTCAGTCATCATCTTTTACATATATGGAGTATAGGATGTTTATATACCTATAAAGAATATGTATATATACAACCCGAGTTTGAAAGTATCACATATTAACTATTACTGGAAGAATAAAAAAAGTTTGAGACTGATTATAATTCCCAAGATGATAACATTATTTCATAACTATGATATGTTCTATTACAAATAGGATGACCATTTAAATTTCAAAGGGAAAAGAAAGACAATTACAAAAAATAAAAGGCCCTTATTATTTAAGGCAGCAGTTTTCAACCAGGAGTTCAGGGGCCGCGAGCAGGTTTCTGGGGTCCTCCAACCATGGCTGGCATTAGACTCGCTAGGGCCCAGGGCAGAAAGCCAAAGCTCCACCATGCAGGACTGCAGCCCAGGGTCCCGAGCACCATCACCCGGGGCTGAAGCCGAAGCCTGAGCAACTTTGCTTCGTGGGACCCCATGTGGTGTAGGGCCCCGGGGAATTGCACTGCTTGCTACCCCTTAATGCTGGCCCTGGGTTTTATATGCAGAAAAACAGTTGTTGTGGCACAGTTGGGCCGTAGAGTTTTTATAGCATGTTGGGGTGGGGGAGAAGGGGAGCTCAGAAAGAAAAAGGTTGAGAACCTCTGATTTAAGGGATAGTACCTTTCAATTGCATATTTATTGCTCAAAATCAAACATATCCTTGTGATTATTGCTGAAATACTGGATAAAGTACATGCTATATTTACTTGAGATAGGGCACGGGACATTAAGTACCAAACGCTCAATCAGGCAACGTGCTGAGCACTCTTTTTCGTATCCAACACCTAAGTACAGGCTTGCCTGAGTAAATGTGCAGTCTCATGAGTGAATGGGATGACACACATGCTTAAGTAACTTGCTGGATTGAGGCCAGAATGCTCAGCAATTTGCAGGATTGAGCCCCAAAAAAGGGATGCCCTTTAAAAATAAACCCTAATGCCAAAGGCAGTAATTCACATTTGCTTGAAAACCAGATATTTTTCATTAATCTTTTCTTTTTGAAATAAATTTATACATTTTATTTGTGTGCAGGATTGGCCATATTTTCTGAAAGATTTTTTGGGTCAGAAGACACAATGTTTGATAAACTGAATTGGAAAAAAATGATCCAAATATAATCATTTTTAGTTATTTGCAAATGTAATAGTGTCCATATTTTCTGAAACTATGTAGTCCTGAATAGAATTAATTCATATATACCAAAGCAGTAAATTACAAAAGGTAAAACCAAAGTTCGGTAGATGAGCTATGAAAATGTATTTGTATTTTATTGGTACATTTTTCTTAAAGGTGTTTATCCAAAGAATGGTACATCTGATTGAAAACAATTTGTTAGAATATTATTTGAGAATTCTTTTTTGTTTTTTTGTGAAAGTATAAAAGTAACTGCAAAAAAGCAGAATATAGTAAAATCTACAGTTAAGGTTGCAATTCCATTTTTATTATAGCTTCCAGTTTTCATTCACCCATAACTTTTTATAACATTTCTTCTGCTAAGCTGAAACTTCCTTTGCTTGGTCTAAATTCAAAGATTAATTTTGGGAATGTCTGAGCAAAATTCAATCTAGTTATTTTTTAGATAAACAGGAAAAATACCTAAACAACACACAAAAAAACCTTAAGATGTATAGTTTTTACAAAACTTACTCAAATGGCTTACCTTAAACTTAAAACTTGAACTGTGACTAGTACAATTTGATGAATAATTGCTCTGTAAGAGAGAGACCCCAATCCTGCAAGCAGTCTAATTCAGATGAACACACACTGAAGTCAGTGGATCTCTTTGTGGATTCAGGGTCTGCCCCATGAAGCAATTTGGAGGATTGGGGCCTAAGTTTTAACCAAAACATAAAATAAAAAGTTTATAAATGATGATCGTTTGATTTTTGCATCTGTGATAAATGTTCAGTTATAGGCATCTACTACTATGCAGTTGAAAGCTCCACGGTGTTGCATTGGGGAACTACGGAGTATAACATCTATTGTATGTTTTCTTTCATCTACTGAGAGGTGTAGTTTAAATCCTATGGAGTTTTGGAAAACACACATTTGCATTATTCCGTAGTTTAGAAAGTAGGGATTCTTTGTATCCTATTTCATCATAGAATCATAGATTAGGGTTGGAAGAGGCCTCAGGAGGTCATCTAGTCCAACCCCCTGCTCAAAGCAGGACCACCTCCAACTAAATCATCCCAGCCAGGGCTTTGTCAAGTCTGACCTTGAAAACCTCAAAGGAAGGAGTTTCCACCACCTCCCTAAGTAACGCATTCCAGTGCTTCACCATCCTCCTAGTGAAATAGTGTTTCCTAATATCCAACCTAGACCTCCCCCACTGCAACTTGAGACCATTATTCCTTGTTCTGTCATTTGACACCACTGAGAACAACTGAGCTTCATCATCTTTGGAACCCCCCTCCAGGTAGTTGAAGGCTGCTATCAAATCCCCCCTCAATCTTCTCTTCTGCAGACTAAATAAGCCCAGCTCCCTCAGCCTCTCCTTGTAAGTCATATGCCCCAGCCCCCTAATAAGGTTCGTTGCCCTCCGCTGGACTCTCTCCATTTTGTCCACATCCTTTCTGTAGTGGGGGGCCCAAACTGGATGCAATACTCCAGATGTGGCCTCACTAGTGCAGAATAGAGGGGAATAATCACTTCCCTCGATCTGCTGGTAATGCTCCTACCAATGCATCCCAATATGCCATTAGCCTTCTTGGCAGCAAGGGCACACTGTTGACTTGTATCCAGCTTCTCGTCCACTGTAATCCCCAGGTACTTTTCTGCAGAACTGCCGCTTAGCCAATCAGTCCCCAGCCTGTAGCAGTGCATGGGATTCTTCTGTCCTAAGTGCAGGACTCTGCACTTGGACTTGTTGAATCTCATCAGATTTCTTTTGCCCCAAACCTCCAATTTGTCTAGGTCACTCTGGACCCTATCACTACCCTCCAGCATAGCGACCTTTCCCACCAGCTTAGAGTCATCCATGAACCTGCTGAGGGTGCAATCCATCCCATCATCCAGATAATTAATGAAGATGTTGAACAAAACAAGCCCCAGAACCGACCCCTGGGGCACTTCACTTGATATCGGTTGCCAAGTAGACACTGAGCCATTGATCACTACCCATTGAGCCCAACGATCTAGTTGGCTTTCTATCCACCTTATAGTCCATTCAGCCAATCCATACTACTTTAACTTGCTGGAAAGAATATTGTGGGAGACCATATCAAAAGCTTTGCTAAAGTAAAGGTATCACATCCACTGCTTTCCCCATATCCACAGAGCCAGTTATCTCATCTTAGAAGGCAATCAGGTGGTCAGGCATGACTTGCCCTTGTTGAATCCATGTTGACTGTTCCTGATCACCTTCCTCTCCTCCAAGTGCTTCAAAATGGATTCTTTGAGGACCTGCTCCATGATTTTTCCAGAGACCCAGGTGAGGCTGACCGGTCTGTAGTTCCCTGGATTCTCCTTCTTCCCTTTTTAAAAGATGGGCACTATATTTGCCTTTTTCCAATCGTCTGGGGCCCCCATGATTGCTACGAGTTTTCAAAGATAATGGCCAATGGCTCTGCAAACACATCCCCAACTCCCTCAGCACTGTTGGATGCATTACATCCGGACCCATCGACTTCTGCATGTCCATCTTTTCTAAGGTTTCAGAGTAGCAGCCGTGTTAGTCTGTATTCGCAAAAAGAAAAGGAGTACTTGTGGCACCTTAGAGACTAACAAATTTATTAGAGCATAAGCTTTCGTGAGCTACAGCTCACTTCATCGGATGCATTTGGTGGAAAAAACAGAGGAGAGATTTATATACACACACACAGAGAACATGAAACAATGGGTTTATCATACACACTGTAAGGAGAGTGATCACTTAAGATAAGCCATCACCAACAGCAGGGGGGGGAAGGAGGAAAACCTTTCATGGTGACAAGCAGGTAGGCTAATTCCAGCAGTTAACAAGAATATCAGAGGAACAGTGGGGGGTGGGGTGGGAGGGAGAAATACCATGGGGAAATAGTTTTACTTTGTGTAATGACTCATCCATTCCCAGTCTCTATTCAAGCCTAAGTTAATTGTATCCAGTTTGCAAATTAATTCCAATTCAGCAGTCTCTCGTTGGAGTCTGTTTTTGAAGCTTTTTTGTTGAAGTATAGCCACTCTTAGGTCTGTGATCGAGTGACCAGAGAGATTGAAGTGTTCTCCAACTGGTTTTTGAATGTTATAATTCTTGACGTCTGATTTGTGTCCATTCATTCTTTTACGTAGAGACTGTCCAGTTTGGCCAATGTACATGGCAGAGGGGCATTGCTGGCACATGATGGCATATATCACATTGGTAGATGCGCAGGTGAACGAGCCTCTGATAGTGTGGCTGATGTGATTAGGCCCTATGATGGTATCCCCTGAATAGATATGTGGACAGAGTTGGCAACGGGCTTTGTTGCAAGGATAGGTTCCTGGGTTAGTGGTTCTGTTGTGTGGTGTGTGGTTGCTGGTGAGTATTTGCTTCAGATTGGGGGGCTGTCTGTAAGCAAGGACTGGTCTGTCTCCCAAGATCTGAGAGAGCGATGGCTCGTCCTTCAGGATAGGTTGTAGATCCTTGATGATGCGTTGGAGGGGTTTTAGTTGGGGGCTGAAGGTGATGGCTAGTGGCGTTCTGTTGTTTTCTTTGTTGGGCCTGTCCTGTAGTAGGTGACTTCTGGGTACTCTTCTGGCTCTGTCAATCTGTTTCTTCACTTCAGCAGGTGGGTACTGTAGTTGTAGGAATGCATGATAGAGATCTTGTAGGTGTTTGTCTCTGTCTGAGGGGTTGGAGCAAATGCGGTTATATCGTAGCGCTTGGCTGTAGACAATGGATCGAGTGGTATGATCTGGATGAAAGCTAGAGGCATGTAGGTAGGAATAGCGGTCAGTAGGTTTCCGATATAGGGTGGTGTTTATGTGACCATCGCTTATTAGCACCGTAGTGGCTTATCTTAAGTGATCACTCTCCTTACAGTGTGTATGATAAACCCATTGTTTCATGTTCTCTGTGTGTGTGTATATAAATCTCTCCTCTGTTTTTTCCACCAAATGCATCCGATGAAGTGAGCTGTAGCTCACGAAAGCTTATGCTCTAATAAATTTGTTAGTCTCTAAGGTGCCACAAGTACTCCTCATCTTTTCTAAACAATCCTTAACCTGTTCTTTCACTACTGAGGGCTGCTCACCTCCTCCCTATACTGTGCTGCCCAGTGCCGCAGTCTGGGAGCTGACCTTGTTTGTGAAGATAGAGGCAAAAAAACTATTGAGTACTTCAGCTTTTTCCACATCATCTGTCACTAAATTGCCTCCCCCATTCAGTAAAGGTCCCACACTTTCCCATACCTTCTTGTTGTTAACATACCTGTAGAAACCCTTCTTGTTACCCTTCACACCCCTTGCTAGCTGCAACTCCAATTGTGCGTTGGCTTTCCTGATTACACCCTTGCATACTCCAGCAATATTTTTATACCCCTCCCTAATCATCTGTCCAAGTTTCCACTTCTTGTAAGATTCCTTTTTGTGTTTAAGCTCACCGAAGATTTCTCTGTTAAGCCAAACTGGTCGTCTGCCATATTTACTATTCTTTCTGCACATCAGGATGGTTTGTTCCTGCGCCCTCAGTAAGGCTTTTTTAAAATATAGCCAGCTCTCCTAGACTCCTTTCCCCCTCATATTAGCCTCCCAGGGGATCCTGCTCATCAGTTCCCTGAAGGAGTCAGTCTGCTTTTCTGAAGTCTAGGGTCCATATTCTGCTGCTCTCCTTTCTTCCTTTTGTCAGGATTCTGAACTCGACCATCTCATGGTCACTGCTACCCACATTGCCACCCACTTCTACTTACCCTACCAATTCTTCCCTGTTTGTGAGCAGCAGCCCCTAGAGGAGCACAGTCCCTAGTTCCTCCAGCACGTGTACTGAAGTTGTCCCCAACACTCTCCAAAAACTTCCTGGATTGTCTGTGCACTGCTGTATTGCTCTCCCAGCAGATGTCAGGGTGACTGAAGTCCCCCATGAGAACCAAGGCCTGTGATCTGGAAACTTCTGTTAGCTGTCCAAAGAAAGCCTCATCTACCTCATCCTGCTGGTCTGGTAGTCTATAGCAGACGCCCACCATGGCATCACCCTTGTTGCTCTTGCCTGTAAACTTAACCCAAAGACTCTCAACAGGCTTTTCTCCAGTTTGATACTGGAGCCCTGAGCAATCATACTGCTCGCTTACATACAGTGCAACTCCTCCACCTTTTCTCCCTCGCCTGTCCTTCCTGAACAGTTTATACCCATCCATAACAATGCTCCAGTTATGTGAGTTACCCCACCAAGTCTCTGTTATTCCAATCACACCATCGTTCCTTGCTGTGCCACGACTTCGAGTTCTTCCTGCTTGTTTCCCAGGCTTCTCATATTCATGTACAGGCACCTAAGATAACTAGCCGATTGCTCTACTTTCTTAGTATGAATCAGGAGGCCTCCCCTGTTGCACCCTTCTCCTTGTGTTTCCTCCCGGTATCCCACTTCCCCTCTTACCTCTGGGCTTAGGTCACCATCCCCCGGTGAACCTAGTTTAAAGCCCCCTTCACTAGGTTAGCAAGCCTGCCTGCGAAGATGCTCTTCCCTCTCTAGTTAGGTGGATCTCATCTCTTCCTAGCAATCCTTCTTCCTGGAACATCCCATGGTCGAAGAATCCAAAGCCCTCTCTCCGACACCACCTGCATAACCACACATTTACCTCCACAATTCAATGGTCCCTAACCTTGGCCTTTTCCTGGGCTGTGTCCCATCTACAGATTCTAAGATGTTTTAACACAGTGGCACAATCACCTTATATCGTTTGTGCAGACAGAAGAAAACATGTCTTTATAATCACTTTTAAGAACCTATTTTTAGCCCAGGTTCCAATACCTACTAAAGTTAAAACATGATACTTTAACATGACAAAGCTATGCCAGTAGTGGAAACAATGTGCATTTTAGGGAAATGTCAAGTGTAGAATAAGTCTATGAGTTTTAGTTTATGGAGCAAAGTATAACCACTCAACACAACTTTATAACAAATGCTTTGTTTTCTCTAAAATGACATAGAATACAAAAACAATATTAATGCCAAGTTAATTTAAAGTGTCAGGAAATGCAAAAGTTCCGAGCAATGTCAGCTCACATATTATTTCTGATTGTTAGTTACCTACATAATTTCATATATGATTACATAAAAAATCTACACTAAAAAAAACTAAGGATGAAAACTCAATCCCTCAAAAATTAGGAAACGCCAAAATTAAAGTTGCCTATGCCACCTTAATTCAGCCTTCTTCTGTGTATGCATTATGATAGTCTTAAATTACATGATGATATACTATCTTTTTCCACTGGACCCCTGCTTTTCATAAGGATACGAAGGCAGGTCATGTGGTAGAACAGTCCTAGCTTGTAGAGTTATACTGAATACTTGCATTGCGTTGCAGCAAGATATATGTTCATGTGGAGACTTGGTCTTGATTTAGATCCCTCCATTTACAGTGCTAATTCTGAGAAAAGTTGTGTAGTAATAAAAATATATAACTATTGAAAGGGATATTGCAAGATAAAAATCTAGTATATGGAACATGTAGAGTAATTGATTTAAATATCCTTGTTCATAATATATTAAACTGAACATTTTAAACATCTTAATCTTCATTGCTGTCTACTTTTTGCATTTCTTACAGGTTGGACAATGAAACTGGATTAGTCAGTTTCACATATTTATAGCTAGTTTCAGTTTGAGTTTGGTATGCCGACTAGAACAATGCTGCAGCTTAATGAGTTGGAAACCGTGCTGGGGAATGCCTAAATCCTACATTTTTTTAAATTGAATTAAAAACGTCATGTAAGAATTTCTAATTATATTAGGGCTAGTCTACAGGGGAAACCTGTCCAGAATAATTATTATGAAATAAGATATTTTGCAATAGCTATCCTGGAATAGATGCTTGTGTGGATACTTTATTATGGAATAGTAAGCGTGCTTTGTGAGCACTTGCTCACCAACTGCTGTCTTCCAGCCACCAATCCTCTTTAATCAATAATTTATCTACTCCCTTATCTGTTAATTTTCTTCTCCATATTAACATTCCCATTTTGTGTGCAGCACTTATCTGCAGTGCCCAAAAGTGGTCCAGAGGCTTTTGCATCAGCTGCAACAAAACTTCATAAAATGAGCTGAGGAAACCAACTCAAAGGATTCTGGGGCACATCTGGGAAGTCCAAATGAACATAAACAGAGGCCTTTTTTCTTGTTGTTGGTTAGAATGGAAGAATTGCAGAGTCAGAGAAGACTGTTTTGGGATTTGTTTGTTGAATAACCACAACAGACCCATTGCTATTCTAGGGCCCCCTTTTGTTTGATGCCATAAATACCTGTCTGTGTTAGCCTATCATGATGTTTGATTAATATGGCTACAGGCAACTGTTATCCTGGCAAAATATTTTGGAACACATCTTTTTAAAATGTTTGATAAAGGAGATAAAATATCAAAATACCAGAAGAAATATGGGCATAATTTCTTTAGCATAAATGCACAATTTTGTTTCAGTATTTTTGAGACTAGTAAATTACAATAATAAAAAACTGCATAACACTAGGTTTGTGTGGGATGGAAGTAAACTACAATCTCAAATGAGGAAAACACCACCAAGGACATGGAGAATTCACATCTGTTGTTTACCCCAAGTTGAAGCTTTCAGTTAAATGCAATGAAATTTCTATTCCTTTTCTTTGTTAAAGAAAGCCTTTCTTACAAGTTAACGTAGTTATCCTGTTTGCTAAAAGTTGCTTGGGGTTTAATAGGGCTATTAGTAGTATCTAATGGTCTTTTGTTGAATTATGCAAATTGAACTGATGTCTGAGTCCATTTCTTAGTGGGCATTAAAAAAACTACCAGTACACCTATCAATCTGTTTGATGCCAACAGAGGTGTTAAAGACAGAAGGACATATTCCTTATTTGAACCTAGGATAATACCTACACGTCAGGATAAAGTTATATTGTCAGGACAGCACAGGGAAGATTGCACTGCTATTACTTGTACTATTATTTGGATACATAGGGAACTTTAATGTCCAGTGCTGTCAACCTGGCATTTTTAATAAAAATTAAACTAATCCACTTAAAGATAAATAGGAAAGAGAGATGACTGTAATTAGACACTACTAATTGTTTTACAGGGTTGGAGGCAGTTGAGAAGCCCACACAATTTGAAAATTCTGCTCTATTCTGAAAATGCACTTACACCTCTGTAAGTAAGCTGAAACAGTCAGAGCCTAGAGGGCTCCTGCAAAAGAGAGAGTACTGAAGCGGAACAAGAAATGAAATGAAGTAGAATTGCAGACATTCTGGTCAATTTCACTTTATTGTCTGCCCAGAGGGGAAAGGAGAGAAAATGTGGGTGAAAAAACAAAATCAAAATGGAATAGAAGGAAAGAATGAGTGATGGTGCAGAGAGAGAAAAGGGATAGGAAGGTATAACGAGAGTGAGACTGAGACATCAAAATCTCATGAAGAGGTGTAGGAAGTCATCAAAACTGAAATAATTGGGCTGTATTTGATGTAGTTCTTAAAAGCAAACATTTTTAGGCCTAAACTTTTATTGACGTTTACAGTGACCATAGTTTGAAATTATTACCTTGTTTGAGTATTCCCTTGTTTGGGTAATATTAATTCCTTTTATTTTTTGTTGGTGGTAAAAATACTAAAAACTAGTCTGACAGTAAACAAACTATTACATTTGTACTATAACAGGATAGTAGTGTGTACTGGTTTGTTTACAGAGTGCTTAACACTAAGGCCTGGTCTACACTGCAGGGTTAGGTGATGTAAGCAGCCTTGCATTAACCTAGCTGTAGACGTGTCTTCTCTTAAATTGGTTTCCTGCCAAAGTGCCTCTCTACACCAATTTAGTAACAACACCTCCTAGAGCAGCGTAGTCATGGTTGATGTAACTAAGTCGACGCAGTATCAGTGTAGACACTGGGTTACTTTGTCCACATTACTGGCTTTCAGAAGGCATCCCAGAATACTCCACACTGACAATAAAATTGATACAAGCGCTCCTGAGGATTTGCATCGCTAAGACAAGGAGCCAAGCGTGTGCGCACACGTGCACGCACAGACATAGCTGATGAAGTGAGCTGTAGCTCACGAAAGCTTATGCTCAAATAAATTTTAGTCTCTAAGGTGCCACAAGTACTCCTTTTATTTTTACTAGTGATTTAGTAACCGTGGCGGCTGTATGTTGACAAATGAGGCTGACATAATTTTGTAGTGTAGACCCCTAAGATGTGCTTTTGCTGTCCTCTCCAAATGCTAAGGGCTGGCAGGAAAACATAAGTAAATCAGGAAATTGCACCATAATTCACCCTTCAGTCCAAAGTTCTAAAGACTGTTTAGAAGAGAATCCCTGAGTCCAGTCACTATGAGTAGTTGTTGTTTTGGTCTGTACAGATTGCAAACACTGGAGATAAACATTTTTCACAAGTTAGGGTTGTTAGCCCTGATCTCCTGGGCAAATTCCAACTCCTTACATTCTGCATAAAGTTACCGCTGCACTTTTAATTGGATACTGTCATCTTAACTGCCTGGCCTGAAACTGTTAGCATCATATTGGCTAATGCTGTATAAGGAGAGACTCTCAACTTGAAATATGATCAATTTTTTTTAAAAAAAGGTAAAAGTAGTTTCAGGTACTAGATCTGGTTGAGTTCCATCTTCCTGTCAACTTCTGTGGTTTTAGAAGATTCCCTATTCTTAAAATGTGTTTTCTCCCTCTTGCTGTACAAAATGTCCGCACAAATGGAGAGATGTGACAATGTTGAATTTACTATATTCTAAGTGCTGTCAAACAAATAACTGGAGGAAAAAATAGACAAAAATAATATGTTTGTTATAGTAACCTTAAGTGTTACAAGGAAAAAATCGGGCGGGGGGGGGGGGAAGGAAAACAGATAAATTTGAGTGTTACGGTGCTCATGCCTTTTAAATCATGATGGTGGCTTCCTCTACCGGTGGCTTCCTCTACTGGTGGCTGCATGCAGTGAAGGGTGAAGTAATTGCTAGATGCATACAGTATTGGCTTGTATGACAGCCTAAGGGTCCCCTCCTACCGTCTAGGCAAAACTCCATAGTCTGACTCAACTGCAGCAGTGGGTCCTAAATTAGTAACAGGCTTCGGCTTGAAGTGCTGTATGCATCCGCTGAAGTGAGCTGTAGCCCAGGAAAGCTTATGCTCTAATAAATTTGTTAGTCTCTAAGGCGCCACAAGTCCTCCTTTTCTGTATGCATGCAAGACTCGCATGAAAAACGAGTGACGCCGCCTGGCTGCATGCACTGTGCCAGGCAGCTCCCGGAAACTCCCGTTCTAGCGCCCGTGCCGGGGCAGGGGCTGTTCTGCGTTACGGCTACTGCTTGTGCCCTAAGCCACCGGCAGCCCGCGGCGGGGGGAAGTGCGGCGGAAAGACCCTGAGTCGGCAAAGCGCGCTGCGGCGTGCCCGGGCTTCTCTGCATCTTCCCCCGCCCCGGGCACCACTCGCCCGAGCCGGTGCGTGGGGCCTGAAGGCGGCCTGCAGCGCCCCCCGGCCTGAGGCGGGGCTCCCGGCGCCGTGGGGGAGAGGGACGTCAGCGGCTGCGCCAGGCCCCCGCGCGCCAGGCCCCGTTCCCCCTCCCCCTCCCCCTCCCCCACCCCAGCCCCGAGGAGGAAGCGTTGACGTCATTATCCGGGCTCTCCGCGACGGCGCTGTTCGCACAGCGGGTCACAATGGAACCCAAACGAGCCTAACCGACATGAAACGGCCGCGCAACCGCCCGCCCCAGTGAGCGCGGCCCGGCCGCCCCGCTCTGCGCCGCGCCCCCTCCCCCCCTCCGCCCCGGGGAGCCCCCCCCGAGGGGGCGGTGACAGCCGCCAGGCCTGCCCCGCCGTCGGGCTGAGTGACACACGGCGAGGGGGGGGGTCACGCTGTTTGGGTGGCGGGGCCGCCGTCGCGTTAGGTCGGAGTCTGCGCCGCTGGCCCAGCGCTGCCGGAGCCGCCATATTGCCCAGGACCCAGCGAGACGCCAGCGCCGGGAGCGAGGAACCGGCCACGCCGCCGCGTCTGTTCTCCGCCGCCCCGTGCACGCCACGAGCGGCCAGTGCCCGGCCCCTCCCCCCGCCGAACCCAGGCCCCGGTGAGCGGCGCGGGGAGCGCGTCCGCCCCTCCCCCGGGTGCGTGTGTCTGAGCCCCGGACAGGGCGGAGCGTGCTAGGCCCCGGCCAAGCCCCAGCCAGAGCCCCGGGCTGCCGGGCAAGAGCTGGTGACGCAGGAGAGACGCCCCGGCGCCGCTGCCGGAGGGAGCCAAGCGGCGAGGCCGGGATCCGAGCGCGGGCAGTTCGCACAGCGCCGCGGGGCCCGGGGACGGGCAGCCCCCTCCGCCCGCCGGCTCTACGCCGAGTATGACTCGCTGCCCTGCTGGCTGCTTGGGATGAGACAGCCCCCGGCGGCGCATCGTCTGCAGCAGCACCCAGCGGGGGAGCGGGCCGCGGCGGGAGAAGAGGACACCGTGCGGGGGTGAGCCGGGGCCGGGGCCGGGGCTGGGGCCGGGTGGAGAGGAGCGGTTCGTGTCGTAGCCGGTGGCCGCGCTGAGCGGCAGGGAGGTGCAGGCTGAGCGGTCCGTGGCCCTGGGGGACGGGGCTCCCTGGGCGGCGGGGCGGGGCGGGGCGGGGGGGGGGGGAGCCGGAGGCCGCTCTGTTGTGGCTGCGGGGGGAGGCGGCGGCGCCGCCGCCCCCGGCGTGTGTCCGTGCATCGCTGTGTTTTGGAGTGTGAAGGAAAATGGCTGACAGCGTCTCATCCTCCTCCCCGTCCTGTGCGGGGCTGCGAGGCGGGCTGGAGGGAGCGCACCCACCCCGGTCCCCTCGGGGAGCGTGTCCGCCGGGCGGCCCCTCCCTGGACCGCTGGGGTGAAAGGGCTCCCCGCAGAGTGGCACCCGCTTTTACCTCCCCTGAGTCTCGTTTCATTTCACACCAAGCGCCATTACTGAGGTGGAGTGATTGGAGCCGTGTAGGCCTGGGCTACGCCTGGAAATAAGGCCCTGCTCAGACTCTTCTCCCAAATCAGAGCGAAATCCAGCACCACCAGCTCATTGCTACCCGCTGTAAGCGTTATTACCATGGGCGCAGGCGAAGCGTGTGGCGCCTCTAGCTCCCATTCCTCATAAAACTGTTCCTGTGTGGAAAACGGCCTTCCCCCTTTATGCCCCTTTCTCTTTAGTTCACGCTGTTAGTTCTCCAAAATGACAACTTAAGACTTTCCAGTTGTTCCTTATCACTAGCATTAAAACTTTACTTTGAGACTAATATCTGCGGCAGGGCAGTTGGGACATAATTTTTAATGTCTAGGCTCTCATTTCTTAATGACAATATAAAAGGTAATTGAGGAGAGGACCACAGGACCTCTTCTCCCCCCCTGGAGTTATCTAACTACTATTCTACCTCACTTCTGGCACCATTGTCTGTGTACAGTGAGGATGTATATGAAAAATCCATACTAAGTGTCTCTTATTGCAAAATAAACTTGTTTCTATATAAACATCATAGAAATGTCCTAGGTTGTAAGATGCCATATTTAATTTGATGGTTGTTGTTCAGGAATCAAGTTGTATATTGAATGATCATGTAGCAAAAATTATTTTTTTAATATAAAAATGTGTGTAATTCTAATTAGAATTTTGAAAGGACTCTAAAATTCTTTATACAAATCAGGTGTGTATTATGGTTCTCCCAGGCATGTTGACTTTGTCTGCAACTTGTTTTAAATCCTTGATCCTGCACTTGGGTTCAGTGTGGGAAGACCTTTGCATCTCAACAAAGCCTCGCTGAACTCATTTTGGGTACGTTCAAGGATTTGCCCATATGGGCCTAATTGCAGGACTGAGGCCTAAATTTTAAAACTGGGCTAATTTATTTTTGATATATAAATATGAAATATAAATATGCTAGGAACGCTTGCTATGGCAAACTGACTTGCAGGTTTGTTTGTCATTGGGCCTCTTATCCATTTGCTAGCTAACTACAATTGTGCTGGGCTATGGGACTGGTGGTAAGTGTTGAGAGGATTGGGTCTTCGCTGATTAGGTAGCTGTAGTGACATCTCTACCTTGAGAGGTTATTGGTAACAGATTAGCAGCTATCTACAAATTTCAAACTGCTAGCTACATCTTGGATCGTTTGGGTGCTATTATGATAAAATGGTGGGGCTTCCTCCTTTAGTATTTCTGGTTGAGGAACATGTAGGATGAAGCCAGCTATTTCAGCGAAATCTTAATCCTGCTGTACATTGATCTTGAGGTTTTTGTTAAACATGTAATGATGTTTGTTTGCAAGGCATTAGCACCATTTGTTTTCGCAAATCAGAACACAGCAGTTTTCTCGGTCATATTTCTCAAATATTAAAATTATTTCCCTCAATTGCAGTATTTGGAACAGGAGAGTAAAGGCCAGCTGTGTCGTGGATACTTAAAGATAGCTCTGAATAAAGACATAATCAGTATAATCTAGAATGAACTGCTGTGGAAGAACCTTGAACATCTAGTTATGTGAAAAAAGGCTCTAGGTTAAAAATAAACCCATAAGATTGTGCCGCTTTTTTTCTACTTTTTCATTTTTTACCTTGTGCCCTTTCTATCATCTTGCCTCTTTATATCGTCTTTTTAAAACATTTCCTTTGAGCAACCTCTCCTGTCCTCTTACTGTGTCCAGCCTGCTGCTTCATGTGTTGGTGAATTTACTCTTCTGGTGATACTGCTTCCTGTTGAACTGACAGGAAGGGCTGCTTCTGTAGGTACCAATCAGTAAGGGCAGTGGGAGCAGACCAGGAGTGGCTTTTGCATCTTTAGAACACCACCCCCTTTAGAAGTGTTTTGTTTCCAGTATTAGTGCATTCATGTTTGAGGGTGCCCCAGAGTGTCAAGCAACCCCTGTTTCTATTATGTATCCAGTCTTGTCAGCTCTGTATTGTATTGAATTGAAAATGCTGGAATTGTTACAAAGAAAATGAGAAAAGATAAATAAATAGCCACTTGAGAAACTAGAAATGCCTATGGTAAAGAAACCACAGTAGTATATTCTTGCAGGGGTTCTCAAGTCTAAATATGCAATTCATGTAGGGCTTTTCAAAATGTCAGATATCCTGAGTAAAACTGAATAAAAATTTTTGTTGACTGTGATAAAAATAACTTGATTATTGAGAATTTTTCTTCAAGAGTCATAGGAACCTTTTTATTTTTCCCAATATACTCAACTGTATTTAAAGTATTAGAATTTAACAATTACAGGGTTTTCAGGCAGCATAGCTGTTTTTTCTGAAAAAGCGTTTGTTAGCTGATAAATAGAATTAAAAATTGCAAGAACATTTTGAAAACATTTTTACTAATAAACATCTAATTTAAAATTACTTCCTTCAGTCTGTTATGATCATATTTTTAAGGGAAGAAACAATGCTTTTATCCTTACTTGCATTCCAAGGAGCACTGAAATTGTTATGCTGAATGAGACCAGTGGTTGGTCTGTCTGATCCAGTATTCTGTCAGCAACAGTAGTCAAAACGAAATGTCTCAGATGAAGGTGTTAGAAACCCTAATGGGGAATAATGTGCACATGGGGAAAGTTTTTCCTCCTAATCCCTAGTAGTTAGAGGTTATAAACATGAGGGTTTGTCTCTTCCGAAACTTTAGTGTTTACTCTTATAATTTAGGATACTACTGTTAACATCCAAATGCTTAAGTGAAAATTCTTGCTGCTGTTCAAGAATCATTATTTTTCTAGGAAGTATGTGCTCTTCTTAACCATTAATTTGATTATTGGGTGAATCCTTAAAAATGTAGTACATAATAGTTGTATTGTTCTTGTCATATTTTGTTTTAAATTTAGGGGCTAAAGTTGTAGTTCAGGTGAACTAAATTTGGTTGGACATTATTTTAGTCCTAGAAGATGGTATATCTTTTTTGCAAAAAATAACTAAGTACCTATGGTACTGGGTTGTAGTCTTTCTCCTTTATGTTAAATGACACACTGTAAAATACAACGTAATAATACACACAGACTTACTGAGGAAGTAGTTAGGGTTGCTACGAACAATGTACCTTACACAAATCCAGACACAAGAAAAAGTTAAGCCATCTCTAAAGCAGTGGTTCTCAAACTTTTGTACTGGTGACCCCTTTCACATAGCAAGCCTCTGAGCGTGACATCCCTTATAAATTAGAAACACTTTTTAAAAATATTTAACACCATTATAAATGCTGGTGGCAAAGAGGGGTTTGGGGTGGCGGCTGACAGCTCGCGATAAGAGGATTAAAAGATAGGAAACAAAGGATAGGAATAAATGGTCAGTTTTCAGAATAGAGAGAGATCAGTCCTATTCAACATATACATAATGACCTGAAAAAACGGGTAAACAGTGGGGAGGCAAAATTTGCAGATGATACAAAACTACTCCAGATATTTAAATCCCAGGCAGACTGCGAAGAGCTACGAAAGGATCTCTCAAAACTGGGTGAGTGGGAACAAAATGGCAGATGAAATTCACTGTTGATAAATGCAAAGTAGTGCACATTGGAAAGCATAATCCCAACTATACATATAAAATGATGGGGTCTAAATTAGCTGTTACCACTCAAGAAAGAGATCTTGGAGTCATTGTGGATAGTTCTCTGAAAACATCCACTCAGTGTGCAGCGGCAGTCAAAAAAGCGAACAGAATGTGGGGCATCATTAAGAAAGGGATAGATAAGTCAGAAAATGTCATATTGCTTCTATGTAAATCCATGGTACACCCACATCTTGAATACTGCGTGCAGATGTGGTCGCCCCATTTAAAAAAAGATATACTGGAAAAGGTTCAGGAAAGGGCATCAAAAATGATTAGGGGTATGGAACGGCTGCCATATGAGGAGAGATTAATAATACTGGGACTTTTCAGCTTGGAAAAGAGATGACTAAGGGGGGATATGATAGAGGTCTATAAAATCATGACTGGTGTGGAGAAAGTAAACAAGGAAGTGTTGTTTACTCCTTCTGAAACACATGAACTAGGTCACCAAATGAAATTAATCGGCTGCAGGTTTAAAACACAAGGAAATATTTCTTCACACAACGCACAGTCAACCTGTGGAACTCTTTGCCAGAGGATGTTGTGAAGGCCGACTACAACAGGGTTCAAAAAAGAACTAGATAAATTCATGGAGGATAGGTCCATCAATGGCTGTTAGCCAGGATGGGCAGGGATGGGTATCCCTAGCCCCTGTATGCCAGAAGCTGGGAATGGGTAACAGGGAGTGGATCACTTGATGGCCCCCTGTGTAATACCTCATGATCCCGACCCCCAGTTTGAGAATCCCTAATCTAAAGGTACGTCTAATTTGCATCTGGGAGCAAGCCTACCAGCCTGGATAGAGACCCGGGTCTCGCATTAGTGCTCTAAAAATAGCTGTGTAGATGGTGCTTTGATATTACAGATTGGCCTGGTATGTTGGCTCTGAAGCCCCCTTGGCCCATGGAGCTTCAGAGCCTGAGCTCTAGCCAGAGGTACAACATCTACCCAGCTATTTTTAGTGCCCTAGTGCAAGCCCCACTAACGCAGGTCTGTGGACCAAGCTAGGAGGCTTGCTCTCCTATGCGGTGTAGCCATACCGTAACAGTACATACCCTCTAGTTCTCCACCTGCAAGCACAATACCTACTATTACCTCTGCTGCTGTATACCACAGACCATACAGCCTGGATATGCAGAGGGGGAGGCTAAAAGGGTGATGGAATGCTGCCATTCCTAGGTGGCAGAACTAAGATTGTGGTGCGTAGTCTGTGATATAAAGTGTGTGCTTGTGGGTGATAACATTATGTAATTTGTATTAGACAAACAGTTTAAAGGTTGAGTTCTTTTGGATTCTTGAATTACTAAAAATTACTACCAGACTTATGTTTTAATCTTGTAATTTTTTTCTCCCATGAATATGGTGATATTTACAGTTTTTTAGCTTTGATATAATATTGTCATAATGGGTATAACTGCCTTTTTAAAACAACTGTACTTTTTGACCATGTTCCTGAACAGAGCCGTGGTGATAGCTTTACTTTGGAATGTGATTAAAAAAGGGTTCCAACTATGCTTGAATACCGAATCATGTTTTAACTTGGGTGGTACAATTTTGTTCTAAGTAGATCTTCTGATGATAGTTTTCTCTTAGTGTGGACAGGGTTTCTGCATTTGTCTATTTGTCTTAATTTTACCCTCTCAGAACTTTGCTTATGGAATCCCTGGGAGACTTTAGGGATTCCCCCACGCCGCATGCTTACGTCATGCGTTTCCTGTGAGTAGAATAAATCTGGTTTAGTGGCCTGCTGGATGATTTGTCAAGTTGGATATCAGTAAAGGTACAAGATAGCTCGGATATGAGCATCTGACTTGAGGGGAGGGAGAGAATAAATTTAAAAGATGACAGCATTCCAAAGTGGAATCTTTTTTTTTTTTTTTTTTTTAAAAAGGAAGTTAACCCACCTAATTCCTGTTACATTTTTCATTGTGAACTTTACTAATATTTCTTCTTTGTACAAAAGTAATTATACTCACGTATTTCAGAAAGTTCAGTTCTGAGCTGCTGGGTAGGACTTGCTATCTTCTGGTTATTGACACAAATGTTTTGGATGATAGTAGGCATGCAAACATTGATGGAATAAAATACAAAACTTATATTTTGATACATGCTTACTATGGGGAAAATCCTAGATTGTATGGGCTTCTTTTTCACTAGGTTCTGGACTGTTTTCCCATGGTACCTGAAGTATAACAGACAACTATACCATTTGTCTACAAAAAATGCATCTCTTGCAACGAGCTGATTATAAACATTGATTGACTTGGAAAGCTGTTTGTGTTTAATATGACTTCCTTTGATGCACAAGGCATATATAGTAAAACCTGCTTGAGAGACCAGCTGTTATGAGCAACTTCTTGCAGAGGCCACGGAATATGATCGCTGTCTGCTGTGCAAACCTTTGAAGAGAGACCACATCTTACAAGTGACCACTTTTGCTAACTCGTATGAGTGGATGCTCTTGACAGGTTTTACTGTACTTTGCATTGTAGATCCCCTAAGCACCCCAATCTTGCTGACACTTAAGCAGAGGCTTAACTTTATGCATATAGCTTCAGTAGGGCTGGAATAGAGTAAAGTACATGTATTTGCAGTATGGGAGCTTTTAATATTCTAGGTCAGTGATTCTTATCCTTTTTGGGCTCAGGACCCATTTGTAAATTCTTATGGCTTCTAGCAACCCAGTAAATAGTCTGGGGGTAGGGACCCTGGCGTGGTTTCAGTCAGATCCTGCCCCTGGGAATGAGAAGGTGGTTTTGCCAGCACTCACTTGCAGTGGGAGCTCCTGCAGTCCTTGTGCTGTGAGGCTGGTTAGGCGGGGCTTGGCTTGGCTCGGCTCTCTGCTTTGGGCGTTGTAGCCTCTTGGGTTTCAGTGTCACTCAGGTTGGCCCCGCACACCTAATTGCATCAATTTTGTGCGAGTTGAGTTGTGACCTGGCTCATGGGCTTGCAGAGCCACTCACTCAAATTTGGCCTACCTAGATTCCTGTAGTCATGACAGCTGGACCAAACTTGAGTGGTGGTGGGATCCCAGAGGTTGCAGTGCCTGGAGCAGGGAGGTGAGGCTGTCCTGCCCTGTGGGACAGGAACCACAGGAGCTGCCATGTGACCCTTTGAAATGTTTTGGATACCCAGTTTAGAGTCTTCAACAAGGATTCTCAACGCATGAGTCTAGGTGACTGGAAAACAGCAAAAGGGGTGGGGTGCGGGGAAGCTGACCCTCATTAGACTTGCAGATTCTTTAGGAATGTGTAGAATTACCTTGAAATAAGATCCCTCTTTCATAAAAGACAGAATTTTAGAGGTGGGTTTCCCTCAACACTGTGACGCAGTATAGAAGTTCTAAAAATGTGGGTTGGACTCTGTTATTGATCCTTTTGTACTAGAAATTAAACATCTTACAAGTATGTGGAGGGGAAGCCTCTTTTAAAAAGTTCTTTATTGGTTTTCCATAATAGCAGTGTAAATTATACAATGAGAAATGTTACTATCGAAAGATATTGGCATCTCAGTATATGTGTTTGTTTGTTTTTTTCTAGTTTCTGTTGTAAAAATGTGCTAAATATTTTATTGGTACAAGTTTAATCAAACTAAGTCTGTGCATGATTTTTAATTAATAAAAGAAAGAAAAGGGGATTATTGGAAAATTTGATTTAGTTTATCCTTTTATAGGGGTTTAGGGAGTGAAAACACGTTAACCTAAAATTTTGTAAAAGCATGGAAATCCTAGATTTAGGCTATAGATAATGTTTTATTTTTCATTTGCAAAAGTGAAGAAAATGTTACTTATTCATGACTTGAACATTCCTTTTTTATCCAGTTCTGGTAGGTGTTTCGTTGTGATAATATTCAGTCGTTCAGTCAAAATATAGAAAATCTGGAGCTTGGCTGGAAATAGGATAGCTTTGTCTAGAAAAATCAATGATTTGATCTGCCGTGTTAAGCTCAGATTCTACACAGACCTCCATATGGGTGGACCCTTGTGGCACGAGATTAACTTCAGTGGAATCTTAAATTTCAAATTGCTAGTTCTTGCATTTTAACTTGTATTTTTCTTTTAATTTGTTCTCTCTTCTGACAGTAATGCTTTAATCTTTTTTCTGAGCAGGGTAAAGTGTTAATGTCAGATTTCTTTAATACCTCAGATGTCTCTTGTACTTTTTTCCATGGTCCCTGCAGAGGTGGATTAAGATATATTGGGGTCCTGGACACACAGAACATTGGGGCTTCCCACATGCTCCCCCCTGCTCCTTCCCTTCCCCCCCCCCCCCCCAGAGCCTCAGAAGCTGGGCCATGGTCAGAGTTTCCCAGGGAGCCTGGGCCACTGTGGGGATCCCTGGACCCTCCACCTGCCCTGGTTGGTGCACCCTGTGGGGCAGGGACAAGGTCTTGGGCCTGTTCTCGGTCACACCTGCCCAAGGCAGGTGCCGCTCTGGGACTCCCCACAGCTGCCAGGACTCCCTGGGCAGCTCGTACCACGGCCTAGGGAAGTGGCTCTCAAACTGTGGGGCATGCTCTCCGAGGGAGCATGGAGGAACATTTAGTGGGATGCAGCAGGGCCCAGCCCTACCCCTAGCTCTGCTCTGTTCCCACCCCAGCCCTGTCCCTAGGCCCAGCTGTGGCTCTGGTCCTGGCCACCCTGCTACTCACAGCCACCGACTGCGGGTCCCAGCCCTGGCTGCCCGGGGGTTAGGGGGTGGACTGGGTGAGGGGGAGGTGTGACTGAAAAAGTTTGGGGACCCCTGACCTAGGATGACCATACTTCTCATTTTGGTCCCAGCTGTCCCGACTTTTTTGGCAAAACTGGGCATTTGTCCCATTTGCTCTTGCCCACTGAGCACCAGTGTTACTAAGGCGATTATTTCTCATACTAGCTACCTAAGCTATCAAACTGCCAAGGCTACGTCCCCCCCCAAGTCACACACGATGTCCATGTTTCTTTTCCTATGTTATACTCTATCTCCATCACTATTTTTTCTCCCTTTCTCTTCTCTCCACACATCTGGTCAGAGCAGGGCTTAGCTATGGTTTCCAAAAATGATGCGGAGCAAGGTTTGTCCTTGCCTGTTTGCACTAAATTATGTTCAGCACCAGTACAGCTGCCCCTGTTACTGACGTTTGTTGTCATCAGTGGTAATTTTCCTAGTGTAGACAAGGCTTATGATGTTGACTCCCTTTGTGACATGGGGTAAACCATTAATTCATTTGCCTTAGCTTTCCCGTCTGTAAAACTGGAAAATTGATCAGTATGAAAGATGTGAAGAGAGGAGCACCAGTGGGGGCCCAAGACAAGATCTTTGTTGAGAAGTCCCAGCTGCAGTTGCTGAGATTACTTCCAAGATGCTTTGACCCTGCTCAGAGGCTCAATCTTTAATATCAGCCTCTTGCTAGTAGATGTCTGAATTTGAAGATCACCTTTTCCTTGTATGCTGGAAGGGGGGATTATTTTTTCTTCATCTTTGCCAGCACTCCAGTGTCAGTGTCTTCTGACTTTGAGTGGGGGTCTTTACTGCTGTCTTCCTGACCAAGAGTCTTGGCTGGTATTGCTTGGCAGGAGGATGTAGAAGTGTCTTCTAGTAGATCCCTGCCTTGGCCTCCACTTTTTTATATTGTTTCCCCTTGGATAGTGGTTGCTTCTGCTGTTACTTATAACTTCCCCCATAACAGCAAGTTTCATTGCTGCCTAGAGACAGCTGAAAAGCAGTAGTGAAAATCAAAATCTTTTTAATTTCACTGTGTTCCTCCATGGCAATGAAGTGAGTAATAGCAGAGGCTGTCTGAATACTAAGAAAGACTGCATTGATTCATCCTCAGTTCACACTTGGAAGGGTTTTACATAACGGTATGGAGTGGGGACTTAATTTTTAAAACACCAAAGGTTAGATTCTGCAGATATTGAGCTTAGATCTCCCTTTCCCACTTCCAAGTCACTAGGGAAAGCATCTCCCCAGAAGTGAATAGATTTTGTTTTTCTCTCTCTCCCTCCCTCCCAAACCCTGAGCATAATACTTCTCACATGGGTGATGAGGATTGATTAATATTTGTAAAGTGTTTTGAAGTTCACAATTATATTTTATTCTTTATACATTTTTCTTCCAAAGCTTGCAGTTTGAATAGTTAGGTTATCTCTATTTCACAGGTGGGAAAGCTGAGAGAGAGAGAGGCTGTGTAACTTGTCTGTTAAACAGAAAATTGTCATTTGGACATAGAGAACTCAAGTTTCTTGACTCTGATCCTGTGCTCTAGCCATTAGACTACAGTTCCTCACTAGGTGGATATTAGACACACAGCCTGTTGTAGTTGCTCTTCACCTCTGGAAAAAAAACAAACACCTCTCCTTGAGCTCAGTGAGGTTTGCCAAGCACCTCTGAAAATCAGGCTAATATGAGCTGAATACTGGTGTGTAAAGTGTATAGTAAGGAAAGGATCTCAACTTCTGCTCTTTACTATGCCAACTGACTTTAGGATAACTGCGATGATTTAAGTATTTAAAAAAAAAACTTTACAATTCTAAAATTGTTTAAATTCTAAATGAAAATTGCTGCTCAGAAATCAGAATTCTTCTGCAGTCCAACTCTTTTTTTTTTTTTTTTTTTTTTGTTTAGTGTAATCTGGTAGTGATGTGTCTGGGGTAACAGAACAGTAAGAACTAATATCTAGTTTCAAAGTAATACGAATCATTTGGGAAAATTCTTACCTGTTAATGTTGGTGCTGTTTTGGCTTACTTTAAAAAAAAAAAAAAAAAAATTATTCACATTTTATCTGAACTTTTAGCCCTTCAGTTTTATGGGTGTTAATTTTGTGGAGCAAACCAGATGTATAACTGTTTTTTGTTTTGTTAAGCTCTTAAGTCAAAAGTGATTGTGTTGTACAGAAACTGAGCTAGTCAGTGTTTTCTAAGAGGAACAAATGCCTATTAAATGTACCTTTTTTCTATCAGTCATCTTAATTTTGGTGGGTAGAAGCTGCTCATGTTTACTTCTACAGCAACTCTTACAATCTAAATTAATCTCTCTCCAACCAGATTTAGTATAAACTGTTCCTAAACTTCAGGTCTGCTCATCAAGACTGCACAACTTGGTGCTGAAGTTTAGGGATGTGTTCACTCTGAAGATGCTTGATCTTTATATACATAGTCTAATAAAATAGGTCTTAAACTTTGGGCTGCTTGCTGCCCAATCAGCAAACAGCTGTGGCCCATGTAACATCCTCAGGGCCATATAGGTAGTGTGTATATTGTGTGGATGCGGCCCACATAACACACAGAGAGCTGCATGTGCGGCCCACAATAGTAAATAGGTTGAGAACCACTGGTCTAATTTTACAGTTTTTGCTCACTTGTGAGGCTTGCAAAAAAGATAATTGGGGTCCTGTTAGTCCAGGGGTTCTCAAATTTTTGTTTTGTGATCCCTTTCACACAGCAAACCTCTGAGTGAGACACTCCCCACCCCCTTATAAATTAAAACCACATTTTTAAATAATAAACAATATTATAAATGCTGGAGGCTAAGTGGGGTGGAGCCTGAGAGCTCGTGACCCCCATGTAATAACCTCATGATGCCCAGTTTGAGAACATCTGTGTTAGTCTGATTTTGAAAACTGGCACAATAGCTATAGAAAAAAGTTCTATAAAACTTTTTTTTAACAAGCCATGGATATAACATTTTTTCCTTTTAGGTGCCTATAGAATCAGGTTATGTTTTTATTTAATCAGATCTAAACTGTTTAGTTTAAGTTTTTTAAGTTTAAGGAATAGTTAAAATTGAATCCTATTTGGATCTGATAGAATTACTGTCAGGTCTTTCATTTGAGAGACAAGGTGGGTGAGGTAATAGCTTTTATTGGATCAACTTCTCTTGGTAAGAGAGAAGAGCTTTGGAGCTACACAGGTCTTTTTCAGGTCTGGGAAAGTTACTGAAAACATGGTCTTACAGTGCAAATTTAGTGTCAAAGCTAAATATAATTTTTCATTTTCTCCCTCACTATCTTTGAGTTTTTTCTTCTTTCATTTGGTCCATTGTATTTTTTTCTCCCTTTCTGTCACAGAAAATTGTGGTGGTGTTTTTTAATTAACCAAAGCATCAGATTCTGTTTTTCTCTTCCACTTTTTACCTGGGGTCTTCCTTTGCTCTTATTCCCTTGTTTTTCTCTATGCTCTCTCATCCTTGTATTTTCTTTGTGGTTCTGTTTTTGCTTTTCTTCTCCTATCTTGGCCGAGTTAGGTGGAATACCGGGTTTACAATGGTCCCATGCTCGCACTGGGAAGAACCCCATTATGGATCCATCTATCCCATCCACACAGCCAGGTCTGGGCCCTTGCTTGCCAGGTCTGGGCCCCAGGCCTTGCTGCGTGAGCAGCTCCGAGCCAGCAGGTTCCGCTCACCTTGTAGGGGGCTCACTGCCCAGCAGCTTGGCTCCACCATGTGGGTTGGGCAGGGCTGCTGGCTGAGGCAAGTGGGCATGGTCAGGAGGACTCTTGGGGGTTACATCCCAGGAGTCTGTCCCACTCCCCAGCGTGGCTCTGGCTCCAAGTGGTCTCTGCCTGCCACCTGTGGGGCCCCATCTACCTCCCTAGGGTTGAACCAGTGGGGCTGGTGCGGAGGCTGGTCTGGTCTCGGCCAGTGGGGGGAGAGGGAGGGAGCATGGGGGGGCTCAACCGAGCCCCACCAGGCAAGTGGGTCCTGAGGGAGCCCAACCCAGGCAGGCCCTGCTCCCACTCTGACCTGGCTGATTGCGCCACTCCTGAGGGGCTGGAGCCATCCCAGTCCCGGGACTGGTTCTGGCCATGCTGCCAGCTCAGCCCAGCAGATATGGTCACCTCCCAGTGGGGCCAGTGAGTGCAGCAGGGTGTGGAGGAGTGGGTGTCTCGAGGGTTTGTGGGGAAGTGCTGGGCAAGGGGGCACTGGGCAGTGGTGGTGGTGCGCAGGGCGCTGTATGGTTGTGGTGGGGGGTTCTGCGGATAGGGGGATAGGAGTCTGAGGGGGGTCTTGGTGCGGGGATACTGGGCATAGAGTTTGGGAGGCGCTGGGCGGGGGGGCAGTGTGGGGTGACGTGGGCCCATCCTGAGGGGAAGGGGCACACTGGCAGCATAGTGCCGGATGGGCCAGTGTGCATCTGGCAGCTGCCAGTTTGTAAACTGTTCCTTCATGCTGGGTTGGGCGGAGTGGGGCCACCCTGGCGTGCTGTACCCCATTGCCTCCGGCTGGCCCCCCATTCCGGAGGCTGGCCTCTTTGACCCTGACTACTGCACTCTCATTTCCTTGAAATCTATTCAAAATAATGCTGCTAAGTTCATTTTCTGGCTTGTCATTCCGACCACATCACCCACCTCTTTCAGTCCCTCTGGCTCCCTCTTAACGGCTATATCAAACACATGAATTTCTTGTCTTTATGTTCCAAGATCCTTCACAGTTTAATCCAGCACTATTTAGTTGATCTGGTAACATTTCATGACATCAGCTCCTCCCTTCTTTGTGCCAACATTCCCAGTCTTTACCATGTACCAGCCAGTTCCTTTCATAAAGACCTTTATGTTTTCTCTTATGCTATCCTTATGCAGGGGGAAAATTCCCTGATACAATAACTACTTCCTTACTCTAGGCTTTATTTATTGAACACCATCCGAACTCAGCACTGAATACTTAATTCTTCATGAGCTTCTCTGTGGCAGTCTTACCTTAACATCTGTGTGCTTCAAAAGCATTAATGAATTCTTCACAAGGTGAGGAGGCAGTGTTCTCACCATTTTACAGATGGGGAATTGAGTCACAAAGAATTCAAGGGCAAAATTATCAAGTGTTACTAATATTGGGTCCACAACTTCAGGTGCCTATGGTCTGATTTTTCAGAGTATTTAGCATTTTTAGAGCCCTTCATGTGTTTAAAACACAGCTCCCATTGACTTCACTTACAAATGAGAGCTTGCCACTTGTGTAGATTAGGCCCCTGGTATCTCAAGATGGGGATAGAAAATGAGGAACATGCAGTTAGTTGCCACCTGTGGAAATTTTAGTTTGCGACTTACCAAACAACACACAGGAACTTTGTGCCAGAGACAGGGATAGAATCCAGTTCTTCAGGGTGGCATTCAGTTCCCTTAACTACAAGACCTTCCTTTCTCTTCCTGCTATCCCCTGCCTCTCTCAGTATACACCTTTCAGCTTCTTCAACAGATGAGGCAAGGGTCCTGCAGACGTCAGCCTCATTCACCAAACAGCCCTGAACCCTGTCCACCCAATGAACTGAATGAGGTAGTGGTCCTGTGGAAAAAATTGTCTTTGTAACTACAGATTGTATCAAAATGCATACACAAGGAGGACTAAAGTAACTTTGCCCATGCAACCTTAATCTTGCCATTTAATTTTCTTTGAGTGCTTTATTTTGTAACAATGTTCTTTTAATGTAGTTTTTATAATCTGTGTAATTTCCTGTTTTTTTTTTTTTGAAAAGCTGATAAATCTGAAGTACATCATATGAAACTATATTGATCTCCACATTGGTCATCAGAAGAGAGAGGGAGACCTTTTTAAATCCACAGCATAGCCCTTAACAATGTGAACTAACAGAATAATTGATAGCAATTGAAGGCTGCTGTCTTTTCTGTGGATCTGTCAGTTAGAGGGGAATGATGACACAGTTTGCCCTTGAGTTTCACGTTCATTTAGTAGACAATAAAGGAATGTTGAGACTTGGGAATAATGGTTTCAGTTCCAGGTTCTGGAGGGCAGTGTGCTCTGCTAGTTATCAACCCTTCTGGCCCTGCCACCTCTGCTTCGATTCCTCAAACTCCCCCCACCCCACTATGGACTACTCTCTGTCCCCCCACTACTGCTCACTCTCCTCATCAGCTCTCTGCTTCTCACCCCTCTATGTTCAAGTCAGACTGCATCCTTCTCCATGCTACCTAGATGTCAGCAGGAGGAACATTGAAAGCATAGGGGAGAGTGTACCTTTTTGTCAGTTCCTGTGCGTGGAAGAGCACATGCTGGAAAAGTTCTCTTCAGCCATAGGTTGGAGCATGCTCAGTCACTTTTTGGGGATGGGGTATGTTCAGGGGTAGAGCATTTTAGTGTAGACAGGAGCTTCAAAGATTTTAGCTGTGAGCTTCTAACAAACCTCTACAGAGCTTGTGTGAACTGATTCCCCCCCCCCCCCCCCCCCCCCGGTGAATCTATACCTTTTCACCAAAGTGATTGTAAGAGGTTTTTTTGGATATGGACAAAACAGTTTTCACTACCCTTTTTTTCTTGAAAACCGTTTTAGCTGAAACATTACAAAAATCTTCAGGCTGAGGCAGATGTCCGATGCGGAAAAATTTCGGCCCAAGTGGTTGAAGTTTTACAGTTAAAGCTACTGAATACATTGTCTTATAATTATAGGTAAGGCTGCCCCAATACCTTTCGTCATAATTACCAACTGCTTCTGTAATTGATGAGAAACTTAAATTGTGCTTGATGTTGAGCATCCTTGCTCCTGCACTGGATTCATCTCTTGCTATCATTTAGTAAAATGAAAAATAGAATATAAACAAACTGCAGTGCTGGATAGAGCTAGTAGCAATTGAAGAGGAACAGAGTTTTTGTTGAATTTAGAAAGCATTTAAAAGAAAATGTTGAGGATTAACAAAATTGAACTATGTCAAGACTCAAGAATGAAATTAAAAAGTTGCCTCTATTTTCCCTGTTGGTATAAGAGCATTGCTGACTATCATAGCAGAGTATGTGGACCACTGCTATACAAGTTCTGTGCCACTTGCAGGTAGTCTGCAGCAAGTTATTTGGTTACATAGTTTGGGGGGATAGCTTATGGTTCGTACTTAATGAGAGAAATATAGTGTAGAATTCTCACTTTGCCCAAAGTATTTTTTAATATACTTTTAAGGAAAACTTAAATGCTTCCCAATATAACTTATTTAGAAGAAAAGTCTGAAGTGGGACACCATCATCCTTTGTTGTTCTGGTGCCATGGCAGTGCTTTTAATGTTGTCCGTCTCAAGCTATATCTTCACTTCAGATTCTACAGCACACAGCTGTAGCCCTTCAGTGTAGACATATGTCATAGTGATGGGAGGGGTCCCCCATCACTGTAGTTAATCCACCTCTCCCAGAGGAAGTAGCTAGGTTGACGGAAGAATTCTTCTGTTGGTGTAGTGCTGACTATGCTGGGAGTTAGGTTGGCATAGGTACGTGTCTCAGGGTGTGGATTTTTCAGACCCTTCAGAGACAGCTATGCTGATGTAAGTTTTCAGTGTAGACTGGCCTTAACAGAAGTCGTATAGAGTGGTAGGAGTGCACATGGTGCTAATGCTTAGGTGTAGTTTCGCAGGGAACTGCATGAGTGAAGTTTATGGCTGGCGGTATGGGAATATTTATTACTGATAGGTCACTTAAAAAAATATATGGGTGAATGTCTTTTAAATAGACACCGTGAATGTGTAAAATATATTGGACTTATTAAAAATCTTTATCTGCACGGTGTGAAGATGCATAATCAACTGAGAGTGAGAACACATTTTAGTACCACCAGTGAGTGAGCTTGGGAAATACTGCCACGTTTTCCCTCCCTCAATCAAGAAAAAGCCTAATGAGCCTAGAAGAGTCCACTGGGGTGTTTTAGCCCTCTCAATGAAAAGCCAAGCTTAAGAGGCCCAGCAGGCCATGTGAATCTCTTTGAGAGGTAGCCAGACCCATAAAGAATGTATTCATGAGACCCTGAAAGGAAAGTGGGACTAAGGAGCCCAGAGAGTGTGCATGGTTACATTTTAAACATCTGCAAAATCTACTGTGTGTGGTGTCTAATGGGTGGAGCTCAGAATAATGTCCCAGTACCATTTTTGGAATCTGATCCCTAACCAAAATGTAGTTTGCTAATGTGTAATGTCAAAAGTTAGCTAACTTGTAAATTAGTAATGTGACTGTGGAATGTAGACAAGCATAGTGTAAAATGTTAAACAGATTACTGAAGACCTAAGAGTTTTTGTTTGTTTTTTTTTTAAAAAGCAACAAAGAAAGAAAAAAGTTTCTGGCCTCTTTCTTCATAAAGGCAGACCTCAAAATGTAATTCCATCTCTGGGTTTATCAATGTGGGGTTGGGTTTATCAATGTGGGGTAGGGAATGCTCTAGCTCTACCCCTCCTGCCAACTTAATTATGTGCAAAGGACTGACAGTCTCCTCCTAAGGTCTTCAGCTAAGAGGGAAATGGGGCTTGCAGGACTAGAGTGGAGGGGAAGAACTTCCCCACTTCTCCTATGAATCACAGAGGATTTGGCACCTCCATTCTAAAACCAGACCTGATTAACACTGTTGTCCCTTTTGTAGACATGCTAGAGTTTATAGGAACAAGGTTTCTCGCCAGCAGGCCTTAAGACCAGACTGGAAAAAGTCCAACCTAAAACTAAAGAATTTCCCACATAAACTATGCAGATTTATGATGTGAAAGTACCAGATGCATATCAGTAGTTTAACTGTACTTTACCTTAGAAGAACCTGACGTTATAAACAAACAAAAATCCCTTAAACGCAAGAAATAGAGTTATGGTTGCAATTCTTAAGCAAGGCATTCAAGCGGCTTTAATTTGGGTCTGAGAATTAGGAACTCGTATTGTCTATCCATAAGTTTGTTTGTGATCACACAAATAGGATGCCTTAATCTTAATTGAATAGTGGTTGCACTGCTTAGTGTCTTCTTTTACAGTCATTCATACATACACAATTTTACAAATTACTTAATAGAAGGATAGCAACATGAAGGCAATCATTCCTCATTGTTAAGGGTCCAGTCCTGCCAGATGCTGAGGACATGCCTCTTAGTAGGAAGTGATCAGCACTTTACAGGATTGAGCCCAATAATTCGGTTTGCCATCCAGTTGGCTAAGTGTCAGGCAGAGAGGTAGCATGTCTCCACATACGAACCTTGTATACCCAGATCATGAAGTTTAGCTCTTACTAAAGAGAGCAAAGGTTAGTGTGGTAACAATGCAGTACATCCAGTATCAGATGTGTGTATGCAATAAATGATAAAATCCGTGTTCTGTGATGCACAGCTTTGATACTATACATGTAAAGAAGGGAAGATGATAGGCTGACATCTTCAGACAGAATTAAGGTAGTTTGGGTGCCTTGTTTTGAAAACTGCAACTTCCTACAGCCACAAAAGGAGACTCCTTGCTCTGTTAATGATCAGTGATATTACTGGTGTTGATTTAGTCCATGCTGGGTTGTCTCCATCCAGTGGGACAGTTGCTTTCCTGAAATGACAAATAAGTGGACTTGCAAAAGGGGTATGTGGGGGAAATAAAACACAAAACTTGGTGAAATCCCTACTAATTATTAGGTGATTCTGCAGCTACAATACGTGGGTGGGGAGATGGATGTCTGTTGTTGAAAAAGGTTTAATTTTTTCCTAGAGTCTGAGGTCCCCTCCAGTTTATTCAGGAACGTTTAAGGAAACTAACTTTTGTATTACACCTTTAAATAGTCATCCAGCATTTTTATGGATTTATCAAAATGTGTTCATTTTTATTAGTTATATATCTGTAGTGCCTAGGAGCTTTAGTCATGGACCAGAACCCACCGTGGTAGGTGCTGTACAAACAAAAAGACACTCTCTGCCCCAAAGAGCTTACAATCTAAAATAAAAGGCAACAAATTGATTGACAGATGACTGAATACAAGGAAACAGTGAAACCATTTTGGTCAGTATGATAGGCTGCTGGTGTGTTGAGCGTACTGCTTAACTGTTTTTTGTAAGTATCACAGCAAAGTTTTTTGAGGGTTTTCAAGGTGAATAATGAGGTAGCTTTGTGGATGTTTACAAGGAGCTTCTCCCAAGTGTAAAGGGAAGCATGGGAGAAAACATGAAGTTGTTTGGGAAATTTTAAGAAGCAGGTGATGGAGGCTGGCATCATGGCCAAATGGATACAACAGGCAACATCTCAATAGCAAATGAGATGTTAGGGAGGGGATAGACCTTGAAGGGTCTTGAAAGTGAAGACCATCAGCTCATGTTTGAAGTGATAGAGAAGGGGGAACCAGCAGAGGGATTTGAAGAGGAACAGCATTGCCAGAGTGATGGGCTGAGAGATGGTCTTTGCAGCAGCATTTTGAAAGGATATGAGTGGTGCAAGATTGTGTTTGTAAAGCCCAGTGAGAAGGATGTTGCAGTAACTGAGATGCGAGTTCTGATTGTTTTAACTGTGTGGATGGTTAAGAAAGGTCATCTCTTAAAGATACAATGCAGAAAATAATTGGCAAGACTTAAACGTAGCCTGGATGTGAGAACTTGGAGAAGTTCAAGCTGAAGGTGATGCCCAGGTTAGACTTGAGTGACAGGCGGGATCAGACCAATGGTTTGTTTAGCTTAGGGATTTCTAACTCAAATCACCACCAGGGCCACATGAGGACTAGTACATTGGCCCGAGGGCTGCATCACTGACCCCCCCCCACTGCTCCTGCCCCCACTCCACCCCTTCCATGAGGCCCCGCCTCTTCCCGCCCCTATTCCAATCCCTTCCCCAAATCCACGCCCCTGCCCCGCCTCTTCTCCACCCCCTCCCCTGAGCGCATGGCTCCCCGCTCCTCCCCCCTTCCTCCTGGAAAGTGCTAAGTGCTGCCAAACAGCTGTTTGGCGGCAGGAAGCACCTGGAGGTAGGCAGATGAGCGGGGATGTGGCCAGCTGGAGTGGGAGGGGGGTGGTAGGTGAAGGGAGCTTGGTGGCTGCAGGAAATAACTCCACAGGCCGCGTGTTTGAGACCCCTGGTCTAGGTCAGTATCCTGTCTTCCAACAGTGGCCAGTGCCAGATGCTTCAGAGGGAATGAACGGAACAGGGCAGTTATCAAGTGACACACATCCTCTTTTGTCCAGTCCCAGCTTCCAGCAGTCAGAAGTTTAGGAACACCCGACGCATGGGGTGGCATCCCTGGACCATCTTGGCTAATAATCATTGATGAACCTCTTCTCGATAAATTTGTCTAAATCTTTTTTTGAACCCAGTTATACTCTTGGCCTTCACAACACCCCTGGCAATGAGTTCTATAGGTTGACTGTGTGTTGTGGAAAGAAGCACTTCCTCATTTGTTTTAAACCTGCTGCTTATTAATTTCATTGGGTGACTCTAGTTCTTGTTATGTGAAGGGGTAAATAACACTTCCATATTCACTTTCTCCACACCATTCATGAGTTTATAGACTTCGATCACATCCTCCCTTAGGTTTTTTTATGAGATGAACTGTCCCAGTCTTTTTAATCTCTCCTCATGGAAGCTATGCCAAACCCCTAATAATTTTCTGTTCTCCTTCTCTATACCTTTTCCAGTTTGAGGTGGGGTGCCCAGAACTGCAAGCAGTATTCAAGGTGTGAATGTATCATGGATTTATATAGAGGCATTATATTTTTTTTTCTTATCTATCGCTGTCCTAAAAGTTCCTGAACATTGTTAGCTCTTTTAACTGCTGCTGCATGTTGAGCGTTTTTTTTTCAGAGAACTATCCACAATTACTGCAAGATCTCCCTATTATTTTGTATGCGTAATTGGGATTGTTTTCCAGTGTGCATTAATTTGTGCTTATCAATATAGTATTTCATCTGCCATTTTGTTGTCCAGTCACCCAGTTTAGTGAGATTCCTTTGTAATTTTTCACGGTGATCTTAACTATCTTGGCTAATTTAATTACATTTATTTACCTAAATTTAGGTTATTGCTGATTATACACTCTATATAGCTTGTGTGTGTGTGTGTGTGTGTGTGTATAATAGTATCTTACGACTTTTAAAACAAACTTTGTATTTGTGGATAATGTAAGCACTATGCCCAAATGTATAGACACTCTTTTCTTAACCTGTGTATTACATACATTTTTAACATTAGCTTTCATAAAATTTTTCTGCAAACTTTTCCACCTCACTGTTTACCATCTTTTCCATATAATTTATGAATATACTGAACAACACATTCAGTACAGATCTTTGGGGGACCCTGGTATTTACCTCTTTCCATTGTAAAAACTAACACTTTATTTCCTGTCTTTTTGCCTGTTACTGATCTATAAAAGACCTTACCTCCTATCCCATGTTTGCTTAGTTTGCTCAAGGGTCTTCAGCGTGGGATCTTGTCAAAGGGTTTGTGACAGTCCAGGTACGCTATATCAACTGGATCACCTTTATCCACGTGCTTGGTGACGCCCTCAAATAATGCTAATAGAATGGTGAGGCATCATTTCCCTTTACAAAAGCAGTGTTGACTCTTTCCCCAGCATATCCTGTTCGTCTGTGTTGCTTGATAATTCTGTTCTTTACTATAATTTCAACCAGTTTGCATAGTACTGAAGTTAGTCTTACTGGCCTGTAATTACCAGGATTGCCTCTGGGGCCTTTTTAAAAAAAGCAGCATTATATTGGCTATCCTGCAGTTGTCGAGTACAGTGTCTGATTTATTCAGTGGGTTACATACCACAGTTGGTAGTTCTGCAATTTCATACGAGTTCCTTCAGAATTCTTGGGTGAGTACCATCTGGGTCCTCATGATTTATTATTGTTTAATTTATCAATTTGTTCCCAAACCATCTCTATTGATGCATCAGTCTGAGACAGTTGCTCAGATTTGTCACCTAAAAAGAATTGCTCAAGTATGGGAATCTCCCTCACACCCTCTGCAGTGAAGACAGATGCAAAGAATTCATTTTGCTTCTCTACGATGGCCTTATCTTCCTTGAGTACTCCTAATCATCCTTTGGTCCCCTGATTGTTTGGCAGGCTTCCTGCTTTTCGTGTATTTCTGATGATGGTGGTATCCACAGTGAGAGCGAGCGAGCGATAGGAGGTAGTTGGGAGGCCTTGTGGAAGTTGTAGTGGAAAATTAGGAGCGTTCTTTTAACTATTTTTATCTTTAGGTGATGGCTAGACATTGACAAGGAGATGTCAGATTTTAGTTTAGACAGAAGGAGACAGATCTGGAGTAGAGAGAGAGATCTGTAAATCATCAGCATAAAGGTGGAAGTTTAATTTGTGTTTGTAGGTGAGATTACCCAGCAATAAGGTGCATAGCGAGAAGAGATGGGGACCAAAGACAGAGACTTGTGGAAACTCTAAGATGGCATCCCGCTTCCTGTGTCTCAGGTGTTTGGCTGGCTGACTTTTGCTCATATGCTCAAGGTCTAACTGATCACTGTATGTGGGTTCAGGAGGGAATTTTCCCTGAGGTCAGATTGGCATGACCTTGCTGGTGGAGTTTGCCTTTCTCTGCAGCTTGTGGTGCAGGTTACTTGCTGGGAACATGTGGGTATATCTCCCTTAATCAGTTCTCAGCCATTGGTGCACCACAGGCCCTCCTAGTCTCTGCCTGTAGCACAATAATAGTTTAGTCTCCTGTGATCAGTAGTACTTTCGTCTAACTTTGCTTGTTATGGTTTAGTGTGCGGGTGCTGAGAGGTGTTAGTGGCCTCTGATATATCTGAGGAGGTCAGATTAGATCATCTGATGGTCCCTTCTGGTCTTAAACTCTGACCTCCACAGAAAGTTGGAGGGTGGGAGAAGAGGATACTCTGAAAGAGACAATGAACGAGCAATTAGGGCGGTAGGAGGAGAACTATGAGAGGACAGAGAAACCAAGGGAGGGCAAGATTTCAAGAAGAACATGGTTGAGTGTCAGCAGCAGCTGACAGGTCAAGGAGGATGAGGATGGAGTACTGGTTCTGAGTTTAGTTAAGGACAGTGGTCCCAGAACTGTGGGGCATGCCCCCCTAGGGGATATGGAGGAATGTTAGGGGAACCATGGTCTGTGCCAGCCCTCATGGGGGGGTGAGGAGGGAGCACCACCTGGCTGCTGCCCCAGCCCGGCCCTCAGCTGAGGCCTCGGCCTTCTTACCCTTGTCCATGCAGCTCCCCTCCCCTCCCCTCCGCCAGAGCCACAGCCCCACTCTTGTGGGGGTGCTCCCAATAGGGATAAGGGCAGGAACAACTGTGAAAAGTTTGGGGACCACTGAACTAGGAAGAAGTCAGTAGAGACTTTGAGTAGAACAATTTCAGTGGAGTGCCAGGGGCAGAATCCAGAGTGTAGAGCATCTAGGATAGAACTAAAGGAGAGGAACTCTTGACAGCTATTGTAAGGAGTATGTTCAATGAGCTTAGATATGAAAGGAAGAAGGGGTTGTAGCTGGAGAGGCAAGTAGGATAAGGGTGGGTTTTTTAAGATGGAAGCATGATTGTGTTGTGATGGGAAAGAGCCAGAAGGGAGTGTGATAAGGAGAAGAGTAAGGGAGGGGATGAGAGCAGGCATGAGGGAGATCTGGAGATGGAATGGGTTTACTGAGGCAAATGGAAGGGTTAGGGGAGGCGAGCAGACAAGAAACTTTGATGGGGAGAGAAGGGGGAAAGGGAAGGCAAGCTGAGGGGAGGGCGAAGGTTATATTGCATTCTGCCAATTTCTTCCACGAGAAAACTGACAAGATGCTGTGAGGAGAGAGAATTGGAGAAAGGAGGAGGGGGGAGGTTTTGGGGAGTGAGTTACAGGTGATGAAAAGGCATTAAATTTTAGTCAACTTTAAAATGAACAGTCTAAGGTTCTTATGACCAGTTTTGAACAAAATGCAAAACGTTTGCAATAAAATAACATAATGGCCAAGCAAAAACATCTTGGATGTTGGTAACTTGGATGTACAGTAACTCCTCACTTGTTGTCGTCCCGGTTAACGTTGTTTCGTTGTTAAGTCACTGATCTATTGGAGAACATGCTTGTTTAAAGTTGCGCAATGCTCCCTTATAAGTTGGCAGCTGCCTGCTTTGTCCACTGCTTGCAGGAAGAGCAACCCATTGGAGCTAGCTGGTGGGGGCTTGGAACCAGGGTGGGCCGACAGCCCCCCATCAGCTCCCTAAGTTCCCTGTGCGGCAGCCGCCCAGCAGGCTATCAATTGCCAGGCAGTTCAGCTGTCCCTCCCCCCACTGCCGTGTGCTGCTCCTGCCCTTTGCCTTGGAGCTGCTCCTGGGAGCCTCCTGCTAGCTGTGCAGAGGGAAGAGGAGTGCTGTCATCAGGGTCTCCCCCTCCACCCGCTCCTGTACCCCATCTCCACAGAGCAAGGGGACACACGGCAGGTCTCAGGACTGAGGGAGCTTGCTGGCAGCAGTTGCTGTCTCAACTTGCTGATCTACTTAAAAAGGCAGTGTACTTAGTGTGGGGTCGGCATACTTTAAGGGGCAATGTGCGTCACACACACACACACACACACACACACACACACACACACACACACACACACACACACACACGTACGTACGTACGTAACACCCACCCACCCTCCCCATCCCCGGCACTTTGGAAAGTGGAGGGATTGGTGCGCTCCAGTGGGATAGCATGGGGTCATCATCGCATTCAGTTCCGCAGGGAATGTTTGTAGCCACTGCCATGCGTCTGTTGTCTCCTCCCTCCATTTGTGCTGCCTTGTAGAGTGTGAGGCTACGTTATCAACAATGTGTTAACCCTTGAAGGCTCAGCCGAGTGTTAGTTCATCATTTAGCAGTAAGGCATTCCCTGGGAAATATCCCACTCTCTGACTCCACCACCTCAACCAAGCTTCACAATCATCATTGCTGTGTACAGTATTACATTGTTTAACTCCCCTCCCCCCCCCAGTGTGTACATATACACATGTCTTGTGTCTGGGGAAAAAAGGTTCCCTGGAACCTAACCTCCCCATTTACATTAATTCTTAAGGGGAAGTTGGATTCGCTTAAAGTAGCATTTTTCAGGAACATAACTACAACTTTAAGCGAGGAGTTACTGTAATTGTTATTGACAGATCTTATATTTATCTGCCAAAGATGCAACAGAGACAATCAAAACTTTTTATTAAAAAGTCTAAACATTTTTTGTCCTTTGTTTGTCATGGGATGTTGTCTTAATGATTGAAATGCAGATAGTGCCCAACAGTAGAAAGGAGGTAAGTACAATACACTCACCTTTTCGTGTCTTTCTGGGATACTTGAAAGGTCACACTTTAATGTTTTGTTAAACAATACATACTAGAAGACAGTATAGTAGGTAAACTGTTAACTGACTTTTTAGGCTATTTCGTCTATATGGACATGATTTGACACTGGGAAGGTGCAAGACCCTAGTCTATCCTGGATTGTCAAGTACAGCTGATTTGGAAAGTAGGGGGAAAACAATGAAAAATATTAGCTTTTTCCCCCTCCCATGTTTTTGTCAGACTTCTGAACTTTTCAAAATTTTCCAACCAATTATATTGCCAAGAATACTTCTGTGGGATGCTGTCCTTTACTAGATCTGAAAAACACAAAATGAAAGCATGGTGTTGTATTGTTTATCAGGCATGTGATTAAGTCATCCTCAGTTTGAAATGTATATGTGCAATACTCATATCTTTAATTTTTTTAAAATTTTATTTTGAGGTTGTCACTTGCTGTAAATTTTGCCCCAGGTGAAGAGCAATCTCTTCAATTTCTTTCCATTGTCGCACACACTTGGTAATGAAAGTCTAGGAGTAGACAAAGGGTCTTCATAATAGGTAGAAAGCACAATCATAAATTTCAAAAATCTTTTAACAATTTGAAGGCCATTCTAGTGGGAGTGATTCTAAAACTTTTAGCAAGCTCATTGTTTAAGTTGTAGTACACATTGTCTACTGTCTTCTTTGCCAAACTTGCCTAACATCAGTTGCTCTTTTCCAGCTTGCAAACTTCAGTTTGTTTTACTCACAGATATGTGACCAAGGTCTAATTTCTCTCTCACTACCACCTAAACACAGCAACTCCAACTTTTTTTCAGTCTCAATTATAGAACAACCGAATCTCTGGCTTTCACCCACATTATAGGTGGAAACTCAGAACAGGAATAGTCAGAGTGCATAACCCCCTACTTTCTATAATTTCTGCATGGGATCTTGTAGTTTTGCATTCTTTTCTCTGCTTTGTGAGTTGGAAAAGCAATTTATTAACATGTAATTTATGTACATTTTGCAGTGTACTAAGGCATGCTGATGTCACCATAATGCCACAGTAGAATTAAGACGTCTGTAAGGTTGAGGATGCAGTTTTTCCCTTCTCCCTCTGTTAACCAATATCTTAAGGATCATTAAGGCTATCTGTTGCTTTAACAACCCCCTAGATCCTACATTGTAACTACCACCTTCTTGGCTGAGGAATATATAGGTTTTGAAGGAAGTCTGTTCTTCCATTTGCCTGAGGACTTACTATTTAAAGAGGTGAGGCACTCATCCCTTTCAATCTTTGAATGTGCTTCCTTTTCAGCCGTTCTGTCCCATTCTCTGTCGTGTGAGCCAGACCCAGGAATGGGAATTGAAATCTGGTCTTCCACTTGACAATATGGAGCACTATCTGGTCCACTTTTTTACATTGTGATTTCATGGAATGGAAAAAGAACATCTTACCCTATGATACTGAAAGCTATGAAGGTAATGGCACATTGTCTAACAGTTATAAAATATAGCAATAACGTACAAAATTCAGATTGTTTAAATCAACAATTCTGACTTGGAAATGTTAGATAAAACAAGAGTTTCAGACATAGACTGTACTGCAGTCAGAGTTTGATTTCAAGGACCTGAAACAGTTGTCTCTGGAGAGCTAAAAGTAGTTCTGTTCCTGACATAAGCAGCACCAAGGTTCTCTGGATTCATCACCACATAGTGCTGTGGTCTAATGTCATCAGTTATGAAGCACTTTCAAAGTAGTTCTGCCTGACATAAGCAGCATTATATGTCTAGAGCTCTTCTGGATCAATTGAGTCAGTGCCAAGAAGCAAGCACGTTTGCCTATGAAGCGAGCTTGCCAAAGAGGCAATGGTGCCCAGATCTGTCAGTTTAGGGATTCCAGCTCTGCTGTCTATGCTCAGTCTAAGTGGCATGGAAATCTGTAGGTCCATGTTGGTTGACAGAGTCTGGTGCTTAGGATCAATCACCGCAAAGAGCGGCTCCTTAACATGACTCTGGATGGACATTGATATCCGTGTGGAGATTTTGTGGTTTTCTGGTTTTCTTACTCATTCTCTTGAGGTAGACTGCAGTTTGATGTTTTATGCTAGACCAGCATTTACTTCTCATGTCCTATGCCATATATACTCCATCTATCTCCTTTGTAGTCCATCGGTTCATGACCCCCCTCTGGATTACTGACTAGCTGCTGCAACTTGCTTTCAGTACTAAACTAAGAGCAGCACTTTTTGGAGTCCTATTCTGGAGTGACTCTGGTATGGAGTGGGCAGCTATAGTCCGTAGCACCCTTCCAGAGTATGGAATTGGTCAGTGCTGTTCCTGTGATGCTGAGCCCCGCCTTGGTGTTAGAAATTTTTGCCAAGCACACCCTTGGATCCAGTGGCGCAGTCATGCTTTGTATCTGAGGGAGTCTCAGCAGCTCTAGCTTTGATTATTTACAACTTCTTGGTGGCAGACAGTCTGTTTCAGTTCCTTAAGCATTTTTAAATTCAGCCAAATGTGGGCTTATGGGAAGAAACGCTAGTCTAGGAGCTCATGGATTTACATCTAAGGATAAAGACTTTCATTGCAGGGGCTTTCTGGTGTGTAAGGTTTATTCCTTACCCAACTAGCAAGCAGTGCTGATCATGACTTCTTCACATGTGGTTTGCTACTGCTCAGGTATGTTATCCCTCAGAGCATTGATACAAGAGAATGCCTTTCCTATTGAGGTTCCACAAACAGTGCTTATTGACTTGCACCCAGCCAGAAGTATTCATTTTACCTATGGGATCTTGCCCATTCAGTTGCGTTGCAATTTGTAAATTGCAGTTTCAGTCCACACACTTGACCGTACAGTTTTGAAAGATGCCTACTTTCATGTTTTGATTTCTCTCATTTAATATAGCTCTGGCTAGTATAATGGAAGACATCTACCAAATAACATAGTATTCTGTACTTCAGCATTCTTCTAGCACTACCAGTTTTCACCAAATGATTGAATATCATTTTTGAGATGCTAGGGTATTAATTTCTGTGTCTAGATTTTGGCTCGCTGGAATATGTGCACCTTTCAGTTCTTGGAACGTTGTATAAACAAAACATGGTTAATTTTAATCCCTACATGAAAGGGTTGGGGTCACTGGATCCCTAATGAGGCCTAAACCAGCAAACTTCCCTGCTGGAGGACAGGTTCCTACTAGACCTTGGTGCAGTCTTTCATCATGCTATATTTTAGGCCTCTGTGTGGCTGCTATGGATATACAACCTCAGTCTTGGATTATGAACACTTGTGACATTTTGGGCCCTATGAAATCTGTTTTATTATGGTGGATTTTTGTATTTATTTTCCCGATTTTGTTTTTTCCTTTTAAAAAAGGAAACTCTCTAGCCCAGTGATTCACCTGGAATGTTGGAGGCCCAGGCTTAAGTCCCAGGTCTGAATCGGGCAGCTCAGGGATTTGAATGGATGTCTTCCACATACTGGGGGAGTCCGTCACCATTGGGGCATTAGGTATTCTGGGGTGGTTTCTTTCTCCCTGAAACAAACACTTTTCTGCCAGAAGCTTTGGTTTTGACAAATCAGCATTTTCTGACACAAAAATATATGGGTGACAAATGCCTGACAGGCACAAACTATGAGTAGTAGAGCTGATCTTCATAGTATGTTCATCCCTCCTTTGCTATGAGCTTTGATCAACAGTGAAATATTTATATTTAAACTATCATATTAACTTCATTTAATATGCTGTAGAGGTGAATATTTCTATTTTTAGTACACTACAATATTTAGTACTTTACAATATTTGGAGTTTAGGACATATTTGACAGTTTTTTTAGTATAAATACACGAGTAAACAGAACCCAAGAGCAAAATAACTCAGTAACAACATAGATCTAATAAACCTTTCCATGGAATCCACATAGCATATGGGCATTTCAGACCTCTCAGCTATTTCAGTGTATTTGCAGGTTCAGAGAGCCATCCCTGCATCAGTTTACACTGGTTCAGATTTTGAAGACTCTCCAGTTGGCCCAAGTCAAGCTCTTTAGTAAGTTTTAACTCTAGAAATTCAGAATGAGTGCATATAGAATGAGTTAAATAAGATGGCTGGAATTCAACACTACAGCTAGGTAATCAATAGTAGAAAGCTGGAAAGAATTTTAAAATACAGTTGTCATGGCTACAGTTAACTTTTTGCTGCTGCGTAATAGATGAATGAGTGGTATGGTTAATCAGAAAGGTAAAGAACAGTATAAAATAGTAAAAATGCAGAAATTGGAGGATTATTTGCAGTTAAGAAGCATAAGTAAAAAGTGTGCAATGAGCAGCAAATTATAGAAAATAACTTCAAATAAAAAAATATTTTATTGTAACATATCAACATATTTGGAATAGGCAAATAATAAAGAACTACTGGATCCCTTACTGGTGGTTTGGAGAGTTTTGGATGTAGTTACTTTTGTGTCCAGATTTCAGTTTCTGAATAGGCTTGATGCTAATCCTCATATAGCTTTACATGTAGCATACAATAGTTATAGACTATTAGAAATGTTGTCTTCTGTCAAGAAGGAGTAAATGTTTAGTTATACTCACTGGCAAGGAGTAAGTTTTCTTTACTTGAACAAAGTTGTATTTGACTTGATACTTTTTTTCTTCCTGAATGTGGATTTAAAATAAGTTGGTATGTTTCTAATATTTTTTTATTTCTTTCAGGTTATGCAATGGTCTCTGCAAGATGGCTTGTTCTTGAGTTGGAGCTTTTTAAGGCAGACCTATGCTGGTACTTCAACTTTATTAAACGGACTATAATTTCTTCTCTCACGACAACTACATAAGCAGACAAAATTGCAAAGATCTGCCCTGTGTCGAGTATGACAGCCACGACCCGTGGCTCTCCAGTAGGAGGGAATGATAGCCAGGGCCAGGCTCCTGATGGACAGTCTCAGCCGCCCCTCCAGCAGAATCAGGTATGATGCTAATGCTGTTAGTAAAGCTGTCTAGAAAGACAATAATAGTTCTGCAGCATACAATATTTTTTTTTCAGGTAATTCTTTCAAAATCTCCTTAGGGTGTGATTTTTATGACCCGTTGAAGCGGGGTCATGCCTAGTTTGTACTTTGTTGGAAGTCTGTAGGTGAGTCACTGCTGAACAACTGCCTCAGTATGGTGATAGGAGACCTGTACTGCAGAAGGTGCTGCCTTTAGATAAAATACTACAGTGATGAAGTAAGCTGCCCTTTCAAGTGTCTTTACTTTGGGCAAGAAATCTGCTTACCAGGATGTCAGATGCTTCTTCAGAGCTATGTCTGATTCACCTATCTCAGATTTTGTGATGTTAGCTTGATACTCAGCACTCTGAAACACCTTTTTGACCCCTCCCCTCTCCTCCCCTCCCGTGAGGAAGATGTATGCTTGTTTTCATTCACTAAAATTGATGCCTTAATGGCTGATACATCCACCAGAATGGCTTCAGAATTGGGGGCCCTCTGCATAGAAGAGCAGTGCTGTACTTTTTGTTTGGGTAAAGTAACACATAGGAGTGTCTTAAGCTTTATTCTGGAGATCAGCTTCATCTTTCATAGGTCACAGGTAATAGTTCTCCTGTCTTTCTTGCAGAAAGTGTCTGAAAGAAAAATTCTAGCATATCCTGGTTCTATTTATATTCCTTTCATTAAGCAGTTCTGCAAGACCTGAACCCATTTTGTTAACTTACCTGTCATCTTAAACAGATTGAACACTTCAAGTATACTGAATCAGAATGGTCCATTTCCAAATGCTATAAGTTGAAAAGCATTGGCAGTTCACACCTTCCATAGGATTTACAAGCTGAGGGTCCAGATATCTGACAGAGTTGCCTGTGGTAAGAGAGGGCTTCATACTGTAGTCCTCTCATATCAGAGAATTGGTTTAAATCCAGTATATAGTTTAATGTAATTCTGCCCTCCCTGAATGTACACTGCTATAAAAATCCCCACTGTCAGCAGACCTGTTGATCTTAAGATGGAGAATAGAAAAAAATGACCTTGTTTACCTGAAAAATGTCTTTCTCATGATTAATATTGGTGGTTTGTATTTTATTGGCAACTGTTGTAAGAAGGAAGGGAGGGAATGTTAAGTTCATATGTGCTCACTTCAGCAAGTAAACATGTTGCTGCATTTTGGACAAGTAAAGAAATTGTTTCCTGCAGCTGGCAAACTGTAGAAGATGGAATAACAATAGTCATGTTAAAAGAAAATCAAGGCTTGGGTGGCAGGTACCAGATTCCCATGAGAGAGAGCAGGGGTATAACCAACACCAAACAGGTTATATAAATAGAAATCTTTAGTATGTGGTTCTTCATGATCAGTGGAAGACCTGTGTACTCCCTGTGTAATTTGTCTAATCAACTATCTGTGATCCACACAATCAGGAGAACGCAACCAGGGCATAGAATTCATAGTGGCAATGCTTGCCAACCATCGCTGATTCAGTCTTGTTTCAGTATGAGCCAGCTATCTTGGCTGGATTCAGTACAATCTAGCTGCCATGCACCAAATCAGCATTCCCCTTCAGGGAGTCTCCTGACTTGTGGAAACCATGTGGAATATATCGAGCAAGGCGTGTATAGCTGAGTCTTCAGACTACGCATTGCTTTCTGTAATCTTACACTTGATAAATATAGAAGTGGGGGGAGCCTTTCAGAAAGTCACAAGATAAACTAGGGGGCAGATTTATATTGGACCATCAGAGTTTGTAATACAAACAGATTTAGTGTGTATTGGCAATTGCCTTATTTTGTCATAAATACATGAGGTGATTTATTGCCTCAGCCTTGCAGTTTGCACTGTTTCTGCTAGCTGTTCTCTACACTTGACACTCAACATGCATGCTCCTCGCTCCCAATGACATCATCCATCTTGAAATGAGACACCTGATCTCCCTACGCTTCCATCATTGTGGACAGACCACCTCCATTCTTTCGTGCATCTTTTGAAGACCTTCTACTTGCACAAAGAGCACCCCTCCTTTTCGCTAAGACACTCTTTCAAGCACGGAATTCCCAAAGCCCTGATTTTGGCCTTTTCAATGAGAAAAAAAGTTGGTCCACTAAGAACAAAATCATGGACCAACTTTGTTTCAAATGACACCTTTTTCCATCTTCCAGGAAACTAGCTTTGGTTTTAGACTACTTGAATACTAAATAAAATATTTAATTGGAATAATAAATAATTTTAGTTAAATTCTAAAAGCTTAAATAGTCAGATTTTTGTAGTGGTGTTGTTTTTTTAAAAGGTTAGGTTTTTTTTTTTTTTTTTTTTTTTTTTTACATTTTATTGACACTCTCTGTTTGCTTTCAAAATTCAAATGAAATTTAAAGGGGAAAAAGGAAGCCAAGAGTAAATGATGTACATCTACTATAGTATCTGAGAAATAGGATGAATATTGTGCATACAGTATTTAATTTAAATCATTGAAATGTTTTAATTCAGACTTCTTCACCTGATTCTTCGAATGAGAATTCCCCAGCTACCCCTCCTGATGAGCAGGGTCAAGGGGATGCCCCACCCCAACTTGAAGATGAGGAGCCCGCATTTCCACACACAGATCTGGCAAAGTTGGATGACATGATCAACAGGTACTTTTAAGTTTGATGTACTCTTCCTAATCATGTGGGTTATAGGTAATGTCTCAACATTGCCATCAAAATTTCTGGGTCTGGCTTTGTGTTCATGTATTAGATTGCATATTTGCGGAAGGGAGGGGGGGAAATAAGAAAAGAGATGGGGATTGGTGACTGTTTTCTAAAGTTGAGCCCTTTTTAATGGGTTAAAAATAGATTTTACACTTTTATCCTAACCTAAGGGCATAATGAAGGGGAAGATATGTTTTAATTTCTTTTCAGAAACCTAATTAAAATGCAGTACTTTTTTAAAAATTCAGACCTCGATGGGTTGTTCCAGTGTTGCCGAAAGGGGAGTTAGAAGTTCTTCTAGAAGCTGCTATTGATCTTAGTAAAAAAGGTAAGTTGAAAATACAATGAATGGTTGCTAGAGGAATGTGTAAATCTGACTCCTTAAAGGTCCTCTATGTCCCTGTTGGAGCTTTATTTCTTTAATAAATTGGGATCCAAGAGTCCCAAATCCTGGATCAACATGAAAAGTTGCATAGATCTTTTCAAAACAGCATAGCTATGAATTTTCTGCCTTGACTCAAGCACAGGGTCTTGTTGATCCTTTCCCACTTGTTTTCTGTATTTTTTACTTGTCTATCAGACCTGATCAGGTCTATTTTCATGACAAATTCTTATATTTTAACTTGGAGGTTTAATTTTTTTTCCTCAGAAAAATTTTGACAAATACCTTGCTAAAAACATTTCTTCAAAATCTACATTTAGACACTTTGGATAATATTAGAAAACAAGATTTGGAACCATTAAAAACAGTGTGACCCAAAACAATTAGAATGATTTAGTTAGATGACTGTTTGTCTGAGTGCGACCCCCGTCCCCTTTATAAATTAAAAAACACTTCTTTAATATATTTAATCCCATTATAAATGCTGGACGCAAAGCAGGGTTCTGGGTGAAGGCTGACAGCTCGCAACCCCCCCCATGTAATATCTCATGACCTCCTGTTTGAGAACCCCTGCCTTAGAGGAAGAATAGTATTGTTTTAAATATATTTTTATTAAAATTGCCTGTTCTTTACCCTTGGATAGTTGGACTAGGAGGAACTTACCTCACTGATAAATATTTACTCCTAGAATTGCCAAGGAGTAAAGGCTGTTGTCAGCAGGCAGTTCTGGCCTGCAGGAATTATTTTGTATGAGTGTTAGTCACCTGTTTTGAAGCACCTGCTCGAGGAAAAAATTGTGGCGTTCTAAATATCTAGGGTATGTTTACACCGCGATAAAAATCCCTTGGCACAGAGTCTCAGAGCATGGGTTAACGGATTTTGGCTTGGTTTGTGAGGCAAAAAATTGCAATGTACATGTTTGGGCTCAAGGCACTCCCAATTCACAGGGTCTCAGAGCCTCGGTTGCAGCCTGAACCCAAACTTCTACACTGCAGTTTTATAACCCTGCAGCCTGACCCCTGGGTACCAGCTTCGGCAGACCCAGGTCCAGCATGGCCATGCAGGTCTTCTTTTATTTCAGTGTAGACCAAAGGTAGGATGTGATGCACGCGTCTTACTGTGCAGTTGATCTGTTCTCTGGGCCTGCAGTGGCCATTTACATTTGGTAGACGTGTGCCTTGCTGAAATCTTCAGGTGAGCATAGAAGATCTCTCAAGAGGTCACATTTGTTCAATGACAATACAGATGCTACCTTTCCAAAAAAAAAAAAAAAAATCTGAGATGCAACTAGCTACATCTTTGGGTCTGCTGCTGCAGCACACTGATAGGAAGAAATCCTCTCATTTCTAGTTTGAGGAGTTTTTTGGGTGCTGGCAGCAGCTATGTTTGTCTTTAAAAAATCACAATACCAGCAGTAGTGTAGCAAATAAATATAGACAGAAAGCTTCTTCAGCTGCTCTACGGACAACACCTACACACTCCACCACAAGGCAACAAATTTGACAATCAGTCTGAGAAATCTTTTTCACACATCTCCCTACCCTTCTGAAGATGATTTGCAAAGCTGCAATTTGGAGCTCCATTTATATAATATGCTCTAAGCTGAATTTAGTACTAGTTCTAATCAATTTTGGGCATATGTTTCTACAGTTGCTGTTAATTACCACTGGTCATTTCACCCCTGGAGTTTATGCTGCAGATTACTTTCCCACAAGTGGAAAGAGAGGTTACCAGAAACTGTTAGGAAGTGTGCACATCTAGGCAACACACTTAACATCTTTCCCCACTCATTGAAGAATGGAGCATGGCTGAGGCTGTTGTCCCTTTTATAACTCTGAACAGTCAGATTTATGAGTGAGGTTCTTGAATAGACTGAATAGAATAGGAATTATTTATTTTCTGGATTCCCAGTATTGCCTGTGGTGGGTTGGTCACTGTTTTCTGAGGCTGGACATGTCATATTGCATAAGGAGTGTGATTTCAGGACTGAAAATGAAACATGTCCTGCACAATAACAGTGCAGGATACAACCTCTTGGCTATTAATGTAATAGTTTATATTCACGTAATTCCTCTTTTCATAGATTTGTAGATAAAGCCATAAGGGACCATTGTGATCATCTAGTCTGATCTCCTGAATAATACAGGCCATTGATTTCCCTGAATGAATTGGTTTGAACTCATTTTCTGCAAACTGTTGTATTCAATGTATGTGTGACTCAATACATTGAATATATATTTTCTTTTCTGTCCACAGAATTGAGTTATTTTCAAATGAAAAATTAACTTTAAAGGGACAATGTCAACTTAAAAATTACATTTCTGTGTGAAAATTTGAGGCCTGCTATTTCAAGTAACCCTGAAGGCTAATATAACTGAAAGAGTGCAGTATTTTTCTTTCTTCCTTTTTTTTGTTTGTTTTGTATATGGTCGATTTCACTGTTTTTGTTGGTCAGTTTCACTTCCTGTCTCCTTCATTAGCATAGCTCTCAGGTACTGCTTTGGAGTGAGTTCAGTGCAGGAACACCATTAGGCTTCTCCTCTCCTCCCCTTTCCTGGAGAGGCAGGGGGAGCTGCAAGGGGGCCCTCTAGTATTCACCCCTGCAGGTGCTTGTATCTGTTTGGGTGAATGAGGAGAGCCAACTCTAGTTTTTCCTGCCCCACACAGTCTTCTGCTGGGGTAGTATTGGTGAGACCTACCAGAGTGGTGGATCTTAGAATTAACACTGCTTTGAGATGTATGGGGAAGTCCACCTGTCTCGGAGCCGTTGTTTCAGGCTCTCTGCAGACCTGAGTAAACCTCTATGCATTTGTTACTCTGATATGTTTTCAAAATTTTTTCTTTATAACTGAGGTTAGGTACCTCTCTTCCCCCCCCCCCCCCCCAAATCCAAAGTTTTCATGCAGTTGCATGACTCAAGGATGTTGGGCCTAGAGATGGGTATTTAGTGTCTATATTGTAAAAATGACCCTGCTTATGTACCCTGCAAGCTGGCTTTTTACCACTACCAGCAAACTGAAGGGACAAAAGTCAAGTGTGTGCAAAATGAAAAAAGGAGTGGAAGGGTTGTGGTTTTGTATTCTGATTTGACATGCCCAAAAGACTATTTAAGTCTCAAGGGAGCAGAAAACATTTACAATTTTTAAAGCAATTTAAATATAGGAAATACTAATTTTAAAAGGATGTTCTATCAAAAATAATTTTTGGGAATTAATTAGTTTGTCATTTAAAGAAAACTTTGAAGCCAAAATGTTAAGTGAAATTTGATAGGAGAAGAGAAAATTAATTGGCAATTTTAATGTCTAGTACTGAATTTTGACACTTTCTGACATTAGAACACTATTCCTTTTTTAGTTTGCATGGCTATATTCCTTTCATTAGGAAGTATCTACAACTGAAACTCTTCAATGTATATTGAAGTTCTTCGAATATTAAGAGCTGAAATCTAAAAATAGGGAGGAAGAAGTCTAGTGGTTTGAGTAGGAGACTGGGAATTGGAGCTGCTGTTTCATTTTTAGTTCTGCTACTGATTCACTGTCTATCCAGTAGGAAAATCACTGAACCCCTTCCCCCTCCCCCCTGTTTATCAGTCTATAAAAGGAGCTTGATAATAGCTACCCTACTCAGTGTTTTAAGTCTTCATTTTTTGTAAAGCACTTTGAAATCCTTGGTTGTGAAAAGTGTAAAGTCCAAAATATGACTCTTTTTAATGTTAAGTGAGCATTGTAGACAACCAGAAAAATGGAGTATATTAACTGATCTTTCCCTTTTCTCTTTTAAACAGGCCTTGATGTTAAAAGTGAAGCATGTCAGCGATTTTTTCGAGATGGACTAACAATATCTTTCACAAAAATCCTTACAGATGAGGCGGTGAGCGGCTGGAAGTTTGAGATTCATGTAAGTTTGTGTTGCATTTTATGAAAAGCAAATAATTTTAAACAATGATGGAGCTGCAGAGGCCATCTGCTTATTTGCAGCCATGAACAATTTTTGAAAATCCTCTTCTTTCTGACAGTTCTGCACAACTCTATGACTTATGGGAAATAAATTTTCTCCTTCCTTCCCTTCACTCCTCACAGCTTCATGGTCTGATCTGTAAGGCGAGTGGTGAAGGGAGAGAGAGATTGGGTTACTAGGAGATTACATTTGAACTAGGAGGAAGTTTGGATTGAAAAAAAATCAAACTTAGGGCCTGGTATGATGGGGTATCAAGGTCCCCTTCCTGCATTTATCAGTGCAACCCCTTGTTGGGCTCCTGGTTAGGGTGGATACATGTCTAAAGTCCTTTCCACTCCCCAGAGTAATTATATAGTTCAGGGGCATGAAACTATGTCTTCAGATTTTGATAAACCCTTTAGAAACGTCGCTGATTTGTGCATGCTCATTAACGACTTCTTAAACACTAAAATTTTCCTTTCATTAAGGCCTAGCCACAGTTGAGGTTGTGGAGTTATTGGTGAGTAAATAAGTCTGGAAAAAAATTGAAGTAGAAAAGATATGTATTTCTTCTACCCACTGATAACTCTGACACTGAGAAGATTAGCTCAGATTTTAGTTTAACCCCCCCCACCCCCCCCAATTATGAAAATAGGCATGGAAGCTTCAGCTCAGACAGATTTTTCGAGAAAGCAAAGAACAAAGTTTTGTAGCTTTGCTTCTGTGAATGCAGTAATACAATTCATAATTTGTTACATTTCAATCTGCCAAAACTGTTAAATATCTTTTTCTTAATAGAGGTGTATTATTAACAACACTCACCGTCTAGTAGAGCTATGTGTGGCCAAGTTGTCCCAAGATTGGTTTCCTCTTCTTGAACTTCTTGCAATGGCCTTAAATCCGCATTGCAAATTTCATCTCTATAATGGTACACGTCCCTCTGAAACAGTTCCTGCGGGAGTTCAGCTGGCTGAAGATGAACTTTATGCCCGTCCTCCTGACCCACGATCACCAAAGGTAAATTGATATTTTTTCAAACTAAAATCCTAACACCTTAAAACTAAGGTCCATGTTAATATTTGTAATTAAACAAAATCACTCATTATCCAATTAGAAAAATCATTTAGGAGGAAAGAACCCACATAAGACTTGCTGCTTTTTGTTTTGATATTTGATTGCCTTGTGACTGTAAGAGCTTCTCCACTATTTTTCTCTTCTTCCTCATGTTTTTAATCTTTGCTCCACGATCAGAGTCCCCATGGTGATGTACCCACCAGTGATCAGTGCTGGCATAACTGTATTTGGAATGTCCGTTCCACTGCTTTAGTTGGCCAGAAGTCTTTGTTAGAGTGACTGGATTTCCCTTTTCATATCACTTTGATTTTGTAGGTGTAACATGGTTATAAAGATGCATCATCTGGTCAAAAATCGTATTGTCAAAAGCGGAGTTGGTCTTTGAGTGACATCTACACATTCACGCTCTTTGGATGTGGCAATGGTGCAGCTTGGACCAGGGGAACCATCTAGTAGTAGTGCCCATTGGAATCCTCTCATGCCTCTACCCAGTTCTTCCTGGCTTTGATTGTTCAGAGGGTGCAGCCCTACAAGGTGGGGCATGGAGCAGTGACTACCCCCGTTTGTTCTGACAATAGCAGATGGACCAGGAGCCTTGTTGAAACCTTGGACACAAATTAATTGGAATGGATCACTCCTAATGTGGTCCTTCTTAATTTTGTTAGTTTTGTGTTTTTTTTTTTTTTTTTTTTTTGCCTAAAGATCCTCCTGGCTTTAGTCCTGGGTACCATATGTTAGAACCAAAGACAAAGAAACCAGGATTCAAGAGATGTGCATCTTGCCCTGCTGTTTTTTCCTGTTTTGGATGTATGTATTGTTTTGGCCTGTTTGTGAGGGAGGTAGTTTTGCCTGAAAATAGCATCAGAATTAAGCATTTAGTAGCTAAACCTTCTGACTCCTAAGTGCAGACACCTGTAAGTGCTTGGAAACCAGCATCAGTTCCTATCTTCAAAGGGTTTAAAAAGCACTGCAGAGCCTGAGTGCAGGTATCTGCTTCCTTGGCTGGAGTGAAAACCAAAGGTGGTGGTCATGAAGATTCATAAAGATTGAATCTGACTGAGCATAAATATTTGGCTTCACAAGTGTCAGTCTCTACTTAAAGAGGCACTGGGGGGTATACTCGTAAGTGTTAAGTATTTTCAGTTCCATACAATGATGGTACAAAAGCATATCCATAAGGTCCCACCTCAGAAGTCACAGCATATAGAGGACCAAAGCCTTATTACATAGCTTCAAACTGCCTTGGATCTGAGGTTGAGTTCTGTGCTTGAAACTTCATTGTAAGCTTGATAAGGCACCTGATACTTTCATGTAACTATCTGTTTCTCTTGGATCTATTATTACCATGGTGGCTCAGTTCATTGTGTTGGACCCTTGGAACATCCTAATTTGTATCTTTGGATTTGTGGGCCTCTTATGCAGCACTGGATACATTTCTTTATCTTTAAATTTTAGATATAAAGAAAAAGTGAAAGGTGGTGAGGCTGGTTCCTTTTTTCTTTAGAAATAAAGAAAAATTCTTTCAAGGTGTGTTCAGTTTCCCTAGCTACGCAGATTTCCTGGGAGATGTATGAAGCTCCCCCAAGCTAATAAATGTAATCTCTTCTTTGGCTTTTTGCTTTTCCAGGCTGTTGTCGTCACGCTTGGAAACTTCCTCGGACTGGGCTTTGGAGCCACACCCAGACCCAGAATCAGGTCTCAACTACTGGCCTGATGCTTTTCTCTGCCCTTACTTCCCAGGGAACGGATCAGGGGACCTAGAAAGCATTATTGAAATTCTAGATTCCAATCTTTCTGACCAAGATCACCCTCCTTCACCCAGAAATTGAATTAGAATTTCCTACTAGAAATACTAGGTAGAACTGGGAGGTAGCACTATGGGCATTGTCACCATATTGGCTTTCCCTTATGTATCCCTTATCCTGATTTTAAAAGGACTGAAAAAAAGACAGCTGCTAAGGGAGTCTTCTTTCAAAAGAGTTGAAGAGAAATGTTCTGTACTGGAGTTACCCTGCCTAGATCTGTCACTCTGATATCAAGGGAGCAGTCTCCTTTACTTATCTCAGGTATGCTAGAGGCCAGATGAACCTCTCAATGTAGATATGGATGTGGATTTTCATACTTTGCTGGATGACATTGTGGATGCATCCATCTTCTTTTTCTCTCCAGAAGGTGCTCTAGTTTATCCCTTTGGTAATCTTAAAGGAATCTACAAACCTGTTTTCTGATGCTTTGGGTTCATCTCTATGAGTAAGATGAATTTATCAGTTCTTGATGGTTTATTATAGCAGGCAGAATTACCTGGTTAAATCCAGCATCTCTCCTGGTCTGTGAATAATAATAATGAAGGACTGGCAATTTCTGAAAATGTAGATACATTATATCAACTGTGTCCTAATGGTTTTTTGTTCTTTTAAACCCCTTCAGTTCCAAAATCATTGGTAGTGGTGATTCAGATTGCTGAAGGGGTGAAATCCACATTACTCCTTCAGACACAGAAGGTAAGAAACTGGACACCCTGGATTCTCCCATATTACTTATGGGACAAAACAGCAGTGGAAGACCAGAGAACTGGCCAATGCCCGATGCAGCTAAGATCAATTAGTTGCTAAGCACTCCTTGAGAGCATACTTCACTGCTTCTGATGTGGCCTTTGGAGCTGTAGCATCCACAATTATTTTGAAGTTCTACTCTTGGTTATGTTCATCTGGCCGCCTTCTGGAGCTAAGAACCAAGTAGAAAAATTCTTGTTTGATGGTGAAGGGGCTGTTGAGATGTAGAACAGACGAGGTTCTATTGAAAATGAAAGACACCAGGTGTGCTGCAAGGTCTCAAGATTTCGCAGTCTTCAATGAAAAAAGATTTGAGGTCCCAGTGTTCTTTTTTAACCAGGGACAACCATACCCAGCTCCTGCTTCTGTTCACTGCAGTGGAACCAATACCAACAAAAGCCTTCTGTTCAGCATCAGCAGAGAAGCAAATCCTAGAAACCAGAAGCGAAGGGGAGATCTTCAGCATCGTCAATCTCTGCACAAGCCTTTCAGCCTCAGGATTGAAGGGATGCATGGGAACTACAGCTGAGTTTTTAAAACATACTAGTTATCTGCCCTTCATTTAGAAACAAACTCTCCTCTTTCTAAAATACCTGGAGTACTGTCACCGACTGATGCATCTTCTCCAACAGTTATCCCATTTAAGTCAACGCTATCTCATCTCCCAATCCCCTTTACCAGTCCTCTTCAGAGATTCTTCTCACAAGAACTTGCTAACATGTAGCTCATTCATTAGTAGAATCAGGTGCCATAAAGGAAATTCCTAAAGAGTTTCATGGGAAGGGATTTTATTTCTTGTATTTTCTGATCTCAAAGAATTATAGATGTCTCCCAACCTCTTTCAGACCTTTGGAAGCTAACTCTTTCATTAAGTTCAAATTCCTCATCCTTATCCTAGCTGTGATCATCCTTTTCTTATCCACCTATGCTTGGTTTGGGACCTCTTGATTTAGAGGGTACCTATTCTCATATCTCAGAATATCTTTGTATTGGTGATGATGTTTTCCCATAACCAACCTTAGGTATTTTCAATGCAAAAGTCTATTTGGCATGTCTACGGCACCTTGCGTGTTCACAAAGTGCCTTTCAATGGAAGCAGCACATTTGCAGTGTAGGGGCATCCATGTCTACTTGTTTGGATGATTGGCTCATTAGGATATCCTCATAGAAGGATGTAGCAAAAGATATGACACAGTCATTACTCTATTCCAAACACTGGTGTTCAAGATAAAGTGGAAGACGCACACTTTCCAATCCAGATTATAGTTTTTATAGGGGCTGTTATGGACTCTCAAAAACAGTTTTTATTCCAGAAGAAAGATATTTAAAAATGCTTATAGCAATAGAAGTACTACAGGAAAATTAATTTCAAATAGTGTTCTTTCTTAGTTTGGTGGGCCTTATGACTTCAGTGACATACGGAACTCCATAAGCTTATTTAAAGATGAGGTTCTACAGCACTGGCTAGCAGGATGCTATATATGCCAAATATAGGCAACATATTTATGAATTTAACACTACCCAGGATGTGTCCCTAACCCTCATATGGTGGACTGCACATCACAATGTCCTCAGAGGAGTTGCATTCAACAACCCAGCTCTTTCTTCCGTAGCCACCTCTGACTCTCTGTCTGGAGTGTGGAACTGATTGCAAGAATTTAAGAATCAGTCACTGGAATTTATGGGAGAAAAAGCTCCATATCGGTGTTATATAATTAGGAATTCAGAGCCCAACATGTTGCTCTTTTCTCCCCCATCTGCTTCGCAGAAAAGTTCAAGTAGTTACTGACAAGACTACAGTGATACTTCACATGAAGAAGCAGGGGGAGCACATTCCAGTTAGCTGTGCAAAGAGGCTAAAATTCTCTGAGTGGTTCATAATACACCAGATTTATCCTGTAGCTGTCCACCTTACAGACAAGGACAATATACTGTCTGATCAGAGCATCAGAGATTTGCACAATTAGCATGAGTTGGTCACTCAAGAACATCATCTCCATGTGTGGAGCTATCCGGAGAGAGTCTTATTTGCAACAAAATATAGCTCCAAATATCTAAAGGTTTTGCTCCAGAGCAGGAGCAGACAACCAGCCTATCTCAAATGTTTCTTCTAGAGTAGAGAATGCATTGTAGTTCTCTCTCCCTTCACCTTTTTCCAAATTCATCTAATTCAGACAGTTCTCGGGGAAATTAAAACAAGGAAAGCCGAGATGATTTTGATTGTCCCATCCTGTTCGAGACAATAGTAGTTCTCGAATATACTTATTTATTTTAAAAGTCTGCAAAATTCTACATATTTTATTTGTCAAAATAACGCAATATAGTCACTCTGGTTTCAATTATTTCAGTAATTTATTTAAACTACAATATACTGGATAGAGAATGGGAGTGGAGAGCAAACCCCCTTGCCTAATAGTAATGTAGCTAGGTTTCAACCTTTATTTCGAGTTTAGTCAACAAATATATGCAATCATATGCTCAGTGTTACAATATAGGCAAATGATGAGGGCTGGGGAGTCTAACACACAATTTATATTGGCTATTGACCATCTCCAGAAATGTCAGCAGCAAACAATTCATTGAGTACATTTTGATCGGAAATTTTTTTTGTCCAAAAATTTAGACCAGTCCTAATCACTAAAGCACCAGAAGCATTTATAAGGCCACACTGTCTTTTATACCGCTCTGACAATGTAAAGGAACCTTAAAACTTTTACACCTGTTTTATACTCTTGGGGGACTTCACAAAGACAGTGGAAATAATTCACTATGCAGTCAGGCTACTACAATATGCTCTATCTGAGGGGACAGAGCCTGCCCAACACCTACCTCCTCAGAAACACCCCGAAGCCCTACCCCTCCATGCCAAGTATGCAATAGCGAGTGAGAGGGACAGTCTCTCTCACTCACCCTTCCCGTTGGTGATTTACGTCTCTACTGGTGCCAAAACCAACCTGCCTGCGCTGCTGGGGAGGGGTGCCTGACTGCTCTTGTAGCTTCCCCACCACAAGTAATTTTTCTACAGAGAAGCAAAGAAATCTGCAGGGGACATGAATTCTGCCCACGCGTACTGACACAGAAACCCCCCCAGAAGTATATACTGCAACTGTCACAGGACAATTTACTGTTTCTTCCTGCAATTACAAAATTATTGACCCAGCAGAGTTCAGATTTGTTATCTGGATCAATGCTGTTTCCGCTTGACAGCATGGGCCATATGACTTTGACAGTTAGAACTGTCCTGTTAAGTAAAAGTACGAGTCTGTTAAACTTTAGGAACATCTCATCTGTTTTGATAACAAGTAGAAAAGATTATTTTTGTGGGCAACCAGTAATACCATAAACCCAGCTTCAGTTAGTATTTAGTTTATACGTACTTGATTTGAAATCTTTGAGAATCAAGAAGAAAGATGGTCCATTGATTAGGGCATTAGCTTGGGACCTGAGAGAGATGGGTTCAATTCCCTGCTCTTTTTGCAAATGTTCTATGTGACCTTGGGTGGGTTATTTAATCTCTGTTACCAATCTGTAAAATGCGTCCAGTAGTACTTCCTTACTTGACGGTGGTTTAAGAATGAATACAGTGAAAGATTGTGAGACTGTAAGGGTGTGTCTACACTATGGAGTCTATACTGGTATAGCTATGGCACTGTAATTATGCCATTATAACCCCACAATATAGATGCAGCCTACACTGATGGAAGGGGTTTTTCTATTGGTATAGGAATGTCACCTCCCCGAGGGACAGTCGCTAGGTTCTTTATTGACCTATCTCCATCTACACCGGAGGCTAGGGATGGCATAGCGATGGTGTGTATTCTTTAGACTCCTGATGGAGATAGCTATATTGGCCTAAATTTAAGTGTAGACTAGGCCTTAGATACTATGGTAATGGGGTCCATATAAATATGTAAACGAGAATGGACTCTTCATGTTGTTGGTAAAAGTACATTTTGCAGCCATCTTGGCTCATCACTGCTCCCTTAAGTAAAAGACTATATTCACCTATGCTACAGTAAAGTTTCTTGAAGGGGTTAATAAAGTTTAGAGAATTTCAACCTACATGGGACCTCAATTTAGTACTACTTCAGCTCACAAAACCTCCTTTGAACCCATGAGAGAATGTTCATTGTTTCATTATTCAGTTAAGACCGCTTTTAGTATATCACATCTCCTGAGAGTGAGCTCTCATGATTTCCCCCCCATTTTTGTACAGCCTTTCACAAAGATAGTGGTTTTTCATCCGCATCTGAAATTTGTCCCTACTATAGTAACCATTCCATTTCAACCAGTCCCTAAATAAAAAATACTTACGCTTACATAGTACTATTCATCTGTAGATGGGTGTATTTTACAGATCGGGAAACTGAGGCAAAAAGGCCAGTGGCAGAGCTGGGGCTAAAATCCTGGTCCTAAGAATCCTAATTTAGTTTTTTAGCCAATAGGCCACATTGTCTTCCCATTAACTTGCCAGTATTTTTCCTTGGGCCTAACTCAGGGGAAGCACCTTCGATGCTAAGAGAACATTATTAGCTTTCCATTTACTAGATCTAAGGAAAACAGGAAATCACCTAGACTATTTCTCTCTTATGGGGAGAGAATAAACGCAATCGCATCCTAATGCCTTTCTAAGTAGGTTAGACTCTATATTGAAGAATGTTGTAAGTACACTGTTTTCATTTTCCAGAAGGGCTGAGGGAACACTCAGCTAGAGCAAATGTCTTCTCCAGAGCCTGCCTTAGACATAATCCCATATTTGAAATCGGTAGAGCTGCTCTTGGATCTTGAGTTATACTTTCACAAAACATTATTCCTTTGTTTCAGATGCACAGTTTAGTAAATCAATATTACAATTTTTATTTAACTGGGCCTCCTCATTCCATCAATCAAAGTACTGTCTGCCTAACGCCCAAGAGTTGGGAATGTGCAGAGACCATTCAGAGAAGTGAAGATTACTAATCTGTAACCATTGTTCTTTGAGATGAGCCTCTGCCCATTCACACTCCTCACTCACCTTCCCCTCTTTCTCAGAGTCCCAATTACAATTTTGGACCTGAGAAGGCACTGGAAGGAACTGGGGTAGTTGGCCTGCTGCCTTTATGGCCCCTTTTTCTGAACATTGGGTGGTACAAGAGTGCTCCAAAGGGTACTGCTAATAGAAGTTTCCACTGGTCCAAGCTACATTATTGGCGTATCCCAAGAATGTGAATGTGAAGAAGTATCTCAAATAATTCTGGTTGCAAGTGTATAACCTTCATTTTTCCTTATTTGTTGTTAATAACACCATGGATGATAAAACTTTTTTAAAGCTTTGACAAGGGAAATTGACTTAGACTAACTGGCTTCACATATGACTTATCTCTAGTTGCTTTGCCTTTCTTATCCTCAAGTACAAGATTGTAAAGTTTGGGTTGTTAGTAATGTAGACAGTTTTAAAAAACAAAACAAAACTGAATCCACTTGAATTTTTCAAAGTGAATAGTAATGTTTCTTTTAGTCATGAGTTTTGAAAAGGAGATTTTCATAAAACTTAAATTTTATATGAAACTTGACTCGACAGTTTCTTAGATTAGCATTTGACTGAAGTATTTAGTAAAATCCTATAACTATTACAATGTTGTTGAAGCTTTAATTTGGTCCAAATTTGATCCAGTATAATTTGAGAGAATTAACATGACTGTCGTACAGTAGTAAAGTTTATTGGAAGTTAGTCAAAAAACAAAATGCACATTGCACATTTCACTGAGTGAAACTAACAAAAGAATATGGACAAAATATGTATCAGTTAAAAATAAAATTATTGTAGTGGTCGTTTTCAAGTACAATAATATTTTTAATCTGCTCTGAAAAGTGACTTCAAAAGTGGTTCTTCGAGTACTTGCTCATGTTGATTCCATGTTAGGTGTGTGCATGGGAAGTGCACAGTTGCCGAAGATTTTTTTCCTCCTTTCATGGTATCCATAGAGCTTATGCACCGGTATAAGGGATGCAACTGTCCCCCCACCCTCTGTTCCTTCTTACCGCTTGTGATGGTTGCTGTAACGGCTTCTTGCTCTTTCAAGGCTTTCATACTCCAGTGGTTTGGACTTGTTTGTGTTGTATATAGTTCTCTCTAGTTAGCCTAGTTAAGATAGTAAATGTTAAAATGTAGATAGTTGTTCTAGGCTTTGAGGGACTTCGTCCTGGGGATTGGGCTTGCCCAGGTCTCCGGGTTTCAAGCTGTGCTCCACCTGTGACAACCCTGTGCCCGTGAGCGACCTGCATTCAGCTTGTCTGAAGTGCCTCAGGGAAGCTCACATCAAAGACAAGTATATGATCTGCAGAGGTTTTAGGCCAAGGATTCAAAAGGATAGACTCATTCATTTGAAGGCTCTACTAATGGAGGCAGCCCTCGGACCATCTTCGGAGCCGTCCTACTCTGATCAGTGCGAAGTGCACTGCCAGCACCATTCTCTTCCCAGCATCGCTTACCATCTCTGGTGCCAAGGAAGAGGCACAAGAAACAGTGTGCGGGGAGAGGGTGCTTGCTGGCGCTGAAAAGGGATATGAGGGGAGCAGGTGCCATGCTGAGATCAGTGCGGGGGCCACTTGTGCTCCCCAGAGCTGTAGTCAACTTCAGTGAGCCTGCCAACGGTGCTGAGCCCTATTCAGGACTTGTGTTCAAGTCCCGGGAGCGCTTGTGGTCCCTCGCACCTGCAAGCCCCTTTGACGCTGGAGGCGTTCCAGGATGCAAAAGACTTATTGTCGCTCCCAGTACAGCCCACTCCCCAAGGTCCTGACCTGGCCAAGGCTACTGAGGATAGAGGGACACGCAGACTGGACAGCTCCACAGTGGTAGCAGCACCTTCCAGAGGGAAGCCCTGTATGGCCCCACCTCAGTGATCCCTGGCCTGGCATCTATCATCAGTGCCCCAGCACCACATGGAAGTGGAACTGGGTGCAGCTCCGACATGGTCTCAAGGAGAAGAGACCTCCTCAGAATTTGAGGTGAGATCTGTAGTGCCTCTAGTAGTAGTACTGGTTACCAGCATATGCACTGGACAGTGGCACTGGTGCTGCAGCTTGGCCATCAGGCTGGCCCATGCAGTGCCAGTGCTGGAGCCCGTGGGAGTTCCCCCTGGTACCAGATCCCCCTTTTCAGCAGTCGTACTTACGGTATCTGAGGGGCAGACAGCGACACTATCCCACCTGGCACCGTAACCCAATTATGGGACTGACCATGGTACCGAGGTTGCCAAGTTGGCCCAAATGGACGTGAGACAGGCTGAGGGTGGGTGGGATAGCTCAGTGGTTTAAGAATTAGCCTGCTAAACCCAGGGTTGTGAGTTCAATCCTTGAGAGGGCCATTTAGGGATTTGGGGCAAAAATTAGAGATTGGCCCTGCTTTAAGCAGGGGGTTGGACTAGATGACCTCCTGAGGTCCTTCCAACCATGATATTCTATGAGGGGGATGCTACAGCTCTTTCTGTTCCACTAGCCTCCTCGTTCTCCTCTCCAGACGAGGTGGTGGCAGGTCCTTCCAACCTGACTTGATCTAGAGGAATCAAGACTGGCTGCGCCATCTGAACTTCTCCTCCCTATACCTGATGCCACGGCTGCTGTATAGCTGAATCCAGAGGAGTGAGCCTGCTTGGAGCATGTCCAGCAGGTCTTGGTAGGCAGCAGGAAACCCTCCACCAGAGTGACCTACTTGGCAAAGTGGAATTGTTTCACTTGTTTGGCCTCAGAATGGAATCTCTCTCTATATCTGTCATCCTTGCAGTTCATCTTGGACAATCTGCTTTATTTGAAGCACCAATGCCTGGCTGTATTGTCAGTCAAGGTTCACTTGGCAGCCATCTTGGCCTTCCATTCTCCAGTCCCAAGTAGATCGGTCTTCTCCCACAAAATGACGGCTCGGCTCTTGAAAGGTTTAGAGAGGCTCTACCCGGAGGTTTGCAACCCGATTCCTCCATGGGACTTAAAATCTGGTACTGTCAAGGCCCACAGGGCCCCCCTTTGAGCTGTTGGCATCTTGTTCTCTACTGGTCCTCTCGTGGAAGGTTGCCTTCCTTGTGTCAATTACCTTGGCCGGGGGGAGGTCTCTGAGATCAGAACCTTGACTTCAGAACCCCCTTACATGGTGTCATCTTCAGCAACAAAGTTTAGCTGCGCCCAGCCTTCCTACCAAAGGTAGTGTTATAGTACCATAACAATCAGGACATTTTTCTGCCTATCTTCTTCCCGAAGCCTCACAGAACTGATGAGGAATGTTGACTGCATATCTTAGATGCTAGACTGGTTCTGGCCTCCTACGTTGAAAGAACTAAACCTTTCTGCAAGTCAACACAGCTCTTTGCAGCAGTTTATTTAGTGTGTGCATAGTCGTCTAGCCAAGTGATGACATCTTTAGTGGCGTGATGCAGTTCTTCTAGGCCATCACTGAACCTAGTCAGCAGGCATTCATCAACAATGTGCATCATCGTCTGTGTTGCGCTGCAGCTGCACAAAGGGCTGTCATAAAGGCCCCAGTGATACTAGTTGTCTGCACAGAGACTTTGCCCGGTCCCGAACCTGTTCAACAGGGACCACTGGCAACAGGGCAGGTCAAAACCGGGTGGGCAAATTGTGGTGTCAACGACAAGGGACTGGTTGGGGATTATAACAGATATCCATTCCTCTTGCCAGTGTGTTTCCTCCCTAACATTCTGGCGTGGCAGATGAGACCATAATGGCTGACGTGACAGCAAACATGCTGCTGGTGGTTTAAAAAGGTCATGCAGTGGCAGGCTTGAGTTGGCGTGTACTTTCTTCAGTAACTTGAAAGGTGATAACCCCTCGACTGATATAAGGAAGGGCAATATTGCTCAGAACTGGAAGTCATGGGAATGAAGCCCAACGTAGGGCACCAGAGATGATGCACATGGCGGGCATGTAACTGTGTATCCATCAGTTTAGCGTGTGGTGATAGACTCCAAACTTTGTGCTCGGTACTCCACCACTGAATACGGGGTGGCAAGAGCTGACATCCACAAAAGTGGAGCACAAGCACTCCATGACAAAACTGCCAGTTTGCTGATAAGATTGTTGCATATCTTAACTTTAGCTGCTGTCTTTTTCAGGTGGGCATAGTAACCCGGTGTGCAGTCTAAGGTCACACCTAGATTGACCGGTTCTACTTCATGCTTCACCTTCTGACCGTTCAGATAAGCATTCAGTTCTCTGTTTCCACTGGTATGATGAAGATGGAACAAACTGGAGACTATTTTTATGATGGTTGGCTAGAGGCGCCAAGTCTTACTGTAGTCAGTTAACTTTATCATGTCCCAGTTTAAGGAGGCATCAAGCTCGTGAAACATCCGGGCCTGGGTACTGCAACAGATGTCGTCTGTGTAAATTAACTTTTTGTGAACCTTTTGTAACAGTGGCAGACAGGATGAAAAGTCTCCTGGTGTCATCCCAGAGAATCTCGTCCTGGATAACCACCTGTATCCGGGCTTGCTATGAGCAGGCAAAGGTTCTGCCTCTGGCCATGGTGACCGCTCATTCCCCAACGGCTCAAGCTTTGTCAGTGGAGTTCTTCAGTACCAATTCAGGACATTTGCAAAGCTGCGACATGGTCGTCAGTTCATACCTTCGCAACCCACTATGCCATCACCCAGCAGGCCAGTTTTGGAAGGGCAGTGTTGCAATCAGCACATTTGTGAACTCTGAGCCCACCTCCAGGGATACTATTTGAGTCACCTATCATGGAATCAACATAAGCAAGCACTTGAGGAAGAAAAAACAGTTACTAACCTTTCATAACTGTTCTTGGAAATGTGTTGCTCATGTCTGTTCCATGACCTGCCCACCTACCCCTTTGTCGGAGTTACCTTTATAAGAAGGAACTGAGAGCGTGTGGGGTCGGTGACGCCCCTTATACTGGTCCATAAGCATGGGGCTCTAGGTCCATAAGCATGGGGCTCTAGGGCCAGCCCTATGGATACCATTAAGGGAAAAAATCTGTGGCAATTGTGCATGTGGCACATGCACACTAGCATTGAGTGGGCATGAGCAACATATCTTGAACAGTTACGAAAGGTTATTAACCATTTTTTTCTGTGATTCTGTGCTTTATCTTATTGACTTTGTCAAACTTGCTTAGTTCACAAGTAAAACTTCTAGAAGTCTGGCTTATGAACCTGGAATATTAAGGTCAAACTGTTTTTCTTACGTTTTACTACAAAAATGTAGTTAAGATGCAATTGAGATCTGAATATCTGTGTGATTTAAATTGAGATATATATACCTCAATTGCAACTTAATTAAATATCTTACACTGTGGTTGGGTGAGTGTTACCAGTAGTCATGCGTCAGAAGTAAATACAGCCTGATTTTCAGATCTCAAGTTGAGGGTAGGACTTTAAAAACACACGTTTTTACTTTTTAATACAGAATTATGAGGCACAGTAAACACACAACTCCACAATGGCATGGCATTTTTAAAGTCACTGCTCAGGAGAAACTATTGTTTTTAACCTGAGTTGTAAGTAGTTCACAGGTTTCTTATTTAGCTAGAACTGGGCAGGGGTGCAGGGAGGTGAGAGAACAGATTCTGAATAACTTTTGTCCTAAAGACGTCTTGTTGGAGAGACTTTTATTTAGGAAACAGGACTGTATATGGTATTCCCACACCTATCATTTTCTATACTAAAATAGATTTTTTTTAGATTACTGAAATTGTCAAGATTTGTAGAAATTCTGTTACATAGTCACTTCAGGTAATATTTGATAGCTGGTATAGGATACAAAGATCATCTGCTTGGAAAATTGTTCGCTGCTTGAGGACAACTATTAGGCTGCAGTAATTCAAGATGACATTGTTCAGTACTTTTAAAATGTGTGATAAAAGCCAGTTTAAAGAAGGAGCTTCTATGGGAGGCAGGTAAAGCAATGTTTAGGTTAGTTGATGAGCAGAATCTTTTTTGTGGGGGACCTCGAAAAATGGAACACAAGATGGAGATAGTAGCACATTCATATAGGCTTAAAATGATAAACAATTAGCTATTGTTGGGGGAAAACTGAATATCATGACCATAGACATCACTGAAAAAGCCCTCAAGTATACAAAGAGAAATTAAATGAAAAAGGAAATACGTGTGGTAAGTTGTTGGCTGAAAAACCTGAGGATTAGAAATCTGGAGGCTTTTCCCCCACCATTTAAAAATGACCAGCAAAAGCTAGTTACTCTCATGAAATATGTCCATCTTTTGATACTTAGTAGAATAACCCCTATATCTGAGACACTCCACAGTCTGAAGTTATTTGAAAATATCTGGAAGTAACAGGTTTGCCACAGATCATGAGATTCATAAACAAACGTTGGATGCAGAAATTATTTAGGTGATAGTCATAGAGGCAATAGCAAGCAAGAAAAATGATAAACTTCATGGTCTTATGGCTATCCATCTTAATTTTACAAAGATATACAAAGATATTAGGAGGCCCTTCAAGGGGGTACATTTAATACTGTTTTGTTAGGGAAAGATCTTAGGGCTTATCTACATGGTGTTGCAATGCATATTGTGGGGGTGTGATTTTTAAAGCACACCAAGTCGCACAGTAGCTGGCCCGTGCAATCCTTGCTGCTGTGCACACAGTCTACACAAGCTAGTTAGTGCTCAACTTTGGTGCACTTCAGAATTCGCACCCCATAGTGTGCATTGCTGCACTGTGTGTATGAGCCCGCCATCTATAAAGGGCGCCACCGTTGTGGGTTCTTCCTAAGGTTGGACCACATATAATTATCAAATCATGGTATAAAAATCTTAACAAAAATACTAGCTCCATATATCCTGTCTAAACTGTTAGTTTACATACATCTGGATCAGAGGGTATGTAAACAAGGGTCGGGTTATTAAGAGTAGGCAAGTGTTGGATAATGCTTATGCGATACTTGAGGTCAGACTAGATGATCAAAAAGGCCCCTTCTTGCCTTGGAATCTATTGAATCTATAAATCATTCATAGTGCCAGATCAAATAAAATTATTTTTTTAAGATCACTTGACTCAGAAGGTGTTTGATAGGGTGGAGTGGAATCTTTTATTTAAAGTTTTGTTCCCCATTGGCCCTTATTTCCTTAAGTGGATTACTGGTCTTATTTCCATGCCAAAAGCAACTATGGGAGTTAGTAGGATTAAGTCTTCTCTGATAATTGTATAGTGGAACTCATCAGGAGTGTCTGTGATATCCTTCACTTTTTGCACTGGCCATGCAGCATTTTGCACAGAAGACAGTAGATAACTGATTTGTTACAGGAATAAAACTGGAAGATGCCACAGAGTAGCTCACGGGACAATATTATTTTTAATTAAACCAAACACTTCCTTAACATTATATGAAATTCATCTTTTGGGAAAATGTCTGGCTTAAACTAGCTGTATATTTGTCAGATTCAAAGAAGTCATTCCCTCAGAAAAGTATTGAGTGTAAATGAACACCACATTGTATAAGGTACTTGGGAATTCAAATTTCAACCTAGAACATCTGTATGATTTAAGTATCAAACTGTTACTTCGTCAAACTAAAAATGATATGAAATGCTGGGAGAACTGTCAGATTCTTGGCCAGGGAAAATAACCATGGTCTAATGAACATTTTGCCTAATTTATTAATGTCCTCTCCCCCTCCACTCCCCCTCCCCTCCCACACACACTTTCCTATAGTCATCCCAGATAGAAATAACAGGTATAGAGAGAATGATGGTATAATGTATACCACTGATTAACCAGGGTGGGATAGCTGTTCCAAGCAATGTGTGATTTTTCTCAAGCCAGCCAACTCAGATTGATTGATTTTTTTTATTTTATTTTATTTTATTTTTTTTTTTTGGCTTGGTGGAACTCATCTAGCCAAATGCTGGATCACCATTGAAGCAGGAAATAGCGGTAATGTGAACATTTATAGCTTACTGGGATTATTAATAATTACGTCCTCCATAAATGTGTGCCTATCTGTTAGAGAAATACCCTTTAGGTTTGGGATAGAATTAGAGACAGGATAAGGTGTTTTTGTTTTTGTTGTGGTTTTTTTTTTGTTTTTTTCTATTGCCAGTGACACACATTGCAAAGAATACAGGCTTTAACTCAAATAACGAACTTGAGAGTTTCAAAGACTGAAACAGTCTTGAAATATATTTGTTTGGCCAGTTTACTAATAAGACATTTGTCATTTTTAGAAATCAAAAACAACTTTAATTGATCTGCTCTTCCAGTAACTTCCAAGTTAAGCATAATGTTTCTCCTATTTTCAGAGAGACTGTTTATTTTATAGGAAGCTAATTTGAGTAGAACCAATGGCTTCAGGGTGAACAGGAAAAAACATTCCTCTTCCCCTGCAATTTGTCAGTTTTTGGTGATCACATAAGATAATCAGAAAAAGACTTGGAATATGGTACATTTGAACTTTCATATGATCTAATGAGGGGAAAAAAAGGATTTGGTAGCAAATGACCCTGGAAGAAAATAGGCTTTCATGTGGAAAAGAGGCAATTCTGATTTGCAGTGCACAATAAGAGAGAATGTATTTGATACTGTTTTAATGGTACCTTATACCAACTATGTAAAAATAGATTGGTAGGAATAGATGTTGGGGGTGGGGGGGGAGTGATTTTATGCATGTACATGTCCAAGTTTTAAATAATACTGGGAATGTATGTTATCATATATTACAATTTTTGGACATTTATGATCAAACGATTAATTGATTATCCTTCTGGGGCTTCCTAGTGCAAATAGTCTCACTCATGGAAATAAGTAATGGCAAAATTCTTGCCATACTGAAGTCAGTGGGAGTTTTTTTATTGGGGCAGATTTCACCTAATGAATCTTTCATCTTGCTTTTTCACTTTAGTCAGTATCTGTTAAATTAATTTGACCAAAATTAGAAGAACAGAAATGCATTTCTTACTATTAATTTACTACTCAGAGTACATGTATACAGAAACAAATTATATTTGACAAAGTTCTTTGAATAATTAATAGGTACAATACCTGTGCTTCAGTTTGTTAATGAATAAAGATGGAATTGTCTTTCTGCTGCAAAAACAAACGCAACAACCCAGAAACAGCATGTCCTGGATTGTATAGGATCATATGCAACTTGTTACCCTTACAAATAGAAAAACATGACTATATTGGTTGCATAATGAGTCTCTAAATAAAAGTGATGTTTATGTTGTAGTGGCTAATATTGTATTTTTGGCAGTTTATAATGGTAACAGTTTTTAAAAATGAGGAAGTAACTAATTTATTGTGTTGCAGGGTTGGTTAGTAGATCTCATCAACAAGTTTGGCACATTAAATGGATTTCAGATCCTGCATGATCGTTTTATGAGTGGCTCAGCATTGAATGTTCAGATAATTGCAGCTCTCATCAAGTAAGTTCCTTAGAAAGCAGAGTAATTTTGGGATATGTTCATTGAAAATAAATGCAAGGATTTCAAGTATCCATTTATTTTTTTCTTCTGAAAATGGGTACTATGATCTGCTACACTGCATTGTTTACTTGAATGTCCAGAATCTGAATTACCTTTCGTTATTTTGTTCACTTGTAAATAAACCAGTTTCCTGAACAAAATACTGTAATATCTTAATAAAAGTAGCCAAGTATTCACATTACATCTGATGTTTTTTATTGTTTTTTAGACCATTTGGACAATGCTATGAGTTTCTAACGCTACACACAGTCAAGAAATACTTCCTTCCAATTATAGAAATGGTTCCACAGTTTTTAGAAAACTTAACTGATGATGAACTGAAAAAAGAAGCAAAGAATGAGGCTAAAAATGATGCTCTGTCAATGATAATCAAATCTCTAAAGAACTTAGCTTCAAGAGTCCCAGGACAAGAAGAAACTGTAAAAAACTTAGAAATATTTAGGTTAAAAATGATACTTAGGTAAGGCACTCTTTCTGTTGGAATGGTTATTTTTTTGTCTGTCTTCTTGCATTTCTTACACTTAATATCTCTTACAGATTATTGCAAATTTCCTCTTTCAATGGTAAAATGAATGCACTAAACGAAGTTAACAAGGTGATATCTAGTGTGTCATATTATACGCATCGGCATGGTAATCCTGAAGAGGAAGAGTGGCTTACAGCAGAGAGAATGGCAGTAAGTTTTTTGTTCTTATTATCTGAATTAGTTTAAGACTTTTTTTCTTTAAATGCAGTAGTAATTCTTCAGAGAGAGTAATATGTACATTATATTATGTGAATCCTCATTATCTGGTTTTATCCAAAGTCATGAAAATTAACTATCTTTATAATTAGTCATTAATTACTAGTGTGTCATAAGGGTTTTTATGCTTTGCTGTTGACATCACTATATTTCCATCAGAATTGCTATTAAAATGTATTCAGAGATTTCTAAGATCTGCAAAAAATTATTTTCAAAATGGATCTTGTGTATCAAGGTGTAGCACAATTTAAAAGAGAATTCTTTTTTAAATTGAATGTAAAAATAGATATGTACTGAAGTTGACACTTTTTTTGTATCATAATTAATATAACATTAATTTAAACAAAACTTCATGAGTAATTTCTCGGAGAGCAATGTTGATAATTTCAAAAGAATTATTTAAACAGTTCAAATTAAATTTTGAAAGTGATTGCCCTACATGTGGGTCTTCAGTATGTGTCCTAATTGTTTGACGGAAAAAAATTTTGTAGAATAATTTTGTGATAACAGACTTCTATAAATTTATCTAAAGATATATATTTTACAGCTACAAAGGCTCATTCTGATTTTGTTATACATTCATAATCATTTTTTAAATTTAATATACTATCCATACATTCACTTACTTTGAGTGCTGGTTTGTCCCTGAGTACAGATTTGAGGAATCCTTGAAATAGAACCTTTATCAAGTTCCAGCATGCTGCATTTTAAGATGTAATAGCTACAGATGTTTGCTTGAGAGAGAGAGAGAAAAGTTCACATGCTCTCTGGCTTTAGTGGCTTTTTTTCCCTGCTGTGAAATTCATAATCTGTAGGAGGAATGCTATGGGGCAGGATTATGCAGCATTTGAGCTATATGTACTATACAAGTGAATAAGGGCTCTTGACACAACTGTGGCATTAGGCATCTCAAGCGGGGATTAACTCTTATCAGAAATACTCATTTAAAAATTTTTTTTTTTCCAAAAATAATTTGTTTATACTGGAAAATATAAAGTACAGGTGATAATGAGCAACTCTGAAGGAATGGTCACCTTCTCTCGTTCCTTTTTGGTTCTGGCACTCCGCAGACATTCTGCTGATGCCTCAGTCTGAACTAAAGAGCTGGACTATGTTGTGTTCCTTGCATTATATCAGTGCTACCTTTGAAATCATCTTAATTTTTATCTCCACTTCTTAAATCGTGCTTGAACTCTTTCCTCTAATTCAAGTAGAAGTTGAGGCATTTAAAGAGGTGAAGCTGATTAAGGAGTACCTTTTTCAGAATATAGTTCATTCCCTGATGTTTTCCAGTGTTTAACCATCCTCTTGTTATGTAACATGCTATGCTATAAGTGTATCAATTGAGTTACAGAAAGCTTAGACCTGAGTCACTGAAATGTCTTCAGTGGCTCCAAGCTACTGAAAAAATGTATCCCTGGAAAAAGTAGATGCTCAATCTTCCCCTGTCCCCTTAGACTGGAAGCTGTATGAGAATTTTTATGTTCAGAGTTCAGTTTCACTTTACTTGAAATATATTTGTAGTGAAGTCTCCTTGTCCACTGAAGCTACAAAGCATGGGAATTATTGCTGACATTGCCTTCAGAAGACAGCTGCAGGAAAAAAAAACTTATTTATTACAATGGGTAGGGAATCGGAATTGTATAAAGTACTGACTTGCTTTGATTTGGGGGGAGTGATGGTATTGCATTCTAGAAATTGAAAGTGAAGTATAAACATCCTTCCCTTTCCGTGTGTGTTACCTTTATAAGAGACAGAATGATTTCTGGCTTACGTTTTCCATTTAACTTTTTAACTGTCTACTTTTCAAAAACTGCAATATTTTGAAATTGTATGTATTTTAATTTAAAATTAGGAATGGATCCAGCAAAATAATATTTTATCAATCGTATTACGAGATAGTCTTCATCAGCCTCAATATGTAGAAAAGTTGGAGAAGATTCTTCGTTTTGTCATCAAAGAAAAAGCCCTCACTTTGGAAGATCTTGACAACATTTGGGCAGCTCAGGTAAGGAATTAAATTATTGCCCTGTCCTTAAGCAGGATTGATCTTACTTTATAGCACCTCTTGACAATTTTAAGTCAAATCATGACTTTTATTCAACATAGCAAATGGCATGCATGTTATCAAATAAGGAAGGAGGGTATTGGATTTCATGTAGAAGGGAGGGTGCTTTGAGATTGTGTTGCTGGTGGTGTGCATTGGTATATACAAAAAGAAATGGGGGAGGAGATCTTGAAAGCTAAATTTAGACTGCTAGGTGGATCAAGTCCAGGATCTCAGACTGCCTTCTCAAATGTGCTACAAATTCAATGGACAGGACTAACTAGGCAGGAGGTAATAAATTCTAAAGGCATATATGATAAAATGGTACAGAGGAGTGCTTAATATTTATTAAGCAGCGTGTGATTCTAGATTCTCTAGCCTACCAGTGGACAAGATGAGGCAATTAAAGATAATGGTGAAGTAATGTAAAGCATTTAAAATGAATATTTTGGCTTAGTTTTACTGTAGAGGACAAGGGAAATTTCTTTTTTTGAGAGTGCTTTAATTTCCATTGAGAGAACAGTACCATTTCCAATGAAATCTCGAAGGCCTGGTCTACACTGAAAAGTTAAGTTGACCCAGCTATGTTGCTCAGGCGTCTGAAAAATTCTAACTAGGCTGTCATAGCCCCCTATGTAGACAGCACTAGGTCAGAGGAAGAATTCTTCCATTGAGCTAGCTACTGCTTTTTGGGGAGGTGGATTACCTATGCCGATGGGAAAACCTTGTTCGTTGGCGTCAGTAGGGTCTACAATGAAGTGCTATGATATTGCAGTAGCAGCAGTGCATTTGTGCTGCTGTAGCATTTAAAGTCTAGACAAGCCCTAAGAAGAAATTACTGGAGCAAATGAAGTGCAATAAATCTGAGAGCCAAATGAGTATTTTGAAGCTTCTGAAGGAAATAGTGTGAAACAGTGAATTCCAAACACCCGGTATATCCATAAAACTAGTGACTGCTCGTGAAAGCTTGTAGTGTCACTAGTATTCTCATCTTTATTTCTTTATATAAAAAAAAAAAAAGACAATTACACTGAATGCTCACCTCGGTTCCAAGGAAACTGATTGAGCCTCTCGTTACAGCACTCGAATAAAAATACAGCGATAAGATCAAACCAGCACGTGTTGTGGGGTACAAGGGAAATCATGCTGCTTTAACCTGTTAGATCTAAAATATTTAGCTTTCAGTATAACATTTTCAAGGGTCTCATGAATTCCTGCAGACAAAATTAGTTCATGTAGGTTTGGGGAGTAATACTGAAGTCTGCAAGCAAATACTAGTGCTCAACGGCAACAGATTAAGTTTAAGGGAAGTGTCATGAGGGGAGAGAATTGGTGTTGGGACCCCATCTTATTTTCCTTCATTAATGATCTAGAAGTGGGAATAAACAGCATGTTACCTAAAGGGTCACAGGGTTCATTGCTTCTGCAGGCTGAGCACATTGCACACACCGGTGTCTTCTTCCATTCCTTGATTCCCTCTCACCCCCCTCTATTTCAGGGACTCCCTGCACCCCTTTCCCGACCCTCTCCCTCATGCAAAGGGCTCTGTTGCCCTTTCTTCCCCTCCTTCTGCTATGAGCTCGCTGATATCTTTTCTGCCACATGCCATGGGCTGTGTGCCCACATTCTTCTTCCCCGTGCTAGTGGCACTGTGTGGGCCCCCATGCTCCCCCCCGTTCGTTCTTCATTTTATTGTCTGGAGATAAGTCATTCATGGTGTCAGTGTTTTAAACCGTATTGGGAGAATGGACAGATGGAGTGCTAGGGTGGAAGGTGTTAATGATTACCGTCAACTGATTCTTTGATCCACAGACTAGACAGAGAAATGCTGTCCAGTTCATTAGTGTAAAAACTCACAAGTTTCCCTACTGAAAATTCACAGATACTAAGTTGAGAGGTGTTGCAAACACCATTGAGGACAGAGTAATCCCCTCTTCTGTGTTTGTGATGTTTATACAGTCTTTTGTGCAGTGATCTTGTGTTCATAGCCGTCCATAACATGAAAGGCACGCATCATAAATAGTAACAAAAAGAATGAATAAGGGCTGAAAATAAACTGAAATTGACTTGGGGAAAATAATCATAAACCGATTCAGTGGGAGGAAGGAAGCTAAAAATCAGAAATGCCAAAAATAGGCGTTGGCATGATAGTGGATAAATTAGATCTGAGTAGGAAAAAAGGCCAATTCCACTTTGGACTGGTGATTGCATCTCTCTCCATATGGGGTTGGTTTAATGGCAATTAGATGTTAACATTTAAATACATGCCACATTAATACTAGAAAGATGACAAATTGGAGGGAGTTCAAAGAAGTCCAGAGAAGAAACTGGAGGAATTGATTTAAAAAAATTGAGAGTTGAATTGGTCAGCAGGGGGACACTAATTTCTAAAAAGATTGGTAGTATTCAAATAGATTGGAATTATTTAAATTTAAAATTTTGAGTTCCAGGAGTGAAAAGTAGGAGTAGATTTACTGAATCAGGAAAATTTAAATTACTGAACATTTGAAGTATTCAGCAGTATGACTGCCACAGTCATTCCCTCTTTTTTTTAAATCTGGACCATAATATGGAAGTAAAAGTCAGTGCATAAAATTTAGAATAAATATAAAGTAGTAACACTGCACACCACATAATTTTAAGTTACTGAATTGAGTACTGCAGGGGGTGAAGTGAAATACTGATGCAGAGTTTACAAAGTAGTGAATTTCATTACTATTAATGCATTAATTTTTAACACTGAATGAGATTGACAGTATCTCTAAATTTTGATGGCTAAGGTTTACAATTTACAATAATGGGTTAGTCTTGCAACTTTACATATTAATTTTTTGAAAAATAATGCCATATCAAATCAGACTATTGGTTCATCTAGTCAGGAATCCTCATGCTTGATAGGCATAGAACGCAAATAAGGCATCTCTTTTAGCATTAAACCAGAAAAAAATTGGTTTCTACCTTTCCCCCAAATCAAAATGCCAACAATTATTGGTTAAGCCTCTCTCTTCTCCCCCCTCATTTTAAAAAGTCTTTGACACTTTTCTCTTACCATGGCTGTTTTCTGATGCACTGCTGAGCAATGAGTAGGTTCACCTTTAGAGTGCTGTCAGCAAATTTTTAAGGAAGGCTTTCAATTAGCGATCCTCCACTACTATCTCAGGAAGACTTCAAGACACAGTATAGAAATATTGTATTAAAAATTCATTTAGACACAGAACAAAGCAGCATGATGAAATATGGATTGAAGTGCAGGACAGCTTGTTAGAAATATTTTAATTTTAATTCTTTGCAGAAATCATTATCTTCTACATAAATGTGAAAAATCAGGAAATTTTTGACCTACAGATTATTTTTAAACCCAATCCCTCACTAACTAAGGGTATGTCTATACTACCTGCCGGATCGGCGGGCAGCTATCGATCCAGTGGGGATTGATTTTATTGGATCTAGTCTAGACACGATAAATTGACCCCTGAGTGCTCTCCCGTTGACTCCTGTACTCCAGCTCTGCGAGAGGCGCAGGCAGAGTCGATGGGGGAGCTGCAGTAGTCGACTCACTGCAGTGAAGACACCATGGTAAGTCGATCTAAGTACGTCGACTTCAGCTATGTTATTCATGTAGCTGAAGTTGCATAACTTAGATCGATTTCCCCCCCACCCCCGCCAAGTGTAGACCAGGGCTAATTTCACTGATATTTTTGACTTAAACTAACAAAATAAAATCAGACAATCAGATGTCCTCAGTGTAACCTATGTAGTCAAAGTGGGTTATGCTTCGGTGGTGGGGTAGTAATCCTTCCTATGCATTTCAGATGGTAATCTGACAAATTTGAAGCATTATATCTTAATACGTTTATCTTAGTATAGATAGTTATAAATGTTAATTTTGTTTCCCTGACAGGCTGGAAAACATGAGGCCATTGTTAAGAATGTACATGATCTCCTTGCAAAGTTGGCTTGGGATTTCTCTCCTGAGCAACTTGATCACCTGTTTGATTGCTTTAAGGTAACACACATTTTTCAGCTGTTTTATTACTGTAAATACTGAATATAGTTAACTTGCCTTTAATGTACTGGATGTAATAATTAGTATTTTGATTATGCATAATCTGCTAAAAGCATTTTTACATATTCAAATTAGCACAGTAGAACTCTTTAAATTGACTGTCATACTCTTTAGATAAACTCTGTGCAGTCTCCGCAGACAGGGGACTTCCCTGTGCATATAGGTATTAACAGGGTTCTAACTTTTGTATACTGCTGTACTGTTTAGAGCACACTCTGGGATATTTTCAGAATATTTCTTCTGAAATAAAACAAATATTTAGACTATGGCGTAGTCTACACTAGAAAATTAGGTTGGTTTAACTACATTGGTCAGAGGTGTGAAAAAAGCACACACTCGAGTAGCATTGTTAAGCCAACCTAAGTCCCCATGTGGAGAGCATTAGGTCAATGGAATAATTCTTCTGTCGATCTAGCTACTGCCTCTAGGAGAGGCGGATTGCCTATGTCGACAAGAGAACCTTTCCTGTTGGTGTAGGTAGTGTCTACACTGAAGCTCTACAGCAGTGCAGCTGTGCTTCTGTAGCATTTTAAGTGTAGACATACCCTACTTGTTTATATGGTTTCCCTTGGCTTTTTCAGCTAATGCATCTTCATTTCAACTTCAAGCTCAGAAAATTGTTTTATTCTTTGAACACTATCATTTCATTCAGAAAGTAAATTTAAAAGTAAAGCTATTTATAGTTGCCTTTTCGTAGTCCAGGGTCTTGTCTTCATTTGTTGGGGGTGGGGTAGGAAAGGGGTGTTAACTCAGTTAGTTAGTTAACTCGAGGTAATATCCTAGTGAAAATAAGGCAAGTTGTAGTAGTTCTTCGAGTGCTTGCTCATGTCCATTCCATATTGGGTAAAACCCACACTGGGACCTATGCATGTGTCCCCACCTCAGTGGTACCAATCCCCATTGAGAGGGATGCCCTGCGAGCGTTTGCCCACCCAAAGCAGTCACGCCTCAGGATTGGAGAGGAAGGCTCAGCGGAGCCCTCTTTGGTACCCATGCCAGGGGCACTGATTGAGGGACTCAAGGCGTACCTCCGCTGGTAGATTGGTGCAGACCCTCTGAGACACATGCCACCCGGCAAGAACTCCGGGACCAGCCCTGACTGTCTCCAAGGGCGCAGGACCGATCGGCCACCAGAGACTACCAATCGCTGGACTGTCATCGCCTGTCTCCAAGAAGGAGGTTGCCCTACTCAGGACAATCCTCCTGGCCACTGGCCCGTAGTAGCTCATGGTCCTGTTCGATATCCCGGTGCCAGTCGAGTAGCATGAGGCGTGGATTGCCAGGTATCCAACGCCGCTCTGCCGAATGCTGTTGGTCCCCAAGAGCCCAACCAAGACAGCCTCGCTGCAGAGGAGGGCAGATAGGGAGTGCTTCTCTGCCCCCAGCTATTCACTGGCTGCAGCTCCACTCTCTGCCCCCAGCCCCAGACTTGCCCTTTGTGGCCCCAGCCTTAACCCCTTTACCCCGTCTGCAACAGGCCATAAGCCGCGATCTATTTCCCAGCCCCGTCTCCCCTAGAGAAGGGGGCAGGCATGATGTGAAAAGTTTGGGGACCACTGCAGTAGAGGGAGACTCAGTGCTATCACACCTGATAACTAAGACTCCTCAGGGGTATAGTAAATCTTATCCCACAACACCAACTCCCTACCCCTATGTGAGACCTAAACCTGGCATTGAAAGGACTGACCATGCCTCCCTTCGAAGCCATGGCTACCTGTTGACTTACATAACTCTCAGTGAAAATGATAGCAGTCACCTTGGCTAGGAGAAATAGTGATGATACATCTCCTCTGCCCCCTGGTATTATGTGGGACAAGGTTATGCTCAGGCCACATCCAAAACTCATTCCTAAGGCAACTTGCCCATTTCACATGAAACAGTTGATTCACCTTCCAATCTTCTATCCCTACCCTCACCGAGACAACAGGGAGGCTATATTACACACTCTAGATGTCCGGAGAGCCCCTAGGCTTCTTCCTGGATAGGACGAAGGGTTTCAGGAAGCCCACTAGACTTTTCCTCTTCATTGTGGAAAGATCCAAGGGCTCAGCAATATCAGCCCAGAGCCTCTCCAAGTGGCTCTCAAACTGCATTAGACAGTGTTACCAAGTTTGCAGTACAACCCCTCCAAATACTATTCGTACACACTACACAAGGTCGGTCGATCTCATCTGTCGCAGCCTTCAAGAATGTCCTTATCTGAGAATTTGTAGAGTGGTGACATGGGCATCAGTCGACACCTTCGCAGAACATTATGTGATCATTGGGAACTTTGCCTCCGATACCATCTTTGGCTCTACAGTACTGTCATCTGTAACTGACGGGATTCTGAAACCCCAGCCTTCCAATAGGGGCACTGCTCGGGAGTCCTTTACATGGAGTATCAGTAGAAACACTACTTGAAGAAGTTACTCACCTTGTGCAGTAACGATAGTTCTTTGAGATGGGTCCTTATGGATGCATCACAATCCTGCTCTCCTCCCATCCACTTCAGAGTTCTTGTCAATGATTCCGAGGAGGAACCGAGGGGCGTTTAGCCCATGCACCTACTGTGGTGGGGCATGAGGGGAGAGCACACAGGTGCGGGCCTAATGGACACTGCTGCCAAAGTTCTCCAATAAGCAGTGCAGGGACACAAGCACACCTACAGTGGAGCACCCATAGTGGCACATCTTGAAGAACCATCATTACTGCACAAGGTGAGTAACTTCTTACTATGCCAATAGGCAGATCCATAATATGATTTAAAAAAAAAGCATTTCAAGTCTTAGTACAGTATCAGTCTACGTAAATTCGGTAAATATACTGACACTCTTGTTGTAACGTCTCATAGTGGTATAATTTTGTGATGGAATGACAGACTTCTAAATTCTGAGCTCTTGTCAGTTTGTTAAACCACTTAACACTAATATTCCAGGACAAATAGTTAAAAGTAAGAGGAATTTCTCAGATGTTTCCTTCCCATTGTCAAGCTAACTTTCATTCAATTGAGGGCAGTGAGTATGTGTATGTATATGTACATGTCGGACTTGGAAAGTTCTGTATTTCAAAATATTTTATTGTATTTGTATACTTCCAACTATATGACGTACTAGCTTTATACTGAGTGATGCTGAAATTATTCTCCTAACATATATTTTTATGCCAAATGCTTTTGTGTAATGACATTGAGGAATGTTTTAATTTTTTTCTCCATGTTTTTGAAGGGGTTGGTTATAGTTGCTTTTAAAAGATACTGACATGCATACTTGGATCTGATAGCCACCATTAAAAGTATAGGGCCCGATATTTCAGTAGATGATCAGTAGGTACTTCTGTACCAGCAAGTTTGCACCTGCTTTGTGGGATCCAATTCTTTGATTTGTGTGTGCACTTGACTAGATAGGTGCCTCTTTAGTCAAGGTTTTCATGTAAATAAAGGATTCAAATATATATTTCAAATGTATTGAAAGTTAGAACCGTATTTACTAAATTATTCAAATGAGTACTCAGAAATTACATTAAAAGGAAAGTAAATGTTAATATCATTTTGTGGCCCCTTTTAAGAAAAGGGATGTGGAGTAAGTTTTTATGCCCAAAACTTATTTTGGGTCAGGTATGCTAGTAAAAATTTTTGTATTATCAGGCAGTCTGTTGCATCAGAGAGCTCAGGGTTATAACAATTAAATTAAAACATTAACAAATAACATTTGAATGATTTACTAGATGCTTTCAGTTATAAGCAGGGGAATCTTTAGAAAGCAATAACAAAAAGCAGCCAAGGTCCACTCCATTTTGGTTACTGTTTAAAATGTCAACAGTAAATGATTTATCAGCTATTTCAAAACAATGGAATGTATTGATCATAATTTAAGGAATGCTTAAACCCCAGAATTGCTTTTAATTCTTAAAAGAACTTTGTTGTACAATAGTAATCACTGAAATTTGTGTTCTTAATATGTCTTTTATGATTGACAAACAGTTAATTAAAAATAAATGAGGAGGTTATTTTTACAGTATTCTTTTGTAACTGGACATGTCATAATGTATAAGACCAAACGTAAAAATCTGGTGGTTTTTCATTTTGAATGAAATTCTTTGTTTACCAGGCAAGCTGGACAAATGCAAGCAAAAAACAACGGGAAAAATTACTTGAGTTAATCCGTCGTCTTGCTGAAGATGATAAAGATGGTGTGATGGCACACAAAGTATTGAACCTTTTGTGGAATTTGGCACATAGTGATGATGTGCCTGTTGATATCATGGACCAGGCTCTTAGTGCCCACATTAAAATTTTAGATTACAGCTGTTCACAGGTAAGAAATTGATTGTGGTTTTATTAGGACATAACTACCATTCTGAGTCAGACCATGGTCTGTTTTGCTGTTTGCTGTCTCGGACAATGGCCTGTACCAGAGTTTGAGGAGGGGTGTACAGAATAGGGCAGTTGTGAAGTGATCCACTTGGTCTTCCACTCCACCTTCTGGTAGTCAAAGGTTTAGTGTCACCCGGAGTATGGAGTTGTGTCCCTGACCTCTTTGGCTAATAGCCACTTGATGGACCTATTCTCCATGAACTTAACCAGTTCTTTTTTCAACCCAGTTGTAATTTTGGTCATTACAACATCCTATGGCAATGAGTTCTACAGGTTGTTTGTATAGTGTGTGGAAAAAGTAGTTCCTCTTGTTTGTATTAAACCCTTTGCCTGTTAATTTCATCCAGTGACCTCTGGTTTTTCTATTGTGGGAAGAGGTAAATGACACTTCTCTATTCACTTTCTCCACGCCATTCATAATTTTATAGACTCCTATCATAATCCCTGCCTTACTGTCTCTTTCCTAAGATGAACAGCCCTATTATTTTTAGTCTCATTTTGGGTGGAAGTCATTTCATGTCCTTAATCATCTTTGTTGCTCTTCTCTGAACTTTTTTGAGTTCTACTGTATTCTTTGAGCTGGGGTGAGCAGAACTGTACACTGTATTCAGGGGTGGGTGCACCATGAATTTATATAGTGGCATTATGATATTTTCTATCCCTACTTCTCTGGGGTAAGCAGTCTTTAGTGCTCTTAGCTAGACACACATCAGGCTGAATACCCTGCCTGGAGGTTAGGCCTCTGCCACGTGTTCAGCCGGATACTATTTTCCCCCCACAGTGTGTCACTCTCTTTGCTGAGTAAGTCCCTAGTAGCTCTCTGGGAAGGTTCATGCCCAGTTCATTCTCCTGGGCTGCTCAGGTTCCTTGCCTGGGAACAATTTCGGTCTAGGTCTGTTCCTCTTTCTCTTTGAGTATCTGTTCACCAGGGAGGTGTCACTGGAAGTAGCTTCCTAACCAGCTGTCTTGGGGGTTGTCTCTCCTCGGAGCTTCCTGTGTTCTGGGGCTCTTTACTGAACTCTCATAAGTCTCTTTATTAGGCCCATGTGTTCCTTAACTAATTAACTGCTTCACAGCCATCTGGTTTGTTTCATTCTTTTTAGCGGAGCCTGTCACAGGGGGGCTGAGTGCCTGACCTCCTCAGAGCTCAGTTACCCTATGACACATGGTAACATGGGAGTAAGAGGTGGTCCCTAACTGAACTGGGGGAGGAGGGAGGCATTTCCCCTGGTAAATTTTAAATTTTTTGCCTTGTTTCCTGGGTAATCCTTGACTCTTTATTGGAAGATACAGGAGATAAATGGGAAGAACCTAATTGACCGTTTATTCTTAATGATGTTTTCTAAACTAAATAGTCAATTTTTAAATCTCCCACATTTTTACATGCCTCTAATAATTTCATTTCCCTTCTCTGAGTCTTTTCTATTGCTATATCATTTGTGAGATGGGTTAGTCAGAATTGAATATAATCCATTTAAAGGAGTAATACTGATTTATGACACATTTTCAGTATTCTTCTCTATCCTTTTCTTAATATTACTTGTACCAAAGTATATATCATACTACATATTCAGTATTTGGAAGTTGCTAATCCTTCCATGTGCAATGGCACTTAAGAATATTATTAGCCCAGTCCTTGGTTTCTTCTATTTTCAGAAAAAGATACTGAAATGCTTGTTCTTTGGCCTAGTGAGGCCAAGGTTCTAAGCATGATTATCAAAATCAGCACCAGTTCAGATGCACCTGTTGCCAACATCCATTATCAACATCTGGTAGTTTTTCTAGTATACTCAAATCCTGCAACTACTGTGATTCAGAGCAGACTCCAGGCAGGTTTGTGGAGATGCAAAGGGAAAAGAACAAATTTTAAAATTCATGGAACTAATATGTAGAATGAACAAATTGCAAATTATGGATCTGTTACACCATTGAAGTCTTCTGCTGATGCCATGAGCCACTTGGGCTTCCCTCTTGTGATTTGAAATTTCAGAGCTCAATAAAATTAGTCTGATAGTTCAGTTATTTGTTCTATATTTATGCATGCACATGGATAGAAAAATAAAAATGGATAAAGCAGTTTTAATTTGGGTTTTTGGTGTATACTAAACTGTGAAAACTTGCTTTTTAAGGATCGGGATACTCAAAAGATCCAATGGATAGATCGTTTTATAGAAGAGCTTCGCACAAATGACAAATGGGTCATTCCTGCACTGAAACAAATTAGAGAAATTTGTAGTTTGTTTGGTGAAGCACCACAGAACTTGAGGTAAGGAAGTAATGTGAATGGGATAGAATTGTGGACAATGTCCTAGTTTTTTATAAAATAGGATAGGTAATGAATTTTATATTTAAGTTGAAGCTTGTTTTTTGCTGTTAAAATACACGTGTGTGTGTGTGTGTGTGTGTGTGCGCGCGCACGTGCACACACCTGTATAAACCATTTAAAAATTATTGGATTTAAGCATTCAGGCACAAGAATAAATCATTGACCACTTTATTACTTCAGGTGTATATAGACTGTTAAACTGAGATGTTACAATCTCCTAATTACACTCTCGTTTAATATGATTGGAAGAAGGATGGCTTATGGTTAAGTCACAGGAAATTTGAGTAAAATTTCTACCTGTGACATGGGCTTCTAGTGTGACCTTGATCAAGTCGGTTCATATCTCTGAGTTTTCATTCTTTAGCTGTTAAATGGGGATGATCCAAAAATATCAGGTTTGGAAGGGACCTCAGGAGGTCATCTAGTCCAACCTCTTGCTCAAAGCAAGATCCAATCCCCAACTAAATCATCCCAGCCAGGGCTTTGTCAAGCCTGACCTTAAAAACCTCAAAGAAAGGAGATTCCACCACCTCCCTAAGTAACGCATTCCAGTGCTTCACCACCCTCCTAGTGAAATTTTTTTCCCTAATATCCAACCTAAACCTCCCCCACTGCAACTTGAGACCGTTACTCTTTGTTCTATCACTGCTACCACTGAGAACAGTCTAGATCCATCCTCTTTGGAACCCCCTTTCAGGTAGTTGAAAGCAGCTATCAACCCCCTCCCCCCTTTCTTCTCTTCCGCAGACTAAACAATCCCAGTTCCCTCAGCCTCTCCTCATAAATCATGTGTTCCAGTCCCCTAATCATTTTTGTTGCCCTCCGCTGGACACTTACAATTTTTCCACATCCTTCTTGTAGTGTGGGTCCCAAAACGGGACACAGTGCTCCAGATGAGGCCTCACCAAAGTTGAATAGAGGGGAACAATCACATCCCTCGATCTGCTGGCAATCCCCCTACTTATACAGCCCAAAATGCCATTGGCCTTCTTGACAACAAGGGCACACTGTTGACTCATATCCAGCTTCTCATCCACTGTAACCCCTAATTCCTTCTCTGCAGAACTGCTGTCTAGCCATTTGGTCCCTAGTCTGTATAATACTTCCCTTTCTCATAGTGGTAATGAAAGTATAAATTCATAGTTTTTAACCTTTCTGAAGATAGAGGCCATATATTTACCTAATTAGAATCATACAGCTCAATTACCTTTGGGATTTTTGTTGCTGCAAAATGACATTTTCGGGGGAATTCTTGACTTCTTAATAAGTTGTTTAAGAAAAGCAAATTGGAGATTACCCAGAAATTTCCATTAGTTAAAATGCTCTAGTTGTAACAAATTGGTTCTTTGCTTTGCTTTTTTCTATTTTATCATGGTTTTCTGGAATAAAAGAAAGTGAAAGTTTAGCCTAAATCTTTTTTATATATTAACTGTTTAATAGGATCTGTTGAAATTAACAAGCTTAGTTGGTCTTACTCCGTGTCCCCTCATCACAAAAATATCTGACCCCTCAAAACTGAAAATTTCAATATGTGCTGAAGTTTCTGCAAACTCCAGCGTTTGTGCTTGTGTATGCATGTTCCACTGTTCCTTTGTTTGTTTTACCTGAATAGTTCTGTGAGCTGGCAGAGTATTCAAATGAGTTTCAGTACCCTCTCTGGTTACAGGAATGGATAAGACTGAAAAAATTGAGGGATGATGTGCACATTTGCAACAGATGATAGCATTACTTATTTTTTGTTGATGGGTTGTCATTTTATTTGCTATTGCTACAGCTGATATCAGCTTTGCAAAGTACTGTAGGATATAGTTAACATGAGTGAACAAGAGTAAGCATAATACCATTCACATACAAAGCTTTGTGCTACCATTTATATATTATATAATGTGTAATATTAATATAGTGTGCAATACATATAACACATACATATTTGCTAACAATGGATATTTGTTGTTCTCAGTGCACATTATCACTTGAGTCTCTGGAATTTGTTTTTCAAATCAAACTCCTAGAACAATCAACAGAGATGTTTGACAATTCCTTTGAAGAACACTGCATAGAGTGTTGCATGCAATATTGATGTATGCAATCTCTATGGTAATGTATCCTGCTTCCCACTTGGGTATCTGAGCCATTGGCAATTAAAGGGCTATTTAGAAAAGATAAGGGCATTGAGTTCACAGCAGGATGTTAAGGTTAAATTTAATTATCTCCCTTGCACAGGAGGGATTCTCTTGAGGGGAATGGCTTAGGTGTCATACTTAACTTGCACATGAACAAAGTTTTCAGAGCAATATAAATACTTGGATAGTTGCTTTCACAGCAGACGTCTTACTACAAGGAAAAGTTTCAGAGTAGCAGCCGTGTTAGTCTGTATTCGCAAAAAGAAAAGGAGGACTTGTGGCACCTTAGAGACTAACAAATTTATTTGAGCATAAGCTTTCGTGAGCTACAGCTCACTTCATAGGATGCATTCGGTGGAAAATACAGAGGAGCTCCTTACAGTGTGTATGATAAAACCCATTTTTTCATATTTTCTGTGTATATAAATCTCCCCACTGTATTTTCCACCGAATGCATCCGATGAAGTGAGCTGTTAGCTCACGAAAGCTTATGCTCAAATAAATTTGTTAGTCTCTAAGGTGCCACAAGTACTCCTTTTCTTTTTACAAGGAAAAGGTACACCTTTTGGGAAACTTAGGGTATGTCTATACGTACAATGCTGCAGCTGTACCGATGCAGCTGGGTTGCTGCAGTATGTCTGCTGAAGATGCTCTGTGCTGCTGGGAGAGCACACTCCCGTTGACTTAATAAAATGACCTCTGCAAAAAGCAGAAGCTGTTTCGGCAGGAGAAGCTCTCCTGCTGATGTGTGCACATGAGTGCTTATGTGACTGGGGTTCCAGGATGGCCACACTAAGATTGCAAAGAATGGGATAGACAATCCCCAAAGCTGGAGGTTATTCTAATACTTAGATCCACCAAGCCAGCAACAAATCTGCTTCTGTAATACTTTATTGGTTACCCAGAAGCCAAAACACAGTTCCCTTAAATCAACCCAGCCTTTGGGGTCCCACCCAGACAACCAAATCAAATGTGATGAGGATTATTGAAAATCCTGTTCATCCATATAAAAAGTTCTACCAATTCAAAAGGAGTGGACACATTACCCATCAAGTTAATGAATATTTCAGTTCTTGCCCAAATACATGTTTACAACCAATTCTTATTAACTAAACTAAGATTTTTTTTTTTTAAAAAAAGAGAGAAAAGGTATTGGTTAAAAGATTATACGTACAGACTTGAATAAAATTCTTAGGTCAGTTTCATAATAGAGATGGTGAGCTTCAGAATTGCAAAGAATCAGTTGATCAGGTTTATAGTCCAGTGTCCATATCCAATATCAGGAGAAGAAACGAGGAGTACTTGTGGCACCTTAGACTAACAAATTTATTTGAGCATAAGCTTTCGTGGGTTAAAACCCACTTCATCAGATGCATGCAGTGGAAAATACAGTAGGAAGATATAAACAGAGAACATGAAAAAATGGGGGTTGCCATACCATCTCTTAATGAGACCAATCAATTAAGGTGGGCTATTAGCAACAGCAGAAAAAAATTTTTTTGCAGTACTAATCAGGATGGCCCATTTCAAACAGTTGATAAGAAAGTGCGAGTAACAGTAGGGAGAAAATTAGCATGGGGAAATGGTTTTTAGTTAGTGTAATGACTCATCCACTCCCAGTCTTTATTCAAGCCTAATTTAGTGGTGTCCAGTTTGTAGATTAATTCCAGTTCTGCTGTTTTTCGTTGGAGTCTGGTTTTTTGTTGAATAATTGCGACTTTTAGTTCTGTAATTGAGTGTCCAGGGAGGGTTGAAGTTTCTCCGACTGGTTTTTGAATGTTATAATTCTTGATGTCTGATGTATGTCCATTTATTCTTTTGGGTAGAGACTGTCCAGCTTGGCAAATGTACATGGCAGAGGGTCATTGCTGGAACATGATTGCGTATATCACATTGGTAGATGTGCAGGTGAATGAGCCTCTGATAGTGTGGCTGATGTTATTAGGTCCTATGATGGTGTCCCTTGAATAGATATGTAAGATATCTAAGATATAACCGCATTTGCTCCAACCGCTCAGACCGAGACAAACACCTACAAGATCTCTAAGGTGCCACAAGTACTCCTTGTTCTTTCTGCTGATAGAGACTAACACGTCTACCACTCTGAAACCTGTCATCCAATATCAGGGCGATCCAGAATGCACTGGAGATCAGTCTTGCAACTCAAACTTCCCCAAAAGTTAAGCAGATTTCAGGTGAAAGGATTAGGTCTCGGGAGTCTTTCAAGAGATTTTTTGCAGTCTCTTGACAACAGGCAGTCCTTGGGTGAACAATAGGCTTTTGAAGTAACCTTCTGTTTCCTAATCATCACCAGTAATTAGCTACATTTACTAGCATAAGGTGGTAATTCATCAAGCAGTTCATAGACAGTTTACTACTAACTTCAGAGTGAAATGTAGACAATGACATTATTACACCCAAGTTTCATCTGAATGTTTAGTAATCCCTTTTGATCTTTGAATTAACAGATACAGTAACAGACAGGAACTATTTGTTTACATGGCTAACATCTAACAAGATATAAGTGAACACATACAGTGAGCATTACCTCTAATTCTTTTTTAACAATACAAGTTTACATTTCAAAACTCTAGTCGATCTAACATGGCTATGTTAGCTATTTATAAGGAATAGCCTTAATTACCATTTATATACTTCTCTAATATGTCTTTAAAGGTTGAATTTGGATCATGTAGCCTGCAAGTTGCTTAACCCTTTTTGGCCCTGTGTTACAGCTTATTTCAGTGTAATTTATATCACTCAGAATGGTTATTCACACCCCTGAGCTACATAAATTTTGCAGACATAGCCTTACTTTAATGGGAATAGCAACATCAAGAAACCAAAGTTTCAACAGGCGTAAGACCTCTCATCATAGAGTCAAATTTACCTGATTACCTCTCTAATTTATTTTTCTCATTAGAGTTGGTAAGACAACCTCCATCTTTTCATGTTCTCTGTGTGTGTGTGTGTGTGTGTGTGTGTGTGTGTGTAAATATCTTCCTACTGTATTTTCCACTCCATGCATCTGATGAAGTGGGTTTTAACCCACAAAAAGTTATACCCGAATAAATTTGTTAGTCTCTAAGGTGCCACAAGTACTCCTCGTTCTTTTTGCTGATACAGACTAACATGGCTACCACTCTGAAACCGTTCACTGGGGTTGTGCACACTCGCATCAGCAGGGAATTTGGCTCATAATCTTCAGGTTCACAAACCCTAATCTGCTTTCAATATACTCTGTTGATTGTGGGCAGGGAAATAACCTTTGCACTTCGTTGGTGATCTTTGATAGTTAGACCTGTAGTTTTTGTTTAAAAGATTTAACATTTGTTAATTTGGCAGGAGAGCTCTGTTTTGAAGGCTGCAAGTTGTAGTGGTCATGATACCACTTGGTATCAATAAATACAATGCAACATAAAATCTTTTAAAGATATATTTTAATTTACTTACTGGTATTAAAATGACAGCAAAGGTGAAATCTACCAAAATCTTTTTTTCCAATTGAAGGGACAATCTAGTCAATGATTGGTCTCTCTAGTAGGTTCAGCAAATATTTTTCTTCTCTGAAAATCATAAATTTCCTTAAGATTATATAGCTGTGTGTGATATAGGCTTTCATTTTTCATAGCTATTCTTTACAAAAATTATTACTAGAGGAGTATGTCACAATTCAGTCAGAGCAATGGGTAAAGTTGGCCTCTAGTCCGTCAGTATTTGCAGAAATAACTTGAGCGCTCATGTTGTGGAATTTGACACAACGTTCAACATTTTCTGAAAATATAGCTCATTATTGGTCAGTGTGGCTGCTACCAGAGCTACTTCTATGAGTGGGTAGAAATTCTGCTTCCCTTTTGAGCCCATTAGCCTGATGGAGGATTAGAAAGGAGCACCTTTTCCAAAGGACCATGTAGCATTTCAATGAGCAAAATAAAAGAATTTGGATTATTCTACCAACTATAATTCTCTAATTTTTGCAGTGGTTGCTTTATTTGTGCTTTTCACTTTGTGAGAGAAGTGGTTTGTTTGTTTTTGACAAATCAGACTTAAAAAGCATAGGTCACCTTGGAAGCCAAATATTAGAAACAACTGGATCCACATGATCAACCCTACTATTAATGTGAGTGGTGGAGAACCCTCAGTGAATAATAGATGATCTGAAGTAGTGATCCCCTTCTTGTGCAGGTGTTGCCTTCCCTTTGTGCTCCTGAGAATGAGGGTATTACAACTACTACTTTATGTAATCTATATAGGTAGAAAATGGGGTGATATTTTCCCAAGAATTAAAAAATCGGAGACCTCTTTTAAGCAAATAAAAAAAGATAAATTAACTTTTAATCAGATTATGATCATATTTAATACTGGGCTGAATAGTTTTAAGATGATGCTGTCAACTTAATTGAAGACAAAGCTATGTTGTGACATAGGAGTTGGATAAAGGATAATAAATCTAGGGCCTCCACCCTTTATATTATAGTTTCAAGAGAAGATTCAAACAGAAGTGGTTCAGTTGTCTCCTTGATAGGACTAATTCAAGATATATTATGTTGAAATATTTGAACATATAGTTGGTTTTTACAGTTGCATATATTATTATACAAAAACGGACAGTGGGAGAGGTCTGTCAAACAGTTTCTTTTCACTTTGTAAATGATAAAAATTCAAATGTCAATGAAGAATGTTGGCATCACAGAATATAGCCAGGTGATTGATTATTGGTCAAGTCCTAATAACGTTTTTCTTTATTAAAAAAAAAAATTAATGATTTTTTCTGGAAAAATTTCATTAAATGAAAGAAATATCTTATTTATTCTAACATTTGTGTATTAATTACAGCCAGACTCAGCGAAGTCCCCATGTGTTTTACCGCCATGACTTAATCAATCAACTTCAGCACAATCACGCCCTAGTTACTTTGGTTGCAGAAAATCTGTCTGCGTATATGGAAAGCATGAGACAGTATGCTAAAGGTAAGTTATATTTTTGCTTCCTAAATCAAGTGTTTCATAATTCCAATTGAAAATCGGTGTTTAAAGCAACGTATTGCTAGTGGAGGGGGGGAAAGAGTGTTTATTTCACTTTCATAGGTTGTTAGATATTGGAGGCCTACACATGTATATCAATCCAAAACAAATCAAATTTAAATTTTAAGATTACTCTTCGTAAATGTAAATTAAAAAAACCAAATGCGTTTTGTAGTGGAACTTTGAAAGTGGCAGTCTCATTGCTTGTATTTACTTTCAAGTTAAAGATAATCTTTTCATGCCCTGCTTAATTTGTGATAGTTATTTTTGTGGAAAATGTTAAATTCTGTCCCACTTGTAGCTTTGTGTAAATCTCATTATTCATTATTACAGAGGGAGTTGGTAGTAACACCTATGTTTAGGTTGCATAGCACGTGCCATTATAAAATAATCTTAGTCTTAGAAGCTCTATCACCTTTGTTGTTCACAGCAAGCATTTGAAATTTGGTAGGGAGAAAGCCCTGAGGCCAGAGAAGTGCTATTTATTACTTACATGAAATTCTGTTAATATTTAGCTGAGTTATAAACTTCTGAAAAACCCTCCTTTTCTGTTGCTTGCTTTGTCAGTATGCCAAAACAACAATGAATATGCATATATTCCAATGTCAGGCCAGTCCCCTGCAGATAATTCTGCACTGGGAATCCCAAGAGCAGGCAAACTAATCGCTGCTGTACAACTGTAGCAGGGATGAGGAGGTGAAGAAGAAAGATGGGCCAGGTCATGTCAACAGTGCCCAGCCTGCCCTGTATTCAACACATGGAACTGGGGCACATCCTCCACCTTGTTGGCACCACATGGGGCAGGAACTCTCCTCCACAAACAGAAGGTGAAATGGGGAAAGAGATCAGAGCCGGGTACCCTGCTTACCCAACATATGTGCCCAGCCACCCACTTCCCCTCCAGGGTTTAATAGCCTGCGAGCTTAATGTAATTAGCTGTGTAGCTCAAATAGTAGATATCTGTGCTGCAGTGTTGAGTTCAGGATTCAAACTTTACTGATACATGATGGGGGAAGGAGGTGGTTGTTACAGCTGCACATTAGAAAATTGTTTTTTTCCTTTTATATAACCTACCCCCCCACGCCCTCCCTTGAGAAGTTACATACAGAAAAACTGTTAAAAGAAGGTTATTCATGTTGCACAGACAGCATTAATTCAGGCATTTCCTAACTCTTCAGTGTTTGACTTTGTAACCTAAAGAGCTGAGCTCTTGAACTTGTGCTATTCAAGATTTACTTCAGCCTATTTTCACAAGGCCTTGAGAGCAACCTTTATCTAAGAGACCTGGAGACTGCACAGTCAGTTTTTTTCTTCATCTGGTGTTCCCTATTATAAGTGATTACATTTATTATAGCACTGCAATAGTTAATGTAGAGATGGCACTTCCATTCTAATAGCTTATTTTCAATTGTATATAACTTTATCAAAATTGACTGTATGTGCTGACATAACTCAAGCGTTGTCTTGCCTAGAAAAGTGGAGTGGGATATGTGCTAGTCTTTGTGCATAAACTTTTATTAAAAATGGGTATTGCTCTTTTAAAGTTACCTGAATATTTAGGTTGGGGATAACTAAAGTATTGGATAACCTGAAATTTAGGATAATATATAATCCTGAATGAGGACAAACCATGTAAAATCCATTATTTTCCAATAAGGAAAAGATAAGAATGGTGAAAACATACCATTCTCAGGATGTCCTATGTGTTAATTTCTTGACTGCAGACTTCCATTGGAGGAATGTACTGAATATTCACAAATGCAGATATTTGACCGATTATACTTGTCTAGAACAAAGAGGGGAATGGAGAAGAGTACCATTACATTTATTTCACAGGAAGTTAATGTTTTATATGAATAGCTTAGCTCTCTTAAAATGAATGTTGTCCAAAGTTCTTTTCCTGGAACAATAACACTTTTTCCTTTTCAGCTTATTGGTTCAAAGGTTCACAGAATTAGAACACTTGCTGGGTAACAAATGTTCCAAATATGTAAATCTTGTATACGTTCATCCCAGGATACATACATTTTAAATAATAGTAAAAGTTGCAATTAATGAAACAGTTTGAAATTAGTGGGTCTTACCATTCTGGATAGGGCTGATCTTGTCAGATTTTTAAAAAAGTCACATTGACCTCTTTCAGTAATTGGATGAGGAGACCTCCAAAGATGACTTCTTCTTGGAACACATTCCCTGCGCCAAATTTAAGCCACCAATTTGCATTGAAGTTCTGTTTGAATTCCCCCTTCAATTTTTATTTGTTTTATATCATTGGTGGTGCTGTCTACAGTTAAGGTTGTCTAATACTTGCCCGTAGGGCCGTTCCCAATTCCAAATAAGTTTGCCAAACTTCAGCTATTTACGCTGACATTTTTTTATGCCTGGTGTTTTCCTTGGGCTGAAATTTTTTTGAAAGTTTCAGCCAAAAACTGTTCAGCCATTTCTGAGAATGAAGTTGGGGAGAAATTGTTTTCCTTATGTTAAGTGGGAAGCTCTAGCGCCTCCGTGGTTTGGAGCAGGGACTTGGAATTTGGCTTGCTTCCTGGAATCAGAAAGATTCTTTTTTACTTTCCCTGTGAAAATCCACCCAAATTTGGCCAGGTTGTAAACCTATGAAAATCACTGTCTGCCCAGGCTCAGTGGAGGTATATTAGAAGAGGGGTGACTTGCTTCTGTGTTTTCAGTGTTCCCCTGCTGTCCCCTGTTCCAGGCAGCATGGAAGAGGCAATAGCCTGGCTTGAATTCAGGGTAGGGAGAGGGACAGACACTTGGTTAAATAGGAGGTTGGGGGTGGGAGGGGAACAGGGATATGCTATTGGCTATACTGGGAAGACAAATGAGGCAATGGCAGAAAGGTCTGTAACCACTGGAAGAACACTTCATTCCAGAATCTGGAATTTAATCTGGGATTTCAGAGTCTCGGCATTCCTCTTGCCTATCAAATAGGAGTGAATCTCCCTGGGGAAGTATTCAGGATGGGTACTGTGACAAAGTTCCTCCTCTATCTTGATGGGTCTTGCGCTTATTGGCGGATTTGCTTGCCTTGGAGCTTCATGGCAGCCCTCAGCTTGCCCATTTTTCTGAACCCATAGTCCAGGTCGACTCCTCCTGTGTCTGACCAGGAGTTGAGAGGATTTGGGGGGAACCTGGGCCCGCCCTCTACTCCCGGTTCCAGCCCAGGGCCCTGTGGAATGCAGCTGTCTAGAGTGCCTCCTGGAACAGCTGTGCGACAGCTACAACTTCCTGGGCTACTTCCCCATGGCCTCCTTCCAACTCCTTCTTTATCCTCACCATAGGACCGTCCTCCTGGTGTCTGATGATGCTTGTACACCTCAGTCCTCCAACAGTCCGGGTTCTCACTCTAAGCTCCTAGTGCCTCTTGCTCCCAGCTCCTCACATGCACACCACAAACTGAAATGAGCTCCTTTTTAAAACCCAGGTGCCCTGATTAGCCTACCTTAATTGATTCTAGCAGCTTCTTGATTGGCTGCAAGTGTTCTAATTAGCCTGTCTGTCTTAATTGTCTCCAGAAGGTTCCTGATTGTTCTGGAACCTTTCCTGTTACCTTACCCAGGGAAAAGGGGCATACTTAACCTGGGGCTAATATATCTGCCTTCTATTACTCTCCTGTAGCCATCCGGCTCGACCCTGTCACAGTACATGTTGTCTTTGGTAAAAGGAATGGGAGAAGCAGATAATTTTCTGAATGCATCCGATGAAGTGAGCTGTAGCTCACAAAAGTTTATGCTCAAATAAATGTTAGTCTCTAAGGTGCCACAAGTACTCCTTTTCTTTTTGATAAAATTGAGGGTATTTTTTTTTTTTTTTTTTTTTTTGGAAATAGATATTAAAATCAGAGTAATAGGTCAAACTGGAGGGAAAAAAGTTGTGGTACATTTAGGCTGTGTGCATTCATGACACCAAAATTAGTTGCTATTTATAGTGAATTGTGCAGGACTTCATAGTGCAGTTAGCCCTATTTCTTTTGTAATTTGATCAGCAAATAAAACTGATTCTGGTCACCATGGTTGTGAAGAAAACATTAAACAAACTTATTCCAATACAGTGGTGTCTTCCTGTGTCTACAGACAGCTTGAAAAATAGAGAGGTGTGAACTGAACCACTCATCTCAAAGAATTTTAAATTCTGAGACCAAAAGATGGTTTGTGTCAATATTGTTTACCTATCTCACTGCTGATATTAGCAGAAAGATTTAGCTAATGTGTTTATTTTATTCTAAAATCCCAAAATGTTTCAGATATCTCCTTGGGTGCCAAAAGCCCCAGCTTCCCCCTCAACTTTTGATTCAGGTAAGGATTGGTAAAATGAATATCTGTGGCACAAGAATAACTGAAAATGTGGAAAGAATATAAAATATATTTAATATAAGAAAAAGAAAACTGATTCTATTCACTTTAAATTAAGCTGCTGCAAAATGTCAGTTCTTTAGCACATAAATGCAGTAGAAAGGAGGTGGTTTTGCTGCAGAAATTTGGTCTAGCTTGTGATATTGTATGTAGGGCCTTGTTAAAGAAGCTGTTTAAATGTGACCGGTTTTGTTTCAGCGCAGGTAAATTCTGCTCTGAAGAATAAATAAGCCACCTAAGTTGATGCTGACAAAGGTATTGTCCTCTTAACACTTCTAGGTCTGCAGTTAAACATTCATCAAAATTGAGTATGCCCCACTCAGTGTTTGGCATGTCTGCAGATCTCATTTTGGGTATTTTGGTGTAGCTTCCTTTGTCTTGCCCTTATCGGCAAATGTTCTATATTAGAATTATTTTCAAAAGCCCTTCATGAATGGACTGAGAACAGCATGCTGTTTTCAGGATTGCAGTGGCTCCCCAACAATGTAAAACCCACAAGCATTTAATTGGTAGAAGCCTATTGTTCAGTCTAATGCTTCTAATTTCTAAAGAAAATTGGATATTTTAAAGACTGAATACTTGTATTGAATTCCAACCAGGCATATTTTGGACAAACAAGATTTCAGATTTGGTTGCCTGATAAGAAAACAATGTGGTTGCCATTTTGGGGTTGTAGTGTCATTCTCTAATATTAAAATCAAGTGAGCTTTTGGAATAGGCGTTCCCATACTGGATCAGCTAGTCCAGTATCCTTTCTCTAGCATTAGCCAGCATCAGATCCTTCAGAAGAAGAATATCCTAATCCATAGTAGTCAGAGATTGTTTTAAACCATGAATTTTGAGGCTTAAACTTGCCTGAAATTTGCTGGCACTATTATAACTCTGGATATTCTTGTTGTTCCTCTAAATGTACAATTCCTTTTAATCTTGTGGTGTGTTTGGTCTCATTGACATCTTTGGCAAAGAGTTCAACAGTTCAATTATGTATTCTGTGAAAAAACATTTTTTTTCTTCTCAGAGTGCTTGTTCCTATGAGTAATGCACTTTAGATTGTATATTTGCTGCATGCACCAAGAGTGGAGAATTTTCCCTAGCAGTGTCCACTTGTTCCACACATGTGCCCCTGCTCTCCTCATGCTCTGCACCGAAGGTATAAATTGGGCTGCCAGACCGGCCGCGATTTCAGTTCCATCTCACTGCTCATAGTCTGGAATGGAGCCTTGTTGTGTGTGCTGACTTCCTCTGCTTTCTCTGTAAATAACGCCCCCCCAAGGTTTTCTTTTTTGTATTAGTCCAATTTAGATAGTGTTGGAGTTCAATTTCCTACTTTTGGGACCCTGCCCTAGGTGGGGAGCAATTCACACACTCATCCTGCTCCCACGTTCTCTATCAGTGACAGGGAGAGCATTCCAAGGATTCCCAGCTTCAAGAACTGTGTAGACTGCCAAAAGCTTTTCTTAGTAACAGATAGTCATAGTGCCTGTCTGTACTGCCTGGGGAAGCCCACATCCACCCCAGATCCTGTATCTGCCAGTTATTTCTGAGTAGGGACAGACAGTCGAGAGTTCAGAGTCTGAAGACTCCTCATGGGGACAGCTTCTGACTGGGGAGACACCCCTATACATTGGCTTGAAGATGGTAGGAGCATCCCTTTGTGCGACTCTGGCCGGTTCCAGGGCCCCTCTCCATCCTCTTCTCCCCGGTTTCTCCCACCCCAGAGAAAAAAGATAGCTCCAAGAGACTGAGTACAGACAGAACAAATGAGGAGGCCCAAGCACAAGAGGGAAAGTTTGCCATCCAATAAGAGACAGTAGTCCCTGTCCCATATTAAGTTACAGGACTATCAGGTACCACTAGAGACCAGAACGGGACTTCCCAAAGGGCAAGGCCATACCATCTTCCATTACTGGTAGTGGGGTAGAAGCAGGCTGTCACCAGTACAGTCATTGCTGCCTCCTCGGGTACTGGCAATTCCCCCCCCCCCCAACACATTGGACTCAGGCTTGCAGTCATTGCATCAGAAGGAGGATATGGGGAAGACCTATCCCCATGCTATCCCAAAAAATGGGAGGGTAAAGACTGATGGCAAACTCCTTCAGTTCTCCAAAGTTCAGAATTGCAACCCTGTTTTCAGTTATCCCCTCACGAGATCAAGGGCTGAAAACAATTTCTGATCTAAAGGATTTTTACATGGAAATTCACCTGGCACACCTGAGATTCATTGAAGAATGACCCAGGAACCTCTGTGCCAACTGGCAGAGGGCACAGAGTTTTACAGGGAATCCTGGGTCAAGTATATGCACAATAATTCACCAGCGAGTGTCATTTGAGGTGTTTGCTGAAAGCCAGTAGCCCACTGGTGGTCATAATCATTTTGAAATTAATGTATGGATAATATTTAATGAGTTATGTATCTATACTGAAAAATATTATCAAAGCCTTGAAGTCAAGGCATGTAAACAGGAGGTGACATGACTCAGATCGGTTTCTTCCAGGGTGGGAGTAAGACACTTATGTCCCTGGCTTGGCATTGTGTATCATCCTGTTCACAATATAGGTCTATTTGCATACTGAACCAAAATGATAATCAAGAGATTATGAAATTTTTGAGAGAGAAAGTTTACAGGAAGAAATAAAACCGTAGGAGGGGATCCTTTTACAAGTGAAGACAGTATGTTGGGGGGATATATCTGGGGAGGGATGAAGCAGAGGTATCCCTATGTGTCTTTCCACTGAGGAGGCCAGAGGATACAACCCTGGATATACCTGGGAGGCATCACATGAAAGTCAACACTACCACTATTGGGTGTTCTCATTCGGACTCTTGATTGTGCCAAGGGTTTCCCCCCGAATAACATCAATGGTAGCAGCTCACTTTTGGTGGCAGGTGGCAGCCATGTGTCCTTACTTGGATGATTGGCTCCTAAAAGGATGATCTTACCAGGAAACGCGGAAAGCAGCTGCTATGCTTCTGGAACTGTTGAGAAGCTGGGTCTCGGGATGAACCTGGAGAAGTCTTCACTGGCCCCGACACAGACCTCGTTCATTGGGGCAAAGCTGGGTGCTGTCAGCTGGGTTTTACTTACTTAAACAATGGCTTTCTAGCCATTTTTGTACTCGTGCAGCAAATCTGGATAAGCACCAAGATGTCTGAGAGATCTTGCCTGTCCCTTTTGAGTCATACAAGCACAGGTACCTGTGAGTGTGTCAATAGGCTATGTACACCATGGGCACATGCAGTCTTGACTTGCTAGTCTTCGTTCTCCAAAAGTTTCTGGACTCCCTTGCCTGATGGGAGGACAAAGGAAAGGGGTGTGTGTGTGTGTGTGTGTGTGTGTGTTCCATTCAGTTCCCTGATGACAGCAAATACAGACTGCACAGGCCATCCTTATTGGTTGAGGGGCCCCCATAGAGGGACAGGTAGCACAAGAGACATGGTCCACTCAGGAGTCTATGCTCCACATCATGTTAGACTTCAGAGCAGTCATACTGACCTGTGAGCATTTCCACCCTCTCATTCATGTCCAGCCAGTCCAAGTATGATCAGACACGAAGACGTGTGCATTACATTAAAAAGTAGAGAGGGGCAAGGTGGGTTAGCCTGGTCACAGATTTCTTTGTCAGGCATGTACAAAAAGTGCAAGAAATTCTGCTCCAGAGCGGGTTGCAGTCTGGGCGTGCTGGGCAACACTTTCCTCATATGGTAGTCGGAGGCTGTATGCGTTTCCCCTGATTCCTTTATTACTGTAGGTACTAAGAAAAGTCAGGCAAGACAAGACACAAGCTATTTTTCATAGTGCTGAGTTGTACCAGTTAGTTTTTGTACCCCATATTGTTGCAACTGTCATCCAGGCCTCCTCTGTCTTCCCATGATGCAAGACCTCAGGATGACGGGAGCACTCAACACTCCAGCTCAGCCATGCTGCTCTGATGGCATGGTATTTGGATGAACATTGGACCCAGAGAGAGGGCCTTGCTTGGCAGATATACAGGCCTTACTGAGCAGCGATATAAGGGCACTATTGAGGAAAGTGGAAGAGAGATGATCTCTTGTGTCAATGAGGAATTTCCATTTCACAATCAGACATCTGAGGTGTGGTGGACTGTTTTTAAATCCATGGGGTTCTCTCTCCTCTCACTCCTAGTGTTTCCCACACTAGTTGACTTCTATTCTGTTTTCACACTATCTCATCCCGGTTCCTGAAAGGATTGGTTAGGGTCTTCCTTTCAATGGGAAAGCCTAGATCAGCTTGGGACTTGAATCTGATTTTGTCAACTCTGACAAGGGCACTGGTTGAGCCACTGGCATCTTGTTCCCTACGTCTTTCCATGAAGGTGGTATTTTTGAGTGCAGTCATGTTGACCAGAATGTTAGGGGAATTATTGGTGGTCATGGCAGATTCCCCTCATCCCCATCATCTTCCAGGAGTAGAGCCCTGCAAATCTGCGGATATCCACGGACCATTTTTGCGGATTGGACGCAGATACAAATTTTGTATCCTCGCAGGACTCTTATCCATGAGGACAAGATGTCCATGAGATTGCACCTGAAGATTGTAAGGTAGTGTCAGACTTTTACATCAACCAAATCATCTACTTACCTGTCTTCTCTTGAAGAGATGGTATGCCACTCCTTAGATGTATATAGGGCTCTCATAAATATAAAGGGAAGGGTAACCACCTTTCTGTATACAGTGCTATAAAATTCCTCCTGTCCAGAGGCAAAACCCTTTCACATGTAAAGGGTTAAGAAGCTAAGATAACCTTGCTGGCACCTGACCCAAAATGACCAATGAGGGGACAAGATGCTTTCAAATCTGGGTGGGGGGTGGGGGGGAACAAAGGGTTTGTCTGTCTGTGTAATGCTTTTGCAGGAAACAAATCAGGAATGAAGCCTTATAACTCCTGTTAAGTTAGTAAGTAATCTAGCTAAAAATGCGTTAAATTTCCTTTTGTTTAATGGCTGGTAAAATCTGTGCTGAATGGAATGTATATTCCTATTTTTGTGTCTTTGTAACTTAAGGTTTTGCCTAGAGGGATTCTCTGTTTTAAATCTGATTACCCTGTAAGGTATTTACCATCCTAATTTTACAGAGGTGATTCTTTTACCTTTTCTTTAATTAAAATTCTTCTTTTAAAAACCTAATTAATTTTTCATTGTTCTTAAGATCCAAGGGTTTGGGTCTGTGTTCACCTTTACAAATTGGTAAGGATTCTTATCAAGCCTTCCCCAGGAAAGGGGGTGTAGGGCTTGGGGGGCTACTTTGGGGGAAGAAGTCTCATTCCCTGTTCTTTGTTAAAACGCTTGGCGGTGGCAGCATATGGTTCAAGAACAAGGCAAAGTTTGTACCTTGGGGAAGCTTTTAACCTAAGCTAGTAAAAATAAGCTTAGGGGGTCTTTCATGCAGGTCCCCACATCTGTACCCTAAGTTCAGAGGGGGAAGAAACCTTGGCATGGTGGCAGGGGTGGGATCATTGTGAACCAGAGATCATTTTGAACCAAAAATCATTTTGAACCAGAAGTACAGCAGGATTTTAAAAGGTTTTGTAAAAGGTGATTGCAGCTGTAAATTCTCTCTCTCTCTCTGCCTGGGGGAAAGAGCAGCAGGCATAACAAAATAATTTTTCTGTAGGCTAAGAACAGGTATCAGAGAAAAAGGTATCTGGTTACAGCACAGCAAAATTTTATAAGCCAGTTTGTTTTTCTTTTTTGTTTGTTTTTCTTTCAACTCTCGGGTGTAAAAACAGAGGTTAGGATGACACACTGCACTGTTCAACAAAAGCTGGAATTAGCCAGATTTGAGGCTGAGGAAAAACAAAAGGAACATGAAAGATGAGTAAAATTTAGACAAACGGAGATGAATGCACAAGCAGCCAAAGAAAAAGAAAGGGAGGCTGCCCGCAGGAGAGAAATGGAGGCAAAAGAAATGGAGGAGAAGAAAAAAGAGAGGAAGCATGCACTGGAGATGGAGAAGGCAAAGGCTCAGCAGAATATACCAAATAACCCTAACAATCCTTCCCCAACAATTCACAAATGGGAGTGACTATGTCCACAATATGATGAATCCAGTAATATTGCTTAATATTTTCTCACCTTTGAGAGACTGTGCACGCTCCATCAAATTCCTGAAGCTCACAAAATTGACTGAAAAAGCTCTGGACCTATTCAATAAGATGCCTGTTGAGGAGGCTTCTGACAATGGTAAATTTAAGGATTTGGTTTTAAAGCAATTTCAAATTACGCTTAAAACTTAAGAGTAAAATTTAAAGCCCTTAAGAGAGGGCCTGGACCAAGTAATGTGGCTTATGTAAACCAGATGTAGGATCTGTTAGGTAAATGGGTCAAAGGAAGGGGTGTAACTAGCTTTAAAGGAGTGTGTGATTTAATGATACAGAAGCAATTCCTGAATATGTCCAAGGAGGATATAAAACAGTGTTTATGGGATAAGAAAATGGACTCAGCAGGAAGTCTTGCTTCTTATGCTGATCAATAGGAGCAGTCCCAGACCGCCAGAGAGGCAGGGCAAGCCGGAACAAAACAGGTAGAGGGAGGAGAGAGAAACAACCCTGGTCACGGTTGGAGCGGATACCAGAAGGGACACTCTCAGACCACACCCTGCTACCCGGGGCAGCCCAAGGCCCCAACTACAGCCCAAGGAACACTCCAGAAACCTTATTGTCCCACCACACTGTTCTCCAGCAACCCACCTCGCCCCGTGACCCATCAGCTTGAAGATGTTTTAAATGTAACGAGCCAGGGCATGTAAAGGCCAGCTCCCCCAAGAACCCCAACAGATTATAGTTCATTGCACCGGAATCACACCAGAGATCCTCAGGCCCAGATACCCTCAGAGCGGAGGGAAACTGTGAGAGTGGGCGGGAAGAAGGTCACTGCGTGGAGGAGCACTGGAGCACAAGTGTCTGCTATCCATGCTTCCTTAGTGGACCCCAATTTAATCGACCCAAAGGTCCAAGTGACAATTCAACCCTTCAAGTCAAACTTTTGACTTGCCTACAGCCAAGTTGCCTGTCCAGTACAAGGGCTGGTCAGGAACATGGACTTTTGCAGTCTGTGATGATTATCCCATCCCCATACTGTTGAGGGAAGACTTGGCCAATCATGTGAAGCTGGCCAAGAGGATGGGAATGGTTACCCGCAGTCAGGCTAAGCAAGCTGTCACATACCTAGCTCTGTTCCAGAAATTTCTACCAGGACACGGTCAGAGGTGATGGAACCAGACCCCATGCCAGCATCTGCAACAGCAGTAGTGGATCCAGACAGAGCCAGTTTCCAGAACTGGCCGAACAAGCAGCACCAGAACCATTGCTAACACTGAATCCAGTACTTGCAACCCCAACACCAGAGGTCCCCACTGAACCTGCACCAGCAACAGCAGATAACCCTACACAGGAGGCTCAGCCAGGATCTGAACCCCAACATAGTGCGCCAGTGGAGCGCGGTTCACAGTCAATGGAAACAGCCCCATCTCCTGCACTGCTTCCAGAGGGACCAAGCCCAAGTCCACAATCCAATGAGGAACTGATGTCTCCAGCATCAAGAGAACAGTTCCAGACCGAACAGGAAGCAGATGAAAGCCTCCAGAGAGCTTGGACGGCAGCACGGAGCAACCTACCACCTCTCAGCTCTTCTAATCAATCCAGGTTTGTTGAAGAAAGAGGGCTTTTATACAAGGAAACTCTTTCTGGTGGACACCAGCAAGACTGGCATTCTCGGAGACAGTTGGTAGTTCCAACTAAGTACTGGGGAAAGGTCTTAAGCTTAGCCCACGATCATCCTAGTGGCCATGCTGGGGTGAACAGAACCAAAGACCGTTTGGTAAGATCGTTCCACTGGGAGGGAAGGGGCAAGGATGTTTCTACCTATGTCCGGTCTTGTGAAGTGTGCTAAAGAGTGGGAAAACCCCAAAACTAGGTCAGAGCCCCTCTCCAGCCACTCCCCATCATTGAGGTTCCATTTTAGCAAGTAGCTGTGGATATTCTGGGTCCTTTTCTGAAAGACACCCAGAGGAAAGCAGTACATACAGACTTTCATGAATTTTGCCACCCGACGGCTGGAAGCAGTAGCTCTAAGCAACACCAGGGCTAAAAGTGTGTGCCAGGCACTAACAAACTTTTTTGCCAGGGTAGGTTGGCCCTCCGACATCCTTACAGATGCAGGAACTAATTTCCTGACAGGAACTAGGGAAAGCCTTTGGGAAGCTCATGGGGTGAAACACTTGGTTGCCACCCCTTACCACCATCAAACAAATGGCCTGGTGGAGAAATTTAATGGAACTTTGGAGGCCATGATATGTAAATTTGTAAATAAGCACTCCAGTGATTGGGACCTAGTGTTACAGCAGTTGCTCTTTGCCTACAGAGCTGTACCCCATCCTAGTTTAGAGTTTTCACCATTTGAACTTGTATATGGCCGTGGGGTTAAGGGGCCATTACAGTTGGTGAACTGTAGCAGCAATGGGAGGGGATTACACCTTCTCCAGGAACTAACATTCTGAATTTTGTAACTAACCTGCAAAACACCCTCCGAACCTCTTTAGCCCTTGCTAAAGAAAACCTACAGGATGCTCAAAAAGAGCAAAAAGCCTGGTATAATAAACATGCCAGAAAGTGTTGCTTCAAAGTAGGGGACCAGGTCATGGTCTTAAAGGCACTCCAGGCCCATAAAATGGAAGCATCGTGGGAAGGGCCATTCATGGTCCAAGAGCGCCTGGGAGCTGTTAATTATCTCATAGCATTCCCCACCTCAAACCAAAAGCCTAAGGTGTACCTTATTAATTCTCTAAAGCCATTTTATTCCAAAGAATTAAAGGTTTGTCAGTTTACAGCCCAGGGAGGAGATGACGCTGAGTGGCCAAAAGGTGTCTACTATGAAGGGAAAAGTGCTGGTGGCGTGGAAGAGGTGAACCTCTCCATGACCCTTGGGCATATGCAGCGACAGCAGATCAAGGAGCTGTGCACTAGCTATGCGCCAACGTTCTCAGCCACCCCAGGACTGACTGAAGGGGCATACCACTCCATTGACACAGGTAGTGCTTACCCAATTAAAGTCCAACCTTACCAGGTGTCTCCTCAAGCTAAAACTGCTATAAAACGGGAGATCCAGGTTATGCTACACATGGGTGTAATCCGCCCCTCTGGCAGTGCATGGACATCTCCAGTGGTTCTAGTTCCCAAACCAGATGGGGAGATAACGTTTTTTGCGTGGACTACCATAAGCTACATGCTGTAATTCACCCAGACAACTATCCAATGCCACACACGGATGAACTATTAGAGAAACTGGGACGAGCCCAGTTTATCTCTACCTTGGACTTAACCAAGGGGTACTGGCAGGTACCGCTAGATGAATCCGCCAAGGAAAGGTGAGCCTTCATCACACTTGTTGGGCTGTATAAATTTAATGTGCTCCCTTTCAGGCTGCGGAATGCACCCGCCGCCTTCCAAAAACTTGTAAATGGTCTTCTAGAGGGATTGGGAGAATATGCAGTCGCCTACCTTAACAATGTGGCTATATTTTCAAATGCCTGGGCAAAACACCTGAAACATATACAAAAAGTCTTTGAGCGCATAAGGGAGGCAGGACTAACTGTTAAGGCTAAAAAATGTCAAATAGGCCTAAACAAAGTGATTTACCTTGGACACCAGGTGGGTCAAGGAACTATCCACCCCCTACATGCCAAAGTGGATGCTATCCAAAAGTGGCCTGTCCCAAAGTCAAAGAAACAGGTCCAGTTCTTCTTGGGCTTGGCCAGATATTACAGACGATTTGTACCACAATACAGCCCAATTGCCGCTCCACTGACGGACCTAACCAAAAAGAAACAGCCAAATGCCATTCAGTGGACCAAAGAGTGTCAGAAGGTTTTTAACCAGCTTAAAGCGACACTCATGTCTGACCCTGTGCTAAGGGCCCCAGACTTTGACAAACCATTCCTAGTAACCACAGTTGCATCCAAGTGTGGTGTGGGAGCAGTCTTAATGCAGGAAGGACCAAATCAAGAGTTCCATCCTCTCGCGTTTCTCAGCAAAAAGCTGTCTAAGAGGAAAAGCCACTGGTCAGTCTTCAAGAGGGTCACTTCTTGTGAATCACCTGAAATGTGCTACATGTAGGGACAAGTACTTGATTAACCTTTCCTCCTCCATCTTGTAAGAACTGGAGTTCTTTGAGATGGCCTTGCGTGTTGGCACTACCAGCCTCACTGCCTTGGTTCTCTTAGTTGGGCCTATAAGTGAAGAAGGAACTAAAGTGGCATTAGTTTAGCAGCCCCCTTCACACCCTTGGCGTGGTGCACAAGGAAAGTGAGAAGTGCGTACATGGACTGAATGGACATTGCTAGGGAAAATTCCCTGATCCTGTGCACATTGAGTGCAAGCCCAGCCTGAAGGGCACTTACCTGTAGGGACAACACATCTCAAAGAGCTGCAGTTACTACAAGCTTAGTTATCTTTATTAGTTTTGAATTTGGGCCCCCCCCCTTAAATTCCATTGACAGTCTCTTGTTCTTGTGTTATGAGACATAGAACAGAAGTTCCTGTCCTACTTTTTTCTTTTTTTCATATCCCTTATTTGTCTCCTTACTAAGGTGAACTATCCCAGTCTTTTCATTGTCTTCATATGAGTTTTCCATGCCCCAATTATTCTTGTTACCCTTCTCTGACCCCCCCCTCTTCAATATCCTTTTTGAAGTGAGGTAACCAATATTGCACACTATATTCTAGATGAGAAGTCACCATTGATTTACAGATGGACATTACAACTTACATATTACTTTGTTCCTTATACACTCTAACATTTTTTTCACTGTATATTGAGTGGTTAAGTGGTTAAGCTGGGAAAGTGGTTAAGCTGTCCATGGTAACATCTAGATCCCTTTCTAGACTTGATACAATTAATTTAGAGCCTTTTATTTTGTCTGACTGCTTCTCATTTTCCTTCCAACGTACGTTATTTTGTATTTCAACATTGAACTTTACTTGCCGTTATTTAGCCCATTCACTTAGCTTGGTTAGTCTCTGAAATTCCTCAGTTTCCTCTGAATTTGACTAACTTTGGGTATGTCTACACTACGAAATTAGGTTGATTTTATAGAAGTCGATTTTTAGAAACTGATTCGACCTAACCCCGTAGTGTAGACCAGGCCTTAGTGTCATCTGTAGATTTTATCTCACTGCTCACTCCCCCTTTCCCAGCCATTAATATATTAAACAACAAGTGGACCTAACTTGGACACTTGTGGCACCCTGCTATTCTATTTTTATCATGGCAGAAAGTTGACCATTTATTCCCAAACTTCTAAATAGTTTGTAAACAGTTTGTTTATAGCAGTTAGTGTTAAGTGTAGTTGTAGTTAGAAGTTAGAGTCCCAGCAAGGACTTCGCCCCTGGTGGGGCATGCCCCAGTCTCCCGGGTTTAAGCCTCACGCGGATTGTAACAGGCCTATGCTTGTAAGTGATCAAAATAGTAGCTGCCTCAAGTGCTTGGGGGAGTCGCATCTGAAAGATAAGTGCCATATTTGTAAAAACTTTCAGCCCCGCACGCAGAAACAGTGGGATATTCGTTTACGGTTTCTCCTCACAGAGTCTGCCCTTCATCCGGCTTCCGTGCCATTCTGCCAGGACTTTGAGTACTTCAGCCTTGATGTGCAGTGCACCCCTGACACCAGTCTCCTCCCAGTATGGTTTCCTGTTGCCAGTGCCCAAAAAGAAGGTGAGAAAGCACCACTCCCTGGCACCAGGCAAGAAGGGCAATGGGTCATCGGGCAAGGGACCCACTTTGGGCCTCCTGGCCGCTCTGGAGCCACGAGTTCATGCCTCCCCGATCGGGGCCCTCCTGAGAGCGGCATGGGACCTAAACCCCTGACACCACTGACTCCTTGAGAAGCTCCGCCGGCTCCAAGAGAGAAAAGGCTTCTGCCCGTGCCTATGATGCAGCACGTGCCACAGGAATTGGCAGAGGTTTCCCACGAGGGCAAGCCAGCTACTAAAACCCTTCAGGCGGCAGTGGAGTGCCACCAATTTCCCTGAGACAAAGCAGCGCGCTCCAGCTCTGTGCTTCAGATTGCCAGAGTTGCAGGCCAGATCCTCTGGGCTTGCTTTTGGTCACCACCATTGCAATTGCGGTCCCCGCCATCTCGACACGAATCATCTAGAGGGAGACGCTGGTCTCCATACTATTGGGACCATTTGCCATCTCGTTGGTTGTCCTCTCAGTGTAGTTCCTGGTTGCCTACCCCGTGGGAGTACTCTCCATCACGTATCCGGTCCCCTCGCTCTGAGCACCAGTCTCAGACTGTGCCCGTCAGCAGCAGACTCAGGTGTCGACGGCCCCATCATGGTCACCGGAAGGGGATTCCTTTGGCATGGATTCCTTTGGCCCCTCGCTTAGACTCCAGTGGTGTGAATGGGCACCTAAGGCTGCATCAACATCGATAGTGCCGCCTGGGCAGCATGGCCAGTGGCCGATGCAGTGGCCTTACTGGAGCGCATGGGGAGTGTCGGTCGTAGTCATTTCCCCTTCACATCACTCATCGGTCGCCGCCTCAGAGCAACAGCTGGCAGCACCGACTGCATCAGGCTCGGTGTATGAGGTATGCTTGGAGGTCGAGGCAGAGGAGACTGCACCCACCCCTAAGCTTCCCTCCCCCAGGGAGAAGATGCCCCAGGGCCTCCCCTGACGGTATAGTCTTCTTTGTCCCCTGACAAGGCGATATTGGGACCCTCGAGGGCCAACCTGCTGGACGATTTTAAAGAACACCAGGCCCTGCTTTGACGGGTGGCCGAGAACTTGGGCCTGGAGGTGGGGGAAATGGCTGAGTAGGTAGACACCTTGTTTAATGTCCTGTCAGCCTCTACCCTGGCCCTTGTCACACTACCAGTGCATGACTGAGTCCTCAAAATTCCAAGGCCCTCTGACAAACTCCTTCATCCATCCCTCCCAGCTCAAAGGGCCGAAAAGAAATACTTTGTCACGGCCGAAGGGTTTGAGTACTTTTACACCCAACCTTCCCTGGGATCGCTGGTGGTCTGTGCCCAATGAAAAAGATAAACAAGGGGATACCATCTCGACTCCCAAAAATAAAGAGGCCAAAAGATAGGACCTGTTTGGGAGGAAAATTTTATTCAGCTGCCAGCCTACAATTCTGGGTGGCGAATCATCAGGTCCTCCTAGGGATATAAGTTGAAATTCTATGGGACTCGCTCCGTAAATTGAAGGAGTCCCTCCTGGAAGGTTTGGTCCAGGAATTCAGCACCCCTGGTGGAGGAGGGCACCATGGCTGCTCAGTATTCTCTCCGTGTGGGACACGGCTGACTCTGTGGCTAGGGTGGTCATGTTGGTGGTGGTTATGAGGTGCAACTCCTGGCTTCACATCTCCACTCTCTCCCAAGACCACCCATTCAATAGGTTCTGTATCTTTTTCAGAGCAAATGGATGCAAGGTTGCATGGGTTAAGACACTCTGGCCACCCTTCGCTGGTTGGGCATGTATTCGCCGCAGTTTGCAAGAAAGCAGTTCTAGCCACCCCCGCCACCAAGACCTTGGCTGTCTCGTCCAAGGTCTGCAAGGAGAAGACAGATGTTAGTTTCAGCTACTGCCGCCCCCCTTCTTCCTCCTGCTCACCTGCACAGTCCGGCCCTCATTTTGAGGGTGTAATCAGGAGCGACACCCCAGTCACCTCCCAGGATCCACCCCGTTCTTTCCTCAACCATCTTCTGGAGATAGTGTCTCAAGGCTACACCCTGAATTTTTTGGCCGCCTCTCCCTCCCCCCGTCCCTCTTCAGGACCCTTCTCACTAGCAAGTCCTCATTCAAGAGGTTGAGAACCTCCTGCTCATGGGGCCAGTGGAGGAAGTGCCTTGAGACATGACAGGGATGGGATTCTAATTCTGTTACTTCCTAATCCCAAAAGCAAAAGATCTCCTCAGCAGGACCTTCTCATCTTGCCACGAGTGGTTGCTCCACCCAGAGGAAGTCAGTATGATCTTCTGAAAGTGGGGAATCCCCACAGGTGGACTTGTTCGCGTTGTCTCAGAACAGGAAATGCCACATGTTCTGCTCGCTCTGGGGAATGGACGGGGTTCCTTGACACATGCTTTCCTGCTCCCATGGTTGAGGGGGCCTGATGCGTTCCCACCAGTGCTGTTGATCCACAGAGTTCTCATGAAGATCAAACAGGACAGGGCTAAAGTTATCCTGATGGTCTGTGAGCAGCCTCACCAAGACCGGTTCAGCACGCTGTTGGAAATTTCAGTAGCAGTCCTGCTGCATCTACCTCTCTGGCCAGATCTGCTGTCCCAGGGCTACCTGAACCTGGAGGCGTTGCACTTGTTGGCATGGCTACTGCATGGATGAATGTGGAAGAGCAGGAGTGCTCGGCCTGAGGTCTTGGTGGGTAGCGGAAAGTCCTTCACCAGAGCAACTTACCTGGCCAAGTGGGAAAGGTTCACGTGGCTGGGCTTTGGAACAAAGTATCCGGGTTGAGCAGTTCTCGCTGCAGGTGATCCTGGATTATCTTGTGCATCTCAAACTTCAGGGCTTGTCCCTGCCATTGATCAGGGTCCACCTGGCCACTATTTCGGCTTTCCATCCTCTGTTCCAAGGCAGGTTGGTCTTTGCTCACGATGTGATGGCCCGGTTCTTGAGAGGTCTGGAGTGTCTCTACAATCACATCCAGGATCTGGTTCATCCCTGGGAGTTGAATCTCGTGCTGTTGAGACTTATGGGGCCTCCTGTCGAAACTCTGGCTTCCTGCTTTCTTCTTTTTCTCTCCTGGAAGGTTTCGTTCCGAGTTGCAGTTATATCTGCCCGCAGGGTGTCTGAGATCAGGGCGCTTACTTCAGAACTACCCTATATGGTCCAAGTGTGGCCACACTCAGCGTTCCTGCCCAATGTAGTTTCTCAGTTTCATACCGACTCACACATACACTTACGTAGTCTTCCCGAAGCCCCATAAATCCAAAGAGGAACGCAGGTTGCACGCCCTGGATGTCAGGAGGGCGTTGGCTTTCTATATTGACAGGACAAAGCTGTTTTGAAAGTCAACACAGCTGTTAGTTGCGGTGGCAGTCAGGATGAAAAATTTCCCAGTTTCTGCTCAAAGGATTTTGTCCTGGATCACAGCCTGCATCCGATACCGCTATGAGCTGGTGCAAGTGCCTCCACCAGCAATAGTCAAGGTGCACTCAGCTAGAGCTCAAGTGTCATCAGCAGCCTTCTTGGCTCAGGTGCCGATCTAAGCGATCTGTAGAACTGCTACCTGGTCATCTGTCCACATGTTTGTGTCCCATTATGCACTTACTCAGCAGGCCTGGAATGATGCTGGCTTTTCCAGAGCAGTGCTGCAAGATGCAAGACGGTGAACTCTGAGCCCACCTCTGTTGGCACTGCTTGTGAGTCACCAAGAAATGGAATCAACATGAGCAAGCGCTTGAAGAAAAAAGTTACCTACTTTTTCATAATTGTTGCTCTTTAAGATGTGTTGCTTGTGTCCAATCAGTTACCTGACCTGCTGCCCCTCTCTAGGAGTTCCCCGCCAAAAGGAACTGAGAGGGTGCAGCGCGGGCGGTGCCTGATATATTGATGCGTGAGCGTGGCACTCAAGGGAGCGCTACTGCCGACCCTATGGATACCACTAATGCAATAATCTCCAACAACTGTGCACGTGGGCACACACACACCTAGAATGGAATGGACACGAGCAATACATTTCAAACAACAAAAATGAGAAGGTAGGTAACTGTTTTTTCTCCTTTATCCACTGCTTTAATCTGATGTATAAAGAATTTTAAGATGAGTGAAACAATGATTTTCTATTGTAGAAACCATGCTGGTTAGATCATGTCCTATCATGATCTTCTGGATGTTTTGTTAATGTATATTTACTCTTGGGGGAATTCTGCGCTCCCAAATTCATGCAGAAAAAAGTCTCCCTGCAGATTCCCTTTATTTTCTGCAGAAAATGGGTTTCTGTGAGATAGCAAACAGAAGCTGCACCAGTGTTCACTCACCCTCTCCCCAGTAACCTGGGCTCATCTGTTCGGGCAGCCAGGGGAGAGGTAAATCTGCGCGCGCATGTGTGTGGATGCCCTGGCCACCCAAAGATATTAGTCCCAGCTGGGTGCTGAGGGGAGGGGTAGTAGGATGATGGGAACTTTAATTTATCAATTTGTTCCAAAATCTCTTCTAATGATACCTCAGTCTGGGACAGTTTCCTCAGATCTGTCCCCTAAAAAGAATGGCTCAGGTTTGGGACTCTCCCTCAAATCCTCAGCCATGAAGACCGGTGCAAAGAATTCATTTAGTTTCTCTGTAAAGGCCTTATCGTCCTTGAGTGCTCCTTTAGCACCTCGATCATCCAGTGGCCCCACTGGTTGTTTAGCAGGCTTCCTGCTTCTGATGTACTTTAAAAAATATTTGCTATTGCTTTTTGAGTCTTTGGCTAACTGTTCCTCAAATTCTTTTTTGGCCTTCCTAATTGTATTTTTACACTTCATTAGCCAGTGTTTATGCTCCTTTCTATTTTCCTCACTAGGATTTAACTTCCATTTTTTAAAGGATGCCTTTTTGCCTCACTGCTTCTTTTACTTTGTTGTTTAGCCACAGTGGCTCTTTTTTGGTTCTCTTACTATGTTTTTTAATTTGGAGGTATACATTTAAGTTGAGCCTCTATTACGTTGTCTTTAAAAAGTTTCCATGCAGCTTGCAGAGATTTCACTTTTGGAACTGTAGCCTTTAATTTCTGTTTAACTAACATGTTCATTTTTATGTAGTTCCCGTTTCAGAAATTAAATGCTATATTAAATGTGATTAAATGCAATAACAATATAATCACTCCATTTTCAATTATTTTGGTAATTTATTTCAAAATACTCATCAGGAAGTAATTGAAAATAATTATATTGTGTTATTTTGACAAATAAAATTGCAGAATTTTGCAGAGTTTTGTCGCAGAATTTTTAATTTTTGGCATAGAATTCCCTAGGATTAATATATAATTATTTCAACACGTTTACCAGGCAAATATGTATGACCTACTAATCTATAAGTCCTCTGGCCACTCCTCAAGCCTTTATAAAATATAGATACAGCATTTGTGGTCATCTAGTTCTCTGGTACAATATCTTTTTGCACATTTTTGGTGGTAGCTCAACCATTTTATTCTTGAGCTTCTTTAGAACTCTTGGAAGTATACTATCTGTGACTCATTGTCTTTTTGATTCATTAGTATGTTCTAGCACTTCTTCTGACACCTCAATCTCTGACAGTACCTCATCTTTATTATCAGAAAAGAGTAAAGCTATGGTAGGTATTTCCCCAACATCCTCTTTGGTGAATTTAGCTCCTCAGCAATGTCCTTATCTTCCTTAATTGTGCCTTGTGTTCCCTGGTGATCTATCAGACTCTCAAATTCTTTTCCAGGTTTCCCACTTCTGATGAAGTTCAAGAATTTCTTCGTTTTTGTATCTTTGAATGTTGAAGGTCATATAATTTTAGTCCCCCTGATTTTTCCCCTTACGTACTGTTTGCTGTATTTATACTTCTGTTACTATGGTTAGATTTCTAAATTTCAAAGGATTTCTCTTTGGCTTGAATAGTTTATCTAAATTTTTATCTTTTAGCCATATGGAATTACTACCTACTCTCCTGGTTCCCTTTTTATTCATTGGTACACATGCCCTCTGAGACTTTACAACTAAGGATTTTACTTCCTTTTCTTTTGTTTTAGAGTCTGTAGTTGCTGTGTGCTTTTTTGAACTTGTACGCCAGGTATCTCATTTTTATTCTCTTGATTTTAGCATGTGACTGAGTAGGTTTGATATATAGTTCTCTTCTTTGAAATAAATGATTGATATCTAAATTTTTCATGTTCCTTGTCATTTTCTTCTGTCATGTGCCTGATGTTTACCTGGCCTAGGACCTTCAGTATTACTCTGTAGTGATTCGGGTAGATAGGTTTTTTACTCCCCAACAGAGTGATTTATATTCCAGACATTTTTCATAATTATTAGAGTGTAAAGTTTTGCCTGAGAACCTGTTCTTGGTTGTCTGGAAAATTAAACTTTCTGGCTGAGTTGAACTGCTGTACTACACTGCTGAGCTAAAATGCTGAGGAACAGAGGGACAGAAAGCAGGACTGAGTGGGGAAATCAAGAGGAGGAAAGAAGAGAAATTAAGGGAGAATGAAAGAGAAAATGGAAACTAGGGAAACTCAGAAGAATAAAATCTGTACCTCAAGAGATTATTCCTTTTGTCTGTCAGAAGAGCTTTCCCAAGAATAGCCACTGAGATAAGGGGAAGTGTGGGAGTAATAGTGAACGTCCAAATGACTGAGCCCAAGGTAGGAAAACTGACTGAATTTCAGACATGGAAAAGTGTAGAATTTATTCAGCATTTGCTTTGTAACATTTCTCACACCTATTCCCAGTGATAAATTTACTAGACAATAAAAATCACACTTTTGTATAGATTTTTTTTTTTAATTTTCTACTGTGACAAACACCTGGGTTTACTATAATGGAATGGGAAAAATATAGTTTTCTTTTTTTAGTTTATTTTGTGTATTTGGTAGTGCTTTTGAGTATATTCATTTTCATCTGTTTGCATGGGTCTTTCACAAAGCAACAAGGTAGGGAAATCTTTTCTTTTTTTTTTTTTAATGAAATGTGATTGTGAAACCACAGAAATTTGTAGGGATGGGTATAGTACCTGAAATTCTTGACTAAATTGACTACTTTTTAAGTTGGTGTACCTTTTTTCACACATTCATAGATGACTGTCTTTTCAGACTGTTCCTTTCTCCCAGTTCTGAACCATTTGCAGTATGCATTGACTGTTGGATCTATAAATTTGTTTTTTTCTCTTAGAAGCAATAGGAAATTGATTTATTTTGTATCTTTACAATTCAGTAGAACCCCGTTTATATGTCCCTTCGTTAGCTGGCTCTCCGTATTAACCAAACAGCCAGTGCACGCAGGTCCAGAAGCAGGCAGTCTCTCCTGTGGCAGCTCGGTGGTGCTGCAGCCTTGCACTTACTCATTCTCTGGGTTATCTGAATTTTTGATTATCTGATCTAGCTTCGTCCCAGTTAAATTGGATAAACGGGGTTCTGCTGTATGTGAATTGCATAGAGAGACTGGCTATCATGACACAATTTTCCACACGTATCACATTTGTCAAAAGTAATCCACGTTATTTGTCAGATTTAGTCTGGTTGTTTCTCTGGATTATAATGAGGTGGTTATGCATTTGTGGCTAACGCATGTTTAGTAGTAACTTTTAGCTGCTCCATTCAAGGATCAGAGCCCCATTATGGTAGGCACTGTACAGAAGCATAGTAAAAAGACAGTCCTTTCATCAAAGAGCTCTGCTCCAAATGTGATCTAATTTTATGACAGCCATACAGGCCCACACACACACACAGTTATTTACAAAGCTAGGGGGTTTTTACAAAACCTTATTTAAATAAAAATATTTCAGTTCTTTTAAAGTTAAATCTTCTACAGTACCATGAACCCAAACATTATGATGGAGAACATTTACTAAGAAGTGAAATGAACTAGAAACAGGTGATACAGAAAAGTTAATACTATGAATATAATTAAAGTATTATTGTCATCTGTTGCTTTTTGGGGCAGGGACTGTCTGAGGTTTTTACAATGCCTAAAATGTTAGTGCATTAATTCTTGACTGGGGCATTTAGATTCTAGCACAATACTCTAATACTATTGTTACTATTAATTGTAATGTCGGCAGGACCCACCAGAGATCGTTGCCCTGTTTGTTTAGTGACTGCAGAAACCTGTGGTAAGAGATAGTCATTGCTATAAAGATCTTACATTCTATATAGAAAAAAAACATACAAAGGGTTGGAGAAAGGGAGAACAATACTTTCTATTTTACACATGACAAACTGAGTCACAGAGATTAAGTGACTTGCCTGCGGTCACAGGAAATCTGTGGCAGAGCTGGCAGTTGTGTTCAGGCTCATGCTTTAACCACAAGTTCATCCTTCATTATTTTAACCATTTATACCTCTTATTTTTTTCCATTACAGCTTGGATAACTTTATGAAAAGCAGCAAATAGTGTCATAAATAGTAAAAAAAAAAAAAAAAAATAAATAAAATTAATTTTTCAAATTTTACTTTTACTAATCTTAAGTGTTAGTAACTGAGGAAGGGGCATTATTTTATTTAAATTTATATATATATATATATATATATATACGACTTCCTTTTAATTTAGTGATTGTGAATTCACTACTCATGAAGATTATATCTATATACAGTAGCAGGTTAATGGTGAGTTGAAGCCAACAGTACACTAATCATTGATAAGCACAACTGGTACTTCATATGCTGACTCAGACCTTTTTCAAAGAAGAAAAGACTTAATTGAAGCAGAGCAACCAGAATCACTTTGACATGTTTTTTACGAGATGTAACTAGATGCAGTCTGTTACACAAGCTGGTTTTCTTTGTGGAAGACTGAATTTTTAGAGGTTGTCTACATGGGGAAATGGGCTAGAATAGGTATTACGCAGTAGCGATTTCACACTAGCTTACCAGATGGACACTCTTATTCTGTAATAAGAGACCTTTTGTGCTGTTTAGCTTTAATCCACTTTGGAAGTACAGCTGTAATACAGAGAAGTGGTTTAAGTGGATATTACATAGGAAATGGGTTGTTAAACTCACAAAGGCAGTTTTAGTGTGGAATAAGTGTCCACGTGCTGAGTTAGTGTGGGTTATTATGCTTTTAAATTCATACCTTAGCATATTTTGCATTAGCTTTCCTGTGTAGACAAGCCCTTAGAAGGTCCAAGTTCCACCCTTGCTCATTATGGGATTTGGCAGGGCTTGGCTGCCTTGGCAGTATGGGTAAAGGGTTATTCTTTTTATTATTATTGATGGAGCACTTTATTCAGAGAAGGAATCAACCTCTGGTCATATATAACACTGTAGATCACTTGGAATGGGGCATTTGGTGAGACAATCAGTGGAACTTATTTATGGGTAAACTCTGGTATAACAAAATTTATCTGTATTTGTTAGAGAAGCAAGGAGTCTAGTACACTAGATATTCTTTGATTAACCTATTAAAGTACTAACTGGCTCATATTTACTATTTTTAAAAATCAGAACATCATTAGTTTTTCAAGAAAAATATGAGTAGTGTTCATCCTGAGTTAAAATCTAAATGATTTGGTGGATAACTTGCTGTATGATACTTGCAAAATGCTTTTATTTTTTCAGTGAGGTAATTCAAATAGTGTTTTTATAAAACTTTGTGTGCAAGCACAAACACATGCATTCATTTCTGGGCTGAGATCAAGGATGCGAGGAATTTCAGCCCCAAAATTAACTTTACTGGTTTGGATTGAAATTAGGGATTTGAAATGGAAGTATTATTTCCACCTAAATGATTTGTCACCATCACACTATGAAGTTGTAAACTATTAATGATTAGAAAAATGAGTTACTGTAAATCTTCCTGAAGTTTTCAAATATAACACTGCAGCTCAGATCTTTCTTCCTGGTTTTGTGTCACAATAAAACCATGTTGTATTATAGCTGCACTTGTAGCCTGTACAAATGCAGAAATAAAACTTAGTGTATAAGATATGACAAAGATATGAGAAGAACCAGTTTGCTAAATCTTGCAGGAGAAAAACCCCAAAATATATAACTTGGCCTGACAAAAGATATCATGTCACGCTCTCTACACGCTTTCTTTGTAGCTTTGACGTTTGACTTAGTACTAACAATAATGTTGAAAAAATTTTCATTACAATGAAAGGATTAGAAATACTAATTCTACATGTAACAACTGCTAATAAATATTGTTCTGTCCTATCTTGAAATTGCTAGTTTGACTCAGTATCTACATTCGAGTAAAAAAAACTGATTCATCAATATAAAGATTGCATTGGATAGCTGTCGTGCCTCTTCTCCCTCCCCACTTCCTAACCCCTGATCTGACAACAAATGTTTATGGTAGCTTTAAAGAAACATTGTCATAGTTGGTATCTCCAATATATAACCCATCTTTAAAACAAAACACTTTTTAAAGTGATATAATTCTTGCCACAATGAAGGCTGGTTACAATATTGTTAAAATGTCAACATTGCTGGGTTAACCTATCAACCGTATATCCAGTATACAGGATTTTTTCTCTGCTTACTTTGTTTTTCAAAGAAATAAGAGTTTGAGCGATGAAGAAATACAGTTGTCTGAGTAAGCAGAATGCAGTATTCTTGAATATTTTAATATTCTATTCATAATGAGAGACAAGCGTGCACATCTGCAAGTAAAAAAACAGTTGGTGGATCTAATTGTAGGCCAAGCATCTTTGACAGTGTATATCTTAATTTAGTCTTTAATTCTGAGCAGGTCTCTGAAGATTGTCTTATTACAGATGTATTAATCACTTTTGTTAAAAATGGTTTAGTTCTCTGCAGAGCAACAAGACTTTAGACTTGGCATCTGTTTTCTGTATGTATTGCTTAATAAAACTTCTTAAATTTGCAGAGCATGGAGAGTATGATCCACAAACTGTAAGACCAGGAAGTAGATACAGTCATGTGCAAGAAGTACAGGAGCGACTTAACTTCCTACGGTTAGTTTCGAGTAACTTAAGTCATTTTCCCTAGAAGGCAAACAAATTCATAACTTCAACTTCTGAAATGGAAAGAAACCATGCTGTTGAACTTTTTGTTTCTTTTGTACAGTTGTCCAGCTTATTGTATGGCATTAACATTTAATTCCAGCAGATCAAGATAGCAAAATAAAGTAAAACGCTGGAATTCCTGGGTTTGAAAGAGGACATAGTATTAGAATACCCAAGAGAGTATTAGGGGTTGTATACATAAAGACATGATCCCTCCCCCACAGAATTTACAATATAGGGCCTTGATTGTGCACTAAAATGTGTGCCGGCAGACCGCAGTATATGTGCCAAGTCCCATTGATTTAAAGAGGCTCTTTGTGTGTGGTGGGCTGCTCCTCTGTGCATATCGGGTTAGGATCATGGCTTAATATTAGACATGGCACAATAACTGAAGATAACAAACTGTGCAGCAATAAACTCTTGATTACTTGGCTATTAACATATGCATATGCCTAAAATAAAACTTTTTAAATGATTGACTTACTGTGAGCAACATGGAAAAGGTGAGTTTTGATTTTATAACGACCATCTTATAGTTCTTTCTTGAATAAAGTAAGAAAACAAAGGATTTAGGAAGAGAATATTAAAAATAATTGGCCACAGAATGATACTGCTTGAAACTTGTCAAGTTCTTAGTTTGGACATAACAGTATTCTTTCACAGTTTATCTCCCTCAGTATATTTATTTGTTATCCTTGTGGATGTATCATTCTTCCATTTGTCTGATACTAATTTTTTTAAACTCCGTTCTTTAATGCAGATTCATATTATAACTTTGAATTTCACTCGGAACTGATTATAAATTAAACTAAATAGTACTTCTTTGAGTAATGGTTTTTATTGTATTCCACTGAGGGTGGGTTTACACATGTGTGCCATGTGTCCAGAGCCAGAGAATTTGGAAGTACTAATATCCATTGCTCCACGCATGAGCCCTTGCTTCACCTCATTATTTTGTCCAAGATGGTAAAGGGCTGGGCAGACCAACTGCGTCCCCAGTTCCTTCTCATCACTGCATGGTCCAAATCCAAGCTGTAGTTGCTATTGTCCTTTCATCTGACACTTAAAAAAATAAAATAAAATTCAGAATTGTATAGTTAGTTTGCTTCTACTGTTTTATTGGGGTTTTTTTTTACATAGTTTAGTTTTAGTAGGACTGGGAATTCAGGATAATCTGTTTACTGGTCCTACCAGCATCCACACACAGGTACTGGATTATGCCGAAGATTTCAGGATCTGCGCTTCCTGCCCGCGTTTGTTCTTGGTCAGCAACTAGTCCCAATGCTGTCTCTACTGTTTGGGAGAAGCCCACATTTCATTCAGGAGCGGTTTCTGCTGGTCCTTCCCAAGCCATACCTGAGAAGCTTGGGCTCTCCGCCTCAAGAAGCACCTCATGGAAGTTGCCGGAGGCTTCAGTCAGACCCAGGTTAGGGTTATAGACCCTGTGCTAAGGCCTAGTCGGGAGGCAAGGAAGCATGTGTGTAAGCATGGCAGTAAGTCTTCCTCCAAAACAAAGGATGATACATCTCCCACAAGTTCTAGTCATGGAGAGGCTGCACGTTCCAAGGCGTACAAGCATGACAAGAAATTGCGCAGACTGGCAGTTCCACCGGTACTGAGCATCGAGACCCGCATGCACTCAATTTCAGCTTCAGAACGGGTACCATTAATTCTGGGGTGATGGGAGAAAGGGCAAACTGCTCATGTGGCTTTGGTGCTAAGGGAACAGATCTCCATGCTTTCCTCTGCAAACCACATCTAGGGAGGTACCATCTCCTATATAGGACTTGTCAAAGTCTGGTTGTGTTTTCACTCATTCTCATGTGGTTTACACACTTCTGCTGTCTCCAGTGGTACTGCCATTGGAACCAGGATCTGAGTTCTCATCATTGGAGGATTCTGCTGGAGTAGAAGGGTCAGTACGAGTAACTGAAAGAATCACCAGTGGCATGGCAGTACCCCTTCTCCACCAACAGGGAAGTTATTGGTTGCCCTCCCCCTGGGGCCCTCTTCAGCATATGCTGGATTCATCTTGCTGGCCCTATTGGGGACTCTGGCCCCAGTACCCACCATGAGAATGCACATGTTTGGTGAGGGAGGCTTTGCCCATCCCTGCTTATGACACCCTTGACCAGGCACTTCGAATTGGTTATGGAGGACAATCTGCTCAGTCCTGTAACACTGGAGCAAGAGTGTTTCCCATTGTCCTCTCCAGATGCTGCAGCAACTTCAGGCTCCCCCTTGCTGCCAGATGACTTTCAGCAATTCCAAGAATTCTTGCGAACAGTGGAAGACAAGCATCATATTCCGCTGGAGGAAGTACAAGACAAGCAGCACTAGCTCCTGGACATTCTTCATTTCCCACTACTGAGCAGGGTTGCTCTACTGATAAACGATGCCAGCCCAAAAAGTTTGGCAAACCCCGACCACTTGCACTCCTACCCCCAAAGGGGCAGACAGGAGATACTATGCACCAATGAAGGGTTTGGAGTGTTTTTAGTTTTTTTTTTAATACCCTCACGCAATTCCCTCATGGTAAAAGCATCAATGGAATGGTCCAGGCAGCAACACCCATGATCTACCCTAACAGATGAAGGTAAAAGATTAGACCTTCTGGAAAGCAAGGTCTTCTCTTCAGCAAGCCTCCAATTTTGTATTTCAAACTGCCAGGCCTTGTTGATCTAATATGATTTCCTTAACTACGGTAAATTGGAGTACTTTACTGAAAAGCTTCCTCGGCAAGATGGAGCTTGTTTCCAGTCTGTTCTGGAGTAGGACAAGCTGGTGGCTAGAACAGCACTACAGTCAGCCGTGGGTGCTGCAGGTATCTCATCACACTTGATGGCCCTGGAAATAGTCATGCAGAGAAAATCATGGCTGCACTCATCTGGTTTCCCCAGAGAGGTGCAGAATACCACTGAGGACCTCCCTTTTGATGAGTCACACCTGTTTAATTAGAAGACAGATGATTCCCTCCACTCCCTAAGGGATGCCAGAGCCACATTTTGATTGCTGGGTATCTATCCACCTGCCCAAAGTGGAAATTCTACAGCCCACCACCTACACAGTGATTCAGGAACCCCCATTTCTTTCACCAGAGGCCATATGAACCTCCTCGTAAGTACCATAAGACTTTACAATCCTGCCCTCCTGGCCTGTCTTTGCAATCTTCATCCTGTCATGTTCAAACTGCTCAGAAACAATATTTTTGAGTGCCATTGGAGAGCTGTCAACCACCATCTCTACTGCCATGCAACCAACTCACCCCCTTTGTGGGTCATCTACCACTCTTACTACTAGTCTGGAACTCAATAACAGTAGACAGGTTGGTCCTGGATGTCATCCACTATGGCTATACAGTTGAGTTCACCACGCTACCTCAGTCAAAACCCACACCCTGATCGCTTTCCAGGGAACACGCTCACAACAGGATCCTGATACTGGATGCTCCCGTACTGCAAAGGGGAGTGATAGAGCACGTTCCTCCGAACTATCAGTGCATGTGGTTCTATTAGACTTGGAGCTTGTCTTCACTACCGGGGTAAGTTGACCTTAATTACTCTACTCCAACTATGCGAATAACGTAGATGGAGTTGACGTAGCTTATGTTGACTTACCCCAGTGTCTTCACTGCACTGCATCAACGGGAGATGCTCTCCAGTCAACTTCCCTTACTCTTCTCAGAGAGTTGGAGTACCGAGGTCGACCAGAGAGTGCTCTGCCATTGATTTAGCAGGTCTTCAGTAGACCCGTTAAATGTCCCTATAGTGAAGACCAGCCCTTACTTTTTGGTACATAAGAAGGGGAGGTGGAGGCCTATCCTGGATCTCTGTAACTTAAGTCGCTTTATCCGCAAGCCCCAGTTTCGCCTTAGTAGCCATCATACCGTCCCTAGGAAAAGGCAGGTGGTTTATGGCTCTCGCTATGCCGGACTCCTATTTTCACACAGACATTCATCCAGCCCACAGAAGATTCCTGAGGTTCATGGTAGGTCTTTAGCATTTTCAGTGCAGGGTCCTTCCTTTTGGACTCACCCCTGCTCCCTGAGTCTTCACCAAAGTTCTCTGTCATAGCAGCCCTCTCCGATGCTCAGGAGTCCTTATTTTCCCCTATCTTGACGATTGGCTGCTAGCAACATGATACACAGACGAAGCTAGAATCTCAGCTTCCATGTTGCTCAGACTCCTTTCATCCCTGGGAGTCAGCATCAACATGGAAAAATCAGCTGTAATTCCCACACAGTCCTTCATAAGGGCCGCCTCCAACTTGATCACAGCCTGATCTTACCTACTAAGGGACAGATTCCAGACTCGCAGGCACTCATTGTCCAGGTAGTCAACAGTCCATCTGTCCCAATCAGAACTTGCTTATCCGTTCTTGGCCTCATGGCAGTCTGCATGTACATTGTTTCCTTTGCAGTCTACAGATGTGGCCTCAGAGAGTCTACTTACCTATGCGACATGCTATGGACCTTGTGCGGGGACTGTCTGCATAGTGTTCTCTTCCTTCCAGTGGTGGACAGACCCACAGCAGGTCTGTACAGGGATCCCCTTTCTCCCATCCTCCCTGGACAGACCAATTATCAGAAACATCCCTCACAGGATTGGGAGCACAAATTGAACATGTGACACAAAGGACGTGGAACCCATGGGATGGATACCAGGAGACACATCAACATTCTTGAACTCTGGGCAGTACAACAAGTGTGTCAAGCATTTCTACCTTCCATTCGCTCCCATCATGTTCTTATCAGCACCACCATTGTTTATTACATTAACAAGCAAGGGGGCACGAAGTTGACTGCTCTGTGCAGGAAAATGGTCAACTATGGGATTGGTGCATTGGCCACAAGATCCTGTCGTCGGTAGCTTATCTTCCAGGGACTCAGAATGTGATTGCAGACTCAGCTGAAGATTCATTGTTGATCACAAGTGGGAGCTTCACAACTCCATAGTAAATGACATCTTCAACCAATGGGGGACTCTGATCAGAGACCCTTTTGCCTCCCATGTCAATAACAAATACAGCACATACTACTCAAAGGGGAGATGGTGTTATCCACTCTCAAGGTAATATTCTCATCCTCCACTGGTCAGACTAGATCAGCTACACCTTCCCCAGGTCAAGTGGAAACACTTCACCTCCTGTGCCCAGCAGAATGGGCTTTCCCTGGAGAAAGTGGACATTCCCCTTTTGGACTACCTGCTGTCCTTGAATATGTTGGGACTTGTCCTCAAGTCTCTCAAGGTCCATTTAGCAGCTATCAGCGCCTTTCACCCTCCCGTGGAAGGATACTTCATATTTACACATCTGTTGACTCTCAGGTTTTGAAAAGGTCTGCTGAGGACTTTACCACCCATACAACCTATCGCCTCCCAGTTGGATCTCAACCTCGTTCTAGCTGCAGTAATGAAACTGCTCTTTGAGCCATTAGCTTCATGCTCTGTCCCTCCTTTCTATGAAAGTGACCTTCCTAATGGCTATTAGTTTGGCCAGAAGGGTAGGTGAACTGGGAGCTATGATGACAGACCCCCCCCCCTTTCACCACGTTTCATAAGGACAAAATCTTCCTATCCCTGCACCTCAAGTTTCTACCGAAGGTCGTATCCTGGTTTCATGTCAGTCAACCCATAGGCTTACCTGCTTTCTTTCCAAAGCCTCACACCTCAGTGGAAGAGCAGCACTGTCACTCCGTCAATGTCCGCAGGGCCACAACCTTCTACCTGCAGAGGACTAGACCAATCAGGAAGTCCCCTAGACTCCCTATAGCTATAGCTGAGAAGATTAAGGGGCCAACTGTTTCCACACAAAGGATTTTGGGGTGCATTATGTTCTGTCAGTTGTCAGAACTGCCTCCACCCCTTGGGATGAGAGCCCATTCTAGAAGAGCCAAGGCATTGACTATGGCCATCCTCCACAATGTGCTACTTCCAGACGTATGTAGGGCAGCCATGTGGTGTTCAGTACATACTTTCACTGCACATTACACCTTGGTGCAGGACTCTGCAATGGATATTTCATTTAGTGTGGCTGTCCTTAGTTCGACCATTCCATCCTTGTCCTTGCACCCTTCTCCAAATTAAGTACTACTTGTTAATCACCCTCAGTGGAATATAATAGGGACCATCACTTGAAGAGGCGGTTACTTACCTGTAACTGGAGGTTCTTTTGAGATGTGTGGTCCCTATCCGTATTCCACTTCTTGCTCTCCTTCCCTTTTGCTGCGGATCTATTTGATTTGTCGTGGAGAAGGAACTGGAGACACCGTCGGTCCACCTTACCCTTTATTGCCTTTGACGAAACCATGAGGCAAAGCAAGAGCGCGTGCGCAAACCAACAGACGTGACTATTTTTAAATTCTCCTGCTCCATAAACCCACCCTCACTGGAATACAGAGAGGGACCACTCGTCTCAGAAAACTATAGGTAAGTAATCTCTTATTAAATGGTTACTTCACCAAATAGTGGGGACTAACTCCTGGCCACCAATCTTTAAACAATTATCATTCTATCATATTCTAATAGTTAAACTATATTTTTCTTGAAATTTGGCAATGATTTTGGTATGTATATAATGGAATAATATTGCCAAATTTATAATTGCATGTCATAATATTCTATAAACATAAGGTTTATGATTTGTATGAACAGTTTTGTTACTCTCTAGTCCTCTTTCTTTCACATACAGTCAGAGTATTTTACTTTGATCCATATATAACTGATTCTTGAAGAGTAAAATCTATTGTGTATTTTCTTGAAATGTTCTTACAAGAATTATTAGGGTTATCTTTCACACAGATATACTGTAAAGTTAGACTTCTCCAAGACCTTTCTTGGAATTAAAGGATGCATGAAGAGTAATTGTCTTATTTTCTGAACTGTGAATGAAGTACCCTAGAATTTCACTACAGATTTCAGACTCACTTCCTACTTCCAATCTAATATCGATAACTCAATCCATTGTTAGATATAATTTTTCATTTCACTGTGTTGCATCCTCAGAATTAAGAGGGCTAAGAAAGTTTAGATAATCCAGTAATATGGTCGCTTAAATATAGTTTTGCTTAATATAGAAAGAATCATGACATAAAAATTCAAGTTATCGTTTGTATAGTGACCACCTTAATTAAATGTCTTTGGAGAGATAAATGCATGTTCAGTACTTTATAGGTAATGCATATTTTTGTCTAATCTAGTTTCCGTGCATAGTTAGAATTCTGGGGCCTGATCCTGCAAACTTTTACTCTGATGAAGACAATCATGGGACTACTCATGTGAATGAGGACTGGTCATATGAGCAAAAGTTTTCAAACTCAGGCCTATAACATATGTTTACTGTAATTTTAGTGTCTCTAAAATGTTAAGATGTCAGTGTTATTAATTGTTTTTGTTTTGCTCAAGATTTTTATTGAAGGATGGTCAACTGTGGCTCTGCGCCCCTCAGGCGAAGCAAATATGGAAGTGTTTAGCCGAAAATGCAGTCTATCTTTGTGATCGTGAAGCCTGTTTTAAGTGGTATTCCAAACTAATGGGCGATGAACCAGATTTAGACCCTGACATTAATAAAGACTTCTTTGAAAATAATGTGCTTCAGTTGGATCCTTCCCTATTAACAGAAAATGGAATGAAATGTTTTGAACGTTTCTTCAAAGCTGTGAACTGTCGAGAAGGGAAGCTAGTAGCGAAAAGACGAGCTTATATGATGGATGACTTGGAATTAATAGGATTAGACTACCTTTGGAGGGTAAGTACAGAAGGGGAAACATGCAAATGGCTTACTGCTATGTTTTTGTTAAAAGAAAAATTATTTAAGACTGTAACTGAATCTGTGTAGACTTACGTTTTTGTAATTTAATAGGATTTTCAAACTAACTGCATGAAAATTGATGGTTCTGTTTTCCCTTCATACTCCAAGGTTCAGCCTTGGGAAATAATTAACTTAGAACTCAGAATATGACAGAGAAATAAAAGAAGGAATTAAAAAAAGTGTATTTGTAATGTCTGTGCTTGTGAAATTAAGGTTTTGTTTGTACCATAAAACCAATTCCATTTGTTTAATTTTTAAAATCTCTTTGACGTGCGTTGTTCGTTTACCTTATGCTCTCACTCACGAGTGATTTTACTTATGAAATCACCATTTCTACTAATGGCCAGTAACATCTCGGGGTTGGGGGAAAAGATTTATCTTTCCAGTTAACAGGAAATGGAACTGAACTTTATTTTGAGCATCTGAGAAACTGGCTCATATAATTAGTTGCAGTATTGTATAAGTAACAAACAGGTATTGCACTCTCATCTCTGAACAAAGTGATCATTGTTTTAGTCCCTTTACTAAATATGGAGCTTATACTCACTACTGCAGAGTCATGGATGCAGTCTTTTGGATGAAAGATGAGACATCCTTTTTTTGTTCAAGGTTGGTGGTTTCTAGGTGACAGCTGATGATCCCATGATAGTTATTAAATAGAGGACACTGGCGTTATCTACTCTAACTTTCAGCATTCCATTTCTCAAATACCTTTGATGTCTAGTATATAATGGCTGCGCTACAGCATCAACATTAATGTTTCATTTTGTAAAGCACTTGAAGTACGTAGAGCAGGGATTGGCAACCTTTGGCACATGGCCTGTCAGGGAAATCTGCTGGCGTGCCGTGCCGGTTTGTTTACCTTCAATGTCCCCAGGTTCGGCCGATCAACGCTCCCACTGGCTGCAGTTTGCTGGTTCCAGGCCAATGGGGGCTGCAGGAAGCAGCGTGGGCCGAGGGATTTGCTGGCCACCGCTTCTTGCAGCCCCCATTGATCTGGATCGGCGAACCAAGGCCAGTGGGATCTGTGATCAGCCGAAGCTACGGATGCTGCAGGTAAACAAACCGGCCTGGCCCACCAGCGGATTTCCCTGACGGGCAGTGTGCCAAAGGTTGCCGATCCCTGACCAAGAGTGTAATCCAAACATTTGAGATATGCCTAGTGAAAAAGCAATGGGGCTGCTCTTCTGAGCTGTCAGTTGTGGACAGTAACTTCCTTGGATCTGCCCTTCTGCCTGGAGCTACTATCTTGCCACTTAGTGGGACCAGTTTATGACAGCTTTTCAGCTTCAATTCAGGCCAGTGGCTAGCAGTAAGTTTCCTAATATTCAAATTAGGTTCAACACTCCTTTTTCTAGGTTCTGAAGTAAATTTTAAATCTCATCTTAAAAGGTGGCACAGATTATCTTGAATTGAGAGAGGTCTTTAATGGTATTAAATTGTTTAATTAAAAAATTAACTTCTCTTAATTGCCCGGAATTCCTAACTAACAAAACACAAAACTTGTAAGTACTGGTATATTTAGATCATTGGAAGGTTAAGATTTAATTGCAGCTAACTAAATGTTTTTCTGGGCCTCAAATTTAGTTGGTAATTATACAACAAGAATGCATATTCTTTAAAACAGGTGGCACTAGAAACATAGCATGGAGATATTTAAAGAAAATTTTATGTGCCATTCTGTCACTTGACAAAGCATAATCTGTTTTTTGCAGACACTGGTGAATTCTTTTAAAGCAGTTAATTTGATTGAATCTTAATCTTGATTGGGGTCACATTAGACAGATAATTTACAAGGACTGTATTTTGATTATATACTTTAGTTACTTTTTTGTACTGATGAATGAGAAGAAATATTTTATCCATTGTTACGAGGATATGTTCATGTGTAGTCCTTTTGTTTTTTAAACTGGATACCAAAAAGAGTTAAAAATGCATTCATACTTTTTATTGTTTAGGTTGTGATTCAGGGAAATGATGACATTGCCAGCAGAGCAATAGATCTGCTTAAAGAGATCTATACTAATCTTGGTCCAAGGTTACAAGTTAATCAGGTAAAAAAAATTGAGTGGAATGTAATATTGAATAAAGATGATCGTAAAATTTAACAATTGTGATATTTTGATAGCTTAAAGTTTTGAAAATATGACAGTTCCCATCCATGGAACGCCCTCTTGGACAATGCACTCTTGCCCGTGTACAGATTTTAATATGTACAGCATGTTTGTGAAGCTACCCTTTAGTTTCTTTTAGCTGTTTGCAGAGATTTAGTGATCTACTAACAGTGTTTAAAGATTAAAATGACTGGCTTTTGAGAAATCTCAGTTTAATGTACTTGTTAGTTACGTCTGTTGTATTTCCATTAGCAAAACAGTGGCTCAAGCCAAATACTTAGTTTTGCATTCTGCTGGGATTTGAGGTATGTGATATTTTGTCCAGTGTGTTCGCTGGCTGGGGCTAGGTCATGCCAATCGTGGCTAATACAACCCTTGAATTCATTTCACTTCTCACATAAGAGAGCATTGCAAAGCTCTCAGAAATGAGCAATCTTAACTAAGCTCTGGAGAATCAAATCCTTTCTCTCAAGATTCAGACTTGCCTATTACTGTGTTTCATTAGAAAGTGAGAGAGACTTGCAAGTTTCTAGAAAGATCATGGAAAGGATAAACTGTTGGGATTTCTGAAATTTCCTTTGTTGTTACCAAGATAGTACTAGTGGGCAGTGTTGTTATGAGCTTGCTCATGCATATTGCAGCCATAGCGCCAGGGAGGGCAGTGCAGTAACAGAAACCTTCTGTGCCTTTCTTGAATTCAGTAGTTTTAAGTATAAACATTTGAAAACATAATCCTAAAACTTTGAGGACTTTTGTGCCCTCCAGATCACCTCCAACCAGTTTCTTGCATCTAATGTTGTATTTTTAACCCACAACCCCTTGCTACACTCCACTTTCCTTCGTTGTTCCATTAAGGACACATTTTTTTTTTAGTCCTCAAAACCAGCAGTCTGCAAAATACAGTCTAAAGATATAGGTACTACCTGCCAGATGGATATGTAAATATTCCATATTCTAGTCTGTGGCGAGCAGCAACTAAATGAGAGAGCAGTCCAACTTACTGTCCTGCACAGAGCTGCACTTTGCTTACATTGCAGCTATTTGGTTCAAGTCGGTGGGTTGAGGGGCAAGGTTTGTAGTATACACACACAAGTTGCAGAGTTAACACTGATATTTAAAAAAAAAATACACTATATTAGATTATCAGTGTTAGTGTGGAGAAAACCAAAGTTGTGAATAGTCTTGAGTAAAGATTTGTTTTTCAGTTAAGATTTTATAGCACATGTTTGTTTGATTCTGCAGCTGAAAGGTGGCTATGTAATATTTTGTAATTGTCCCAATTTCTCTTGTACGTTACATTAGGTAGTTATCCATGAAGACTTCATTCAATCCTGCTTTGATCGTTTGAAGGCCTCCTATGATACACTGTGTGTTTTGGATGGAGATAAAGACAGTATTAATTGTGCAAGGCAAGAAGCAATACGAATGGTGCGAGTATTGACTGTTTTAAGGGAGTATATAAATGAATGTGACAGTGATTACCATGAAGAGAGAACAATTCTTCCTATGTCAAGGTTTGTGAAGAACTCAGAACTACTGTGATTCATCTTCATTAAAGTGATCTTAACAGTGGAAAATGTTTTAGTTTCAAAATTAATTTAACTTCCTTAACCAGTGTACAAAAGAAATCCTGTAGCAGTTATCCTAAGTGAATATTACAAACTGCTATTGAACAAATAACATTTAATTTCCTTCAAAAACACCTTTAAATTAATGTAATGAACTTATTAGGCATTCTAAATCAATAACTTTCACAATTACTTTATGAGGTAGGTAGGCATCCACATATAGGTAGGAGCTAATTGGTTAACAGAACTAGAATTAAATCTGAATATCTGGCACTTGGTCCTGTAGTTGACACACAGTGTCATTAAATACTTTTTTGCTATATTTCCTTTTATTTCAAAAATATTCATTATTTGTATTGAAAAAAAGGCATTCTTGTTTCAAGTGCTGGTCCCTATGTGTATTTCTTATATGATACTCATGCACACCATGTGCTTGAGTCCGGAGATTTTAACAAGCAGTGTCCATTGGCCTGTATATGCGCAGTAGCTCTCCTCATGCTCCCGAACGAGGGTTTAAGAAGTATGAGTTGATGTCCTCTCGCTCACTTCTTACTGCCACATGGTCTGAATCAGAATTCAGTGTCATCTCTTGTTTCAGCCTTTCAGAAAACCTGTAGATAAGATTTTAAGTAGTTCTTCAGCTTAGTCTTAGTGTAGTTAGTATAGTTTGTTTCCCCGGACTGGGGACTATGCCCAGACTCCTGGGCTTCAAAAACTGCATCTCCTGCCCTAGACCCTTCTCCATCAGCGACGAACACCAATGCTATCTCTGCTTATTTTGGCAGTATTTGTTGCTCATTTCCACTAACAACTTGCAAAGGTCATGAGCTTCACCTTAGAAAATGCTTAATGGAGAAGGCAAGGAAGCCTCTCTCCTATCTGGGCCAGAAAACCGCCCCCCCTCGTCCCCATACATCGGCCTCAGCAAACAAGCAGTGCTCACCCCTCTGAGTAGGAGCAGAGCTGTGGGTGTCTCTGCCCAAAGACTCTTCCACGAGGGCTTCCCATGAGAATAAGGGACATTCTCATGGGGTCAAAGACTGTCCATAAGAGAGAGGCTCCTTCCCCAAGCCCATTGAGGTGTATAGGAAGAAGGATCTTTGACCTCTGTCCTTCAAGATCCTAGGGCAGAACCCTTTGCAAATTCTGCTCTTCTCCTTCTGGTGGCTCTCCCCCAGGCACTGCAGACAGGAAGAGTGAGGGTCGCTCTGAGGCATAAACATTCCACAGTCCTCACAGAGCCTGAACCCTTGGGACTATTAACTAACTAAAACTAAAAGTTATGAACACGAAGAGTGGGCACTGCCCAAACATGCCTGCAAAGCAAGAGCAGCAGTTCGTTCCAGCTAGCTGCCACCAGTGGTAAGAAGGAACTAAGGGGGTGGTGGGTCGGCAGGGTCCTATATTGGGCGCCATGAAGGGGCAATTTAAGGGGGCACCCAGGTTGACCATTCAGACATTGCTAAGGAAAAAATCTTCCGGATGGCGTGCACATTACGTGCACACCCCTGATTGGAATTGACATGAACAACACATCTCGAGCAACAACAGTTACAAGAAACTGAGTAACCGTTTTTTCTGTCCGTGATTCTGGAACTGAAGCACAATGGCCATTATCCACTGATCCTGTCCACAAATGCAGCTTCAGACTCTGTGCTATTGACACGTCCACCCAATGGGGAATTGGAAATAGTGATGCACTAATACTTTCAGTGCCAACCATGAGAACTCCCCATGTGCCAGGGTGCACAGAGATCTATACAGCACCAGAGGATATATTTCTCCACTACCCGCAGTTTCCTCTGGATCAGTGCTCTTGAGGGACGTTACCACACCAGAAGAAGATATTACTTTGGCATCCCAGGAACCATTCCGCTTACAGCCATCAGGCAGGATTGCCCTGGTGCTGATGGCTTTGTCATTACAGCAGGAGCAGTTTTTGGGTTCGGACAAATCCAGTGAACCAGTCTTTCCTTCACCTCCACAGTGAGAACCAAACCCAGACAGGCGATGCAGGACTTATGGTCACTACCCATATGAACATGATCTCCCTAGGGACTGATGGTTCCACATGCTATGGGCCTGCAATCAAACTCCTCTTTCTGGCCCTATTTGGGACCATGGGATCTCTGTATGGATGTCTGGGATCCACACAGGTGACTTTCCACTCTTCTCCCTTGCGCCAACAACCGGTTCCATTGGTGCATGAGGACGACGACGATGTTGAACCGTAACCACAGATGACAGGAATCTCCTGTTCTTCCCCCGATGAGGCAGTCTCTCCTTCCTCATCCCCACCAAATTATGACAGGCAATACCAGCACGTACTTTGAAGAATGGCTAGTGATGTCCAGATATCTCTGGAGGAAGTCCAAGACCCACACCACCGACGGTTGGACGTTCTGCATCCAGTTTACAAGGTCTTATTGGAATTGGCAAGATTGGTCTGGACACCCCAGTGTTCTTCACACCCACACATAAGACGGCTCAGAAACGCTGTTTTGTTCCAGCGAAGGGAGCTGAATTCCTGTTCTCCTACCTTGCTCCCAACTCCCTGGTGGTACGTTCCTTAGCGGCCTGTAACAGGTCTCAATACTGAAGGATCACCCCATCAGAAAAGGGCTCCAAGAAATTGGACTTCTGGGGAGAGAGATCTTTTCTCTGGGTTTGCAGTTCCGCATTGCCAATTACCATGACCGTGACCCATTCCCAGTCTGTGTTTAGGAACAATTTTTGACATTTTAGTCAAGACCTGCTCGCCTTCTCTGATGCCACCTGCCTCTCCTTCTGTCACCTTGGGAGGCCATCTCATTCTGTTTGCCCCCAACTGGGAGTTTATTGTTATAAATGGCTGGGGCTTGGAGATTATACATTAGGGATAGTCCATAGAGTTCATCTCCTTCCCTTCCCCATTGCCCTTCATGGACCACTCTCATGAGGCAATTCTTCCACAAGAAGCGGAGTCCCTGTTACACTGAGGGGGACTAGATCCTCAGTATCAAGGAAGAGGGTTTTGTTTTTTAAAAACAAAAAAGACTGGGGATGGAGACCCATTCAGGATCTTTGGCAACTCCCGATCTTCGTTTGGAAGATGAAATTCAGGATGGTCATATTGGCATCAATAATCCCCTCTCTTCAAGAAGGGATGTGGTTTGTGGCTCTCTATGTGAAGGATGCATATTTTCATATACATTCATACACCCCCCACGGGAGGTTCCTACAGTTTATCATGGGCCAGGTGCACTTCCAATTCCAGGTCCTCACCTTTGGACTAGCAACAGCACCCAGAGAGTTTACAAAAGTTTTCTCTGTGGTGGTGGGCCAGATGAGAAATCAGGGCCACAGTTTTTCCATATCTCGACAGCTAGCTCCTTGTAGGTCACTCTTGACAGGAGGTCAGGTTGGCTATTCAGTACCTCATTCAAAGCCTCACAGCCCTGAAGGTTTGCGTGAACAGAGAAAAGTCTATTTTATCTCTCCCCCTCCCCACCCCCCTCGACAAACTTGATCGGGGCAGTGTTGGGCTCTGTTTACGTAAGAGCCTTGCTCTCTGCAGAAAGGTTTCAGATGATGCACAACCTAATTTCTTTGATTTTCTGCAGAACAAGGACTACAGTGCTGGTGCCTATTGCTGCTAGGTTGTATGGCAATGTACTTATGTAACATCCTTTGCCAGGCTTCATCTATGTTTCCTGTAGGCCTAGCTCAGTTTGGTCTACTCACCTAACAAAGACCACATCAACTCCAGGATGACTGTCTCCCCTTGCTCCTAGTGCCATTATTGTAACAGATGTGGTCCCTTCTGGTGTGGAGCCTTCTGGCCCCACTGCACAAGTCATGTGGACCAGACAGGAGGCCAGACTACATATCAACATCCTGGAGCAGTGGGCAGTTCGCCTTGTGTGCAAGGCCTTCCTTCCACTCATTCGCTCCGTCTACATTCCAGTAGTGTCGGACAATATCACCACCATGGTCTACATAAACAAACTAGGATAAGTGAGAGCTCTCTCACTTTGTCTGGAGATAGTCAGGCTTTGGAGCTTGTGCATCAGGCACATCACCACCATCCAGGCAGCATGCTTCTCTGGTATCCACAACTCCTTAGCAGGCATCTTTACCCCAGGCATTTCCCAGCAGGCCAAAAATGGGAAGTCTGTGACTCTGGTCTGACAGACATCTTCATGCTTTGGGGCACATCTCTATGGGACCTTTCTGCATAACAAACAAGAAACTACCCCTATATTATTTCAGGTTTCAGAGTAGCAGCTGTGTTAGTCTGTATTTGCAAAAAGTACTCCTTTTCTTTTTATATTATTTCAGAGGAACCACAGGTCATGACTCCCAAGGTGACATGCTTCTACTGTCATGGACGAGCGGTTTTGTGGATGAGCGTTTCCTCCCATCCCCGTTTCCATAAGTGCTGAGAAAGATACGTTACAAAAGGGCTAGTGTCATTCTCCTAGTGCTCTACTGGCCCAAGCGATTTTGGTTCCCAAAGCTTCTCAGTGTCTCCAGTCAAGATCCACCCCTTCCCAGAATTCCTGATGCAGGACAAGGGAAGGTTCAGTCACCCCAACCAGGGTTGTCTCCACTTCACAGCCTGGTGTTTGGATGGGTGTCAGAGGTAGATCGCTCTTATTCGGCTGCAGTCCAGGCTATGCTTTCGCAGAGTTAGGAAAGAATGGACCAGATCCTGTTATCTGGCTAAATGGAAACACTTGTCAACTTGGGTGCAGCACAATCAGTCTCTCCCAGTCCCTTTAAGCGTCGTCCTGATCATTCTGGATTACCTCTTGTCTCTTTAAAAAAAAAAAAAAAATCTGTTCTCTTGATCAGCTCATTACAGATCAACCTAGCAGTCATTAGTAGCTTTTTCTCCCCAATAGACAGTCTGTCTTTACCCAGCCAGCTATGATATGGTTCATGAAGGGTTTCATCAGTGCTTCTCCACCAGTCACTAAACCCACTCTGCTATAGGGTCTGAACCTCATGATGTCAAAGCTTATTAGACCTCCATTTGAACCCGTAGCAACATGTTCCATGTCCTGTCTATCCATGGAAGTGGCATTTCTAGTTGCCATTACTTCAGGAAGGTCAGTGAACTGGGAGCCATTATGGTGGACACTCCTCTCCACCCCTCCCCCCCCATGATGTTTCACAGGGACAAAGTGTTCCTTCACCCTAAATTTCTCCCCAAGGTCGTTTCCAGATTCCACCTTAACCAGCGTATTCACTTACCTGTCCTTTTTATGAAATGCCATGCTTCTCCTGAAGAGAAGACTTCACTCCCTTGACATCAGGAGTGTCCTTGCCTTTTACCTGTAAAGAAATAATTCCATCAGAAAATCTCCAAGATAGTTTGTTGTGATAACAGAGAGATCCTGTGGTCAGTATCTTCTTAAAGAATTGCTAAGTGTTTTTATGGCTGAATTAAGAAATGCTATAGACTAACTCGCATCCCACCTTCTGTCACTAACAGCCCATTCCACAAGAGTGCAGGCCAGCACAGTAGCATCCCTGCAGGAGGTCCCAGTGCACGACATGCAGATCAGCCCCTAGAGCTCCATAGACACGTTTGCTAGACATTATGCACTAGTCTAAGCCTCTGCTGCGGAGCTGCATGCATCTTTGTTGCAGGCTTCTTCACACCCACTTGTGATCTGGTAATTGCTTGTGAATCTCCCACATGTGGAATACACATAGGGACCAGCACTCAAAGAAAAAGTGGAGGTTACTTAAACAGGAGTTCTTTGAGATGTGTGGTCCCTATCAGTATTCCATTACATACCCTCTGTCCCCTATGCTGTAGATCTGCTTAGATTTGTGGTAAGAGGAAGAACTGAGAGGGCGTCAATCTACGCTGCTTCTTATACCCTCTCTTGGGAGTAAGAGGATGTGTGGGCCAAATCTCTGGATTCAGGTGAATGGCGCTTATGCGTACCATGTGCGGAATACGGGTAGGGACCACGCATCTCAGAGAACCTCCTGTTAGTCAGTAACCTCCACTTCAGATCCTCTATGCAGTTTGTAGAGGAAAGCCGGTCTTCTGCTTGACATGACCACTATTGCTGCAATAAGCACTGTGGTTAGTGCTGTCAGTGCCCTCTTATACCTCAAGAGATGTTTACTGGGATACTGTAAAATACTTGCATTCCATGTTTTGGATTACGTTAAAGTGAATTTTTTTATACTGGAGCAAAAGTAAAAACAACAAATAAAACAAATACACGGAATAATTAATGAAAAGACATATCAAGTGGGGTCCAGCAGGGATCAGTTCTGGGTCCAGTTCTGTTCAATGTATTCATCAATGATTTAATGGCAGAGAGAGTACACTTATAAAATTTGTGAATAATACCAAGCTGGGAGGGGCTGCAAGTACTTTGGAGGATAGGATTAAAATTCAAAATGATCTGGACGAACTGTAGAATTGGTCTGAAGAAAATAAGATGAAATTCAGTAAGGACAAAGGCAAAGTACTTCATTTAGGAAGGAACAATCGGTTGCACTAATACAAAATTGGAAATGATTGCCTAGGAAGGAGTACTGCAGAAAGGGATCTGGGAGTCATAGTGGATCACAAGCTAAATATGAGCCAACATTGTAACTGTTGCGAAAAAAAAGGCAAATATTTTTCTGCAGTGTATTATCAGGAATGTCATAAGCAAGACACAAGAAGTAATTCTTTCGCTCTACTCCGTGCTGATTAGGCCTCAACTGGAGTGTTGTGTCCAGTTCTGGATGCCACATTTCCGGAATGATATGGACAAATTGGAGAAAGTCCAAAGAAGAGAAACAAAAATTAAAGGTCTAGAAAACATGACCTGTGAGGGAAGATTGTTCTCTTTAACCTTTGAGGATAGGACAAGAAGCAATGGGCTTAAATTACAGCAAGGGTGGTTTAGGTTAGACATTAGGAAAAACTTCCTGTCAGGGTAGTTAAGCACTGGCATAAATTGCCTAGGGAGGTTGTGGAACCTGCGTCATTGGAGATTCTTTTTAAAGAGCAGGTTAGACAAACACCTGTCGGGGTGGCCGAGATCAGCGGTCCCCAAACTATGGGGCACACACCCCTAGAGGGGCACAGAGGAACATTTGGGGGAGTGTGGCAGGGCCTAGGCCAGCCCCCAAGGGGTGGGAGAGGGAGTGCCACTCAGCCCCACTTTTCCCCCAGCTCTGGCCCAAGCCGCAACTGTAGCTTGGGCCCTGGGCATCACACTCCTCAGCTTCCAGCTGCAGTCCCACTCCCTGGCCTGACTGCAGCATTAGCCACGGCTTCTGACCACGATTTCTGGTGGGAGTGCGGACAGGTTCCTTTATGGATAAGCGTGGGGGAGTGATGGAAGAAGTTTGGGGACCACTGGTCTAGATATTACTTAGTCCTGCCTTGAGTGCAGGAGACTGGACTAGAAGACCTCTCAAGGTCCCTTCCACTTCTGATTCTATATGACCAGCCATTTTCCATGTCCACTTTGATATTATTTTAGATATTTGTGCTTGGGTAAAAAGTTTTCACAAGTCCTAGTTTTCCTAGTTCTATCATATATTCAGTTGTCTTGTGTTGGTTACTTCAGTCTGTTGCTGTTGAAATGATTGTCACAAGCAGAGCGAAGTAGGAGGGAAGACTACTAACCATTCCAGATTTACTCAACTAATTAACAAATGAGGCAAAAAATTCTGAGAAACAAGTAAAGGATAAATTGAGGTTCTTAAAGATTACTCACTATGAAAATCCATCTTAATTATCTGGTGAGAATGTTCTGAGTTTACTAAATCTTTTTTTAATTCACCATTGCTGCCAAGAAATTTTAAAACCTCATGACTTTGCTATATGTTTGAAGTGCTGGCTCCAGTAGTGGGAGCAAAAGTTAGCTAATAAGCATTCACAAAAAGAAAAGGAGTACTTGTGGCACCTTAGAGACTAAAATATTTATTTGAGCATAAGCTTTCGTGAGCTACTGCTCACTTCATCCGATGCATCCAATGAAGTGAGCTATAGCTCACAAAAGCTTATGCTCAAATAAATTTGTTAGTCTCTAAGGTGCCACAAGTACTCTTCTTTTTGCGAATACAGACTAACACGGCTGCTACTCTGAAACCTGTAATAGCATTCAGTAATTACAATAACGAATTAAACAAGGCAAATTCATGTTGACTTTTATGCTGCAAAAAGAATAAAATATAAGTGCTAAACTGAACAGAATAAGCCAATAGGACTGAAATTTTATTTCCAAGATTTGAACAGAGAATTGCAAACCGTGAAGAGAGAACCAAAATTTGAACTACATAATTACTTTAGGTTTACTTATGTTCAGAATGCAAGTGTAGAACTGGTTTTTCAGTAAGTTTGTGGGTGTGCACTTTCCACTCTGACTTGTGGCTGCACAAATGTTCAATTTAATGCAGCAGTGCATGCGCAAAATAGTCATATGCTTGCACATTCCAACAGACTTACAGAAAATCATTCTGTAATAGTACAAATGACTGCAAGAAAAATAACTACTTTTGTTGTACTTGTTTTATGCCAGCAGCAATGACTTTATTTAGCATGTGCTCTCCGTTTGTTTTGCAGAGCTTTTCGTGGTAAGCATATCACGCTGGTGGTTCGTTTTCCAAACCAAGGTCGGCAAGTAGAAGACTTGGATATTTGGTCTCACACTAATGACACAATTGGTTCTGTACGGCGTTGTATTCTGAATCGTATTAAAGCCAACAGTGCACATACAAAAGTAGAACTGTTCATTGGTGGTGAGCTGATAGATCCCGCAGATGATAGGAAGTTAATTGGACAATTAAATCTTAAAGATAAAACGGTGAGTGCTATTACTTTAGTCAATGAGTTAATATTACTCCACTTCTATAATTATTGTTGGGAAATGAGAGCAGGAATATCATTATTAGAAATGTGAGAGGCAAGTAATATCTTTAATTGGATCAACTTCTGTTGAGAGAGACAAGTTTTCGAGCTTCCACGGAGCTCTTCTTCAGATTTGGGAAAAGTACTCCAGAATTCAGACTTATTATAATTATTATTGTAAGCCATAATGTAATTATGGATTATTGCAAAAATCTATAACCCACTGTTCCTCCAAAGCCCCCCAGCTTTCCGCACACCAATGACTGGAAAGGTATTAACAGGCCACTTAACCTTGAGTGGTCCCTTGAAATGTGTTGCTACTTATGCTAAACAACGTGTTCCACGTTGTATTTTTAGCTGTGAGAGTCTAGAGTACATTTCCCAGACCTGAAGAATAGCTCTCTGTAAGTTTGAACGCTTTTCTCTCTCACCAACAGAAGACCCAACAGATAGTGTCTCTAATATCGTGGGACAAACACTATTACTGCAATATTGCATACTTTTTCAAATGATCCATTCAACTTAGTGAAATGTTGTTAGTAGCTACTACTGTAAGATGTTCTAAAGTTTATAGTTTTCATATGTGATACTTATTAAAATATATTAATCTTCTACAAATTTATTTTTCAGCTAATTACAGCCAAGCTTACGCAAATAAGTTCCAATATGCCTTCAAGCCCTGATAGTTCTTCTGACTCTTCAACTGGTTCTCCGGGCAACCATGGCAATCACTATAGTGATGGTCCAAACCCAGAAGTTGAAAGCTGTTTGCCTGGAGTGGTAAGTATATGTATTGGTCCAAAATTCTTATGCAGTTAAAAAATGACACATTGTAAATATTAGCACAAATTGTTTCAGTTGCTGAAAAAGCATGACAAATTTTTATTTTTGTTTTAGATCATGTCACTGCATCCTAGATACATCTCGTTTCTTTGGCAAGTTGCAGACTTGGGCAGTAGCCTAAATATGCCACCTCTTAGAGATGGAGCACGTGTCCTTATGAAACTTATGCCACCAGGTCAGAATATAATTTTAATCTCTTTATATTTTGAGGTTATATCTCATCCATTTTCTGGAAATGGAATATTTATCATGAAATCCTTCCTCCTAATTTAGTGTATTGTAGTCATGATTGTTCATTTATTTCCTGTATTGCTATATCTTGTCCATAATATAAAGTTAAATATTTAAAGAGTTTTTTAGCTGTCAGTGCCTGTTTATCTTTGAAAATGGGGAAAGGTGTTAAAATTGAAACTATTTTGTAACACTTACTACTGTATAGGAGGAGTTTCTAAGTGCTTTTGGTAATAAATATAACACAGTAAACTGTGAAGAATCTGAATTTGTATGAGTTACAATTCCTGCATCTTTTCTTATCTGATGTCCTTTGAAGTTTCTCAAATTGATGGGTATTAATTATTAATTGTCTATTTGTGACTTGTTTTTAAGTAACTATGGCAGTAATGTTCAGAGGTTGTGTTTTTATTGCAGATAACACTACAGTAGAGAAACTAAGAGCTATTTGCTTAGACCATGCAAAACTTGGTGAAAGCAGCCTTAGTCCATCCCTTGACTCTCTTTTCTTTGGCCCTTCTGCCTCACAAGTGCTATATCTAACGGAGGTTTGTAATGTTTTTCTTTAAAAATAAAAACCCAAACTTTTTTTATTATATTTTAAAACTCTTTTTGGCAGTAAGGTTACATTTTCTATGGTGGAGTTGAAGAACAGGATCAAATTCTGGTGTAAAACTAAAGATTCAAAATACCTATCAAAGCAGCAAAGTGTGAGAGGTGTGCATGGGGAGAAATATCAAAGCATTGTATAAAATGTACTTCTGTGTACTTCCATTTTTTTGGTGTATGTGTTTAGAAAAAGTGTATCTTGTGTGTTTGCTAATGTTTTATTTCCTTCTTGCAGGTAGTCTATGCCTTGTTAATGCCTGCCAGTGCACCTCTGGGAGAAGATGCCAGTGACTTCCAATATAACTTCTTAAAAAGTGGTGGTTTGCCTCTTGTATTGAGCATGTTGACTAGAAATAATTTCCTGCCAAATGCAGATATGGAAACTAGAAGGGGAGCCTACCTTAATGCTCTAAAAATAGCCAAATTGTTGCTAACAGCAATTGGCTTTGGCCATGTTCGAGCTGTGGCAGAAGCTTGTCAGCCAGTTGTAGAGGGCACAAGTCCAGTCTCACCGGTAATGTACATTTCTTTTTGAGGTTTTAAAAAACAAGTCAGTCTTTTATAGAAACACTAATATGCAGTAATTTACATTCAGGTCTACAAAGATGCCTTCCTATAATAATACCACTTTTACTTATTTTTCTGTGTTGGATGTATATTTCAACTGTATGATTAATAAGAAATTAATACTTATTTTTAAATGTCTGAGATGGTAAAAGGTTCTGCCTCACCAATTCCTAGCACCTCCATTGTTGCAAGTTCAGTTCCTTTCTGACTCTGGAAAGTAACAGAATTCCTGAAAGAACAGCTCTTCCAGTACTGTTCCAGCTTGTCTCAGTAGGTATTTGCTGCTCTGATCCTTCATTTATGTGTATTTGTGAGTTCAAATGACTGTCCAAGTGAATTTCACTCTTGGTGCATATACATCCTGTGCATGTAAGATCAGATTCTTCTGGCAAGATGGGGCTGCACCTGCATCCTTATGTCTATCACATTCCCCACCAGAGGGCATAAAGGGCCCAATGGGTTAACCACCTCTGTTCCTTTTTACCACCCTTGACAGCAGGACTGAACCCCAGTCTCTGCTTACTCTGCACATTGTGATGTCTTGTTAGGCTGGTTAATAGTAGTTAATATAACTAATGTAAATAATAGGGTGGGGGTTTTTTTGGGCAAATAAGTAAGTGTGTGTGAGTGTGTGTGTGTGTGTGTGTGTGTATGTGTATGTGTATGTGTATGTGTATGTGTATATTAGGGGATACATCTGGTACAAGGACCCTTGCCTCTATAGTTGGGATTATATGACTGGGTTGCCTGCAGTAGCAGGAGATAAGGATCAGTAATCCTGGAGGTCCTTTCCAGTCCTCCTGTTAGGTTGGTGGAGGAACCCACTTCATGTGTGAAGTACCTGTTGCTGCATCATTGCCTACTAAAACACTGGTGGTGTGCTGCATACAGCTGGGGAACTAATCTTAGCCACTTTCAAACACAAGGGCATTGGGTCACCCCAGGAAGTTCAACTTCACATTATGTTGTGGGGCTCAAAGCCATACATCTTCATGCACAGCATTTCTACTCGTTATCCAAGTGATAATGGACAACACCATAGCCATGCATTATGTGAAGATAAGGAGGAGTACAATCATCTCTGATCTGCAAAGAAGCCATTTGTGTCTGGAGTGGACATTTGTCATCAAATCAGACTATCTTCCAGTGGTTCTGCATTTTCCAGGCTTGCAAAATGCTCTGGCAAATTGAGATGGCAGATAATTCTCAGACAGAAACTAGTGGACTGTAAGGGTATGTCTACACAGCATTTTGGACTGAGCAGGAGAGTGCCTCCCAGTCAGTCAGCAGACTTAGGTCAGCGGGGGTGACACTGGTGCTCTAAAATTAACTGTATAAACAGTGCTTTGAAGTTGCAGTTTGGACTGAAGCTTGGGCTTTGAGAGCTAGGTTCCTTCTCTGAGCACAGTAGCCACAGCTTAGCCCAGACAATTCTGGTACTTGGATCTGGTGAACCTGTCAACTCATCCTTCAGTCACGCTACCTGTTCTACCTGACATGGTTTTGCACGCAGAGGTCCTATCTGATACTCAGAGCCAGTAAAATTACATCTGAATTTGTCACTGGTGTCACCACTGCTGGAATGCTGTATCTGGTTCTGGTGTCCACAGTTCAAGAAGGATATTAATTTGGAGAGGGTTCAGGAAAGAGCCATAAGAATGAAGAACAAATATTTGATGATGGGTTTTTCAGTTTAGTAGACAAAGGTATAATGGGGTTCTCTGACTGGAAGTTGAAACTAGACAAATTTAGACTGGAAATAAGGTGTGAATTTTTAACAGTGACAGTTATTAACCATTGGAACAACTTACTACGGTTGTGGTAGATTCTCCACCACTGACAATTTTTGAATCAAGATTAGATGTTTTTCTAAAATAAATATGCTGTAGTTCAAACAGGAGGTATGTTGGGCAGTTCTATGTTCTGTTATACAGGAGTTCAGGCTCCTTTTTGACCTTATAGACTATGAATGCAGGAGCATACGTTTTAAGATGGGGTTACTCTCAGGACTCCTTCCAAATTCCTGTTTTAAGAATTTTGTGTGAACCAGTTTATTCATATCCCATTTTTTCTTCAAGCCTGACTCCCCCTCATGGGAAGCTAAACGTGTCACAGTTGATGAAGTAAGGGCACTGTTTTCTTACGTTTACAGGTCAAAAAGCCTTCAGGAACATACCTAAACTTCATGGCCTTTGCAGAGAGGTGTGTGTGTGTCAGACAATATCCTCTCTGAACTTATCTTAGTCTTCAGCTGTATAAGGACATGTTATTAGTTAGTCAGGTTAAATCCACCTAATTGTAGTAGAGCTTGGGCAGCCTTTGCTGCCTGTTGGAAGAATTTTCCTGTTTCTGAAATCTGTAGGGCAGCTATGTGGCACTTGATCCACACCTTTACAAGACATGTTCTTTGACGGTGGCTTCCAGATAGGATGCCTGCTTTGGTGTGATTGTCTTGCAGTCATTGTTTAAGTGATTCCTATTTCCAATCTCCAAACAAATGTATATCTGCTTGTTGTGCACTGCGACAGGGTAGACTAGGTCAGAGGTCCCCTGCTGGAATCCATGCAGTTGTGCCTCACCCTGCCCCAGAAAAGAGCAGAGGAGAAGTCCTCCAGGCGGTCTAGAGTGGCTGAAGAGAAGCAACCAGAGGAACTCCTGGAGCTGACAGTGAGGTGCCAGAAGTGCCCTATAAAAAGGAGCAGCAGAGGCAGATCAGTCAGTTGCTGCCTGGATCTTGAAGCAGGAGGACTGGATGCCTGGCTGGCTGGAAGAGCAGCAGGACCTTGGGCAGGTCAATGCAGGGAGGTTGAGTCCAGAACTTAGCCAGACCAGGGGCAAGGGTAGTGTGATGGGCCCTCCTAATTTGGCTGAAGATTGAGCCCAGGCAAGGGCTGCAAAAAGGATACCAAGGGTACCTTGAGGGTACCAAGATGGGTCCCTGTTGGTCTGTTAAAAAAGGCAGTTTGTCTGGGGCAGAATCCTTGGTGCTATGGCCCCATACCAGGACCGTGAGAAAGAACTAGAGACTGTATTCCTCAGAAGGGGGGACAGTGTGAGAGACTTGGCCAGAGGGCTGAGTTGCTGAAGACCTGTCAAATAGCCATCAGCCGGGAGACGCTTGCAAGAGACGGGTGCTACCTGTTGTAAGAACTGAAAGAAAAGCAGGCTCACACCTGACCAGAAAGGGAGTGCCTGTGAGAGGTGGGTGCTGCCCTGGGGGAAAAACAGCCTGAGTGATTGTAGGCACATATCAGCCAGAGACGAGTGCTCATGAGAGGCAGATACTGATGCTGTTACTTTACTGACACTTACATGCACCAACAGTGTAATCCAAATGGACAATTACTTTAGAAAGAATGTTTACAGTAACCGTTCTTCAAAATGTGTTGTCCACATGGGTTCAATGACGCATCCTCCTTCCCTGCTTCTGTATAGTCCTACTCCTCTGGGATATAGTGTTGGTAAAGGACAGAGATGTGGTTGGCCCACTCTTCCCTTTATGATGTCAGGTATAGGTGCTGCCCAAACAGATGCTGCTGGCGAGAAAAATCTGCTCTCCCATTCATGGGGCGCATGCACACCAAAAGTGAAATCTATGTGGTTTCAAAGAACCACCATTATTGTAAGGTAAGTAATTGTTCTTTCCCTTTTTGTCTTTGAAGTTCTTTTGAAAGTAATTCATGTGTTTTTCATGCATTCACTTGGGCTACTTTAACTAGTGTATTGGAAACATGGGGTTTTGGGGCGGGGGGGCTTAGGCGATATCTTTAACGCTGTTTGTGGGTGGTGGGGGCTTCAATCCTTTGGCACTGTGCCATTTGCCTTTGGGTCTCTGGTTCATACATCTGTACTGCTTTAGTGCTGAGCACCCTACGCACTTTGAAGCTTCAGCCTTCCAACACACAGTATCAGTAGTGTTTCAAGGTTCTGTGTCTTGATATGGAACAGTTCTTTGGAAGAATTTTTTTAATGTTTCTCTCTGCTTGACTTTGCTAGCTAGTCTTTGTGGGGTTTGAAGGGCGTCTTCTCTATCCTTGTCTGAGACAAACAACTCATTAGTTTTAAATGTATGCAGTGTGATCATACTATGTCTGACAGATACCAGGACAGGTACTGAGAGTTCCCAGAAAGTGAAAGACCCTATGTGGGCGAGCTCGAACTGAGGCTCACAAAGCAAAGTGAAACCCTCCACCTCGATACCTATTTAGCTGAAAAGAACCTCTGCACCAAGCGGTGCAGTGATGCCACCTGCAGTACCTATGCCACACAGCTCAAAACCCTCAGCACTGGTGGCTACAACTCACACTCCCATGCTGCCAGCAATGCTGACCTCTGTACCAAAGCTCACGGTTTCACAACTATTCCTGAGACATGCAGACCTGCTAGTCTCCTCAACACCTGACTCTTGGCTGATCAGAAACACCACATTGGAAGGGATCCAAGGATCAGTCCATGCCACTATTAGTGTGTAGTAGTCAATATCTTCATGTTCCAGGACATGATCCAGGATGCTGTAAATGTAGTGGAAAGTAGTTGCCAGAGCCAGCAGGGACCATACAATAGAGGGAGTCTCATGACCTCAGCAGTTTTCCTCGTACTATATTCGAACTTAGTGGTCACGAGGCAGTCTCCAGTGCAGTTTTCTCTGTCTCTTTCTATAGGAGATTTCCAAAACAGTCACATTGTTTTCTCCATGCATTTTACAAATCATTGTTAGATTTAGTATCAAGAGAAAAATCCAGGTTTTCTGTGCTACTTTTCCTATCTCCCTGTAAGGGGTGCCCAGACTCCCATCTTTTATAATTTTGTGTTTGGGATGCCCACCTTTTGAATACTTTTGCCTTAATTTTCACTTTTGATGTATTTGGGTTTCTTCTGGAGATTTCTGTCTAGATAAAATGTCCTCTCCTCTCCCTCCCCCCAAATTTTCTTATTCATGTTTTTAAAGTATGTTATTGTTCACTATAAGACACTGCTTCTAGTTGCTGCGGTTTTTGTAACATTTTTCTTTTAGAAATACTACTCAGGTTTTCCAGCCTTAGCAAAAATCTAGGAAAGAAAATTATGTACTTGTAATGCTTGTTCCTTGATTATGTCTGTCTGGATTCTCACTTTTGCACCTACCACCTTTCAGAGCGTGAGAAGCTACATCTGTTTGTTTGGTTTTTTTTACCATTCTGTGGAATGTTTTTTGTTTTTTGACTGTTAAATTCTTATGCAGAAACAAACTTACTTTGGGGCATTGGAGGGTGTACACTAGATCCAATCAACTGGAATGTGTTTGTGAAGAACCTCTTCTAAAAGCTAAGAGGATCAAAAACTTCTGAGGAAGTTTTTCCCAAGTCACATGTTAAAAGCACGGACCCAGGAATTGGAAAACAGTAAAGAGAATTCAGAGAACTCCTAAAGACCATTCTCTTGTACTTCTGACTCAAGTTTTACATCAGTTTTAATAATGTCCAAACAGCGAATTTATATTTTTAAAAGAAAATTAATTAAGGTGTACTTTTCTGGACACTTTCTGGAGAGCAATATCTAGCTGAAGAATGACACCATTAAGGACACCAGCTATTTACAGTCCAATGGCATCCCATAAACCTGTTCCTTTCCTGTCTCAAAAGATGGGGTTGGATGTGGGGGGAAGAGGGAACTGTCAGTTGAAAATTTTATTCAAATGTCAAAAGAATGAAAACTAGTTTCAGGTATTCTATACCTATTTATGATTCTCCATGCCAGTATGTTTATAGTTTTACAGTTACATTTTCCCATTTTTGTAATGTTTTAAGAAGCTATTTGGACTTTATCCAAAACTTGAGTTTGGAATACCAGTTTTAACAACAAAATATCAAATTCATGAATGTGTGTATTGAAAGGTTGGCTAGTATTTGAGTATCAAAAATGAGTATCTTTTTTTTGCATGTGTATTATATTTAAATATAATACATCTTCTTCCACTCGTCTCCTCTCCCCATACTTATCAGATAATTTCTAGTTTCATACTTTAGGGTTTTCAATAATTTTTTTAATGTAAATAATAAAAATAACTTATTCCAGATAAACCAGGCTACCCATGACCAGGCAGTGGTGCTGCAAACTGCCCTACAGAACATTCCCAATCCAACTTCAGAGTGCATGCTACGAAATGTAGCAATACGTCTTGCCCAGCAAATATCTGATGAGGTTAGTATATTCTTTCCTGTAAAATCTAAGTTTTCTATACTAGAGTTTCATTTTATTTCATCGTATTCTTAGATTTCCTTTCATATAGGAAAATGGTAGATTTCCTTAAATTCAAAATACAGTTAGGATACTTTGCATACTTTTTATTTTTTTAACACTTAAAATATTAAATGAATTATTTCTTTACAAAATTATTTACGTATTTTTCATGTGGTTACTTGGGAAAACCAATATGTGTAATGGAGTTCAGATGGTATTAGCTAAGTGAACTATGTAAGGTTCTGCACATCTATATTAAAGGGTTCTGATACTGAGAGACCAGAACTCAGTTGGTATGGTATTGTTGCAGATTTTAAAAGTAAACTTAGCATAATTTTTCTTGAGGTAATCGATATATTTGAAGAATAACCAGAGAAATATTTTTAACAAGAAAATATTGTTACTAATATTATAGTCTTTTTTTTTATTCTTATGTTTGTCTTTGGTAATATGCTTTTTAGAGAGTAGTAGGAAAAATGGAGAGAAAAAGGTTAAATATTTTATTAAAGATGACCTGAAATGCCTTTTAATACAAAAAATTCAACTGTTGAGGTCTCAAATTATTAACAGAATATATATATGTATGTATGTTTGTATGTTTAAACTACATAATTGAAAATTGGATCACCTGGGCGGAGGAAAAGTGAACAGCTTTGCTCACAAATGGATTATCCATCTAAACGATGTGACTTACTCTTATTGGATTTATGCAATGTTGGGTGAGATAATGTCTTAAGAAGAGCACTGTGTAAGCTGGAAAGTTTGTCTCTGTCACCAGCAGAAGATAGTCTAGTAAAAGATGGTATCTCACCCATGTTGTCTCAGTTATTAGATTTAGAATTTTTAGTAATTCATTTAATACATTGTGGCCTGTCAGGTAAAAGGAAAGGAGAACTTGTGGCAACTTAGAGACTAACAAATTTATTTGAGCATAAGCTTTCATGAGCTACAGCTCACTTCATCGGATGCATTGTAGCTCACGAAAGCTTATGCTCAAATAAATTTTAGTCTCTAAGGTGCCACAAGTACTCCTTTTCTTTTTGCGACTACAGACTAACACAGCTGCTACTCTGAAACCTATCAGGTAAAAGGGTGGCCAAAGGAAAAATTACAACTTCCTTTCCAGATGATTGGTGCTGCATCAGCTTCCAAAGTGGAAGCAATGCTGACTTGGACTTCAGGACCTTTATAGGAAATAATGTCCTCATATTACCTCAGAACATTGCTGAGATATCCAAAAGTGTAGAAACCCTCCATGACCATTTTAACAATATGAAATGTACAGTGTCTGCCACAAGTAAAAACAGACACAGGCTTGAGAAAAAGAGGTTGATGGAACTGGACACCAAAACAGGATCCCTAGTTTTCATCATTGCTACCATTGATGGAGCTGCATCAGTTGTGAATTTTGTATATGAAGTTGCCAGTGTAGAGACACTGCTTTAGACATAGATTTTTCCATAGAAGAAATAGATCTTGGAGGGAGGGCAGGATATGAATTGTTAATTTTATGTGCTGTGTGTGAATGAAGTTTTAACAAAAATATTAAAAGCAGAACACTAGCAAGAAAGATCAAAGGAACGAGACTCAGATTACACAGCATCAGTGCTAAAATGTAGTCTCTATTTGCAAAAATGAAGAAAACTGCTGAAGAGCTAAATCTGAAGTATAATCTGGTTTATCCTGCAATATTTTTCTTGTATGTTTTGGTGGCCAATGATTTGTTTTTCTTCAGCAGAATTTTTTTGTTTGCTTGTTTTTTATTTAATTTTGAGACATTTGATGCAGCCTGTGAGGGAAGAATAGAGCAAGAGTTGAAGGGCATTAAAAAAATCTACATATTTGTTAATGATCATACTTCAAGTTTTTAATTAACTTTTCTCCAGACTAAATTAACAAACCTATTTTTGTTTTCTTAATGTGTGAAAGTTCTTATTGAGATGCTTCTGATGCAAGGTGAATCAGTTGGTGGAGAGACTGGTGAAGAGCCTACTTTCTGTTCTAGCTATTGCCATTTCCATAGCCATAGTGTAGGTTCATGTAGGATTAAAAGTTCATGATGGAACCAGTTTTATTAAGCTTTTTATGTTCTCAGTGTTTAATAAATCTGAGTATTGGAAGATATATGTTGACAGAAAAAAAGGTGACTAGATACCTGCCTCCTCAAAGGATTTTGGAAGTTTTCCCCTATTAGAGGGATGTATGCTTCCTGAACAATGTTACCTTGAATATGAACTCCTGAAATTTCGATGAAAGCTTGTTGCAAACTAGGAGAAGTTACGATTGTGGTATTTAAATTTTTTGTAATGTTTTAGGTGTTTGTACTACCAAAATTTGATGTATATGAATCAATACAGTGCTTTATTTAAAAGTTACTAAAAGTAAAGCAACAGAAAACTTATAGCTTACCTTTACCAAATATGTATTTATAGTAATTAATTTGAAATACACATTCTGTTAACTACTTGGGATCTTGCAGATGGTTTTATGTATTAACAATTTTCCCCTTTAGCCTTGGATTTATTTTACTGTTCCAAAAAGGCCTATTGGAATTATTTTATGTGTTTATAGCTCCCATCAATGAAATATAATATAAGGGCTCCGAAAGGTACTGTGTAACTCAACTAATCATAGAGTTGGCTTTAGTATGAGAACTACTGTTTTGTTTAAAGTGCTATAAAAATTTGGAACTTAACTTGACTGTCATATTTCATGCTTACATCATAGTAGAGAGAAATGTCTTATTACACCATAGCTGAAATGCATGACTTTTCATTAGGACCGAAGTTGGATTTTATCCTTATCTGCTTATTATTGTAAAATAGATAAATTGGGTGGGGAGAGTCAGATTTTGGACCTGTAAACCTTGACATTGTCACTTTAAGACTGACTTTTTTTCAGTTACTTAAAATATAAAATTGCAAGAATTCTGACTTTCATGTTTGAGAGTATAATTTGCTTTCTTCCTCTTCATTATATAAGGGTGTACAGTTAATGTTAAACAGAATACTATTTTTAGTGTCTAAAAAGAGGAGTCAGAGACCAGGATTTTAAAAAATGTCTCTCAAGATAGGCAGCTTTGAAGCTTCTGTATTCTCAACACCTTGGAAAGCCAGGCCACTTACTTAGATGCCAGTGTCTGGACCTGCAAGGCTAGCTTGAGGCATAGGATTTTGTTGGTTTTTTTTTTTTTTTTTTTTTAAAGCTTGGGGTATATAATTTGCTATGAATATTCTCAAATATCATATCCTCCAGCTTTCAAAAAATACATTAGGTGTTCTTATAAGGAGATTATGGCATATAAAACCAAGTTTACATTCTATGATGTAAATGTGGTCAAGGGGAGGAAGGAGATGCAGTACTCCTCAAAACTAAAATGTTGTCCTTAACTCTTACTTTTTGCTAATTCTCCTTCCTGAAGGAGAATGTTAAGGACTTGTGTTTGTGTATGAGGTGGGGGGGGGGAGGAAAGATGTAATATTTCTCTCTGGTTGCATATTTTAAATTAATCACACTTTTATAAAGCATGTTGGAAAACCAACAACTCTTTTGCAGCAATTAGTCACTGATAAAAACAGGATGCTAAAGTTTAAAAAATTTAGTATATAAACTAGGAACTATGCCCCAAAACTGTTGAATTCTAGTAATTCATTCATAAAACAAGACTCAGATAACCTTTGCAGGTGTTCGGCTCTGTGATAAACTTTGTATGGCCTACGTGTAGCAAAATTCCTTTTGAAAATTAATTAGGGGTTTGGGTGAACTCTTCTGTGCTTGGATAGCAGCTAACATGCAATATCTTGATTATTTTTCTTTATCAAAATTAGTTATGCCATTTTATAGGACAATTGCTTTCCAAATCATAGCTGTTTTGGAGTTGAGAGCTAAGCAAACAAATCCAGTAAATGTATATTTTATGTATACTTCTCTAATGAAAAATGGCTGAGCAGATTATTTTCAATATTGTTTTTAAAAAACCTAATTTTAATCTTTTTGCCAAATTTTGGCCAGGATCAAATATTTTTGTCACTTACCTAATATCAGTTTATAATACTTGTATCTCACTAACTATAATGGCGTGAAGGAAGACCCTGAGACACTACCTAATACACACATTTGGCTTTCATGAGCATTGCTAAGATGAAACTGAAGTGTAAAATGCTAAATGAAGGCACAAGCCTTTCTAAGTTATAGCATCATCTTTTTTTTGTTTTGTTTCAATATAAAATGTCTTAAAGTAGTGTAAAGATTCTATTTTTACAAGGTTAGTTGCCTTAATGGTGTAGAGTCCATTTTAATATTACTAGCAACTGTATTTTAATGTTGCCGTGGTTTGTTTATTTCTTTGTCTCCAGGCTTCAAAATACATCCCTGATATCTGTGTTATTAGAGCAGTACAAAAAATTGTCTGGGCATCAGGGTGTGGGTCAGTACAGCTGGTGTTCAGCTCAAATGAGGAAATTAGTAAAATTTATGAAAAGGTAAGAATTCTTAAGCAACTTCTTTTTCTATTTAATTATTTGGTCAGCTATAAAAAGGACAGTGTCAAGCAATTTAGGCTCAAAATGTGACTTATCTTCAAATAGTTATATTCTTGTTGGTAATATACTTTGGATTCTAATGTAGGGTCACAATTGTGATACTGTAGTTAAGATTGAGATGGCATTTTCATGCCATGTACCTATTTTCAATTATTTGGGGGCTGAAATTTCTTAAACTTGAAGTCACATTTTTTCTGTTGTATCAAAATGTGAAATAAGCATTTGTTACGTGCTAAATTTTTCAGGTGTACTTTTTTGTAATTTAGATAATTCAAATGCTTTAGTCTTTAAAGCTCAGACTAGCCACTTATGGAATGAAAAATGTTGTTGGCTTGCCTTTTTTGGAAGAAATTTGATTTTGAAATTGACACTGAAGCATTGGTAAAACTGAGTGATAGCATGTATAGCTGTTTATTTTCCTTAATTGCTTATGCACATACTTGGAGTGTAAAATATCAGATCTTTGCATACACAAGATTTAAGGGATGGGTTAGACCAATCTGAGTTGGAGATATTTCTGGTTATCATGCAAAATGTTTATACTGTCTCAAGCTTTTGGATCTTTTTTCCCCTTGGTATACACTGCTCAGAATCTTGTTCTTGTAAAAGTAACCTTCAGCTTATCAACGGTGGCTTATAAAATTTTAAAAGTAACGATATAACCAACTTCTAGAATTGTATTGTAAATACATGTGTATCGTTGGATGATGTAGTTGAGGAAGTTGCTGAATTCGGGAAAGAGCAAGTTCTGTTTCTCTCACATGTCTCTTCACTATCTCCTCTGAATTTTCAAAGTTATTAAGTCTGGCACTGCTAATTACTTAGCTAAGTAAAGGAAGAAGGAATTTGGTGGGATGCTTTTATTCTTTGTATACTAGACCTTTTGCTTAAATTTTTGATTTACAGAAAAATAGGTTTACTTCCAGAAAAAGCAGCTTCTCATTTAGCTAGCTTAGTAGCCCTAGCACTCCTGATTGCCTAGGTATCCTTTTCAGTTTCTCACAAAATGAGTTCCTCACTAAGAAGAATAATATCCTCCCTTTATTTGAAGTTTGCTAATGGGGCTAAATTCTGGCTAAGCTAGTGTGGTAGTAGAGAAGCAGAAGTTTCTCTCAATGTTTCTTCACTTGCTACCCATATCACAAAAAAAGTGTGTGGGGCGGAAGCAAAATCCATATGCAGGTGTGCGGAAGGGGGCAGGCTAGGGCAGAACTACTTGAAGTCTTGGCTCCTTGTCCCCTTTTCTGCCAACACTTTAGCCAATACAGCTGCCCTGGCATACTGGAGAGCCTCTGCTGTGCTATAGACCTGTCACAGTTTACCTCCTCCTTAGACTAACAAGGAAACCAGGTGGGAGGGTAGCAGTGCAACAATGTGCTGCTGTTTATTGTGGCAACGCCACAATGAATCTTGACTCTCTCTCTCTCTATTGTACTGTATGTTTCAGGCTTTACAATTTGTATTTGTAAACTGTATATTTAAAGATTGAATGGAAAACATTAGGCAGTGAGTATGTATCTTAAATAGGAATGTATATGGCCACAGAAATAACTAGAGAGAAACTATAGTTGGACAAATGATGATGAGAATTATACACAAGATGAGGAGAATGTTTCCTACACGTTAATTTTAAATGCCGTTTAACTTTGCTTCAGGAATTTCTCACATTTGTTTTAGATCCTCACTCAGTTTTCACTTGGGGTGAAAATCACCCGTCTGAGAAGGCTAACACAAGACACTCTACCCTTCTCTTCTTCCCATATACTTAACCCTGTGATCTTTCTATCGGTCATCTAAAATGCATATTGTGTGTGTATATACCCCTCTATAATACTGTCATATAATAATCACTGTTGGCGATGGTTAAGGTTGAAATTTGGCATACATTCTATTGGCACAAAGCTTTTTCAAACAAATTAATTTTGGGTTTTATATCGTGTGCTTGCTTTTTTTTAAAAAAAAAATCACCTTTCAGAAACTTTGGCAAAATCAGTTCAGCCATTTTTTAGTTATGCAAGAAGGTATGGGGGAGTGCCTATATTCCAATCAGAAAAAATTGTTATCTCAAAAATGACCAAAAGATGACCATTCAAATTTGGCTTATTTGATCTGAAAAAAATTCTGTTCTTTTCTGATTTTAGGAAAGGAGAACTAAGAACCTCGGTTAGTCAAATAGGTCCTGAGCACTTTAGAACCATAGACCAACTCCTCAGGGACAACTCTGCTGTATTCGAAGAACAGCTCTGCTTGCAAAATTTTAAACCCCACATTTGCACTGCATTGGAAACTTTTTTCTTTTTTATTGGGGGAAAAAAGAAAAATGTGAGCAACTAGCAGTAACATACAGTGATAGTAACTTCTATCCACTAGCTCCTCCATTTTTGCACCTCAGTTCTTCCACAAAACTGATACTTGCGCTTCCTTGGTCTTCCCCCAAGCTCCGACCCAATATTCATCCCTCCTCCTTCTGCACAGTTTGCAAAGTAATGGCTCTTCTGGGGCATATAAAAACATGGTGGTGTTGCCCAAGGGTGCATAGGACCTTCCAGGGATCTTGGCCCTCCATGCACACCCTGAAATGTGCTGCTGAGTATCCTATCCCATGGGCTTGGGTTCATACTATCTTGTGCCTGGGATGACCCTGCAGCTGTCTGGCTTTGTGATGCAATGGGACTGCCATGCAGCCTGTGTTGCCACAGCTGACTTTGTCTCTATTGCCTACTGGGGATCTGGTCCCTTACCTGAGGGGACCAGAACTTTTTTCTGGGTCCTTGAGTATTTAATTTCTCAGTCTTAACATTAAATGAGTATTTTTAATGCATGTAAGTATACAGTATGTGTGAATATGCTCACTCTAAATGGGGGTCTGCTTATTCATAACATTTTTGAAGACGACTGAGAATATGCTTTTTAGGTTTGTAAGTGGCTGGCTGAGTTTCTCTGAATTGATCATTTTAATGCTTCTGAGATTTGAATAGTATTGTAGTTGTGTATTAGGGCATCTAAAGCCTTAAGCAGTTTGTAGGTTTTTTCCTCCCCCTAAATAGAAATAAAATTTTTCTAAGCTGTTTTGCTTTATCTCTTTAGAGGGAATGACTGTTGTTGTATTGGACTAGGTGAACTGTCTTTTGCTGGAGAGGATTTCAGTTATGTACCAAAAGGATAGGCATCCTGTTTTGCATCTTTTTTTTTCTGAGCTTTGCCTTTACTAATCTGGTATAACTATGCATCTTGTTATGTGGTGGTTTATCCATATCCTCATGTGTTAGTTTGACAAGTAGTATTGAGAAACTTTAACTGGGGGATGGGAGGGTGAAATAATATTAAGGCATACTAATGTGACAAGGGCGGGAAAGAAATTGGTTAATATTGTATTTAAGAAGCTACCAATGTAAAGGTGGAAGGAAAAGTAACTAAACAATTATAACTAAGATCCAAGTGCTTGTAACTCAAGTATAAAAAGGCGCAGTCTCTTCTGCATATATTACTATGTATTAGTTCTGTTACACTAGCACCTGCAGGACCCAAACAGGTCAGCACTTGACTTTACTAGATACTGTGCAGATATGTACTAAGACAGTTCCTACCCCAGAGAACCTATAATTTAAGACACAATGCAGAGGGTGAGTGAGAAGAGTATAGGGGAGAGAGGACTGAATCAATGTATGTGATAACTTGCATTGTAGATTTAGCTGGGCATTGGTACACAAACTCTTGGTATCCCCTTGTGTTTTAAGTGTACAGCTAGATGCCAGGCAGATTTGTTGCACTTTTCCATATCCATTCATGCTGCTCATTTGATTCACTTTACAGACAAATGCAGGCAATGAGCCAGACATGGAAGATGAACAAGTTTGCTGTGAAGCTTTGGAGGTGATGACCTTGTGTTTTGCTTTGATTCCAACAGCATTGGATGCACTTAGTAAAGAAAAGGCATGGCAGACATTTATCATTGACTTGCTATTGCATTGTCACAGCAAGTAAGTGATTTAAAATAAATAGCACTTGTATAGCGTTTTACCTCTTCAAAACACTGTACAAACTAATCTAAAACACAAGGTAGATGTTGCAGCTATTTATCTTTTTTGACTACAAGGGGTTTTTTTGTACAGAAATACTAAAAACTTTCAGTGTTGGTTTGCTTTGTGTTAAGTTCAAAATACGTTTGCTTTTTTTATGATTAACTGGTTAGTCATGTACAAATATGTATTAGTATGCTGCTTAGCAATATAACTTTGTAATTAGGTTCTGTCTCACCAACTTTCATTGAAATCAGTGACTTGCAGATGTTCAGCACCACTAAGCATTGTGCTGTTTATTTCAAAAGTCAGTTAAACCAGAAAAAAGTCATTAGTGTTTTAGAAATCCTGAAGAGGGTATTTGGCCATTCTGACTTTTGTTCATAATGTGATGCATGTTTTAGTAACACTAATGTTGTTACTTTTTCCACTTGTACTCATTTGTTCAAAAACTCTAATCCTTTTCTTTTACTGGTAAGAGTGAGAACCCGTAATGTATTATAAATGTCCAACTGACTTGACAGTGCTTATTAAGCTTCCAAAAAGACCAGTAGATGTATTTAATGCCATTCAAAAAAGTTAAGTTTTATAGCTATCATATTTAAGTAATATCAGTGGGATAGAACCTTGTCACAGGTTAATTTTCTTCTGTTACATGAATGCAGAGGCAAAGCGTCATCATTTATAGAGGTTTTGAATCGTAATGTCTTCTTACACAAAATCCTCACTCCCATGTAAAATCATATTTTATTCAATGATCATGCCATTCTTTTAAATATTAATCAGATTATGAAATGTCTTTCTTTGGTACATGGATTGTTAATACACATAAATAATGTTGCACCAGTTTACCTGTACAATCATTGCTTCATCTGAAAATCTGTACAAGTTTGTCTAGCTAGTGAATCTGTTTGGGTCTTTACTAAGTATAAAACTCTGAATGCAGATAGAAAATTTAGTAACTGTGTGCTTCTCAGGTAAACTTTAATTGTTCAAAAAAATTTCACAAGCAGCAAATGTGACTGGTAATATCAAATGTAAATGTGTGTTTTTTCCTGGTTTTGGAAGACTTCCCGGTGGCAGCACTTTGTCATAAAATGTAGAGGTTTACTAAAACATTATCTACAGAACTGTTATTTTTATTAAAGACTTCTTCATTCTGGTGTTGTCAGTGCTTTGACATCAGACATTTTAATTCAATTTATAAAAGATCAACAATAGGTAAAAGTGAGTTAAGTCATGATTGTCCAATCTGTTGAATGTTAGTTACCTGCGTTAAATCCTAGCCCCATTGAAGTCAATACAAGTTTTGAAATTGACTTATATGGAGTTAGGATTTCACCCACAGTTTGATTTTCTTTTCCATCTAGATGTGACAAGCTGTAAAGATTTCTACACTTATCTGCATGAAGTTCTGTGATTGACTTCCCAGACATTTTCTTTAACATGTAACATATCTTGTACACTAGAGTTGGAAAAACATTTTTTCTGTGTGCATCTCCTAACAAATTCTTTCTGTTGAGAAACACCTTGAAATGTGGTGGCCTCTTAATATAGCAATCTACGTCAGCCAGAGTGAATGTTATCTAAGACAGGTGTTTTAAAGACTGAATCACTGGTACCAGGATAAATGAATTTAATTATATATGAGCTGAGGAACATGAACACAAGGAATGTGAACTTCAGGTATCAAGTTTTTTGTGGGGAGGCTTAATACCAGAAAATAAGCATAATTACTTCACGTTGACCTGAAGCAAGGATACAATTCTATCTTTTGGTTTGCTTGAAAGCCTTCAAAAGGTCAGACTGTGGGTGTGAAAGCAACTGACACACACTGTGTTTCAAGATGCTGTTTTTTCAACTTCTGAAATCAATTATCGCAAATGAATTCTATGAATCCTAAACATATAACAGTAAAATGTGACATTAAGAACAGTAATAGGCCCATTCCCCATAGTATTTTGTTCAGGAATATTTTGAGTATCAATCACAACAAAATGGTAAATATCATTCCACAGTACTGTTACAGTTTACAGTAGTGTTCTTTAGCCATACAATTAAGTATCCCTGCATTATCATAGGCTGCAGTTAACAAGGCTGCTAGTACTTTGTGATACTGAATGTTGCTTTAGCAGCTTCACAAAAGTTTGAGATCCACACCTAATTAATTTACATATTAGTTTTCATAGCTTGTAGTTAAAAAAAAAAATGTAGACAGACAAAATTTGCTTAACTTTATTTTTAATCGCCCTAACAGATATTAAATAGACTTCTATTTCACCAATCTCGTATTTTTAAAGCGGCCTTTCTGTAATATAAAATCAAGGGTTCTTTTGGTTCAAAGTATATGCACATTACACATCAAACTTGGAGGGTGGTTGCAGCAGAGAGCTATGTAAAGGTGTGTGGTGTTCACCTCTTCTTGAACTTCGGATGCAGTGATGGAAGCCTTTTTTTTTTTTTTTTTTTTTGTACAAAGCTGTCCAGTCCTGATTGTGCAAGCTTGAATAATGCCTGACATCTCTGGGACAGTTTAGTATAGGGTTATTCAAGAATCTGACACCTGCATTTGGTTTAATAGTAGCATTTTCCTTTACAGAGATAAATACCTCATAAGATCTGAATTCTAGGAAGTGGGTCTCACACTCCATGTGTTAAATGATCTAGAAGTATGTTTCATTTATTGGGAAATGAAACACTGCATAGATCGAGCAAGACTTTCATATCATCAGAGTGTGTGGGTGTGTGTAGAAATTTGTTTTCCTTCAGAGTTGGAAAGACAATCAAATGTAGATGAGGCAAAATATCCATTCCCCTGCAATTTTTGATTGATGTACGTGAGGTACGCACCATTCATGATGAGGTCGTCCATGTCCAGTTATATCTAATATGTGCCATGCGGTGTTTGTGCAGCAAACCAGCACTGTTGAGAGAAAATTCCCTTTAGGGATACGCATCTGCAGTGTTTGTTACACACTGCTTCATATATTTTCCATTACTAAATGTTTTGATGCTTGGTTAACTCTCGTAACTTTTAAATTTGAAGTAGTTTATTTTAAAATAAAGACCATTGTACTATAAAATCTCCTGCATGAAATGTCGGTCTAGGTCTTCTGTTTTTTCCAACAAAACTATTGTGTTTGATTTATTGTGACTTTTCCAGCAGTATACTTTTTTTTGTCATAGCAGCTAAAAGTGGTATCTCAAGCAAATAGATTTCTGCATCCTCTTTCAACTGGGTTTTTTGACAAGGCAAGGAATTTGTGATCTGCAGTTGCATACTTTTTGGATCTTTTTTTATGTGAGACCTGATAGTCTGTCATGGATCACACTTGGGCATCCCTCCACGATTGAATTTTTTTCTACATGAGCATTCAACAGACCACTTTGCATTGTTTCCTTTCACTATATGGTTTAGTCCAGGGGTGGCCAAAGTTACTGAGCCTTATATGACAGTCTTCAGAAGTTTGAGATGGGGCACACTGGCTGGGGGTCGGAGCTTCAGCCCCTCAGAAGGCACCTGCTGGGGCTCAGAGTTTCAGCCCCACTCCTGCTGAAGCCCCAAGCCCCAGCAGGTGTGCTCCACAGGGCTGAAGTCCCAAGACCCCTCTCCCCGCTGGGCAGAAGCCCATACTCCACCACTGCAAGGTAGAGGTTCTAAGTGTGTGTGCGCGGTCTCTCTTCCCCTCTCCACCCCCCCCCCCCCCCGACCACACTTTAACTGTAAAAGAGCTGCATACAGCTCACAAGCGACAGTTTGGCCACCCCTGATTTAATCTGTTTGGTCCTGCTAGTGTGGCTAGTATTTTGACATTGAAAGGAGTAACCAAAATAACTATTTAGGTTAGTCTCTTATTACTATGAATGACGTCTGTTGTTTTGTAATGACAAATCATGTCTTAATGATAATTAGCAACTGCTTGTATTGCAGCAAGAACTGACTCATGAGTCTTAACATTTAACTATATTTGGCATTCGCATAAACATCTGATGCAAATATAACATGCTGTATATTTCTAAGTGCTGATAAGTCACAGAATTAACTTACAAACATCTTACAAATTACATTTAGAATGAATTTTAAATATTAAAGTAAATTTACTTATGAAAGATATTGGATTGACTGCACTAGAAAGTGAAGTAACCTGTTTACAGAATGCATATAGTAGTAGCATAACAACTCCACCTCAAAGCTAAGAATCCAGATCCTGTCAGTCATAGGAGACTGCTAAAACTGGTCAGCAAAGGTGCCATTTGTAATGATGAGTTTTCTGTACTTGGCATTTATGCATCAGTAACTGGACTACAGAATTCAAATTGAGTATGCATAAATTTGAAGGCCAGAAAGGGACCATTTGATCTAAACTGAGCTGCTGCTTAGCACAGGTCGTCGAATTTTACTCTGGATCTTGCATCTTACCACAATTTGTGGCCTAACTAGAGCATGTTTTAGAAAAATATCTAGTCTTGATTTGAAGACTCCAAGTGATGGAGAATTTATAAGATCTTTTTGGTAATCCAGTGTTTAATTACCTTGCTGTTAAAACTATCTTATTACCAGTCAGAACTTTGCTGACTTCAGCTTCCAGCCATTAGATCTTGTTATGCCTTTGACTGCTAAGTTAGAGACTACTACTAGTGAACAGCTAAGAGACAGTGTTTACTTTCGATTGCTGCTAACTGGGGCCAAATTTGAAGTGGTGCTTAGTTTTGAGAAATGTTGTTCTGTTTCTGTATCCTGACCTCTTTCTCAGTATATAAGACAATTGTACTGTGTCTTTCTTCCTGCAAACACTAGAGGCAGTTCAAACAGATCTGCATTCTGGGGCTTGACCCACACCCCTTTTTTTCCCCTCATGTCTTAATTCTGTGTCCAACTTGCTAAACAGAGCAGCACTTTAGTTCTCCTGACTCATCCATTACCATCCCAGCCTTTAAAGATTATATGGTGCCATTAGCTAACAATTTTTCTCACTCTCTCACATGCCCTAAAATTTAAGGGACTCTTCCACTTATATGGGGCCACCCACTGAGCTTCTTATCTCTGGTTTTCCCTTCTCCACCATCATGGTGAAGCAATCCAGATTTAGCATAATGAAGGATGTCAGCACAGTCAATACAATAAGTTACCCTTTGGTCACTTGTCTGCCCCCTCAAGTGTTTGTAAAACTATTAGTAGTAGTGATAACCCAGCTGAGAACTCTAGGAACTTCTCTATACCCATTCTTAGAGGACCTGCTCATCAGAACAGCATTCTCCTGGAAACACTAGAAGCAACCCAGAGGGCCCTCTACATTCTCTGGCAATATGCATTTATGATCAATTTAAAGAATATCTCTTTTCAGAGTCAAGATAGAGATGAATCAATTTTCCCAAAGCAGAGAGGGGTTAGTAAGATCCAAGGACTGACTTCTGAAGTGTCATTCTTCCATCTTTATCCAGGACACAAGTCTTCTGATCTCATGCAAAGAGATTATTCAACAGGCATGATCACATAAGAGAGAGCTTCCAGATTTATTTTTGGGGACCTGGAATATGATTGTAATCTCCTCTCCCCACTTCCCCCAAATCTTGGCCACATTTGCCAGGCTTTGGAATTGGGGATCATATCTGAAGAACCATAATACATGGGGGAACGTGGTCATGGTCAGATCTTCATAGTGTCATATCTTCAGAATTATCACTTCCTAGAGGAAAGTAGTTGAATTGGCTCTTTAGGACTTCCCAGATCACCTGAGAGCAAGGCATATGCTGTTTGAGTCGGCAACACAATGCTCCTGGCATACATAAATAAGCAGCAGGGTACAAGAAACTCAAATCTAAATGTTAGAGCAATTTGGATTATTTTTTGGGCAAAATGTCACCTACCTTCTGTTATGGCAATCAAATATAAGGGAGTACCCTGAAGACAAGAGGAGACTGGCTGAGCAATTAACAGGTAAACACCTCGGAATGGTCCTTAAATTGTCCCTGCAACAAAAGTTTCTGCTCATATTTCAAAGCTACACCACTCAGAGATGCCATAGAGCTATCTAGATGTAACACAAAGGCAAGGTTTCAGAGTAGCAGCCATGTTAGTCTGTATTCGCAAAAAGAAAAGGAGTACTTGTGGCACCTTAGAGACTAACAGATTTATTTGAGATTTGTTAGTCTCTAAGGTGCCACAAGTACTCCTTTTCTTTTTACAAAGGCAAGGCTCTCCTTCACCAGGAAACAGGCTCACAAATTTGCAGATTGGCTTTCCTCCACTCTTTCACTACTAGGCCAAGTATGTCAAAAGATGAAAAAAGGAGTAAGACATCTGTTGTTCTCATCCCCCAAAACAGATATTGAAGGTATCGTACTCAGACCAAGTGGAGATCTCATGTCTCCACTCTATCAACTTACTAACAGGCAGGAGCACTTATCCCAGGACTGTTGAACAACAACTCCTAAACATGGCATTATTCTTTCAAAATAACAGGTGCTGCAAACCTTCCATCCCACTGGTGTTCACAATAGATCAGTCCTAGGAAATACGAAGTGTTTCAGCTCATCCACGTTTCCTACAGGATGGAACTAAACCTGACCATGTACCAACCACCATTGCATCCCATGTGTTAGTATAAACCAGTCTCAGACCCAGGCTTATCCAAGTCTGATGTAGATCAGCCTCCAAATTTGTTAGAGCAGCGTCTCTAACCAAACCAGCAGTTATCTCGATCTTTCATGTCTGGGATCTCTCTTAACCCATCTATTCAAAATCTACTGTATACAATTACTTCATATTTCTGGTCCATAAAGGCACCAAATCTCTGCTGTTAAAAGATACAAGATTTACTGCATTTTTCAAGAGGAAAAACGGTGGCTCTTTGGACTCTAAAATCTTTTGTAACCAGTGTTAACTTTCTTTTTATTCATTGCAAGAAATATTTTTCCCTCATTTTGCTCAAACACTCCACATTGGAAGGAAAAAGCATGGCACATGCCACTGAGAGAGAGAATTAAAATATACTTTAATAGAATTGATCAGTTCAGGAAAACATCATCCCTGTTCAGTTCCTTCCACCTCTAAATGCCTGTATCTTCAGCGCATCCACATTCTATGCATCTAGTGAACCAAGTGCTGTATCATTGAAGCCTATTCAGCCACAGACAAAGAATATTCCAAAATGGATCAGATCCCATTCGTTGTATTCCAGAGTGGCTTTCTGGGCAGAAGATATGGACGCTACAACAGGGGAAACCTGTAAAATTGCCACCTTGTCAACCATCAAGACTGTTTCATAAAACACTGTGAGCTTTATTTTTCACTCCCAAGCAGAAGTGTCTTTTTAGCAGGAAGATGCTCCAAGAGGTGATTCCAAAATTACTAATCTCTCTTATTATAGGGAGGGGGAAATATTTCTCTTCTGTTTTTGTTCTCACTTCATACTCATTTTTTCTTACTGCTCTTTCTCCCCGAGTACAAGATAATTGGAACAATTCAAGAATGGAAAAAATGTACCAGATTTCTTTTCTGTGACTGAATTTTTTCCAGTTCCACCCTCTTTGAATAAATTTTTTCTGGATATATGTACGATGATCTATTCAAGGTTCATGTGTATATATGTTTAGTACAATGAAAGAAGGTATTAGAAGATTATAACCTCTTAATAATAAAACTTTAATGATTCCATGCATCTGTGAAAGTATTCATCGAGCATGAGAGTGGGAGGGAAATAGCTAATGCTCTGGAACTTTTTGGATGAGTCTGAACTGCCATTAGTATTTTCAAGAAGAGAGATACTACCCATGTCTCAAAAGGAATTCTGTTGTACAAAATGACCTCATTTAATCATTTTATCTGATAGATCTTAGTGTGATGACAGTTGTTCACAATGACAGACGTGTGTGTGTGTGTTGGTTTGGAGAACTTGGCCTGTTGTACGTTTTTCCTGTTTTGTGTTTGCCAAATAATTCTTAGGTTTAAAAATATCTCTTAAATAGCACTTTTTTGCATATTCCGGTTTCTACTATTTTATTTTAAATGGTGAAGATACTAAGTTTCATCAAATTCCAACCATTTGCGAACATACGGTATTGTGTTCTTTTTTACATGTATATGTTGCTGCATGTTACATGTTCATTCAATATTGCTGTATGTTATGTTGCATGATCATCTCAATTCTCTATCCTTTCCAGCCGCTTGAATATTCAGAGAGCTTTTCTTTTCTTATCTGTGTTCTGATTTCATCCTTGTCTTCCTCCCCTACTTTGTGGTATATGCATTTAATTTTAAACATGGATCACTTAAGGGGATTCTCAGCAAGCTGTACTATTTGATTAGAAGAATCTTAATAGGTACATCATGCTCATAAATAGTTTCAACTCTGATTTTTTTTAAATACGACTTGCAATTAGGATGCCAGAAGTCCAGGAACTTGAGAATTATATGCTGAATGTCCCGAATAGCAAAGGTAGAGGGCATTCAGGATATAATTTGTTTTAAACTTCACATTCTCATATCTCACTAAAGTCCAGGTCATCAGTTTTGATTTCATTTGATGCCCCAATGCATACATAGTATGCAGGTGAAGTTGCATCTGCTGTGGAATAAGGAGACCGTCTAGGGAATAAACTGTTCTTGTACTGTATTGCATAGTTTTGCAAAGATTCTTTTAATGCAGTTTACACCCTATGGAATAAAAGATATTTAAAAAGAAACTGTAGTCTTCAAATGTATTGGGGCCTTTTGTTTTTTTAAGTACTGAATGGACCACCCCACACTCTAGTGGATTCCAGTGTGGGGTTAATGTCATGTTGATATTGGGCCATGGGGCAAGGGCTGGCAGTCATACAAAATTGCTGGGTGTTTATTAAATCTATTTGCAGATCACCTTCACTTATACTAAAAGACAACAACATTGATTTTTTGCTCATCTTGTTTTAAAGAGCAAGGTGAGATATTTAAAAGTTTGTCGTATTAATGGTTGGTTCTTTTTGGTTTATAAATGAGTGATTCTCTTGAAAGAAAAAACAAATGAGGGACAATAACTAAAATGTGAAGGTATTGCTGTTGCTTACATTTTGCCAAAAAATACTATATTGTGCAGTTTGACATATAATTTACAGTTGTGTGTGTTTCTCTTTTTTAACAAAAATTTTCACTGATTTCAAGAGGTATTTTTTTTAGCCCACATTGTAATTGTATTGATCCTTTATGGGAAAAATTGAATGTTTTTTCACTATTTTCAGAACTGTTCGTCAGATGGCACAGGAGCAATTCTTTTTAATGGCTACCAGGTGTTGTATGGGACAGAGACCTCTGCTTTTCTTCATTACATTGCTGTTTACTGTGTTAGGGGTAAGGCATTTGAAATTAACACTTTCATTATTCTAGTACAGTTTGATGATCCATAAGAAATGAGTGATAGGATAAAATAATTTCAATAAAGAGTACATTACTACCATGTATAATGCACTTGAATTTACGTGTTTTGAACATTTTTTCTTTGATTATGCTGCTATGGTTCTTATATTGCAATGAGTTGTAGGATAATTCCAATTTGATAGCGGTAAAAATGGTCTCTTATGCAAATACTAAAAATATATTTTTTTAAATTTAACTATTTTAAAAGTGAATGGCCAAACTTCTTTTAAAAGGTTTATTCCTTAGCAAATTAGATAAATATGCATAAATTATGAATAAATTTGTTTTTAAACTACATATTTGTGAAGCAATTCGTCCTTCATTTTCCTGTACCTGTCAGGACTTTCAAACTCTGTGTACTTCTGGCTCTGTATTAAATGTTTCATCTCCTCAGTTGATCTTAGCAAGTTAGTGAAAGAAGCTGCTTTTCAAATATTTAGTTCAAAAATAGTCATTTTTAAGTTTACACACAACTGTTAATCTCTTCAAATATTAAACATTTTCATTTTATTTTTCTATTACAATTCTATTCAGCTTAGAAAAAAATTGTCTGGGTTTAGTGGCTCTAAATAAAAAAGGCATTTGTAACATATTTATTTATTTATATTTGTGTTAGAGTACTGCAAGAGAAAGAGCTAAGCATTCAGGAGACTACTTCACCCTATTAAGACACCTTCTTAACTACGCTTACAACAGTAATATTAATGTGCCCAATGCTGAAGTTCTTCTTAATAATGAAATAGACTGGCTTAAAAGGATTAGGGTAAGTTGTAATATCAGGTGAATTATAGAGATTGGTCTTCCAAAAATTCAGATTAAAATCTAGTTGTAAATTTCACAAAAGATGCATAATTTCAAGCCTTCTAATTTTTTTAAAAAATATTAGGATGAAGTGAAAAGAACAGGAGAAACAGGTGTTGAAGAGACAATCTTAGAAGGCCACCTTGGAGTAACAAAAGAGTTATTGGCATTCCAAACCCCTGAAAAGAAATATCATATTGGTTGTGAAAAGGGAGGTGCTAATCTCATTAAAGTAAGTTACAGTTTGTATTGTATGTTAATTTTGAATATCATTACTTTGAAACCAGAAAAAAAAATGTGGAGAAACTTTATTTTACAGAATGGAACCACAAAAGTGCCTCATTCCATGAAAAATGTTTTGTTTGTAAAACAAATGGTTCTACTTGGAATTTATTAAACTTTTCAAAGTATAATGGACATGTTGGTCTGTTAAGAATACTTAGCGTTTACATTGCCTTTTACATCTTCAGACCACTGTTTGTTTGTTTGTTACAACTTAGTGGGATAACTATATACCTAAGGCCCCACTTGTAATATTGCAGAAATTGCGGATTCCACAATATTAGGTTTCCACCACAGTTTTGATAGCGGGAGTCCCACCATGCTTGAGACTGACCATGGGAGCCCCCACTGTCAGCTCCGGGCAACCAACAGCAGAAGCAGCCCCGTGTTCCTATTCTCACCCTGGGCGGCCAACAGCAGAAAATTGCAGAAAAGTGATAACGGACTTTATTACTGCAAATAATTTCCGTTATTACTTTTCTGCAATTTTCTATGGCTTGTTCAGAATTCAGCTGCAGGTTTTTGACCATCTTCCCACAGTTCAAGTAGGGCCTTATTTATATTCTGCTTTGCAGCTGGGGAAACAGAAGCAACAAGTTAGATTGACAAACTATGCATAGTGAGACAGATATAGAGCACAGAGATTCTTTCCTTTCGTGTACCAAATTGTCTATTAGTTCTTGCTAATTAATTTATTATTCTTTTGTGTTGAAGTTTATGTACAACACCATCAGGTTGTCTGAATAGTTAATCAAGTGTTTTCTGTGCATGAGTAGGGTGATAGCTCTGAGCTTAGAAGCTCTCTTGTTGAGAACACAAAGCAACAGCTAGAATAGTACTTTCCAAAGGTGATGCACTAATTTAACAAGATTTGTCACTGATCCAGATTGATTAGAGATTTACAATTGAATTCTAAAAAGAGAATTAACTTGAAGATAGAATATTTCCAAAAAAATAAGACTACTACTTTAAATTTTTTAGGCTCTTCTTTATTATAGAATGAAATACATTTTAACTTGCCTATATTCTTTTCAGTCATCTCTCTCATAAATGTAAAGCTTTCCAGACTGTTGAAAAATACTTCAGTTTTTTTAATAGTAACGGGTAACAACTTTTCTGTTTTTCAGGAATTGATAGATGACTTCATCTTTCCAGCTTCCAATGTATATTTACAATACATGAGAAATGGAGAACTGCCTGCTGAGCAAGCCATACCAGTCTGTAGTTCACCAGCTACTATTAATGCTGGTTTTGAGTTGCTAGTTGCACTAGCAGTGGGGTGTGTCCGAAACCTCAAACAAATAGTAGACACCTTGACTGAAATGTATTACATAGGTACAGCAATAACTAGTATGTAGTATTTTTAACCATCTATTTTCTAATTATTTAATCTATGTATTATAATGTATGCAAGTGTTTCCTCCCACTTATACTAGTAACTTGTGGTGTCAACTGATTTTGATGCTAATTAAACCCCGCCACATACACACAGATTAAAAGAATCTTTAACTTTAAGTTTGTAAAGTCAGTCACTCCAAAGTTAGGGAATACCAGTGTTAAGGTTGCTTCTGCAACCTTACTTTGGCCCCATGGTTTGTATGCATTATGATAGTCTTTTAATAACTTGATCATGTCCCAGACTGTCCCAGTTTCTTTTCCACCCCCGTACTCCCTGGCTCCCTCCCTGAACTCCTTGCCCTATCTGTGTCCATCCCCTGTCTACTTGTCCCAGTCAGTCCCAGTTCTTCCAGCTCCTCCTCAGATTTGTCTCCTATCACCTTTTTCTACTCCTTAGTCTGCCTTCTTGATTAGGCAGTTGCAGTCATGACACATCTTAGTCTCTGCCACAGCTTCCTTGTCTCAGTTTACCTCCACCCACACACACCCCCACAGGTCTGCTTCTTGTTTCTTTTGCGATTGAATCCGGCAGCTTCCTCCTTTATGCTGCCTGGATCCAGCAGGAGGGTCATTGAGGGTCTACACTGCAATGTAAGCCCAATATAAAATACATTGTATTTTAACCTAGGTTAAGAATTTTTTGACCCATGCTCAGACCGAGGGCTCTGGCATCCATAATGCAGTGTGCAAACCTGAGTCAAAGTAACCATATCGCAGAATCCCTAGGCTTCCCATGGTGCCCCCCCACCCCCTTCATGTGGCTGCTCTAGCCCTAGGACCGTAAAGTGCTGTGGGAAAACTTCATTGCCCACCCTGAACATTACCAGGAAGCAGCTTGCTTTGCAAAAGGTTTGATCTGTTTTCTCTGCATTGCAAACCCAGGGGGCTCTCTGATAGTGTGCTTGCTAATAGGTTATCATACAAGAATGGGTTAACACTGACCTGAATTTCTGCCGTTTGCAGGGGGAGTGTGGCTTCCATTTTCAATAGGGTTCCAGATTGTTGGGATACAGAGGACTAAGTTGTCCCATGGAATTGTGGGATAGTTCCAGATGACTCCCAGGATCTGAGTCAAGTGGGGCTGCGTCTACACTGCAAAGCAGTAGGGCTTGAAACCTGGGTCCCAGCTTGACTCAAACTTGGACCCTGCAGGATCCTGGGACTGTGCATTACAGCCCTGGATTAGCACAATTACAGTATAGACGCAAGGGAGGCTAGCCTTGAGTCCGGGCTCAATCAAGGGCTGATGTTGCAGTATAGACGTACCCTGAGAGCACAGGAGACCATCTCCCTTCTCTCAGTTCTGGTGCCCAGACCCAGCATAGTCTGGAGCAGTCCAGCAAAGCAGTTGCAGAGAAAGTCCTGAAGAGCCTTGGGCTGGAGCATGCCCAGTGCAGATGGAATCTTCAGGGAATTTAGTTGCTACAGTCTAAAGTCTACTGAGTATATGCAAACTGCGATTTTTTTTTCAAAGGCTTATAACTTTTCTCCAAATTTGGATAGATTTTCATAGGAATGGCAATGGCATGGGAGCCTAAGTATGTTATATACACAATGAATCACAAGCTTATGGGGTAAAAAATTATAGGTCACTTTCAAATCAGAGTTGCTTGCATTACAATGTTGCTGGGACATCACTAGGTTGGCCTGTTGATCACTGATTTTAGCTTACTTGGTGACAGTAAAATACTAGTTGAGAGTCTGGGGGTGTGGATGCAAGGAATAGTTCGTGCTGGTTCCTATGTGTATTCCACACATGGGCAAGCATGCACTTCATGCACCTGAGACCGAAGACTTCTGGGCAGTACTCTCTGTTGGTCTGGGCCTCTGCATAGTTGCTCCCCTCGTGTTCTTTACTCAGAGCATAAGGGGCAGTGCAGACCAACACCGCTCAAGTTCTTTCTTATTGCCTCATGGCCTGAGTTGGAATCCTATGTCTGAAACTATCTTTGCATAGTCTTTCAAAACCTGTAAATATAATTGAATATAGTTTTAGTATTCATAGCATTTAAGCATTTTAGTGTTTTTATAGTCTAGTTTAGTTTAGTTTCTCCCCATCTTGGGGATCCTCTTCTTGTGGAAAGGACTATGCTTAGAGTCCTAGGGTTTAAGAACTGTCTCCTTCTTGGTCAGTGATGAACACCAGTGTTTCCTTTACAGCCTTGGGGAGGCTAATATCTCTGTTAAGGTCAGCAGCTGCCACACTCCCTCTCCAAACCTGTGAGGGACAAGAGCTCTGACTGAGGAAGTACCTCATGGAGAAAGCCATGGGACCCCACATGGATCCAGGCCAGGGAGACCCTCTTGCTCACAAATTGATACTGTTGTAAAACACCATCCCTTCAAGCACAAGCTCAGAAGCAGAGGCCAGATCTGCTAAGCCCAGAGAATCGCTACATCTGGGCTTTTGACAAGACTAAAGGGCTCATTCATATACTCAAGGACAGATCCCCTTCCAGGTCTTCTCCTAAAAGAAAGGATCCCTCCTCTATTCTGTCCAAGTCCTCATGGTTGGGTCCTAAAGACCTATGATCATCTAAATATCCAAATTATGAGGATAAGGTGCCAAGGCAAATGGTACCAATGGATCCCACGATAGTGATCCAGCTCTTAAGCCAAAGGATCAACACCTGCTGACACCAACTTGGAACTCCAGATAGGACTCCTCTAAAATATTGTCTTGTCCCCAGAAGAACCCAGAGACCACCATGACCATGGATGTGCTGCATATAACCACCATGACACTTCACTCTCCGGGATGGACTGAAACATGTACCTTTTCAGAGGATATTTTCACCCTTCCTTATCCTCAATTGCCTCTCCCTTCAGGTCTGGTTCTCCTGAGTGACATCTCCACACTGGAGGAGGAACCACCTCAAGGAGAAAAGGATACTCCATATCCTGTCCACAAGTTGAAACATTCACTCACTAGTACCAACAGCATTGCTGTTGGAACCAGAACTTACCTTTTAGTTGCTGGCTTAGGTGTTCTACACAAGCCATTGCTTCCACAGAAGGAGACTAGTCTGGACAGAGACTCTAGGAGGTCTTGGATCCATCCTCCACTCAGATATGACTACCCATGGCACCAGTGGTACCCAGTGTCTTGGGGTCCCCTCAATGGGTTGACCCTTCATACTGGCCATATTGGTGCCCATAAGATCCTTACATTAGGTAACTCTGATCTGTACAGGGATACCGCTGGTCTTCCTCCTCTAGCCAATGCCAGCTGGCTCTGTCAGCATGCAAGGGGGAAGAAATCGAACCAGATTCACCAGTACCAATGGTTCTGATGGTGTCACCTTCCTCACCTGGTGAGGCAACTGCCCCATCCTTGCCATCCCCACCTGACTTGCCATCCCCACCTGACTACCACTACCATGGGCAACATCAAAACCTCCTGCAGAAGGTGGGGGAGAGTGAGATCCAGATTCCACTTGATAGTTTGCAGCCCTCTGAATCCCGGTCAGGTGACCCACCCAGCAAACAAGGCCATTGTGGAACCAGCCGGGATAGTTTAGCATACTCCTGCTTCCTAATTTCCCACCCCAACAATGGCTGAGAGGCAATATTTTGTACCAGCTAAAGGGGCAGAGTTTCTGTTTACTCTCGCTGCCCACAACTCCCTAGTAGTACAAGCAGCCACTAAGACATCCAGGCTTATAGCACTGCAAGGCAATCCTTGCAGACAAGGGTACTTAAATGCCTTGACCCTCTAGAGAGAAGAGGTATTTTTATCCACCAGCCTTATGTTCAAAATTGCTAACTGAGTCTTTATTAGCAAAAAATGTTTTCACAAATACTTGAAGTTCAAAGACAAACTCCCTCAGGAGGACAAAGCCCAATTTCAAGTCCTCATTGATGAAGGTAAACTGGTAGCTAAGACCTCTCTTCAAGGTGCAGTGGTCATGGCTGATACTGCATCTAGAGGTATAGCTACAGCTGTAGTGATGAGCCGTGAATCTTGGCTCCACTTCTTGGGGTTCCTTAGGGAAGTCCAGAATACATTGAGGACCTGCCCTTTTGAGGACCCAAATCTATTAAATGAAAAGACTAATTTTTATGCTTGCTGAGGACTCCAGGACAACTCTCCATTCCTTGGGGATTTATACCCTGGCCCCAAAGAGAAAACACCATAAACCAAATGTACAAGCCAAGACCTTTCCCTTAGCTGTTCTACAACCAGTTCCTTACAAACTTCTGTGCAAATGTCAGAGAGTATAAAGGCCTATATACGCAGCTTTCTCCACCACAGCTACATCCATTCACCCTTCATCCACCAACCAGGTTACTTTTGATGAGATGCTTGAGAACCATGTATCCTTATTGATATCACTCCCTTCTGCCCCCCAAACCTTTGGTCGACTCACCCTTTTCACCCACAACTGAAGGGAAATAACAATTCACAGGTGGGTACTAGAGATCATTCCATCCAACTGCACTATCGAGTCTCTTCCCCCTCTTCAGGGACCATGCCCTTGCTGATCCTTCTTCAGGGACCATGCTCACAAGGAAATTCTCTGTCAGGAGGTGGACTGTCTTCTACAGCGAAGAGTTGTAGAGCAATATATCTGCAAAGAAAGAGAAATCAATTAGGAAAACACGTAGACTGTTTGTCAAGATAGCAGAGCAATCATGGGGACAAGCATTATTGGATCAGAGACTCTCTAAGTAGGTGTCCAGCTGTATCATTCTTTATCATCAGTGGTTAATTCTTCCCCCGAAAAGGATGAGGGCCCGTTCCACTAGAGCATAGGCAACCTCTGTAGCATCTCTTTGAACATTTGTAAAGCTGCAACTTGGAGTTCCAGCCGTACCTTAACATTATGCCATAGTCCAGACCTCTTCTGCAGATCCACCTGTTGGGACAGCAATATTACAGACATCTGTACCAATTGCATCCTTGCTCCCTGCTCCTGCTTGTGTACTGCTTACCAATTACCCACATGTGAAAATACACATAGAAACCAGCTCTCGAAGAAATGGAGGTTACTTACTTGAAACCGGATCTGCTTAGAGACGTGTGGCCCTTATCTATATTCCACTGCCCGCTCTCCTTCCCCTCAGCTTTGAATCCTATCTGATTCATGGTAAGAGAAGGAACTAGAGAGGCTTCGGTCCGCACCATCCTTTATTCCTTTGGTGCAGAGCATAAGGGGAGCAACTGTTCAGGGGTGGACCAGTGCACTCTACTTGCTAGAAATCTCCAGTCTCAGGCACATGGAGATACAGATGGAATACAGATAGGGACCACACATCTCGAAGAACCTCCAGTTATAAGTAAGTAACATCCATTTTCAGAAAGAGCCCAACTATAAGCCATATTGATATCTTTATGTGAAATTGCTTTCAACTGTGAAGTAAAATGTGTGGCATAAATAAACATTATGTAGAATAAGAGATTTAAGAGGAGTATAGTCTGATTAGAGAAGTATTCTTCTAAGACATTTATTTACTTTGATAAGGAAACAAGTTACAGAGCCAAACTGGTGCAGTATTCTGAACTCTGATTCCTTGTCACTGCTAATGGATTTTGAATTCTTCAACTTAAGTGTCTTTAAAAGGCAAATCACTGGTCTCAAGGGAATAAGTACTTCTGCTGCTAATTTGGCACTAGCTATAGTTATTTTTAAGTTGGTTATACAAGATATTGTACCTAAAAGTTGCACTTAAACTGTCATTGGCAACAAATGCGGGCATTAATTTGAGGTTTTTAAGTATTTTCTGTTTGAAGGTTTGGTAAGTTAAACTTTGTTTAATATGACGTTGTGAACAAATTAGTAATTTCAGTTTTGTGTAATTACCTTGATTATCATAATAGATATTGTTTTATAATAATTTTAAAATCAATTTGGTTATTCTCTTGTAGCTTGTGAAGCGCTTACAGAATGGGAATATTTGCCACCTGTTGGGCCTCGGCCATCAAAGGGATTTGTAGGATTAAAAAATGCTGGTGCTACTTGTTACATGAATTCTGTCATTCAGCAGCTATACATGATTCCAGCTATCAGAAATGGTATTCTTGCAATTGAAGGCACAGGCAGCGATGTAGACGATGATATGTCTGGGGATGAGAAGCAGGACAATGAGGTAATTGTACAGAACTTGCTGGTCATCTGTTTTAATACTTTTAAGTCATAACTTTTTTTCATCAGATAGAATTTTATTTTAATGGGTTTTCCTTACATTTCTAGCAACAAAACTATAACATAATATTTCTTATTTGAAAATGTTACCGACTAGAGTAGAAGGTCCAAAAGATTAAAGGTCAGGCTTGCTTTTTTCCCCTTCATTTTTTCCCCCTCATCTGGAATACATGATTGAAAATGTCATCTACAATGTAGATTAAACAGTCTATATGTAGCATGTATAAGTTAAAATAGAGGTAACAATACATAAGTTACTAGTTTCCTCCAATAATTGTTCTGTAAACTAAGAGTGCATCATACTGTATGTGGTTGCCTTGTTGCTATTTTTAGTTCTCCTATGTTCTGCTTATATTCATTATGTTAATGAAGATTACATGACTGTGTTTTTGATCGATAGAGCAATGTTGATCCTCGGGATGATGTGTTTGGTTATCCACATCAGTATGAAGATAAACCAGCATTAAGTAAAACGGAAGATAGAAAAGAATACAATATTGGAGTTCTGAGACATCTCCAAGTCATCTTTGGTCATTTAGCAGCTTCCAGACTACAGTACTACGTACCAAGAGGGTTTTGGAAACAATTCAGGTAAATAGAGAATTGTTTTTTTACTATTGATTTCTGGTCACTGAGACTATTAAAATATAATAGAAGTCAGTTATATGAAAAAAGTAATAGACATAAGCAGTTTGTATAAATTTTAAGATTTGTGGTTTTATATATGCTATTTAGAATGGTGAAAAGGTAAGCTGAATTGAGCAGAAGTAACATCAACATCTTTGAACTCTAGCAATTTTTGAGACTTATCAGCCAGATACTAGGTTATATGTGAAAGGGAATGTTTAGTTTTTGTGCCAGTTGATGCACACCACCAGAAGCAATCAGTTAACTATGCTCAGTAAAAGTGAATAGAGGTATTATAATTTCAGTGTGTTTTTCTCTCCTCTAAAAATACCCCCAAAACATTTTTTTTTCTTTTTAGACTTTGGGGTGAACCTGTTAATCTCCGTGAACAACATGATGCTTTAGAGTTTTTTAATTCCTTGGTGGACAGTCTAGATGAAGCTTTAAAAGCTTTGGGGCATCCAGCCATGTTAAGTAAGGTTTTGGGAGGGTCCTTCGCTGATCAGAAGATTTGTCAAGGATGCCCACATAGGTAAGTGTTTGTTTTGTTTCACCTTTTTCACAGTAAAACAGTCTACATTTATGTGAGAAGATGGTTACAAAAATGTTGTAAAGCAAATAAACTGCCTTATAAAAGTCTTTGTTAGAAGAAGGGTACGCTGGAAAAACCCCATTAGTATTGAGGATATATTTTGCCTTTAACGGAATTTGCTATCGTGTTTGGCCAAAGTCTTAACATTATTTACAATGTGTTAGTGTTTCTGTTCATCTTATTGCTCCCCACTATTAACTCTGTTCAAAAATTCCTAAATCTGTGTGTGTGTGTGTGTGTGTGTGTGCGCGTGTGTGCATGTGAACATAAACCATTTGTACTAGAACAGGGGTGCCTTGAGGACCAAATGCACTTCGCAAAGTCCTAAAACATGCCCCACTGCTGTTTTCACCCTAGAACAACATGAGGAGGACCCAGCTGACCAAATTGCAAGTTTATTTCTGTTCAGTTCAAGCTATTTCCATTAAATAAAAAAGGTGCAAATTAGATCAGATATTATAGTAATATACAATTATTTCTTATTTAAAATAATGTATACTTAAATATATTTATGAAAGGTGCAACTGTCTCCTAAATTGCCAATGTATCTGTGTCCTAAAATTTTTGTGTACTCCTTTTTATGGAGAAATTTAACTTTATTGGAAACAAACAGAAAAGGCAGATTTGGTCAATAATGATCCAGTTGGATTTTATTATGATTACTTTGTTCACCCAGTTGAATTACTGGGCATGCACTGTAACCACTTAAAGTATAAGAAATAATGTTAAGAGAAGTAAGTACCTGCTAGCTATGAGTTTAATATGTCTCTTTTGCTAGAAGAAAGCAAAAATACTGCAAGTTGCTAAAAACATTGGATTTTTTTAATTAAAAAAGTGTTCCTTCCCCATACAAAAAGGCTAAATGTGTGTAAAAAGATAGATGTGTAATAACCTGGGTGTTTCTCAAAGTTCAGGAACTTGTGTGGTTGTATGTTCACTTCTTTGCCTTTGAAAATATTTGGTGTAGCTGACTTACGGGTTTCTTTCTACGAGACTTATGTAACAGTATCTGTTAGCAAAAAGGATGGCCCTGGAAGATTGGTGTCTTGGGAGGAGGAGAATGCTGGTGGTAAATAGACTGAGAGAGATGGCAGGGAAGTAAAAGTTCCAAATTCATGAGTGTTATATAGGTGGTGTCACTGAATGTTTTGAAGGAATGGATGCAAAATAATAGTGATTTTATCATAGAAGCCTAGAACAGAGGACAGTATACAACTGCTTACAGGTTAGAGCAAAAGATTCTGTACATTTATGTAGAACAGGCAGAACCCTTTTGATCTATTCACAGTTTCCTTTCATTTGATAAATATCAATAAGGTCAGCTACTGTCCAGGATATGTCCTAATTGGTTGTCTCCATACATTGCTGCTTCATTGCTCTGATACGTAATTTGAAGGTCACATCAGAACACATTAAGTCAAAGCCATTCCAGAAAGTGTCAAGTGATTTGTAAAGTCTATCTTGTAGATTTTCAGATAGGAAGCTAAATATGCTCTCCTAGGGTGGCTGTTTGAAGCGATCACTTTAGCTCTAATATAAAGTACTTACTGTAGTTTATCAAGTTGGGAAATCCTAACTCCAGATAATAAAAGGTCAACTATGGAAAAAATTACGCCTGGAAATTGGGTTATAAAAGTACAATCTTCTGTCAGTGCACGCTTGTTCACTCATTTCTTGAGTTAAGCAAGTCTGTCAAGATACCTTAGATGGTTAAAAGATGTGAGGTGCTAAAAATGCATGTAATGAATAATCCTAAAAACATCTGCCATCTTTTTTGAAGTTTAGGAAAATTAAGTAATTTCTATGAGCTTCTTAAAATAAGTGCCTTGAGGACAAAGATTGAAAAGTGCATAATTAATAGAAAATACTATAATATTATCAGAATAAGATCATTGAAAGTAAAGTGAAAGGGGAAAATTTATATAATACATTCCCACTTGAATTTTCTTGAAGCTCCAAGGTTAACAGCAGATTAGATCATTTGTAGGTTAGAGGAGCTCTTCAGCCATAACCTACTCGTGTTTTGGGGTATGTGTACGCAGTAAAATCTGTGCACAGGATAACCTACCTAAACTAGTGTGAATCCAACTAGTGCAGGTAACAGTCGTGAAGACAGTGCAGCGCAAGCTTCAGCACATGTACTACATACCTGGCATGGACCATAAATTCATACTCAACTTATTAGCCTACACTGATATCTTGAAAGAAGCAGGATTACTATTAATGGAAGAAATAGAAAAATTTCCAAAAATACTTTTAAAAGGTTGTAATGAAATAGAAGAATAATTCAGGTGGTGGTCTCTAATTTTTACCATTTATTTTTGATTATAAAACATACTGAACTTACTTTTGGGTATAGTATAGTTGATTACCGAACTGCAAAAGATTTTTCTAAAATTAAAAAGTTGTTTGAGAGCCCCAAAATGGGAGAATATCTAGCTGTTAAACTATAGTAGTGATATTACATGTTCTAACAAAAATTGGACAGAGCTGTTCAGGATGCTGAGAATCCTGAGATCCAGACTTTTTCTCTGAGTGATATTACAAAGACCAAAAGATAGTTAGTGATTTTTTTTAACTCATAAGTGTTGTTTTAACTCATAAGGGTTGTGAATTTTCTCATGTTCCAGATATGTCTCGTCTAAACACAGTTGCACTGCTTTAACAAAAGTTGCAATTTTAAAGTGGGTTAAACCAGGGTTGTTTAAGTTAGGACAGATTTACACTAAATCAGAATAAGGGTTGTCCGTGCAGGGGTTTGCACTAGTTTAACTAAACTAGTGCAAGTCAGTGTGCAGACGAATACTTTTCTTAGTTAAAGGACTGTGTGTATGAATTTTCATCAAAACCAGATGATAGTTTTGAGCTCATATGAATAAGATTCAAGATTTTTTTGTTTTGTTCAACTGAGTGGCCATGCAGCATTGGGGTTTTTCATTCTCATTTGCTTCTTATATACATTAATGTATATTTGGATCATTGGAATGCATCATTTTTCATGCTTATAGAACTCAAATCTTTTTTTTTTTTTTTTAAATTTTCTTGGAGCTTTAATTTGAGACTAAGCATTAAGAATTTCATTCCAAAATTTTTTTGTGTGAATAGAACAGCCTGTATTTATGGTAGCTACAACATCACACTCCCTCTCTGGAAGAGGAAACAGGAGTCTGCTGCTCGCTTTCCTCAGGGTTTCATAATTGTCTCAGATTTTGTTAAAACACAGGTCTAATGTGTTTAAAGAGATGCATATATTTGCTGCTTTTGGGACCCAATCAAGCAAAGCTGCTGCTAGTCAGAATATTCACTGCTGTAAATTGCTTTGTTAAAATAAGTGGGACTATTTAAAGTAGTAAACATCTCACCTAGTAGTGTGTTTACAGTACTGAACCTATAGGAATGTACAAGTGATTTAAAGCTTTGCAGCTCACTAATTAAATAACCACAGTTCTATTCTTACTAAAAAGGGGGATTTTTAAACATTTTTACCCTTAACTTAGCAAGAGACAGTTGCATGTAATTTTTCTTACATTGTTTCTTACCTATAATTAACTGGATATCAACTTAAAATGTATGCTTAGGTTTGACAGAATTTCTATTTAATTTTTATAGTTTTGACAGATATCAGTTTGTGTTTAATATTTTTATTTTTATCAAAATTTTCACAGTTGGAAATTATGGTGGAGGGTCAGGCCATAATTTAGTAACAGTAGATGTTGTGATTCAAAAAGTTAAAATTTTACAACAGTTAAAACACAGATTAACATCACATCAAAATATACAAAGTAAATATCTTTAAATCATACCTTAAGTTCTCAAGCAGCATTTTTTTTACTTTGCCTATCTGTCCAGTTTGCTTATTATTGGTGGCATTATTTTTCATCTGTTTGTATGTGCACAGTGAAATAGACGTTTGCCCACATTTACCAGTAAAAATCCAATTCTTCTTAGCCTGTGTATGCACTTTCAAACACATGAGCTAAAAGTAGTTTCAGGTACTATGCCTGACTCTGACTGCTCCTACCAATTTTGTGGTTTTTACAGTTGCATTTTCCTCTCTAAAATATTTTTCTGTTCTGTTGCTGTGCCAAAGTCCTGCTAAGCAGAAGAGACTGAGTAACTGTACAAAGGAACCAGTGAAACTGACTATACATTATGTTGTCAAACACTTTACAGAGAAAAAAGTATAATCTTATGTGTTACTTACAAAAAAATGCACCTATTACTATAACTGAGCAGCTGTTAAAATTGAGACCCACCGTTTTAACAGATCGTTTTTCTAAGTGCTCTAAAATCTATGTGCTTACTTGGATGTTTTGAAATTTGCAATGCCTCATGAGTGTCCGGGGTAGGATTACTGGTTGAAATTTGAGCAAGAGGTTCATAGTAACACTCTGCTAATCTGCTCCAACTAATAATGCCACCATTCAATACAACTACACCTAACACATTGAACACAGCTGGAGTGCATGCAGATAAGTGCTGTAATTCAAATCTGCAATGAAACACAAACAGTAGCATATTCTTTTAGTCATTCTTCATGTCTCCTTATTGTGGTACCATCTTTATTGATTCATTCCAAGTGGCTGTTAGCTTTAGGGGATGGAGTTGTTTTCTGTAGCAAATATTTATTTTTGTAAACTTTATCCTTTTCTTGGACTATCAATCACCTGGTGGGAGGGATGTGGTTTGAGAAGGAGTTCATGTTGAAGCTTAATACAAACCTATTGTACTTTGAACACATCAGCCTGTTTTAAAAATAAAGATTTACCCTTTTGAATTAGCACTTAAGAGGAAGTAATTTCAACTGTCATCTTTGATAGTCGAAGCAGTGACTTTAAATACATACATTTATATAATAAAGAATGGCTTCTTCTTTTAGTGTCACTGTTGTAATCAAATGTCTAACAAAACATTTTATGCTAAATGTTTTGCAAACCATGTAAAATTGCCAGATGAACACATTTGTATCTCCCCCACCAATCATATCTGTAGGTACGAGTGCGAGGAATCCTTTACAACTCTGAATGTAGATATTAGAAATCACCAAAACCTGCTTGATTCTTTGGAACAATATGTCAAAGGAGACTTATTGGAAGGTGCAAATGCATATCATTGTGAAAAATGCAACAAAAAGGTAATTCTTTTTGTGATTTATTTTTGTGCAAGTTTGTTACTGGTTTAACAGAGTTTTAGCTTGTTTTTAGCATAATATATTTAAATTTGATTATTTTTTAGCACATAATTTATCAGTCTCTGGTTGGGTGGGGCAGTTTCACTGTGAATATTTCTGAGAAACCATCATTTATTTAAATAAGACTTCAGAATTTGTGTCAGGAATCCAGATCTCAGATGACCAACCTGCTTCTCTCCTATATCTAAAGTTACTGCAACCCTGTTTTTTAGTGTTGCGTTTTTTTTGAAAGTGTGTATCTGCTTATGGAAAAGTGGATTTGTAAGCAAAACTTTCAGAAGTAACTTGGAAATTTGTTTGAAATGTATAACAGATAGATAGCTTAACAGTGGCCTAAACAGGTCAGATGATATCATGGTGATGTAGGCTGTAGAGAACTGCTACTCTTTTAATAGTTAGCAATAATTCAATGAGATGTTAACAACATTATTTTACTTCCAAGTCCATTGCGTGCTCATTGTATGAAATTTGAAAAGCTATTTACACTGTTTGCTTTGCAGCCAAGATTCTATTGATGCTGAAGTTTCTCAGTATATTATTGATGAACATTGAAGTATTTATTAAATGGGTTTTTCATCATTAGACCTTAAATTTTGTGTTGAGTGATGATGAAAATTTAAGAATCAATATCCGTTAGTATACTGTTTGATTTGGGTTTTTTTGTTTTTTGGGGTTTTTTTAGGTTGATACAGTGAAACGCTTGTTGATTAAGAAGTTGCCTCCAGTTCTTGCTATCCAGTTAAAACGATTTGACTATGACTGGGAAAGGGAATGTGCAATCAAGTTCAATGATTATTTTGAATTTCCACGAGAGCTGGACATGGAGCCTTATACAGTGGCAGGTGTAGCTAAATTGGAAGGAGATGATGTAAATCCTGAAAATCAATTGATACAAAATGAACAGCCGGAAAACGAGCACTCTGGGAGCACTAAATACAGGCTTGTTGGTGTATTAGTACACAGTGGTCAGGCCAGTGGTGGACATTATTACTCTTACATTATCCAGAGAAATGGTGGAGATGGTGAGAAAAATCGATGGTATAAATTTGATGATGGAGATGTAACAGAGTGTAAAATGGATGATGATGAAGAAATGAAAAATCAGTGTTTTGGTGGAGAGTACATGGGGGAGGTTTTTGATCATATGATGAAGCGCATGTCCTACAGACGCCAGAAGAGGTGGTGGAATGCTTACATTCTTTTTTATGAACGTATGGACACAATGGATAAAGACAATGAACTAATAAAATATATTTCAGAACTAGCTATGACCACTAAACCCCACCAGATTAAAATGCCATCAGCCATTGAGCGAAGTGTACGGAAACAGAATGTGCAATTCATGCATAACCGTATGCAGTACAGTCTAGAATATTTCCAGTTTATAAAGAAATTGCTTACTTGTAACAGTGTCTACTTAAATCCTCCTCCAGGTTAGTATTTGAAAGTTTATCATCTATTGTTCTTATTGAAAATTAGTCTCTGTTGTCAGGAAAGATTTTATGATTATTGTTTAGAATTCTTGAGTCCTATAAAAAGTTAATATACTGCATTTTGTTTTGAACATATTTTTTTCCGAATGGGTACTGCTTTTCTTTAAGGTTACGTGCACCATTAGAATAATTTTTCTGATTTTCATTTTTAAAAGGATTTATTACCTTATTTTTTATCTATTATGTTAAACTGTTTTTCAAAAATCACTAAACTTAAATAATTCTTATGGATACCAAATTTATTAAATTTCTATAATACTGTTGACATTTTTTCCTGTCATCATTTCTTGAAGTCTTGTTTGTTGAAGTTACTTATCTTTTGTTTAAGAGTATGTTAGTAAAGGCAAAAGTAATTAGCAGCAGCTGCTTTGATAGATCAACTCCATCACTCGGCTGTTACCCAACCAAATTTTCAAGGTTAGGTCTAATTTTTCAGAAGTGACTAATATCTCAAGTTGGGCACACAGAATTACCTGAAAGCAGCCTATGTTTTTCAGAGTGGAACCTGAGCACTTTCTGAAAATTGTGCCTCTTTAAGGTATCTCAAGTTAACCCATAATTACCGTTCACTTTTGAAAGATTAGGCCTTAATCAGTAATGAGAGGCTCTGGGCGTTATATTAGATTCTGTTTTGACCAGGTTTATGCTACCAAACAAGCACATTAGTTAGTCTTTTTGCCAATTGTAGGTAAATTATTTGTTTTTTATTTTGTCTACACTTCTTTAGGACAAGATCACCTGTTGCCCGAAGCAGAAGAAATAACTATGATCAGTATTCAGCTAGCTGCTAGATTTCTCTTCACCACAGGATTTCACACAAAGAAAATAGTCCGTGGCCCTGCCAGTGATTGGTATATTTGTCTTTAACAATGACTAACATTTTGACAGTTTGGTTTCCTTTAAGAAATTCAAGTTGTGTAAAAATAGGGTTAAAGCTGTTTGAGGTATTCATTCCATGTCTATTTCAAATGTGTATGTGGAGATGAGAGCTAAATCTGGATGGGGAAGTACAGGGGTACAGATATTGAGCCCTAAATTGAAATGAGGGCGAGCCTCCTTTTGATGTATATTATGATTGTGCAGGAATAAGCTATACCATAGTAAAGGTGGTGTTACAGAATTCATGTTTAACAGTATTTTCTGTAAAAATCTCCATTGCAATGGTAAAACCCAAAACATCTCTTAGCACTGTTTGAATGTCTCATGGTGGTTTGATGGAAAAATGACATGGTGCAAAGAATTGCACGAGTTTACAATCACCATGTTTGGCAGTTTTCCGCTGGATTGTCTGTTTTCTTTATCCCTTTTGCAAGAAATCTAATACTCTGGGACACACACACACAACCTCCATTTTAAAAATGCATTAGCTGAGAGTTTATGCAGCTTCACTGCCTAAACCGAGAGCCCGGGTCTGAAACATGAGAAACCTGTCTTAGGCTCTGTACCGTACTGTCTTTAAGAGAGGCTAACCCATACTGGTTTAGTCAATCTCTAACCACCATAAACCACTCTCTCCTTCCAGAGCTGGGAATAGAATCACCAATACCCAATTGCTGACTCATAAATAGTTGTTAAACCCTCCTCCAGTGATTGGTCTAGAAAGGAGCTAGCATTTATGCCTGTAGCTCAAGTAGTAAGGGTCTAAACTAGGAATCTGATGATCAAAAAATTCTCATAACCTACTGCTGATCTGTGTGTGGGGGTAGTATAACTGCATGTGATTCACACGATCAGAAGACCTTTTTAAAGCAGGTTTTGTACTTAGAAACTACGATAAACTGTAAATTATGGTGTGAATCACCAAAATACACATTTCATATTTGTCTTGACCCATCTGGTGCTTGTGTAATCCATTGATCAGTTATGCTTCCCCCACTCTGTGCCTGATCCACAGAGGAATTGAGTCTGCAATGACTCTCAGCTTGGGAGCCTACATTAGAGTGCAAATTTGATGAAATTGGGGTACGTATTGCTTTTTGGCATGTGTTGGAGATGGAAATGAAAGCCTTCTGGCTTTAATTCTAATTGCAGTACTTTCATTTGAAATAATTTGTGTGAAAGAAAACCACAGTATGGTCCTTTTTACTGTTTAGTGAACAAAACAGTTAAGACAGCTCTAGTCAGGATAAGTAATCACATTTTCTGTGCAGATGTGACAGACGATCAAAAAGATCTATGTTTTTACAGAAATCTGCTTTTTCCTCAATTTCTAAAGAAATGGGTGGTTCAAGACAGCAAATGGAAGACATTTATACTATAGAAAATGAGGGTTGCATCTTGTAAATATCTGTTTAGTTATTATTTTCAGTTAATACCACAGTTGTAATGTATCTTCTCTCTTTCAGGTATGATGCGTTATGCATCCTCCTTCGTCACAGCAAGAATGTACGCTTTTGGTTTGCACACAACGTCCTTTTTAATGTTTCAAACCGCTTCTCTGAGTATCTTTTGGAATGCCCTAGTGCTGAAGTGAGGGGTGCATTTGCAAAGCTTATAGTATTTATTGCACATTTTTCATTGCAAGATGGACCATGTCCTTCACCTTTTGCCTCTCCTGGACCGTCTAGTCAGGTATTTACACAGTTATCAGTCTAAACACCTATTTATTTGTTTTGCAACTTGTTTAAATGTTCATTTGGAACAAGTGTCAGCATCAAAGCTGCAAACTCTGGACAAATGTTTAACAAATATTTGTTTATAATTTCTTATAAATCTGGTTTTAATGGAGGTGAGCCTCAGGTTTTTCATTCACACTCCTGCAACACTAGAGGCACCAAAAATCATTATTTCAATATAGTTCAAAAGAAAAAAAAATTTACTACGGTTTTTATCTGGTCAGTCTGGATGTGTAAAACTATTGTAATGTTGTAGTTGTTAAAATTCCAAAAACAAACCTTCAGTCCATCAGATTAATAACTACAGAATGTAAGTATCAACGCAGTGATAGAAGTAGGCTTTATTAATTTTCAATTTGTATTCTTCAGAAAGTGATAAATGGTGTAAAATCTAGCAATAGAGCATCTGTGATGATGAAGGTGGGCATGTTTTAATCACTGATAGTTTTATTTCATGTGGCAGCTCAAATCTTGCTATATAATCCTTGTTTGGTCTCCTTTTTATAGTCTCCACAGGTGGATTTGATGTATCAGCTATGCACTTAGACCCAGCAGCTGTTTTTATATTAAAAGCTGAATGAAAACTTCTGCATCTGCATTATTTATTGCACTGTTGTAATAAATAATGATGCACTATCCCCTGGTCCCACAGTCATTTTTTCTGTTCAAGTGTAATCTAGTCTGAAAAATGGGGCAGCTCCAAGTTCCTTCGTAATGTAAATAGATGGATCGGCTGCTGGAATTTTTGAGCCTACCACCTCCCCTCTTCCTTAGCAGCCCAGCTGTTTTACCCATTCCGTTGTCTACCTTTGCAGAAAACAGATTTGATTTAAAAAAAAAAAAAAAAAAAAAAAAGATGGGGGGGTGAGGAAGGTGGAGGTAGTGGTTGTAGATCTTTCTGGAAATCAGTGCAGACACATTGTGTGTCCCTGTTTTATGTTTGTGTCACAAACGCAAACATAATGTGAGAATGTTCTCTGATTCTGAATTCTGCTACCGGGTACTGAGTGCAGTTCTCCAGAACCTCTTACAGTTCCTCACTTAGTGGTCTCCTGCTCTTAGTTTTGAGAACTGCTATTTATAACCCCTCCACTATGGGATGTCAGCCAGAGTCCGAAGCCAGAATCAAAAACCTTCAGAATCAAAAGCACGGGCTTCTGTTATGTGAAATAGGGAGTTGCAAATAGTAGGCTCTTTTCTATAGCCCAGTGTCTTCCACAATTCAGATAGATATGGGCTATTCCCCTCCTGTCTGCAGTTTCTGGAGGTATTTCAAAGCTGTAGCACAGCCTGTGCTAGCCATGCCTGCTTCTCTGGCCTTCCAGATGCTGCCAGATCGTCTCCCTCCACTTCAGCAGTCACGTGGTGGTTCACTTTGCTCCTGACTTTTGTCAGCTTATTATTGTATCTTTTTTTTTCGTGTATTAGGGATCAGGGTTTCTATCTTCTCCCTTTCCTAGATCTGCTATTTAGCAGTGAGATGGTCTCAACCATCCAGAGCCAACACTATAGTGCCCCAATGCCCCTTCATGGCAGAGCTACCAAGCTAAATCCAAGCGATGTGCTATTTGTGAGACAGCTTTTACAGGCTCTTTGGAGGGTCAGTTATGCCCTGTTTTTTCTCTTTGCACTGCTAGTGCACGGGATTCTGAATCGGACAGGCACATTTAGGTCCTTCTGCCCCAAGAAGCTGCAATTTCAGCATAGAAAATCCTGATTTGGCAACATAGAGGGAAAGATTCCAGGGTTGAGGAGAACTTTATCTGGCCAGGACAAGGGGTAAATCGCAGGGCCACCCAGAGGGCAGGGCAAGTGGGGCAATTTGCCCCAGGCCCCCACAATAGTTTTCAGGGGCCCCCAGGAGAATTTTCGGCCGCACTTCGGCAGTGGGCCCTTAGGTACTGCCAAACTCATCTGGAGTGAAGGACCTGCCGCCGCTTCTTCCCCTCTGGGTCTTCGGCGGCGAGGGTCCCTCTGCACCATGTCTTTGGCGAAGTGCCCCGAAGACCCGGAGCGGAAGGACCCCTGCCACTGAAGACCCCCAGGCCCCATGAATCCTCTGGGCAGCCCTGGTAAATCCTGGGGCAGAACAAGACCAGACGGAAAAAACCCTTAAGGATCTACAGATTTCCACTCCCCCTGGACCTAAAATGCAGTATAAGTTCTCTGTTCCTCTTCTTCCCAGTTTGAATTGGGGAACTCCAGCAATGAAATCCCATCCCCTTGGCAGAGAGAGTGGGACTCCACAGGGGAGGACACTGAGGGAGACGTATCCAGAGGGCTCAAGGCACTGTATAAAGCTATCTGCAGAAAGGTGGCAGTGCTTACTGAGCAGGCAGAGGGACAAGCCTAAAAGTAAATAACCTGCCTTCTAAATCCTCACCTGAGACACTAGTCCCATCTCACTCATTTTTTGAGGATCTGATCAGAGAGCAGTGGAAAACCCCCGATAAGGGTAAAAGCATAAATAGGCATGTACTTAGGTATTACAAGTTGCAATAGCCAAAAAATATTACAGATATACCAAAGATCGATGCTGCAGTGGCATCTCTAGCAAAGATATGGATCCACCCCTCCCTGACCTTAGTATCTATGAATCTATGAGTACACTATGAGAACAAACATGCCTCCACCCAGACCTGAATCTAGCTGGCAGAATTTCCCACTTCTCAGAGAATGGCCTTGATCGACCACAGACAAGTGGGTGAGAGAGGTAGAAGATACTTCCTGGAACTAGGGGCCCCACCTCATTCCTTCTTAATCCAATGCCCCATCTTGAACAACCCCCTCAAACACAAGCCAGCGTTAAACAAAATCTTGCTGCTTCTTTGAATAGTGTCTGTATGGGTGCTCCACTGTAGGTGTGTCTGAGTCCTATGCTGCTGATTCGAGAACTTTGGTGGTAGTGTCTGTTTAGCCCACACATGCACGGGCAAACCCTCCTCAGTTCCTTCTTAACTGTCCTGGCTAGAGATGGAAATAGCTGTCTGTCTGCAGATCGTTAACTCTCTCAAAATTTCTAATTTGTAGCTTCTCGTAAAGCCTTTTTTCTTTACTTCGTTTACATTTTATTTTGGCTGTTACCTTTTAAAAAAAAAAAAAAAGGGAGGAGGAGAAAAGGACTTTGTCTTCTGCCAACCCCTGTAGTGGGCGAACCACCTCATGACAAGGGTATGCCCACTTTCCGCGCTTCAAAAAGTCCTTTAGTTGTAAGGAATCTATACCAGTGACCTATGGACAATCACTGTGCGTTCTCTGCCTGCAAGAGAAACACATTCCAGAGAAGTGTGGCTTGTGTCAACAACTGAAGACCAGATCCAGGAAGGACAGAGAATTGAGGCTCTAACTCCTACTCATGGAGTCAGCCCTTCAATGTCCAGAGTCCCAGTGGGAGCCCTCACCGCAGCCATCTACTTTGAAGGGAGCCCAGGCAGACGACCGTGAGCCACACATGTAAGGCCTTTAAGAAAAGGTCTGAGAGTCCCCATAGCAAGCCCTGACCAAGCCATAAGTGATCTACGGCTCAGTTATTATCAGCATTACCAACGACACTGAAGCCGTCTAAATCTGATACCCAGGGCACAGGCAGTATCAAACGGACAGAGCAAATCAGGCTGCCTAAAGAAGGACCCACTAGGAGCAGGCAAAGAAGCACCGGTACCTCGGAGGCATGAGAAACATATATCCATCCTGGAAAAGGCTCCATCAGTACAGACATCAAGATTGGTACTGCTGGTGATACTCCAGGCACAGATGAACCCTATTATCAGGTCCACGTCTCCCACTCAGTCGGTATAGGTCTTTCAGCACCGACACCCTCCACACACATTTCCACTGCATGACTGATCTTTTTTGGTTTCTGACTCACGAGACTCTCCTCTGCTCGGTACCGGGGCCCTGGTACCTAGTTCACCCACAGCCCTTGTTTCGTCGATGACTTCCTGCTGCACACCACCCTTTTCGTTGTCAGAGTCAGAAAGTGAGCAAGAGGACCTGGCTTTCCTCCACTCTTCTTACCTGCCATGTGCGGCCTAGTTTTACTGTAGACATCAGGCATACTGCCCCTCAGACCCACAGCAACCCTGGTTTTGGGCAGCCATGGTATCAACCACTGGGCCCCTTCCCATCAAAGTAACTGGACTGGGATCCTTGGCAGGCCCAAAGGTAACAGGCCTCCATCTCTACAGTGACGTACCAGTAGCCAAGGAAGTACCCTCCTTCAGCTGCTGCCTCAAGGGCCTCTGAACCCTCTGAGCAGGCAAGGGAGGAACTGGAGGCCCAAGTTGTGGAGGAAATCACTTCTCAAGCCCACTTCTCGTTGCTGTCATCTGATGTGAGACAGTGATGCCCCCTCCGCCATCTACAGCTGATAACTTTAAACTATTCCAAGACTTGGCACAGAGGGTGGCAGGAGCACTACAAATACCTCTGCAAGGGGTGACTGAGTTGCACCAGAAGCTGGTGGACATCTTGCATTCCTCCACCTCTTCCAGAGTGGCCCTCCCTATTAATGAGACTCTACTGGACGCCACCAAGATAATATGGCAGTCTCCAGCATCTGTCCCACCAACTTGCAAGTGGGTGTGCAAGAAATATGTGCCAGCGAAAGACACAGGAATTTTTCACACCCACCTCCCAATTCGAATATTGTGGGTGTGGTTATTTCTAAGGGCCGCCAACACCAGTTTAAGTCGACCCTTTATGACGGTAACTGAAAGCGCCTTGACCTTTTTTGCAGGAACTCCTCGGCCACCCTCCAGTTCCTAATAGCAAACAGTCATGCCTTGTTGGCTAAATATGACTGTCAAAATTATGCCAAGCTTAGTTTGATCTCTACTGCTATTGTAGTGAGACAGTCTTCATGGCTTCATCTGTCTGGCTTCCCAAAGGAGGTCCAATTGACTGTGGAGGATCATCCCTTTGAAGGGACAAAACTATTTGCAGAGATGACCCATGCCTCCCTTCACACATTAAAAGATTCCAGGGCCACCCTTCGATCCCTCAGAATCTATACTCCTGAATACTAAAGAAAATGTAGTCCTCAGCCTCCATTCATCACAATATTCATCTCAATATTTACAGAGATCATATGAACCCAAAAGGAAGAAGCCCAGGTTACCTAGACGGAAGACGTCAGTATCTCAGCAAACTTCCTCTTAACCCTCCACCTTGAAAAGACAGTTTTGACGGATTGGTTGAGGTGTTTATAGAACACTCTTCTAACTGCTGCATCACTCTGGAAAACTCCATCCATCCCTTCAGGAACCATCTCCCTCCATTCTGCAGCACCTGGGAATGAATAACCTCCGACAAATGGGTGCTGGAGATCATCTGGGAAGTATACTTCATCCATTTTTTCTCCCTCCCTCCTTCCAAACACCCTTCACTGTGCCTCTTCAATGAGCCAGTGCCCATACATCTAAGGAGCGGAGGTTTCTATTCTTGTTACTTCCTGATACTGAAGAAAAAAGGGGGTTGGAGACCCATACTGGACCTCAGAGCCCTCAACAAATTTATCAAGGCTCAGAAGTTCAGGATGGTCACGTTATCAAAGATCATTCCACTGTTAAAGGAGATTGGTTCTTGGCCCTCGACCTCCAAGATGCTTACTGCCACATTTCGATCATACCTTACCTCCTATCGCAGAACAGGAGACATTCTCCATTCTGACCTGCGGATTCTGCAGCTCAAATCATGGCTCCTTCATGGGTCCAGCACATAGACGCATCTTCCTCTGAGGAGGCACAGGAGGAAAGGAGCTGCTCATTGTACCTATCTACAAAAATGGAAGAGATTTCTGATCTGATGCCAGCCCAAAAGTGTGACTCCTAATACAGCCACCTTACTGGTAGTTCTGGTCTACCTGTTGACTCTCAAGAAATCTGGACTCTATTAGTTTGCAAAAGGTTCATCAGGTAACAGTTGCAACTTTCCACCAGCAGGTAGAAGGATACACAATCTTCTCCCATCTGACTATGAAGAGGTTTCTCAAAGGCAAACATCTTTCCATAACCCAGACTTCCCAATCCCCAATGGGATCTCAACCCTGTGCTAGAAGGACTGATTAGATTGCCATTTGAACCTATGGCCATTTGTTCATTCACTCACCTTTCCATGAAGATGGTGTTTCTGATCGCCATCAACTCTGCAAGAAGGATAGGGGAGATAATGGCTCTGATGGCACATGCCCCTTTCACTGTGTTCTTCCCTGACAGTCATGCTCAGACCACATGCAGAGTTCACTCCCAAGGTAACTCCTGCATTTCACATGAATCAGCTTATTCAGCTTCCAGCCTTTTATTCCAAACTTCTTCAGGATACTAGGAAGCCATCTTCCATACGCTCAATGTGAGGAGAGCCGTGGCTTTCTGTTTGTACAGGACAAGAGTTTTCAGAAAATCTGACTCTTCCTCTCTATTACAGATAGGTCAAAAGGTACAGCGATTTCAGCTCAAGGACTCTCTAAATAGGTCTCAAACTGTGTGAAATTGTTAGTTATGTAATGTAACAACACATCTTCAGTACGCATGTACTCTACGAGGTCAGTCTCCTCGTCTGTCGCTTTATCCTATATCAGAAAACTGCAGAGTAGCTACATAGGCATCTGCACACACCTTGGGAAAAACATTGTGCCATCTTGGAGGATTCGGCTCCAGACACCAAATTTGGTGCCTCACAGCACTGTCATCGATATCAAACTCGACTGCGAAGTCGCAGCCTCTAGTGGTGGGCACTGCTCAGGAGTCACTTACAGTGGGGTACCCATAGGGACACTACTCAAAGTCGAAGTTACTCACCTTGTGCAGTAATGATGGTTCTACGAGATGCATGTCTCTCTGGGTACTCCACGACCCATCCTCCTCCCATCTACTTTGGAGTTCTAGTAGTTGATTAGACTCTGTGGTAGAGAAGGAACTGAGGGTAGGGTTTGCCTATGCATATTAACTAGCCCGATGGCAGGTGGAACTTAGTGCATGTGCTGGGTGAACGGACACTGCTACCCCAGTTCTCGGATCAGCTGCTCAGGGATACAGACACACCTACAGTGGAGCACACATAGGGGGACACACTTCAAAGAACCATCATTACTCCATAATGTGAGTAACTTCTTCATCTCCTGGACATAGGATCAATAGAAACTGTTCCCTTAGAAAAAAATTCTTAGGATTATGCTCAATTTTCTTCATTGTCCAGAAGCAAACAGGGTCAGCCATTCTAGATGTCAAGAAGCTTAACAGATGAAGAAAACGAGATTCCAGATGGAGACTCTAGATTTAGTGGTAATATCTCTGTCTAAGGGGACTTCTTCACTTCTGTGGACCTAGTAAATGCATCTCTTCACATTCCTATATGACCATGCACTGTAGTCTACTGAGATTTTGCTTAGTCCTTGCCTTAAAGAGTTTGTAATCTATCTTTTTGTTCTGTTTGTACAGTGCCTAGTACAATCGGGTCCTGGTACATGACTATGGCCCATACATGCTACACTTCTACAGATAATAATAACGGATACACTAAGACTAATTTAGTTGTCTTTTTAGCTGAAAGTTTGAGAATCTGCTAAATACCCTGATTTTTTTTAGGGCAGATTTCCATCAGTTTAATATCAAGCGATTCAGACTCTGTTGAGGAAAGATGTCCTCTAACCTAGATGTCTACCAGAGATTAGTTTGTAGGGGCATCTCATTCTGTCCCATCATTTATGCCATGTGAGGTAACAAAGCACCTGAACTATTATGATTGCTGTAGTGCTTATTTAAGACCCCAGTCCTGCAGTACTTACCCATGTATATAATTTTAAGCACATGAGTCATTCCATTAAATTCACTGGGACTATTCACAAGTGTTTCCAGGATTGGAACCTAAGTGTCAATCTGTCTCACAGAGTGTATGTTTTATTCCAAGACTGTCTGGGGTTTCGGAACCTTTATTTACGTTTACTTGACTAATTTTCTTAACCAAAAGTATGGACAAATTTTAAAGAAGTCTCTTTTCAAGCTAGCAATGGCCACTCACCTATTTCACTGGGCACTTAAGGTACTTCATTCTGTTTTCTTTGACTTTTATTTTACCTGTTGTCTGCAGGCTTTTGGTCATGTTAAGGTCTTCAGTGAAGGAGACATCTAATGTCACCTACACTTTTGTGTAGCTTTCTCTCAGGAATCTGTCTTACTCATGTTCAGAATCTATTTAAAGGAGAACTGGAAAGACTCGCTTAGATCTCTTTTGACTCTTCTCCACATAACGCCAGTATGTTTCAAGAGTTAGTCTTTTGTCTGACTAGAACAATGGATGTCATCTTCTCAGTCCAAGAGATTTTGAAACCTAGCTCTTGGGTTTGATGATGTGGTTATGGAGCAAGATTCTTGAAGTTTAAGGCCAGAAGGAACCATTAGATGATCTAATCTGACTTCCTGTATATCACAGGCTGTTAAATTTTACCCATATACTCTTGTATTGAGCCCAATAACTTGTTTGACTAAAGCATAATTTGTGTTTGGCTAAAGCATACCTTCCAAAAAGACATCCAGTCTTGATTTGAAGTTACCAAGAGATGTCAGCACTTCCTTTGGTAGTTTGTTTCAATGGCTGATGACTATCTACCCTCACTGGTAAATTAAATTTAGAAATTAGGCACTAATTTTGATCTGGCTTCATCTTCCAGACTTCATTTTTTGTTACACCTTTCTCTACTAGATTTAAGAGCCTGTTCAGTACTCAGTATTTTCTCTCTGTGAAGGTATTTATACACTGTAATCGAGTCAACCCTCGTTCTTCTTTAGATGCACTGAAAGACAAAGGGCTCAAGTTGTTTAGCTTAAGGCATTTTCTCCCATTTTCAACATCCTTTTTAAAATGTGGACACCAGAACTGGATGCAGTATATCAGTATTAGTCTCATCAATGTTGTATAATGTTTCAAGTCACTTCAAGTCATCAACTAGATACTATAGTGGCTGGTAATGTATCAATAGCTAAAAGAGACTTTCTGGACACACTTGTGCATTCTTTTTATGCCTCAAATTCAATTGAAAAATTAGTAGCCACCACAGTCATTCTTGGCTCCGCATAGCAGGGTTTATTTCTAATGGGTGGTCGGAGCCACATCTGAATTGTGAGGAGAGGTTTTTTGGGGGTGGGGGTGGGAGGTGGTCTTGGCCTGCTACAGAATAGCACTTTTTGGAAGTGCTGACTGTGCTGCTTCAGCTTTCAGTCTTTTCTCTTACTTGTTCTGACCATGAGTCACAAGCAGAGTGAACAATGAAGTTATGATCAGAGGGACACTCAATAGAGTCTAGGGAACATTTCACAAAGCTGTAATCAATGCAAATATAAATGGTTTGCCATTACTGATTGGAACTGTTCTTCAAGTAAAGGGTCTAGTTAATTGGTGTCTCAAGAAGTTTCATTGTTCAGTTTCTCAGTGTAGACAGACAATTGTCCAAGTGAGAAGGCATGAGTACGTTCACTGCATTTATTTGATAGTCATACCTCACGATGTCTGGAGAATCCATTATGGATTTAAGTCCATTGCTTGTGGGTGGATATCCTAGCTGATAGCTAGCGAAAGTCAACATGGAGTTAGTAACTGGTTGGATTGATTCACTAATTCTTTAGTGTAGGGTACAGAGCTGACTTTATGAAATGTGCTGAGGTACAACTGCTGCTTAGGGAAGCCATCCCTTGACACTGAAGTCATAGAAGGAGGCAGAAGACACTGTTTTCCAGTAGTTTGAGCTCAGAATTGGGAGTCTGAAACTTGGGGGGGGGGGGTTGGAACTTGAGGCTTTGCCACCAACTCAGATTTTGGACAAGTCATTTTTCTCTTGCTTCAGTTTCCCCTCTCCAAAATATAGGTACCACTTACCTATAATTCTTTACACAGAGAGACACTGAGGATTGATATGGTTTGTGAAGTGACTTGAAGATGTATAACATGATCTGTAAAGGCTAAATATTCATCCAGCTATCACCCAGTCTTGCAATTCACCTTTATAGGAAAATGAATCAAGAAGGTGGTGGATGGGAACTGTTTGAACCAATCTCTAGATGAAGACTAGTGCCCTAGAACATTCCAGAACTGCCCTGAATGATCTTGAGGCTTGATCTTTTGTCATGATACAGAAAGAACCACAAACTCTGAGGACTTACTATTGGTAGTTCTTTGCAATGAAGCAAGGTTTGGCCTTTCAGTACTATAGAACAATGGCCTGTCTTCTGGATGAAATGACCAACTGTTTCCACCATCTGTTTAATTTGTGCATTAGGCAAGGTGGGTGAGATAATATCTTTTACTGACCAACTTCTGTTGGTGAGAGAGGCAAGCTTTTGAGCTACACAGAGCTCTTTCTCAGGTAGATTGAAAATTTGTTTCTCTCACGTACCTGAGGAAGAGCTCAGTGTAGCTCAGAATCTTGTCTCTCACCAGCAGAAGTTGGTCTAATTAGAACTATTACCTCGCCCACCTTGTCTCCTTAATATCCTGGGACCAAAATGGTTACAACATTGCATACAATGAAAAATATCTAATTTTGTTTTCTCTCTCTCTCTCTCTCTCTCTCTCTCTCTCTCTCTCTCTCTCTCTCTCTCTCTCTCCATTAAAGGGGTGAGAAGCTTTGGGGTCCTTTTTAGCTTATTAGTGAGCCTGCATGAGCAGATTGCATCACTGATAAACACCATGTTCCACCTGCAGCTTTCTAGGAAAATTCACCTTTTCCTTCCAGATGAGGATGTGGCCACAGTGATGCAGAGATTTGTCATCTCCAGGTTAAATTATTCACTGTGTCAGAAGCTAACCTATGTAAACAATTCAAAGGCTCCAATTTTCACAGAATGTAGTTGCCCTCTCCTCCATGGGATAGATTGCCATAAGTACAGCACTCCTGTACTTTACTCCCTCCACTGGCGGCGGCTCCTTCTCATGCCATTTCAGGTCCGTGGTCCTGATTGTGAATGCCACTAAGGGATTATATCCCAGCTACATTCGAGACCATATCTCCCATTTTTGACCTGCCAAGACAGATACACTCTTGGACATTGCAAATCGCAAAGCCTAGAAGCAAGCATATCAGAGCTGGAGTTAAGCCATTGGTGGTTGAGGTGACCAAGCCAGTGAACAAACTTACACAGTAGATGGATCTAATCAATAGTGTGACCACGTGTAGGGAATGCTGCAAATCCTTTGATAAACCTTTTCTCCACAATCAAATCCTGTTCATCTTATTCCCCCTCCTCCCTTAAAAAAAATCCTCAGTAAAGTTTGGGGGCGGGGGACCCACACTCAAATAGTGCTTCCCATAACCAGAGAAAGGAAGAACCACCAAAGACTTAATAAAAGTTCATAAGGGTACTTCACTATACCAGCTATGATCCTGTGACGTGCTCAGGTAGTATAGTGATGAGTACCAGTGCTAAATCTGGAGAGAGGTTTTTCTGTGTGTTGGTATATGAACTTTTACTTAATATTAAATTTGTGAACTCTTAATTTTTTTCCCAGAGAATTAACAGGGATGTTCTTTAATTCTTTACTTTATTGGAGGCTGTTTACTCTTGTTAAGAACAGCGATTATTTTTATTACATTATCTATGATGATTGGTCACATTCTAATTAATATACAGGTCATTTATTTTAAATACATAACCGGATTTATTCTCTGATAGTTCAGATCTATCTTAAGTTCTTAACTTCCGGAGAAGATCAAAATACATGCAAGCAATTTTTTCCCTTAAGTCTATGTTTATAGTAGAATATCGCTTGCCCATCCTCCTTCCTCACTAGTTATGAATGGGTTTTTCTTACAATTATACGTTTTGTGATTAGAAAAAAATTAACTATAATTTGGGCACTTGGTTGTCTTTCCCAGTGTATGTACTGCATCTTAATAGGAAAACGGTGAATATTTTTCTTTTGTCGAGTACTGTGAAGCGTTCTTATTTCTCTCACTTTGGACCCAGTAGTTGAGGCTACCTTAGAATTTCATAAACCTGTTTTTTAACTATTCCACTTTAAAAGGGCTTCACCTTATACTAGTTCGCTGCATGAAAAATGACACCTAAATAGGCTGATCGTGTAATCAGGTATTGAGCTCCCATGTATGGATTTTATGAATGGAAACTGTTCAGGAACTGCCATTAATGTTGGAACTTTTTTGTTTTGCAGGCCTATGATAACTTAAGTTTGAGTGATCACTTGCTGAGAGCAGTACTAAACCTTCTTAGAAGGGAAGTGTCTGAGCATGGGCGCCATTTGCAACAGTATTTCAATCTGTTTGTGATGTATGCCAACCTAGGTAAGTAGTTTATGAAATACGCTTAATGGTGTTGCTGTAAGGCACTCTGTTTTTACATATAGGAAACTAAGTATGCTGACTCATGTAATGAGATGACCAGGATCAATAAGAAATTGCAGGCCATACTGTACTTGTGGGGGTGTTAATTCTTTTAAGAATATTAGGTACTTGTATAGCACTTCCAACTGAGTATTTCAAAACATTTCTGACAATAGGTGTATGAAATGTCACAACACTTTTGTGAAATAATGTCCCATTTTACAGTTGAATAAAGTGAGACAGAGAGAGGCTAAATGGTTTGCCCAAAGTCTCACTAGACAGTGCATGATCATTGTGGTCTAGTAGCCAAAGATTGGGACTATAAACTTCTAATACTAGGTCAGCAGAAGACTTGCTAACCTTGAGTAAGTCAGTTAACCTCTGATTCCTCTATCCTAAAATGGTGATAGTAATATTGTTTTTACAAATAACCCCCTGCCAAATTGCTCCAAGTGCTGAACAACATATCACAATTGTAAATTACATTAAAAACTTTAGTACATAACTTCAGGGGGTGGGGGGAGAGGTTAATTAAAGTTTGTACAGTGATTAGACATTGTAAAGTGTTTATGTAAAAACTAAGCATGATGATGATGCACAATTTGTTACTCTGATCATGTTGCTGTGGTCTTGTTATAATGAGATAAGCAGTTATGCTCTGGCAAAGATCAGCTGAGCAAATCAGTTACTTAGAGGGGTTCTCTAACTACATCATGTAACCAATTCAGAGAACCAACCCTTAAGAATTGGACTTAATCTTCTGTTTCCCAAGACTTGCAAGGCTTGTTTATTTTCAAATCTAAATATTGATTTTGGGGCAATATTTGCTTACAATGGCTCTTTATTTTTACTGTACTGAATATGTGGTGGCTGTTTACTCATTAAAAAATGTGAGTTTAATCATTTTCTAATGACTAGTGTTGATGCAGTATGGTGCTAATCACTATCATTGTTGACATGCTGCTTTCTGATAGGCTTGAGTGCTTACCTGTTTTGTGCTTCAGTCAGCACAGTTTAGCCATTGGTGAGATTTTTAGTTATTTACTGTGATTTGATTAATTAAGCTTGTCCACAACTGGATAAATCTTTTTAATTTAAAATGTCAGTTTTTTGTGGTAGTTGTATATGTTTCATGAAGCATAAAGTACTGTAAGGCATGTTTTTGCTGCAGTAATGATCTACAACTTAGATCACTTTGGATTCTGATCCTCTCCCAGTCTGATACAAGTGGGCTTTACCTTTCTTCCTGCAAAGTATTGGAGACAGTTGAGACTCATGATGCACAGTCAACCAGTGGAACTCATTGCCAGGGGATGTTGTGAAGGCCAAAAATATATATAAAAAAAAATTGAATAAGTTAATCTAGGTTATGTCCATCAATGGCTATTAGCCAAGATAGGGATGCAACCCCATGCTCTGGGTGTCCCTGAGCCTCTGACAGCCAGATGCTGGGACTGGACAATGGGAATGGATCACTTGATAGTCACCCTATTCTATTCATTCCCTTTGAAGCATGTGGCATTGGCCTCTATCGGAAGACAGGATACTGGGCTGGATGGACCATTGATCTCACGCAGTATGGCCATTCTTATGTTCTTAGCGGCAAAGAGTCCTGTGGCACCTTATAGACTAACAGACGTATTGGAGCATTATGTTCTTAGCGACTGATCTCTGGTTATGTGAGCACTAATGAGCACCATTGTGGAAATGTTTTTGTTCACAATTCTGATGTATGCAGTTTTCAGCTAAACTCTAATAAGAATCTAGTCCAGCTTCTTCCCCGTGCCCCCATCTCCCTCCTGGAAGAAATGTGTAACTGAGAGCATGAATAAGAACCAGCAATGGAAAATATTACTTTTTCAAATTCTTCAGAATTTTTTCCAAAAAATCCAACTTTATAAGAACTGTAAGAATTAAGCTTATAAAAACATATTGTCAATACTATCCATGAGATGTAATTTTTTTGTCCCCTCTGAAGGTGTAGCAGAAAAGACACAACTTCTGAAACTAAACGTACCTGCAACGTTCATGCTTGTGGCTCTGGATGAAGGCCCAGGCCCTCCAATCAAATATCAGTATGCTGAACTGGGAAAATTGTATACTGTAGTGTCACAGCTAATCCGTTGTTGCAATGTGTCATCACGTATGCAGTCTTCTATCAATGGTATAGTGCATTTTACAAGTATTCTTTAAATTAATTGAAAACATTGGTTATAAATTGGTGAATTATAAGTATATGTGGTGTTTTGCTATTTATTAAATGTACTGATTGGAGCAATAGTTTTAGGGGGGTTATTATATATTATATTTAGCAATTTCTTATATTTTGCAATAAAGATTTTCCTGATTTTTCCTGATTCTGCGGTGGCCAAATCCTATCTTGATATACATAACTCACTAAAACTACAGATCATTCTCCGTTAAGCCTATTTAGGCCTTTTAAAAGAACACAATTAGGAAGGTATAGAGGACCTATTAATATCAAACCTATTGCAGTTAGATGTTTTAGTTTGTAAAGATTGGTTTAAATTCTTCTCATTAAAATTAATGGAGTTGAAGTGACATACCTGATAAGAATTTAACTAAAAATTAACTCTGCTAAGCCGGCGCCCCAGGAAAGCCCAAGATCCTGCAGCCTGGGGTGTTGGCAAGAAGGAGTTGAGCCCTGCATGTTCCAAAGCCTCACATAGTGCTGGCACGAGGAAGCCTCTGTACCCCTCAGCTAAACTCTGGAGTGGCGGGAGGGAAGTGATTTCCATCCTGTTCCCGACCCAAACCTCCAGGCTCCACAGCAGCCCCCTTGGCAGGGGCTTAGTACCCTCTTCATTCCCTCTCCCCCAGTCCTGGGTCCTGCCCCCAGGGAGTGTGGCGCTGCTCCGTCCCCTGGGTACCCTGCCCTGCTGAGTCATCTCTCTGGCCAGGTTCCATGATGCCCCTGCAATCAGGTTCCCTGGGCCCTGGTGCACAATGCATCCTTAGGGCTTAACCCCTTCCTACCTGCGCTGTAGCTGGGGGACAGGAGGCAGCTGTTAGCTTTCGACACTCTGCAGGCAGGAAGGGACAAGCTGCTTCCAGCCATGGGGGTGGAAGGGGGAGGGGGTAAGGGTTGAACTCTGCAAAGACACTAGCCAGGTCACACATTCCCGTCCCCTGCGGCTGGAAGCAGCTCCCATCCCTTCCATCTCGCACAGTGCTGAAAGGCTGCTGCTGGCCACATTCTGGTGTAAACCCTGGCAGAAATTGGGGAGGGGGCATGTGACCCTCCATGTCCCCCTTCCTCCTCCCCTGCCCCCCTCATGTGTTTCCTCGGGAAGATGCTGTGCTGGATATCAAGAGAGGTGGATCCGTCCTGGGAGCCCAGTCAGCATGGAAGGCAGAGAGTGCTGGGCAGGGAGGGTCGGTTGGTCACCCCCCCTCTTCCCCGATGTGAGAGGTGTATCGGAGTGAGTGAACCCTAAAGCCTTAAAGATAAGAAAGTATTGTGCAGTATTTCTTTTTAACAGGAGCTCAGTCAACTTGATGTTAATTTGAATGTTTGTACTGCATAGTTCTCATTGATTGCCATTGAACTCGCTTGAATATGAGTAATTTTTACCAGGTATCCCGTGTTCAGCATAGGGAAATATGGTCACCCTAAGTATAATCCAACTAAAACCAAAACACCAGGAGCAAAGCAACAACTTTTCTCTGTACAAAACAAATAAGTCTACAGAACTAAATCCCCCAACCTCAGTTCTTGCACAGCCTCTTATCTTCCTCACCAATGACCACCCCCCCTCCAAAAAAAATCTGTTTCCATCTGAACCACCACACACCCCCGTATCTCAATTGCCAGTTGAACTTTGCAGCATGCTCTAAAATTAAACAGATTTGGGCTTATTTTAGACAAGTAGGACAATGAGTGTATTCCAAAGTTGAAGGGCCCTCACTGAGGACACCCTGCCAACAAGTCATTCTCTTTTATATACCAGAGGAGCTGCAATGCTTTCAGTGACTTCAACTGTGGTAATGCCCCCACGAAACAAGAGGTAGTTCACTCAGGTCACACAAGTCCCCTGCCTCAGTGTCAGAGAATATATCTCTGTATACCGGAGAACTTTTCACAGAGAGGGTAGTTTATTATAAGTGTCTTATTTTAAGTCTTTCCATTGACTATTCCATGTGTCTTTCATTTGTTAGTCCCAGAGTTTAAATATGTATTCATTTTATATTAAAAAGTACTTAAGTCTGGTTTCATCAATATTGTTTGTTTGTTCTAGGTAATCCTCCACTTTCAAACCCTTATGGTGATCCTAATTTATCGCAGCCTATAATGGCACTTCAGCAGAACGTAGCAGACATTTTGTTTGTACGAACTAGCTATGTGAAGAAAATTATTGAAGACTGCAGCAACTCAGAAGAGACCATCAAATTGCTTCGTTTCTGTTGTTGGGAAAATCCTCAGTTCTCTTCCACTGTCCTAAGTGAACTTCTCTGGCAGGTAAAATAAAATAAAAATCAGGGCAGCAGATGGGATCAGTTTGGGCATATGTAAGTGTAAAAATGTCGTATAGGGAGAGGTGATATCCATGTTAGATATTGTATTTATATGTGATAAATAAACTTCTCTTTAGATAACTTCTGCTAGGATTCTCTCTTGGGGCTTCATATTGAAGTACTGTAGAATTCCCCCAGATCCTAAGAATTAGGAGCTTCCAGGGCAATGATAACAGGGTATAGCACAACCAGATCAAACTGGCCTTTGTGTGTCACCACCCACAAACTGGCTAGTTCCATCCTAGGCACAGTCAGCAAAGGAGCTTCAGTTTCATTGATTCATGTCTTCAAGTTTCCTTTTTTGTTTCCAGTCAGTATGTTGCAAAACTTCAGTGTACCTGCTAGGTCATCTGCTCAGTACTGTTTTTTAGCTGGCATGCCCATTCCAGTGAGAACATTCTTCATATGCTTGGTGCCAAAAGATCTTAGGGGGGATTATCTGAAGTGAACTAAAACCCTTAGAAAGTCCACCCTACTTAATTTCCTTTGACAACAATTCACTGGGCAGCGCTATTACTAAAAAGATTGTATGTGTCTAGGTATCATGCATCTTTTTTTTATTAATACACGAAGTCCATTGTGAAGCACTTAGGGTTCCTACTCACTCACTATGCCTGATCCAAACACACACAAGCAAAGAAACAAAAGTTAAGCTGCCTGATGGTACCTAGACTCTACTCCACTCACAAGCACCCACCTTACCTTTACCACAACTAGCGTGCACCACAGACCATGCACCATTTTCATCTTTCTGCATTCACCCCTTTACCAGATTTCCCTTCCAACACTATTGATTATAGATATTTGGTGTAGTAGTAGTTTAATAAGGGATGATTGAAGAGTATGTGTACCCCCTTCAACCAGTCGTATTTTCACATGCCAGGCCCCTCCCATCAACCAGCTCGGCTTGTGTGAGCCGGGTCCTTCCCATCAACCAGGCTTGCATGCATAGTAAGTAAACTTCCAGTTTTAATGTGAATATTGGCTAAAAATTACCTTAAATCCAACGCATAACAAACCCTTCTCCTTTGCACTGGCTTTCTCAAACCGACCTCTCTTGCAAGTTCCTTGAAGATAGCTCTTAAAAAGCATTGTCTGTCATCAACAATGAAAATTTAGGCCTGCCAAGGGAAATTTTCAGCCAGAACTCAACTTGAGACTTCCTTTTAAAAATGTATGAAGAGAAGCCAAACAAAATCCACACTGAAAATTGAAGGGCATACAAACTAACCTATTGTGAAATTTCGCACCATTTAGGTCACCTACTTTTAAAGAGAGAGAGGAAATTATTCCCTATTTTAACTCTATTTTACAATGCAAAGCTAACCATGAAGTTGCTGCCAGGCACCTCCATAATGACTTAGCTTTTCCTCTTCATGCCAGCCATATCAAGGCTCCTTTGGTTAGAGCCAAAGCTATGACCATTGCCTATCTGACATGTCTCTCTTGCAAAGGTATGCAAAGCAGTTATGTAGTCCTCTCACACATTTACAAAGCATATTTACTTGGATTCAGTCTTTAGGAGGGAATCTGGTTTTGGATTCCAAGCTCTACTCTAAAAACTCTTTCTTAGGTAAGGAAGGTCACATTTTCCCACCCCAGTAGAAGTTTTGTTTTACTTTTAGATGTCCCTTATTTTAGGTTGGATTAGTTTTATTCTCTGACATTTATATTCATCGTATACGTTGGAGTGTCCATTGGTATCTTAAAAAACATTGACATTAATATTACTGCTTTTTGCAGCTATTTGCAGTTTACTTTTTCTTTTGGGATAATCTTTATGCTGCTTACTCTCCCGAAGCAAGAATTGTAATAGGAAGTATTTTCTTGTTGTTCTGCTTCTCTGAAGCTATATTTTTCAAACAGGATTCTCATTCACCCACCTTCCTCCCCTCAGAGTTGGGTGTCACATTTTTTGAGGTGTTCTTTTTTCTTAGTTTCATTTTTTAGTCCTTTTCTTTCCTTTTTAAATCTCTCTGCTGGTCTTGTCTCCTAAGGAGATTCACATGCTATACAACTGAGGTAACTAGCTGGGATGCTGAAATGTCAATATTTATATCTTGTAATAGAGGGGAGGTTGTGTGCAACAGCCGGTAAGGGCCTGGTTCATGTTCTATGCAGTGCTTGCTACCACCACCCCTAGGAATCAAAATTCCCAAGAGCTGAGAGAGTTTTGCCAAACTCACCCTGGGGAAGTGAAGGCCCTAGAGTGATACTGCTGTCTGAGAGAGATTGCCAGAGAAGCAGAATTGAGAATTCAGAACATGATTATTGCAACCATCTCAAACTCATGCCTCAGTTATCTTGTCATATTTTAAGAAACATTTTTTCTGAGATATAATTTTCACTTCATTTTCACTTCTTTTAAGGTTGCATATTCATACACCTATGAACTTCGACCTTACTTGGATCTGCTTTTGCAAATCCTGTTAATTGAGGACTCTTGGCAGACCCACAGGTTAGTATTCTTTTTTTTCCATTTTACAGTAGACTCCCATCTTTTTATAATTTGGGGCTTCCCTGTTGGACAGTTTCTCTTCCCAACTAAATGGTTCTGCTGATTAAGAGAAATGGACTTAAAAAATCTGAAAAGACTTAAACTCTGCTGTTCAAAACACAAGGACAAAACTTATGTTCAGCTTACTTCATTTTTATCCCTACTTTTAAAATTAGGCAACTTGTGTATTTAAAACTTGAACTTAGAATTTCACTTTTTTCACAGCTGGCAGAAAGCTACTTAGCCACTTAACACCAATTGAGTGCATCCCTCTAGAAGTGGAACCTTTACTAATATTCCAGTTAAGCAGCAGTCATTGGTACTCAGTGTCATTAGGCTAGACTGCTTCCTTGGAAACATTTGAGTAAAGTGGCTGTTCCATTTAAGAGGAGTATACTGTGTTAACAGTGGTGTTGTTGGTCATGACACATTTCTGTGTGGATAGGACTATTACCTTTGACATGTATGAAGCATGAAATTAGGAGGGTTGCGGTTTTCAAAGACAGTAAACATTCTACATTAGGTCACATTTTAATAGACTGTTGTCTCTTTTAAGTGTCCAAATATTCAAACCAGTTTGAAACACAATTCTCACCAATTGAGAGAATAAGGACTTTTTTAAATGACCATTAAAATGTTCAATGTTGTTCCTTTGCAACTTTATGAATACTGACTTTTTTTTTTCCTGGTAACTTCAATCAAAATCAAAAGTATCATGGAAGAGGGGTACAACTTGCAATAAACGTGGTCTAGGTTGTAGTAGACCATGTTTTGAAATACAGCCACTGCTTGATAGCTTGTGTGTGGAAATATGTTAGTAGTTAGATTTTAGTAAATCATTTGAAACAGTATTACAATGAAAACTGACTACAGTGATGAAAATATGTGAGGGGGCCCTTAAGTCATTCCCTTTAGAGTTGGATTGGACTTTTTAGTTTCAGCTACTACCTGGACATATCCCTGAAGACCTTCTCTGAAAAGACAGCGGTGTGGCTTGCTGTGCTCCAAAGACTGGGGACTTTTTTAAATTTATTTATTTATTTGTAAGTCTTGATTTGCATGTTGAGAGGAAGTTGTTCCCAACAAACCTTCCAGGATATGTCTACAGTACGGAGGGGAGCTTTGCTCCCAGCCCAGGTAGACAGACTTTTGCTAGCTCAGCTCGAGCTAGTGCACTAAACATAAATGTGAACATTGTGGCACCAGTGCAGGCTTGGGCTAGCCACCTAAGCTTGGTGTGTGTAGTGTAGTATGGGCTTGAGAGTGTAGTATGGGCTTGAGAGCCTGAGCTATCACCCAACATCATCCATGTTGCTGCTATTAGCGTTTTCGCTTGAGCCAGGCTATTATGAATCTGTCTGCCCAGAGTAGGAGGCTTGCTCCCAGCTTCAGTGTAAACATTCCCTAGATTCTGAACCCCTGTATGGTGTGTCAACACTTGCATATTCAACTCAGCTAGATGTATAAAGTTCACATAGTCTTTAGCTTAAGAAACATTCTTGGAGAGGGAAACAATTTAATAAGACACAACATTAGACCTGTACAAAAGTGCTGGGTAGGTTTGGGATTCTAAATGTTACTGCTTTTCATATGTCCAGCTGTTGGAATTTCAGCATTTGAAATACAAGTTTAACTAGGATTTTTCAAATATGCATGCTGTGGATCTCACTGTATGTGTGCATGCACCTCAAGCATGTTATATCAGAGTGTTTTGAGTAGCAGTGTCCACTGGATCTGTGCCCCCTCATTCTCCCTTATGAGGGTATATAGGATGGAGTGATCACAGCCATCTCCCAGTTCCTTCTTATGGCCCATGTCCACCCCACTACTTATTAGTGTTTGCTGCCATTCGATTTCACTGATCTACCTGAAGAATTTGTTTTTCTTTCTCTCCACTAATAAGTGGACTGCTTCAAAAAAAACAGGACAGCCTTCCTGTACAGAAGGTTTAGGCACTTTGCACCAACTGCCACAAAGCAAGTGGCACAAGGCAAACTAAAAATCCCCCAGCTTTGAGTCCTGCCTGTCCTGTGATGGTCTTGTTCCACTCACCACTGGGCGCAGCCACTACCAGTTCTGCCTTGAGGAAAGTCACATACCATACCAGTGCTCTGCTACTGTGGGGGCTAGGGATAAAAGCTCAACCACTAGCGTGGCTCAAGAAAGACATGGTCGCATGTTACCAGCCAGAACATTCTCAGTCTTGCAGCCACTGTCATGGGCACTGTTGGTAGAGCCCTGAGGTATATACTGGCAAGAGTCTACATCTCCACCTGAGATGTCCTCTGTGTAGAGATTGGCACTGGCATCTCTGCTACCAAGATCAGCCCACGTTACGGCACTGCCACTTGAAGAGATGTGCTTCTTGTCACCTTTACCTCATTTTTTCTCCATGTTCATCAGAGATCTATCTCCTCTATGATCAGGAGGGGACTCTTCAGAAGACACTGGAGGCTCCCTTCTTGGAGAGCCTATCATAAGCTCAATGTGTGGCAGTGGGCAGGCCAACCTAAACTGGGCTAGTACCAATATAGTATACCCTCTTGGCTGTATTGGGATCACCTTCGCATGTCTCTCAAAGCAGATCCTTTTCTCCCCTATTAAGGAAGGGAAGGAGATCTCACTCCCACTGTAATTGCTAGCTCAACCTCCCATGTTGGAGCCAGGTCCAGGTGATCACAGACAAATCTAGGCAGCACTGGAGGAACACTTACAGCCTCCTTGACCCCCTAAGGAATCATTGTTCTCCCTGGATGTGGCAGCACTGGTGTTGAATTCTTTCAAAGCATTCCAGGAGCTACTGGCTCAAATTGCAGAGACTCTAGACATTGAAATCTTGGTAATCCAGAAGAAGTCTCATAAACTCTTTGACATCCTGAATTTTTCAGTCACAGCCAGGGTTTTCCTCCCCATTAACAAGGCAATACTTGAGCTTACAAAGGGACTCTGGCATGCTCCAGCAACTCTTCCTCCTACAGCCAAGAGGATTGATAAGACGTACTAAATACCAGATAAGGGCGTTTAATAATTCTGTGCCGATCCTAATCCAGGATCTTGGTGATATCAGAGGTCCAAAAAAAGTCCAAATCAAGACGTGTACCGCCAAAAGGGAATCCCTAAAAGGCTGGTTCTCTTTGGGCATAAACCCTATTCCTCTGCCTTCTTACAACTTCACTTGGCAAACTGTCAAGCTCAGTTTGTGGAATACAGTTCCCTTACTTGTGACAGAGTGGCCACTTTCCTAACCAGACTCTCTCAGGGCAGCATGGAGGACCTCAAGGACTTTATAAATGAGGGCCAAATTGTTAACCTTACAAACAGTCGTGGATGCTTTGGAAATGGCTGATAGGTTAGTGGTCGTGACCGTTACCATTCAAAGGGCCTCCTGGTTGCAAGCATTAGGCATTCCTAAGGAGGTGCAATGCATAATAGTGGAGCTGACTATTGAGGGAATAGAGCTCTTTAGTAGCCACAGATGAGGTGTTCCACTCACTAAAGGACTCTTGGGCCACACAGCAGTGTTTAGGGATATACCCAAGCCCGATCACAACTGAGACAGAGACCATCCACCTGCTCCCAAAGTAAGCAACCTGAAAACACTCTCAGAAAAATGCCCCAGTATTCCAGGAGGCAACCACTGTCCTTCTCTGTAACGCACACTGCACCTCCTCTGAGGTAGCAGGTTTGACAGAAGTGTTGAGAGCCACACCAAAGCCTGTCTAGAGCCAATCATTACCTCAGCAAGCCAACTTTATCTCTTTCCAATAGGCCTGGTCTGCAATTAGAGTAGATAGATGGGTGCATCATTGCCCACTGTCCCATCCATTTCCAGTCCTTTCCCCTGTCTACCCACTTCCCCATCCCTCTTCAGGGACCCTTCTCACAAGAGCCTTTTGCAAACAGAATTAGCCTTATTGCTTCATCTAAGAGCCACAGAAGAGGTCTCACAAGAATACAGGGGAAGAGGCGTCTAGTCTTGATATATCCTCATTCCAGAAAAGACGGTGTGTCTTCATCCTATCCTAGACCTGAGAATTCTGAACAAATATATACACCATCTCAGATTCAGAATAGTAACTATTGCCTCCATCATTCCATCCCTTCAGACTCCAGACCGATTCGTGGTTTTCAGCCTACAGGATGTGTACTTCTACATAGCCATCCACCTAGCCCACAGAAAGTACCTAAGGCCATGTCTACGCTATCCGCCGGATCGGCGGGTAGTGATCGATCTATCGGTGATCGATTTATCGTGTCTAGTGTAGACACAATAAATCGATCCCCGATTGCTCTGCCGTTGACTCCAGAACTCCTCCATGGTGAGAGGCAAAAGCGGACGTCGATCTTGCGCCGCGAGGACGCAAAGTAAGTGATTGTAAGTCAATCTAAGATGCATCAACTTCAGGTACACTATTCTCATAGCTGAAGTTGCGTATCTTGGATCGATTTCCCCCCCTCCCTTCCCCCCCAGTGTAGACCAGGCCTAAGCCTCACAGTGGAGTCCATTCATTATCAGTACAAAGTATTGCTCTTTGGACTCTCCATAGCACACACAATATTCACAAAGCGTCTGCTGTTGTGGCATCCTATATGAGGAGAAGGGAAATCTATATCTACCCTTATCTGGAACGATTGGCTGAGCAAAGGTGGATTCCAGCAGAAGAGCATTGGGTCTGAAAATTGCCTTCTCCCTTTTCACCCAGCTAGACCTCTTGGTGAACCTTACTCCATCACAAAAGAGCAATCATAGGAACTGTGGTAGCCTCCTCATGTCACTCCAAGGACAAGTTCATTTCTTTGCAATGACTGCTGAATGGAATAAAATCAAATCTGGTCATGATGACAGTGCAGACCTGTCTCAGACTATTAAGCCAAATGTCAGTATGGCAATTATCTCTCATCACTTGCTAGACTTCACTTGCGATCCTTAAAACTCTCAGGTCAGTCTATTCCCCAGTAAGACACCAGATATTCCACCTCGAGTCATCTCAGAGAGGAATTGGTAGCTAGACCCCAAAAACATTTGAAATACCCTTTTCTGCTTTCCCTCCAACAGTGACACTAATCACAAACATGTCAGAGACAGGTTAGGGTGGTCACCTGGACCATCTGAGATGCAAGGCACCTGGTCCTAGGGTGACATGAAATTCTGCATAAAAGACAACACATCTAGAGTGGTCTACATAAACACACCAGTGTGTGCTTATTATCCTCATCTCAGGGAGTGATCGTGTTATGAATGTTGTCAGCAACACAGGATAACCCCAGTGGCTCCTCATCTCCCAGGAGTCAGCAACAGCCTAGAGGACTTCTTAAGAAGACAATCACTCACCAATTATGAGTGGTCACTGCAGAGCTCCATCATCCAGCAGGTATCTCGAAGTGGGAAAGTCCCACAAAAGACCTATTCACCACCAGGGAAAACACAAAATGTCCAACTTTTGCTCTTGGAAAGTCTGTGGAACTGAATCCTCACTTATGCTTTTCCCCAATTTTCCCAAAGTAATGTGTAACATCAGACAGGTCTAGGCCATAGTTATCCTCATGGCACCTTACTGGCTAAGGCAGTTTTTTGTGAGAAACCTGCTACAGATGTCCACTCAGCCTCCCATCTCTCTGCCAGACATATCTCAGAACAATGATCATATTCTACATTTAGCCCCAAAGTGACCACATCTGACAGCCTGGATGTTAGCTGGTTGAGAACCATTGACAGACTCTGCTCCTTTCAGATGCACGAAATCCTTATACATAGTTGTAAGCAACATACAAGAAGGACCAGTTCCACAAAGTAGAAGAGGTTCTCCATATGGGTGGCCCAGCACAACCCAGTCTCAGTAGAAACGTAGGTACCAAAGATCTTACCACATACTGCATTTAAAACATTCTGGCCTTTCATTTAGCTCTATTATGGTCCACCTGGCAGCAATTTCAGCATGTCATTCACCTGTACACTTGTCTTTGATAGTCTCACAACCAACTGTATTGAAGATCCACAAAGACCTCTTTATATATTTAACCCCAGGTAAAGAACTAACTTTTTTGTGTGAGACCGTAATATCCTCTTCCTAAATCTTACAGTGCTTCCCCTTTTGAGCTACTCTTGGGATGCACCCTGTATTATCTTACTTTAAAGATGGTCTTTCTGGTTCCCATCACCTTGGCTAGGAGAATCTGTGAGCTCTAGGTCTTCGTGGCTGAATCTGTCTACATGACATTTCACGGAGACATGGTCGTACTGATACCTCATCCTATGTTCATCCTTAAAGTGGTCTCAGAATTCCACTCAAATCAAGTTAATTTGTTTTCCAAAAACCTATTCTATACCAGGAGAAAAACTGCATACTGTGGACATTTCAAGTTCATTCATCCACTGTGTGGACAGAACTAAACCTTCTTCAAGATGTTGTCAGTGTGGATCCCACAACCCTTCCTCCATAACAACTTTTTCAGAGCCCTCAGCATATGGGATTCTGAATTGATGAGGGAACTAAGGGGCAGTTGCGGACACTCCGCCCTTTATGCCCTTGTAGAGAAATGTGAAGAAGCATGGGGTGCATGCACGGCCCCAGCAAAAGACTCCTATCTCACATGCATGAGGCGCATGTGCTTCTATAGTGGGATCCACAATGATGACATTTCAGGCAACATTTACTGTAAGGTAAGCAACCATTATTTCTGAGATGTAACTGTATTCTAACATTACAGTGGGTGGTAGATATTTATGAAAAGGATTTATTTTAATTCTGTTGATTGAGAACTAATGATTAATGGGTGACGCTTTATTGCTATAGCTATAATTGTCGTTACGCTTTTTTGATATCTCTGATTAATCTGATTTCATATATCCAGGAGGTCAAGCATATAACTGAATTGTTACTTAACCCTTTTAGAGTCATAATTAATACATTACATTGTAATTACTCTGTTATACTTTTTGATGAACACACCTACTACAAAATCCTGTTATCAGAATATTAACTTCTATAATTACAGTATAATTGAAGTGTAATTCCAGTCACTGTTTTATAATGTGTAACAATGAACAAATTTGAGAACTAAAATTTTGACCCTTGGATTTTTTTTCCCCCCCCCTCCAGGATTCACAATGCACTTAAAGGAATTCCAGATGACAGGGATGGGCTATTTGACACCATTCAGCGTTCTAAGAACCATTATCAGAAAAGAGCTTACCAGTGTATAAAGTGCATGGTAGCTCTTTTCAGCAACTGTCCTGTAGCCTACCAAATCTTACAGGTGATACCTTCCATTCTGACTTCATTGTTGTTTTAGAATTCTAGACAAAAAGTAAGTCAAGCAAATTACAACAGAGTTAAATTTCCCTTTTCTTCTAAGTAAAACTCATTTGGATATTTCTTTGTCAAAAGATCAGGAGAAGGAAGTGGGAGGGAGGGATTCAGCTAAACTTGACAGTAATATACAGATTGTATTAATGCTTGTGTGGCTGCTGCTCCAAACCCACCAATGCTTCCTGTCAAATTACCCTTCTGGAAAAAAATGTATGCACTCAGTAAAAAGAACTTTTGTTTAAACAGTGGGCTAATGTGAAGACAGTCACCTGTTTTCCAACACGTGGATGTTGTGGAAGTAGAGAAATATTGGTGTTTGAAGAATAAAAATGGGATTCTGAACTGTCAATTTTTTATCTCTGCAGAGCAATGGAGATTTGAAGAGAAAATGGACCTGGGCGGTAGAATGGCTTGGAGATGAGCTTGAGCGTAGGCCATATACTGGAAATCCACAATACACATATAATAATTGGTCTCCCCCAGTGCAGAGTAATGAAACATCAAATGGTTACTTCTTGGAAAGATCACACAGTGCTAGAATGACCCTTGCAAAAGCTTGTGAACTCTGCCCAGAAGAGGTAAAGAATTAGACTTCACACCAAATTGAAAGTTAAATAAAATTACTGCTTTAAATGCTCAAAATCCTTTGTACTTTATCCAGTAGTAGCAACAGTGAGTTGGGCAGCAGATTATTCCCGGTTTCTGATCATTTTAGAAGTAAGAAGTTCTGTAACTTCATTTGCTAGTCTGAAACTGCCTAAAATTAACAGTAGTTTCCACTGACTGCCAGTTGTATAGTGTTGATGGTTTGTAATAATCTTCTCCTATGTTACTTACTGTTTGTATTGGCATTAACTGATTCCAAAGTTGGAATACCCCAATTGAACTAAAATGGTGAAATTCAATTCTAGGAGGAGATAAGGTGATATCAGATAACTTGTATCAGAAGTAAAACTTTTCTCTATGATATTGAGCAAGCTGCCACTTAGTGTTCCTTTTTTAAAATGTTGGGGGGAGGAAGAGGAGGGGCATCTTGGTCTTCCAAGAACAGTGAGATTACAGTTTAAGGATGGGATTGGATTTGACTTGAAAAGTAATATTTTACTGTGTGTTAATTTTAGGAACCAGATGACCCAGATGCCCCAGATGAACATGAATCCTCCCCACCAGAAGATGCGCCATTGTATCCTCATTCACCCGGTTCCCAGTATCAACAGGTAAACCGTGCAGAGTTTCAATTTCCGTTGAAGGATCTAAAGTCTAACTTTTTGTTTTAGCTTTCATGCTAACTATCACTGTAGTAAATATTTAACTAGAAACACATTATAGTTCAAATCTCACACTTATAGGGTGATCATAAGGATGAACATTCAGCACCATTTACTAGAAGCAATTTCTCTATCAGAATTTCACACAAAACCCAAAATTTTACCATAAAGTTATTTATCATTCATACTAAAAGCACTATGCTGACTGCCATCCCGTAGCGAATGCATACTGGTTTCGTTCAGCAGTGCTTCTTCCATGTTTAGCACCTTACTCTGCAAATTGCACCATTGACTTAAATGATAGAATCCAGTCTTGCATTAATAAATTGTTTTAGACTTTAGTAATTACTTAAAAATGATTTTGTCCCATATGTAATTTGTTCTGTGAACACTGATATCCAAGTTTAAAGTGCATATCAAATATAAATCTGTTTCAAAGTTCAGTGACTTATTGTGTTAGCATCCATTTAAATGGAAAGCTAGATTTGAAAGAGATCATACCTAGACTTATTGAGCTGGTAATACCTAAATTAGTAGGTCCCAGAATTAACTGCAGTTTTTATTTTCCTACTTTTCTCCAAATCACTTATATATTTTGAATCTGCTAATTTCATTTCCTGCCCTGTCCAAACCCATTTCCCCTTCATCTTGCTTTCCTTACTGATGCTCTCAGCAGAGCAGTTGGCAAGTGATAGACTCCTCCGTTGCCTTGGAGTTAAGCCGCAGTTTATCACAAACTCACTGATTAATTCTTTACTTGTGTGATGTGTTCACTTTCTCATCCTGTAACAAAAACAACCCTTTTTTCTTAGTATTGCAATAGGTTTATGCTTGGTCTAATCTTGCAGTTCCCTGAAGTATCATAGACAGACAACGTTTTACATTTGACAGTTGTATAAGTGTATTTTTAATCAAAAATTGTACTTGTTAGTTTCAAAAAATTGTACTTGTTAGCATCTGGGGAAAATAACTGTTCAGCTTTTATTGACTTCTGTTACATTACATTTTGCCTGCTAAAAATAATTGCATGTTTGCACAATTTATAGCTAATTTCTTTTGTGTGTGTTTAAATTTTTCTCCCATACAGTTTTATCTTTTGATAGAACTATATCTACATTTTAATCTAAACTGTACACATCATAGGCAGCATTCCATTCATCCTCTTTTTTTTGCTTTGTTTTGCATGTAATTGCAATTTAAAATCTGTAATTACTAATTTTTGACTATAGCTTAATCTTCACAATTTCAATTCAGAATCTTCAGCATAAATTCATTTAAAAGATAAGGGCAGGGGACTTCACAGTAATTAATAAACATCCTGAAATATGTATTACTAATTAACCAATTCACTATGCTTTGGGGTATGTTCAAAGGAGGGGGGAGTCAATATAATTGCTTAGAAAAAATTTCAGTCATAAGGTCTCTTTAAAATGTTTTGTTCCATTTTGCAGAATAACCATGTGCATGGACAGCCGTATACAGGTCCAGCAGCACATCATATGAACAACCCTCAACGAACTGGCCAACGAGCACAAGAAAATTATGAAGGCAGTGAAGAAGTTTCCCCACCTCAGACGAAAGATTAGTTAAATGCACATAATCAATTAACTTGCTCCATCAAGACTGTGCACCCAGGCCTTACAGTCCAACCTTTTTCTGTGTCTGGCTAATATTTAAAACTAGAAAAACTATTCCTAATCAACATGGAGTGGAGAGTCTATTCACTGTCTTATCTGCAGAAAATTGCTGTCAATATATAACCTGCCTGCAGTGGAAAGTGTATAGTGTTTTGTAATAAATGGCCTGATGCTAATGTGTAAATGGCAAAGGTGTATATAGTATATTAATGTTTGACTGTTAATTCTTAAGCAAGAAACATTTTTTTTGTCTTGATGAGACTCACAGATCTACAAAAACAAAAAGTAACTTCTTGATATATCCGCTACGCTCTGCAACCAGTGTTGCCTGCCTAATGGCAGTTGGATCAACTCCTTTATGAAAAAGCCTATCCATGTCAACCACAAAAATAGTTTCATGTTAATTCTTTGCCACTGGAGTCGATTTTACTATGAGCAACGTAATGGCTGGTAACCTTTTAATTATTTGGTTGATGTGGAAAATTGGTGATGTAACATTGTTTCTAGATCTTTTTTCATTGCCTTTTTCATTCTGGTATTAGGTTAATCACTTTGAAGCTATAGTTATGCTGTAACATTTAGCATGGCTTCACACCAGGTTAGTGTAGCCAATCGGGGCAAAAAACCCAACCATGACAGTAGTTGTCCCAAAATGACGGCTGTATTGCTCAGAGCTTTTTCTTCTTACACCTAGACTACAAAATGGGGGAGGGAGGGAAAATGTGACAAACAAGTGGTTTTCAGTTGCACATATGTTCCTCACATCTAATGTTGGACAGTTCTCTCTGGGTGGGATAAAAACACTTAGTTTTCAGTAATAGGAATTTAAAAGATTTAAAACAAATATGCAAAAATTTTGCTATGCCAGGATGCCTGGAGCATAATAGACTGTATTTGGTGTGCTTGTTTTGTTTCTTTGGTAGAGCTTATTAGATAAACTACTAACACTTTCCTTCTACTGCATCCCAGTGAAGTGGAAGTCAACAAAATCACACAGTACTTGTGAGTGCTACTGCACCAAGTTAACTTGCTGGTTTTCTGCTCATTCACAGTTCTACTTGAAAGCAAGAATTGTCTTAGCTCTTTAACCATTATACAAGAAATCTTAACTTTAGACGCAGGGTTTAATTATAAAAGAAACTACTGGTTAGTCACATACGATTCTAAGGTATCTCTAGTCTGGAATAAACATTTGTTTAAAGACTTCAAGAAACGCATCAGTAAATACTGTATTTAAATGAAAATTGGTAACTTGAATGTGTGTAATTTTTTGCAACCTGTCTAAAAACCAAATACCCCTGCAAAACAGATGCAGCCCACCCTATACTATTTAAATATTTTGCTGTTTTATTTTATAGAAATTATTTTGCTGAATTCACAAATAGAATTTGATTTAAGAAGAATATTTTGTCCTGTGGTGTGTGGTTTTTTGTTTTATTTTTTAATTGACTGCAGAGAAAGTTTAATTCTGTGCAATGGCACTATGCTGAATTCTGGAACTACAGTCACATTGAGATTTTTGTGCACAGAAAAATTTGGCCCTTGACTAAGAATAAAAAATTAGGACAATTACCCTGTAAAAGTTTCTTAATGTGATTTATCTTGTACTTTTTGTATGTTTTTATATATACATACATACATACATATATATATATATATATATATATATATATATATATATATATATATATATATATATATTTAATGAGCACAAGCTTGATGATGTTTTTTACAATTAAGTTAATAGAAACAAAGCTGCTTAATCGAACAGAAGGTCTGTGTTGAAATGAACCAAGAAAAAATAATCAAAGTGCATTCTTATGCATTTAATGTAATATAAGGGAGGGCTACAGAGATGAATTCATTTGATTTTTTTTTTTAAATATTCTATGTAGCAATGATCACTTTTGTGCTTCCATGTGTTCTTTAGTGCTCAACAACTTACTTCAGTTTTTCATGGTTTTTTAATACCACCATTTTGCCTGAACTTGTTAAGTTTGGGAGAAGTTTTCCCACGTATGTTTGGGGATACTTACTGGAAGTTATAACTCAAAATATTAGCCTTCATATTAGAGCTGAAATAGTTCATATTTATTTGGACCAGTAATTATTGTTAAGCACACAGTCTCAGAGATGATTGTGCATTTTTTTCTATTTAGGTAAAAACATGTAATGTGCTAGTTCAGCCTTGCCAAATGTGATTAATTTTAACAGTGCAATGATTGTAGAGACATGTAAAAAGATTTGTGAGATTGTGAGATTTTTGAAGGTTGTGATTTTTCCCCTCTCCTGAATTGGGGAATAATGACTGGTAGCAATTATTTTTCAGATGGCAAGTTGAGGTTATCCTGCATCTGCCACTTTGAAGAAAGCTAGCCTATGTTGTTTGCTTTTCAAAATAGATAGCTATAGAAAGTGTGCTGAGGAGAAAAATCTTTTCTTCACTCTGGGCAAAATAGTTTTTATGTTGTATTAATTTAAGTAACAAATGTTGTACTAGCAAAAAGTTTAATATGCATATTACTGTTGCAGCAATATGGCAGTGGTCATTTTCAGGCTGTATCCAGTACCTCGATATTGATATGGCACCACATCCACAAAGTGCCTAAAAGTTTAATTTCCCCTTCAGTAATTTCTGGATGATATTTTCTGTTTAGAACAGATAGTGGGGAATCTCTGGTCTTCCATAAAATAAGAGCCAATAAATAATAAAACAGTTTCTCATTTTCCTGACAATTTGACATTTAAATGCATACAAATTGAACATCCATAGGTCATGTTATGTGGTGGTAATGTGTGGTTAAAGTGTATCTATAAAAAGCTGCATTTTACCCAACAGAAGTTCTCCCTCTGTGTATTTAGATTAATTCTGCTACCATTAGTGACTAAAATAAATTTTTACTCTTGTTACTGCAGGGTTAACACAGGTGAATGGGGACTCCATTCCTCCTCATGCATCAATAAGAGTATTAAGTTCTAATTTCAGAGTTTATCAAGTACCCCTGTGTAAACCCATTGAAGAAAACGGGGTTTTACAGAGTTCAGTGAGGGCATAATTTGACCTGCAGGATTTGTATTACTGGTGGTGATGCACAAGAAGGAAAGCCACCCAGCTTGACTTTGAGATTTCTGAATGAGTTTGCAGGACTGGCGGTTAGGAGGGGAAATAAATACTTTTGTTTGTAAACTATTATATTTTGATGTGGAAATTGAGACACAAACATGCAGTCCTGCAATGCCATTTTTGTGGGGACGCTTATCAGAGTGAAACTGAACATTTAAGAGACAAATCAATTAAGGAAAATGAGTTGAGGTTTCTACTGTATGCTTTCTCAATCGTTCTGTTGTGCCTAGTGTGTATGTTTCAGCATATATGCTGAGGAAGAGCAGTTACTCTTCCAAAACCCTCCTAATAACACTTTGCACTCATAGCAAATCAGATTTGCTACTCTGCCAAAGCTAAATTGGCTGAAATTAGATTAGCACTGTAGCTGTAGCACTGTAGCAACTTACTTTATTTAGGTTTTGCTTTGGTTTTTATATGCTTGTAATTGGTTTTCCAAGCTCTCGAAATCCTTGGCCAGTAATAAGCATGCTGGTAAAATGATTTAAAATATATGGGTGTTTTTTCTTTTTTATATAATTCCTATTAAAATAATTTTTAACATCTAAGTGTTGCTGTAAAGTTTGCAATGCTGGCATTGCATTGTTAGAAACAAGTTAGAAAAATGTTACGATTTAAAGTTTTTTAAATTGTATAAATAAAGGGAGAAGTGAGATTAGGAAAGGATCAGAGTAGTAGTTAGATAGCTATGTATTTTTGATTGCGGTAAAATCTTGCTAGCCCAAAATTTGGTAAACTGCAACTCCACATTGAAAGTATATTTCCTTTATTGTTATTTGCTAAGTCTGCTGGAAATGGGACCACCATCTTAGACCTCACATTTCCCTTGGGCCAGTGTGGGAGTTCTATGTCAGCACTGTGTAGTGCCCTGAAACAGAGAGCACATGTAACTGTGCTCTTCATCCTCCCAGCTCCCCGTTTCTCAGGCTCTCGCTGTGCCCACAGTCGCAGAAATGACCAGCCTTTTATCTGGAGCAAAGATGCAGAGGTCTTTAGAAAAATCACTACCTTGTGAATATTCCATGTTTCACTAAGATCTCTGTAGAAAGAAAGTGAAAGTAAATGAGACTCTTGCAAGTTCTGAGCTCAGGGGAGAGAGACCCCAATTCTCTCTCTCCCTCCTCCCCAGCTTCTCTTTATTCACACAAGTAATCTGAATGCTGCAGGGAAGCAAAGAGGTGGCAGCAAGATGGTTTCCTAAAGGTCTCCATTCCTTACCGCAGATGAGCATCTCTGTTCCACTTCTCTTTGTGCAGACAAAGTGGGGCCACTATATAGCTGCTGCAGCAGGTTTACTAGTGGCAAGGAGGAGCACAATAAATGCCCTAGCTCTGCTTCAGGGCATTTCTGGCCCTCTCCCCACAGCTGGTGGGGATTGCTGTGACTAAATTTCACTAATCTGCACTGAGCCTCCACTTTAATAAGGACTAGCAAAATTATCTACTGTGCAATAAGGGCTTTAATCCACTGTAATTGGCACTGTCAGTTTTTACACAATCTAACTATTTTTAAAGTTAGTACCCAAAATGTCTGGTGTCTTTCTAACTATTAAACTGCCTTCCTGACTCTCTCACATTTAAAACACCAAGTAGCCATTATTTTTCTTTCCCATAAGAAACATTGTTCAGTACTGCCTCTGCAGCAGCAGTTTATAGGCTAAAGTTAGAATTGTGCTGACATAAATGCTAGTGCTTAAAATGTGTGAGGTGCTGTGAAGGATCTGGAGGTGACCTAGTTCCTGTCCCAAGGACACTAAAGTCAAAGGTCCCAATCTTGCAATCTGATCTTCTTGAGTGGACCTCTGTGCCCATTGAAGCACTATGGACTTTAACTGGACTTACATAAATTCCTCTGTGAGGAGTCCTGTTTTAAATCAGTTGGGCTTTTCAGGGATCTGACCACATCAATTACATTGCTGGATTTGGGGCCTAAACCAGAAGCCACATCCGGAGCACCTGTATTTAAATGTAGGTGGGGAAATGGTATCAAAAGAATTAAGAACAGACTTAACTCTTGAAGAAAAATCTCTTCTGAATAAGGGCTAATTTTCTGCCAAATTTTAAGTATGCAAATTATATTTTCAACTTTAGAACTCGAACCGCTTAGTAACTAAAAGCCACTTTTTGACAGAAACTAAATGAACTTCTAGACTAACTTGTATTAAGTAGAGCTTAGCATAGAAAATCACTGTCACTGTTGAACAAAATCTCACAAAATACTGTACTAACTTAATCCATCTTTTGGTCTCTGAATGAATGGTGAGTCATGAAAGTGGAAATGGAGCTAAGTAAATAAGTCTTAAATCTTATCCAAAATCTCCATGTCATAGAACCAATAAAATTTGGTGAAAGAAAATTAGGTCATCCAGTCCATCTCCCTGTCAATGTAGGATTGTTCCTTATTACAGATCTATTAATATTTTGTCCTGTCTAGTTTTAAAAGTCCCAAGCAATGGGGTTTCTATCACTTCCCTTGGAAGACAGACATCTTTCTGATGATTATCTTAATTTTTCCCTTTCTTAATGTAATTCTATTACTCCTAGTTACATCCTTTGTACTGTGATAAATGTCTGTCCTCATATTTGCATCTTTATAAATTTGTACACTTATATCCCCTTTAGTCACCAGTTAATTTATATGTATTTAGTGCATTTAATCTTTCCATGTAAATCAGTTGCTCCAGCATCCAAGACCTTTTTTTTTTTTTTTTGCTCTTCTCTGGACTCTCTGTGATGGTTTTCTGGTAATGACGAGACTAGAACTGAATTTGTACTTCCAGGTATGGTTACACTTGAGCCATGTAGAGAGTTGTCTTATTTTACTGTGATGCCTCTGTGTATGCAGCACAAAATTGTTTTGGCTTTTTTTGCTGCTTTATTCCATTGAAATCATGTTCAATTTTTGTCCATCTCTTCAGCATTTCTGCTTTCTGGGTTTCTCCCCTTAAATTGCCAGGATTATTCTCTTTTTATTTTAAAGATTGATACGTTTGCTCTTGTTACATCATCTGATAACCCCTAGTTTCCCATGATTTTTCAGTAGTATTTTTCAGGAATATAGTACATTTATTTAGGTATTTTTATATCCTAGAATACATCTGGACTGACTGATTTGTATAGTTGTAAATTTCTAATTATCTGTTTATCAATAGGTATTTTAGGTGATTTGGCAAATGGTAGTTTTTCTATCTCTTAGGATTTGTCTCATTTACAATGAACTAGCCGCTTCTTACACTTGTGATAACAATTTCTTCCTATTGGATCTTACGATATTTCTCTATCTCAAAAATTGCTTTTTTGGAATCTAATATCTTAGTGCTGCTACGCACTATGTTAAATTTAAGTAGTTCATTAATCCAAGCCTCCTTTTTTCATTCTCAAGCAATTCCTGTCTCTTGGCAAGTAGATCCATGATGGCTTCTCTAGTTCTCCACTTTTGGATCATAAAACTTGTGTCTAACTTAGGTACCTCTTGCTGTGTTTGGCTGTATTTAAAAGAAAAAAAAAACTGAGAGAAGCTTCCAAGTCCTTACCTTTTTGAAAGCAAATCCCAAAGCCTAGGATTATCCAGGCTAACTGCAAACGCAGGAGCAGAACCTGTTTCATTAACTGATCATAAAAATCAAACTTTTCAGCAAATTAACTGGGGAGGGAGGGACAGAAGTTGGGCAAGTGTAAAGGGTCAGGAAAAAGTGGTGCTATTCCACACATGTCTGTTACCAGTTCCAAGAGTCCATTCTCCTCACCTCACTGAACCTCAGTGTCCGACACCTCCTCTCATGTTAACCCTGTGTCTTCAAAGCTCTCTCAGCCACCATCTTCCTATCTAAGCAGGAATTTCTGTGTATCCCATGAGCCCCTCCTAAACTGGTAGGAAAAATCTCCACCGAATGTTGTGTAAGTCATTCTCGTCTGCCCTTTTCTCTGTAGGTCTTCACAAAGGTATCCTCAAGCCACCATCCAGCTGCTTTATAAGGCTTTCTCCTATGGTTTGCACCCCACAGCTGAACCTGTTATGGAAACAGGGTGTTAGGACTCAGCCATGGGTGGGTCAGAGGCTTTAACCATGGGCATTTGACGCTTTCTACCCCTTGCATCCTGAAACTCCTACCGAGACTCGCTACTACTTGAAACATGGCAGTGGTCTGACAGCCAACTGAGCTTGTTCCCTCTTTCAACATCCATGCAGCTGCAGAATTTTCTAGGCAAAGACTTTTTTCCACCCACCTATGGGCCGCTATAGTAGTATCTGCCTCCCATTAGCCCATGGAGCAAAGATCTTGGATCATTTGAACTCTGATTCCACACATAATATGCCTGTGGGTCACTTAAAGTGGGTTTGTCAGACATTCATACCTGGGACCTCCACTTAATAGACTGTCTCATGGATTATTTTCCTCCCATTTACAACCTGCATGCTCCTCCCCCTGCCATTTGATCTCAAGGAAGCATGCAAGATTGCAAAGATCACATAACATCCCTGTGAAAACCACAGTTGTTTACATGAATAAACATAAAGTATATATTTTTAGTTGTCCAAGCAATTGAATAGCTGGAAATAAGGAAAGGAGGGTTAGTACCATATGAAAAACCTATGTTCCACAGATCACAGTTTGAGCATTTTTAAGTTGCTACATTGATTATGCATGCAATGTAACTAATCTCACTATATTTCAAGCAAAGTCTAGCAGTGGTTTTCTGAACATTTCTGCAGTTTGAACCAAAAGATTACTGTCAATGTAGATTGTTGTGTCTGTAGAATAACCTAGAATAGATTTGTATTATGGTGCTATAGACTGTCTTCAGAGTAGTTTGGTAATGTTCCTTAGATAGGTTTCAAATGATGTGTATGGCATTTGACCCTACAGGCCAAAGTAGTACCAGCAAAGCATAAAGAAAAATTTGGACTCAGCTGAAGAACAGGCTAGTTGAGAGGTTCTGTTGTGGATGTATTGAACTGCAAATGAAATATAGTCACATCAGCTTTAAGCATCTTGGAGACAGAAGTAAACCTGATGATGTGCTTTGTGTGAGAAGCAAAATAGCCTGATTGTCCTATGCTTTGCATCCACTATAATGATTTGGGATCAGATTCTCTGTTCAATTGCACTGTGCTCCGTGCAGAACAGGGATGGGAAAGGTAGCTTGAAGTTTCTATGGTCCCCGGATCCTGAGGCCAGCTGGGGGCCAGACTGGACCCCAGTCTCCCTTAGAACAGCCCAAAGGCTGGTCTAATTTATATTTGGCTGCCCACAGCTGCTGCGATCAGAGAGAATGCAAATACTCCAGCCATGCCCACTTTCCTTCAGGACTGCCGCCTAGGCCAGGACCCGAGGGGGAGTGCTGAAGAGCCACCGATGTCTAAATGCCTCCTGTGGATTCTTCTTACAAGCCAGCTTTGCACCATTAGAGCTAGGGCCAGAATCTGGAATGGACTGTACAAAGTGAGTGAAACGTGCTGTGTCCTATGACTGAAGAATTCTGGTTTAGTAGCATTTTACATTCACTTTGCACAGAAGAAGTGGGGCCCAGTAAATGATTGTGTTGGTTTATGGTGTTGATGTACAAAACAAACCACACTATGAAACAAGCCACCCTTAGAAGTGCATGAACTCTAGCAAGAATAAGAATCTGCTCTATATTTTTATAAAGTCACCCACCACCATGGTGTCTGAGTGCATGTTGCAGCACCAGCCATTAGTATTGATAAGAATTAAACTCTTTCAGATGCCCCCAATATATGTACGTTTACAGTTACCACTCAGTTTTATGTGCTAAACAGAAAACGGAAAGTTTTTGATCAAGGCAACTCAAAACTTTAAAAATCCCACAAATGTTTCCCATTTGCCAGTAGTCAGTTTCCCCAGGAGTAATCTCTAGTGCTAAAGGGAATCAGATTTTTTAAACTGTGAACTTCCTTTTACTTGTGAAAAAGATAAGTGTAGTGATTTATCAATGAGCTGCTTGAAACCTGTCAAGTATTCACAACCTGCCATTTTACACCAGTTGAACATATGGCCCAAATCACTTTTCATGCTCAGATTTTTCATATTCACTTGTGTAATAAGTATAGATACCGTTATAATCTCTACAGTGTATACTTTTGAAGATAAGGCCTTTTACTTTCTCAGGGCTCTCTGGATCAGTGGCTCTCAACCTTTCCAGACTACTGTGCCCCTGTCAGGAGTATGATTTGTCTTTCGTGCCTCAATACAAGTATTACAGCACACTATTACTGAAAAATTGCTTACTTTCTCATTTTTTACCATATAATTATCACAACATATTGGTTGGAATATAAATATTTTACTTACATTTCAATGCAAGTATATAGAGCAGTATAAACAAGTCATTGTATGAATTTTTTTTTTGTACTGATGTCACCAGTGCTTTTTATGTAGCCTGTTGTAAAACTAGGCAAATATCTGAGTTGATGTACTGCTGGAAGACCTCTGTGTACCCCCAGGAGTACATGAACACCTGGTTGAGAACCACTGCCCTGAATCATTTAGCTCTGATTTATCTCCCTCAAACACACATCTCCTACATTTCACTCAAGATCCATTGTTTCACCACTACTCCTGGATGACAGGTTTCAGAGTAGCAGCCGTGTTAGTCTGTATTCACAAAAAGAAAAGGAGTACTTGTGGCACCTTAGAGACTAACAAATTTATTTGAGCATAAGCTTTCGTGAGCTACAGCTCACTTCATCGGATGCATTGCATTGTAAATGCATCCGATGAAGTGAGCTGTAGCTCACGAAAGCTTATGCTCAAATAAATTTGTTAGTCTCTAAGGTGCCACAAGTACTCCTTTTCTTTTTACTCCTGGATGGGGAATGCACAGAAGTGCATGGACACTTCTGAATCACTACAGAGGGTCTGTTCAATTACACTTGGACTGAGGAGATAGTGCTAGTGAAGTAGTAGACTTCACATATCTGTTAGTAAGATCTTGTATCTGGTGGGCGGGTGTGTGTGTGTGTGTGTGTGTGTGTGTGTGCAAATAAGCATCACCCACAGTGTTTGTGACCATCCTAAGACTAATTCGTAAAATAGTCCAAAAAAAATTGTAATAGGCCTGTTCCTTTTCATACCAGTAGGTAAACTTTCAAAGAATGCCATACTTTATGGCACAGTCTCCCTGCTTAAAATTTGGTAATTCACAACATGCCCTTATGAAGGTGTAAAAAAAAAAAAAAAAAAAAAAAAAGCAATTTATCTCTTTAGAGCTCCACTGTTAAAGCTTCCAATTTTAAATGGAAGCCTCTTGGTATTCAACTTGCATGTATACTTCATAGCAAGCAAAGCCTTGTACTACAACTGAGCAGTGGAAACTCATGTAGGAACATTGGCATTTCAGTACCTTGCTTCTGAAACATGATCTGCTTCCTGTCAGAGTCTCCAGTACGGCTAGATCTTTGGAGATATTAACTGAAGATAATATTTCACAATTCTCTTGTCATTTTTAATGACCAGTGCTGTAGTTCTTATAATCTTGTCTATTGTGCTGCATTAACACTGGACTTGCTTTGAACTAATTTTGACACTATATTAACCATGTGATAAAAATTTTGATCTTTCCTTTTGTTTGTAAATTATGTGACCAAATAAATTGTATAATCTGTGTCTCCTTTTCAATAACCAGCAACAGCTGGTTTGAACAGGTCAGTGGGTATAATATGCATTTGTTACACATTAATACTTGCTGTCCAGATTAATACAAGTGTATGCCCTTGAGTGGTAGGGGTGAGAGAACCATAGACTATCATGTAGGCCACAAATAAGATGTTTTTAATGCAAGGCACCCTTGATGACATACATTTTTATTCTACATTATTCATATTTGTTTTGCTCTCTCTTACTGTTTACAATATTTTTTTATAAAGCTGCTGAAGTAAAGTTACAGAAGAAAGAACCTAACAGTCTTACCACTGTGCTTGTCCATTCCCTCCCCCACCCCCAACCACCACCACCAGTGCTCTGAGAATTGCATGATTCCATCCTGTTAGCAACATTGGAGCATTTCAAAATGGAAATGGGAGGAGCACTGGGTGCCAGCAGGTGACTGATGTCAATACTGATAAACAGAGGGGGATTTGAATAGTTAAACTTTCATTATATAAATCTGATTTCAGCTTTGAAAATACAGCAGCCCGGGCAACACCAAAATCAAATAGACATTCATGGACTGCAACAATACCAAACAAAAAGGCAACAGCGTGAATGTGGATATTTTGTGTGAAGTATCATCTATTTAGGAACATAGGAATTGCCATACTGCCTCAGACCAGGGGTCCATCTAATCTGGTATCTTTTCTGTGACAATGGCCACCGGCAGATGCTTCAGAGGAAGTTGCAAGAAACCATATTGTGGGCTATACAAAATGAGAAACCATCTTACTTAACCCCCACAATCAGTGGTTGGTTCCTATGGTGAAAAAAAGCAGGAGGCTTTTTTGAACCTCCAAATGAACAATCAACTAGTGTTTATCTGTTTTGTTGCCCTGCTCAAAATATTTTAGTAGATTGAAAAGGCACAGTTCTCCTTTACAGAAATTGCACTAGGTCATCCCTGTTGTATCATGTCCAGCTCTACTTACCATACGTTTCTAGAGACAGAATATTCTGTTTTTAATTATTTCAATCCATTTGGCATTGCAGTGAATCTCAGAGGTCTTCAATTCTCAGGATCATCCCTACCATCTTTTTTTTTAAAGATAGGTTGTCGATTTACTACCTTTCCATCCTATGGCATAGCAAGTGATTGATGAAAGTTTGCATATTTTTCTCAGCAGCTCAGCCAATTAATTTTTAATTTCCCTCAGAACTCTTGAGTGAATACCATCAGATCCTGGTGACCAGTTGCTCTCTAATGCATCTATTTACTCTAGCACCATCAGTCTCTGACAGTGCTTCATCTTTTTTACCTGAAAGGGGTAGGTCTGAGTTGAGTATCAGCCCAGCATCCAGTGTGAGGAAGAATGGTGTATTACTTTTTTCTGTGAAGTTCATATCCTATTTAACTTCTCCCTTTACTCCCTGGTAGACTTGTGAATTCAGTGATTCTTGTGTAGGCTTCTTGCTTCTGAAATACTTAAAGAATTTTTGTTTGTACATCTTTGGCTATTTGCATTTCCAATTCCTTCTTAGCCTTCCTAATTTCCATTTACATTTTAACTGCCATAGTTTATGCTCTTTTCTGTCATCACTTCAGTTAAATTTCCATTTTTGAATAACTGGTTTGGTTTAAAAGGAACCCTTAACCCAGGCCATATAACTTGACTCCCCCTCCCAGCCAGCCAGCCACCTTCCTGCTTCTATGTTTTTCAGTGGTGTGAACACCTTTTGTGACTCTAAGAGAATGATGATTCAGACTATGCTCAATCAAAGATTTTGATGTTTTTTTTCTTTGGGGCCTTTTGACTTAGCTTCCTCATTTTTAATTTAAACCCCTCATTCTAAGTTTACAGTTGCTATACTAGATTGGTACGATTCCTCCACAAGAATGTTGAACTTAATTATGCATTGGTCACTTAGTAGTTGAGTTATTCTTGCTCTAAATAGTGTGTTACTTCAGACTATATTGAAAATAGCCCTTCCTCTTGTGTGCTTTAGAATTAGTTTTTTCAAGAAGGGATTGTGTAAGTTGTCCTGTTGTGCCATTTGATCAGTTTTATGTGCAGTAGTTGAAAATACCCATTATTACTATTTTACTAGACTTACTAGCTCTTTTGATCTCCCTCTATATTGTATATTCTTGTATTGATCCAAAGCAGAATTAAGTCAATAGGAATGAAGTACCATTGACTTCATTTGGCTTTGGATCAGAACCTCAATGTCCTTTTCATGACTTGCTGCTATGACCCTACTAGTATATTTGTATTCCTGTGGCCTGGAATTTGCATCCATACAGATTCTACAGTATGGTCTTCCTCATCATTACCCTGTAGGAGTCTATGGAATTTTCTAAGCATAGCACTGCTACTCCATCTCTATGATTTAGTCTGTTTCCTGTGCAATTGTCTCCACATATTAGTGTCCCACTGAGTTTGTCATTCCATTATGTTGCAAGAATGCCTGTTATGTCAGGAACCATTTCCCTATTTTTGTGTCGATACATAGACGTGTCTAGTTCTTATTTTTGTCCCTAGGTCTATTTTTATTAAATTTTATCACATTATCTTTCTGGAATGAACCTTTGGAATCTCAATCTGTCCCTCTTCTAGTTCATCTGTAATAAGTGACTGGTCCTTTACTACCAGATATGGAGTTAATTTTGAAATCTGTGTCCAACCTGACTTTTCATGAGTGTAAGGATTTTTATACATACAAATAAGGTCTTTCCAAGTGAGTGTTTAAAACTTGCTCTTTATATTCAAGGATGCTCTACATAAACTAAAGGAAGGTATCTTTACTTACAGACTAGAAGCTGCATCAGTTACTACAATACAGCTTTTAGTTTAGTTATGCATTAAAAGGGTGTTTGTCCTTGATAAGTTTGGTGCAGAGTGAACAGACTCAAGTCTTCAAAAATGCTCTTCTGGATGTGTGAATTTAGAATGAAATGTGGCATTGCATCTTGTATATTTACATGAAATAGGTTTGCTGCTGCCTTCAGCAATATAGTGTGGTACTATTTTTTGCTGCTGTTGTCCTAAGTGTGTAGGTTAGTGGATCCTTACAATACAGTTAATGCAAATTGGTTTTGACGTTCTTTTGCATCAACTAGCCTTAAAGAGCAACTTTCATGGATGAGAAGTTTCAAATGATTTAATTATATTTACCTTGGTTCTTCCCTTTGTTAGTAATTTAAGCTCAAAAACTTGAATCATCTTTCCTCTTCCTATTCTAGGTTTGATGCTGTAATGCTGGATTTTTATCCAGAGCAAGAGAATGTATTGGATTATGATTTTGTGGCAGGAGTGGCAATAAGACTGGCCAACTAAATTGTCTTATATAATTTTCCCTAAAACTTTGCTCTACAATACAACTTAACCCAAAGTTGTTTTAGACAAGTCAAACCTGAGGCTGTTATCAAAAGGCACTTCCATTATAAATGCCTCTCTCAGGCACTTATAATCAGAGCTGGCCTTAACTTCTAGATGAAACAGTATTTTTCTTTCTTTCTTCCTTCCTTCCTCATCCCTGCAAATGTAACAGACTTCTGTCTAGTGTGATTGCACCACTGTGCACTAAGCTGCCTTTAGCAGTTGGGGGAAATGATATTTTGTGGGAATTTAATCTAAAGGTTATGCAGAGTGGCTCAGGATAGACAGCAGTGATAGAGCCTTGTTTATGCTCAGGGGTAGCCAACCTGAGCCTGAGAAGGAGCTGGAGTTTACCAGTGTACATTGCCAAAGAGCTACAGTAGTCCGATGAAGTGAGCTGTAGCTCACAAAAGCTTATGCTCAAATAAATTTGTTAGTCTCTAAGGTGCCACAAGTCCTCCTTTTCTTTGTGCGGATACAGACTAACACAGCTGCTACTCTGAAACCAGTAATACGTCAGCAGCCCCCCCATCAGCTCCTTGCCCTCCCCCCCCCACCCCAGCAACTCCCCTTCCCTCCCTCTTCACAGCTCCTGACCAGCTGTTTTGTGGCATGCAGGAGGTTTGGGGGGTGGGGGGAGCAAGGGCATGGCAAGGGAGGGGGTGGGAAGGAGTGGAGTGGGAGCAGAGCCAGGGCTTGAGCAGTGAGCACCTTGTAGTGCATTGCAAAGTTGGCGCCTGTAGCTCCAGCCTTGGAGTTGGTGCCTATACAAGGAGTCGCATATTAACTTCTGACAAGCCAGAGGTTGGCCATCCCTCCTCTAAGTGGCTTGACTATGGGAAGGATTCAGAATCTGTAAGGCACAGACTCTCTCCCTGTACTGTGGGTGCTTAAAAAAATGTCTAGGTCACATCACTGCAATATTTTGCATTGATCAGTTTAAGGGAGTGGGCTAGAAATTTACATCCTCCCCCTTAATGGAAACTAACATTTTCTTTGTATTTAATTTACACCAAATGAGAGGTACCCACCATGGGGGGAGGCAGGGGCAAAGGCTAGCTCTTATAACTGAGATTATGACCATTTGGTCTGAAATTTGAACCTGTTTGCTCAGTGATAGCTGGGGTGGGAGGGAAGAGTTTTAAGTTTTTGTGTTTTGCCCTTTTTGAATAAGAGTAAAATGTGAATGGACTTTTTTTGATATTTTAAACTTTGAGCTAGTGCTCAGAGGAAAGTGCCTTTCCCATAGTTGGTGTGTGGTTTAGACATTTTTAAAGTAAGGTATTGTGGAAATTACTCTGATTTTTATTAACACTCCACTGGTGGTTCAGCACATTGAACACTGGTATAAAGTGGATGAAATAAACCATAATAAATGTAGATGGGCCTTAAAGAACAGTAGCTGCTGCTGCTCCTTAACCTGCAATTCCTCTTGAAGAGTTATATTCCAAAGTGTATAGTGCTAAATAATTGAATGTGTATTTGAATTTATGTGAGGTTTGATAACAGCACTTGTTACAGCACCAAAAATGCTACAGGTAGCATCACATGACTGGTTGAAATGAGTTTAGTTCTTACAAACCATATTGCTTATTTTCTTTGGGTCTTTAGCCCCAACATAGCTGTATTGTTACCTTTTAAAAAATAAATCAGCATACACAACCCTGTGCATGTTGTGTAACTCATGGGTGAGAATGAGATCAGAATTCTTTTGGACTGCTGTGCCAGCAACGGACTTGAATAAAACTGGCAAGCTGATGCCTCAGCAAATACACACAAATGGGGCTAGATTTGTCAATTGTATTCAGCTGACAAAGGACTTTCCTTGATTTGTACCATCTGATGTGAGTTCAAGGAGACACTCCTGCTGAAGCCAGTTAACTTTGTATATAATGTATCCAATTCTGATTGTATCTCCTTATAACTGAAGCCATTAAGCTGGCTTCAGATTAAAGGCCTTATGCCCTGTCCATGCAATGTGGAGGGAAAGTTGTATTATCAGTTGATTGAGAGCACTCCTTCAATTCATTTCCCCCCCCATGCTTGCTTGATGTGGAAGAGATGTGGATTCATGTAGTGCCTAGCAGAGATCCTGTATGCAGGGTACTTTTTTCAGCAGCTCCTTGGCTAATGTTAGAAGGTATACGTGATTTACAAACAGGACTTGTTCACAAGAATCTGAAATTTTTTCCAGTGCAATAGTTTGTGCATGATTCATGCAACAGCTTATACGTTCGCTGAGAGAGCAATCATCTTATTGCCTTCATTCTACCCTCCCAAAGATCAAGCATGGCTCCTAGCAGCAACTGCCTTTTTCTTTACAAGGAGGCGTGAGGGGGAAGTGTAAGGTATTCTCAGGCAGAAGAGCATCAGGGCTGCCTTTCCAAAAAATTGTAATGTTGATACATAATGCTGAGGGTATAAGGGAGGCTGTGGTGTAGCTTGATAAGCAGGTACTCCCCTGTGTGGAGTTAGTATACTGACAGACAATCATGGGGGTAGTACTTGCTAGTTACTAAACTTTCCCCACTAAAAGGCTTTTATTGCAGCTAGCTCACTATGTACTACCACTGAATAGAACAGCAGCCAGGCCATTCACTTTTGTTAAGGCTAGATAGGGCAGACATTTTTATAAGCCAGTGGTAATATTTCAAAATAGACTTTATTGACCTTCCCCTTCCAAAGTTTATTTCAAATGGTCTAGTGCATAAGCCATCCTCAAACTACTTGAATACATCTGTTAGAACATAGTGCCTAAAGGAGACTCTCCTCCACAGAGAACTGAGTGCATATGTGAAAGAGACCCATCACCTATTAATCCACACTTTACCCCTGCCTTCCTCTAGAGGCCACTCATTCCTTTCCCAAGAGGAGGAGAGGTGGGTGACCAAACTTCTACCCCCCACTTATCTTCATCCCATAGCAAATCTGATCTGAACAGTTTCTAAAACCTATTCCTAGTAACAGGCTATTTAATTATAACTAAAGGCCCATTTATCCCTTCAGTGAAGGCAAGAGTTCCACAATCCACCCTCACCCTACAAAAGTCTCCTCATTGATAGAGTCCTGAGAAGCTGGTATCACTCCTTCATAAGGTTAACACAAGACAGGTGTGGGGGTTTTTAAAGCCTTTTATTGCATAAACTGTATTGAGAGACATTAGTTCTCCTTCTCCTGCACAGTCTTGGTTCCACGCAGTCTACCAGTACGACGGGCAGCAATGAGACCGACCTTGCGACCAGCTGGAGCATCTCTCCTGATGGTTGAAGGCTTACCAATATGTTGATGATTACCACCCCCAAAGGGATGTTCTACAGGCTATAAAGAAAGTCAGCAAGGTCAAAAATGTAGACAAAGGAATGTTTCAAGTTAAATAAATTAAATTTAAAACACAAACCAAGGTAAGTCTGCACTAGAACTTATTCTACATCTTTTTATCTAATTACTTTATATAAAGGAATAATTTTACCTACCATGCATGCTCTACAGCAGATGTTTGCAACTGCAGGGCAATACTATGCATTTTCTAGGCAGCTTATATAGCCTGCACTCAATAGCTCTTGCCAAAAGCACCACTGCATCTTGAATGATGATTGAAAAGCTCTTATATGAACTATAGAAGGACAGACATTTGAAAGCTGAGACACTTACATTCATAGCCACACCACGGACACGTGGCCAGCAGTTTCGCTTTGCCTTGTATTTGTGATAGGCACGACCTGCCTTTAGGATAGGCTTGTCAATACGACCTCCACCAGCAACAATGCCTGAAATTTTAAAAATACAAAATAATTAGTTGGGAGTTAAGCTTTTCTGGTCATCACTTATATTTTGAAAGCTTTAACGCATGCAGTGAAGTCTATGGCTAAAATGATTAGCAAATGGCTTTGTTAGTGATGGGATATTTAAGGGTAAGTACCAATTCACACTAAGGAAAAAATGGACTGCTATTTTCAGATTTTAAACTGTTTTAGAAATCTTGTCTAGCCTGCTAATCTATGAAAGTGAGTCACAAATGTGCAACTGTCCACACAAGCATTTCAAACCCAGGACAAGAGAGTGAATTGCTTCATGAACGTTAGATACTGTGAAACTATGTTCTTGCAAACAGGTATTCTAGTATCTCTATGCATTCAAGGTGGGCTGCAAAGGAAGAGTTCTTAATTTTAATCTCTAATTTTTCTATTAGTAAGACTAGATCACAAAAGATGGTCCTGAATACTAGATCATTGGTTACACTTCCCAGAATGGCTTGTACAATGCCACCACAGCTGCCTGAAGTAATGAGATTTGACAACCTTTCAGTTAGAACACAAATCATCATTGAAAGATCAAGAGAAACTGTTAGGGCCTATTGGCTTTTACCTTCAACACACTGCCAATAACTTAAGATATGTAATGAATTAACTATGAAAATTACTGTAGCCTGTGTAATTTGCATATTCAGTCTTTATATTGCTTCCACTGCCCTTATTCTGTACCACAAGTGTGTGTGTTAAATGCAGTAGTTGTCAAACCTCACTCTGCCCCTAGATGTAGGGCTATTAACACTCCAGGATTCTCCTGGAGTCTCTAGAAATTAAAGATTGTGATGAAGCCTCCAGGACTATGTCTAATCAAAATTAGCAACCCTACCCAGCTGTGGCAGAGAGGAAATATACAGGGAAGTAATGAGTTTGCTACTGAAGTCCAAAAACTGACTACTGGTAAAATGGATTGTTTAGAATGAAAGATGCCCTGTTTTTAAAACAATTTCCTGCTAGCTTCACCCAGCACCTGTCACTGAAGTACAGCAACCCTATAACAGTTTAGGATAAGTAATACTATATCCTCAGGCAATTTAAAAAAAAGCAGGTAGTACTCTCTCAACTTTCTTGTATTGGCAACTGCCTTTGGACTTCACTAAGCTGAAGCCAGAACTCCACCACCCAGGGCTAAAGCATGTAACTTAATGACCAGGGGCCCAGCAAAGCTGTCCTGCTTGTCACCTCTAAACCCATCCCATGACCTGCAGGTTGAGAAACAGTGTTAACTCAATTCAGCTTTTAGACTGGACACTCAAGCAGCCATTCCAACTGCTGCATGTAGTACCCCAGGATTTAGTGATCATATGGTCAGGATCTGCTCTCTGTCTCATCTAATACAGAGCACCTGCAACAACCTAATGGGGCTTTAGCTTTAGCCTTAGCCTGACTCAAAAGGAACACCTCTTGAAACACAAATACTGTTTCTTACAGAACTGAAGGTTTTCCTTGCAAGTCTCCCAAGCAAGGGTAGCAGAACTGCATGCTTTCAGAAACTGATCAGCTCTCTGCACATGTGTATTATGATACCTCTCTGGAACTAGAGTTTATCACAGTCTACTTTTGAACTCTATTTCCAAGCCTACACACTATTAAAACTTCTTAAATCCAACACAATCACTTCCTACTAACTCTTAATGAGAAAGTATACAGGCTAATGTGGGGGCTAATGTTATTTGGGGGCTGAGAATGTCTTTTGTTCTTTGTATAATGCCTAGCATAGTAGAGATTCTAGGCTTTATGATAACTTGTGCAGTAAGACCCACATTAAAGCAGTACATTAAACTCCCATGTACACACTATTTAGTGACACGTACACTTGTATAACGGGTCCACGTGTGTACAGTTAGCTTTCAAAGACGCAAAACGCACCCCAACTTAGATCACCAGTGTTTGAGGTATTAAGCACTGAGCCTATTTACTACTACCCCTTTCACTACAATTTGGACACTATTAAGGTACAATACACAAACTGACCGCTGTCACTTGTGACTTACCAACAACAGCTCTGTTTGCAGAAGAGATCACCTTCTTGGAACCAGAAGGCAGCTTCACTCGGGTTTTCTTAGTTTCAGGATTGTGGGAGATAACTGTGGCATAGTTTCCAGAAGCCCGGGCCAATTTACCACGGTCACCAGGCTTTTCTTCAAGGCAACAGACAATGGTGCCTTCTGGCATAGTACCAACAGGTAGGACATTTCCGATATTAAGCTGAGCTGAAAAAAGAGACCCATTTAATTATCTGTAGATGCACATCATAAGAGCGGCCATACTAGGTCAAACCAAAGGTCCATCAAGCCCAGTATCCAGTCTTCTGACAGTGGCCAATGCCAGGTGCCCCAGAGGGACTTTTTGAAGTTTAACTGTAATCTTGAAAAATCCAGAAATATTTATAGCTATCTTCAGGTACAATATACAGACTCAAACCAGAAATAAGATATTAAACTATTACACATCACTAGAAGTATTTATAGGGTTACAAACATGATGCTATTGGGTACACTCTCCCCCCCCCTTCAGTAACAGTGATTTTAGCAAAAAGAGAAGTACTTGTGGCACCGTAGAAACTAAAATTTAATTTGAGCATAAGCTGTAGCTCATGAAAGCTTATGCTCAAATAAATGTTAATCTTTTGGTGAATACAGACTAACATGGCTGCTACTCTGAATAGTGACTTTCGGGCAACTAGTCAGTCACATGTAAGGGATTCTAAGGAATAGTTTGTCAGAGGCCTGGCCAAAAAAAATGCACCTTGATAGCTTATTATAAATGTTGTAATTAGTTACACAATGCAGAATTTGTTGGATGGTGAAATGTTTCTAGCTCCATAAAAAAACACAGTACTTTGCAAATAGCTAGTGAAGGCCAGTGCCTTAAACCTTACTTTTAGAAAACTTAGGGTTTCTAAGGTCATGCAGTCAACTTCTCGGGAAGACAAACATGCTGGTCAGATTGCATCATGTGAGTCTAAACCAGTGGTTCTAAACCTTTCCAGACGACTGTACCCTATTCAGGAGTCTGATTTGTCTTGTGTACCCCCAAGTTACACCTCACTTAATTACACAACACAATCAGGCATAAAAATAGAAGTATCACAGCACACTTACTGAAAAATTGCTTACTTTCTCATTTTTACTGTATTATGAAACACCAATTGGAATATAAATATTGTACTTATTTCAGTGTATAGTATATAGAGCAGTATAAAAAAATCATTGTCTATATGAAATTTTAGTCTGTACTGACTTCACTAATGCTTTTTACATAGGCAAGTATCTAAATGAGTATCAATGTACTCCTTGGACGACCTCTGCATACCCCCTGGGCTACATGTACCCCTGGTTGAGAACCACTGGTGTAAACTACCAGCTTCTGGAGGCCACTTAAAAATGACTGCTGCTGTCCTAACTCACCTTTCTTGCCGCAGTAAACAAATTGGCCAGTATGAATACCCTCAGCTGCAATGAACAACTCTGTTCTTTTCTTAAACCTGTATGGATCACGAAATGCAACCTTGGCAAGGGGAGCACCTCGGCCAGGATCATGAATGATATCCTGATGTGATAAAAAGCATATTTAGAAACAGACATGTCATCATTTATTCAGATTAGTGACAAATACATAAGCTTGTAGCAAATACTTAAACCTAACAGGCTCTTAAAACAAGTAGTTTAAACATTATTCTAACTCCTCCAAAAAGTTAGAATCTGGTACCAGTCTTTACTTAAACCCACTCCCAGTCTTTCACTCAACCCTCACTCTAAGTTCAGATCAAGTTCACTTCTGCAAGATGGCCAGATCAAAAACCTAGCTGTAAGAGTTCTCAGTTAAATATACTACTTCACGCTAATCACACTTACTGTCCTTATTTAATCCCTGCAGACCTTCCAAAATTAGGCATTTGGCTTTCACTAACATCAATGTAATAAGATGTTTATGCATATTTTAATTGAGACCTACCAAAAAGCTATTTTGAGAACCATTTAAAAAAAAAAAAAAACAAACAAACACACTTTTCCAACTGCTCTCCAAGTAACTCCTCCCGACCCACTTCTGTCAGGGTTTCAGAACTACCAATATATTTATGTAAAGGTCTTAATTGAGTTGGAACTGCCAAAATCATTTAGCTTTTGTAGATGTGCGTTTGGTATCATTAGACTACCCCTTCTTTCCTCCAACAGGACCACACTGATTTGTTGCACCCATTCTGAAATTAGATTGTTTGATGTTTAGACAGATCCCGAGCAGCAATCTGGGTCACTTAACAAGTTCTATTCCTCTAAAAAACTTTCAAATTGATTTCAGACTAACTCCCTTGTGGCCTGACAATAACCATCTAAAATGTCAAGCTAAGAGTAGTCTTTTTTCTAAGAAGCTTAGCGGAATTCATTGTGTTAAAAAAAAATCAGCTAATGTTTGGAAGGCAGCATGACTATGCTAGTCTACACTAGATTAGATTGATTCAACCACAGTCCAGGTCATCTCCTCCTGAGCAATGTTATTAAACCAACCTAACTCCTTGTGTAGGCTGCACTAGGTCAATGGAAGTATTCTTTCATCCAGCTACCTGCCCCCTTGAATCCTTTCATCATTGTAGTGTCTATGCTGAAGCACTACACCTGTGTCACTACAGAAGAGTAACTGTAGACATTCCCTTAGCCATCTGGGAGTCAGATGTGGGTTCTACTTCCAGCTCTGGCACCATCCTACAGGGGGAGACAGGGCCAGTGTAGATTTAAAAGATGTGTCAATGTTGCATTGATGAACCCTCAAACTTTACAAATAAAGGGCACTGCTTTAATTATACAGAATCAGGGAAAATTAATCTAACTTTGATATCCACTTAGGTTTTATGAGGTCAACATGAGGTACCAGATTAAATATCTACATTTTCATTCCTTACAATGGAGTGAATTCTGGTATTTACATACATCCACCTGCAAGTACTTTGTTGTGCATTAAAGTTTCTCCCTTAATTGCTTTTGGTTTGTTCAGTTAGCGGATGGAGAATATTTTTTCCATTTGCCACTAGTTCAAAGTTCAGACTGGAAATTGAGACAGTATGAAAGCTTTATTTCCCTCCTCTAATTTACCAAAACACAAGAGTGAATGATACAATTGTGTTCTTAAAAAAATTATGAAGCTAGATTTTCAAAGCCAGGGGGAAAGCAGCTACCTAGCTAATGATACGACAAGAGCTCCTCGGAAGGTTTGGCCTTAACTGCCATGGAAACCATGTTTAAGGTAAAGGTAAAGCGTAGTTGCAAAGCATGTTTTAATGGTTATTTCAACCCACGAGAACAAATACGAAACAGGATTAAAATAATCGCAATGGGCTGCACCTGGCCGACTTGAATCGCCCTTAGGACCGAGTTTAAATCGATCCACCCCTGCCTCGAGCAATTCATTCACTGCCCTTCTCCGAGTCCGCTCCCGCCATGGCCGTGGGGATGACCCTGAGGGAACGTGCTACCCCCGCGCCGGCTCCCACCCACGCAGCCTGAGCCGGCGCCCCCAGCGGGGCCCCAGCCCCCGACCCACCTTTACGATGCCCTTGATGTAGCCGTGTCTCTCGGCGAAGTCGATCGCCCTCAGCTTGGCGGGGCCCTTCCTGTGCTTCACGTGGGCTCGGAACACAGACCCGGCGCCCTTCCGCTGGCCCCTGATCACGCGGCCCATGGCGCTCTGAGGGGAGAGCGGACCCGGCTCGCGACAAAGCGGAGACTCTGCGCCCGCGCACGCGCACGCGCGGGGCCCGGCCCGGCCCGGCCCAACCCAACCGCCGCCCCGCAACGCCTCGCTGGCCCTTCCCGCCCTGGGGAGCCGGGCCGGGCCGACAACCGGGCGCGAGGCGAGGAGGCCCCAGGAGCCGGCTGCGATTCGGGCCCTGCCCCGCCCGAGACCTCGCGACCCGTTCAAATCCCTCCCGCCAAGGGCCACGGGAAGGCTCGGGGCGGCCGGGGCCGGGGCTCCCCCGATGGGGGCGGATGGACCCGGCTCCCGTGGCGCCACCTTGCTCCTACCTCCTCCGCTGCCTGCTCCAGAAAGGAAGGACGGTGGGGGGGGTCACGGCGACGCTAACCCCTTCCGGGGCAAGGAACGAGCGGCGCGCGGTGACGTCATGCCGCTTAGCTTCCCGGGTAACGTAGTTCCGTCGCCTTCGCGGCTGGTAGAACTCCGAGTTCGGGGCTGAGGTGAGGGGCGGGGCGCGGCGCGGCGCATGCGCGTCTCATGGAGGGTGAGAGGAGGCCGGGCTCGTGCTTGGGCCCAGTGATGCTGAGGGAAGGGGCGTGTCTGTGAGTGTCGCCCCACCCCCCCATGAGACGTCATTACCGTCGGGAGCGGGGCGCTGTGTCGCGTTCGCTCCCGGAAGCCGGGGCGGTGCAGCGTGGCGCCTCTCCGCAAATCAGCAACCGCCCCGCCCACATTCCTCGGCTCGACTCCAGTCTCGCGGCTCCCCCCGCCCCTGAGCCCGAGGGGGTTTGTCTACACGCCGGGTTGCGCCGGTTTAACTTCATTTTGAAACCCAGTTTAGTTTAGCTGAATGGCCGCCGAAGGCCGGGGGCGTCCCCCGGGATGTTGACGTGATTGGAATAACAGAGACTTGGTGGGATAACTCACATGACTGGAGTACAGTCATGGATGGTTATAAACTGTTCAGGAAGGACAGGCAGGGCAGAAAAGGTGGGGGAGTAGCACTGTATGTAAGGGAGCAGTATGACTGCTCAGAGCTCCGGTACGAAACTGTGGAAAAACCTGAGTGTCTCTGGATTAAGTTTAGAAGTGTGTGCAACAAGAGTGATGTCATGGTGGGAGTCTGCTATAGACCACCGGACCAGGGGGATGAGGTGGATGAGGCTTTCTTCCGGCAACTCACGGAAGCTACTAGATCGCATGCCCTGATTCTCATGGGTGACTTTAATTTTCCTGATATCTGCTGGGAGAGCAATACAGCGGTGCATAGACAATCCAGGAAGTTTTTGGAAAGCGTAGGGGACAATTTCCTGGTGCAAGTGCTAGGGGAGCCAACTAGGGGGAGCGCTTTTCTTGACCTGCTGCTCACAAACCGGGTAGAATTAGTGGGGGAAGCAAAAGTGGATGGGAATCTGGGAGGCAGTGACCATGAGTTGGTTGAGTTCAGGATCCTGACGCAGGGAAGAAAGGTAAGCAGCAGGATACGGACCCTGGACTTCAGGAAAGCAGACTTTGACTCCCTCAGGGAACAGATGGCCAGGATCCCCTGGGGGACTAACATGAAAGGGAAGGGAGTCCAGGAGAGCTGGCTGTATTTCAAGGAATCCCTGTTGAGGTTACAGGGACAAACCATCCCGATGAGTCGAAAGAATAGTAAATATGGCAGGCGACCAGCTTGGCTTAATGGTGAAATCCTAGCGGATCTTAAACATAAAAAAGAAGCTTACAAGAAGTGGAAGGTTGGACATATGACCAGGGAAGAGTATAAAAATATTGCTCGGGCATGTAGGAAAGATATCAGGAGGGCCAAATCGCACCTGGAGCTGCAGCTAGCAAGAGATGTCAAGAGTAACAAGAAGGGTTTCTTCAGGTATGTTGGCAACAAGAAGAAAGCCAAGGAAAGTGTGGGCCCCTTACTGAATGAGGGAGGCAAGCTAGTGACAGAGGATGTGGAAAAAGCTAATGTACTCAATGCTTTTTTTGCCTCTGTTTTCACTAACAAGGTCAGCTCCCAGACTGCTGTGCTGGGCATCACAAAATGGGGAAGAGATGGCCAGCCCTCTGTAGAGATAGAGGTGGTTAGGGACTATTTAGAAAAGCTGGACGTGCACAAGTCCATGGGGCCGGACGAATTGCATCCGAGAGTGCTGAAGGAATTGGCGGCTGTGATTGCAGAGCCCTTGGCCATTATCTTTGAAAACTCGTGGCGAACGGGGGAAGTCCCGGATGACTGGAAAAAGGCTAATGTAGTGCCCATCTTTAAAAAAGGGAAGAAGGAGGATCCTGGGAACTACAGGCCAGTCAGCCTCACCTCAGTCCCTGGAAAAATCATGGAGCAGGTCCTCAAAGAATCAATCCTGAAGCACTTAGAGGAGAGGAAAGTGATCAGGAACAGTCAGCATGGATTCACCAAGGGAAGGTCATGCCTGACTAATCTAATCGCCTTTTATGATGAGATTACTGGTTCTGTGGATGAAGGGAAAGCAGTGGATGTATTGTTTCTTGACTTTAGCAAAGCTTTTGACACGGTCTCCCACAGCATTCTTGTCAGCAAGTTAAGGAAGTATGGGCCGGATGAATGCACTATAAGGTGGGTAGAAAGCTGGCTAGATTGTCGGGCTCAACGGGTAGTGATCAATGGCTCCATGTCTAGTTGGCAGCCGGTGTCAAGTGGAGTGCCCCAGGGGTCGGTCCTGGGGCCCGTTTTGTTCAATATCTTCATAAATGATCTGGAGGATGGTGTGGATTGCACTCTCAGCAAATTTGCGGATGATACTAAACTGGGAGGAGTGGTAGATACGCTGGAGGGGAGGGATAGGATACAGAAGGACCTAGACAAATTGGAGGATTGGGCCAAAAGAAATCTAATGAGGTTCAATAAGGATAAGTGCAGGGTCCTGCACTTAGGATGGAAGAATCCAATGCACCGCTACAGACTAGGGACCGAATGGCTCGGCAGCAGTTCTGCGGAAAAGGACCTAGGGGTGACAGTGGACGAGAAGCTGGATATGAGTCAGCAGTGTGCCCTTGTTGCCAAGAAGGCCAATGGCATTTTGGGATGTATAAGTAGGGGCATAGCGAGCAGATCGAGGGACGTGATCGTTCCCCTCTATTCGACACTGGTGAGGCCTCATCTGGAGTACTGTGTCCAGTTTTGGGCCCCACACTACAAGAAGGATGTGGATAAATTGGAAAGAGTACAGCGAAGGGCAACAAAAATGATTAGGGGTCTAGAGCACATGACTTATGAGGAGAGGCTGAGGGAGCTGGGATTGTTTAGTCTGCAGAAGAGAAGAATGAGGGGGGATTTGATAGCTGCTTTCAACTACCTGAAAGGGGGTTTCAAAGAGGATGGCTCTAGACTGTTCTCAATGGTAGCAGATGACAGAACGAGGAGTAATGGTCTCAAGTTGCAATGGGGGAGGTTTAGATTGGATATTAGGAAAAACTTTTTCACTAAGAGGGTGGTGAAACACTAGAATGCGTTACCTAGGGAGGTGGTAAAATCTCCTTCCTTAGAGGTTTTTAAGGTCAGGCTTGACAAAGCCCTGGCTAGGATGATTTAACTGGGACTTGGTCCTGCTTTGAGCAGGGGGTTGGACTAGATGACCTTCTGGGGTCCCTTCCAACCCTGATATTCTATGATTCTATGATGTTTTATGTGGCGCTCACACCGGACCCGCTCTACGCTGGGTAACGCTCAGCCACTCCCTCCCCCGTCGGCTCCCTGGGGCTGCGCGCCCCGCGGCTCCCCGCGCTTGTAGCGGGGCATGAGGCTGTCGCTGAGCCGCTACTGTAGGAGGCCCCCTGGGTGGCCACCCCACCGTCCACTCAAGTATGGACCCCGGCTCCTCCGTCCTGCTGGGGGGAGTCAAAGTAGAGCGAGTGGCTTGAGGCCCGGTGCCCCTGGGTGTCACAGTGCGGCTCAGGTTTGGCCTTCATCGTGACGGGGGCAGCTGGGCCAAAATAGCGTGAGTGGCCTTGTGAGCTCATTCGCAGGACTTGCAGCGCTGCTCAAGTTTGGAAGCAGCTGGGGGGCAAACCAGAACGGGCGGTGAAGTGGCCGATGGTATGTGTGTAGGGCTGTGAGGGCCACCGCATGAGTCTGCGTGGAGGCTCTTCTGGTGGAGTAAGCCAGTGTTTCGGTTTAGCATAGGTCAGTTAGGAACAGAAACAAACCAAAATACCAGTTTTAAGAAAACACTCCCTGTTCACACTGGACAGGCAAACCACGTCAGAGCCCTGCTAGCAACACCCATCCTTAAACAAGGAAACTGCAGCAGCACATGTGAGAGTCAGCAGCGAACATGGGCTTTAGGTCACAACATATTTTGATGCATCCGATGAAGTGAGCTGTAGCTCACGAAAGCTTATGCTCTAATAAATTTGTTAGTCTCTAAGGTGCCACAAATCCTCCTTTTCTTTTTGCGAACGTATTTTGAGAGTGGGGAGGTTTCTACACACAAATTTGCACCAGATCAGTGCAAACGTTTGTGCAGACACTCTCATTTCAGTTGACAAGTGGTTTATTTTGGTTTGTTTCTGTTCCTAACTGACCTATGCTAAACCGAAACACTGGCTTACTCCACCAGAAGAGCCTCCACGCAGACTCGTGCAGTGGTCCTTACAGCCCTACACACATACCATCGGCCACTTCACCGCCCGTTCTGGTTTGCCCCCCAGCTGCTTCCAAACTTGAGCAGCGCTGCAAGTCCTGCGAATGAGCTCACAAGGCCACTCACGCTATTTTGGCCCAGCTGCCCCCGTCACGATGAAGGAGTCGCAGGGCCAAACCTGAGCCGCACTGTGACACCCAGGAGCACCGGGCCTCAAGCCACTTGCTCTACTTTGACTCCCCCCATCAGGACGGAGAAGCCAGGGGTCCATACTTGAGTTTATGCTTATGCTTAGAACTTAAGCTTATGCTCAAATAAATTTGTTAGTCTCTAAGGTGCCACAAGTCCTCCTTTTTTTTTTTGCGAATACAGACTAACACGGCTGCTACTCTGAAACCTGTTGTTATGCAAGGCACTGAATTTAGCCATATGGAGTGGAAATCTATCAACTTCATGAGATGCATCCTATGAAGTGAGCTGTAGCTCACGAAAGCTTATGCTCAAATAAATTTGTTAGTCTCTAAGGGGCCACAAGTACTCCTTTTCTTTTTTGCAAATACAGACTAACACGGCTGCTACTCTGAAACTTCTTAGAACTGTGTTACCCAAGCCTTCCTAAGGTTCCTCCTCTCTATAAAAAGCACTATTTCAGAACACCACTCTAAAGGTTTAGGTTTGTTTGTCTTTTAAAAATCTTGTACACTTTGATCAAAGAAATAATGGTCTATACCTCTATCTCTCATTTTTTAAATATCTGGGGGTTAATGTCATTTCTAACCTTGGAGACCCTGTATAAAGCCACTTTCCCTGAGCTAGCAGACCCATTCCAAAGGTAGGCTGCCACTTGGCAATCCCAGTTACTGGCTTGATAGACAATGCTGTTTGTATGAAGTGGTTGTCTAGGCTGACTTTTTAAAAAAGACTTCTGCATCATTTAGCTTAGGTTCAATAGTCTTTGTTCGGGCTGAGAAGTGAATCTGGATCTTCATGAAAACTCTTCATCAGCCATTTTTAGGTGCCTTTGTCAGATTTTAATCTATATTAATTAGGAGCTAAACTGCAATTATTGCAAACTGGAGATAATTCCCTCAGTGGCTGGCTGTAATCAGCTGCTGTCCCTCTATGAAAAGGGGAAGTGAAGAGTGTCTAAACTGCTCTTACAGCCTGTGTTTTCAGCATGGAAGAGGTCCCGCTCCCTCCTTATGGGATCACCAATACTATCACAACTTACTTTCTTCCGGCACAGTGAGTCTATTGTTGTTTTCAGTTTGGGTCACTGGGAAATTAGAATGAACACAGCAGGTGTAGGCTCACATGTACAATTGTTTGTAGGCGAGAGTTTTCCTCTCATTGAACTGAGCTAAATGTAAACATCCAGAATTTCCTTTGTGCTAAACTTTCTGCTTCATGGTTTCCCCCGGGACAAAAGGGGGTTAAAAACCTTCCGTCATTACAGGCAAACCATCCTGATGCTAAGGCACTGTATGAATCTCCACATGTTATCTGTATAAGCAGCACATTATACTGGTCACTCCTATTCTGTGTCCTCTACCGCAAATGAAGAGTGGTAACTAGTAACCAATTAGGTAAGGATAAATATAGTTGTACAATGTTGTAGTATACTCTGTCACACTTTTATTATTATTTATTTGTATTTCCATAGTGCCTAAGAGCCCTAGTCACGGACCAGGTACGCCACTGCACTAGGCACTGTACAAACAGAACAAAAAGGGTTCCGTGCCCCAAAGAGCTTACAATCTAAGTTATCTCTCATCCTATAAGTATGTCATTTCTATTAGAGCTTGTCTACATGGTGCAGCCATGCGCACTAGAGGGGTGTGATTTCTAAAGTGCACCAATGTGTTGCACACAAACTGGCCCATGTAGACCCTGCTGGTGTGCACTAGAAGTTCCCTCATGTACATTAACATAGTGCTGTTTCAAACACTGTAGTACTTGTGGCACCTTAGAGACTAACAAAATTTGAGCATAAGCTTTCGTGAGCTACAGCTCACTTCATCGTAGCTCACAAAAGCTTATGCTCAAATAAATTTGTTAGTCTCTAAGGTGCCACAAGTACTCCTTTTCTTTTTGCGAATACAGACTAACACGGTTGCTACTCTGAAACACTGTAGTGTTATTATTCCCTAACGAGGTGGATCATTGCTGGAGGGGATGTTTGATGACACAGGCTGTAAAATATATTATGGGACTATCCCATTTCCAGTAGAAAGTAATCTTGGAATGATTACTGAACAAATTCAAGCCTCCAGCTACTGTTGTCCCGAGTAGCTTTTTTCAGACCCTGATTCAGCAAAACCCTGCAGCATGTGCTTAAATCCCATTTTCCTTTTGCTTACACTTTATGGGGCTTCAAACACTGATGGACCCAAACAAACTTAAAGAAAAATTCTCCATTAACTTGAAACAAACTCTATGCACTAGTTCCATGGACTATACAAGTCATGGGTGTATACTGCATTATTGAATCCTTTTATGACAGTTATAGGCTAATGGGCTATAGCAGGGGTCTCAAACTCAAGTCACCCGAGGGCCGCATCACTGAAACCTTTTCATACAACGATACAAAAGTATAGTCAAAAATGAAAAAAATGAAGAGTAATATAGTATGCTATTAAAAGTCAATGTATTAACTTTTTTAAAACTGTAATACAAAGAGGGGTTTTAATAAAATATAAACACCTGTAACTATTGCTTATGTGGTCAGTAACACTGATGATGATCTACATAAAAACAGTCTATCAGCATAGCTGTAATGGAAAGAACTTTTTAAAGTAACTATTCATACAAAATATGTTGCCACTTTTAACAAACATTCTTCCCAACTACTCACAGCAAAGAATCATACATGCTGAACTTCATACCTCAGATTGCTTGTCTAGTCCATGAGGCCCCACCCCCATTCCAACCCCTTCCCCAAAGTTCCCGCCCCAACTCTGCCCCCTCTCTGCCCCTATTCCAACCCCTTCCCCAAATCCCTGCCCTGGCCCCGCCTCTTCTCTCCTGAGCATACTGCATCCCCGCTTCTCCCCCCTCCCTCCTGGAAAGTCCTAAGCGCTGCCAAACAGCTGTATGGTGGCGGGAAGTGCTGGGAGGTAGGCGGAGCAGCAGGGACGCAGTGCGCTGGCGGGGGGAGAGGGTGACGGTAGCTTGGCTGCTGGTGGAGTAGGCGCCTGTGGCAGGCTGCAGGAAATAACTCCGTGGCCCACGGGCTATGTGTTTTAGACACCTGGACTATAGTATAATTGCACTGTACCTAGTAAAAGGCTAGGGTGTTCTGTTTGTTGCAGATGGGAGATACTTTGTATTTGACAGGACAGTATTTCTGGGAGATTGCCATCCAATGAAGGAATAGGGAGAAGGGTTTCCCTCCAACCACATCTTGAAAGGGAAGTCTGCAAAGGGCCGACCCACAACATTTTGACACCTGAGGCGGGGAGCTCAAATGATGCTGCCATTCTCCCTGCTTGGGCCAAAACTTTGAAAGGTCTCAATTCTGCCTTCTTCCTGGTCTACTCCTCTCATGGTACTGCTCTGCTACCTACCCCAATAAAGGAGAACTAACACTTAAAATTTTTGAACAAGACATTTTAAGTTAACACTTAACTTTCAAACGCCTGAACAGCAAATGTAACTGTTCTTGTCTGCATAGTAAACAGTGGCATTTTTAGCTGTTTGAATAATCAAAGTGGTGCTTTCTGTGACTTCTTGGTTGCAAAGATTTGAACTGCTTCCTGCTGAAGGTCCACAGTCTGGGCCAGCTCATGCTCTAGTGAAATGGTTGCAAAGCCGACCAGCCTTTCCTGTGTCATTGTGGAGCGCAGATGTGTTTTTATTAACTTCAGCTTGGAGAAGCTGTGTTCTCCACTGGCAACTGTTACAGGAAGTGTTAGAAGTATGTGCAGAGCAACAAAAGCATTTGGAAAGAGGGTGGTCATCTTATTTGTGCACATATATTCCAAAACAGCCTTTGGAGTTGAGCCTGCTGAAATATATCTTGAAAGGGCTTTCAGTTCATCACCTAAATCACTCTCATCAGTATCGCGCATGTAATCGTGTCAACACTGTCTCTAGTGCCCTGCATTGCTGGTGTAGGTCTTCTTCAGGTTTTGTGAGGAGTTTTGGAATATCCTACAACATCCCAAATATACTGCTGTGTTCCTTGAGCTGCATGAAACATTCTTCAACTGATTGTATTGCACAATCTAGCACCTGGTTAAAGAATTCAACTTTGAATTGTTGTTTGGGGTCTCTTATGGGATTATTCCATGCCTCGTAATCGAAATGTCTTCTTCGGTGACTCTTGTCGAATGGGTGGGAAAATAGCTTCAGTGTGAAGTTTCTCTACCAACTTCTGTGCACTCTTCAGAACATTTTGAAATCCTTCATCTGACTGGAAAGACCGTAAGGAAGACTTTGTTTTGTCCATTTGTTCCATTGCTTCAGATATATCAAGGTCAAACTTTGGAGTTTCTTTCTTACAGCATTTATTTCAAACAGTATGTCATGCTACAACACTAAGCCACACAGAAATTTGAAGTTATGTATGTTTCTGGTGATTCCATTTCCCTCTGCCACTGTTCTCCCATGAATAGTTCCTGTCATAGCATTATCCTCCATAATGGCAACTATGGCATCATCTATCTTCCCAATTTGGTGTTTGATAGGCTTTATCACCTCCACTTGACTTTCCCATTGTGTAGCACTCATTGGTTTCAGTGTCAGAGAGGATGTTCCCAGATGATGCTTCAAAATTTGCCATCGATGCGTTGATTCAGAGAAAAATACATAGATTCTTTGAATTACATTAAAAAATTCAGCAGCCTCCCTAGAAGCTGATGCTGCATCACTGACCACCAAGTTCAATGAATGAGAACTGCATGGGACTAAAAAGATTGAGGGTTTAACTCTCAGATACATGTCTGTACTCCTCTGTTCTTTCCTCTCATGTTGGAACCATTATCATAGTCCTGATCTCTCATGTCAGCTATCGCAATTCCTGTATCTTTCACCTTTTTAAGAAGCACATTTGTTATACCAGCTCCTATAGTATCATCAATGTCAATAAATTCTAGAAAATGCTCTCTGACAGTCACCTTTGCAGGGACATTTTCACTAGGTTCTGTTGTTGTTACAAAACGCACCATTAAAGTCATTTGTTCCCTATGGCTGATGTCAGGTGTGCAGTCCAGAATAACAGAGTAATATCTTGCTGCCTTCAGATCCACCACAATCTTCTGTTTGACTTTTGTTGCCAGCAACTGTATGAACTCATTTTGAATTGTTTTTCCAAGGTAGTGATATGTGTACATTTCTTGGGTGGTGACTCTTCTTAAATGCTCCTGGAGTACAGCATCAAACTCAGCCATCAGCTCCACAATTTTAAGGAAGTTTCCATTGTTTGGCATATACAGCTGATTTGAAGTGCCATGCAATGCTAGGTTTCGGGTAGCAAGCATTCTCACAATGGCAATGAACCTTTTCAGAACATTTTGCCAGTAAAGAGACTCTGATGCAATCTTCTCTTGATGCTGATCATCCATGGTGGCCTTTAACCTTATTCTCATCTCAAGATCTTTCCACCTATGGAATGCTCTCTGGTGATTTGCTGCCTTCTCATGGCATGCCAGATTTCTAGCCAGATTTTTCCAGTCCTTTGTTCTAGGAGAACCCAATGTGGCTGGAACATTAGACTGAAGAGTTTGCAACAAAAACAGTATGCAGCATTCTGGGTTTTTGAATACATAAGCCATGGCCTCTCCACTTTGTCACCATTGGGGATTTCACACCAGTAATGTGTTGGATGGAAACTTCTATTTTCATTGTCTTTGGGGAACCCCATGAAGTTTTTCACATGGTGTGGCCCATGCAGTACAAGGAAGTCCCTCAGGCTACTGCTCAAGTGGGTCCACAGTCCTGGATCATCTAGATTTAAGGAACTAAACTCAGCAGCAGCTGTTTCTTGTGCCTCTACCACACTCTTCTCTGCTCTACACTTTTCTTCAGGAATGTGCACGGTTACATCCATTTGAGATGGAGATATGGATGCTGCAGTAGCTGCCAGGTCATCTGCACTCTGACTAACTGGAAGATCAGGCATCTCCTCACCACTCACATCCTCACTCGGGCTGGAAGGCTCACCGTGAACATTTGTATCTATGTATCTCAGGAGAGCTCCTTCCTGCTTAGATAGAAAAGCTTTCTTTCTTTTTCTGAATGCTGCCCCAGAGGGGTGTTTTCTTCTTTCACTCATGACTGTTGTTCTGTGCCAGCTATAGTGGCTCTCAACACTCAGTTGAAGGGGACAAATAAGGAGACTGGTAGTAGGGCTTGAGCGAGGGAAGATATCAGCATCTTAAGGGCCTAACTGGCTCCTACTACTTCAGTTGACTGCCTGTTCTCCTCAAGTGGGTTCAGGGAAGCAGCAGGAAAGAGGAAGCTCTCTGAGAAGCAGGTGTTCATCAGTTCAGGCTCCTGGGGGTGCTAGAGAGGTACATAAGAGGCTCCTCCTCCTCCTCTCTCTCCCTGCAGCTCCTGCTGCTTTCTGTTATTCCCTCTCACCTTTTCTCCTGCCTGCCTGTTATGTCACTTATGCCCTCCTTTCTCCAGCACAGTGCTCCACCATCTCTGTGCATCTAGAACAGAGAGAATACATATGCACCAGCAGCAGACACAATTTTCTACACTCTGGGTCCTAGTGGCACTGCCCCACAGTCTGGCACCTGAGGCAGCCGCCTCAGTTCCCCTCATGGTAAGGCCAGCCCTGAGTCAGCAGGATGAGAAGAGACTAGAATCTTTTTTTGCATGTATGAATTAAAAGAGGAAAGTGTTAGTAGTTGATCAGTGAGAAGACCCTCATTACAGTTGTTTATAAGTATTTATCTTATTTTTGTACCTTCTGGGAGTGATCAATAGTTTGTAAGAGCAATTTAGCCTTGGCCAATGTGCAAAAAATGAAAAGTCTTACAATATAACTTAAAATTAAATCCAAAATTAAAATGTTGAATTACTTGTCAATAAGAATTAACAAGGAAATACAACATTAAACCATATATGATCACCATGCCACTTGCCTTTTCCTTATTTTTGTGGCTGAGCATGCAAATAGGGAAACCGCTCAGCTCACAGATACAATGTCAGTTCTTAACAAATATTCTGTTTTTTGAGAGATTGTAAAAAAAAAAAAAAAAGGTATCTGGGGCAAAAATGCAGACAGTCATTTTTGGCTCAAGTGGCAAGACAAATTACAATGTAATAAATAACGGGGTAGGTCTTCCACCTGTACTGTGGTACATGGACAGCGATGGTTATATTTCTCTATGCCAGTATATCGGCCTTCTAAGTAAGCTAGCTGTATGGTTTGAAGATGGAGTGCTTTTTAACAAGGGGGAACCAAGGTGACATATTTGAAATAGAAATAACTGCTGTATCCAGTTGCTTATTAATATTCTCTATTCTTGACTTGATTTGGGATTTCACATTTTTAAAGGAAGTTAAAGTTAAATCTACTCATTTCTAATTCTGAGACGCCTAGAGAATGCAAAGAATTTTGAATATGCTCCAACCAGGGGAATTTATGTGAGAAAGGCCTGCTGAGCTGTTCCTCTAAGCATAACCTTGGCAAATGTTTTGGATGAATACTATGAATATAATCCACAAATTAATATTATGCTGTTGCACTTTGAACAGAAGAGAACTGATACCTCAGCAGCTCTTTGAGACAAGACAGGTATTATTTGGGAGACCAAGAATCTTCTAAGAAATTTGTTTTCAATCATTTCCAGTCACTTGGGATCATTCCATCCACACATTTCTGCACTATACAAAATTTGAGCGTATACTTTAGCCTCAACTCCACTAAGGGCTAATGCAATTAAATTGCCCCCATGTGTCCAGGTAAAATGTAACAGACCTTGCACTGAATTTGAGCCCTTCCCTTTTGTTACCTGAATATGCTTATCCCACAAAACATTTTGTGAGAATGAATTACGTCTGGGAGTGATGTTTTCTGTATCTCATGCACGATGTGAATTAAGGCCCAGTCCCACAAACCAGTGCACTCTTACTGTTGTGCTGAGCCCCATTGGCTTCAGTAGGGCTTTAAATGGGATTAAGAGTCCAGCCACAAGGATCAGATTGAAGGATCAAAGCCTGAGTATGTTTAAAAACAAAAAAACCATTCACATTAATCTCCTATAAAAAGTCAAAGGAGAGATTTACGAATACATGGGCAAACACATTAATACGTGTTGCAGTTCACATAGGCAAGATACAAGAGATGGAAGCAACCTCCTATAACCAGAAGAAGGGGGAGAAAAGCAACAGGCACATGAATTACAATGTTGCATGTAAAAGGAAAAATTTAATTGCTGCACAGACCATAGAAGTGACATCTGTTCACTTACTGTGGAGTGTCCAAAAGAACCCTCAAGCCACTGCCAAAGCTGAGAAAATATCGGGCGGAGGGGGCAGATTGTCTGCTTCCACACAAGGGCACTACAGGGAAGGAAATAGCTCAGGATCCCCTCACAGAGTTTCTCATGTTCTTCTGTTGGGGTAGGGTTTGACCCTCCTGCAATAAGCTGTGGTTCTGCATTCAGATTCCATGGATCTCCAAGAATTCACAGAAACCCATTGCTTCTATTCTAGCCATGGACCATAACACACACATCTTTGCTCACAGGCATCCACTACCTTGGATTTCCCTTAAAGGAGTTTCCTCACGTTGAAGAGAGAATATCTTGTTTAATCCTTTGTGCAGGCAGGGTTGATGCACATCACCGCTGTAGCTATGCCCTACTCACTCCTCACCCAGCGTGCTCACTCCCCAAACCATGAAGAGCCCTCCATGAAGCCTGGGGGAGCCCCTTTTGCTCCTATACGGGACAGGGAAGATCTTGGGCAAATCTTATGGGTACAATTTAACCCTTGGTTATCATTCTTAAATGTTACAGTGCAGCTGCATGTCGAACAGTGACTGTAAATGTTACATTGTTGGGCCCTATGTTTGAATCTCACTAGTTCCAGATCAAATGCAGTTAGTTTAAAAGTAAAAGAATGTTTTTTAAACTAATTTCCAGCCCAGCAAACTCAGCATGGATTCTAAGAGCCAACCTGGATTCTTTCTTTTCATGCATCATAACTAGCAAAACAACTTTACATGCCAAATTATTCCCTCACTGACACTTATGTAACCGTCTTGTGGTCAGTGGGTCTGCAAAGGTGTGGTTGAAGTTTAGTGAAGAATGGTGTTGATGCATGACGGGGAGCAGACTCAGCTCTGTTGGCTATGCACTGCTGTCAGCGATAGAAAGCAGTAAAAACATTTTTATCACTGAAGTCAGTGGAAGTGATTCTGAATATGCATATGGAACAGCCTGTTTTGTCAGTAAGAAAGTTCCATTTTTAGTTACTTTTCAGAGAAACACTTTAAACAAAAGGGACTCTGATTGCTATATTTTTAAGCCTTCCCATGAATTATAGTGTCATAGGCATTTTATGTATCTCACAACTAAATAAATCCTGCATAAATTGGAAGATGAGAGCTTCAAAGTTCCAACAGAGAGATGGAAATACAAACAAAACAGAGCTGTGTGCTGTTCATTCCTATCTGCCTAGTACATTCTCATTCATGAGGCTATGGGGACCTCTAGAGGCCTAACACAAAACTTATTTATAAAGATCAAACTATATATAGCCATTTACTGCCCTGGAACAATGGGAATCATACCATCCTTGGAAAATCATACCATCCTTTGGGAAATTTTAATTTCAAACCAATGTTTATTCCAGTCCTAACAGCACAGTTACTAGTGAAAAGTAGTTTGTATCAACCCATCCCCTTCCACATGCCATAATAATAATATAATATAATTATAATAAATTAATAATAATGTCCTTATTCCACATGCCACTGCCACAAGCTTAACATGACAAACTCTGTTGACTTTCACATATTGCAGAAATCCACCTCATGCATTTAGGGCTGTCGCTGGGGCGGTGTGGGGCCCGGGGCAGAAGTGACATCACTTCTGGGACCTACTGCACGGGGGTGGATGGGGAAGCTGCGGGGGAGGCGGCGCCTCCCCAAATAGCCAGGCATGGCCCAGCCCACACTCCATTTCTGCCCCCCCCTTGGGCCCCACTTCGGCCTCGTTGCTGGGCTCCAGGGGGCTGGGGCCACGCTGCCCCACCTTCCCAGGGCTGGGGAGGCCACGTGCTCTCCCTGGGGTGGAAGGGGTGGGGCTGGGGCTGGGGATAGCCTCCCCCAGACAGCAGTTCACCCGCTGCCCATGCGGTGCCGGCCAATCGTACCAGCCCATGGGGGCCACCAAAGCGCAGGGCCCGGAGTGGTCGCCCGATTCGCCGTCCCCTAGGGACGACTCTGCATGCATTGTCCCACTGAGACCTGGTCTACACTTAAATTATATCAACCCAGCTACATCGCTCAGGGCTGTGAAAAACTTGGCACCCTGAGCATCGTAGTTAGGTCAACCTAATCTCTGACATAGAGGCAGTTAGGTCGACCGAAGAATTCTTCCATCGACCAAGGCTACGTCTACACTATGAAATTAGGTCGAATTTATAGAAGTCGGTTTTGTAGAAAGCGTTTTTATACGACCGATTGTGTGTGTCCCCACACAAATGCTCTAAATGCATTTAGTCGGTGGAGTGCGTCCACAGTACCAAGGCAACTATCGACTTCCAGAGCGTTGCACTGTGGGTAGCTATCCCATAGTTCCCGCAGTCTCCGCCGCCCATTTGAATTCTGGGTAGAAATCCCAATGCCTGATGGGGCAAAAACGTTGTCGCGGGTGGTTCTGGGTACATATCGTCAGGCTCCCCCTTCCCTCCCTCCCTCCGTGAAAGCAATGGCAGACAATCATTTCGCCCCTTTTTTCCTGGGTTACCTGTGCAGACACCATACCACGGCAAGCATGGAGCCCGCTCAGTTCACTTGCACCGTATGTCTCCTGGGTGCTGGCAGACATGGTACTGCATTGCTACATAGCAGCAGTTCATTGCCTTTTGGCAGCAGACAGTGCAGTATGATGGTAGCCATCGTCGCTGTACTCCAGGGTGCTCTTTTAGCCGACCTCAGTGAGGTCAGTCAGGGGCGCCTGGGCAAACATGGGAGTGACTCAGCCAGGTCATTTCCCTTTTAAGTTTTGTCTCATGGTGATTCAGTCCTGCTGGCAGTCCTACTGCACCGTCTTCTGCCGAGCATCCAGGAGATGACAATGGCTAGCAGTCGTACTGCACCCTCTGCTGCCAGCAAGCTATATAAAGATAGATGAAGTGGATCAAAACAAGAAATAGACCAGATTTGTTTTGTATTCATTTTCTCCTCCCTTCCTCCCTCCCTCTGTGAAATCAACGGCCTGCTAAACCCAGGGTTTTGAGTTCTATCCTTCTGTTTCTCCTTGATGCAAAGCCACCCCCTTCGTTGATTTTAGTTCCCTGTAAGCCAGCCCTGTAAGCCATGTTGTCAGTCGCCCCTCCCTCTGTCAGAGCAATGGCAGACAATCATTTCGCACCTTTTTTCAGCGCAGACGCCATAGCACTGGGAACATGGAGCCCGCTCAGATCACCGTGGCAGTTACGAGCACTATAAACACCACGCGTGTTATCCAGCAGGATATGCAGCACCAGAACCTCCAAGAAAAGCAAAACCAGACGAGGAGGAGGCGACTGCAGCGCGGTGACAAGAGTGATGAGGACATGGACATAGACTTCTCACAAAGTACGGGCCCCTGCAATGTGCACATCATGGTGTCAATTGGGCAGGTTCATGGCATGGAACGCCGATTCTGGGCCCGGGAAACAACCACAGAGTGGTGGGACCACATAGTGTTGCAGGTCTCGACGATTCCCAGTGGCTTCGAAACTTTCACATGCATAAGGGCACTTTCGTGGAACTTTGTGACTTGCTTTCCCCTGCCCTGAGGCGCAAGAATACCAAGATGAGAGCAGCCCTCACAATTGAGAAGTGAGTGGCGATAGCCCTGTGGAAGCTTGCAACGCCAGACAGCTACCGGGCAGTCGGGAATCAATTTGTAGTGGGCAAATCTACTGTGGGGGCTGCTGTGATCCAAGTAGCCAACGCTATCACTGAGCTGCTGCTATCAAGGATAGTGACTCTGGGAAATGTGCAGGTCATAGTGGATGGCTTTGCTGCAATGGGATTCCCTAACTGTGGTGAGGCAGTAGACAGAACCCATATCCCTATCTTGGCACCAGAGCATCAAGGCAGTGAGTACATAAACCGCAAGGGGTACTTTTCAATAGTGCTGCAAGCACTGGTGGATCACAAGGGATGTTTCACCAACATCAGCGTGGGATTGCCAGGAAAGGTACATGACACTCGCATCTTCAGGAACTCTGGTTTGTTTCAACAGCTGCAGCAAGGGACTCACTTTCCAGACCAGAAAATAACCATTGGGGATGTTGAAATGCCTATAGTTATCCTTGGGGACCCAGCCTACCCCTTAATGCCATGACTCATGAAGCCATACACAGGCACCCTGGACTGTAGTCAGGAGCTGTTCAACTATAGGCTGAGCAAGTGCAGAATGGTGGTAGAATGTGCATTTGGGCGTTTAAAAGCATGCTGGGGCAGTTTACCGACTCGGTTAGACCTCAGCAAAACCAATATTCCCATTGTTATTACTGCTTGCTGTGCACTCCACAATATCTGTGAGAGTAAGGGGGAGATGTTTATGGGGGGTGGGAGGTTGAGGCAAATCACCTGGCCGCTGATTACGTGCAGCCAGACACCAGGGCCGTTAGAAGAGTACAGGAGGGCGCGGTGCATATCAGAGAAGCTTTGAAAACTAGTTTCAGGAATGGCCAGGCTACGGTGTGAAAGTTCTGTTTGTTTCTCCTTGATGGAAACCCCTCCCACGACCCCCACCCCGGTTTCACTCTACTTTCCTGTAAGCCAAGCACCCTACTCTCCCCCCTTCAATCTCCACTTGCAGAGGCAATAAAGTCATTGTTGCTTCACATTCATGCATTCTTTATTTATTCATCACACAAATAGGGGGATAACTGCCAAGGTAGCCCTGGAGGAGTGGTGGAGGAGGGAAGGACAAGGCCACACAGCACTTTAAAACTTATTGAATGCCAGCCTTCTGTTGCTTGGGCAATCCGCTGGGGTGGAGTGGCTGAGTAGCCAGAGGTCCCTCCACCACGTCCTTGGGCATCTGGGTGAGGAGGCTATGGAACTTGGGAAGGAGGGTGGTTGGTTACACAGGGGCTGTAGCGGTGGTCTGTGCTCCTGCTGCCTTTCTTGCAGCTCAACCATACGCTGGAGCATATGAGTTTGAGCCTCCAGCAGCCTAAGCATTGACTCCTGCCTTCTTTCAGCAAGCTGACGCCACCTACCGTCTTCAGCCCACCACCTCTCCTCGTGGTCATATTGTGTTTTCCTGCACTCTGAGATTGTCTGCCTCCACGTATTTTGCTGTGCTCTGTCAGTGTGGGAGGACAGCATAAGGTCAGAGAACATTTAATCACGAGTGCATTTTTTTCACCTTCTAATCTTCGCTAGCCTCTGGGAAGGAGAAACATATGCAGCTGGTGGAGGAAAAAAAAAGGGAGAGTGGTAGTTAAAAAGACACATTTTATTGAACAATGGGTAGTCTCTTTCATGGTAAACCTTGCTGTTAACATTACATAGCGCATGTGCTTTCATTACAAGGTCTCATTATGCCTTATTGAGGGTATGCCGGTTTGGTGTGAGAGATCACTCACGCAGGGCCGGGCAGCAGAATTCGGCTTGCAGGCAGCCATAGTAAGCCACAGTCTTTTGGCTTCTTTAACCTTCATAACATGTGGGAATGGTTTCAAACAGCAGCGCCCCCATTTCCCATACGAAGTAGCCATTGGGTTGGCCATTAAAAATGGGTTGGCCATTTAAAAGGAGGGGCTGCAGTTTCCGGGTTCACGTGCAGCAGAAACCCAACTAACCCCCTCCCCCCGCCACACACACACACACACACACTCAATTCTCTGGGATTATAGCTTCACCCCTCCCCACACCGCGTGGCTAACAGCGGGGAAGATTTCTGTTCAGCCACAGGCAAACAGCCCAGCAGGAACGGGCACCTCTGAATGTCTGCTTACTAGAACCACCCTATTTCAACCAGGTGACCATGAATGATATCACTCTCCTGAGGGTAACGCAGAGAGATAAAGAACGGATGTTGTTTGAATGCCAGCAAACACTGGGACCATACGCTCCCATGCTTTGTTCTGCAATGATTCCCGACTACATGCTACTGGCCTGGCATGGTAAAGTGTCCTACCATGGAGGACGGAATAAGGCTGCCCTCCCCAGAAACCTTTTGCAAAGGCTTTGGGAGTACCTCCAGGAGAGCTTCACTGAGATGTCCCTGGAGGATTTCCGCTCCATCCCCAGACACGTGAACAGACTTTTCTAGTAGCTGTACTGGCCGCGAATGCCAGAGCAAATTAATCATTAAACACGCTTGCTTTTAAACCATATATAATATTTACAAAAGTACACCAGAGGTCCCTTCTCTACCTTCAGGGTCTGGGAGCCTGCCTTGGGTGGGTTCGGGGGGTACTAGGTCCAGGATGATAAACAGATCCTGGCTGTTTGGGAAACCAGTTTCACCGCTTCCTTGCTGTGAGCTATCTACAACCTCCTCCTCCTCATTATCTTCCTCGCCCCCAAAACCCGCTTCTGTGTTGCCTCCCACTCCTTGGACGGAGTTTAAGCACAGGCTTGGGGTAGTGGTGGCTGCACCCCCTAGAATGGCATGCAGTTCATCATAGAAGCAGCATGTCTGGGGCTTTGAACCGGAGCGGCCTTTTGCCTCTCTGGTTTTTTGGTAGGCTTGCCTGAGCTCCTTAATTTTCACGCGGCACTACTGCGCGTCCCTGTTATAGCTTCTGTCCTTCATGCCATTGGAGATTTTTTCAAATATTTTGGCATTTCGTCTTTTCGAATGGTGTTCTGCCAGCACGGATTCGTCTCCCCATACAGTGATCGGATCCCATACCTCCCGTTCAGTCCATGCTGGAGCTTTTCGGCGTTTCTGGGATTGCATGGTCTCCTGTGATGAAGAGCTCTGTATGGTGACCTGTGCAGGTGAGCTCGCCTCACTTGCCAAACAGGAAATGAGATTCAAAAGTTCATGGGCCTTTTCCTGTATACCTGGTCAGTGCATCTGAGTTGAGAGTGCAGTCCAGGGCGGTCACAACTGAGCACTCTGGGATAGCTCCCAGAGGCCAATACCGGTGAATTGCTTCCACAGTACCCCAAATTCGACCCGGCAAGGCCGATTTCAGCACTAATCCCCTCATCGGGGGTGGAGTAAAGAAATTGATTTTAAGAGCCCTTTAAGTTGGAAAAAAAGGGCTTTGTCGTGTTGACAGGTGCAGGGTTAAATCGAGATAATGCTGCTAAATTCGACCTCAATTCCTAGTGTAGACCAGGCCCAAGGTACCACCTCTCAGAGGGGTGGATTAACTACTTTGATGTAAAAACCCCTTCCGTCAATGTAGGAGATGGCTACACTGTGGTGCTACAGCATGTCTATATGACAGCCACTTAAGTGGCACAGTTATGGCACTGCAGCGCCGTAGCATAAATACTTCTTATAACAATGGAAGAGGTTTTTCCATCGATGTAGTTAATCCACCTTTCCAAAAGGCAGTAGTTAGGTCAACAGAAGAATTCTTCCATCAATCTAGCTGCATCGACCTGGGGAGGTTGATTGACCTCATTGCTGTGCTCAAGGCACAAAATGTTTCACAGCCAGGACTTGCGACACAGCTAAGATCCATCTCATTTTTAAATGTAGACCAAACCTTAGTGTATGTGTAGGGCCCATCATTTTTGGGTTTTATTTTATTTAATTTTTTCAGGAATTTATCAGTGGTCATTACAACAACAACAAAAACAGGTGAAAATCGGTGCAAAAAACCTTAATTTTTCTGGGGGTAAATATCAGGGTTTATTTTGATGGATGGAAGGATGGGTAAAAAAGTATTCAGTAGATTAATGCACAGAACTCAAAACACAATGCCACCTCTGAGTTTAAGAAAACAATACAGCTCTAATCCCCAAATAAAACTTTTCATTTTAATAAACAGTTTGCTGTTGTAGCCTTAGAACTAGTTGCCTATAAATATTTACATTTAATAATTGGACCACAGTATTTGCAGCGCATACACTCAACTTCATTCTTTTCTCCTGTTTGTTTTTTTTAACTTTTAAATACTTCCTTGTGTTCTGAAACGTATTCAGATTTTTGTTTTCTTGCCATTTTAGTGTGTCAAATCTTTAAACCATTATCTGCTGACAGATTGAAGTGTGTATGTGGTGGGAGTGAGATTCATCAATATGTTCAGATGTGAATGCACTTCAGAGCATGCGTACGTGTGTGCCTGTTTGTTTACTGTGTGCATCTACTAGACTAATACATAGCCTTACTTCAACAGGCAGGTTTGCATATACAGACAGACTTGTGTATTACTGTAATACATATATCTCATATATTGTATTTTCCTAATAAAACAAGTTATTTTTATATATTTGAATGATATAAAAGTAGGGTGAACATCGGAAAAAAACAAATAATACTTTTAGTAAAACCTGGGATTTTTTCAGTAAAAATCAGTTTAAACTGAAAACGAAGGGGTTTATGTATATGCAGATACACTGGCAAAAAGCTGCTTTGTATAGCTTTGTATAGCTTTGCCTGTATAGCTTATTTCATTCATGGAACCAGTATAAGCTATATCAGCAAAAGCACTACTGTCAGTACAAACTGTGTCTACACTATGCGAGTTTACCTGTATAGCTACAGCTATATAGAAAACCTTTTCTAGTGTAGACTTTAATCTCTGATTCTGCAAAGATTTAAGCAAAAGTGTAACCTCACACATGTGAGTAGTCCCATTATTCACATGTGCCACGTCTTTCCAGAATTGGGGCCATTGGGGACTGGACCTTGCTCATGGAGTGTGCTGGAATGCCTCACCAGTTCTACTGGATTGTATTTGATCCACTTACTTCTCTGGAAAGTCTTTTTAGGAGGTTGAGAATGCCAAGAACAAAACAACAAAAACCCACCATATTCAGGGACAAGCCAAACTATATTTGAGAAAAGCAGTGGTGACAATGTGAACAATATTTTTTAAAATAAAATAAGCTTTGAAAAAAATAATTGCATGAAGAAATAACTAATGAATGCCTGGAGAATAGGTTCTGGATTTTTTTCAGTTGTGTATTTTCCTTGATTTTTTTAATAAATAAGTGCAAGGGTAGCTCAGTGAGCAGAGAGAAAGTGTTTGGGTGATTGTTGCTGAGAAGGAAATCTTTGAGTGGATAGCTGAATGAGAGACATCTACTAAGCTAATTTTCTTTTCTTTGGAGCAGCTGAGACATAGGATTGAAATGGTATTGGAGGGGCTGAGAGAATTGGAGCTGCAAAAGAAGAAAGAGTTGAGGAAGAGGCCTGGAGTGGCACAGGGGAGTTAGTTGACAGAGAGCTTTAGCGCCATGGAGAAGCTTAGCAAGACAAGCACAGAAAAGCTGGAAGAGGTGAAACAGATACCCAGAGCAACGCATAAGCTTAAAAAGTAGTGCAGACCCATTGGCTTTAGCAAATACATAATGCTACAGTGACCTCACAGAGACCTTTGCAAATGCACCTACTTTAATGTTGCTTGATTCTTTCACTGAATTCATTTTTTTACTTGCCTTGTTTTTCCATTCTGCATTTCCTACTGGGCCTTCTAACAACCAATTAATGACAACGTTTGTTTGGTGACAGTATCCCTGGAGGTTAGAGTCATGGCAGCCTGTGCATGCAGTCTTAGAAACCAAGAGCAGTCTGAAAAGATTCCCTCTTTCATAAAGATGACCTGACAAAGGAAAACAAATTTTGGTTTTTGCTTTTCTTGGTTTTGTTATGACAAGTCTGGATGATGGGCTTTTTTTTCCTTCTTGTTTTTACCTTAGAAATTTTAAGTTTCACCTGCTTTGTTTTTGATGTTTTTGCTCTATAGATAACTAGGGAACTAGTGGGATTATGGACTCACAGGAGACTGAAACCTGAGCAGTTGAGAGGGGAATGGAGTTTTAATCAAACCCTATAAAAGTCTTTGGGTTTTGTTTGATTTTGTTAGCATCTAAACACCTGACAAACACACAGGAAAAAAGCTGTGTTTATTAAAGATTCAGACTCCCCTACCCCTTTCAGCTGGGGGTCCAGAAACTCCCACTTCAGTTCTTTGGTCCTCTAAGGAGTCCTCCAGCAAACACAATGTATACAAAACTTTATATTCCTGATATTTGTAAAGTAGAAACAACAACGATGACAAAAACTTTTAAGGCCTTTTGAAATTGTAAATGGTAAATTAATAAAAGGGGAAAGAGGCATTTCTTTTCAGAACACCTTTAAATGCTTGGGGTATATACGTTTTTTAAACATGCAGATTGGCTGGATATTTTTATCTGAAGTATAAGTTGGTTGGAAAATGGTAACTATATTTCATGAGAAAAATTTATAATTTTGAATTTTGTTGTGAAACCTTTTGAAATTTTCTTTCATTCAAATGTGGTTGCATGTGCTTCAACCTGTTGAAAGCCTGCTTGCTCAATATTCAAGCTGTTCTCCACCTCTGATGTTATTCACAATAATATTAAGCACTCTAGAACCTTAAGACACACAGAAAGCAGTGATATTAGGCTATAATTTGATGCCTGGTTTGGGTCTTTACCTGGTTTTGTGAGGCCAGTGATTTTGGACATGCACCAGATTTTCAGCAATTTTCCTTCATTGATGACCCTTGTGCACAATTGAGCCAGCCAAGAGTGGGCGCATAGGCCAAGATGTTTCAGGAACTCTGGAAGGACATTGTCCTAGCCAACAGCAGTGCCAGACTTGATGTTAGATAACAGTCCAATTCTGGAACTGTGAAAGATTCAGGGCAAGGTCTGGATTATGCTAACCACATTCATCAAAAACGGTTTTCAAAAAAACCTGAAAACAGGCACTATTTTCCTTGACCTCACTCAGTATATGATACAATATGGCACACAGGTCAACTTGTTAAAATATCAAGAATCCTCCCACCATGGGCTACTGATGCCATTGAACTGTTATTCTGAGACAAACGGTTCAGGTGCATGTGGGTGAGAAAACAAGTGCTTCGAAAAAACAGATAAATGTGTTGCCCCAAGGGTCTGTTATAGGCCCTCCCCCTCCCCAACCTTGTTCAATCTATACATCAATAACATGCCATCAACCCAGACTTGAAAGTTCATGTATGCAGACAACTTCTGCTGCGAGCTACAGGCTCCAACTTTCTCTGAGCTGAAGAAGACCCTGAGTGACAACTCTGCAAAGCTGGCTGACTGCTGCAAGACATGACTCTTTCAGCCCAGCATGAGCAAGACATTCCACCTTCACCAAGCCAACGCTAAGAGGGAACTAAACATGATAATGAATGGCCAAAGGCTGAAGCATGAAGCATACCCAGTTTACTTAGACATGACCCTGACTGAACACTGACATATAAAAGCCACCTGAGCAAGATAGCAGTGAAGGGTAAGACACACAACAACTTTCTCAGCAAACTGGCAAGTTCTTCATGGGGAGCGGATGCTCCAATCCGAAGGGCCTCAGCCCTTGCCACCTTGTACTCAATACCAGAATACTGTACGCCAGTATGGAGTCGGTTGGCACGCACCAAACGTGTTAACTCAACAATGCGCATCATCATAGGAACTCTCCAACTGACTCATCTTTCATGGCTTCCAGTTTTGAGCCACATTGCTCCCCCTTACATCAGGAGGGATATTGCAGCTGGCAAGCTACTTGAGTAGGTAGGTGCCAATCCAAGCTTGCCCTTGTTCAACGACCTTTTTAGCCCACCAGCTGCACGTCTTTCATCACGACACCCACTGTGGTCGAGGCTGCCACACTACAACATGACAGCGGAGTCCCTGTGGCAGGAAGACTGGTGCTTATCATCAACCACCAATCAGTTCCTTGTCAGAGACCCTACTACTTGCCCACCACCTTTGACATGCCAAGTCCGTGGGCCATTCTTAACTGATTCTGAATAGGGCAAGGAAGGCCTCTGTGCAGCCAACCAACACCATTGGGGTCTTTGAGACAATCCAAGCTGCAGCTGTGGCACAGATCAAACAATGATACACATTGTCGAGGAGTGCCTACTAACCAAATTCTGCAGTGGGCTTCGAGAGCTCCACTTGGCCACTCAGAACACTATTGCTTGGCTCGGCAAATATGCAAATGCTAAATAAATAAATAAAAAACCCCGAAATAAAAAAAATATTTAAATTTTTTTCTTCCTTTTTCAGAAGCAAAATGGAAAAAGGGGAGAAGAGGAGGAGGAAGAGGAAAAGGAAAAGGAGGGAGAGAAAAGGGGGGAAATGACCCCCGAACAGTTTTGTTTTGAAATTTAAAAAAACATAAATTGTAGAAAAATTAAAAGTTAAATTAAATCAAGTTTGGAACAAAAAAAATGTGACCAGCTCTAAGTACAAGAACCATAAAAATCCCTGCTTGAGGGTGGTAGGTCTAAAAGGAGCAATAAACCTAGCAGAAAAATTAGTACTTGGGAAACAGATAGTGATTAGAACATAGGTTTCAGAGTAGCAGCCGTGTTAGTCTGTATTCGCAAAAAGAAAAGGAGTACTTGTGGCACCTTAGAGACTAACAAATTTATTAGAGCATAAGCTTTCGTGAGCTACAGCTCACTTCATCGGATGCGAGCTTTAGCTCACGAAAGCTTATGCTCTAATAAATTTGTTAGTCTCTAAGGTGCCACAAGTACTCCTTTTCTTTTTTGATTAGAACATAAATTATCTTATTTTCTTGTTCTACATACTGCATAAAATAAACACAGCTGCACAAAAAAACCACCCTCAGGGCTGCTCTATGATTACACCAGAGAGAGAGATTCTGATGTGAAGTTCAATTTAATTCCAATCCTGCTTCAGAATGTGTGTTCTGTAACTAGCTGCAGGATCAAAACATCTAAGAGCATCAAAGGAGAAGATGCAATTAAAGTTCAGGACTCTATCCAGCAAGAAGCAGCCTTTATGGCTGCTGGCCAATAAGAAGTTCTGCATACCAATCTCTACACACATAGTGTGCTTTCCCGTTGGCAGTCTTACACAGCAGCTCAAAATTGCTGCCGTCTTTGTGGCAGAGTCAAAGCTCTGACAGATGCCCCAGAGTTGTCCTGTTGCAGGGGTGTTTAATTGCCAGAGAGCAGGTCTTCCCCCAGTCCTGTCCTGGAACACACCCTGCACCGAAGACTCCTGTGGAGATGATGCAGAGGCTCCTTGCATCGGGAGAGTCAGTTCCAGTGGTGGTGGTGTGTTGGCACACGAGGTTGCATTTTTCCCTTTGGGGACCTCTGCAATAGGCAAACTTATCTCCTGCATGAATCAGACTGCAGTAGAACTAGCAACTGCAGGGTTTGCGCTGCTTGAAGATGTGGGTTTTTTTTCTTTTTTTGGATCAGCTTCATGCCTAACACCTAAATCAAATAGGGAGGATTGTCCCCTTGAGACCTCCATGTGGATCTCTCCCTTCTTGCTCAGAAGGAAAGTCAGTCATCTCTGTTCTACAATCCATCTCCAAGAGTTCCCAGAGATCCATCTTTGGGGCTGGGATCCATGCGGAACTGGGAATAGGCTATGTTGAATGGGGGCATGGTTGAGGGACACACTTCATTCCCCCACTGGTCCTGAGGCCTTTCCAAGTTAAGAATAATACAACCTGGAGTAGATCCCCTGGAATCTGCATGATTTTTGGGTGGGCCCCTTGGCCTGGTTGGCAAATTCATGCCCCTAACAGGGCAACACAAGGAGAGATGCGTGGTGGAATGTTTGTAGAGATTTCCTCCCCCAGCACCCTTCCTATGAGTGGTACCATGACAAGGATGATCTGGCCCAATAGTTTCCTATTTAAGCCAGTTCAATCGCCACCTTCTTGATAGGGAGAACATAGAATTTAGTGCCAGAAGGAACCACCAGATCATCCAGTCTGACCTCCTGCATATTTCAGACCACGAAACACTACTCAGCCATCCGTATACCACTTCCAACAATTGAAATTAGACCACACTGTTACAACCTGTCAGAATCCACGATATTGTGTGCCATAGACAGAGAATAGGAGGGACTGAGATGCACCAATGCCTGAGGCCCCTGCAATGGCAGGAAACTGATTAAGTGAGACATACCCATACCCAGATGATCCTGGCAAGTGACCCGTACCACATGTTGCAGAGGAAGGCGAAACCCCCCCCCAGGTCACTGCCAATGTGACCTGGGGGGAAATTCCTTCCCGACCCCATATACGGTGATCAGTTAGACCCTGAGCATGTCAGCAAGAACCAGCCAAGCCAAGTCCCCCGAGAGAGAGAATTCTTAGTATCATCTCAGAGCAAAGGCCCAGTACAGTGTTCCATCTCCAGCCCTGGCCATTTCTGATGCTTCAGAAGAAATAGACCAAAAGAAAGCCCCCAAAACAACGTAGCACCAGAATACATTGGGGGAGAGAAGGAAGCCCTTCCTAACCCCCGCAGGTGACTGGCTGAGGCCCTGAAGCATGAGATCTTAGGAACATCAGACATAAACCAGAAGGGATCCCCAGGGCTGCCTGCTAAGGAGGCAGTCAGGAACACATTTCATAAAAAATGTAAGGCCTTTGATGAATAGCTCTTAATGTACATTGCATTTTTTTTAATTCATTACCAATGTGTACCAAGATCTAAATACACTACATCTCAGCTCCGGTAGATTAAAAAATTGACTAACCGTGTAATATGATTTAATCTTCTACATGAAAACTATCCTATCTTGTTTTGACCATTGGTTAAATATATGAAGACTTTGTATTACCTCACTCTCTGGACTATTCTAAGCAGGGCATTTATTTATGTGCTATAGACATACAGCTTCAGTATTTCAATATTTTGTTTTTTTTGTTTATTTTCATGCAGCTGACATCCTGAAATAGAATTAATTATAATTCTGCTTTGCAAATATTACAGGAGGAGGAGATTTACTCTTTCTTTTGTTTTTATTTCTTTAAATATTATAATAAAGCAGCAGGTCTGCTGCAGTTAAGGTTGAGTGGAACTTTCTGTCTAAAGGTGGACTTTTCTAAGTGTTCTAAAATCTATATGCTGACTTTGATTGTCATGAAATTGGCTGTGCCTCATAGGGATACTGGCTAGTGCTAGTGATCCAAGTTTGGAGTCATTTGAGCAAAGGGTTACCAAGTTACAGCCCCACAAAAACAGCATTTTAAAAAATCATCTCCTTTTGTGCACATACTTAGGGGTCAGACTGTGGTTGTAATCCCCAAACTGACCTCAGACACTTGGGATTTATCTCAGCTAGTGCATGTCACCCACTGGCCCTTTGGGGAAGCAATATTGAAAAAGTTATTAAGGGTAAAGTTTGTAATTCCAGGTTGGTGTATGTCAAAGTGATGCTCCTAATAGAATGAAATGCAGATATGCAGCAAACCTAGGGCTTTGTTGAATCAAGAATGTTTCCAGGCAGTATACACTGGGTGGTTCATGGTTACACACTGTAATCATTGAACCTGAGCTGCATTGTGAGTTTGAGCTCTACCCATGGTAGTTTTCAGAGAATGTGTGTTTGTGCATGTTCCCTACTTTCTGCAGGGGCTCCCTTTGGAAGTTTTGCTCTGAGACCAAAATTTCTGATAAAGAGCAATATTTTAAAGTTCTCTAAAATTCACATGCAGACTCCAATTTAATTTAGAAGTACTGACAAGGAAATTGGCATTAAATAGGGGGAATGTGAAAGATTTTAGGAAGCAGTTAGGATAATGTAATCATGTTTCCTGAACAATGGGACTGACTGTGATCAAAGGAAACAAATTTTCTGTGTCATTTGGTCCAGGTGTTCCTAATACACAGCACCCCTAATGTGAGCTGTTCATAACATTTTCAGATTCCTATAACATTTTTGGTACAAACATAGGGAATATGGGGGTAGGGTCAGAGCAATGAGGAGTGTTGAGGGGGGAGTTGGATCAGTGCATGAGTGTGAGGGAATGGTGCAGGTAAAGAAGGGGAGATGAACGGGTGGATGAATGGGGAGAATATGGGAAGAGGCATTTGGGGCTGTGGCAAAGGAAGGGAGGTTTCGGGGGAGGGGAATAAATGGGGATGGGTGGTAGGGGAGGGATTAGTGCAGGGGAGCAGGATTCCCCACTCTGAACTCTAGGGTACAGATGTGGGGACCTGCATGAAAGACCCCCTAAGCTTATTCTTACCAGCTTAGGTTAACAATTTTCCCAAGGTACAAACTTTGCCTTGTCCTTGAACCGTATGCTGCCACCACCAAGCGTGTTAACAAAGAACTGGGAAAGAGCCCACTTGGAGACGTCTTCCCCCAATATATCCCCCTAAGCCCTACGCCCCCTTTCCTGGGGAAGGCTTGATTTAAAATCCTCACCAATTTGTACAGGTGAACACAGACCCAAACCCTTGGATCTTAAGAACAATGAAAAATCAATCAGGTTCTTAAAAGAAGAATTTTAATTAAAGAAAAGGTAAAAGAATCACCTCTGTAAATCAGAATGGTAAATACCTTACAGGGTATTCAGATTCAAAACACAGAGGATCCCCCTTTGGGCAAAACCTTAAAGTTACAAAAGACACAAAAACAGGAATATATATTCCATTCAGCACAGCTTATTTTACCCCATTAAACAAAAGGAAATCTAACACATTTCTAGCTAGATTACTTACTAACTAACGGAAGTTCTGAGACTGCATTCCTGATCTGTTCCTGCAAAAGCATCACCCAGACAAATAAACCCTTTGTTTCCCCCCGCTCCCGATTTGAAAGTATCTTGTCTCCTCATTGGTCATTTTGGTCAGGTGGCAGCGAGGTTATCTTAGCTTCTTAAGCCTTTACAGGTGAAAGGGTTTTGCCTCTGGCCAGGATGGATTTTATAGCACTGTATACAGAAAAATGGTTACCCTTCCCTTTATTTTTATGACAGGGCCAAAAGAAATCTGATAAGATTCAGCAATGACAAGTGCAGAGTCCTGCACTTAGGATGGAAGAATCCCATGCACTGCTACAGGCTGGGGACTAACTCGGTTCTGCAGAAAGGGACCTGGGGATTACAGTGAACGAGAAGTTGGATATGAGTCAACCGTGTGCCTTTGTTGCCAAGAAGACTAACGGCATATTGATCTGCATTCATAGGAGCACTGCCAGCAGATGGAAGGAAGTGATTATTCCCCTCTATTCAGCTTTGGTGAGGTCACATCTGGAGTATTGCGTCCAGTTTTGGGCCCCCCACTACAGAAAGGATGTGGACCAATCGGAGAAAATCCAGTGGAGGGTGACGAAAATGATTGGGGGCTGGGGTACATGACATGAGGAAAGGCTGAGGGAACTGGTCTTATTTAATCTGCAGAAAAGAAGAGTGAGGGGGGATTTAATAGCAGCCTTCAACTACCTAAAGGGGGGTTCCAAAGAAGATAGAGCTCAGCTGTTCTCAGTGGTGGCAGATGATAGAACAAGGAGCAATGGTCTCAAGTTGCAATGAGGGAAGTCTAGGTTGGATATTAGGAAAAACTATTTCACTAGGAGGATGGTGAAGCACTGGAATAGGTTACCTAGTGAGGTGGTGGAATCTCCATCCTTAGAGGTTTTTAAGGCCTGGCTTGACAAAGCCCTGGCTGGGATGATTTAGTTGGTGTTGGTCCTGCTTTGAGCAGGGGGTTGGACTAGATGACCTCCTGACGTCTCTTTCAACCCTAATCTTCTATAATTCTATGACCAGAATTTGGAGGAGAATGCACATAAAAGGAGAAGGGACAATGGGGCAGCAGAGAACCCCAGCCAGTCCCACAGAGGGCAAGGACCCCCCACATATGAGCCAGGATCTAGGTGCACTGCCCTTCTGATGGCTCCTAACTCCCCGTATGAGGCCCACTATGGGCGCATTTAAGCCCCTCTCCTTGCCCCCATGTGTGTGCTGAAATCTGAGGGGCTCTGCTGCTCTGGAGGGTTCTTAGCCCTTCCCTCCACCCCCCTCCCATGTGACCTGGGATATGGGGGTCCCTATTTGTCTAGGGGGCTCTGAACCACTCTCCCCCTCATGTGTGAGCCTGGATACTATATGCCCAAGGAAGAAGAGATGAAAACACCAATGAGTTGGATGGATCTATTTGATTTAAAGTTTAGTCACCTCCAGGGGATGTACTCATTTAGCTGAGAGCATCTCATTGAGATGAATGGGCCACGTCACACCTCTCTGAACCTCCTATGCTGCAGATGGATGTGTAGAGTCCCTTCTCCATACACTAGGCCCAGATCTGGGACAGGGACTGTGCATCTCCATTCTCCTTTCCCTTCCTGCCTCTAGCTCATACATGCATTCTTCATAGTCCCACCATCGTCGTCCCCTCCAAGCTAATGAGGGGCATGAACTGGCAAGGAGTATGGCGCTGGTGTGCATGTGTGGTGCATGAAGCAGGAAGAGCATGGAAGTTGGTCAGAGCATTTGGAATGACGAAGGACTTGGAACAGTAGTGGGGGAGTCTGAGCAGTGAGGTGGAAATGTGGGGGGGGGTATCTGAACAGTGCAGGGAAGTGTGGGCTAGAAAGGAGAGAGTCAGAGGTGTATAGTGGGCAATGTTGGCGCAGCTTCATCTGTTCCCCCAAAACTCCCACATCCATGTCATCCCATGTCTGTCCCTTCATCTTCAAAACTGTCCCCATTGAATCCTTCTAGTCCCTAAAATATTCCTGTGTTCTCTCCCCAGCTCTTCAACGTGTGGGCTCTGGGCTTACACCTACCTCTCTGTGAGAGGGAGGGCTGAGAAGGGAGATCCAGGCTGTTCTGTATAGGCAGAAAGATGGGGGACGAGATGATGGACAGGGAATCATTGCCAACAAGCCAGAGGCAGCGGAGGGGAGAGTTGAACTGTGGTACATGGGGGTACCGAGAAAATTAACACAAAGATAAAGTTACCCAGTGGTGCCTTATGCCATTCCAGAATGTGTATGTATCATCAGAGAAATGAGTTGCAGCTCCCTGATTCTGAGATGTGTTCTATGCTGACCGTGGTTCACTTAAGCAGCCTGCGGACTGCTCTATACTATATCAGCTGGATGCAAAGGAGCATCCACCAGTGGAGAATACCTGAAATGCAGACATGCCCCTTCCCATCCCCAATATGCTCCTTATTCCAGAGATTGTGGGGATGGAGGAGTGGCAAAGGAATTGGCTGAGTAGTCTCTATGGCCTTATCTAGATTAGAATAAAAGGTGTGATGTTAACACGTTTGCTAACATGTTCTAGCTAATACACTTTAAAAGTCTACTGTAGACAAGGTACACTGCCTTTAATATATGCTAAATTGGTCTACTTAGAGTTTAGGGGAGAGCCTAGGGATTTAACTCAACCAGCCTGATGTACTAAAGTCTACACTACCTTGTTTATCCTAGCCTTTTCAAATGTGTTCATCTAACATCATACCTTTTTTCTGAGTGTAGACAAGGCCTGTGTCAGATAAGTGCTCTCCTCCGCCAGGGGAATCCTGATCTACAGTAGCTCTCCTGCCCCTTTGCACTGCCAGAGCTGAGCTAAGAGACTGCAGCAGGGGAAAGAATCTGGGCTTGACCATTTTTATTTATTTATTTTTTGCATGTTGTAAATGGTGATCTGAATGCACTTGCTACTCTGTTTCTCTACCTTGGTATAATATATATACTAGCCTCTAGCTGTGGAGCTACATTGTGGATTTGGAGATCTTCTTTAGCTAATGTGTTGTCTTTATCCATGCCAAATATCTAAACTGCCGGATTAAAGTCAGTGCTATATCCAGTTTCACCCACATGAGGTTGTTGAGCAGAGTCCAGAAGATTTGTATCCAAGGAGAGCATGAACATTATTTTTACTAGTTGTTAACAGTAAGCAAGTCTGATTTATTATTATTTAGTGAGTGCCGTCAGAGTGCTTAGTGCTCTACAAACATTCCCTGCTCTGAGGTATTAATACCACCAGACAGGAACAGGCAGTAGATGGAAATACATTACATGAAATATTTCCGGACAAAAAACTTTAAGGCAGAGTTAAGGTTGAGATTACATGGCATAAATTTACAGAAAACTGTGTTACTTAAACGTCATAGTTAAAAAATAACTAAATGATTAAAGTGAAGTAATTCTCATTCGATGTTCTTCTAGTTCTCCACCTATCCTCACCCAACCTCCATGTACTGGCCAGAGAATATTATCTTTTGCTATATTAAATTTAACTCTGCTTTTTTGAGTATATGAATGACACCATTATAATCTTTTGTTGTATGATGCTAACTCACATCCTTCTTGTCAACCTCTGTATGGAGTATGACTAGGTCTTTAGACCACATAGGTTGCATGGAATACTGGTTACGACAGCAAATGTGTTTAGGATGAACAAGTTACATGAAGTTCTCTGGTTTTTATCTGGAAGGTGGGCCTCTGACCCATACTGGAAATAGAAAAGCTACACCTGGGTGCCTCACCCATATTGTGAGTGTGAAAAGAGTACAATGGGGTCTCCAGCCCATAGTGGGTTTGTGGAGAGTGTTACAGAAGTGTTAATGCTGCTGTCTTTGGCTCCTACATGTAGAGTAAGAGCCAAGCTGTTTTGGCCATCTTTACTCTAGGAAAATTACACGTTTTTTTACAACGAAATAGCTAAATCTTAGTGTAGACAAGATAAGTTGTAGTTTGTCCTCAATGTAGCTTATTTAAGTAAATCCTAGGGAGTGAGGATTCTTTATTGAAGATAAAATGAGTATTAAAATATATACCAGCACAGCTAGGCCAGTGAAGATTATAACTTTTGAGACACATTTTAAAAGTCAGAGACCTCACAGAAATTACAATCTCTGCTGCCCTAATATATATATATTTCATAGCTGTGTTGGTGGAACTTGTAATGTTTATAGTACTGTATTAAAAAGAGGCCTACAGAAGTTAAAAGCTCTGCTGGCACAGACAACAATCATCATAAATCTAAACAAAGTGTCTAACAAAAATGGTAATCCCTGCCAGCATTTTGTGCTGGTCTAGGACTTGCTGGACAGTCCAACATTAGCTATTTTGTTTTAAAAATGTTTTCCATTTCAAAACAGAAATTTGTCAAATCAGTTCATGCTGTAGTTCTCAGCAAGAACTAGCCCATAGGACTAGTTGGAACTCTTTTATTGTAAGTTATTTTTAAAGGGGTACTCTCAACTTGAAACTTGTTGAATTTTTAAAATGAGTTAGAAGGAGGTAAACACACCTGCCCCTTAGTTCCCTGGCCAATGGATATAGTTTTGTAATCACATTTTCCAGTTTTTTTCAGTTCTTTTCTTTCTTCTGTTGCTAGTGAAAGGACACATATAAACAATAGGGAAACTGACTGTACTTGGGAAATGCTGAAACTGACTGTTGGAAAAATGCTGAAAATAAACTAATTTAAAAAAATCCAGAAAATATTTTTTCTCTACATTCATTCAGTTTTAGTAACCCTAGGATATGTTAACAAAAGTAGGTTAAAAAATTCAGAATGAGGAATGATTTTGCAGGTTATGTCCCCGTAAATTAGTATTTAATTTGACCAAATTCCATAACTCATAAAAAGAAATCTCTTCTGAGTTGAAACTAAGAATAAGACATTTAAATAAAAATTTTTACAAAGTTAAAAGCAAGGTCAAAGCCAGGATTTAGCATGTTGTAAGAGGGCTGCATGATATAATCTCTGTCCTCTTTGTGTGTTCATGATTAAGGGCCTGACCCAGTATCCTGAAATCTCTGGAGATAGTCCCATTGACGCCAGTAGGTATTGGATAAGGGCTAAATGAGAAAAGGAGTTTTCACACCCTTTCACACTAGAGATATAATTCATATTACATGTGATGTACTGTTTCACTGCACTTATTAGAGCTGCAATCATAGGTGCTGAGTTCCCCTCTGCCCGGTGGGTGCTTGACCCCCGCCGTCCCTCCCCTGCCCCACCTCTTCCCACCCCTGTACTGCCCTCCCTCCACCCCCTTCCCCCAAGTCCCCACCCCTGCCCTGCCTCTTCTCTGTGTCCTCTCCTGAGCGTGCCATGTCCCTGCTCCTCCCCCTCCCTCCTGGAAAGTCCTAAGCACCGCCAAATAGCTATTAGGCGGCGGGAAGTGCTGGGAGGGAGGGGGAGGAATGGGGATACGGCACACTGGGGTGGGGGTGGATTGAGCAAGAGGCAAGGAGAAGAGAGCTTGGCTGCCAGTTGTGCGGAGCACCCACTAATTTTTCCCTGTGGGTGCTCCAGTCCCAGAGCACCCACGGAGTCAGCGCCTATGGCTGCAATATAAGGCTCTAAGCTTGGAATCATAGAATCATAGAAGATTAGGGTTGGAAGAGACCTCAGGAGGTCATCTAGTCCAACCCCCTGCTCAAAGCAGAACCAACACCAACTAAATCATCCCAGCCAGGGCTTTGTCAAGCCAGGCTTTAAAAACCTCTAAGGGTGGAGATTCCACCACCTCCCTAGGTTACCCATTCCAGTGCTTTACCACCCTCCTAGTGAAAGTGTTTCCTAATATCCAACCTAGACTTCCCCCACTGCAACTTGAGACCATTGCTCCTTGTTCTGTCACCTGCCACCACTGAGAACAGCCAAGCTCCATCATCTTTGGAACTCCTCTTCAGGTAGTTGAAGGCTGCTATCAAATCCCCCTCACTCTTCTGCAGACTAAACAAACACAGTTCCCTCAGCCTCTTCTCGTAAGTCATGTGCCCCAGCCCCCTGAACATTTTTGTTGACCTCCGGTGGGCTCTCCCCAATTGGTCCACATCCTTTCTGTAGTGGGGGGCCCAAAACTGGATGCAATACTCCAGATGTGGCCTCACCAGTGCCGAATAGAGGGGAATAATCTCTTCCCTCGATCTGCTGGCAATGCTCCTACTAATGCAGCCCAATATGCCGTTAGCCTTCTTGGCAACAAGGGCACAGTGCTGACTCATATCCAGCTTCTCATCCACTTTAATCCCCAAGTACTTTTCTGCAGAACTGCTACTTAGCCCGTCAGTCCCCAGCCTGTAGCGGTGCATGGGATTCTTCTGTTCTAAGTGCAGGACTCTGTACTTGTCCTTGTTGAACCTCATCAGATTTCTTTTGGCCCAATCCTCCAATTTATCTAGGACACTCTGGACCCTATCCCTACCCTCCAGTGTATCTGCCTCTCCCCACAGCTTAGTGTCATCTATGAACTTGCTGAGGGTGCAATCTATCCCATCATCCAGATCATTAATAAAGATGTTGAACAAAACTGACCCCAGGACCGAGCCCTGGGGTACTCCTCTTGATACTGAGCTGTTGATCGCTACCTGTTAAGCCCGACAATCTAGGCAGCTTTCTATCCACCTTATAGTCCATTCATCCAATCCATACTTGCTGGCAAGAATACTGTGGGATACTGTATCAAAAGCTTTGCTAAAGTCAAGATCACGTCCACTGCTTTCTCCATATCCACAGAGCCAGTTATCTCATCATAGAAGGCAATCAGGTTGGTCAGGCATGACTTCCCCTTGGTGAATCCATGTTGACTGTTCCAGATCACCTTCCTCTCCTCCAAGTGCTTCAAAATGGTTCCTTGAGGACCTGCTCCATAATTTTTCCAGGAACTGAGGTGAGGTTGACCGGTCCCAGGGTTCTCCTTCTTCCCATTTTTAAAGATGGGCACTATATTTGCCTTTTTCCAGTTGTCTGGGATCTTCCTCAATCTCCACGAGTTTTCAAAGATAATGGCTAATGGATCTGCAATCACACCAGCCAATTCCCTCAGATGCATTAGATCTGCAATCAGACCTGTGTAGGTGGACCGTTATGCCTGCGCAGAGCCCACATGAGCCTCTACAGATCAGATTGCAAGTTCAGAGTCTCAGATTTTAACACAGTGGTACTGGACAGCAGTGGAATTAAGCAAGATAGCAAATCTCTCCTCTCACAGCTGTTGGAGGTGCTCCATAGGGACTGTGGCTTTGCGTATTATGGTTATACTGTACCAAGACAATCTCAACTGTAGTTTCATCTTCTGACTGACAGTGAGAAAAATCATTGGCTTTTTGGTTCCTGGTATCCTGGAATTTTGTCTTGGGATACAACAGACATAACTGGATGTTAAATCAACTCTTGCTGCTGGGTTTTTGGACAGTTATTTGTAGGAGGTTGAAAAATCCTGACTTTCCCTTTTCTGTTGGAATAGGTTCAACTAGCTTGGAACATTGTGTCTCTAAGCAAATGTGCAGTGATGTATATCTGTGTAAATAATGATTATTTAGTAGCATTCTCTGAAAAGGTGAAATCCACCCACATAATGCCCAAGGAATCAGTGTCTATGCAGGTAGAAGGCAATAGAGATTAAGTTGATTCCAGCGCCAGGACATAGATCTGCAGTGATGTGTAGTGCCCTCCCACCTTTCTGACAAACTACAGGTTAGAATAGCATTACCAGTGAGGGGGTATCTTGACACCAGATCTGCATGCACATGGTTCCTCTATGCTTCTTCACCTGGCTGTCATCTTTCATGGCCTTCTGTGTCTCCTGGAGCTGAACCAGGAGAGAGGTCTTCTCTACAGTAAATGGGGGAGTGCAGCCACTCTGCTGCAGGCCCCCTGCACATCCTCTACGCAGGGCTTACAAAGTGTGGAGGCCTTACACAGGCCTCTGTACAATGGGTGAATTTCACACATAAGCCCCTGACCCTGCCGCTCACAACACATGAGAGGCCCTACCCATGTATTGTAAACTCCAGGGTTGGGACTGAAGTTTGCACATAAATGGTGTTCTCCACTGATCACTTTAGAAACAACCCCCACTCCCCCGACACACACACTTTGTAAATGAGACTGTTTCTTGAAAGGATATCCTAAGATTAAATCTGACACATTGATCCTCTCCTGTCTCCTCTTTTCCCAGCTCCTCTAACTCCTGTCCAATTTTTTTTTTTGGGGGGGGGGGGGTTATTGAATAAAGTATTGACTACCGTGCCTAATGTTTTTTAAAAAAATAAGTCAAAAACCTTTCCCCTTATTTTGTAGTAATGAAGAGTGAAGCTTTCCACCCTGTATTTTGTAATGTATCTCTGAGCCTGTATAGTGTACTATTCTACAGCAATAAAAATCAAATTAACAAACAGAGTTTAGAATGGAAACTATATTTCAACTTTGATGGTGCACTAGATTTTTTTTGCTTTCACATTTTATTGTTGTATTATGTATAAAGACCATGTAATTAAAAAAGAGACTGAGGGATTCTACTGATTTTTAAGCTTAAAAATAGCAGCAATATCAATGACGTCACTGTTTTTTGATGGAGAACTCTCTGGAGGACTTGAGAAATAGAGTAGGAAAATTACATCACAATAGCCTGAAAACTGATCTGCAGCTTTTCCAGCCCTCTGCTGTGGGAGGAGATATTGACTTCTTCACAGAGGCCCTGTCCACACTAAGATTTTCTAAAAATCTCCCAGCATTGTTAACAATACTTCAGCTCCACTGGTATTAGTAACTAGTGAAAAAGCACTAGTGTGATCGGCCGTTGGCTGACACACGCATTAACACTATGTCAATTAGCCCTGCTTGAAGCAGGACCAGATGGCACAGTGGTAAAAGCACCTGAGCTCTGCCTATACTAGGGCACCCACCATTGCTTTTATTAGTAGAACTGCATTGGTGGTAGGGCACTGGTGGGAGATAGCCTGGAAAAACGCAAGTGCAGGCAAAACTCAAGTGTGGAACTGAAGAGGAATTCCACTCTTGTAGAGTTTAAGAGCTCTGCAGGAACTTAGCTTCAGGCTCCAGCCCTCTACAGCTCCTAAGGGAAGCTATAAACATACCTATTGTCCCTGCTCACAAGAACCAGATGGGTTTCTTGCTATGTAATTCTGTAGTAGTGTAGACAGGTTCACAGATCGATAGCTGTAATGTGGTGGCAAAATAAACTCTTGACCTGGTAGTTGCAACATCTCTTCCTGCAGGAAGAATCTTTAACAGGGCAGCGTGTAGTATTCTGTATAAAAAAGGTTTAATGTATAAATAACTCCCTGGTGACAAGGGTAACAAATGAAGGTAATATATCAGAGACCTTTAGGCTATTACAAATTATGAGGCAGGGGATAGGTTATGGCCTGTCAAATCTTCCATTATGAAACCTTAATTATATCTCATATCTGCAAAGGGGCAAACCAACTATTATATCAACACAGATGGACAAGTGGTAATGCTTCCATTCACAGTGTAATGGGTCTAAAGAAGTTATAGATGTGCTGTGATGTCAAAATAATTTTTTTTAAAGTATCAATTGACATCAAATTTCCTTTGAGATGGCTAAGCACCTCTTGATAAAAAGATTCCTATTATTAAGAGCCACATTTTCAAAAGATGGAAATTCAGTGAGCTGAAACCCATGGAGCCACAGGATCTCATTATCCTTAACTGTTAAAACAAATGGATTTGAAATTGAGTTTCTGAAGACTGGTGACTTATGTGAAATAAATTAATTGTCTCAGTTCTGTTGCTACTGGTCAGCTGTCCATATCACAAAACACCATCCCAACTGGCACCAACTAGAATCCTCCATGCCAGGGGTTCTGTGTGTTCCCCTGATTCCCAGGACTCTATATGCCACCCTTTCCCTCTGTAACAATATGCAAGTGCCAGCAGACACTATCAGGCAGCATATTGTTTCCTGGGGGAAACTGTTTGAAAGCAAAACCTCCTAGGAAACAGTCTGAGAAGCCATGAAGCACAAGAAGCCTGATGTAAGCAGCAACAATAAAGCTGGAGTTTGTAAATGAACCTTGTGACAGAGTGAGATCTTAAAATGCAAATGAACCAGACACAAAGCATAAAACACGGTGGCAGTGGTAATTAAATCCAAAACAGTAGGAGAGAACATTCAGAGCTTCACGGCAGAGGGCAGAATACTTCTGTGAGTACATGGCTTGTCTTACGAGAAAAGGCTAATAACAGAAAATGGAGAGTCTGAATGCTTCAGGGACATTAAATCTGCAAGCTAAGAATTTAGCTCAGGCATGGAAGAGCTGAAAAGAGGAATTTTAACCTCTATGTAGTTATTGCTCTGGCAGATAGAGGATGCTGTGAAAATGAAACTGTTTTATTACAATATTGGAAAAAGAGGGAGAAAGATAGGTGAGACTTTGTGCATGGAAATTCCCGAAGCTCAACGCACCTTAAAAGGAATAACCGGCTGTTTTGATATTCACTGAAACCCCAAGAAGCAGTTGCAGAGAGTATAGATGAGTGCAGCATTGATTTAAAAGTGTTAGCAGCCAGTTCTAATTTTGGAATTTTTTAAAAATTCATTAATAAGAGATTGGACAGCATGTGGGATGAAACTCGCAAGTATGAGAGCAGTTGCTGAGGGAAGCTGACTTGATTTTGGGGAGAAACTTGGAAATATGTAGGGCTGCAGAGCTATACAAAAGAGGATTAGAAGTCTGGAAAGGCAGGCAGCAGAAACTGCCCACACAGTACATAAGAGAAATAAAAAACAGATACAACATTAGTAGATAACAACAGTACAGGCACATGCAAATACTGTGGGAGAAAACATGTGAGATAGAACAAAAATAAGTGTCTGACTTATGAGAAAAAATGCCACATCTATGACAAATTTAATCATTTTGCAGCCATGTGTATGTCCAGAGAAAAGAAAAACAAATCCAGAGTAACTGAAGAGAACAATATTGAGTATGAGGACGTTATGTAGGTGACTGAATAGCGGGTAAACACAGTGAAAGGAGACCGACCTAATAAGCACCAGAAACAGTTGTATGCAGTCATGCTACTCGGAAAGAAAGTGATACGATTTCAATTAGATTGTAGTGCAAATTGTAACATTATCCCAATCAATCTGGTGAACCCAGACATATGATTGGAAGAGACTAACCAGTTGTTAACAATGTACAATCATACCACATTAAAGCCCATGGGAAAATGTAAAATTTAATTAAGAAATCCAAGGAACAAAAAGAAATACAGACTGGATTTTGTGGTCATAGATGGTGAGACAGCAGTACCACTTCTGCGCAGCGAGGATGCCCAAGCCATGAACCTGATAAAAGTACAGTTCCAGAACATAATGCAAGCGGATAGCAGGGTAACTGAAGATACCTTGGATGGTATTACCTGGGCCCAGAAGATGATATAGAGGGCACATACAAGTATGTTTCAGGGAGACGGACAGTTAGATGCTTTGTATAAAATAGAGACTGACACCAGCGTGAAGCCATTTAAATCACCAAAAAGAAAAAAGTACCCAGTGCATTACTACAGCCATTAAATGAGGAACTGCTGAGCCCATGGAATCATACGGCCAGTAGAGAAGATCACAGACTGGATAAGCAGTCTCATGGCGGTAAGAAAACCATCTGGAAAACTGAAAATATGCATAGACCCAAAGCTTTTAAATGAAGCTTTGAAATGGGAGCATTTCCCTCTGCCGACAATTGAGGACCATTATTGAGGACAGTTGAGGACTGATATTACCAAATCTGTCTAAAGCGAGACTTTTTATAGTATGCAATATAAAAAAGAGATTCTGGGATATTGAACTGGATGAAGAATCACATTACTTACAACCAACTCCATTTGGGAGATACCAATCAATAGTTAAAGATGCTAGTGGGAATCAGTCCGAGACAGAGGTATTCCAGAGCAGACTGACCCAAGCATTGGAGGACTTGATGGGAATCCGGACAATAGCAGACGATGTGCTGATAGTGGGAGAGGGTAACAATCCAGAACAAATGCAACGAGATCATGATTACAAATTACTACAATTTTTAAAGTGATACATAAAAAAGAATATTAAATTGAACTTAGCAAGCTCAGGTTGACCATAACCAAGGTGCCACAGATTGGACATTTGTTGACCTCCAAAGGCCTGAAAGTAGACCCTGAGAAAGTGAGGGCAATTAGAGAAATACCAAGACCCAGCAATGTTAGAGGAGTCCAAAAATTCCTGGCAATGCCAATTATATGGTAAAGCTTTTCAACCATCTGTCTGAGAGCTGCGAAATCCTGAGACAGCTGACACATGAAAACACCTTATGAGAATGGATAGACCAACACAAGCAAGCATTCCAGAAAGTAAAATAGATGATTGGGGAGGCTCTCATTCTGAAATATGACAATACAGAGAAACCCCTAATGCTGCAATGTGATGCATCCGAGTTGGGGTGTCAGGCTACATTGTTGCAAGGAGGACAAACTGTTGTGATTACAAGCACAGCATTGTCTGTGACAGAGAAGGGCTATGCTCAAATTGAAAAAGAGTTGTTAGCAATACTCTTTGGAATGGAAAAAAATCACCAATATACTTACAGTTGCACTGTGGATACATGATCTGACCATACACCTCTCAAAAGCATTTGGATGAAAGCCATTACTCAGTGTAGCAAAGTGCTTACAGCAGATAATGATAGGACTGCAGATGTACGACATACAGATCAAGTATTGCTCAGGCAGAGACTTGATTTTGGTGCACATCTTAGGCCCATGAATACTTGCCAGAACCCAGTAAGGAAGGATCTGCAGAGACAGAGAGGGAGAAAATAAATATGGTACAGTACCTACCTATCTTGGAAGAAAGGCTGCGAGATATACATAGAGATACAGTGCAAGAGAGAATGCTGCAGACATTGAAACTCATGATCCCACAAGGATGGTGAGGGACAAAAGACCAAGTACTTAGAGAGGTAACACCATTCTTTCAGTAGAGAGACAAATTGTGTGTACGGATGATGTTATATATCAGGGAAAAAGAGTAGTTATTTCAGCAGCTCTAAAGAATGAGATTATGCACAAAGTTCATTCATCACAATCTGGGAATTGAAGGTTGCTTAAAGTGAGCCAGAGAGACTTTACACTGGCCAGAAATGAATGAGCAATTTATGGATATTCATGGAAAAGTGTGATGTATACAGATCCTGGGAAGACTGTCAAACAAAAGAGACCCTCTGGCAACAAAAAGTTCCAGAAAGACCATGGGCAATGATGGGAGTGGATTTGTTTTACCTTTGGGGATGAAGGATACATGATCATTGTGGACTATTTTTCCAGTTTCTGGGAGATAGACTATTTACCAAACATAGGACCCAGAACAGTCATACGGAAAAGAAAAGCACACTTTGCATGGAATCGCATACCAGGTATCGTGTTTTCTGATAACAGACCACAGTTTGTTTCAGAAGAGTTCCAGAAGTTCAGTAAGAACTGGGATTTTGATCACATAACATCTTCACCGGGGTATCCTCAAAGCAACAGTAGATTCAGCAGTAAAAACTGCTAAAGTAACTGTTGAGAAAAGCAAAAACTGCAGCTGCTGACCCATACTTAGCACTGCTAGATCATAGGAATACTCCCTCACAAGATCTAAATTGTACCAGTCCCAAAGACTGATGAGCCAGAGAACGAAGACACTCTTGCCGACAAGCAGAAGGTTGTTAGAGCTTGGGTACTGCGGTGCTTCCCTTGGCGACTATGGAGGAACCAACAGAAAAAGACAAGTGTTTTACTATAACAGATCTGCCAGATCTGGAGTCAGATGACAAAGAGCATATTCAACCATTAACAAAACAGGACAAGTTCTAGGACAAAGCTACAGTGGTGCAAGCAGGAAATCACAGGTTTCATCTAGTCAACATGAACAATGGACAGATAGTGAGGTGAAACTGTAGGCACCTCAAGAAAACAAAAGAAACCTCTAAGGACAATACAGACATCACATGCTAGTGTTCTACTGCAGGAGAATCCCAAGCCGGAGTTGTAGAAGAGGACAGTGTCAGAGGCCTACCAAAAGAAAAACAGGAAGAAGAGGGTCTTTTGGTGGAGACTCCAGTAACACCAAGCCTAGAGACTGTAGTTGACCAGACAGGAGGAAGACAGCACCAAGGCGGTATCAGTGAACCACACTGTACTAGAGGAGGGCAGATTGTTAAAAGACATGCTCATCTGAGGGATTTTGTGTGATGGACTTCCCAGTTGGACAGTTATATAGCTAAACAAACTCGTAAGGTGATGAATGCAGTAACTGCAAGAATGGTCAGCATCAGAAAGGAGTATGTTAGATTACATTATCAGTTATTGCTGGGGTCAGGTGCTAGACAGTTTTCTTTTAAAGAGAACGGATGTAACAATATGAAAGCTAGCAGCCCCTTTCAGGCAGCATATTGTTTTCTGTGGGAAACTGTTTGGAAGCGACACCTCCTGGGGAACTGTCTGAGAAGCTATGAGGCTGAAGAAGCCATGTTGTAAGCAGCCACAATAAAGCTGGAAATTGTTAATTAAATTTGTGTCAGAGTGAGATCTCATATAGCAGATGATCCAGACACAACAAAGCATAAAATCACATCAGGAACTCTATATACCCCCTTCCATTGTTCCCCTCCCCCTACGCAGTGACTTTGTGTGCCCCCATGAAGGGGTCCACACACTGCTGGTGCTTCTGTGTGGCCAGGCATGACATAGCAGCTCTCTCTCCACTGCAGGTCTCACACTAATAGCTGATCCACTTCTGCGGCAACATGCGTCTTCCTGTGACTTGCCCTCTGACCAGGTCACTTAAAAGTCTCTCCTCTTCCAGGGTTGTCTGTGAACAAAAAGCTGGGGGAATTAATGTAAATAAACTGAATTAGTAAGAGATGGAGGGGAATGAATCCCGCTCAGGGTACGTCGAGTCTGGCCCTCATTTCCCTCAGGGATGGCTTCAGGCAGTGGTTGTCTGGGAAGCTCCTGCATTCAGTCAGTCCTTTGCTCAGGGGCTAAGGGTTGACAGTCTGTCCTCTTCCCAGGTATACCCACAAGTGAGCTGCTCTGCTCCCTTTTTAATCTTCTCCTCCAGCCTGTGCATGCCTTGCAGGTCTGGCAGGCTAAGCCCAGAGCAGCTCCTTAACCCCTGGTTGTCGAGTGGGGAGTTCGTATACCACATCACACCCGACTGTCATTTCTTTTGTTTCTGGCTCTGAGATCAGTCATTCAGGGTGTCAGTATTTGAGATGGGGGTATTGTTACTGTGGAAGGTGGTAATGGCTGCCTCAACTGGATTCTGTGATCAGTCTGGTTGAGGCTGATGGCTCTAACCCAGTGTCTGGGCTCTGTGTGCTCCCACTTCTTCCCATTTTCCCCTAAATCAATAAAATTCTGCCCAATGATGCCTTGAATATTCCCTGAAATTTTGCAGTTGATTGGACATGGTATTCAAATGTTATCATGATTCAGATGAACAAAGAAATGCCTTTGAATTTAGTTTAAGGCCTCATAAGCTCAACCAATTATTCACGCTGGAAGAACTTTAAAAAAAATGGTAATAATTTATGTTATTTATTTAGTTTTTACATTGCACTTAAAACTATCAACTTTAAATCTAGTCAATTAAAAACCAAAATCAAAAGCAGCTTCATGAACTACCCCTTCTCCTGATCCCGCCTTGCTACTTTTTGTGGTTGGACAATCATATTTTCTTATTTTTTCCCTGTTGCTGTGTGAAAATCCCATAAAAATAACAGGGGAAACTGATGCTAATAATGCTGCGGACAGTTCCACCTGGGCAGACCCCATGTTATGTACAGAGCAGCTTGCAGGATTGCAGCCTGAGTGACTGGCTATACATAAAGGGCTAGATTCACAAAGGTACTTAAGTATTGCAATATCTAATCCCTAATGTGCTCTGCTGCCTGGTGGAATTCTCAGCCTTGAGTGAGGCACCCAGGCTCTCCTTGCATTGTATGACCAGAGTTAGGCATCCAAGAAAGGAAGTCTCAGAAGCCAAGATGAGCAGGGTGTACCTAAGTTAACCAGGAATGAAATGCAGAAGACAGGGGCAGGGCACAGGACCAAATCCTCAAAGATATTTAGGTTCCTGACCAATGGACTGGAGGGAGGTGCCTTGTTCTGCTTGGGATTCTGAGCTGTGAATGCTCTCCTAGAGTAGGGAACCTAAACCAGCCCTTTCTTGTGAAAAAAACAGCAAGACCAACAACAGCCCATTGGATAGGGTGCTCATCTGGAATGTGGGAGGCACAGATTGAAATCCCAGCACTGCTTGATTTGGAGCAGAGACTTGAGCCCTGGTCTCTTGCAGCTCAGGTGAGTGTCCAAACCAGCATGCTATTAGGTATTCTGGGGTGGGCTTCTCTCACTCTCTCCTGTTGGAAATATTCCATTTTGTATTAAATAAAAAATGGTTACCTACCTTTCTGTAACTGTTGTTCTTTGTGTTGTGTTGCACATGTCCATTCCACTGTAGTTGCATGCCTCGTACTCAGTTGTCAGACAACTCTTTTCCTCAACAATACCCATCAGGGTGGCTCAAGCACCTTCTGTCACCACACATCACTGTGTGCTGGTATAAAAGGGCAGAGTCGACCAGAACCCTTCTCAGTTCCTTTGTACTGCATAGACTCAAACAGAGAGAGGAAAAAGGACAGATCATGTAATGGACATGTGCAACACATCTCAAAGAACAACAGTTATAGGAAGGTAGGTAACCAGTTTTTCTTGAGTCTTTGCACATGTCCATTCTACTGTTGGTGATTACAAACAGACAAACATGGAGGTGGGCTCAGCTTCTAACTGAACAGTGATTATAGGCACCGGTGAGCTGGAGCTGGTTCGCACCGGTTGTTAAATTTTGAAGCAGTTTTAGAACCGGTTGTTAACCCACTTCCCTGCAGGGGGCGCTGAGGCTTTGATGGGCTCCAGCCGGGAAGTGATGTAATTCCTCCTCCGGCCACCGGGGGCGCTGTGCTGCAGGAGCCACCTGGGCTACCGCTTGGCCCTGGGCACGAGCCCTGTTGCTGCTGCTGCTCTCCTGGCCCTGTAGCTCCCGATGCTGCCTGGTGGGTCCCCGGCTGCTCTGCTGGGCCTGGGCTGTGTCCTGCTGCTCAGGCTGCTCCTAGCTGCTCTCCCCATGAGCACCCACCACCCTGCCCGCAGCCAGTCCCTGTCTCCAGCCTCCCCCGAACCCCCTGCATGCAGCCAGCCCCCGTCTCCAACAACCCCCTGCCCTGCCTCCAGCCACCCCCGCATCCCCTACCCTGCCCGCAGCCAGCCCCTGCCTCCAGCCACCCCCGCACCCCCTGCCTGCAGCCAGCCGCTGCCGCACCCCCTGCCCTGCCTGCGGCCAGCCCCCACCTCCAGTCAGCCCCTGCCCTGTCTCCAGCCAGCCCCACACTCCCTTGCCTCCAGCCAACCCCGCACCCTCCTGTCTCCAGCCAGCTCCGCACCCCTTGCCCTGCCCACAGCCAGCCCTGCACCCCCTGCCTCCAGCTAGCCCTGCCCCACGCCCCTGTCTCCAGCCAGCTCCATAGCCCCTGCCCTGCAGTTCCCAGGGCAGTAACCCTGCACACCTGCTTCAATGAGGGGGGGCAGGGAGCAGCTGGGACCCACACATGTGCACACCCTAGGGTGACCAGACAGCAAGTGTGAAAAATCAGGACAGGGGGCGGGGGGGTAATAGGAGCTTATATAAGAAAAAGACCCCAAAATCGGGACTGTCCCTATAAAATCAGGACAACTGGTCACCCTAGAAAGAAAAGGAGTACTTGTGGCACCTTAGAGACTAACTTATTAACTAATTTAGTAAATTTGTTAGTCTCTAAGGTGCCACAAGTACTCCTTTTCTTTTTGCGAATACAGACTAACACGGCTGCTACTCTGAAAACTGGTCACCCTAGCACACCCCCACGGAGTGGCGGGGACCCACACATGTGAAATGGAGCTCATTTCTAGTTCAGGCCCATCTTTTTAAAAAAGAACTTTAGGCAGGGTTAACATACATCCATATTTTCCCTGACAGGTCACGCTTTTTGGTTCTTAAATTGCCGCCAGAAAATACGGACAAATGGTAACCCTGTTGGTACAAAAAATACATACTGGGGCACATCCCTTAAATCAGAACTTTTTATAGGGAACCGGTTGTTAAGATTTTGGCAGTTCATCACTGATTAAAGGACAACCTGCCTGAAATTGGCATCGTCCCTACACTGATGGGAACTGGCATAATGAGAAGCAAAAGTGTGGACCAATGACCAAGTTGCTACTTCACAAATGTCTATGATCAATACATGCACCAAGAAAACTACTGAAGATGCCTGAAAGCAAGTAGAATATGCCAGTACTCTAGCTGGCGGGGTTATATTAGCCAATTAGTAGCATAAAAGAATGCATGAAGAGATCCAGATAATCAAGATGAGATTATCTGAGTGGAAACTGGTTGGCCCTTAGCTCTGTCCACAACAAATAACTGCATGGAGGATCTAAATGACTTACTATGCGTCAGGTAGAAAGTTAAAGCCCTTTTCACATGCAGTGAATGAAGTCTCTCCTCATCTCCATATGTATGGGGGTTTTGGAAGAACGTCAACGAATAGCCTGCCCAGTTAACATGAAAATTAGAGATTACCATCATGTGAAATTTTGTGTGAGGGCGAAGATAAACTCTATCCTTATGGAAAACTGTATAAGGAGACGCTAATGCTAGGGCTCCCAAATCGCCCACCCTTCTGACTGAGATAATGGCAAATAAAAATGCTACCTTCATAGAGAGGTGGAGCAGAGAGCAAGTTGCAAGGGGTTCAAATGGTGGTCCCATCAACTTTGCTAGGACCAAGTTCAGATCCCAAGGAGGTATAGGATCTTGCACATGTGGGTACAATCTGACCAATCCATTTAGGAATCTGGTATGATAGGTTTGAGAAAAAGGGATCTATTATCCACTGAGGTATGGCATGCTGAACTAGCTGCCAGATGTATTCTTATAGAGCTAATCGCCAAACTCTGATGTTTTACACACAGATTGACAGAGCCAGAAGAGTACCCAGAAGTCACCTACTACAGGACAGGCCCAACAAAGAAAACAACAGAACGCCACTAGCCATCACCTTCAGCCCCCAACTAAAACCTCTCCAACGCATCATCAAGGATCTACAACCTATCCTGAAGGACGAGCCATCGCTCTCTCAGATCTTGGGAGACAGACCAGTCCTTGCTTACAGACAGCCCCCCAATCTGAAGCAAATACTCACCAGCAACCACACACCACACAACAGAACCACTAACCCAGGAACCTATCCTTGCAACAAAGCCCGTTGCCAACTCTGTCCACATATCTATTCAGGGGATACCATCATAGGGCCTAATCACATCAGCCACACTATCAGAGGCTCGTTCACCTGTGCATCTACCAATGTGATATATGCCATCATGTGCCAGCAATGCCCCTCTGCCATGTACATTGGCCAAACTGGACAGTCTCTACGTAAAAGAATGAATGGACACAAATCAGACGTCAAGAATTATAACATTCAAAAACCAGTTGGAGAACACTTCAATCTCTCTGGTCACTCGATCACAGACCTAAGAGTGGCTATCCTTCAACAAAAAAGCTTCAAAAACAGACTCCAACGAGAGACTGCTGAATTGGAATTAATTTGCAAACTGGATACAATTAACTTAGGCTTGAATAGAGACTGGGAATGGATGAGTCATTACACAAAGTAAAACTATTTCCCCATGGTATTTCTCCCTCCCACCCCACCCCCCACTGTTCCTCTGATATTCTTGTTAACTGCTGGAATTAGCCTACCTGCTTGTCACCATGAAAGGTTTTCCTCCTTCCCCCCCCTGCTGTTGGTGATGACTTATCTTAAGTGATCACTCTCCTTACAGTGTGTATGATAAACCCATTGTTTCATGTTCTCTGTGTGTGTGTATATAAATCTCTCCTCTGTTTTTTCCACCAAATGCATCCGATGAAGTGAGCTGTAGCTCACGAAAGCTTATGCTCTAATAAATTTGTTAGTCTCTAAGGTGCCACAAGTACTCCTTTTCTTTACACAGGAGATAGTCCAATATGAGGTTCAAGGGTGAATGGTGTAAGAATACACCTTTCTGACAGGACCAAATGGAGAAGCACTTCCATTTAGCCAGGTACGTGCCCCAGTTGAGGGTTTTCTACTATTCAGAAACACATTCTGAACATTCTTAGAACAGGATTTCTCCAAAGGTATTAATCATGAAACATTCATACTGTCAGGTGGAGGGCTCGCAGGTTGGGATGGAGCAGGCAGCCATGATCCTGAGAAATCATGTTTGGCTCCAGTGTGAGAGACAACAGAGACTTGATTGAGAAGTACAGTAGGTTCGAGTGCCAGTGTTGTTGGGGCCACGCTGGTGCTATAAGGATGAGATGCACATGGTTTTGTTTGACTTTGAACAACACTCTGAGCAGCCAGGGAACTGGAGGGAAGGAGTGGGTCGCTCCAGAGTAGCAGAAAAGCATTTGTCAGTAAGCCTGGGCTAAGACCGCCCTGGGAACAAAACTGATGGCATTTTCTGTTGGATTTTGTTGCAAATAGGTACACTTGGGAAGTCCCCCAGAGCTGGAAGATGGATCTGGCAATATCTGGGAGTAAAGATCACTGGTGGAGTTCAGCGAAGGTCTTGGTCAGTTGATCCACCAACGTGTTCTGCTTCCTTGGAAGGTAAGCAGCGAGGTGAATTGCCTCTGGCATAACTGTGCCGACGTGCTCCTCCCTGTCTATGTAAAACATAGTTGTAGAGTTGTCTGTTAGAATTAAAAAGTTCTTTCCTACTATATGTGGGAGGAAAGCTGAATAGGCTAGTCATAAACCATTAGATCCTGAGATGACCAGAGACCTTGAGTCTGCAGGGACCCCATATGAGCCCCCCAGCCCAGGGCTGATGCATCTGTGACTAGAGTTAGGGTTGGTAGCAGGGGGATAAAGGGGATCCTCACACAGGCTTTCAGAGGGGTATCCACCAATCCATGGATGACAAAACTGACAAGGGCATCTAAACCACTTTGTCCAAATGATGACGATTTGGGACATACACCAATACTAGCCATGCATGCAGATTAATGAAATGCAGCCTGGTGTGTCGAACCACATAGGTACAATGCTGCCATGTGACCCAAGAGACTGAGACAGCTGCATGCCATGGTGAGAAGATATGCTTTCAGTTGCAGCACCAAGCCTTGTACTGTTTGGAATCTGGATTGTGGTAGCAAAGCCTTGGCCTTTGTGGAGTCTAAGATTGCTCCAATAAACTCTATCCCCTGTACCGGTTTTAGAATTGACTTGCTCCAATTTATGAGAAGCTCCAGGACGTCGAATGTGGACAGGATGGCGGATACAGTGGATAGCACCTGAGCCTCACACCAATCTCTCATCAACCAGTAGTCCAAGGACAGGAACACATGAACTCCCGATTGTTGTAGATGTGCTGCCACCACTGCCAGGCACTTTGTGAACACCCGAGGAGCAGCTGAGAGACCAAATGGGAGCACTGTGAACTGACAATGGGAGTCATTTGCCACAAATCTGAGAAACTTCCGAAGGTTGTATTGTATTGCGACCTGGAAATAAGCATCCTTTAAATTGAGGAGAATGTACCAGTCCCACTATTCAGGGAGGGAATAATCAAGGCTAGGCTAATCATGTGGAATTTTATTTTCTTCAGGAATTTGTTCAACTCTCTTAGATCTAAAATAGACCTGAGACCTTCTTTTATTTTGGGGATAAGGAGTTAGTGAGAATAGAAGCCTTTCCCCCAAGGCCCAGTGGGACTTCTTCTATGGCTCCTGCCTGAAGAAGCAATTGAACCTTTTGCAGAAGGAGGATCTCATGAGAGTGGTGGAGAAGAGGGGGGTGGGAAGGAGAGGTAGAAATGAACTGAATGAAGGGTATGTGATATTGCACTCCATGTTTTATGAAAATAGGCTTATGAATGTGAATATAATGTAACTGGAATATGCTTTACGCAAAAGGTCTCTTGTAAGGTATCATTACAAAGCTTATAATTTACTGAGTGTGTTCATCCTATTTGTATGCATGTATCATCCTTGTATCTGAAGCTAGAAATATGAAGTATAACTCTGAGGTCCTATTGTAACTATGCAAAGTGTGGGCCATTAATGGTGGTTTAGAATTTTGATAGCTACCATTGACTAGGACAATTGGTTGTAGATGGTTTATTTACCTGCAAGCCTTTCTGTGTACGTGTGGGCCAGCCAGTGGGTAATGAAAAATGAGGTCTTACAGTGACATGTGACCATGTTACATGATACTGGAATCCATCTTAAATCTGGTACTTTTCCAGTTAGACGGAGGGGTGGGGAACCAGAGAGACAAAAGATTCTCGCCTTGTGCCAGAACAAAGGAGGTGGCCAGTCCTGAGAACACCCCTGCTTTCCACCTAAGATGTCTGCTGGAACTAACAAGGACTCTACCAGGGAAAGGATCGGGCCCAGACTAGGAAGGTGTCTAGTCTGTGAAAGAAGCTTATTGGAACATCTCTGAGGGTGAAATTTTACCTGTAATCAGTTTCTTAATGTATTAGGCTTAGACTTGTGTGTTTTTGCTTTATTTTGCGTGGTGACTTACTTTGTTCTTTCTATTACTTAAAACCATTTAAATCCTAGTTTTTATACTTAATAAAATCACTTTTGTTTATTAATGAACCCAGAGTAAGTGATTAATACGTGGGGGAACAAACAGCTGTGTGTCTCTCTCAATCAGTGTTACAGAGGGCAGACAATTTATGAGTTTACCCTGAATAAGCTTTATACAGAGTAAAACGTATTCATTTGGGGTTTGGATCCCATTGGGGTCCGGGTGCTGGAGATAGGAAATCTGCTGAGCAGTTTTTTAGTTAAAGTCTGCAGCTTTGGGGGCGTGGTTCAGACCTGGGTCTGTGTTGCAGCAGGTTAGCATGTCTGGCTCAACAAGGCTGGGTTCTGGAGTCCCAAGCTGGCAGGGAAAACGGGCTCAGAGGTAATCTCAGCACGTCAGGTGACAGTCCCAAAGGGATCTCTGTGACTGAACCTATCACAGGGCATATCCTAGTTCCACCATCCTTAAGACCCACCAATCCGATGTTATGTCGGTCTAAGCACACAGGAAGTGGGTTAAGTGATCTATAAACAAAAGGTGGGAAACAGATAGAACTAGAGTAACTGGTACATTGCCCTTGAACAATGAAACAAAATGTCTGTTGATGGCTGGATGGGATGAGCACACTGATGCTGAAAAAGAGGGTGGCGGATGTTATTTCCTATAACCCTTGCCCTTTCTTTTCAGCAGATCTTGAGACTGGGCTGCATTTACATCCTCCAAACTGTCCTGAGAGCAGTTCTGGCAACTGGCTTGCCCTCATCCAACATTACTGCAAATTTTAGAATGTTCTCTCAGTAGATGAAGTCATAGTGCTCACGAGTCCCTGTTGGTAAGTGCCTGTTGGTTTGCAATTCTGAGTTGCAGACTACCTGTAGAATGAAGTTTGCATCCAAACAAGTCCAGCCTCTTCAAATTTTTGCCTTTTAGCATCAATGCTTGGTGTCATCTCTCCCATTCGTAGCAGCCACCACCACCAAGAAATGGGGATAGTGAAAGTACAAATGCTCATTCCCCTTAGAGGGGATGTAGTACCTCCTTTCTGCTTGCTTTGCTGTGTGGGGTAAGGAGGATCATAGGCATAATTTGACTTCTATATTTGAGGAGGCAAGGGGCTTAATATCAATCAGTCTAATTTCTGGATTTACCAATTGCTAGTGGTAGTTAAATTACAATGTACTTGAAATCACAAATACAATTTATGTTCATTGTGTAGTCACCCTTTTTAAAATTTTAACTTAATTATTTGCCATGTTTACTAGCTACCAGTTAAAAATCAACATTAACATAAAAACAAATTATTGAATAAACAGAACGATGCACTGTCATGTAACTATGAATCATGTCTCCCTGGTTTTAGAGTTACATAAACATTGTCTTAATATAGAAATACTGTATTTATCTTAATGTAGACGCAATTGTCTTTGCCTTCTGTTAGCTTTTCTTGGTTTTAGATATAGTAAAATAATGTGATGGACCTAATTTAAAAAAGAGTAATATTTTACTTAAATTAAAACTTTTAAAGGTCACAGAGTCACTTTTCCATAGATGTTTTGCATCATCCTATAGAACAGGGGTAGGCAAACTTTTTGGCCCGAGGGCCACATTGGGGTGCAAAACTGTATGGAGGGCCGGGTAGGGAAGACTGTACCTCCCCAACAGCCTGGCCCCCGCCCCCTATCCACCCCCTCCCACTTCCTGCCCCCCTCAGAACCCCTGACCCATCCAATCCCCCCTGCTCCTTGTCCCCTGCCCCCCACCCCATCCAACCGCTCCCTGTCCCCTGACTGCCCCCCAGAACCCCCTGTCTCTTATCCAAACCCCACCCCCCCACTGTTCCCCGTTCCCTTACCATGCCTCTCAGAGCGGCAGGAGCTCGCAGCCATGCCACCCGGCAGAAGTGGCAGGCCAGAGTGCTGGCGGCGTGGGGACAGTGGGGAGGGGCTGGGGACTAGCCTCCCCGACTGGGAACTCAAGGGCTGGATGTGGCCCGTGGGCCTGTTTGCCCATCTCTGCTACAGAATGTAATAGAAAATTATATCCTCGATATAGGTTTTTAGAGTAATTTCTCAAGGTGCTTGATCTAATTCCCACTGAAGGCACAGGAGTCTTTGGCAAGGTCTACACTATACCCTTACTGAGGTATAACAACATCACTCAAGGATGTGAAAAATCCAACCCGAGTGACATAGTTATATTGACCCTAACCTTCCCTGTGTAGACAGCGTTATGTCGGCAGGAGAGCTTCTCTCTTTCATCGGCTTAAAGCATCCTCCCCAGACATGCTACAGCTACATCAGTGCAGTTGCACTGATGCAAATTTCTTGGGTAGACCTGCCCTTTGACCTCTAGCTCTTTCTATGGGAACTAGAAGAGGCTATAGAGCCCCATGATGTTTCTAAAGACACCTATTGATTCCATCCCTATTGATTCCATATAACTGCTCCACTTGGGTGTCCAGTGAATGAACCTGGGTCTATTTGTGTACGAGGACCTGAAATCAGATGAACTTCAGTTGAATTCAGCTTTCAGTTTATTCCCCAAACTCCAGGCAAACATGCAGGAGGAGAAGAAAAGGGAAAGCAACATCAACAAAACAAGATTTGTTCAGCCCACTCCAAACTGAGATCTCTATCTTGCACATAAGTTCTCCTTATGGCACACGTATCCTGCATAAAGCAGATCTGCTTGCATCACTTGCCACAGAGTTAATCTCATTTTTAATAACCACTTTGTATTTATTAATCTTACTAAACTGAAATGAAATCCTTATATGACATATGTCAAAATATGTCTTTCAGAAAGACTGGTAGATCAGATTTTCTCTTTCCCTATATTTTTAGAAAGAAATACACCCTGTTCTCCTGGGATGGGAGGGCTACTACCTTTTGTTGTTCAATAAAGCAAGTCTAAGATGTTTTCTCAGCACAAAACAGACCCTGTCCAGTAATTATGGTTTTCTTCAGCACATTCAATACACACACCAAACAAATGTATTGTTGAAGCCTGTCCCCTACCCCTCCATGCCAGGTTCACCAAGATAGCGAGCAAGAGGAACAGAATCTTGTACGCATGTCCAGCCCTGCCCCACAATCCAGGTATGGGGCTAGCCTGGCAGGATCCAAGTATGGAGGAAGGGTTAGTGTGGGGGGATCCACATGTGAGGTGAGAGTTCTGTGTGGGACAGTCTTGGTGTGGGCTGCTCAGTGTGGGGTCCAGATGTGGGGGGGAGGGGGATCTGGGTGCACAGGGATTCATTGGGGAGGTTCAGGGGGAATCGGAATCTGTGGGGGGGTCCAGGTGAAGGTGGCTGGGGCTCAGTGGGGGCTGGGTGCCGAAGGAGGCTACTGTGTCAAGGTGGCAAACATTGTAGGGGGAAGTTTAAATCCAAACAAAATGTAGAAGAAAATGAATTAAAACATCTGTTAACAATACGTTTTCTAGAACCCTTTCCCCTTTAAACACTAAATTTGGGTTCTAAACTACCCAACAGTTTTCCTTTAATCTTAGGCACCATCAGTGATGGAGACACACCTACAAACATTTAAATTACATAAATAGACACATCTGGGGGGAAAACAGACATGCTTTTTTAACTCTGTTGAGACACATTCAGCTAGGAGAGCTTTATGGAGGAACAAAGCAGAAGAATGGTAAATATGTTGCTTAAAAACAGAGATTTTGCTCCTTAAATAGTTGGTTATATGTCTGTGAAAGGGGCTATGTACAATTCATTTGGAGGGTTGTTTGCTTGTACCCAAGTCTGCTAGAGTTTAATCCTAGGAGAGGACTTCAAATTGTAGGGTTTCAACTTTAGGGAAAGTTGGGGGAAGTCTGTTTATGAATTTTGGGGTAGGAGGTGGTTGCAAATCACATTTGAATAGGAGAGAAAGGATTTTGATGCACAGGTGTTATAGGGATAGTACAAATAACAGTAGTAAGTCAACCTATGTTTATGATGAGGTGGGAATGCTCTCCTTCCCTGTGTTTGTAGAGGAAGAACCCCTGTGAAATGGGTGATGTGGCTGTATGTGCCTTCCCCACCCCCAATGGCATCTGTAGCTAAGGGTGTATCTACATTGTGAAAGTACCTAGGTCAAGTAAGAGCACTCACTTGGGATGGAGGAGACCCAGCTTCATTTTTCCCTCTGCTTACTGGGATGAAAGGATCTGAAAGGGGACTTCCAGCCCCATCTCTTGGCAGTGTCCTAACCATAGGCTATAAAATATTCTGATGGGAGTGTGTCTTTTTCAGTCTCTCCTGTTGAAGCTGTTCCACAGTGATGGTTAGGACACTTCTCAAGAGGTCAGAGACCCCTGCTCAAATCCTTATTGCTCATCAGGCAGAGAGGGGATTTGAACCAAGATCTCTGATACCTCAGGTGAGAACTATAACCATTAACTAGACAAAAGGTTACAAGGGAGGCACCAACTCCACTGCGGTCTTATATGGTCCTATGATCCAGTACATGTGCTCAGAGCTCACTTACCAGATCAGGTCTTGCAGGCAAGATAGGTAGGGTAATACCTATCTTCACCTGGCTTGAAGCGCTTGCTGGAGCTTAAGTGTGAGATAGGTGTTTCACATATGCCCAGAAGCAGTATTGTACATACCGTGGAGACTTCAAAGACAGTGATTCTCAAACTTATTTGATCACCCCTTTCTTTGTGTCTGTACTAGATTATGCCTTTCCCCGTGCGGCGCCCAGCCAACAGTTGCCACTCTTGGCTACCCAGCTCTAAAGGCAGAGCAGGGAGTGGTGGTTGGTGGCTGGGTGTCCAGCTTTGAAGGCACCACTGCTGCCAGCAACAGTGCAGAAGTATGGGGTGGCAATCTCATCCCACCCTTATTTCTCTGCTGCTGCTAGGGGTGGTACTACCTTCAGAGCTGGGTGCCCAACCAGCAGCCACTGCTCTCTGGCCACCTCGCTCTGAATGTGTACGATTTCCCCCCACTAAAGCTTCTCATGTCCCCTCTCCCATACATTCCGTGCCCCCCAGTATGAGAACCTCTTCTCTGTGGCAAAAAGCTAGGGGCCAAGGGATGTTAAGCCGCAGCTGAGCAGCCTTTGAGAAACTTGGTAGTGCCAAACTTTTGGACTTAAGTGCCTATGGCCTTTTGTGGATTTGCACCCTAGAGGCCATGATCAGCGCATAATTGTGTTAAGTCCTATACAAATATGTAGTACAAGTGCAATTCCTGGCCCAGATAATTTACAACTGAGGGCTCTGACCTACAAGTTGAGTAGTCTCATTGACCTTGATGGGACTACTCAAGTGATGGGCATTACTAATATCTACAGGACCAGATTCAAGGGTTTTGGATACAGCAGGTGGATGAAACATAAGTTTGTTTTACTGTTACTGCACTTTCTGCACACAATCATGCTCTTGCATAATAAACAAGAGCTAGTTGCCTGCCTATCTAGTCAATGCCGGCTAGCAATACGCCACAGATATTACAGCGCAGCTGAAACTTGAGAATAGGGTGGTGACTTTATGGATTTTGATGGTAACCATGAGAACAGTGCTTATGGCAGAAGCAGAGGTGAGACAAGGCTACCAGCACTGCCAAACCAAAATTCGCAGCTGACATCGCTGCAAAATAAGAGACCCGATGGGTAGAGCGGGTATCTCAAACGACAAGCCGGTGCATTTCTGTGTAGACCCTCGATCTTGGTACCCGCCGGCACAGGCTGGCTGGGGTAGGGGCGCCAGCAGGTGCAGCCGCTGCGGGGCGCTAAAGGGAGAGATGGAGGCAACAAGGGCTGCAGGCTCAGTGCCATGTGCCGGGCAGACGACGGCAGCCGCCGCCGCCACGAGGCAGGGTGCCGCAGCCAAAACCGGAGCAGAGGCGGCTGCCCGGATCCCACCAGCCCCGTGACCGAGCTGGGGCGGGGGGAAGGGGCAAGGCTGGATCTTCCAGAGCGGGAAGAAACAGCGACACTGGGGGCGGGAGGGACAGGCCGGCCGGCGTGGGCAGCTACCACGGGGCATTAGCCCGCGGGCGGGGGGGGCATTCCCCCCCCCCCCCGTTGCCCGGGCTCCGGGTCTAGGTCACACTCGGGCCGGGCAGGTCACGCCGCGCCCCGCTTACACGAGCACTTTCAATCCCGCACCCAGCCGCTGCTCGCAGCGCTCGAGCCCGGGCCGGGCCGCGCCTCCATTAGACCCTGCGCAGCACCGCCGGCGAAGCGCATAACATGGCGGCGGGCCCTCGCCGGGCCGCCCACGTGACCTAGAGTCGGGTCCCTTCTGGAGAGAACGTTCCGTAGCCGCGCGAGAGAGAGGCTGACTGAGCGCTATCGCGAGCTCTGAGTCGAGGGGGGGCGGGGAGAGCGAAAATATCTCGCGATACTTCGGGAGTCTTTTCTCCTAGAATCCGGAGGGGGGGGGGAACTCGGAGGAGATCTCGCGGTACCCTCCAGGAAAGCCGAGCGGCTCCGCTTGGGGTCAGAGAAGCCCATGGTAGGAGATCTCGCGCGACGTCTCCGGAGCCTCCTTCATCGAAAACCGAGGGGACGAGCCTGCAGAGATATCGCGATAGTTCTAGATTCCTCCCCTCCCTTAATCGAGAGCTGCCGGTTCTCTCGCGGGATCCTTGCGGCAAGGGCGGGGGAAGGGAGCGAGCCGAACGGGGGCGTGGCTTGCGTGCTGAAGTCAGCGCGCTGGCAGGGAGGGGGCGGGAGTATATAAGGGGCGGGCCGAGCCGGGGGGGTTTCAGTTAGAGAGGCGAAACGATTCGAGGCGAACAAGCGGCAGCAGCGGCGAGTTCGAGACCCGGCGAATCTGACTCTCTAGACGCGGAGCGCGACCTCCCGAGACGATCTCTCGTTATGAGTCATGTGGCGGTGGAAAATGCCCTCAGTCTAGACCAGCAGGTGAGGGGCCGCTGGGGCCGCGAGATAAGTGGGGGAGGGGGAGGGGGTGAGCAGCATCGAGTCACGATTATCCTGAAACCTGCGAACTCGGCATCAGTCCTCGACGGTGACGTCGCGATATTTTTTTCTTGTTTAGCTCCCTCGCCCGCCGGCTTCTGGCGCATTTAATTGTTGCGCAGTTTCCGCCGCGGGGCGATTTATCGCCGCGTTGGTCTCGATCGCGGGGCCGGGGCGAGGGATAGATGTTTCTCCTGGTCAGCGGGCTGCGCCTGGCGAGCAGGCCCCAGGCCCGGCTTTTGTGTGAGGCCCGGCACCCCTGGCGGCGGCGGCGAGGAACGGCGGCTGCGGGGGGAGGGGGGGGACAATGGCGGCCATTGTGCGAGTGACGGAGGCAGGCGGCGGGCTGGGCCGGGCCTTTGTCTCGCGCGCTCCGGGACGGGCGGGGGGGGGGGGGAGGGGAGACTTCTTTGTTCTCGCGCCCGCTCCTGCCTGTCTGGGCCCCAGTGACGCAGCTGGGCCAGGACGTATCTTACACGCTGCCGGCGAGTGTCACGGGCGGGCCCGGCTTCGCGTTGCCGCCTCCTCCTCCCCTCCCCCCCGCGGGCGGAGCCTCTGGTGGCCGCATCTAACGAAGGGAAGCCCGGTGTCGCCAGGGGACCGCAAGTCTAATGTATTCGTGCCGCGGGGTCGGGCGGCGACGCCGGCCACGTGCCTAAGCAGCGCTTTGGGAGCGCGGAAAGGAAGCGGGGCAAGTAGCCCGGGGAGCAGCTTGGACTGGCCTGGCCTTTTCGCGCTGCGCGCTCGCCCGTTACCCGAGTCCGGCCTTCGCTGGGCGGCGCTGTGACGGGGAACCCGCTCCCCTCCCCCCGGCATTTGCCATTGCGGCAGCCATCTCAGTGCGGCGGTGCAGCAAGCGCTGCTGGCGGGGATTTCAGATACTGCAGGGAGCAGCCTCCCGGCTAATCCGGCAACTGGTCACGTGTTTCCTCGGAGCCGGGACCGGCTGGCTGTCCTACTTCGAGAGGAAGAGCCAGGACAGCGGCTGGAGCGATTCCCGACTCCGCCCCACCCCGTCTATAAGTATTGGGTTAAAATGGCAGGCCGTGTTAAGGATACAATTGAATCTCCAAATCGGAGGAATCTGCGCTTGGTTACCTTCTCCCCCGATCCCGTCTCCGGAATTGGAGTGACATTTGTTTGTCACAACAGTGGTGTCAGTAGGCAGCAAGTCTAAACACCATGTCTCTGAAACTAACAGCACATATGGTGTGTACTTTCTTTGCATAAGATTGGAAAAAATTAACAAATTTTATTTTTAAGTGGGAGTTGAGCATCTGTTACCTAAACGGAAACATCCCCCCGCCCTTACATAAGTTGCATAGTGACATCAAGAACAGTGTGCACATCGAAGGTTTCTTCCACTTGGCTTTTGGCAGCATGCCATCTCCACTTACATAAAGTATCTTCTTACATAATCATGGTTTCAGAGAACATTTGTAGACACTTTTGTAAACCAGCTTAAATGTACTTCAGCCTTTCCAGGAGTTAGATGAGTAAGACTTACTCTGAATATTTTATTTTTTTTATAAATGGTAGCTAGTTTGTGCAACTAGTAGGCTACCTAACCCCACTCCAAGTTGAATCTCAAGCTGTGAGAACTATTGGCAAACCACAGCTTGCCTTGTAATCCTAAAATTTTTTTTGCATGTGTTAATATAAATGAAATCAAAGCTACAAATACAGGCAGATTAATACCTACATTAACATATACTAATGTATCAGTAGTAAAAGCTTGTATACCCACTGAATGAATATATTTTAATCTTTCAATTCAGTTTAGTGTTTAAAAAAAAAAACAACCTAAAACAACCCTTTTCCAGTGCTTAAGGCCTAGATTGAATGCCATATAGTTACTTTGCAAGTGTTACTAAAGCAGTGGCTCCCTTACCCCCCCCCCCCATACTCCTTAGTTTAGTAAAAGGAAGACAGCCATCTTGTATGATTAGCAAAAATCAAACTTTATTTATTGTGCCTTTAAAACTGTTCTGTGCTCTTTTCACTTTTGGCACAAACATGGCTTTTTAAAATTGTGTATTGAGAACCTTGATATTCATTATAGAAAGCATCCTTGCAGCATTTTCTAAAGTGTTCCCATGGTCCTAAAGAAAACTTAGTAGCGTAAGAGGGAAATGACTGCAATTTTTGATTTGATCTTGATTGTTGAATTGCAAGTGCTGGGAGCTAAGTTCTGGTTACCAAGCAGCCATTGCATGTGATGCACTTTCATTTGTGAGCATAAAAGCATTCAAAAAGCAAATTTTCACTGGGCTATGAAAGTAGAATAGCACCAAAGATCATTTTTAATTTTTTTACAATTGCTCTTCCTGTACACTAGAAGTTTACTTGTTCTTATGAACCTCTCCAGTGCTCCAAACAGCAACCCAAGTTTCATTAGTAATCTAATTCTTAATGCCATGATATGAATTGATGGCAATGTGTTAATATAAACTACAGGAATGCTTTTTTTTTTTTTTTGGTAGTTTGCTGGTCTAGACCTGAATTCCTCAGACTCTCAGAGTGGTGGAAGCACAGCAAGTAAGTATATAACTTGTTCCCTTTTGGCTATACCCAGATATATAGGTAGAAAAATAGCTGTTGCTTGTCATGTACAGCTTTGAAAAACAACCCATTTCTGGGCTTTTATTTTAAAAGTGACTTAATGTAAGGAAGGAAATTAAAGGGGTTGTTTTGGTGGGGAAAGGGGATGCACTGAATCAATGAGTAGTATGGGTTAATACTGTTTAAAGGCAAAACCTGTTCAGATCCTTAAGGATTTAACTTGACAGAAGCTGGTCTCCAAGGTTGAGTCTAGTTGTTCTGGCCTTCACCACTGGATAAGTCTTTGAAGCGGGCATTTAGTTAGAAGCTAAGCTGCATGAGGGGCCCCTTCAACTCTCGATTTTAGTTGCCTATTGGGGCTGTTACTTGTTTTGCATAGGCATCTTCATAGTGGTTCTGGGATGCTAATCTCCTTCCACTTAAAGTCGTTAAGTGATGCTTTGAAGACATGAATTGCATCTTCTGGCACATGGAATTAATTGCATTTCTGGGAGGCTCTTTAACTGTAGCACAGGTTTGAGGCCCTGATATGGGTGGTGTAGGGAATCTTCCTTTAGATTGTATGGATTTCACATTTATGATTCTTTAAGAATTCCACTTGAAGCAAGGGTAGCTTGGTGTTCTCTTCTGCTGAGGTAGTGAATTGGGAGCAAAGGCGCAATCATTTTGCTTCTAGTAGTGCTCTGAAAGGGGTGTGGGGGGTTGTCTCTAGATATTTACAGAGCTCAGCATCTGTATGTGACTGATGTTGCTCAAGTAGTAGAGTACTATAGAGAACATCCCTGGGTGGAAAGTAGAACATCTTATTATACTATACTCAAGCCCACCAAATAAACCATATTCTCTAGAGAGGCAACAAGATGTCCTTTCTGAAAGCTTCCTATTGGGGAGGCCAGCAAGAAGCATTTCAATGGACTTACTAGAAAAAGTCCTCTAAAATGGTATTATGTAAGGTCAATGCTTCCTGAAGTGTCAACACGCTAAAACTGAGTTCTACCCTTAGTTTCAGAAGTTGAAAGTTAGAGGAGAGGGTTGGGTCAAATTTAGCTAGCCAAAATGCTGTCAAACTTCACTGACCAAGGAAAACTGGAGAACCAGCCAATTCTCTGCTATGAAGCCACATAGATAACTCGGGCCACACCAACACTATTACATTTGTGTTGAATAGAAGGGGTTGGCAAATGCATTCTTGTGAAACTGTACAGCACAAATACCTATGTCATAACTGCACTGTCTTGGGCTGCTTTTGAAGCCTCTAGAATTGAGGCAGGTTTGGTTGTATGAGGAGTCCCCTGACTAAGTCAGGTAGTTGAACCAGATCTTTCTCAGAATAAAGACCCTTTTGGTGGAGAAGGCCAATCTTTAACAGATGTTGCCACTACACATTTGTATGTGGTTCTTTAACAAAACTAACTAGTTTTTTTTCCTTTTTTTTTTTTTTAGAAGGTCGATACATTCCTCCTCATTTACGGAATAGAGAACCTTCAAAACAGGGTATGTGTGTTTTTGTTAATTGGGTGGCATTAATTAATGCTAATATACAGCAAAGAACAACTGTGAGTATCCAATCATGATTGAACTCTCATATCAATAGTAAGATGCACATTTCAGGTTTTTGACATTTTTACTCTACTCTTCATAGTGTAAATGACTAATATACTGCTAGATTGTTCTGTACATAGTCATAAAAGTCCTTGGCTTTCATTGGCTGCATCATTAGCTTAAACACTAAATTTGTCCTTTGTTGTAGTTGAACTGTCACTTGATTATATTGCACAGGATGTCTACCAAGCTACTTGTGAAATGAGAGCCTGAGACTACATCAGCTTCCAAGTTGCATAGGTCATAAACAAATGGACCACGTTGAAGCAAGATGGACTCTTAGTCTTACAAATTGTTTCACTGTAGTGATCTGTGGTCAGCAGTATTGGTTCTAATCCCTCACTGGTGCTAGTGTGGGGATATCTTGAATGCAGTGTGATATCTGCAAAAATTAGCTTAGCTTCACTCCTGCTGTCGCTTCTGGGGAAGTATACAGTCTGGATGTGGTTTATCTATGGCTTATTAAGAGGGCTGCTTACAATAGAATAAAATTGAGACATCAGATAAAATGAAGCTGTCTAATCTTTAGCTAACTATGGATAGCTCTGTTTGGGAGGGAGGGTAGAAATTGTATCCCTGTCAAAGTAATACATAGGAGGGGAATCCTGACTTAGTGAGTCTGAAAGAGGTAAGTCCTTCAAACAGCTCAGTGAGTGGTATTTGCACACTACTGCAGTAGAGTGTGGACATGATATTCACTTGAACAGGTGGAGCAAAAATGGCACAGGCATAATTTCTGACAATAGAGTAATACAGGGGTAGGCAACCTATGGCACGCGTGCCAAAGGCAGCACTTGAGGGGATTTTCATTGGCCCTCAACTGCCCCAGGGGTCTCTGCATTTTAATTTAATTTCAAATGAAGCTGCTTAAACATTTTTAAAACCTTATTTACTTTACATACAACAATAGTTTAGTTATATTATAACTTTTATAGGAAGACCTTCTAAAACATTAAAATGTATTACTGGCACATGAAATGTTAAATTAGAGTGAATAAATGAAGACTTGGCACACCACTTCTGAAAGGTTGCTGACCCCTGGCCTAATTGGGCAACTAAAACTACATCACCTGGCAATGGGTATTACTGAAGAGTCAATCAGCTGTCACATTACTTCATGCAACTTGCTAGTGGAAAGAAGACTGACTGACTAGCTTGAATCTGGTATCATGCTAAATTTAGCAAAACCACAACAGTAATTCAATAAACTGTATTGTTACTCTTTAATTACAAGAGTGACTTAAAATAGATCTTTATTGTCAAATCTTGACTAGTTAAAACAAATATAAAGCATCTTAAGTAGCATTCATTCTACTTAACTTAGCAACTTCGGATAACCTAGTGAACTCTAATGGAGATCCCTGTATTAATTCACTTCTGAACATTAGGTAGTCTATAAAATACTAGTATTCTGGGATAATGGCACCAATTGATTTTTGGAGATGCTAAAATTCAAGGTTAAAACTGTTGAGCAGAGCACTTGCTTATCTCCAGGTTTGTGGCTGTTGAAGCATACACCTCCCTACTATGACTGACCTTTATCTGTACATTAAAGTACACCTTTTTTCCTTAGGTAGGCATTGCCTAAAGCAGCACCAAGTCACCCTGTTTATCAGTTGAATATGCTGGAATGTATAGAGCCTTTGGGGCTTAAGAGGGGTCTAGTAAAGAAAACTATTAATTCATGTTTAAATTGAAAATGTTCCATATAAATAATGGATTAATAAGTAATAAGATGGGCCAGACCTAGTAGACTGAAGTCCCAAACCTCACTGACTACACAACTACAGGAAGGTGGAGCCAAAGTACTGCTGATACTTCCCCTTCTATGCATGGTAACTCGTTCTAAATCCCATTGTCATTGCTTATGGACATGGATTTTTTTCCTTTAGCCCACAACTTTCCAAACGTACCCATGGTATAGCCCTGAGATTATGGGGATGCCACTACTTCACCTTACTACAGATGGCAGAAAATGCTCTAGTCTGCTTCCAAGACTGTTACAAAAATACATAGCTTCTAATCTTCAGGATGCAGTTACTGATCGGAGAATCCTGGTGCTGTGGATCCAAGGCCATGTTGTGGGGTAGAAGAGAGCTGCTTCTACGTTTGCCTTATTTCTAATGTGGGTACATCCTTAAAATCCTCTTCTGAACTGCTTACGGAGACCATCTTGCTTCACTTGCAATAGAGCCCTTTGATTTTAGCAAATCCTTGACTGGTAGAGTAGGCAGAGTGTTCAAGTAATTCTGAAGTGGAAGTGATTCAAATGCTTGCTGGCCCAAGATAATATTAAAAGAGCAGTGGTAGAAATCTATCTTTAATAGGATTTACATCACTAACTGGTTAAACCACTGTTCAGTCTTACTGGATGAAATGAGATGCTGTACTGTTCAGCTGACTCATGAATGTGCCAGCCACTGTCTGTGGCATGCATGGGAGAAAACAAAAGCCTTTAACTTGTAGAATTTTCTGTCCTCTATGGAAATCTTCCTTCTTTCCTCATTCTTTTGTAACCATACCAGGCAGTTAAAATTTATCTCTGTACAGTTAGCTTCTCTGTAATGCCTCTTTGATCATCAGGTTGATGGAACTATGCTTGATTGGAGAGATAATGGAATGCATTCTGTGTTTTAAGCTTTCTTTAAGCATTTTGGTTTTGACTTTGCTGTATCCCTGGAGTTTTCATGGCTCTCTTTACGACAGGAAATATCTGTAGCTACATGAAAAACTACCATTCCAATTCAGGGCCACTACCAAGAAGCTGTAAGTCAATATCATCAGTGCAATGATGTATAACTATGCTATTCTGTAGCATGAGTTGAAACTGGTTATACAGCAGTGACTTAATGAACTAACAAGTGATATTTGAATTTGCATTTTTTTTTTTCATTTTAAATAAATTGGCAACCACATCCTTGCTGACTGCATTTCAGCTGTTCTGGAGATACATGTATACTATCTGCTGCCTGTCTTAAAATGTTTTTATGCAACACTTTATCAGATTCTACAGACCTGAGATGTATTTGACTATCTTAAAGTGACATATTAAGAATGTACATGTATCTGGTATCCAAGCAAGGTTCCAAAACAAAGCATTTTGATGCTGGCTATTGTTCATGGGCTGTAATTAATGGTAACCTTTAGACCAATTCTAAAGCAGTAGAAAGACATGCGTGTAGATGAGCTCTTGCTTTTCATGAGTACAGTGGGGCTACACTGGTAAGAAATGGCACCCTTGTATACTTTGTTTAGATAATTTGGCTAAGAGCACAACTACCCTAAGCCAGCATGGTTCTGCATTTAATCACCACAGATGGATGAAGAGTAGGTTTAAATGCATGTATGTTTGTTTTTTTAAATTGTTTTTTCCCCATAAGCCTTTGTCCACAATACCATAGTACGTTTAGTATGGCTTTCTCTAGAAGTGGTGTCTGAGGCAATGTGGTCTAGTAGTAATTTTGGGGGATGAAAGGTTGCCATTTCATTACTGTGAAAGACTAATTAATAAAATGACTTTGGCAAAGATTACCAGTAAATAGTTATAAAGCCACGGTCTCAACAAACACTTGCAGAGTAGGTCAACTCCCATCAGACTGTTTCTAACAAACATTGCAGTTCTACTTGCACCAAGGTTTGAGACTTCTCTGTATTTGGAAACTGATGAAAGCCATCCTGCATAATGAGACTCAAAGTTAAAATTGACTTGTACTGGCTTATTTGAGTTGCATTTGCTCATGCGGAGGAAAGTGTGTGCAGTCTAACTTGGACACTTGCATGGGTATAAATGACACTTGGTAAAATCCTGCATCTTGCTTGCCATGTTTTATTTCATAACTAGTGTAGTTCACCATTTAAAATACTGTCTCCTAGTTGTTGCTAGTTAACTGCACAGGTCATTCCTTAAACTTGTAATCTGTTCTGTTTGCCTTCATAAATTTAAGATTACAGGTCATGCAGACTGAAGACTCGCTATTGAATACTACTTTCTCTAGCTAGTATGACATTGACTGCCTTGGTATAGATGTTTGTCTTTGAGTGGCTGCATATCTCTTTACTAAGGCCTGGTTGAAACAAAGCTGTGCTACTTTAACTGAAAGCTGGACTGACTTAAAACTGGCACAGCTTTGTATAGTGACAGTCTAAACCTTGCTAAAACTAATTCACTATGCCCATGTCTGGCTCATTCCCTATAGGAAATGAGGATATCAAAATCTTCACCTCCTGGGATCTGTTCCTTTCTGCACCAGTTAAATCTTAACAACAATTGAGACCTCTCCAGTAATGCAGCTGTTAACTCTCTGGACCCAGTCATTGATTCATTGCTAACTGCATCTATTCCCTCTTCTTAAAACCATTCTTACTATGAGCTGACTTCCAATACTGCCTTGCTAGTAAGGCTTGTCTGACTAACGAGCTTTGCTTATGTGACACAGTATACTACATAATAGTCCAAATTTCTTAGGAGTTCATCCTGTGTAACATACTAAAATCTAGCTTTCCTGACTCTTAAACCAAGCCATCAGGCTTCCTTTATTCTAACCTGTTAACTAAGGAGCACATAAGGTTGGAGAGGAGAATCTTAAATCTCCTTCAATTACTATTTTTCAGTTATCTTCATATGAAGTACTGGAGCTATTCTCAACAACCCAGAGTTCTTGCAGCAGGCTCCAACTTATAGTATGGCAATAACCATAGTGCACAGGATAGTCTTGATGTTTTCTCCAAGTCGCTAACATTCTGACCTATCTAACTTAACTAGCTTTCAAAGAAGCCTTTTGAACAAAAGACTGATTTTGGCTGAGTTTGGAATCTCCTTGTTAAGAGTTTACGGTTTGTGAACAAGTTTTTGTAAACTAGAAACTGTGTTCTTGCCGTGGATCCTTCCCTGTAACCCCAATTAAGGATAGTGACCTAAAAGGATCCTTTGTCTTTGGAAAGATTCTGTACTGCTGCAGCTTTTTGCATTCTGGCAGTAAAGATTACACTACCTCTGGATTGGTGCTGTGGAGCTTGCAATCTGCTCAGTGGCATGAGTGACATTTTTCCTTTAATTGTTTCACTTTTTATTCTCTGCCAAAGATTCCCCCAACTGGGACTCTGGTCGCGGAGGTAATGCCTATATGAATGGCTATGACCGAGACAGCCGGATGAATGGCTATGATCGTGATCGCAATGGGTTTGGATCTAGAGGAGGATCTGGACATGATGACAGAGGTGGGCGAGGGGATTGTTAAACTGTCACCTTTCAGCCAACTGCACTCCACACCAAATTGCAGGAGACGAGATGAGAACTACTCTGCCGTAACATCTTTAGGATAGCTTTACTCCTGGAAGTTTCAGTTCCCTTTAAATTTGTAGTATGTGAGACAGATCTCACACGAATGCTTGTGGCTTAAGAAATTCTGGTTTAGTGCTGAACTGCTTGTCTTCACCTACCAGGATACAAGAAGTAGGGCTTGCAGGCCATAACTGAGATTGGAGTGCCGTTATGTTTTCTGCTATTATATTGTACATGGATAGAAGGTCTGATTTGAAGAGTTTACACTCTAAATGCAGAATAGAAAAGGTGGGAGTCTGCTGCAGTTTAGTCTAAAACAAGAGACGTACTACCAAAGTAACTTGCCCAACATCATGCAGGAAATCCATACTTAAACAAGGAATTAAATTGATTTCCTGGTTCCCAGTTCAGTGCCATAACTACAAACCAGTCTTCTAGCTCAAGTTGAGTAATCAAAATCTCAGATTCTTAACTTTGCCCCTGGAAAGCACCCACAAAATGACAGCATACTGTTGCTTGTGTGTAAGGGATGCCTTTTCTAGTCATTAAACTGTCTTGCTAATAAAGGTTTTTGAGATGTTAGACTGCAGGTTGCCTGGCCAAAATGCAAATATGGTCTTAGAACTATTCCCAAATCAAAACCAATGTGTCAGTGCTTTTTAGTCTCTCAATTACTTACAACTATCACAAAACTTGAACTTTGTTCTTCATGACTCCATACATCTGCAAATCTGTCTTTAGCATTTGTGGTCTCATATTAGACATTTCACTTTTAACCCTCCTGATGTGCTTGCAGGAAAGGGAAGTTTGACTTGGTATTTCCATTTCCTGTCTCAAAATAGGTAGGCAAAGAGAGATAGGGACAGTCTATAGTCTGTGACCTGTAGGATCTTTTTGAATGAACCTTCTGACCTTCAAGAGCAGGAAAATCAATTTCAAAACTTCTGGATGCAAAGATATCATTTTACAGACATAATGACCCCTTCACTTTTGGATGGCGTCTGGGTAGTTTTGCCTGCTTTTTTTGTAGGGGTTGGAGAAATGTGTTCTGTTCAGCAGCCAAAGGAGGTTGGAGCTCAGACTTACACACAAGAAGGGGGGGAAAACAGCTTGATTCCCCAACTCCAAAGTTAGATTTTTCAAGGGTAGCAGTTTGCTAGTAGTTTGTTTTTAACCATGTATGCTAACATAGCGATTGAGCCAGTCATGGGTGTCTTATTTGCAATACAGTGGAACTCTAAGGAATGAGATACTATGGCTGGGGAGTGGTGAAGAGTGGCTTCATTAAGTACCTGTGGGCATTCCTTCCCAGAATGATTACACTAGTAAATTAGAGCTCAGTTTTCTTTCCATTGGTTTTTTTTAAACTGCAGCAATTCAGGTACTGATGTTATGAGCACAACATACTGAGACTATTTTATACTAAGTTGGGTAGCCACATTTACTGACACTCCAAGCCACATATCACTCTGAAGTTCAAGAGCTGGGGTGCACCTGACAGGGCTCAGGGCTTCATCTCTGCTCCTGCTACAGCCCCAAGCCTTGGCAGGTGCACTCCATGGAGCTGAAACTCTAAGACCCTTCCCTATTGGACAGAAATCCCAACCCCACCACCCTGCTGTAAGGTAGAGGTACCAAGCTTCCCTTCTCCCTGCCCACCCTCCATCTGGTGGGGGGGGCTCCAAGCTACACTTCAACAGTAAGAGCTGTATGTGGCTCACAAGCCACACTTTGACTGTCCCTGTACTAAGTCCTGGTTTTTATGTTGTATAGTGTAGATTTAAATAACCACGTAGTTGGACTCTAAAATGTGAATCTCTTGCTTGACCTGTCATTTCATTAGTACTGTACAATTTTCCAGTATTCTCTAACTACGTGAGTATAGCTAGCCATGTGTCTGAAATCTATCTCCTGTGCTAAATCACTCTAATAAAATGTGGGGTGGGGAGAATGTACTCTGACACTTTCTTTTTGGCTAGCTTCTAACCCATGTGCACCTTCATGGTGGCTTTAGATTGAATGGAGTCTCTTGCATGTTAAAATTCGCTTGTTACCCTGAACAGAGACCTATTGACTTTTTATGACTAGAAAAGTAAGCCTTTTCTTTTCCATATCTAGGATTTGACAGTGGGTGGAGTTCTGGTAGAGACAAGGATGCATACAGCAGCTTTGGTGCTCGGAGTGACCGTGGTGGAAAATCAAGCTTCTTTAGTGAACGTGGGAATGGGTCAAGAGGAGGCAGGTTAGTATCTTGCTCCATGCAGTGCAAAACTAACTTTTTTTTACATCCACACTAAGTTTTATGGTAGAACTCTAGCTTCAGGTCTCTAAAGGACATGGAAATGGGGCTACTTAGTAATTTGGGGCAGCAGAATGAGAACCCTGCTTGGAAAACTAAGCCTTTCAGGGTAGGCAGGATTGTAAATAACAAAGCAGTGTTTCTCAACCTAGGGGTTATAAGCAGGGCTGGCATTAGCAGGTAAGAAGCAGGGCAATTGCCTAGGGCGCCACAAAACTAAAGTTCATGGTGTCAGCCCCGTGAGGCAGCTGATTCTTGGAGCCCCACGCTGCAGGGCAACTGAAGCCCCAAGCTTAAGGCAGGGGGTTGCCAGCACAAAGGTTGAGAGAACTGGATTGAGTCTTTGGATTAGCTAATGACATTGGAGTTGTAGTGATTTGCCACTTCTGTGGAAATGGCAATAGGATGCTTGCATCACTGAACACTTGCTAGTTATGGGAAGGAAATGCTTAATGTAAAATGTTCTCATTTTCTCTTTAAAAGTGTAGCTGAGAACAATCTGAGTGAAGTTAATAAAACAATTGGGTAAGACTCTTGCAGGTTCTCTCCCTTTATTTGGTCAGTTCTAAACACCTCATGTTTGTATGCACAAGTGTGGTGAGAATGACCTTTTTCGACTCGTTAGTCCTGTATCCTGAATTTTCTCAAACATGGTTTACCAGACCTAAAACTAACCGCAACCCAGGTAAGGCCCTTTTTTTTTCCCCCCCTACCTTTTATCCAAAGCCCATATTTACAAAGAGGGAGCTTGCCTGTATAATGCACTTACTGACATGACAAAGGGCCAAGTGTACTTAAGTTTAGAAAATTTCCATTTGTATGAGGAAAAAATGTAAGAGCAATTTAAACTTGCCAGCTGTAAAATTTTTACTATAAAGTACATTCAATGAATTAACATTGCTTAATGTGCCTCCCCTTTGTACAAAACTATCACCTTTCTAGAACAGGTGTCCACTAAAACCTGTAATTCAAACTCATGTAAAAGGGAGAATTCTGAATTGCCATTCTACAGGTAAACTGTCAGTTTCTCTCAACTTTTTTTTAAAATACTGTTAAGTCTGAACTCCTATAATTAGCTTCCTATTTTGTTTGTTAGGCTATCTGTGCTCTTGTTTACAAACAGTTCAGCAGTTAATATATGAAGCAGCACTGTTAAGGTTTCCCCAAAAAACATCAGTCACATACTTTGTTTGGTAAAAGTTAATAGAATATACACCAGCTCAATGGGCAGGGCCCTGCTTCATTGAATTTTGTATTCCAAATCTGGAATCACACTACCTTATTCTACCTCCTGTATGGAATTAATATGCAGTTAAGCACAATGGGCCTCAGTTTTCACATCAGACAACCACCCTTGTTGAGCTAGATTTCTAACTAGGTTTTTTTGCTGTATTTAGATTTGAGGACCGTGGAAGAGGCGGTGACTATGATGGTATTGGCAGTCGTGGTGATAGGGGTGGCTTTGGCAGATTTGACCGTGGTGGAAATAGTCGCTGGTCTGAAAAGTCAGATGAAGATGACTGGTCAAAACCACTTCCACCAAGTGATCGTCTGGAACAGTGAGTAACATAACTCCATTTAGGTATCAGCATGCCAATCAAATCTAGGTTAACTAGTGGAATACTGATGTCTTCAATCTTCTGCTTTCAGAGAACTCTTCTCCGGAGGCAATACAGGCATTAACTTTGAGAAATATGATGACATTCCTGTTGAGGCAACAGGCAGCAACTGTCCTCCACATATTGAAAGTGTAAGCTTTTATTAAATTTCTAATATTGAATCTAGACTCAGTTGCAATATACCAAGTAAAACTTCCAGGTGAAACTTGAAGAATCTGAGAGTTGGTGCTTCTTCTAATGCTTAAACTATGTCCAACTCTTTCCTCCTGATGCATAGTGAATCCACCATACTTTAGCGAATCTGAAAGCATGACCGAGCAGTTGGTAAGCAAGCTCTGAATAGTGAGATTCGCATGTTTGACAGCTTCCCTTATGTTTTAATAGCTCCATCATGGGTGTGCAGCTGGAAAGACTTCACTCTAAGCATATGCAATGAAGTTCTTGTAAGTTGTTGGGTTCTTGTGTGTGAAACCTGTTGCAATGTGCTTATAGTCGATAAGGTTAAAGAAATGCACTTTGCACTTGGAGTAGAAGGTGGTGAGGTTTATGGCCCTGAGTTCCTGGGAGACTTCTACTGTCTCATCACCCATGGAGAAGGTTTTGTCTGTGCAGATTTTTTCTCGTTGAGAGTTCCATTGTGCACTCCTGAGGGAAATCTGCACCAGAAAGCATCTCTGCATGGTATTTTAAAATTCTGCACATTTTATTTGTCAAATAAAATGTAGAGGCTCCAGCATGGCAATGGGGAGTGAGCACCCTGTAGCTGGTCCTTCCTCTCCTTCCCCCCAACTCGGCAGTGAAGCTGCACCCAACCCTGATGCAGCACAAGGGCCTGCCCCTCTGTACCAGGTATGGGCAGACAGGCTCAGCTCAGCAGGATCCTAGTGTGGGGTGAGAAGGTTCTGGGTGTGGGCAGCTCAGTGTGGGGATCTGGAGGCACAGGCTTGTTGGGGAGGTTCTGGGTGCAGGGGCAGTGGGATGCTGCACAGGGGGTGTCCAGGTGCTGGGGCTTGGTTGGGTGGGGGTATGGGTTCAGCTGTTTGGGATCTAGATGTGGGATGCTCATTGGGGCAGTGCAGGGGGTGGTATGGTGGGGATGGAGCAGAGCTTCCTGCTGCTGGGGAGGTTTCTGAAGGTGTCTGACCCAGGCCCAACCATTCCTCTTCCCCCTGCAAGGAAGTCTTGTCCTGGCCAGCTTGGGACTAGCAGCAGAGCCTGGTGTAGAGTAGGAGCTACTGGCTGGAGTTTCTCTTCTCCCTTGCACCCCCCCTCCCATTGGTGGTTTACCTTTCTGCCAGCTGCTCAGAGTGCCCAAAACATGCCCATCCTGCTTTGGAGGGGCACATGACTGGTCTTGAGGCTTCTCTGCTTCCCACTCAGTCATTTTTCTCTGAGGGATTGTGAATTATGTCAGTGTACAGTGGTGCAGAGTTCCCCCAGGAGTACGTTGTGCCGGAAGAGTAAAGTTGTTGACACTGTCTTTGTAACTTTAGACAGTCTTTAGGTATCCTGGGCGTAGACCAGGGGTTCTCAAACTTCATGGCACTGCATCCCCCAGGTGGAGCTCAGGCTTCAGCTTTGTCCCTGCTGAAGCAAGTCTAATGCTGGCTCTGGTGACCCTATTAAAATGCAGTGCCAACATTTTGGGCTCTTCATGCACTTTTTTTTGCAAACCACTGGCCTAGACCAAGGAATGCTTTGAGGATAACAGACCTAGAACTTGGCTTCCCATAAAATTTTGAATCAACTTAGAGTGAAGGACAGATGTGATATGCTCACAGTAGCTTGTGTTAGGTGATGAGCTGCAGTGGTTTATACTAGCCAGAGTTTACAAAGTGTTGAAGGTTTTTTCATGCCCAGGTATGGTGGTCTATTGCTGTAGACCAGTTGATAAGTGATGATCCTGAATGAATGAGGCCAGGTCTTCACCATGATGGGACAGTCTCCTGGCCAACTGGAGATGATAAAAGCATTACTTGTGGCTATTGTGATGTGAAACCGTGTCCAAAGGAATCAAATGCAATCCTAGGTTACATGCTGAACTGACCTGTTGTAAATGTGAACTTGCAATCTACACCATGGTTGTGAACTCATAGTTTTCTCTGCCCACTAGCACCACCTGTGTTTTATCCAGGTTCAGTTTTATCCATGAGTTGAGCTCATCCATGAGTTGGGCTATCATGGTGGTTGTGTTGTGTGTGCTGAAGGATAGGTAGAGCTGTCATCTGCATCTTGCTGTACTTGAGTCCATGTGATCTTGCAGTTCACCTGTTAGTTGCATGTTATTGAAAAGGACCATCTTTGTACAACTCTGCAAGCGAGGGTTCTAGTGGTGCAGGTGTAGTTTCTATCACCGCTCTTTGGGTGCATCCTTCCAGAAAGGACTCGGGCCACTTTAGTGCATTACCCTGGACTCCCATCACATCTCTAGTAAGATAGCTTTATTGAATGCTGCAGAGAGGCCAATGAGAATGGATGTCTCTCCTGTATCTGTTGAATGAAAGTGGCACTAATGCTCTCTAAAGCTGTTTCCGTTCCATGTCCTGGCCTGAGTCCAGATTGTGCTGGTCTAGAATGCTGTCTTCAGTTAGATGAGCTTGTAGTTGATCTCTTGCTCATTTTCTTTGAGCTTGCTTGGGAATGGGAGTTTTGCCACTGGACAGTAGATGGCTAGGGCTGAAATCTCCAGGCTGGGTTTCTTTGGTCAGACTATTGTATGTTTGAAGGAGGAACAGAAGATTCCTCCTCTGAATCGGGTGTGCATGACCCATTCACAAGCCAGGAAGGGCAAGGATTGGTTTCATTTCCTTGGAACTCCTTTAGGGGGTGTTGAACTACTTGATGAATCCCTATACTGAACTCTGGGAATGCAGTAGGCTTTTGGTTGGGTTCATTGTTTCATCATGTCTGAATCAGCCTTTGTTTTCCCACCATGGGCGCTTGAGGTTTCCACACCTCTTCTTGGTTTTTTTTGATACCCTGCAACACATGGACATTTTGTGTAGGCAATGGGGATGGAAGGGGCTGTTTGGAGGCCAGTGTAGAATGGTAACAGTTCAGTCCTTGACTCCTCGTCCTGTGGGTGGGGAGCTGTTGTCCTTTAGCAGATGTTGGAATCCATAAGTGTCTGTGATTGAATAGGATCATCTTTATTTGTTGCCCAGGCACTGGAAGATCTTCAGCTGCCATAATGAGGTAAATTGTCCAAGGTTCTGGCTGGGTTGTAATGTCCTCTGTGCTTAGGTCTAAGCACAGGTCCAGGGTATGACCAGCTGTGTGGTGAAATTCCTCAGGGGTGGGGGGTGTGTTGGGTGGTCCTTTTTTTTTTTTAATGGATTTCATAGCATATTGTCTGAGCTGGCACTTCCAAGGCCATGAATAAGAACTCAGCAACTTGGTATTTTAAAATCTTTGCCACTCAAGAGTCTTCCTGGAAGTAGATCTCTGCAGCCCCATCAATGTGAAATGTCCCCACTTCTGCTCTTGAGGGAATAGTTTAATCTCCATGGGTGGGGGCACTCTCTTTATCCCTAGGCCACTCAGTTGTACACTTGCTTCCACACCATTGATCTTCAGGGCTTTGAACAAATGGAAATAAGCAAGTAGTAGCTATCCTAATAGCATCTTCCTAGCTAAGGCAAGAATGATTCCTGGACCTGCTTCACATCTGAGTGTCTTTGTCTTTCCCTTGTAGCAAATCTCTGGAGATAGCAGGACACTTAATACCATAACCCATCTCATTTCTATACCATAAGGCATAGTTCCTTAACTGGTTCTCTGGCATAGAGTTGGACTGCTGTCCTGAGGTTCAGTCCCTACTCCCTGAGCAGCAAGGAGAGAACCCATCTAAAAAAGTTGAGGATGCTTTCAAGTCTGGTGTATCCATCAATCTGTATTCCTTTCTGAATCTCACCTCACAGATGTACTTGATAACCCTAGTGCTCTTTAAATCCAGCAGGTAATCACCTAAGGTAGTACAGTTTACTTGGCTGCTATTATATAGCCTCTTATCCACCAGTCAAAGGACTGTTTTTACTCACTCTACCATATCCAGGTTCCTTAGCATGTTGTATAATCTGATTCCTCACTTAAGGAACTCTCTCTGTTTGAACCTGTTAGGTAGCTGTTTACTCCTCCACCTGTTCCTGGAGACATTGATTCTTAATCACCATAACTTTGGCCAGAAGGGTAGGGAATCTGGGGGCACTCATGGCTGACCTTTTCTATACTGCCTTTTTACCATAAGGTGACCCTATACTCCATCCGTGTTTCCTGCTTGAGTGCTTTTCAGAATTCCTTATCAATCATGATGGACCACCCATAGGGACAAAACATCTCAAACTTCAGTTACTGTACAGATAAATTCTACTCTATGGTGAAGTAGGGTAGCAACAGGTGAACACTGCTTTCTGGATACTGCTTTGAACACTGCTTTCTGGGGTTTTTATGACTTTGGTGGTTCTCAGCACATGTGATGGCCTGCCAGTATGTCAATGATCAGGAGACCTGCTATGTAGCCAGTCTACAAGAGCTTTGAGACAACTAATAAACTTTTGCAATATCTGATTAGTGACTGCCTTTCTAGCATCTTTATAATGAACTAATCATGACTTGCAGGTTTCTCAGTTTACCATACTGGTCTTTTGTGCAAGATGAAACTCTGAATTAAGGACCACTGCGGTACTTTAAAGATAGATTTCAAGGGAAGGGGGCAGAGAAGGAACTAGTGATGGTCTTCTGCTACTCTACTGCTGGGGGGGGTGGGACAATTTAAATGCCTGAAAGATTTTACTGGAGGATGCCTTGGTCTATAGAAGTAGTGCAAGAGCTCCTTGTTCCTTTAGTTGTAGGAATGAGGTTGGGGGTTTGTCACTTTTTTAAGCTGGCTTTCAAAGGATTTTTAGATGGGGTGTCACATCAGACCACTAGTTCTATGGTTATGCATAAGTCTCATTTGCTTGGAAGCCTGACTTCTAATATGAGATTTCTACTTGGTCTTAAACTTTTATGCTGCTTATACACAGGCAAAGAGGAACAAAGTAAATCATTGAACATGTCAAGTTTAAAACATTGCTAAGTTTGTGGGGTTTTTTGTGTACATGTACTGAGCAGATTAATCTTATGGATACATGAGTCACTTGGGCTGAGTTGTATTTTCAGTGAGAAGGTTCTGAAGTCAATCCTCAACTTTTTTCTTCTTACAGTTCAGTGACCTTGACATGGGAGAAATTATCATGGGCAACATTGAGCTCACTCGCTACACCCGTCCTACTCCAGTTCAGAAACATGCTATACCTATCATCAAGGACAAGAGAGATTTGATGGCCTGTGCCCAGACAGGTAGGTTTCTGACCTTGCACCTATAACAGTATCGAGTTTCCAGTTGAGTTTGAAATGGGTGGGAATTGGATCAAATTGCCAAACTGCAGATAAAAATTACTAAAGAAAGGAAGCAACTGCTTGCTCATGACAGGCAAACTTAATGCTCCTGAGTTTCCCTCATACTAGGAACTGTAGCCTGCTATCTTTGAGCAAGAACACACTAGCACAAAATCTGGATTGACCAGTAATAGAGGTGAGGGTGACTTATTTGTCATGTCCTCTTCTAAGGGTGCCAGGTGCCTCTTAATACTCAGAATACAGCGTTAAGGCTTAGTACATAATTTAATGGCAGATGGTGGCTTCTGTCTATTGAGACGACTGCCATGTTTTTATAGTGTTTCTTTGGCCCAAGTGGGAACAGTATTAACTCAGAATGTAGTGAAAGATAGTTTTACTCCCCCTATCAGCCTTGACTCAGCCTTGAGTACCTGGTGGTTCTTATGCCTGGTCTACACTGGGCAGGGGTGGTGGCAGGCTAGCTAAGTTGGTCTAAGTTAGGAAACTTCAGCTATGAAAACAGCATAGCTGAGGTAGATATATTTTGATCTACTTACCGCAGTGTTTTCACTGCAGTAGGTCAACTGCTGCTGCTCCCCTGTCAACTCTGCCTATACTTCTCGCTCCGGTGGAGTACTGGCATCAATGGGAGAGCACTAGACACAGTAAATCAACCCCCCATGGGATTGATCACTCGAAGTAAGTGTAGGCATGACCTTAGAGTGGTTGCTAATGTCCATTCTGGGGCAGGGGGGGTGCTTACCACATGCACTCATGCCAGAAGCTTTTTCCTGTCAGTGGTATCCATAGGGAACCAGCTCTGGTACAGTCTGGATTGGCACATGTATGCATTGGTATAAGGAGCATTGTCAGCTCCCCCACCCTCAGTTCCTTTTTACTGCCAGTGACACTGCTGGAATGTCTCCTTGCCTCTGCAAGTTTACTCTTCTCAACTGTGGCTAGCTGTGAACTTTCTGTATATAGTTATTTTATAGTTCCCTTTGTGTAGTTTTAGTGCACCTGTTAGTCCCAAACAGGACTTAGCCTAGGGACAGGGCAGGCCCTGGTCCCCAGGCTTCAAATCTTTTGCCTGTTGTAAGATACCCATGCCAGTGAGTGATTCCCATAGAACAGGGATCAGCAACCTCTGGCACACAGTCTGCCAAGGTAAGCCCCTGGCAGGTTTGTTTACCTGCCATGTTTGCAGGTTCAGTAGAAACCCCTTGCCACTAGATAAATAGAGATGAAGAAACGTAAGCTTTTGTTTCCTTCCGTCTTTGTGCTCTCAATAGAACTAGTTCCTTTTGTAGTGTCCGCGATGGAACTCTAGGAGAATGTAGCACTTCTGAATTGATGAAGAGGCCAAGACATTCAAAGTGCTCAATTTCACTTCAAATGCTGGGTTACTCTTATGACTGGTCCTATTTTCTTCCCACTGGCCACAGTTTGCTGCTGCAGGAAGGGGCACAGGCTGAGGGATGTGCTGGCCACCGCTTCCCACAGCAGTGGCCAACACATTGGACTGGGACAGCAAACAGTGGTCAGGTGGGAACCTGCAGATGCTGCAGGTAAACCGGCCTGACCTGCCAGGGGCTTACACTGGTGGGCCACTTGCCAAAGGTTGCTGATCCCTGCCATAGGACCTGTTTGAAGTACTTGGGGGAAACTCTTATTAGCTGCAAGTGTCACATTTGCAAGAGCTTCAGAACACAAAGGAGTGGTATATTCATCTCTGGGTGCTCCTTATGGAGTCTGCCCTTACTCCAGCCTCAGAGCCAACCAGATTGGATTCTGCTCCTAGCACCACAGCCTGGTTGCGGAGCATGCTGCTGGCACTGGTCTTAGACAAGCACCAATCCCCCATCCCCTGCTACTGGCTAAAAAGCAGAGGTTGGGAGGGGATGTTCTCCTACATCCCATAAAGGGAAGGAGAGGGCTGGAGAAGAGCGAAGACCTGTGAGGGCTGAGCAGTTGAACCCCAGTGCCAGGAGCACCTGAGCCACTCCCAGCACATGGCACCAATCCAGAGGATTGAGACACCAGTCCGTAGATCCCCATTGCTGGACCACTGGTACAGTTCACCACAAGCATGTCAGCAATCTCAGACATGTCAGTCTACTCACATTCCCGCTCAACAGAACGGCATCATTTGCTAAGCACAAGGCATCAATGGCCAGGGTCACAGCACTGGGAGCAATTACCCTTGTACAGATCCTCTGCAGAGGTTCAGGGCCAGAATGGACTATCTGGATAGACAGGCAGCCTTGGCACCATCTTGGTCCCCCAGATGTGTATCCCCTCTCCTCAGGTTCCAACAGCAAGGAGGAGATCCTGCCTGTGGCCTAGGACCACCCATCAATGGCATCAGCATTCCCACCAGCATGGCCCCAGGGCCAGTAGCCTGTCCCTGCCAACTCTGGAACCCCTAGGGATTTACTCCACCATCGCAGGATCATAGGTATCCAACAAATTCAGGAATAGCCTCTTGCCCACCCCCTGACTTGGATGTAGAGTCAGAGCAGGCTTCCTGGGTTTAGCCAGCCTCTGCTGAGGATCCCATGGCAGAGTTGGCAGACACATCTGTCTCCTCATCCTCACCTGATGAGGTGATAGCAAAGCACTTTCACCCTGTTCCCCCAGGACAATGCCAAGGCTCACCAGGAGCTACTGAAGATGGTCACCTCAAACATGGGGCTGGAAGTCAAGGAGTTCTCGTTTGAGTGCCATGGTGGCATTGTTGGTGCACAAAGGAGTAATGAAAATCACTAAGGCCCTGTGGCAGACATCTTCCTTGCTGCCCCCATTTCCAAATAGGCAGAGTTAACAGGGATGTGGTATCTTTATACCCACCCACCCCAAGCTCACTGATTGTGTCAGCAACTAATGATCCTGGTTGGCCCTGTCTGTTTGTGCTCAACACCTAAGGAGGCAGCAAAGCAGCTCAGTCTTTGGTAGAAGAACTTATTTTACATCTCCAGCTGAGTGGCCAACCACCAGGCCTTGTTTAGCTGCTATGATTTTAATAATTGGCAGTCCATGGCCAAGTTCTGACTCCCTGCCACAGGAACTGAGGAAGGGTTTCCTGGCTATCATGAGGGCAGGGTGGTGGCCAGGGCAGCCCTACAAGTGGCCTCAAATGCAAACCAGGGATTTTGGTGCAGAGGTTCAGCCCAAACCATGGCCTCAGCTATTTCAATGAGGCAGGTGTCCTAGTTGCTGTTATCAGGCCTTTCAACACAGGTTCAACAGTCAATCCAGGACTTTCTGGTCAATGGTCTGATGTTTTCAGAGCAGGCAAACAGTAAATTGCATAGCCTGAAAGACTTGAGGGCTACCTTGCACACTGGGCTTGTACATGCCAGTAAGGAAGTGGTTTAAGCCACAACAGACCCATAGGTTTGAGAGCCAACCTCGGTCAGAGCCCCCACAAGTTCACCAGCCATCATCCTCTGCTCACTTGAGCTCCACCCATAACCAAGTGGATGGTAAGTCAGCATTTTGTGGGTGTAGTCAAGGGTGACTTTCCAGCCTGTGTCCTGGATCCTGCTCGCCTGTTTTCCAACTCTCATGGAACTGGCCATGGCCTCTGCCCAACCATCCAGACCTACTGTCACAGGATCATTGTTTGGAGTGCAGGAGCCAACCATATCTCTCCACCTCACAGCTTGGATGCTGCATTGCTGAATCCAGAGGAACAAGCTTGCTCTAGTCAGGTACAGGAGGTTCTCTTGGAAAGCAGAATGCCTTCCACCAAAGCAACTTACCTGGCAAAGTGGAAGCATTTCTTTTGCTGGGCATCAGAGCACAACATTTCCCTGACCCGGTTATGATTACTTGCTTCACTTAAAGCACAAGGGCCTTGCTTTTTCTTCAGTCAAAGGGCACTTAGTAGCCATATCGGCTCTCCAATCTCATGTCCAAGGTAAATTTGTATTCTCACATGAGATGTCAATCAGGTTCCTGAAGGGCCTTGAATAGCTTTCTGCCAATGGGACCTCAGCTAGTCCTCTACAGGCTCATGGGGGGGCTCAAAGGGAGGGCATGGCTTCTTGCTCCCTTTCCCATCTGTCATAGAAGGCTTGCGTTCCTTGTAGCAATTGCCTCAGCAAGGCATGTATCGGAAACTAAAGCACTCTCTTCAGAGCCACTGTATATGGTATTCTACAAAGACAAGGTCCAGCTGCAGCCCCATCCAGCTTTCCTACCTACAGTGGTGGTGCATTTCCATGTCAACCAGGATATCTTCCTCCTGGTGTTTGAGTGAGGCTATGCACAGAACCAATAGGGAGAGGCAGTTTCAGACTCTGAATGTCTGGCATGCCCTGGCGTTCTACCTGGAGCACACCAAGCCTTTCCACAGACCAGCTCAACTCTATCATGACAGCTGGCAGGATGAAGGGCCTCCAGGTGTCCTCTTAGAAGATTTCAAATTGGATCACCATCTGCATCCATACTTGTTACAAGTTAGTGGAGGCTGTGCCTCTGATAGCAAAGGCTCACTTGACTAGGGTTCAGGTGTCTTGCACCAGGAAGGCAGCAGATGTCCCTATCCAGGAGGACATCTGTAGGGCTGCCACGCGGTCTTCATTGCACATGTTCACAATGCATTAGGCCAGGGATGACACTGGCTTTGGCAGAGCATTGTTGCAATCAACATGTCCATGAACTCCTAACTGCTTCCAGTGGTACTGCTTGGGAGTCCCTTACAATGGAATGGACCTCAAAGAAAAGACTTGACTTTTTGTAACTGGCGCTCTTCAGGAGTGGGGTCAAGAATAGACCAGACTACTACATCTTGGAGTTTCCAGCAAGAAGGAACTGAGGGTGGAGGGGAACCAGCAGCACTACTTGCACCTGTGCACACATGTGCCACACCAGAGCTGTCCCTTGCAGATACCACTGGCAGGGGGACTTCCAGTGCACATGGTGAGCGAACACACAGACAATGGAATGGACATGAACAACATCTCAAACACCAGTTATGAAAAGGTAACCATTTTATCTCCTGCTTTGTTAGCAATGTCAGGAGCACAGTCAGTTCAGCTAGGTGTTTAAAATACTGTGAAAGGTGTTGCAGCTGATAACTTGATGGAAGTATTGATTAACCTTTGTATTTCTTAATAGGTTCTGGGAAAACTGCTGCATTTCTTTTACCAATATTGAGTCAGATCTATACAGATGGTCCAGGTGATGCTCTGAGGGCTATGAAGGTAAGTTCTTGTGCAGTCCCAGAAACGTTGAAACAAGCTCAGTCCACCAAAGGATGCTTTCCTTGTCTGCAATTCTTCTGTTTGTTCGTTCTAGAGATGTCCAATTATAGCATTCATACTAACGAGCAGTCTGTTTCAGCAAGGCCTGTGTCCAATTTCTTGCTCCCAATAATTTAAAGGGCAGTTTCAAAGAGCTGCTCATTTGTTGCTTGCCTGCTCACCTATAGGCATTGTGGTCATCATGGCTTTTTTGTATTGGCTCACAAACAAAGCGTATTGTCTAATGAACAAATCTTGTCTTCATTCAGACAAACATTCGTACTATAATCAAGTTTTTATAACAAGAGGAACACCTTAAAACTGCTTGAAGCCAAATTTCTATTTAGTTTAGGCCCATAGAGGACTACAGAGCCATTCTTGAAAGTCTAAGGACTAAACGCTTCTTTAGGACTAGTTGCATAATCTTCAAGAAGAAAGGATCTCTTGCAGTGTGGCTTCCAGAATGAAGGTTGGAAAAAACCATACTGGTAATAAGCATGTCTTGTAGCCTTAGCCATCCACACTGAAATGTGGCTATTTTTAAGTAAAGTTACTCTCTGGTGCAGCAGTAAGACTTTTTTTTATCTTTTCTCCAATAAAAGTCAGAGTACTGAATCCCTTTTTTCAGACTTTAAGTAATGTTCACCAGGAGTTTTTAAAATTTCTGTAGTTCTGCCCCCTAAAGATGTGCTGTTAGCATTGTCACCTGGCATACCTGATAGTGTACCTGGGACACAAGTCTTAAGAACCAGTGCCTAAAGCATGATTGAGACCTTCTCCAGTGGAAGACTTCCTGTACTCCTTTTTAACAACTCAGCAACAGGTCCTTTGAAATATAAATAGCATTAAGAGCCTTGATTGCAGGTAGTGGTCCAGTTTAGAGCAAAGAAAGCTGCTGATGGTCTATTTTGTCTGATCCAAGCTCAGCCAAGAGTGCTGTGCCGGTGGCAAAGTTCCAGAATTATGGGGGAAGCATGTGTGCAGGGTTTGAAATGGCTCTAGTTTCAAGTATTTATTCTAAATGTCTATTCTTCAGGAAAATGGAAGGTATGGACGCCGTAAGCAATACCCAATCTCTCTAGTCCTGGCTCCAACTAGAGAACTGGCAGTGCAGATCTACGAAGAAGCCAGAAAGGTATCTTTGGCAACTTGTCAGTACAATATCTTGAGCTTTTTAAAAAACAGAAAATAACTATTTCTGTTCTTGCAGTTTGCATATCGTTCCAAAGTTCGTCCTTGTGTTGTCTATGGTGGTGCTGACATTGGTCAACAGATACGTGACTTGGAACGTGGATGTCACTTGCTTGTGGCAACTCCAGGACGTCTGGTTGACATGATGGAGAGGGGAAAGATTGGATTGGACTTTTGCAAGTAGGTGAAATGGTCTTGGAATTTGAGTCTTATAAATGTCTATGAATTTCTGACAAGATCCTGGGATTTAGCTGTTTTGTAAACTGAAAAAACATCTACATGTAAATGGTAGCAATCCATACGATTTTTTGATGTTTTGCTAGACATTTAGGAAAGGCTTACTAGTTGAACAGTTAGATTTCACAATACAAATCCTTTATACCTCTTGTATGAATAATGAACACGTCCCAGGGTCAAAAACATGACGATAGTTGCATAACACCATTTCTCTTCCCCTCCATCCCCCAGTATTCCTCTGGTCTTGCACTCAGATAATGCTATTCAGAAGTCTCCTACAAATTTGCTTCTTGTACTAATCTCTCATGCTGTGGATGAGACTCTCTCTAAGCCAGTATTTCTCAAACATGGCCACCAGGGCCTTCTCTTGGGCCCACTGCCTCCTTGGTGGTGATTGGGGGGGTGGTCCCCTCAGCCTGCCAGAAAGAGTTGGGTCCTGCCCCCCTCTGGAGCCAGAAATGCTGGAGGGAGCAGGCAACTGGTGCGAGTTCTCCACCTTCCTGGTGGCAGTGGGGCTTGGGCTTGTGGTTCCAGCCACATGGTGGTGAGCAGCGGGCCCCAGGCTCGCCACTTCCTCTCCCCCTCCTTTCTCAAAAAAAAAAGCAACCCCATGCCTGGCTCCTGCTGCTGCCTTCGGCCCTGGACTTCAGCCACAAGGCAACAGGCTCTGGCCCCAGCCATGCAGTGGCCTGTGTGTGCTGGCCCCAGGCTCAACACCACCTGCCTGTAGTCCATGGCCCCCACTGCTGCCTCTATCTCTGGGCTGGGTGTGTAGCAGTGGACTCCATCCCAAGGCTCCAGCCACAGGGCTTTGGCCTCTGGTCCCAGGCTCACCCATTACCTTTGGCCCCTGCTGCATGTTTCAGCTGCATGATAGTGGGCTCCTGGTCACAGGGCTTCAGGTGCTGGCTCCAGGCTCACCCCCTAGCTTCCAAATCACAGCTGGCCCCTGCTGCCTTCTTCCCCATCCACAGCTTAATTTGTCTCCTAGCTTGCCAGTGCTGAGTAAATGTGCTGTGAAAAGTGATATTTGTGTTCGTTAATATTTTTCACAGAAGCAAACATGCTTAGTAGCTAGCAAATGTGCTGCTTTTTTTTAAAAAGGTCAGCAAAAGAAACAAAAGATAAGAACATGCAAAGCACCTTTATTCTTTTCTGTTTAGGTTAGGTAAAGCGTATACAACTACTTTATTTTTATTACTGAGTTAGCAACAAACCCAAACTCTTCATAAATTACAATGGTTTGGGACATTTATACGCATGTTTTTTTCCTAAAGTTAATCATATTTTAGGAAAAATGGTCAGTAAGTCAAGAGTTGGTGGCCACCAAAATTTGTTGAGAAATCCTGCTCTAAGCTGAGGTTCCAGTGGGAATGATCATACTGTGGGCAGAGAATTTTACTGCCAAACATTTGTAGCTGTCAAATTAGCTGTCAAACATTTGTAAAAGCATGCCTTAATACTGTTAAATTGACTAGTTCTGTCACTTAAAGCTACATATAGCTCATAAATACATCCTGACTCACATTGGGTTGTACAAGCTTTCATTGAATAATCCTGGCATACTGCATTAAATAGTTAATGGTGGTTGGAAAAAATAGCCTGGTTTGTGGATTTTTTTTAAAACAAAAAACCCCCCAGTTTTCCTCACTTTAAGCAATTTTGATCCTCTTCATCTACTCCCAGATACCTGGTACTGGATGAAGCTGATCGCATGCTTGATATGGGGTTTGAGCCTCAAATTCGCCGTATTGTTGAACAAGATACTATGCCACCAAAGGGAGTTCGTCATACCATGATGTTCAGTGCTACTTTTCCCAAGGAAATCCAGGTACTGTCTGGTTTGAGGCTTTTTTGACCTACAAGCTTAATGTAGTACTTTCTGAACTCCCTTGTCTTTGAGAGACGAAAAAATTCCCGCCATTTTTTCCATCTCCTAGATGCTTGCCCGTGACTTCCTGGATGAATATATCTTCCTGGCTGTTGGCAGAGTTGGCTCTACATCTGAGAACATCACACAGAAAGTAGTATGGGTGGAAGAGTCAGACAAACGGTCATTTCTGCTTGACCTGCTAAATGCCACAGGTAAAGACTGTTTGGGAGAATTTCAACACAGCTCTAATGGCTCAGGTAATGAGAATCTATGTTAGGTGGAGGAAAAGCTGTTAGTCTTTTCCTCCCTGTTTTTTCATATGTTGTGAATGTTTTTTGCTTTGACTTAAAACAGTATGCATGCAAATAAACTTCTTGGGTAATATAAACATCATGGGAGGGGGAAATGGCCTTGGTACTCATCTCATTGAATGAAGTAATTTAATAAATACACAATTAAACTGCAACAGAAGATACAGAAACTACCTTTTACCAGTTGGGGGTGCTAAATATTTGCAGATGCAGCATTGCTGGTAGCAAATCTGTAGTTTAACTTCTTGCATTAGGCAAAGATTCACTGACTCTGGTGTTCGTGGAGACTAAAAAGGGAGCCGATTCTCTGGAGGACTTTCTCTACCACGAAGGATACGCTTGTACAAGCATCCATGGAGATCGCTCTCAGAGAGACAGAGAGGAAGCTCTGCACCAATTCCGCTCAGGCAGAAGCCCAATTCTGGTTGCCACAGCAGTAAGTCCTTCGTTTTTCTTTCTGAAGATGCATGTTAAATTTCACTTCATTCTTGTGAAGCTTTGCTAAGAGCTGACAGTTGAACTTCTTCACCATTAGGTTGCAGCAAGAGGATTGGACATTTCAAATGTGAAACACGTCATAAACTTTGACTTGCCAAGTGACATTGAAGAATATGTGCATCGCATTGGTCGTACAGGCCGTGTGGGAAACCTTGGTAAGACTCTTAAAAGTGAATTTTCTACTGAAGATGCTCTTCAGGTGTAGTATTCCAGTTGGTTATAAGTAACGCTAGATTAGCTATCAAGTAAACTTGAACTACAAAACAAAACTTACTTGAGCTACTGCTTCAGACAAACCCACATCTAGTCTTTGTAGCAATAATCTTATTTCCAGGTTTATTAAACTGAGCAAAATTCCATGCAAGTCTTTTATTGCTCCAGTCTCTTCTCCCCCCCCCCCCCCCATGTTTAAAGCTGTTCCAAGCTCATACAGCACACCTTAGTAGAATAGGTAGGAAAGCAGTATGGAAAACCAGTAGGTGTCAAGTGATTAAAAAAAAAAAAACCCACAGTTAATAGAATACTATTTAAATTTTTGATTTCTAAGTCTTCAAATATATTGATTTCAATTACAAGTGTACAGTGCTCATTTTATATTACAAATTGTGCTATAAACAAATACTATTTTTCAGTTCACATCATACAAGTACTGTAGTGCAATCTTTATCATGAAAATTGAATTTACAAATGTAGAATTATGTACCAAAAAACCTGTTTTATTTTTGGCTTCAATCTAAAATGTTAGAGCCTGCAAGTCCACTCAGTCCTACTTCAGCCCATTAGTCAGACAGGTTTTACAGTTGCAGCTGCCCGCTTTTTGTTTAGTGTTACCTGAAAGTGAGAACAGGTGTTCACATGGCACTGTTATAACCAGTGTCGCAAGACATTTGTGCCACATGCAGTAGCTTCATATATCCCTTTGTGATTCAATCACCAGTCTAGAGGACATGCATCCATGCTAATGAGGGGTTCTGATCATAGTGATCCAAAGTGGTGCAGACTGATGCATGTTCACTTTCATCATCTGCATCAGATGCCACCAGCAGAAAGTTGGGGGTGGGCGGTGTGTGTGTGGTTTTGTGTGTAGTGGTGGTTCGGGTTCTGTAGTTTCCACATCAGGAGTGTTGCTCTTTTAAGACTTCTGAAAGCATGCTCCACACCTCATCCCTTTTAGACTGTGGAAGGCACTTCAGATTCTTAAACAGTAGGTCAGGTGCTGAACGAACTTTAGAAATCTCACAATGGTACCTTCACTGCAGATTTTGACACAATGCAAAGAGTGTTCTTAATGAACAACACGTGCTGGGTTATTTGTTATAGCAGTCTCAGATATGGTAGAATGCAGGTAAAATGGAGCAGGAGACATACTATTCTCCCCCAAGGAATTCAGTCACAAATATAATGTGGCTTTTTAAAAAAAAAAAAAAAAACGTTCTCTGGAATGGTGGCCAAAGCATGAAGGGGCATGTGAATGTTGAGCATCTCTGGTACTAAATACCTTGCAATGCCAGCTACAAAAGTACCATGCAAATGCCTGTTCTTGCTTTCTGGTGACCATGGTAAATAAGAGGGTGGCATTATCTCTGTAAATGTAAGCAGACTTGTTTGTCTTAGCGATTGACTGAACAAGCAGTAGGACTGAGTGGACTTGCAGGCACTGAAGTTTTACGCTGTTTTTTGTTTGAGTGCTGTTATGGAACCCAAAAAAAATCTACCTTTTGTAAGTTGCACTTTTCACAACAAATTACACTACAGTACTTGTATGAGGTGAAATGAAAAATACTATATTTAAGCAGAAATAATTTTAATAGAAGTTCACACTGTATATGGTTGTGTTGTGATTGAAATCAATATATTTGAAAATATAGAAACATCCAAAATATTTCAGCTGGTATACTATTGCTTAACAGTGCAATTAAAACTGATTAAGTTTTGAGTTAATAGCATGTGTTAACTTATTAAATAACAGCCCTAGAAACCAGTATAGCAGAGCTCCAGTTGGCTCTTCTTAAGAAAGCTGCTAAATTCTTGCATGCAAGTGCACGTGGACCCAACTGCCATTTAGGCATGTTCTGTTAAAACACAAAAATATTTGGAATGCAGTCAGGCTGTTGCAAAGGCTAGTATAACACCATAATCTGGATAAAATTATACTAAAACCTGTAGGCTGGTTACTTAACATCAGGTTAATAAGACTTGCTACAAGAGAAGGCTCACTGACACTTCTGCTTCATTGAGAGAGAACTCTCAATGAATTCCCAGGGAGGGAAATGAACAAACATTTGGATGTTGGCTGATTTACTGTAAATCTCAGAGGAAATTCAGCATCTGCTAGGTATCTTCCTATGCGATACCCCAATTACATAGTATTCTAATGTTTTGTATTGCCTGAGATCCTCTCAAGTAAAGACAAACTAATTTGTATGCACTCCAAGCCTAGTGGTGTCTGTGACAGATACTTATTTTATTGGGCAGCTTCCTGTCCTAAGAACAATTTCAAATATCTTTAAAGTTCAGTACAAGCCTAGCCTGTTCAATATAAAACCCACCAAGTACTTTTTTTGTCCTTCTATTCAAGTACACATTCATCTGAGCTACACAGAAATAGTGTCTTGAAGCATCTTACCAAGTTACCTAATGTTGAGAATCCATTTTATTTTTTTTTAAAGGCCTTGCCACCTCATTCTTCAATGAGAGGAACATAAACATCACCAAGGACTTGCTAGATCTCCTTGTTGAAGCGAAACAGGAAGTACCATCGTGGCTGGAAAACATGGCTTATGAGCAGATTCATAAGGGTGGTAGCAGTCGTGGGCGTTCGAAGAGGTAACTTGAATAGGACTCTGACTACTTGAGGGCATAATCCATTTTATGGCAGTTCCATGGTTGCAGATTCAGGTTCCTATTCCCTAAACCTTTGCTTTAATTAAACTTCAGATAGCTAAAACTGTCCTCCATGTTGATATATTCTAGTACTGCTGTCTGATTGCAGTGTGACTCTTCTAAACTGCTCCAAGTTGGTCTTAACGTTTTGCCTTCGTTTGTATTTCCAACTCTCCTATAAAGGAACTCTGAGAATTTGCTTTTCCATTAGAAACGTTAGTTTTTCCTTCAGTTTCAAAATGAGCCCCCCTCACCATAGGAAGCCGCATCTTGGCATTAAAGTCCCCTCTATGCTAAAATCTCCTATTCTGAAAGTCTCCAAAATCCAGTTAAACTAGATAGGAATAACTCCTCTTTTAAGAGATGAATAATCATTTTTGGGAAGAACAAATAAGACCCAGATTTTTTTAACACATTAGAAACTGTTGGAAAACCAGAAAAGGAGTACTTGTGGCACCTTAGACTAAAATTTATTGGAGCATAAGCTTTCGTGAGCTACAGCTCACTTCATCGGATGCATAAGTGAGCTGTAGCTCACAAAAGCTTATGCTCTAATAAATTTTAGTCTCCAAGGTGCCACAAGTCCTCCTTTTTCTTTTTGCAAATACAGACTAACAGGGCTGCTACTCTGAAACCTGTTGGAAAACAGTGTGCTTTACCACTTGGAATAGATGTGCTGTTTTTTTAAGTATCTTCTGCTATTATGCAGTAAAAAGCAAGGTCTCAGTCATATTGCATCAACTGAGACACTTCTTCCTGCTGTATGGTATTTATTCTGTCCTATTAACCAATAAATTGCTGCCATATGGCCAAGAATATTTCTTGTTGCAGTGATACTGTGGGTTCCAAGCCAGTAAACATAGGGCTGAAGATATGGTAGCCATCTTTTTAGATGGCTATAGATTAAGAGGGAGTGAACTCCTTCATATAGAAAAACAACTCTAGATGGTGCAGCAGAATAAATGAGCAGCATAATTGGGGGGGGTATTAAAAAACAAATGCCTATGAAACATTCATTTTCATATTAATGATATGTAGTTATCAGTTTTTTGAGTGAATTAGTGAGATTTGTCACTAGTTCCTTAAATAGCTAGTACTGCTCTTCAGCTGCTTTCTCTTCACCCCTGTACAACTGGGGGATTGTACTGCATCAGACCTATAAATGAGCTCTGAAACAACTCTCTCAGTAGTATAGGAGTCTACGTTCTTGCCATCTGTTACAGTTTATTCAACTGAAAAGTAAGCTGCATAGACTGACAGTAGCGCCTTTTCCTCTGCTTCTTTCAAATGGAGCATGGACAGTCTCATACTGTCCAAGTAGCAGAGACTTGCAAGCAACAAACAGTGGTGCTGAAACTAAGCAATAAGGGCACTGCTATATTCTGCAAAAATTCATTGTAAACAGCTTTACAAAACTCTACCCTAGATTTCAAAACAGCTACCTTAATAATTGCATTCTGCCAGACCGCAATAAGAACAAGCTGTGAATGTTTCTTTCTGTATAGTCGGTTCAGTGGAGGATTTGGTGCCAGAGACTATCGAACAAGTAGCGGTGGCAGCAGTAGTAGCTTCAGCAGTAGTCGACCAAGCAGCAGCCGCAGCGGTGGTGGTGGCAGTAGCAGCAGCAGCCATGGAGGCAGCAGAGGATTTGGAGGTAATTGTCTCTGTCCTTGTAATCCAATACAAAGGAGGGGGCCGATGATGGCAGCTTCAAAACAAGCTCTGAAACTTTTTTTAGGAAAACAGTCTTGTCTTGAAACATTTTATAAAGTAGCCAACTCTTAAATGTTTGTCTGTGTAAGGGCTGTGAATTTACTACAGCCTGTTACGCTGAACTTTACAACTCAGAGGATGAGTTAGCTGGCACAGTATATCCATTGTGGTACCCAAAATTATTGTAAGCTGGTTACACACTGAAGCTTTCCTAATCTTTTTTTTTTAATTTTTAGCTTTACAATACCATGAATAGTCAGTATGTTCTCATCCACTGCCTCTCTTCTTCCTCCTCCTCCTCCCTCCCTCTTCCCCCCCTCCCCCCATCTTGGTCCACAGAAAGCTGCTGTCCAGGGAAGGAAAAAAGGGGTAGACTGTAAGGATATAAAGGTTTTAGTAAGTTGATGTGGCTTTGTTCTTTCCTAATAGGTGGTGGCTATGGAGGCGGCTTCTACAACAGTGATGGATATGGAGGCAACTATAACTCCCAGGGGGTTGACTGGTGGGGCAACTGAGTCTGCTTGCAGCAGACATCCCACCAAACAAGCTAATATGGAAACCACATGTAACTTAGCCAGACTATACCTTGTGTAGCTTCAAGAACTCGCAGTACATTACCAGCTGTGATTCTCCACTGAAATTTTTTTTAAGGGAGCTCAAGGTCACAGAAGGAACAAAAGGAACAAGCAGCCCTATTTTGAAGGTGAAGATTCCATTGCTGTAGTCAGGATTAACTCCCCTCCCAGCCAACCCCAACCCCAAACTGCATTTCTAATTTTGTGACTGAGGATCATTTGTTTGTTAATGTACTGTGCCTTTAACTTTAGACAACTTTTATTTTGATGTCCTGTTGGCTCAGTAATGCTCAAGATATCAATTGTTGACAAAACCAAAAATTACTGAACTTGAGCTAAAATCAAACCTTGGCACACAGGTGTGATACAACTTAAACAGGAATCATCGATTCATCCATAATATTACAAAAACTTATGCGGTAGCCTGCATTAGGGCTTTTGATACTTGCAGATTTGAAAAAAAACAAACAAACATCTTGAAGCATATCAATGGAATTAGTTTCTAATGTGGCAAAACTGTACTAAGTTAAAGTTCTGATTTGCTCACTCTATCCTGGATAGGTACTTAGAACCTGATAGTCTTTAAGCCATTCCAGTCATGATGAGATGATGTATGGATACCTGCATACATTAAAAGCACTGTTTTTGAAGTTAATGCAAGTAAATACAGCAATTCCTTTTTCAATATTTAGGCAGATCATTAATGTGAGCTAGCCAAATGTGGGCAGAATATTACAGGGAACGTTTAAAGGTCTGATAACTTGAAATAGTTTTTAGGAGAATTCATCTATTTAGACTTTTTAAAAATGCCTGCCATATGAAATTGAAATGGTAGAATGGCTGACCACAACAGTGACTGGTCCTCCTTAAGGGCCTGACTGATTTTGGTCTAATAACGCATGCTAGTGTTGATGTTTTTTGGTCAAGAGGGTATGAACAGGAAGAATTATGCAGCAGGCTTTATTTTAATGCAGATTCACATTACTCTGTTCAAGCTGCGTTGAGATGTTAAACTGGCTTACTGTAGACTTTGTAAAATGGCTCCAGAAGAGTAACAAACAAATCTTGAGATCACAGAGGTTGGAAATGTACATAACTGCACAAGGTTTCAATTCTGCTATTAAAGTGCAGTTTTAGTCAGTTTTAGTTGCATAGGTTTCCATTGTATTTATAGTCTGTTTATGCTAAATCTGGCCAAAGATAAGTATTGTCCACCAGTAAAATGCCTCTGCCACTTGGAATTTCTGTGCTAACTTTTGTGGCCAGAGCCATTATCAACTCTTAATCTACAGTGGCATAGGAAAATGGCAAAAATCTCCTAAAGTGCAATAGATTTTTTCAAGTGTATTGTGCCTTGTTCTAAAACTTTTATTAAGTAGGTGCACTTGACAGTATTGAGGTCATTTGTTATGGTGCTATTTCAATTAGTCTAGGTTTAGGCCCTTGTACATTTTGCCCATAACTTTTTACAAAATACTTCTTTTATTGCACATTCAGAGAATTTTATATATGTCTTGTGTGCGTGTCCTTAACTTCCAATCTTATTTTGTCTTGGAGATTGAACGCAGCTTGTCTAAGGAGAAGGAACTAGATTCTAAAATTTATTTGGGACCATGGGAATGATAGCTGGGAAGAAAACTATTTGCACACGAGATTTCTAGATACTTTTTGCTGCTAGTTTTGTGTAATATTTATTGAACATTTTTGACAAATATTTATTTTTGTAAGCCTAAAAGTGATTCTTTGAAAGTTTAAAGAAACTTGACCAAAAGACAGTACAAAAACACTGGCACTTGAATGTTGAATGTCACCGTATGCGTGAAATTATATATTTCGGGGTAGTGTGAGCTTTTAATGTTTAAGTCATATTAAACTCTTAAGTCAAATTAAGCAGACCCGGCATTGGCAGTGTAGCCATAACTTTCTGATAGCAAAACAAAAATTGGCAACTTAAAATTAAACATGCCAAGGTTTTGATACACTTGTCTTAAGATATTAATGAAACACTTCTAAACACTGATGTGAAGTGTCCAGATTCTCAGATGTTTGTTTGCGTGAGTTTTGTTTAGTTGTGTGTGGTTTTTTGTTTTTGTTTGTTTTTCAGTGAATGTCTGGCACATTGCAATCCTCAAACATGTGGTTATCTTTGTTGTATTGGCATAATCAGTGACTTGTGCATTTTAGCAAGTTTTATCAGCCAACTATATTTTCAGTTCAGAAATAAGGATTAAAAATTGTATGCAAAGAATGGGTTTAAACTTGCTGAATGTAAAAATTCAACTTTCAAGTCACTGTAGGTTTAGTAATTGCTTATTGTATTAGTTTAGATGCTAGCACTGCATGTGCTGTGCATTAATCTTGATTTTATTAAAATAAAAAGTTGAACTGCACAGTCCACTCACTTTTAAGCATCACTATTTCATGTTGTATCGGTAAACTGAACTATTTGGTGCAATCTCTGATCTTGTAACTTTGTAGCACATTAGAGCTGGCTGATATAATGGAACACAGTCTGGCACCTGACATCTTTATGCAAGTATATAATATAGTGGCAGAGTTGTCCTGTATAGCTAGCTATCAGCTGAGAGGGGTAAGTGTGGCCTCAGTTGTTTGTATATGGGAGAGCAGTAGTCTGCAGTAATTAGACAGGGGAGGTGAGTGTGTTTGTGGGTTTTTTGTTTGTTGTGTCTCCCTCCCCCCCCCAATCCCTTACTCCAGCCCCTGAATGTCAGGTAAAGGTGCTCTAAAAGTTTCTGGTTTGGCCAGGGATCACAATTTGCTGAATCTGGGGCAGATTGCCACAAGCTTTTTTTTTTTTTTTTTGAGGACCACATCACAAATGGGGGTTTAGGGTATGCAGTGGGTAGGAGAGGGTGGAACAGCAGCACTTAGATTCTGGGCAGAGCTGCTGGCCCCTGACTGTCAGTAATAGCTGTTCAACTTTTAGAGTAGCCTAGAATTGGGAGGGTGCAAAATGTGTTACACATTAGGCTTCACCTCACTGGGGCTGCAGATTCCAGGCAGTCCTGGAGACACTGATCATAGCAAAAAAATTAGGTGGTTCTTGTGGGATTAAAAAGTCCAGGACCTGTGTGTGCTTCTCTAGGAAACACTACATTGTCTTGGACATGTTACAGCTGCATATTGACTCACAAATTTACTGTAGTAAATGTCACACCACACATGAAACAGCTTAAAGTCAGGTTAGCCTGAATTTTCATTTTCAGAATGATTACATTTTTCATAAATCAGGATCTGCCTATTGTGAAAGACCTATTACACAGGCAAAACTGGCTGTTCAAGATCTCACCCCTTTTTTTTTTTTTTTTTTTTCTTCAACTGAAGTACACAGCCACCATTGCTGAGTGGCAATTAAAATCATGCCTCCACCATGCTTGGTGGAATCTACCATACTGAAACTGTAAAGGGTCTCAACCACACATTCAGGGATAATGTGCATTGGCTAATGGAAAGAGCTTCTACTGTAGAAAGATTGCAAGAATTAAATATTGTACTTTCCAATATCTTAATGTACTGATCTTGGAAATGGGGTAAAATTCTAGTGGTGGTATAGCCCTCCTTAATGCCTTAGCTTTTGTTCAGCTAGAGCTATTACCTTTAGCAAGGGTTTGTTAAAATGAACATGGCCCTCTAACTAAATTTCCATCTGTGCAATGGAACAGGCCAGGCTCAGTTTTATGAACTCTTTTTTAGTGGTTCCAAAAACTTAGCACTCTTTAACCACTTCCAATTGTGTGTAATCAGTTTTATGTTTTAAAGTTTAGAAATAGCAAAGGAATGCTGAATAGACTCCTTTTACCACAAGGCATATGCAACTGACAAAAAGGCTGGCTATATGTGCACTAAAGCTGTAGAAATGAAATGGGGCCCTTGAGCTAAAGGGACAGATGTCTTCAGGATTGGTACAAATTCTACATACTGTTCTAAAATGTGATTTGGCAGATGTGGGGATATTTGGCCTTGCCAGAAACTCTGACTAGAGGACAGGATGGATCACATGATAAACCATCCTGTTCTTTCTTTGCCTCTGAGAAACATGGGGCTGGATGAGACTGTTAGTCTGATCCAGTATGGACTTCTAATGTTCTCCAATCTGCTGAGGTGAAGCTCGAGCAATTGAAGGACAAGGCTGCTTTGTGAGCATTTATGGGGAACTCGTATGCATTAAGGGTGGTGGGGGCAGAGCCTCCCCCTACATTCTCTTGAGTCTTAATTTAAAACAGACCAAATAGAAAAAATGTAAGGAGCCTCAAACTACCAAACTACAGTGCAAGGTCAATACATTCATCTCTTAATGATAGGCATTCAGCTACTGCCTAATGATTCAACTGGTCTTTCACTTCAGAGAAATTGGTTACTGGGGAATGATTGTACTATAGAGATACAGGAACTATGATAGTATCTCAGGAAGGGGAGTCTCTGCCTCAGTGGATTGTGGTAACAGCTTTCTTAGCCCTGCTACCAAAAGTCAAGGTGGCTTTTGCCTGACTTGAAGGGGAATGGAATCAGAGCTGCTAATTAGCCCATCCAAGGTTTGTAGTCAGAATGCCTTCATGAACTTTAATGGGCAGAGTTAGTAAAACAGGATTAATTTCTACTCTAGAGGCAAATGTCTCAAGGGAATAGTAGTGTGATGCAGAAATCGTCAAAAGACATCTCATAAATACAGTTGAAGAATTAAGCACAACTAAAAAAGTCATGACAATAGTATCTGAGTTAATTCATGGCAAAAATGAAGTCTGGAGCAGTTGCAGTATCTTTCAAATGAGCTGCACCTGTCCTTGATCTAGTCAACATTTACAGTAGGCACCATCCTAATGCCTGCAACATGATTTCTTTTTTCATAGCAAGACTTGGCACTGTACATGGCCTGTGTGTCTAGGGGGCAAAGCAGCCATGAACCATCTGACTGCAAAGGGTGGAGAGGGAATAGGGTGAGTAATTTGTCTCCAAGCATCAAATTAATAATCGAGCCTAGTTTGTGAAGACAGCTCATCTTTTACCCTCCTTTTGACATTCTTAACCTGAAAGAACCCCCTGTGGACTGGGAATGAGGCACTTTATGCTAAACTCTAAGGATTTAAACTATGGCTGACCTCTATAATGACAGGTTTGAGAGTAGCAGCCGTGTTAGTCTGTATTCGCAAAAAGAAAAGGAGTACTTGGGGCACCTTAGAGACTAACAAATTTATTAGAGCATAAGCTTTCGTGAGCTACAGCTCACTTCATAGTGATGCATTACCTCTATAGACTCATTTCCTTGGTCAATAGGCATAGCTGATAACTTTCTTAGGGTGGGGGGGAGTTTATATTCCCCAATAGGCAGTGAGTGTGTAAATCCTTCACCTGCAGGACTTGCAAATTGAGGGACATAAGGGTAACATAACAGTTAAGACCGAGAGCTGCCCTTTTCCAGAGAGCCCAAAGGATGAGGCTTGGTGAGTGAGCAGATACCACCCCTTCTGGGCTACCAGCAAATGAAAGGCAGGGAAGAAAACAGACAGAGAATGCCACTGATCTCAGCAAATCTGGCAACATCACCTCCAACAATCTAGTACTGACACATTACACCCTAAGACTGAAAGGAGAGATTAGGATGCATAGAGGAGACTGTGACCAAAGAAACCTGGATGCCAACTGGCAAAGCACATTGGGCTCCCCCTGGTTCTGTACTGAAAGCCTCTGTCATACTCTACCTCGTGCTTTTCATAACAACATAGCTATGTGAGGTGGTTGGTGCACACACATTCTTTAGGTATGTAGGTGAGGCACAGTGAAGTGAGAGAGCCACTTATTGTGAGGGGAACCACTGTGTATGTCCTACAAGTGGGAGGAGGAGGTGTCTATGTCAAATGTGAATGAAAAGCTGGCAGACACAACACTTAACATGACATGGGGGAGGACCCTATCTTGAGGGGCACGTCAAGGATCCATGCTAGTATATATAGGAGTGCAAAGAAAGAGACTGGCATCCTTCATCTTAAGCAGTGGTCCTCAAACTGTTCAACACACCCCCTCTCAGGGAGTGCTACCTAGCTCCATTCTTACCAGGCTCTGTCCATGTCCCCCTGGGGCTGAGCCTGAGTCCATTGCAGGGGTGGGTTGGGCAAGTGTAAGAAAAGTTTAGGTGCCCCTAACAGCAGGTTCGTATCATGGAAAAGCAATCTCAGCCAGGCTTGGTTGGAAACAGCAGAGAGAACATTGGGTGAGTTTAGACAGAACTAGTTTATATATAACCACTTGGTTCTGATATGCCCTTGAAGCACTGATCTTTTATAATAAACTTTGTCACTATAAATACAAGCACTGTGCCTGTGTGTTCAGCCAAACTGTGGTCCAAGGCATAACCAGTAAGCTGCAGTTACTCCTGGAGGAACGTGTAGACCCAGAATCCCCTGAGCTCTCCATCCCCAAACACCACCCCATTGAGCCTCAAACCCCCTGCTGAGACTCCCACCCCCAGAGCCCTCACCACTTTCACCTGGGAAACACACCTCTGTGCATCCAGTTCTTCAAGTGATTGCTCATGTATTCCACAATATGTCTGCGTGCTTGGCCCCAGTGCCGGAAGTTTTTCCCCTAGCTGTACCCTGAAGGAGGAGCATTCCCCCCCAACCCCTGAGGTGGTACCTGCCTGGCACGGTATAGGGGGCTGCGCTCCCCTCACCCTCAGGTCCTTGCCACCAGTGAAGGTGCGTCAGAACTGTTCAGCTCCACCTTTGCTGCAGCGCCTCCCCAGAACTTTGAATTAGCTGACTACAATCAGGTACTACTGTTTGGGCTGGGGCATACCCCGTGCCCTGGGCTTTAAGGCGTATGGCTCTTGTAGGCACTCCATGCCAAGGAGCAACCCACATGCAGATTGCTTGGGAGAAACCCGTATCAGCGAAAGTTGCAAGTCTTTCAAGCCCCAGACCAAAAAAAGAAAGGGACATTAGGCTCTGAGCAATCTTGATGGAGTCAGCGCTGACCCTGGCACACCGCTCTGAACCGGAACCCAGCTCCGTGGTGTCAGGACACAGAGACCCTCCGGTACCATCATTCAGTTGGCACCGCTCCCTCTCCACGGGGCATGCCACGAGGACTGGAAAGACTCCCTCTTCGTAGCAGCACTGAGGGAAGTCTGCGTCAGAGGCTAGGCCCATGTCGGGTAGTCCTTGATCCCCATCGGGCTCTAGGCCTCTGACTCACGTTGAGCAGAGTAGCCTAGCCCCTTCGGAGCAGGCCTCTCCGGATGTAATCTATGCCCAAAGCCCTCCAGCCAGCCAGAGACATGTCTATACTGATGTTGGCCCCACACGCCAGAGGCAAGCCACTGCTGGGATCACCGCAGTCGCCACTGGCCCAGTACCGCTCTCGGTCGAGGGAATGTTCCTGACACCGCCCCGTGACCGTTCAGAGCTCAGTCCACATGGATTGTCCTTGACGCCGGCCAGACTGTCTGGATGGGTGCTGTCCCGACTGGGACTCCCCGCACTGCTCGTCTTCGCGAAGCGAATACCTACGGGACCATGGCAGATGTTGCCAATGGTCCTCGTCTCGCAGGAGATACCACAGTCGGTCACGGCATGATCGTCGACACCGTTCCCGCTCAGACTCCTGTTCCAAGTCCCCACCAAGGCACCGTAGCCCCAGGCGTCAATTGCTGGTATGTAACCAACGCGGGTCCGCCCAATGAGGCCGTTCGCGGTGCAGCTACTACAGTCGGTGCCGCTCCTCCATGTCAAGATCATGGTCCCATGGCCGATACTCCCAGTCCAGAGACAGCAGCGATCTTACACCAGCCCAGCCTCCCCTCACAGCCACCCATCTACAGGCCAAGCTAGCCAGCCTGAACAGCTGGCCCTGCCAGTGCCTCAGCAAGCGCAATGGCACCAAGCATTGTGGCCAGCCCAGTGGGCACCATGGCCCGGTGGAGGCTCGCTCAATGGTTGGGGCCACAGAAGCACCATCAGCGTCCATCTTTCGACCACCAGAAAAAAGGTCGGGGGGACCTGTGTCCTCGGTACTGTGCCCAAAGTCCGACCAGGTGGTGGATCCTTCAATGCCGGACGACATCCAAAGCACCGCACGGACCTCGCCCCGTCTGAAGGAGCTGATTGCGGCCCCATCCCCCTCCATTCCACAGGAGGACTATCGGGCCCACCAAGACCTCCTAAAAAGGGTGGCAGCAAGCCTCCACCTCCAGGCTGAGGAGAGGGAAGATCCCTCAGACTCCCTGTTCAATGTGCTGTCCCCTTCAGCACCGGGCAGGATGGCAAGAATTTCAAATGCCCTGTGGCAAACACCAGCCTCATTGGCTCCCATCTCTAAAAAGGCGGAGCTCAAGTACTTCGTACCCACTGAGGAACACGAGTATCTGTATACCCACTAGACGCCCAACTCCTTGGTGGTGAAGTCGGTCAATCACAGGGAGCAGCAGGGGCAACCAGCTCCAACCCCTAAGAACAAAGACTCTCGGAGGCTGGATACTTTTGTGAGAAAAGTTTATTCGTCATCAAGCTTTCAGCTACGAGTAGCAAACCATCAGGCTCTCCTGGGTAGCTACGAGTTTAACGTCTGGGAATCCCTCCCCAAGTTTGAGGACTCCCTCTGGGAGTGCGATAAGAAGGAGTTTAAGGCGCTCATGGAGGAAGGGGCAGTGGCTGCAAGGGCATTCCTGCAGGCCGCTTTGGATGCAGTGGACACGGCTGCATGGTCCATGGCCTCAGCAGTGTCCATGAGACGGGTGTCATGGCTTCTGCTCTCTGAGCTCTCCAGCGAAGCAGGATCTCCCTTTTGATGGAAAGGCTCTGTTTGCTGAGGAAACAGACACAAGGCTGCATGGCATGAAAGACTCCCGTACGACCCTCCAGACCTTGGGCCTCTATGTCCCTCCTCTGGCAAAACCCAAGTTCAACCTGCAGCAGGCTCCCGCCGAGGCCGCCCACAAAAAGCAGCGGGACTATAGAAAGCGCGCGCAATGGCAATCATGGCCTGCCCCACAGCCTGGGTCTTCTACGGGCAGGAAGGCGGGCAAAAGGTGTTTTTGACGGGATGCTCAGGGGTACCCTGCCAATTCTCAACAGGTACCTACCCCCAATAAAGCTCCTTTTTTCCAGTCAGTTATGTGCTTTCCTGAAGGAATGGTTGCGGCTCACCTTGGACCGATGGGTGCTCAACACCATCTCCTGAGGTTACACCCTTCAGTTTACCTCCTCCCCGCCCAATCACCCTCCGCCCCGTCCCTCCTGGGGGACCCCTCTCACAAGGCTATGCTCAAGCAGGAGGAGGGGCTGCTCCTGGACCTAGGAGCTATAGAGGCAGTGCCCAAGGAGTTCCTGGGCAAGGGGTATTATTCCTGGTATTTCCTTATCCCAAAGGCGGGCTCAGGCCCATCATGGACCTGTGAGGCCTGGACCACTACACAGTGAAACTCAAGTTCCTCGTGGTTTCCCTGGCCTCCATCATTCCCTCCAAGTATCCCGGGGATTAGTACGCTGCCCTTGATCTACAGGACGCGTACTTCCACATCCATACATTCGAGGGGCCCAGACATTTCCTCCATTTTGTGGTGGGACAGAGTTACTACGAAGTCACAGTCCTACCATTTGGTCTGTCCACTGCCCCCAGGGTCTTTTTACAAAGTGAATGGCGGTGGTAATGGCCTACCTCAGACGGCAGGAATTTCAAATATTCCCATATCTGGACGACTGGCTAGTCAAAGGCACCTCCCGGTCGCAGGTGAGGGATCATGTGGTGCTCCTCCTGTCCACATGTACTGCCCTGGTCCTGTTGATAAACAATGCCAAGTCCACGTTAGTCCCGGTTCAATGCATAGAGTTTATCGGGGCGCTACTGGATGCAACGTTGGCCAGGACCTCTGTCCCACCAGACAGGTTCGAGACCGTGAAAGGGCTCATCGACTCAGTCACAAGGTTCCCAGTGACAACCAGCCAGGGCTTGCCTGCAACTGCTGGGTCGCATGTCTGCGTGCACATATGTGGTCCGTCACGCCAGACTCAGAATGAGGCCCCTCCAGCTCTGGCTAGCCTTGCAGTTCTCCCAGGCCATGGACAGAATGGACAAAGTCCTCACCGTGCTGAACTCGGTGATCACCTCCCTGCGGTGGTGGTCCACCCCAAACAACATGCTCTAATGGGTCCCGTTCAGGGACATGGCCTTGTCGTTGGAGCTGGTGTCCAACGTGTCGGACCTGGGTTGGGGGCCCATGTGGGAAACTTTCAGACCCAAGGCCTGTGGTTTCTGCAAGATCTACCCCTTCATATAAATGTCAAGGAATTCAGGGCGGTGCGACTGGCATATATGGCCGTCTGCTCGCACCTGGAGGCCAAGGTAGTCAGGGTCCTCACGGACAACACGGCCTCGATGTTCTATACCAACAGGCAAGCCAGGGCCCAATCCTCAGCCCTCTGCCATGAAGCCCTCAGTCTGAGGGACTTCTGTATAGCTCACGACATCTACCTAAAAGCCTTCCATCTGCTGGGTGCCCGGAACATGAGGGTGGATCACTTCAGCAGGAATTTTCCTCTCAGCACAAGTGATCTCTACACCCAGAAGTGGCCCACCAGTTCTTCTGAAGGTGGGGTACTCCCCAGATGGACCTATTCGTGACCAGGCAGAACCAACGATGCCCCCGGTTCTGCTCCAGGGGGGGCCTAGGGAGGGGCACTACCTCCGATGCCTTTACCGTGTCCTGGCCAGGCCAGTTCCTCTACGCCTTTCCCCCGTTCTCTCTGATCAGCAAGATCCTGGAGAAAATAAAGATGGACAAAGCCAGGGTCCTCCTCGTTGCCCTGGCATGGCCCAGACAACACTGGTATGGGACCCTCTCATGGCTGTCAGTAGCTCCGCCATGGCAGTTGTCGCTCCACCCGGACCTGCTTTCTCAGGACCAGGGCTGCCTCCTCCATCCCAATCTAGCTTCACCTCACGGCGTGGTTGCTCAGTGGCTAGGTGGCGAGGAAAGGACACGCTCCGAACAGGTTCAGTGTGTCCTCCTTGAAAGTAGATGGCCCTTCACTCGGTGCTCTTATGTGGTGAAGTGGTCTCGGTTTTCGAGGCAGGTAGCAGGCCAGGGTGTTTCCCTGACGGCCGCCCCGATCCAGCTCATCCTTGATTACCGCCCACACCCTGCATTCCTCCTGAAGGTGGTCTCCGCCTACTACATGGGTCAGGACATTTTTCTGCCAGTCCTCTACCCCAAGCCTCATGTGACAAGGGAGAAACGCCGTCTCCACATGCCTGACGTGAGGCGAGCTCTGGCTTTCTACCTCAAGCAGACCAAGTCGTTCAGAAAGTCTTCGCAACTCTTCGTCGCCTCGGCTGAGCTTGCGAAGGGTCAGCCAATTTCCATTCAGCGGCTTTCTAAGAGGATCACTTCGTGTATCCATTCCTGTTATTAGCTGGTGGGAGTTCCCCCGCCGCCCATTGTGAGGGCACACTCAACTCGGCTGCAGGCCTCGTCGGCTGCCTTCATGGCCCATGTCCCCATCCAGGACATTTGTAGGGCTGCCACATGGTCTTCGGTTCACACGTTCACCTCGCACTGTGCAATCGTCTCCCAGGCCAGGGATGACGCCAGGTTTGGCAGGGCTGTCCCCCATTCCGAGAACTTGTGAACTCCTACCCACCTCCAACAGATATAGCTTGGAATCACCTATTATGGAATACACAGGAGCAATCACTCGAAGAAGAAAAGACAGTTACCTTTTCCGTAACTGGTGTTCTTCGAGATGTGTTGCTCATGTCTATTCCACATCCCGCCCTCCTTCCCCTCTGTCGGAGTTGTTTGGCAAGAAGGAACTGAGGGTGAGGGGAGCGCAGTGCCCCTTATACCGCACCAGGCAGGCGCCGCTCCAAGGGGTGCAGGGGCGCTTCCCCCTATGGGTACTGCTAGGGGAAAAACTTCCGGCACCGGTGCACGCACACCTCTTGTGGAATAGACATGAGCAACACATCTCAAAGAACACCAGTTACAGAAAAGGTAACTGTCTTATTCCCCCCACACCTAGATTTCTGCCCCCCCGGGCTGCCTGTACCCAGATTGTCCCACACAGAATCCTCTCACCCTACACCTGGATTCCCCCCACATTAAGCCCTTCCAATAAAAAATATTACCTCACCCATCTTGTCTCTCTGTAATATAACTAACCTGGCCAGAGAGGCAGAGGGTTACAGAGGCCTGGAAGCCAGTGCTTTTGTTGCCACAGGGTGGTGGTTTTTAGGGAGCTGATCCACAGCTGGCACAGACAAGACTCATCAACACGCACTAAGGGCAGGTGCCGCAGAACCCTGGATCCCCTGGGAAGAGGCACAGGGTATGTCAACATAGCAACTAGACACCCACGGCTTGCTCCTGCCAGTCAACTCAGGCTTGCGGGTCTCTGCCAGTGGGACTTTTTCATTGCCGTGCAGACTTCCAGGCTTGGGCTGGAGCCTGAGCTCTGAGACACTCCCGCTTCACAGGGTCTTGACCCTGGATCCGAGACCAAGCTCGAAAGTCTACACAGCAATGAAACAGCCCCATAGGCCAAACCCTGTGAATCCGACGCAGATGACATAAGCCAGCCATGGTGGGCGTCTAGACACAGCCTGAGGACAGAAGCCTGAGCAACATGCACAGGGCCGAAGAGGAGGCAAAGGAGTTGCTAATGGAGCTACTGGAGAAGCAACAAGCAAAGTAGGGAAACCAGGAAAGCACGGTGTCTCAAAAGTGCAGGAGGCAGCATCTGGCGGTGTTGAGAATGGCAGAAAGTCCAAAACAGGATGAGTAAAAAGGACAGGCCTGGACGGAGGGTGAACCCCTCTTTCGGGCAGGCTAGCCCCCTGGCCCTTCCATCCAAGGCCCCGTCCCCCCACCCACCAGAGACCCAAACATCCCCCCCCCCCCACATGGCCGGCACCTCAAGCCGTCACTGCCCCGACCAATGTTCCCTCTAATTTTTGACTGGCCGTGTGTGCAAAAAATGTCTTCTGTGCCAATTATTGTGCTTCTGTGCAAATTTTTGTGCACGTGGTGTTTCGCCGTGTACGCAGGGTTTAGGATCTGTGTGCGCGTCCACATGCTTAGAGGGAACAGTGCCCCTGACTAGTGGCCCAAGCCCCGAGGTCCAGGCCACTGGCTAGCTGAGCCCCTCACCAGCTTTGCGGGAAAGGGAGAGTGAGGGCAGGGTCTCAAGGCAGAGCCATGGGTTGGGTTAGGGGAGGCTTAACCTCCCCGACCCTTTGATATCAACCACCCTGAGGACAGGCCCTTCCAGTTAGCCAGACATAGGGAAGTAAATGCCATTAGTGGGAAGAAACCTGGAGGCAGAGAATCTAGGATGGGGATAGAGGTGAGGAATTCAAGAGCTCACTGGACTATATAAGCCTGGTTCTTCTTTGAGTGCTTGCTTATGTCCATTCTACGTCAGGTATGTGCACTTATCACATGCACCAGTGCCGGAAGATTTTCCCCCAGTGGTATCCACAGGGCTGGCTCTAGCGCCCTCTGGAGTCACATGCATATGCTCTGCCAGCCTCCCTTCAGTTCCTTCTTACTGCCAATGATGGTACGGGAATGTCCTCTTGCCTCAGCAAGTGGCTCATACCAGTGGTCTTTCCTATCTATTTTCAGCAGTGATTTTAGTGTATATAGTTGTATATAATTAGTGTAGTTAATTTAGCGTAGGTTGTTAGATAGTCCCCTGAAGGACTTCACCCAGGGATGGGGCATGCCCCCATCCCTGGGCTTTAAGCCGTGCGAGCTGTACAAGAAGCCCAATCCTGTCGGTGATCCCCATCAGAGAAGCTTGAGGTGCCTTGGGGAGACCTATGTGTGTGACAAATGCAGGATCATCACCTGACATGGAATGACCATGAGCAAGCACTTGAAGAAGAAAAACCAGTTACCTACCTCTCGTAACTGTTGTTCTTGGAGAGGTGTTGCACACATCCATTCCATTGCCCATCCTTCTTCCCCTCTGTCAAAGTTCTGGCAAGAAGGAACTGAAGGAGGGGGGCAACAGTGCCCCTTATACCAGCACATACGCGCATGACTCCAGAGGGCACTAGAGCCGGCCGTACAGATACCACTGGGGAAAAACGTCTGGCACCGGTGCATGTGGCAAGTGCACGCACCTGACATGGACGTAGAGTGGACATGAGCATCACATCTCAAAGAACAACAGTTATGAGAGGTAGGTAACTGTTTTTTTCTCCTCATTATGGCAGCTGGGAAAAGGATTTTTGAGGGTGGGGTGGGGGGAAATCATCCCAAAAAGGAAGCTAAGGAAAAGCTGGTTTCATTTACTGAATTAAATCAAGCACTAACATGCAGGTATATTATTTTTTTAAAAGATTGATTTCTAATTATCAGTGTTATTTCTTATTTGTAATACTCTAATGTCTAGAGCGGAGGTCCCCAAACTGTGGGGCATTCACCCCCTTAGGGTGCGCAGAGGAGGCGCGACTGGGGCCCGGGCCAGCCCCCATGGGAGAGCGGGAAGGGAGTGCCACCCAGCTCCACTCCTGGCCCCACTCCACTCTTGCTGCTGCCAGCCAGCTGCTAGCCCCGGGCTCCACTTCTGGCCCCGCGCCTGAGGCCCTGACTGCTGACTCAGCACCCATGGCTCTGCTCCTGAACCCAGCTGCCAGCCTCCGCCCCCAGCCTCAGCTCTGCTCCTGGTCCTGCCCCAGCCCCAGCCCCTCTTACCTCATCCTCTCCCCCCCTCCCAGAGGCATGGTCATGCTCCTGGCCCTGGTTCCAGGGGTGGGGGGCACAAGGTAAAAAGTTTGGGGACCACTGCTCTAGGAGGTCCCAGCTCCATTGAGCTAGGCATCATATAAACATGCAAGGAAGAGAGAGTTCCCTGTAACTCAGGGGTTACAAGTCAAATATATGATGAGTGGCAACAGGTGGATAACAGACAAATGGGAGGCGTTCAAGGTAACAATGGAAGGATTATGACCAACGTGATAAGCTGTGGTCACCACACACCCACTGCTTAACCGCTGCTGGGCCTTCATAGATTTTATGACAGAGAGCAGTTTTAAGGCAGTATTTGAGGGACACTGTGTTGCCATGTGGATTTTTATGGGGACTTCTGAGCATAAGGAGTAATCCTGTTGCATTGATGTTAAAGGTGTTATAAACTTTTTTTAAATTGTCCAACATTAAAATAGTGATACAAAAGTTGAGGGAGGTTTCTACAGAGATGCTGGGTTTTTTTGGCAAACATCTAAAAGCATACATTTTAAAGTTGGAACTGTATTGATTAAACACAAGGAAAAACAGTAAATCAAAGCAAGCATTTACACTGAAACTGGTTGGCAAAATTATTCCATTTCAAACAATTAAAACGTATTATTAAAGTTTTTCTCCTTTTGGAGGCAAATTATTAGAGTTTTTTAATTTTTACTCGCATCTTTTTTTTGTGAAAAGGAAAGAGTTAATTTTACTCAGTCTTGTGTGAAGTGTATTTACTTCTGTTTTTAATAACCAGACAAGTTGGAGAAGAGACAGGTTACAACGGGTGGGGGAAATATGGCTTTTTTGGATGCTCTTGGAACACAGATGGCTGTCCAGTCACGGATGGAGGCAAAGCATCAGGTTGATACGTCGGCCATGACATTTTTTGCTTGAACTTGGGCTTACATTTCAGTCAGGGATATTGTCTAGTTGTTTTGTTTGTTTGTTTTTTCCCTCAAAAGGGCAGGGCTGAATGTTTCTTTTTTTCATTTTACTGTGGTAACGCACGCAGTGCAATTGATGTCAGGATCCACTGAAAAGCTAAGAAAGCATAAGAGTAAAAAAACAGTGGGGCAGGGGAAAGTAGCACTAAAGGGAAGGGAGACAGAACAGGGTCTTACATTCGGCTGCAGACTGCAGTACTGACAATTAGGTGTCCCCAGTGGTCTGATGACTCAATGTCATGGTCATACACTTTCATGTTTCAGAGTAGCAGCCATGACTCACAGATGAAAACAAAGCTCCTTAAACAAGAGCAAGGCCTGCTGGCCTTCCTCCTGGGAAGAAAATCCTTCACTCTGGTCTGCTCCTTCTGTCTTGGGGTCAAGGAACATGAGATTAGCTGAGAAGCCAGGATGCTTTTTCAAAGTCTCCTTTAAAAAAGCGGTGGGGCAAAGTGGGCAGCATAGTTCATCCCCTCATTATTTTGTTTACTAATTAAATCCATTTCCATTAAGCCAAATTTGGCAATAAGTAATGTGGTTGCCCTATTTTTTTTAATTATTAAGTCCAATCTTAACATAGTCCTTGAGCTATATCAGTAGGCCTTTTGGTATGGACTAATTTAGTCTTAATGGTTCTTTTGCACTTGTTTATAACATTTATTATCAAAAATAACTTATTTTTCATAGTTAATCTTTAAGTAGGAACCAATTATATAGACTAATAGTCACAAACGCTGCATACCAGAACGCACCACAGTACCTCTTAGAAAATTTGACAAATGGCTTTGTTGGCAGAGCAGAGTCAGCAGTCAACGTCTTGATAGCATATAGGGCATATAGTATATATAGGGCAGTGACAGAGTGCTTGGTGCTGCACAAACAAAGACAGCTGTTGCCTCGAGGACTTTACACCCTGAAGGGGATGCTGGTAATCTGAATTAAACGTCAGAGTTATCTAATGATTTCCAGTGGGAATTCTTTACATTGCACCTGTAGCCTTCCGACAGTACGCGACTCCTCCCATAAAAAGTGTTATTCGTCCTTGCTAGTATTCATTGGTGTAGAACGCAGAATATCCTGGGAGTTAGATCTGTAATTCATCATGGACAATAATCAGTAGAATAACATCTCCTTTAATGCTTCTACGCTTGCGAAATGAGTAATCCTTACCTACACTCTCCTATTCTATTCTATGCACAGCTGCATGGACCTTAGTGAGGCTGGTCAGAGTAGATCTGATTCATTAGTATACAGGCCAACCCTGTAAAACATTTGCTATTTGAGTGCATTCGTGTACAAAATCACTGAAAACATGTTTTGCAAACTCATTAGAGATACTATATATACTGCCTATTGAGGCTTCCACTCAGCTAGTATCTTTTTTCATTAAACCCATTGAGAATAGATTGCACCTGTGGTTTTGTCAATGTATTAGTTGGTTGCTAGTAATACCTAGATCTTTCTAGTGTTTTTCATCAGTAGATCTCAAAGCACTTTACAAAGTAGGCAAGTATCCTTCATTAATCTAAAAAAGTGTTTGACACTATGAGCAGAAGTGGGCTCTGAAAAATTCTAGAAAACTTTGGCTGTCCTATCAAATTCATTAACACCATGTCAATTATATAAATACATGACTGGTCAAGTACACTCAGGTGGTGGCCTTTTTAAACCATTTCCCATATCTAATGGGATGAAACAAGGCTGTGTACCACCGGCACCAGCCTTTTTTGATCTCTTTGCCGCTATTCTGAGTTATGCAATTGGACAATCTTCAAAATGGCATCTGCATAAGGGGCACAGAACTGATAGAAAACTCTTCAGTCTCTGAAGGCTTAGGAACCCATAAGACTTTTTTACAGATGATTGTGCTCAACTTAGTCATAATAAAAGTGACCTAAGTTTATCCTTGGCAGTTTCTAAGAGGCAACTAAAGAGTTTGGACTCACCATCAAATGCCTGGAAAAAACTGAAGTCCTCTTCCAACATACTCCATCATCCATTACCACTGAGCCAAACATCACCATTTATGGTACAGAATTAAAGAGTGTCAATCACTTTTCATACCTTGGCAGTACCATCTCAAGTAATGATTCCCTGGATCAAGAAATATTACAGTAAAAGCTGTGTTATCCGGCACTTTATCAACCAGAAAGTTCTATTAGCCAGCATTTCTGATATCTCCCAATACAAATCTTCAATCTAGTAACTAGGACTAGTATACTGCCAAGGAAGTTATACAGTTGTACATTCTGCACTCTACTTTTATGCGAAAGAAGCAGAAGACAAGTAAGCAACCTGATATCAAGGATTTATTCAAAAAAGCAGCTTCCAGGGTGTGTCATAGGGTCATTACAGGTTCAGCCCAATCTCCTACACCTTCTACATCTACAATGATAATTGATGTTGATAATGATGACCCTCAGGCACTGCAAGATCCTGAAGTGCCTTCTGAATCATCAAAAAAAAGTTTAAATTATATTCAGTATAGTTTTAGTGTTAAGTGTATTTTTAGTGATCTGGGTGTACACCATGCACTGCCCACAGTGATATGTAGTGTCATAAGATAACCTACTGTGTAGATTTCAGAGGGAGTAGCCGTGTTAGTCTGTATCAGCAAAAACAACAAGGAGTCCTTGTGGCACCTTAGAGACTAATACATTTATCTGGGCATAAGCTTTTGTAAGCTAAAACCCACTTCATCAGATGCATGGAGTGAAAAATACAGTAGGCAGGTATATATATTACAGCACATGAAAAGATGGGAGTTGCCTTACCATGTGAGCCTACCAAGTGATAAGGCAACTCCCATCTTTTCATGTGCTGTGTATTTATACCTGCCTGCTGTATTTTTCATTCCACGCATCTGATGAAGTGGGTTTTAGCCCATGAAAGCTTATGCCCAAATACATTTGTTAGCCTGTAAGGTGCCACAAGGACTCCTGGTTGTTTCTACTGTATAGAAAACTTTACCTGTATACACCTAAGTGCTTCAAGAAACCAACCACTCTGCATTGCAGTACTAATACTGGATTGGTGAGTACCTGTATATTATTTTATACTTTATTAATGTTATTGTTTTCTAATTCTTTGAAAATTGGTATTCCATTGGCAAGTATAACTCTTGATTAACTGGAATTTTTAACTAACTGGCACCTCCCATTGCTCCAACATGCCAGATAACAAAGCTTTTATTGTAAATAGAATATGAAAGGCAAGCCTTTGGAAGAGTTTACCATAGGATACTCAGTCAGCACACAATCAAACAGTCAACAAAACTGATGTACAGTGCAGCAGTGAGAGCATCCCTTTTCTAATTATGCGAAACATGAACAGTTTACCACAGACACATTAAGCAACTTGAAAAATGTCATCTGCACTGTCTGCACTCTATTCTGAAGGTTCACTGATGAGACAAAGTCTCAAATATTAACATCCTTGAAAGACCAAAATCAATCAGCATTGGGACAATGATCATTAAAGTTCAGGTTAGATGGACAGGTCATGTTGTCAGGATGGACAATGACAGACTTCCCAAAAAGGGGTTTTATGGTGAGCTGAAATAGAATAATATGCAAGACTCACAGGAGAGTAGCAGCTCAATGTCACTTCATGGCTTGGAGCTTTCCCCTACTTATAGTGGACAAACTCTACAGGCCTTAGCCTGCTCCAGCAGAGCTCCCAACTCTACTCTTGCCTTGTTCCAACCCCGTCTCTGGCTCTGGTTCCTGTCCTTGCTGCCATTGCACTGACCACTAGGCCAGACTTCCACTGCTCCGACCACTAGGCATGACCCTCCATATCTCAGTTTCTGACACCCTGCCAGTGCCCCCAAGCTCTTCAGTGCCCTTATTAAAAACTGAGGCAAAGTATTCATCTAGGTGTTGGGCCATACCTAGATTGTCTTTAATTGCCACTCAGTCCTCAGTACTTAGCAATCCCACTTCTTCATTCCTTGTTTTCTTAGAATCATAGACTTTAAGGTCAGAAGGGACTATTATGATCATCTAGTCTGACCTCCTGCACAACGCAGGCCATGGAATCTCACCAACCACCTCCTGTAACAGACCCCTAACTTATGTCTGAGCTATTGAAGTCCTCAAATTGTGGTTTATAGACTTCAATGTGCAGAGAATCCTCCAGCAAGTGACCCATGCCCCACATTGCAGAGGAAGGTGAAAAAACCCCAGGGCCTCTGCCAATCTGTCCTGGGGGAAAATTCCTTCCCGACCCCAGATATGGCCATCAGCTAAACCCTGGGCATGTGGGCAAGACTCACCAGCCAGACACCCAGGAAAGAATTCTCTGTAGTAACTCAGATCTCACCCCATTTAACGTCCCATCACAGGCCATTGGGCATATCTACTGCTAGTAGTCGAAGATCAATTAATTGCCAAAATTAGGCTATCCCATCATATCATCTCCTCCATAAACTTATCAAGCTTTGTCTTGAAGCCAGATATGTCTGTTGCCCCCACTGCTTCCCTTGGAAGGCTGTTCCAGAACTTCACTCCTCTGATGATTAGAAACCTTTGTCTAATTTTAAGTCTAAACTTCATGATGGCCAGTTTATATCCATTTGTTCTTGTGTCCACATTGGTACTGAACTTAAATAATTCTTTTCCCTCCATGGTATTTATCCCTCTGATATATTTATAAATAGCAATCATATCTCCCCTCAACCTTCTTTTGGTTAGGCTAAACAAGCCAAGCTCATTGAGTCTCCTTTCCTAAGACAGGTTTTCCATACCTCGGATCATCCTAGTAGCCCTTCTCTGTACCTGTTCCAGTTTGAATTCATTCTTCTTAAACATGGGAGACCAGATCTGCACACAATATTCCAGATGAGGTCTCACCAGTGCCTTGTATAATGGTACTACCACCTCCTTATCTCTTCTGGAAATACCTCACCTGCTGCATCCCAAGACCCGCATTCGCTTTTTTCATGGCCATATCACATTGGCGGCTCATAGTCATTCTGTGATTAACCAATACTCCGAGGTTCTTCTCCTCCTCTGTTACTTCCAAGTAATGCGTCCCCAGTTTATAACAGAAATTCTTGTTATTAATCCCTAAATGCATGACCTTGCACTTTTTACTATTAAATTTCATCCTATTACAATTACTCCAATTTACAACGTCATCCAGATCTTCCTGTATGATATCCCGGTCCTTCTCGGTATTGGCAATACCTCCAGCTTTGTGTCATCTGCAAACTTTATTAGCACATTCCCGCTTTTTCTGCCAAGGTCAGTAATAAAAAGATTAAATAAGATTGGTCCCAAAACCAATCCCTGAGGAACTCCACTAGTAACTTCCTTCCAGTCTGACAGTTTACCTTTTAGTGTGACCTTTTAGTCTCCCCTTTAACCAGTTCCTTATCCACCTTTCAATTTTCATATTGACCCCCATCTTTTCCAATTTAGCCGGGGTGAAAGTAAGTTGAGCGACTTACCAGTTCACTGGGGCCAGCTCTGGCCCCCAGAAGGGGTGGGGCCTAGGGTGGAAGGGGCGGGGCTGAGGGGGTCAGAGCCAGCCCCAGCCCAACTTGTAAGGTAAGTGCCCCGACCCTCCTTCTCCTCCTCCCCCACTGGCGTAGCAGCACCAGCCCGCGGCTCCAGGGGCTATTTAAAGGCCCAGGGCTCCCCTGCTTCTACTGCCCTGGTCCTTTAATTAGCCTCCAGAGCCCTGGGGAAGCAGCAGGGCTCTGGCGGCTATTTAAAGGACCAGGGTTGTAGAAGCAGGGGAGCTGCAGGCACTTTAAATAGCCCCCAGAGCCCTCGGGTAGCGGGGGCTCCAGGGGTTATTTAAAGGGCCAGGGCACCAGCTGCGTCTGCCACCCCAGTACTTTAAATAGTCCCTGGAGCCTTGGAGTAGCGGCGGCAGGGCTACGGCGGCTATTTAAAGGGCCAGGGCGGTAGAAGCAGGGGAGCCCCAGGACCTTTAAATAGTTGCCAGAGCCTGCCGCCACTACCCCAGGGCTCCAGCAGCAGGGCTCTGGAGGCAATTTAAAGGGCCTGGGGTTCCAGCCACTGCTGGGAGCCCCAGGCCCTTTAAATTGCCCCCGGGGAAAGCCGGGCTGCCCCAGTACGGTGCACCGGCTCTTGCCGGTATGCTGTACTGGGGCGTACCGGCTTACTTTCACCTCTGAATTTAGCTAATAATTCTCCATGTTTCCGTGTCAAATGCCTTACTGAAATTGAGGTAAATTAGATCCACTGCATTCCCTTTGTCTAAAAAATCTATTACCTTCTCAAAGGAGGAGATCAGGTTGGTTTGACACGATCTACCTTTTCTAAAGCCATGTTGTATTTTGTCCCAATTACCATTGACCTCAATGTCCTCAACTACTTTCTCCTTCAAAATTTTTTCCAAGACCTTGCATACTACAGATGTCAAACTAACAGGCCTGTAATTATCCGGATCGCTTTTTTTACTCTTCTTAAAAATAGGAACTATGTTAGCAATTCTCCAGTCATACGGTACAACCCCTGAGTTTACAGATGAATTAAAAATTCTTGCTAATGGGCTTGCAATTTCATGTGCCAGTTCCTTATATGTTTAAAGAACCTTTTACTATTGGTTCTAATTCCCTTTGCAAGGTCCAGCTCTGCTTGGCTTTTGGCAGTTATCTTTTCCCCTACAATTTCTGACATCTGGAAGGGAGCTTTCCTTGTTGATCCATCCCTTCTTCCATTCCTGGTAGACTTTCTGCTTTATCTAAAGCCTGTTTGAAATGCTTGTTCACCCAGTGTGGTCTGCAATCCTTTCCCATTAATTTTTTTCCCTTTGCTTGGGGTGCAGGCTTCAGATAGTGTCTGCCACTTTGACTTAAAGTAACTCCAAGCCTCCTCCACATTCAGATCCTTGAGGTCTTCAGTCCAGTCAATTTCTCTAACTAATTCCCTTAATTTTTCAAAGTTTGCCTTTTTGAAATCAAGGCAGATTTCAATAGTTACAGATCAGACTAACACGGCTACCACTCTGAGATCTATTTTTATGTATCCTTCCATTTAGTTTCAACTGAATTAATGCATGATCACTTGAACCAAAGGTTGTCCTCTACAAAGAGTTTTTCTATGAGGTCCTCACTACTTACAAATACTAAATCTAAAATGGCATCCTCTCTTGTTGGTTTGGTGGCTATTTGGTGAAGAAATCTGTTGGCTATTAAATCCAGGAATATCTGGGTCCTACCATTATAAGTAGCATTTGTCCCCCAATCTAGATCTGGGAAATTAAAGTCTCCCCTAATCACACAATTCCCAGTAGTATTTATTTCATGAAAAATATTACACATCTTTATCCATATCCCGATGGATCCTGGGGGTCTGTGTCAGACCCCCAGCATTATCCCAGGGGACCTTCTGCTGTCATTCTTCCCCAAAGTGATTTTGACCCAAAACAAATTCCGTTTTATCCATTCAAATTTCTTTACCATCTTCCTCATCACTAATATACAATGCTACTCCACCACCTTCACTATTATTTCTCTCTTTTTAGAACAGCACATACCCTTCACTACTTATATTTCAGTTATCACAACTATTCTACCATGTTTCTGTTACCCCTATAATATCTGGTTCACTTCCTGCACCAGTAGTTCTAGTTTCTCCAGTTTGTTACCCAGGCTCCTTGCACTGATGTATAGACATCATAGTTGTTCCTGCCTGGCATCACCCAGATTCCTGGCCAGATTAGGTAAGGTCATTTTACTGCCAGTATCACCTACCTGGCTGTTACCATCAGTGGTACTGGCACAATCTTTCCTCTTGTTGTCCATTCTCCTACCCTCTGTTGATTCTCTCTCCATTGCTGTATCCTCTTTCACTTGATTTTTCTCCCACTCAGTGTTAGAATAAGGCATGGAGATTGCATGAACATCTGCCAACCATCTCCCCTAAATTCCTAGTGTAAAGCTCTTTTTAATCAGTTGAGCCAATCTCCATCACAAAAATTTATTTCCCTCCCTGCTCAGGTGGAGTCCATCCCATGAGAACTGTCCTCTGTCCATGAATGCCTCCCAGTGGTCGAACATCCCCAAACCCTCCTTATAGCATTACTGCCTGAACCATCTATTGATCCTCATAATCCTGTCTCTTGTCTCACCTTTGTTCTCCTCCTCTAGGGACAGGTTGAATCCCACTGAAGAGCATGTGGACCTCCATTTCTTTAAGCATCTTTCCCAGCCTGGCATAGTTTTCCTTGGTGCATCCCAGCAAGAATCTAGCAGTATAATTTGTTCCCATGTGAAGGACAATCAGTTTTCTTACCACATCTGACTGATGGTTCAGGACCTGCTTCTTCTTTTCAGTCCTTTTGAAATAGTTTTAAGATAGAAGTACATATGTCTTTGTATGTTTTGAAGTCTTAGTGTAAATAGTTAGGTATAAGATCATCTTCAGTTCTGGGATGGGACATCCTCAAATCAAGCAGGTTTTAATCACTGTGCCTTCTGCCTTTTGGTTTTCTTGGAGTCCAGCAGGCCTACAAGGCGATGACATGTTGAAGGACACAGTCCATCGAGATGCTTCATTAGTTTAACCTTCATGCCGAAGGCTCCCAAAAAAAGGCAGAATAGATTGCAAGCAATATTTTTATGGGAAGCATTGGCAGCCAACCCAGTAAGGTCTGAGCCTCTTAGAGGAGCCAAAAGATTGCATAGACTCTCCTCTGCCTCTAATTCACCTAGCAATAAAAGCCAACATAATCTCTGAAAATCATGTCAACCAAACACCAGTTTTGAAGGAAGATCCAAAATCAGCAGATCCTAAACACAGGAGCACAAGTGTCAGCCTCTGTATTCAGAATCAATCCATAAGGCAGACATTCAGCAGATACGTATGCTCAACAGAAAACTAAGGAACCAACCACGGGGCCAGAAAGCATTGCTTAGATATGTCAGATCCCATTACATTGGATCCAAGCCTGCTGGATCGGAAGATTAGAGAAAAAGATGCACATTATAAGAAGAAAGACGTGCAGTCTTTGGCTCTGAACTGGGGCCGTGGCTGGGCTGGGCGGGGGTCTGAGCAACACTGGGTGGTGCTCACTCCCTATCCCGTGGGGGCTGGCCTGGAGTCCGCCAAGCACCCCCTAACGTTCCTCCGAGGGGCATGCCGCACAGTTTGGGGACCTCTGCCTTAAAGTGTTGTGGGGAAGCTGGCACTGTTACTGCCTGTTCTGTGGGTAAACAGAAAGTGTCAGGTCTCTTAATCTATTGCCTTCCTAAGCACTGAATTCACATGAGCATCTCAGGGTAAGAGAGAGTAAAAAGCAGCAGAAAGCTGAAATCTGGTTAGATGTTTGAAAATTATTGAGCATGTGAGATTACCCCTAAATGGACAGGGGATAGGCTAGAGGAATTTAATTGTGTGGGTTTAGGGTGCACAGAGTATATTGTTCACTCACCATATTATAATCAAGGATATTAAGGCAGGCGAAAAGGTGTAGCAGAAGGAAATCTAATGAAATGAGCCAGGATTCTGAGAATCTGAGTTACGAGGAAAGATTAACCAAGTCTGCTGATGACCTACATATTTTAGTAAAACAAAAGTCAGGAGTGGAGAGGGAAGCTCATGGGGTAGATAAGCCTCTCAAAGGAGAGGAACAGATTGATGCAAATGAGCTGTTTAAGATAGCAACTAATTCAAACCTGCTGGAGCTTGGAGTTAACCCTAGTATCACCAGGTATCTTCAAGGCCCCAATTCAGGAAAGTGTCCTTAAGCAGGACAGCATTTCAGCATATGCTGTAGGATTTACACACACAGTTAACTTTAAGCATGTGCTTAAGTGCTGTCTTAAACTAGGGTCTTTATCAGTAACACATTTGTGCGAGCACTGGACATCAATGCTTCAGCCCTGTCCGTGCTGGGATCAGGGCAGATTTGGGCTGTTTTTGTCTTAAGAAAAAAAAGTGGCACAAATAAAACAAATTTCCTGTACGCCATCAGTAGTAAGTGGTATAAACCACTTTAAAGGAAACTGGCCAAAATTCTGGGAGCAGAAAAAATAAATTGTGTCTTTTGTGGATGGGGAAAAGTTATAGACACTAGCTAGATTTTTCACTTTAAAACTTTTCTGTGTAGATACATTTGTATTTTCAAGGCTTTTAGGGATTTATATTTCCCATGATATGTTCTTCTAGCACCTACATTTCTTTAATTGTAAGGATTTGTTTAAGTAGAACACCAAAAAACCTAAACACCCCCAAACAATTAAATGCCAGTAGATGGTATACAACCAAGAAATCATTAGCCACAAACAAGAACATGTAACTGCCTTGTCAGACCTCAATTGTGTACATTAGTGGGATAGCTAAGTCATTTTCCACTAATTGTGCAGGGACATATTTTTGATGCAGATTGACAAATTTACACATAGTAACCCCCAAATCCTCATAATAAGCAATTTACCCCATCAATACTTCTCAAATCAAGGCAGTTCTGCAGGAGACATCAGCTGTATGCCCAGATAAGTCATTATACACTCTTAATAGTGCAAAAATATCAGACAATCTCTAAAGAGAAGTTCCTGAGTTCTTGACTTAGGCGTCAGTTCTTGTTTCATTTTTCTGACTAGAATTAAGTTGTGCGTTCAGAATGTAACCTGATACTTTATTTGGTGTGAAAAAAAAAGGAGTACTTGTGGCACCTTAGAGACTAACAAATTTATTTTCTAGTCTCTAAGATGCCACAAGTACTCCTTTTCTTTTTGCGAATACAGACTAACACGGCTGCTACTCTGAAACCTTTATTTGGTGTGCTGTAACATGAAAATTCTTTGGGTGAAGCGGTGTCACTGGTTCACAATTCAGGGCACTTGAAGTTCTGTGCTAGTGAGTGGGTCACAGCTAACAACAGAAACGAATGGGATGCTCAGTTTGCTCCAGATTTGGAAAACGCTCTACAGAGCTGAAGGTGCATCTCTGCTGTTGGAATTTCTGTCTTGTTATTCACACGTATTGCTCTGTATCATTTGATATTTTCCTTTTGTAAAATTGGCACCATTTGATGAAAACGGAGCTTCATCTCAGCAGCTGGTGTATTGTCTGGCTTACATGGTCTGCTCCCCGTGATGTCAAAGGCAGTTTTACTTTTGGCTTCATGAGAACAGGAGTAGTTCCATATATTATGGGCCCATTTGAACAAGACCTTTGTCTACCTTTGTGTATTGTAGCTGATCGTGCTGAGGTCTGAACCAGGGTTTTAACACAAGGTTGTAAAACCATCTGTTTTCTTTGGATTTTCCAATGTGCTCAGTGCTGGCGTAGCTCTGCTCTCACTTAACTAAAAGGGAGCTAAATACTGACTTAAATGAGAGGCGAGTTAGGTTAACACTGGACTTTTGAAATGCCTCAGTTTCCCCACCTGTAAGACAAGGATAGTAATACTTCCCCACCTCACATGGCTATTGTGTGGCTTCATTAAGACAGGTCTGTATAAAGCCTTGAAGACATCAAGTGCCAAGTATTATTACTCTTAGTGGTTACTATTTATTGGGTTATTAGACAGAGCCTTCCACTAAGTGTGGTAAGTTCTATTAATGCAAAGAGGGACAATTCAGTCTTGTCACTACAGACAGAGGCCTGATCCTGCACCGGTTGAAGTCAATAGCAAAACTTCAGTTGACTTCAATGGGAACACAAACAAAGCTCTGAATGGATGTTGATGGACTAACTACTTTTTCCCACATGATGGAGGAAAAGCAAAAATCCCGCTAGTTCTATGTCCTTTGTGTGTGTGTGTGTGTGTGTGTGTGTGTGTGTGTAAGAGAGAGAGAGAGAGAGAGAGGTGGGATTGGTAGAGGGAAAAGGCAGGGAGTCAGTAACAATTCATGGGGAGGTGGCAGAGCTAGCAGCTGCATGCCTTTGCACCTCAGGTAGCTGGCTGAGGACACTCGCATGCTGGCAGGAGGTTGGAGGATATGCTTGATCAGCCTTGTGGGTGGAGAAGATATCCTGGATTAGTTAGCATTGGCAAGGACTGGGGTGAGACAAATCAGATTAGAACAGAAGGATAACAGCTCCCCTTTCACACAGCTTCAGAGCATTTTCCTTTGCTTAAATGAAGAGATCCGCCCAGCGCAAAACCTCGGATGGGGAAACTGAAGCCTGGAGACATGCCCCAAGTCTGCATGTTCTCAGTTCCCCACACCGTCTAGTGCTCTATGCCCATAGCATTTACCACGTGCCCCATTCTCAGCACTGTGTGCCTATGACATGCACCAAGCCAGTCTTATTCTCAGTTTCCTCTGGCCTCAGTGTTGTGTGTTCACTTCATGAGATTCCTAAAGAGAAAAAAGAAAAGGAGCACTTGTGGCACCTTAGAGACTAACAAATACAGACTAACACAGCTGCTACTCTAATGAGAAAAGACTTTGGAGCTACCCTTTCTCCCATACCATGACACCTCGGAGGGTCACAGGCATGATCTAAAAATATACATTATGCCAAGTATAACACTGGCAGCTAGGCCTGCAGCTGCCCCATACACCAACCCATGCTTTCTCCAGTGGTCCTCCCAAGACAGGAGGTGATTGTGAGTGTGGGATCCCCATCCTTCAAGCCTTGGAAGGATCCTCCGCACCAAACCAGCCAGAATTGTCTCCTGAATTCTAAGCAAGCCACTGTAGGCTGGGGAGGACCTTGAAGAGGCCGAATAGCCTACATATGGGGAAACCAAGGCACAGCAAGATTCAATGAGTGGGCAAGGTCACCCAAGGAGTCAGGAATAGAATCCAGGTCATCTTGAATCCCAGTCCAGTGTAACCAACCACAATGCCAGCCTTCAATTTAAATGTTCACAGTTGTGGGATATTATGTGAGGAGGCAGGGTCAGACAGTGAGGGAGGCCAGACAATTATTTAATGACCGTGGATGCTAAGATTCAACAAGTTAAAGCTGAATAACCAGTAAATTGTCCACATCACATGTCAAAATATACAAAGTAAAAATCCTTAAATCAAACTCTAAGACATTCTCAAGCAGCATTTTTCTTCATTGCCTATCTGTACATTTTGATTATTATCAATGGAAATATTTTTCTTCTGTTTGGGTGTGTACAGTGAAATCAATGTTTACAAACATTTAACTCTAAAAATCTGATCCATCCAAGCCTAAATATCATTAATTCCAATCAACATGGGTTTATAGAAAATAGAGTCTGTCAAACTAACTTGATTTTTTTTGGAGATTGCTAGTTTGGTTGCTAAGGGTAATAGTGTTGATGTAATATACTTAGAGGTTCTGTATGGTATTTGTCTTGGTGCCGCATGACATTCTGATTAAAAAACTGAAATGATACAAAATTAACATGGCACACATTAAATGGATTAAAAACTGGCTAACTGACTGGGTCCAAAATGTAATTGTAAATGAGGAAACATAATCGAGCAGGTGTTTTTCTGGTGAAGTCCAGCAGAGATCTGTTCTTGGCCCTATGCATGTTAACTTTTTTATCAATGAGCTGGAAGACACCATAAAACCACTACCCATAATGTTTACAGATGACATAAATAATGAGGGAGTGGTAAATAAGGAAGAGGATAAGTCGCTGATACAGATTGATCTGAACTGCTTGGTAAGCTGGATCCAAGGTAACAAGATGCATTTAAATACAGCTAAATGCAAAAGTATACATCTAGGAACAAAGCATGTAGGCCATACTTACAGGATGGAGGACTATGTCCTGGGAAGCAGTGACTGAAAAAGATTTTTTGGGGGGTGGGTCATGGTGGACAGTCAGCTAAACATGAGCTCCCAGTGCAATGCTGTGGCCAAAAGGGTTAATGAGATTCTTGGCTGTCTGAAAAGGGGAATCTCAAGTAGCAATAGGGAAATTAAGTTACCTCTGTATTTGGCACTCGTGCGCCTGCTGTTGGAACACGGTGTCCTGTTCTGGAGTTCGCTCTTCAAGGAGACTGTTAAATTGGAGAGGGTTCAGAGAAGAGCTGTAAGAATAATTAAAGAATTAGGAAGCCTGCCTTGTGGTGATAGACTCAGGGAGCTCAAGTTTTTTAGTTTAACAAAGAAAGTTACAGGGTGACTTGATCACAGTCTATAAGTACCTATATGGGGAACAAAAATTTGATAATGGGCTCTTCCAGCTAGCTGACAGAGGTATAATAATGGCTGGAAGTTGAAGCTAAATAAATTCAGACTGAAATAAGGCCCAAGTTTTTAAACAGTGAGGGTAATTAACCATTGGGACAACTTACCAAAGGGCATAGCGGATTCTCCATCAGTGTCAATTTTAAAATCAGGATTGGATGTTTGAACTCGATCTTATCTTTTGGAAAAACAGAAATTCATTCAGGAAAGTCCATGGCCATTGTTATGTAGGAGATTACAGTGGTCCCTGCTGGCTTTATAATCAATGAATCTAGGAAAGCAGAACGCTCCCTCACTCATTGTGGTTGTAGTGTAATGGCAAAAACATGTAGGGCCTGAACCAAAGCCCACTAAAGTCAATAGGAGTCTTTCCATTGACTCCAGTGGGCTTTGGATCTAATCCTTAAAGATAATTTCAAAACCTCAGCCTCCCTATTTTTGGATCTTACAGTGGGCATAAGTGTATTGTAAAAGTCACTAACTCAGATTTAAGGAATCCAGGCATATCCTCAGTACATAAAACAATGAAAAGCTGTTCTCTTCTCAATGCAAAAAACCCCAGGGCCAAAGCTCAGGCATCTTTCAGATGACAAACAAATTAATGCAATTCTAACCAAATCTAGACTATAGTTGATTTGAGAGAGAGATTCCTTTATGCCTCCAGTTCTAACAATCTATAATTTAGATGAATTCATCTTGATCTGGCACAGACAACTCAATATCTGACTGTGCCACTTTGATCCAAGGAGACATTCTCAAGCATCTTTTCCCCTCCATCAATCCAATTTAGATGTAGACCCACATTTATTTTTGTGTGCATATCTACAGCAGAAAGTTTGAGTAGCAAACAAACACTCTTCAGCCCCTTGCCCTGTATGGCCCCAGGAGGCTGCCCAATGTATCATAAAGGCCACCCAAAAGCCCCTGTTCTGTACATCTGAGTATGCATGGTTAGAAGGGCTTAGGATTGTTTACCTAGCTTCTCTTCTATGTACACGTCTCTATCTAATCTGTGTCAGTATTTACGGTATCTAGATGCTCTCAGTTCTACAAGGCCCAAATATGGGTCATGATAGGAGAGGGGAATCTCCAGAAAGACAGACACAAACCTGTTCTTATTATTAGAGCAGGAAGCTTTAAACAATGTAGGATTCATTTCTTCTCTCTAATTATTGATTTTTTCAGTCCATGGCTGGATGAAGGCTCCCCGCATTCAGCACAACTTTCGTGAGTCTTGTGCTCTTCCCATCCCAAAATTATTTATGATTTGTATTACCATAGCTTCTTGGTAATACAAATCATAGACCTTTGTGCTATGCGCTGTACAGACACAAAATAAAAAGACGGTCCCTGCCCTAAAGAACTCGTACCTACGTTGCCATTGCAGCTCTGTATCTGGCTCACAGCTGTGCTGGTTCATTTTGCCATCCATGGGCCACCATTCTAAATCCTTCCCAAATCACCTTTTAGCTGCCTGTCTTGCCATGGCGCCAGCCAACTCCCACTTCCTTTTCTTATGCCAAATGACATTTTCTATCTCCTCACTTTCATAGTTCAGCATTTCAGATGTAAACAGTTCACAGCACTCAAATGGAAATAATGCCAGATTTGTGTGGGATGCAGGTAAATTTAGGTCCAGAGAGAAGAACATCCCTTGTAATATGAGCTTCTATGCATCCTTCTCAAGAAGTGTTGTGTTAGTCGGCTATTTCTTTTTAGTCAATGCCAACTTCCCCTAAATATCCTCTAAATAACCCTGGTTGACAAGCTGTAGTCTGACACTCTAGTATTCAATTGCTGAATTTCATGGGTTGGGAAAAATAAATGAATGTTGCTTCATGATTTGCCTTGGCACTGCAGTATTGAGATCCCTAAGGGAGCCTACGCACTGGAAATTCAGAGATTAATTAAATCTTCATTTTAATCCTTCCCGATAAATGAAATCATTTCTGTGAGCTCCAGCTGGGACTGGACTTAGCTCTCTACCCTCCTACCTACAGCTGCAATGTGCACCCAGAGGTAAGGCTGCAAGATTGTTCACTGCGGGGAATTCACCTTGGATCGATCTTGTAGTTTCTGAATGTGTTTGGAATTGGAGAAAGCAACTCTTTAAAATATTCCAAGTGACAATTGCGAAATTGCACTCAGCTCTGGGGATTGAGTGAAAGAATACACAACAATAGCCCTTTCTAGGGTGATGGAGTCAACATTGGAAGCGGCTCCAGAAACTCAAGTCCTGTCACCTCTACTGTAAATACATCACTTTGCATATTCATATCAGAGCAAGGAAAGTGCAGCCCTTCATTATTTGGAGAACTGTGTTCTGCAGATGAAAAGGAAGGGCCATAAAATAAAACGACAGCATTACTGAAAAATGTTACCCTCTATGTGCAGGGCTAAAATGGAATATTCTGAGTTTATATAAAACAGCACAGTGATGTTTCTAGGTTGTAAATCTTAGATTGGGTGGGACGCTCAATTCCAGGCAAAAGAGCCAAACAAGGATAGGCCCCAAATATAACCTCCTTTTTATACCTGTTAAAAAAAAAATCTAAGTATCTCAAAACAAATGTTTAATCATTCCTTTTAATAAAAATCAGTGCCAGCAGACCAAATGTACTTATGATAAACCCTACAACAACTAATGAGTGGTTGTTCATGTTGGAAAGAGGAATGAAAGCTAAGAAGCAGATTCCAAGACCTTCCAGGCAGTTATAAATAAAGAGATGCTGAGGTCAAAGCTTTGCTAAACTATTTAAATATTTATAGTAAAATAGATTTCATTCTAGGGCCGTTGAGACCTAAAGCTGCATCTACTCTCCTTTTGAGATCTTTAGTTGTAACTTTCAATTCTTCTATGAGATGGGAATTGTGCACCAGATGAGAGTACAAAGTATTCCAGGCTTGCTGAGACATTAAAGATGAAAAGGAAGGGGGAAAAATTGGTTCTCTCCTTTTTACTTTGTTTATGATTTATACAGAAGGCTCAAAAAGTTTTCTTTAACCCCCCACCCTCAAATGAGGCAAGTCAAATCTATCTCCCCTGACTTTGCTGGGTAGCCTTTGGAGACATAGATTTAGCATGGGAGGTCTCAGATGCGAGTGTGAAATTTCTTGACCTTAATCAAAGAGACAGGAGTGTTGGATTCTTAAAGACTTATTTTCTCCTGTGTTTCTTAGATATTTGTGTTAAGTAGGTTTTAACAACAACAAAAGTGTTTGAAATGGCCTGAAGAAAAATAATTTCTCTCCGTTAAGCAGGTTGCATACCACAATATCCTTGATGCCAGCAGCCTCATGGTTCTCCACAGATGCTTTCAGGAAAAACAGGGCAAGACGACCTGAATTTCTCAGGTAAAAATGAACAGGAAAAATGCTTTGAAAAAAGAAATTTTTCTGGCCACCGATTCACCTAATAAAGAAGCGAAAAGAGCACTCATCCAATTTTTTTTTCTTTATGCATCACCTTTAAATTACATTCAGTACAAGTCAACAATGGTAACTTATAAAAACAAAGGGCAGGTCTGCACTACAGTTTAAGTCGAGCTAATTTATGTCACTCTGGGATGTGAAACAGACTCCCCCGCCCCCGACCATGAGCAACGCAAGCTACAGCGACCTAAGTGCTGTCCACACTGGTGCTTTGTCGTCAGGAGATGCTCTCCTGCCAATACAGCTTCTGTCTCTCAAGGAAGTGGAGTAATTATGCCAATGGGCGAGCACTCTCCCATCGGCAGAAAGCGTCTTCACCAGATGTGCTGTAGCGGTGCAGATGCACCGAAGTAGTGCTTCTAGCGTAGACCTGCCCAAAGACTCAATATGGTGAGGGGAAGGCGCAACAGTAAACGTGTCTGACAGGCATATTCTGAAGGTATCCATGAGTTAGCTGAAGCTGCAATACAAAGAGGTGTGAATTAAAAGAATGGGCCAGGGCCCACCTCTCTCATCCACACACACACAAACACAGCGTAAGACAAGTCTTTATTTTGTTATGTTAATGGCTCCAGCACCCTTACACTCATCAGGCAGTTTCAACATTTCCTTTTTGTTTGTTTGTTCAGTAAACGTGTTAATCACTGTACATACTGCTGATTCACCTGACGGGGCTTTCCTTTCCAATGCCAGATCTATTTCACAGGGACCTAGTTTCTAAACAAGGCCACAGGGATATGTGGCTGTTATTAATCAGCAAGGACACAAATAGCTCTTACTTGCTTTGCAGCTAAATCAAGCATATGGTACATTAACATGCGCCTACAATCTTCATTTCCAGCATATTCACTCATCCTTGGTGCATTCCTAACTGCCTAGTTTCTGTCACTCAGGAAAAAGAAAAAAAACAAAGAAACAAAGCAGCTACAATAGAAAGCTCATGCTTTTGTTGCATGCAGAATGAGGATGCAGCTTATTTAGTACATACCAAAAAAACCAAACCAAACCCCAACCTAATTAAAAGAACATTATTAAGGTTACAAAGTCAAGCTCTCAGAAATTATGTGCATGCATTGTGATGATGGGCCAGATTCTCAGCTGGTGTAAATTGCCATAGTGCTGTTGATGTAAATGGCACCACTCCAGTTTACATCCATCAAAGATCTGGTGCAGATGTTTTAATTACAGGATCATATGCTGTTGTTTCCACAGAACCTCTGCCTGGTTAAGTGCACAAGCTGGAGGATATTCAGGGAATGAATCAGGGCTGTGTCAATGAAACTAAAAACAAAGGTGTACTGGGCGGTTTTAGCATAGAGATGGCTATGATGTATTGCAGTTATAAGATGCCCATCTCTGCTGTACCTGGGTGGCAGTGAAACTTCAGTGAAAACAAACATAAAAGAAAGCCGTGTGTACAGCGTGGGGAGATCCCTGCCAGTTTCCCGAGTAACCAGAGAAAAGATACAGTAAAAAAAAAAATCCCAATTTTTACTTTGAACCCAGTGCATTCTGGGACCAGCTCAGGCTGTTTACGAAATGACCCCTTCTAGGTTATGGGACTGAATGAAAGTGGTTGAAAATTACAGCGAGGTTGGAGGTATAGTTTGGAAAGGATGATAAACTAAATTATTATTTTTAAGAACTGAGACTAGGGAACATCATGGGCTGAGCTGTGGCCTTATTTGACTTTAGAGAATTAAGAGTTGATCTTTGTGATTCAGCACTGTTGTTACTGTATGTGTGTCAACTAGCAGAATTATATCTGCACACGACCCAGTGCATTCCAAGGGAGAAGAGCTTGATCTGTAACTGGAACTCTGCAAGTCAAACTGACTTTCAGCTGTTTTCCAGTTGCCGCTCAAGTATAAGGTGCAGAGTTCCTTGTGGATAGTGGGTTTTGATAACAAAGCTTATCTGAGCCCTGCCAGGAAAAATGATAAGCTCTGAAATAGGTTACAAATGAGCAGCAGAGTTTAATTAATTATGAAATAATTAAAGCTCTGTTCTTTTAGTTTGGCTTCCTTAGCACCCATCCCAGTTTAAATAGAAGCAGTTTGCTCATTAACTGGGTACAGGTGTGACTGCACCATTCAGCCCCACCTATAATCTGATGCACTGTAGTTCACTTTCAGAGCTACACCCAGTACAGGTGCACAAATTAGTCACTGCTGTGCAGTACAAATGCTTTTCGTTTGTGGTTTTCCATTCAAGCATATTGCTTTGGGTGTTCTTTGCACTTGTAATGGCAAAGGAAAACAAACCTGTGTCAGAATTGCAATAGGTCAGCTCAGGCTCCCATTAAGCTCAAATGGAACTGACAAACAGGCTTAAATGTAACTGGAATCCAAAGCTGAATAAGACTGTTGTCTGGTTCCAAAAGCTAAATCCAAAGGCCTAATGTGGAGGGCAGATTATCCCACATCTACCTACTGTGAGCCATCTGGTGCTAGCCACTATCAGAGGTTGCATACTGGACTAAATAGATCCTGGTTCTGAGCAAGTATGGTAACGCCTGTCTGCTACTAAAAAAGGATAGAAGGAGGGTCTGTTAATTAGGCTGTGACACCATTCATGCTTAGGAAACTTCTTTATATAAAAAAGAAAAGGAGGACTTGTGGCACCTTAGAGACTAACAAATTTATTTGAGCATAAGCTTTCGTGAGCTACAGCTCACTTCATTGGATGCATCTAACTCTAAGGTTCCACAAGTACTCCTTTTCTTTTTTGCGAATACAGACTAACACGGCTGCTACTCTGAAACCTGTTCTTTATATAACTTGATATTTCCTGCTCTCCCAGATTTTTTAAATTTTTTTATTAATTATTATTAATTATTAATTATTATTAAATATTATTTATTACATTTTATTGCAGATCTAATTTTTTTTTGGTCAGGGGTAACATCAAACATGCTGGAAGAATGACGTATGCAGATCTTAGACTACAGCCTCGTGGGAGAGAAACCACCATGATAAGCTACCATTAAGTGGCTCTTCCTCTTTTGTTTCCAAAGGAGAAGAAAATAAATCAGCATGTCAGTGTGGGCAGAAGAAAATATCTGGGATTTTCTTTCTGAGAACACATGCACCACCATTGCAGTAACAGCCTCTACAGAAACCTATCATTCTCAGATAGTTAATTGAACCAAATCCCATTGGAGTCGGTCACTTTTCCAAATTCTCGACAGTTTAATTTATCCCCTCTAATTACTGTAAGCAATTAGTGCACATTAGAGACTAATTGCTCGTAATTTTCAATTTTGTAATAACCAATAACCACATTTTAAGTCTCTGGTTAAGCTTTATTGGCTTATCTCACTTTTGTACAAATGTAAAAAACCCAACAATACAGCCATGACTGAGGATTTATTTTTGAATGGATAGCAGGGAGTTTAACGCTGCACTTTATGCACAGAGATCAGAATAGAGTGGTGAAGAGATGGAGTGGCATTCAGGAGAGCTGGGTTTAGTTCCTGGTTCTGTCACAGACTTCCTGTATAACCTCAATACCCTCACGCCTTTTAGGGAATGGTGGGAGTTTGGAGTTAAATTCCCATAAATCCCTCGGTTTCGTCCCTATTTTTCATGCCATTTTCTAGCTCACTGCCAGAAACATGGAAGCAGCAGAGAGCAGCAATGCTCTCGTTCATTTGAAGGGCAGGGCAGGTGAATCTTTTGTACTGATGAGCCTAGCATTCAGACACAGGGTACCGAGGAGCAGAGGCAGATTACTGATTTGTGGGGCCCTGGGGCAGAATAAGTGGGGCTCCTCCCCACTCCTTCCGCCTGCAGTCTCTTCCCACTCTCGTTCCTGCTAGGGAAATGGGGTTGGGGCATGGGGGCTTGCCCCACTCTGCCCGCCTGACACTCCTGCCAGGGAGCAGGGAAGCCCCCGCACTCACTACCTGCCAGGAGCGCTGGGTAGGTGAAGCGGGTCGGGGCCCCTGGGCACAGGCCCCATTGGCCCACTGGCTTATCTGCCACTGCTGAGGATGAGTGGACAGTGAATAAAACTAACCAGGCAGCTACTGCAGGTATTCACTGACTCGTTGCACATGGTTGTTTTGGGCCTGTGCCCAACCAAGCACCAAGTGGTGGGGCTGGATCATGATGCAAAGCTGAGATGACTAGCAGTGTCTTCAGAGCCCTCAGTGGGAGGGCACATTCCTCAAGTCTTGTGCTGAGCTCTCCACCCAGCCCTGCAGCACACAGGCACCAGCATGATGAGAATTGCCCTCACGGGTGGTGACTGCCATCTGAAAGCTTGCAACCCCAGTTTGCTATTGCATGGCGGGCAATTAGTCCGGTGTGTTGGGAAATCTCCAATGAGGGCAGTGTCAGCTCACCCCACTTACCACACACTGGGACAGTCCCAGTTTTCCACAATGGCTTAAAGTGTGCTAAAATCAAACAAGTTTAAACACACTTGTTGCTAAAGCATAGCTGGTGCTAGTAGTTTTCCTAAATACTGTAGAGAGAGATTTTTCCCTTCAGACTGTGCTAACCAAACTGTTCAATAGAAAACCCTGTAACCGATATTGCAACCACATGCACTATCTTTAGGGACCATTGTATTAAATTTCTGACTGTTTTACGTAAGACTGTTCTGCCCCATGGGAGAGGGTTACCATAGCTCCTCCAAGAACTAAAAACAGTAGGGGAGAGGTTATTAAGATGAGTCACTAAGACTGTAAACAACTCCAGTGATACATCGCCCCAGGTGGTTTGCATCTACTCTTTCAAACTAGGTTTTCCAGAGACCAAAAGACAAAGAACGAACTTGGGGTAGATAAAGACTGCAGTAGTTAATGGTGTCTAGAAATTTTAGCTGTGTATCCCTTCCTGAGGTGACATATACCCAGTCAATATGAGGATAGATCTGACTGGGCACTCCTGAAGTGGACCACAGAGGGGGACTGTAGACTAAAACATAGTTTATTAATATGGTTATAGCATGGTTTGCAAGGAACCAGACCAGAACCATGCAGCTGATAATGTGGTTTTAATCTGGGTGGCCAGGACCTTATTGGCCTTACTGCTGCTAGACTTGAGAACCAGTCCAGCTCTTATGCAAGAGGATACACCTTAACTGTCATCAGGCGGAGGTCTTGTTTCTTCTGGGGGTTGTTAAATAAAATGGCACAAGCGACTGTTGCTCTTGGACCAATATGGCCTCCCATGTGTGGCAGGAAATGTAAGGTTTTGTCTACACTCAAAAGTTGTACCACTTCAGCTGGACTAGCATAATGAAACCAGTACACCCCCCTTAGCATGGCAGCAGTTTAACCAGTATAAATGGGCTTATGGAAGTATAGCTTATATATCCATATAAAGAAGGGAATAAACGAGAGCAATATAGAGCATCTTTATAGAAGTATAACTGCACCCACACTGGGGGTTGTATCAATATAACTATTTTAGTTAAAACGATCACACCCCTAGCTGATATAGTTATGCTGCAGTGGTCCCCAAACTTTTCAGGGTTGTGCATTCCCCCCCCAGCCCTGTACCCCTGTCTGTGTCCCCCCCAGGGGCTGAGGCTGGGGATGGGAGTGGAACTGCAGCTGGTCCACAATGGGGGACAGCAGCCAGGCCCACAGTTGAGTGGGCTGGGAACAGAGCTGTGGCCAGGCCACAGTGGGGGTCGGCACTGGGCCCCCAGTGGGTGCGAAGCTGTGCTGAGTCTGGGATGGGGCCAGGTGTGGGGGCGGGACTGGAGCAGAACTGTGGGTGGGGTGGGGCTGGGTGGTGCTTCCTCTCCTCCACTGAGGGGGGCCTGGCCCAGGCCCACCATGTTCCCCTATGAGACCTCACCTCACAGTTTTGGAACCTCTGTTTATACTGGTACAAAAACTGTGTGTAGACCAGCCCTAAGATGCCCACCTAGGCCTGTTATTTTGTTTGAAACCTGTGGGCATGTCTGCATTACAACGGGGAGTGAGTCTCCCAGCCCAGATAAACAGATTCACACTAACAGGTCTTGCGTTAGCATGTGAAAAATAGTGCTGCGGATGTTCCAGCTTGGGCTTCGAAGCCTAGGGGGTCAGGTGAGCTTGGGAGTTGAAGCTTCTGCTTGAGCTTGACCATCCCCACTGCTACTTTTAGCGAGCCACCTCAAGCTCTGCTAGTGTAAGTCAGTCTATCCAGAGAGGGAGACTCAGTCCCAGCTGCAGTATAAACATGCACAGGGCCTACTGCAGATACCCTCATATTGCTCACACAATCTTTGTCTATGTAAGGAAAAATACCCATTGCTGACAATTGATGTCAGCAATGGGTGTGGAGTGCCGAACACAGTGTAGCTTAGTTTTCAGAGTAGCAGCCGTGTTAGTCTGTATTCGCAAAAAGAAAAGGAGTACCCGTGGCACCTTAGAGACTAACAAATTTATTAGAGCATAAGCTTTCGTGAGCTACAGCTCACTTCATCGGATGCATGTAGCTTAGTGTGACCAAAGAAAAACTCTATTCCGGTTTAATCACGTTTTTTTACGCTTCGTGCTGGGCTCTACCATTGTTTCCCCCCAAAGTTAATTTGTCCACAGAAACCAATAAATCCCTTCTGACTGGTCCAACAAATATGTTTGTTGATCTTTAGGGCACGCCACTGATGCAGCTATTTGTACAAAGCATTTACTTGGGTGATGATGCAGTTAAAAAGGTGAATTTTTAAAACGTGTTAACACTCCTGTGTAAACAAGGTAATTTTTTTTTTTTTTTTTAACATATATTAGCTGTTACAGGTCAAACCTAGTTTCCCCAGTTCCCCTCTTCCCCCAGAGTTGGTCCCCTATCAGTAACTGGTGTTAAAAAAAAAATGACCTTGTCTAAAATGTGTTAGCATCCTTGTGTGTAGACAAGGTAATTTTTTTTTTTTTTTAACACCGGTTAGCTGATAGGGGACCAACTCTGGGGGGAGAGGGGAACTGGGGAACCTAGGTTTGACCTGTAACAGATAATATATGTTAAAACACAAATTACCTTGTCTACACACAAGGGTGTTAACACATTTTAAAGACACAGCTTTGTACATAATGTGGTGGATATCACCTTAGGGTGAGGATTTTATTAAGTTCTTTTGCTGGGTTTTTGGCCAAGTCTCATAACTGACTTTGGGTCAATTTGTTAATAGCCATTTTGTTAATCAGCTAAGGCGTTTCAGTTTTGTACGTGTGCTCAAGGAAGCATGAGAAGCTTATTTTGTAAATCCCCAAAATAAGTTATAAATATATAATGCTGTAACCTTAAGATTAGAGTGTTAATTTAGTTAACATTTGTAATTTAGTATACATTTGTTAGGTGTGATTTGATATGGGAATAGGTTTCTTTTGTTGCTCCCTGCACCTATGGTAGATGACAAAAGTGGCTCTTCATCAGCTATTACTTAAAGATCACTGTTTTATACCAGAAAATTTTTCCAATACAGTATTTCTTATTTCATGTTCAATAGCACACAGAAGTTCCAATCAGGATTGGAGCCCCCATGTACTAGGCATTGTACAAACATATGTGAACACACAGCCCCAAACTGGCTTTCAAAGTGCTTTACAGAGGCCAATGGGATAAGGATGGTATGGTCCCCATTTTCAGGATGGACAGGGGTGACACCAAAGAGGTTAAGGTCTAGTCTACAAATTTAGATTTACCTCGCTTCATTGCTCAGGGCTGTGAGAAAGTTTGCACCCTGAGCGCTGTAGTTAGGTTGAACTAACCCCCATGTAGATGCTGCCAGGTTGACAGAAGAATTCTTCCATCAGCCTAGCTACCACCTTTCAGAGAGGAGGATTAACTACATCGACAGAACGCCCCCCCCCACCCCCATCTATGTAGGAAGTATCTACACTCCGGCACTACAGCTGTGCCACTGTAGCATAAACATACCTTTAGTATTTGCCCACAGCAAAAGAAGCAAGACCATGGCAGTGAAGGGAACAGAGCATACATCTCCTGATTACACATACAGTGCAGGCCAGCCAGGAGCAGTGAAACCTTCTTAAAAGTGTGTGGGGGCCACCAGTGCTTGAACCATGGCCCCGCCCCAACATCAACTCTTCTCCCTGAGCCCCTGCCCACACTGGCCTTTCCCCCAAGCCCCCACCCCCATACCACACCTACTTCCCAAGCCCCTACCCCCCACCCCTCGGCTCTCAGCACTTTTAAAAGTGGTGGTGCCATGGCCCCCTGACCCCTCCTGTTCCAGCACCCTTGAGGCCAACTTCTAGAAGAATCATGCCTTGGAACATACACATTTAACATAGCAGGGATGTTTCAACAGGAGCTTCTCAGTGATTTGTCTGATTTCATTGTAAATTGCCTGTGTGCAATTATTACAGCAGCTTTACGAGGATTAATAGCCTCAGTTCCAACTAAGCTAGGAGCTACTAGTTGTTGTGAAGGGTTGCTGAATGCGTATGCATATTGCTAGATAATAAATTAAACATTTTGTTGCAAACAGAAGGGCTCAGAATGTGCAATATGGTGAGTAATTAGGCAAAAAGCAGCTCTGCCTATTACACAGGAATTTAAGAATGTCCCTGAAGACTCCAAAGGGGGCCTGGACAGAGTAACTTTACCCAGCAAGTTGAGTATTGTTTCTAATAAAGCTTTCTTTAACGCACCAGGAATTGGGGCCCTCAGCTTGTGTACATCTGCCAGGGCCTGCATCCCAAAGGGATGCCTCTTTCTCAGAAAGGCTGCAACATTTCCCCCATCCTGAAGATGGAGCCGTAGTGCTGAAGCACTGTGGTGCAAGCGGCAAGCATTCTGGGTTGCTTCTTTCCCAGAGTGCTCTCTGCTTTCCTCAAAAGGACAACAGAAAATACTTCAGCCAGGGAACAGCTATTTTAAAAGTCTGCCATATAGAGCCTACATAGGGTGACCAGGTGTCTGGTTTTCGAGCAGGACACCCGGTTGAAAAGGAATCCTCGCAGCGGGGCTGCTAGGCTTCCTCCTAGCCTCCATACTGCATGGCTCCTGGGAAGCAGCAGCATGTCCCCCCATCTAGCTCCTATGCACAGGGGTAGTTAGGGGGCTCCACACGCTCCCCCTGCCCCAAGCGCCACCCCCACAGTTCCCATTGGTCAGGAACCATGGCCAATGGGAGCTGCGGGGGTGCCAATGGATGGCGCAGCATGCAGAGCCACCTGGCCGCGCCTCCTCATAGGAACCGGAGCAAGGACATGCCGCTGCTTCCCAGGAGCTGCTTGAAGTAAGCATGGCCTAGAGCCTGCACTCCTGACCCCCTCCCTGGCCCCAAACCCTTGCCTCCCTCACGCCCTTCAAACCGCTTGATCCCAGCCCAGAGCTCCCTTGCACCCAAACCCCTCATCCCCAGCCCCAACCCCCCAGCCAGAGCCCTCACAACCCACACGCGTACCCAACCCCTGCCCCAGCCTGGAGCCCTCTCCTGTACTCTGAACCCCTAATTCCTGGCCCCATCCAGAGCCCACACTCCCAGCAAGAGCCCTCACATCCCCCCACACCTCCCAGCCCCCTGCCCCAGCCCAGAGTCCCCTTCTGCACCCCAAACCCCAGCCCAGTGAAAGTGAGGGAGGGTGGGTGAGAGTGAGCAATGGAGGGAGGGGGGATGGAGCAAACAGTGGGTGGGGCCTCAGAGAAGGGGCAGGGCATGGGCAGGACCGCAGGGCAGGGGTGTTTGGTTTTGTGCTATTAGAAAGTTGGCAGCCCTAAGACCACATTGGCTGGCTATCAAGTGGTTTGGAGGATGGATAAAGATGGCCTTTCCATGCTGATTCTTTTAGATCTGTCGGGTGCCTTTGAGACAATGGAGGATAAAGAGGTGTTGGCCAGCTTGGAGAGCCTAGGGAAGTAGAAAGAGGTGTTATGGAGTGAGCCCATTCCTTTCTTTCTCAGACATCCCAGAAGACAGCAACAGCTAATTACTCATTTGCAGGGTGTACCAGGGTTCCCTTCTATGACTGTGGATAAGCAGGGCTGCTGGGGTGGGGGGTTGCAGTGCTTTCATTATATAGATAAACCCATCTCTATAGGCCAGATCTTCAAGTGCATCATAGCAGCTTTAAGCCACCTATACACCCTCCCTCAACCATGTTGAGCCAAGCTACACCAACCCTGATCTCTGGTGTAAAGTAAAACAGCTTCCCACTGTTCCCCAGGGGCTGGGCTGGCAGTCAAGGTTCACTCAAGCAGAGATGCTTTGGCAACATCCCCTTTCCCCAGCCACACACTTCTTTGCTGAGGCCACTGGGGGTGTCATGGGCGCCACTTTGGTAATTCTGTGCTCCTGTATGATTTCCTTATATAGAAGGAATTATTCCCTGGCCAGCTGAGTCAGGTTTTAGGCAGCTTTGCATCACCAGAGCATTGCAGCTGCCTTAACTAGGCTCAGGGTCTGGCCCTCTATTTCTAGCTCATCTGACACGGCCAGTGCAGGAGATATGGCCAGTCGAAATGTTCTCTGACTAGTTACTTTCAATTTTACATTGATACAAAAACAGTAGACTAAAGCTTGCCCAGTATCCAGCAGTGGCTGAGGCCTGAGTGAGAACTAGCCAGTGGAGACTCGTTCCGAATAAGACTGAGTTGGGGCTTTGAAGCTGGGGGAGACGACACAAAGAAATGCCAGAGATGAGATCAGTTTCCTTGACTGGGGTTGGCTGAGTAACTTGTTACTCACATGAGGCCTCATGTGTTCTCCAGCTGCTTCTGCATGTCCTGTTAGCAGCAGCTGCTAAGAGTCTGTTTGATCCATGTGATTTTCTTTTGGGGGCTACCCAGGCCTTTTCCTCTTGGAGATTAGATTAGTTGTGTGCACTGCAGAGGGCTACACCTGAAATCTATTTGGAAATTGCAACTGAATGCAGTTGCTTCTTGTACCAAGGGGCATTTCAAATTGGGAGCCTATTACCCCTATGTGCCATGCCCTGCATTGACTACAAATTGATTTCCAGGTGAAGTTTAAGGTGAGTTTGGCCTAAATGATTTGGGTCCTGACAACCTTGTGATACCAGGTCAGCTGTAATCAGTTGAGATGCCAAGCTAATAGCCAATGGTTTTTAAATGGGAAGGGCTTGGTGTGACATCTCCCCCCGCCTCCCTTCATCTGACAGAATTGGTGACCTTCAACGAAAGCTGCAGGCCTCACCTATTTTCCCAAATTTTCCTGTGGGGGAACCGGGCTAGGTGCTAAATTGGGGTTTGGAATGCAGAGCAATTTGGAGTGTATTTGTGGTGCATGTGGCAGTACATAATGCCCTGCGTAGGTCATTTCCTAGGTTTAAATAAATAGTTTAATAGCCCAACATGCCAAATAAACTTCACACACGCATTTTTGAAACATCCCCTTTAGGTTTGTAAAAACATTTGCCCGAGGCTGCAGCCTCCATCTGTTCTGCTTATTTGAAATGTTGCAGTCTCCTAGCGAGAGCTCTCAGAAAGTGTCTCTCAACGCAAATTGCATACCAGCCTCTGTACAGCAGCTCTATTATCCAGATAAATTCAGGCGTGGACCCAGGCCATGATGCACTGAACCACATCCAGGAGCCCAGGTGAAGATTAGCAAGATGGCTGTGTTATATTTCCTTTGAACAGCACACCACAGGGGTTATATGCATGCTGCACAGCAACAAGTCAGATGAAGTTTACAAAAATACCTCTATAGGTACCTCTGTCTAATAGAAACTAAGTCAAAATATATCAGCTCCAGCTGCTGACAAGAAGGGCTATGAAATGAAATACGTTGCAAGTTGTCAGCAAGAGACTTGGGCCTCATTTACACTTAAAAATGAGATCGAACTAGCAACGTTGCTCAGGGCTGTGAAAAAATTGCACGCCTTGCGTGCCGTAGTTAGGTCGACCTATCCCCAGTGTGGATGCGGCTAGGCTGATGGAAGAATTCTTCCCTCCACATAGTGACTGCTTCTTGGAGAGGCAGATTAACTACATCTATGGGAAAAACCCTTCTGTCAACATAGGAAGCATAAACATTACAGTGCTACATAGGCACAGTTCCACTGCAGTAACTGTACTGCTCTAATGTAGACAGACCGTTAAATAATCTTAGTGCACAGTTGCATGATCTCTATATACCACAAACCTGAGGAATCTATTACTTGTAAAGAGACAAGGTGGGTGAGGTAATAGCTTTATTGGACCAACTTCTACACTGCTACAGCTATACTGCATACAATGCTTGTAAAGGCAGCAGGGCCAAATTCTGCTCCCAGGAGCCTGGATGTAAAATTTAAACCGTGGAGTTACTCCGCATTTTCACTGCTTTAACGGAGAACAGAATTTGGCTGGAGGTGTCTTAGGGTATTAAGTTCCATTAAAATAATTCCCTTATTTTCAAAGGTAGGTTTAAAAGAAATTGAAAGAGGTTTTTAACTGCAGTAATTAGTGCTGTCAAGTGACAACTTAAAATCCATTCAGCCGCTACTGACAGACATAATGATATGCAAAGAAACCCATAACTGTCATGCTAATCAAAACACCCACACAAGAAAGAGCCATATTTAGAAGCAATCTCAATGTGGATACTGGTGGGGGTTATGCTGGAAGTATCACTTCCCCACCACCAGCTTTTGAGCAATATCAGTGGTTACCTCACCAGTGCAGCACTGAAGGAGTTGAACTGATTCCTCACTAGATTGAGTAACCTACTGAATTTCTCTAGATTCTTTCCAGGAGGATCACAAATACTGAAGTAAACAGATTTTTGTGCAATAGAGAAACCAGGCCAAATTCTGATCTCAGCTGCATCCAGGCATCAGACTTAGTGGAGTTTCAGGAGGTAAACAAGGCAACAGGATGATTCCTGGCAAAGGGCCCCGGTAGCCAAAAATACACTCACACAGCACAGCAATAATTTGTGTAACTCTAAGCACAGTTTCAGCTCACTAGCAGCCACCATGGACGTTCCCATACTTACTCTAGCAGTATTGCCAATCCCAAACATTACTAAATCATGAGTCAGACCCCTCCCCCGTCAAATCACAGGATTGCCTTAAAAATCATGATCTTACAAAAATAAAATTTGTAATTGCCTTCTGGTTTTGAACCTTTAGAGTTCACATTTTACAGCTTTTCTTTTCTTTGCAGCCATGAGTGCTAGGCACTTTCACTATAAATAAATAAAATACACATCTGAGAGTCTCACATATTCACATGATTCCAGGAGCTGGGACAACCAGAAAACCCCCAAATATCACAAGAGTTGGCAACATGGTATGTGAACCACAAAACTACAGCAATTCATCTGTCCACAGAGCTTGATGCTCACAAATGGGCAGGCTGACCCAGTAACATCACAGCTAGCTCCAGGCAGAGAAAGGTGTCCTGGTGATTTGGGAGTTGCTCACTTACAGTCATTCCAGTGCACTCCAAAGGAAAGTACTAAGCCATATGGGTTGTAATAGAGTCAGATGGGCTTCTCATTGTGAACTAACAACTTTGTGTTTAGTCAAACCATCTAAACAATGTGTTTACTCTCAAGCCTAATGCCCCATTAGAGGTCAGCACTGTTAACTATTTCACTGATTATTTTAGTAGGCACATGAAGCTCAAATGCTTATCTAGTGTGGTTAGACCCTGGGGTGGATATTGGGAATATACCCTACCAGTTTAAAGAATAATCCACTATTGTCAGTACTGGTACTTCCAGTGCCAGCTTCTCTCCCCCTGACGCTCAGTGCCTGAGATGACTGAATTACTCACCCCCTGTCTAGGAAAGTGCAGGGAGGGGAAAGAAACTGGTGGCTGTCTACCCTATCCCTTCTATAGGAAAAAGGAAGTGGGACCAAACTGTTTGTCACCTGAGTGCCTCCGCTAGAAGTGTATTACCAGCACTCCCGATTTCACTCACATTTTAGCCCCGAGTCACAGGCCTCACTGAGTTGCCTTTGTCTGGGGGACCCGGAGCCGCTCTTTCAGCTTTTCGGCAGAACACAGAACCTGCCTGTCCTCCTCCTCCCAGCTCTCACTGCCCCTTTCCCTGTTCCCTTATCCTGTACCTCCTTGCAGCACCTGCAGCACACAGGAAACAGCAGCAAATGAGAGAGGCCGCAGGCCCCACCAGCAACAGCAGTGGGCGCTGAGAGCACCCAGGGGGAAAAATTAGTGGGTGCTCTGCACCCACCAGCAGCCAAGCTCCTCTCCGCCTCCCCACCCACCTCACCTCTGCCTCCTCCCCTGAGTGCACCACATCCCCGCTTCTCTGCCTACTTCCCAGCGCTTGAGGCCGCAAAACAGCTGTTTCACAGCGTAACAAGCTCCGGGAGGGAGGGGGGAGGAGCAGGACATGGCACGCTCAGGGGAGGAGGTGGGGAAGAGGCAGGGCCGAGGGGGGGGATTTGGGGAAGGGGTTGGAATGAGGGTGGGGCAGAGGTAGGAGGGGATGGGACAGGGATGGAGTTGGGGCAGGGCTGGGGATAGAGGGGGGTCGAGCACCCACCGGCATCAGCAGAAGTCAGTGCCTATGGCTGCTACGAAAGGAGGAGGGTGCAGGGAGAGAGCAAACACAAAGGGAGGGCTTGGTGTAGAGACAGGAAGGAAGTACAGTGCAGTGTGCAAGGAGTTAAGACAGACTGGAGATATGGCGGGGCAGGAGGGATGGGCACACAAAGGAGAAAGAGGTGGGGAAGGTAGGCCAGGATCTCAGTGTAAGGAGGGTTGAGGAGAGGAGATGCCAACTGAAGATACCAGGGGACATGCTGGCTTTGCTCCCAAACTCAGATTAACTGGCTCCAGCTGCAGTTCATTTACTGAAAGAGTGAAATTAATTCACTAGAAAAGAAGGCAAAGGGTTTTTCCACCACTCCCCAGGCATTGTTAGTGAGTGATCCCAGCCTCTCTCATTTTATTCTAACACACCCTAAAGAAACCATCATTATTCTGTCAAAAGAGGCTTTAAATATTGCCTCACGTCCTGCATGCGACAGTATTGCCATGTACAGATCCTGTACTGACAATTCTACACACAAACATCAGCCTGGCAAGCAGAACATACTGTTAGACAGAATGGGTGTTTTCTCCCAAGAGTAATATATACTGTGCATCTCCCCTGGTCCTCTTGTCCTCTCCTCCAGGTTTCATTGGAGCCTTTGTATCAGTGCAAAAGATACGGGAGGCTTGAATCTGATTCTCATTCATGCCTACGTAATTTAGAGGCAAGTTCCATTCAGGTCAGTGGAGTTGTACCTTTGAACAAGTGATGAGAAATCAGAATTGGGCCTGTGGTTTGGACTGGAGCATATCCCTGAGTTTGGGAGGCTTTTAAGTTGAGGTTGCTGTGTTGGTCTGGTTAGTTTAGCCATTGCTATTTCGATTAGCTGAAATCATAAGCCTGTGCTTGCCCAAAAATAAAATTACATTCCCCCCCCCGTTATGTAATGGCTTTGTTTTAGTTACCTAGTAATGCTATGTTGATGGCAGAGAGCCAATTCTAGGCTGATTTTTTTGTGGGATGGTGGTGGTGGGGAGAATGCAGCAGATTGGTTTGTCAGCATCCCTGTTTGCTTTGGAGTTTTAAAGGACAGAAACATTCTTCCAGCTCCGCTAATCCTCCTCTGATACAGAGGATTTTCCTGCCATTAGATGATAGCTTTGGAGGGGAAAAAATGCCAAGTCTTCAGAGATGGACCAGTAGAACTAATGGCAGGGTCCAGAGAAGGATGGAGGATGCAGCCATTGCTCTGTTAGGTAAGTGATGTAACCATGAATAAATGAGTTATTTTATTAAGGGTTCATTGTGGTAGTTCATTGCTGGTTCAATAACGCTGCTGTGTAAAAGTATCTGTAGATCTGATTACGTGATCAGTCTCTAGCAGCCTAATGATTTTTCCTTATTCCCATCCATCTAGGCACATTTCAGTGGTTCACCTCATGTTAAAGACTTGGGCAAGCCCTTGCTGAAAAGCCCTGTGAAGAATAGTACAAAACTGAAGCGTGCACTGAAAAGGTCAGTGACAAAAATAAATAAAAGGAAGAAATCAATACAATGGTCTGAAGCTTAGGGGAGAGAGTCGGTTTAGAAAAACCTCTCCCTGTGGATTTCAATCTTCCTTTCTAGACACAGACACTATAATGGGATGATGATATGTGTAAATGACAATGGACTGAAACGCTCTCCGTTCCTTCCGTCTACTTTTAGATCCCAGAAGTTTACTTGCCAGACCTGAAATGCCACAAGTGAATAATCAAGGTGATGTTTGTCATCATTTTAAATGGTGAGTAGTATTTTTATTTTGTGAAAGCCAATAGTAGTTTCTAGGATTAGACCAATCACTTGAATGTTTTTGGCTAACTATATAATTTCAAATGTTGTTGGCTTGTGCTGCTGAAAACCCAATGCAAATAACTTGTAGATCTTCTCATTCATTTGTGCAAATATTAAAGTTATTTAAAATAATGTTGCAGTTAAATTGAATTGAGAAAAAAAATTCTCCCCTCCCCCACCCTCTCTTCTCAGTCTCAATCACAGAACCATTTGGTGATATTCTGAAACTGACAATATTTTTTCATTCTTTATATTACACATATTTAATTCAACCAATATTACCACAGATTCTCTGTCTGAGCTGCAAGGAGATAAAAGTTCCAGGCCAGTATAGCTGACCCTGAACTGTACCAGATGTAGTCCAAGGAGCAAATGTATTTTTTTGGGGGGAAAAAAAAAGTTTTGAACAAACAGAGTTTTCCTGTTTCCAGCTGAGATTTAAACACATTCATCATTTTTAAAATGATTTGCATAACAACAGCATAAATGCGTCAGTGCTCTGAATACAGATCTGCTGTCAAAAGAGACTAGAAATGGGATCAAGGTGCAAATTCAGATTGGCAACTAGGTTTGGATTTTGTGCCCTCTCAGAATTTGGTGGTGTTCAGATGAAGGATGTTAGCAGGACCTAACTCTAAAAAAATAAGGGAAAAAATACTGCAAATCTTCTGATAGTGAGGGGTTCTGTGCTTTTTTTTGGGGGGGGGAGGTTGTTGGAGGACATTGTCTTCTGAGGTTGGATTGTCCCCAGTAATGGATTCAATATTTTATGCAGACTAGAGAGATTTATTTGTAGACAGGCAACCTATTTGTGTTGTGAAAATCTGCTAGCGGTAGATCCACATTCAGCAGAGCAACAAAACTGGTCGTTACTAGAATCTCATCAGATCTAGGAAGTGACTTGGCTTGATCTGAACTCGGGATGTTTTCTTCTGCAAGTCAAGGGATTAAAGAGCAAATTGGGAGTCAGGAGAGCCGGGGTCTGTACTGAACTTGGCCACTGACTCATTGCATGATTTTGGGCATGTCACTTAGTCTCTCTCGGTGTCAGTTTACACATCTTTGTAATAGAGATAATTAATTTAAAATGGCTGCTGTGTAACCCTGACTGAAATTTGTAAATCCTCCACCAGCCTTTACGATGACTTGCAAAGGAAAGTTTTCACTAGGTTTGGGCTTTTTTTCCTCTTCATAATTTACAAAGTCTGAAAAGTGTTTTTTTAAAAACAATAGTATGCTTGTTTTTTACCTTGGAATTATCAGGAAAGTCAAATCAGGTCTTCTCTTGTTTTGCCGGAAGGAGCTGTAATGGAAGGGATTTGATTGCTGAATTAGGAAAGGACTTCCTTTATCAAAATGTTAATTAGTTATTGCAGTTAAATGGGGTGTTAAGAAAAACAAAATAAAAAGGAATTTAAAACAGTCTGAATAAAATTCCTCCCCCCTTTCAATTATTCTACGTTCATTGACTTGATTCTTGTAGTGTCTCCGTTTTGCTAGTTCTCCAGTTCCCACACAGCTTCCAGGGTAATTTCTAAAGTAAAAAACAATCAGAATTTTTTTGGTGGGGATGCACCCTGCTCCCATGTTCAGCGGCTTTCTTTATACAACATAAGGGCTCCAATCCTCCAGAGACCCATGTGGTCAGACCCCAATGCCTTCATGGAATCCCATTGACTTTAAAGGGTTCTGTCAGGCAGTTTGCTTTGCAGGATTGGGGCCCAAAGAAGGATTTAAAAAAGGCACAAACCCCAATTTTAAAACATTTCTATCACCTTCAAGGTCACCTTGAAAAGGGATGGAAATGCTCAGAACACCCCAAAAAGCTTCAAACAACAATTTGATTTGTATAGGAAAGCCAAAGAGTCTAGTCATATAGAAGATGGAGAGCTGCTGAAACTTAATCTTTTATAGCAAAATCACCACAACAAATGGTTGATCTTCCAAACCACCACACAAGAAGAGCAGGCAAAGGCAGCAATCACTGCACCATTAGTCCCCGCGGAGAGCAAATCTGGCCAGGCACCATTTAGTCTTGCAGCTTGCCTTTGAGGAATGGGCAATCTCACCAGTGAGTGCCCCTTTTGCTACTCAAGGGCCCAGTGTGAAACTCGTGAGGCAGGGAGTCCTGTGAGAGAGTTGGTTAGCAATGAGGAGGACACCAAGTTATTTTTTCTAAAAAGTAGCAGTGATATGAGAGCTGATAAACTGCAACAGAAAAATCATTCAGCAGGTGACACCCTGCTAATGACAAAGTCAAGAGCTTGCGGATGCTCTTTTTCATTCCAGTTGAACAGGAGGTGGGACACACCTTGGGAGAGCAAGTACAAAATGAAATCTGTTTTCAGTTCTCTCCCTAAAGATTGTATTTCTCAGACTTCCAGCTGTGTAGGCTTTCCCTTCACACACAGCCTCAACTGTCACTGCTTACACTGCCTCCGGTTCCTGCTCCTCTTGTTTGAGTGGAACCAGGGAGTTTTCACCTTCCTCATCACTGTACATCCTTTTGCTTGATCCTAACTACACAGCCAGAACACCATGGCAGCCGCACACTTGCAGGGCAGCCAGGGTGCTAGGAAATAGTAACCAATGGGTAGAGCAAAGCAAGCACATAACTGGAGGCTCAGAGCATCACCTTTAATATGGAATGTCTAGTCTGAGGAAAAATGTGTTTCAAAGATATTCCTGAGCCTGCCTTTCCCTCATGTTTTTCCATCAAATCCATTGCAGGAATGGCTTTTTAAATACTACACTTTACTTTTAACTGCTGATAGTTCTCCTTATATTAAAGCACCTACCCAGGTCACTAGTGGAATAAATATCAAAATGAATGGACTTATCCCAGGAAAAAGAGGCAAAACCTATGGACATTGCAATGCCTCAGACAACTAACCACTCCTCCTGCTAGCTGGCAAACCTGCTTGCAGTTCTCCCAAACAAACAAGCCAATCTCCCGCCCAGCTGATAGACCTGCCAACCCCCAAAGCATCCCAGGATCAGTCCTAAGGTGGGACATTACCTAGACATTAATTATGGTAATACTGAGAAAGACTGACAAAAGGCAGAAACATTCCTAAAAGAATGTAGTAGCGATAAATTCAACAGGATTATATAGGAACCGACAGAATTTGAGAGAGATTAAATCCATTATAGAATTCCACAGGAGGCCCTAGGGCAAAATAACCCTTCTTGAGTAAATTCTGTAGGATTCTTCCATGAGAGTTCCTGGTTCTCCTTTAGTGAAACTGTATTTTAATGGGTCATTATTAGCGGTCTGGCTAGATCTGAGGCATAAATTAGTCTTTTGGTCATAATTAACATTTACTAACTGCTCTTGTTTCTCTCTCTCCTCTTCCCCCTCCGTTACCTGTGTGGCAATTGTATTGCTCCCACTACCAGTCATTCTATGTATCCCTCACATCCATGCTGTGTGGGCCTGCGTACGTTCCTGCCCCGCCAACTGCGTGTGCACCCAGGAGCGGAGCTGTTCCGTCCTGTGTGACCGTGCCGGCCTTCTTCAGATCCCCAGCGACTTCCCCTGTGAAGCCTCCTCTATCAACCTGGATAAAAACAGTATTAAATTTGTCTCAGAGAGGGCCTTTGGGACCCTGCCTTCCCTCAAATCTCTCTCACTCCAGCACAACAACATCTCCTTCATCACTCCCGGGGCTTTCAAAGGGCTACCCAGGTTGACTGAGCTTAAAATGGCTCACAACGAATACATCCGCTACCTGCACACTCGCACTTTCACTGGCCTCAAAAGGCTTGTCAGACTAGACCTGGCTGACTGCAATCTTTTCAACATCCCAGACAGGATTTTCATAGAGCTCCCTGCCCTTCAGGAACTCTTCTGTTTCCAGAACAATTTCCGAAGGATCCCTGGAGCCATACGAGGCATGGAGAATTTGACCCATGTTTACTTGGAGCGAAACAAGATAGAAGCTGTAGCCTATAATTCTCTGCAAGGCCTCACCAGGCTGAAGTATCTTAACCTCCAAGACAACAGAATAAATGTCATTCATGACCAAGCCTTTCAAGATTGTCAGAAAATGGAGTATCTCTATCTGAATGACAACTTATTTAGTGACCTCCCAGAAAAACTCCTTTGATGGGCTGAGATGCCTGAAAATGCTCAATCTTGGTGGGAACTTTCTCAGGAACGTGTCCAACACCTGGTTCCGGGACCTGGTTGAACTGGAGGTTCTGTACTTGGACCGAAACAGGGTCAACTACATTGAAGAAGGGGCTTTTGAAAACCTAACCAGCCTGGTCTCTTTGCATTTGAACAGTAACAACCTAACCACCCTGTCTTTTTCTGTCTTCCAGCCAGTCTATTTCCTGGGAAGGCTCTATCTTTTCCGGAACCCCTGGGAGTGTGACTGCAGGCTTGAATGGCTGAAGGAGTGGATGGAGAATTACAGACTTGTCAGAGATATTCCTTGTGTCTCCCCCTCCTCAGTAGCTGGTATTGACTTGGCGGATGTGCTATTTGACAAATCACCTGAAGGTTATTGTCTTGACCCAGTGGAGTTAAACGTCACGTCATACAGCCCAACCCCGACTGAAGAGCCTCACTCTACCACAGAGAGCAAGTTCAGCAACCTTATCTCCAAGCTTCTGCTCCAGGAGGGCCTTCCCGAGGGGATGGCAAACACCTCTGAAGTATTAACCAACATCACCCTGTTGGACAGGCTAGGTGATGAGGTTTCTTCAGGGGTGGGGGAATATACTATCTCCTGCTCTTTCCACCTCCTGGCACTCATTACAGCTCAAGCAGTGATGGTTCTGCAGAGTAAATAACCCAAGGGCTGCCTCAAGCACGTTGCTATTTAAGAACCGAGTTTCTGTAGAATGTAGTCATTAGAGAGGAGCCGATGCTGCAGAGTTCAGATGCTGATCTGACTCCAAATTTCCCGGCAATACAGTGGGTGTTTGGGTCCAGGAGTTCGGTTTGGGCCCATCTTTGGAAGTAACTAATCTCCTGGAGGCAGGGATTTTATCTTTTTTGTGTTTGTAAAACCCCATGTACATTGACAGAGCATTATGAGACAGCAGCAATAAGGAGTTTGAGCAAACTATTGTCTTTGGGACAGCAGCTTTCCTCCGCTAAATGTGAACTGAAAGGGCACCTTACTGAAGACGGCACTGCAGCATATATTCATTGAGGGCCAATCCTGATTCCCTGCAAGTCTCTGGAAAAACTCTCATTGATTTTCATGGGTGCAGGGATTGGGCTCTAAACTGTGAGCCTCACCCATAGATCCTGAGACACATAATGAACCTGATCATTTGCTTATATTGTTTTATGCTGCTATAACTCCATTGACTTCAGTGGAGTTACTTCTGATTTACACCAAGGTGGGAGGAGAATCAGATCTATTATATTCAACATGCACACCTGCTGCACTACACAGTGTGCACAATGCCAAGAGGAAGGGGGGAAGTGAGAAGGTCGGTAGCCCTGCGCTAAGGTCTGTGGTTTATCAGTCACATTAGAAATTGCATTTGGGAAAAGCAAGCCATTTTGACTGTGCCTACATTTTTCTCATTCTCCCACTGCTGCTCTAACATAGTGTTTTTCCATGACCGGTTTGTGGACTGGTTCCAGTCCCTGTGATTGTCCTGACGCATTTTAGAAAGGCAGCAAGCCGGTTCCTAGTATCAAAAAGGTTGAGAAACACTGCTCTAGCACCTGTACAGCTTCAGTGGTGCTAGGAAGAGTGAGCACGCTCATGTAGAGAGGGTAGCAATGCTTTTTCCAACTTGTTGTCTAACCCTCCTCAGAGCAGATTTAGATGACATGGGCAAAACCACCAGTGGCCTTTCTATATTAGCCCTCCCATCTAATACCAGTGGAGCTGTGCTGGTGATAGACCAACAGTGGGGGCACCTGAAGAAATATGGGTTTAAAGCAGGCTTCCCTGACCTGGTAATTTCTTTGGGGCCTGTATGTGGGTATACAAACACAAACCAACCCCCCACTCTGTGGGGAGGAAAAAACTAAAAGGAAAATAGACAAGAGACTTTGGGGAATAAATGGCTGAATGATGGTGTGTAATACAGGACTTCACCACACAAAAACTAATTTTAGCAGTTTCCCTGTGCTTAAATCTGTGACTGGCTATTACCGGGAAGAATTGGGGAAACAGAGAGTTTTAAAAGGGGCTTAAAAATATGACTGATTCTGCATGTAAGTCACACAGGCCAACCACAATAGCTTCCACTGGGCCATTATTTAACAACTCATTAGTGGTTGTGTCCTCAAGGAATGTGACCATTCCGAGTTAAACAGGTCCACTCCTCGTTTCTGCCGAGCCCCTCACAAGTGAAAAAAGGCAGCAATGGATGTGGTAATTAGGCCACAACTTTATTCACTTAAAATATCTGGCAGTAAATTGTACAGTGCAGGTCACCATCCTTTCCTTAATCATTTCAAAATAATCTCCCACCCAGTCCCAGTGCTGGACCCTGCCACCATCTTCTTGTACAAGGTAAAAGAGGACTCTAAGAAGTGGGGTTGGTTCCCTGCTGTTCCAGACACAGGAGCCCAGTACTGTCCTTCCTCAGCTTCTTTAAAGGGAGCTAGAAAAAAGTGTGTGTGGGGGGGAAGGGGGCGGGGGGAGTCAGCTCTCTGCTGTACCAGACATAGGAACTCCAACCCCCCCCAACCCCTTCCTCAGAATCCTTAACGATGCTTTCTTTCAGATCTTTTTTTCTGTCTGTTTTAGTGGGTGACTGGACCCTTCCATAATGCGTATGTGCACTGGACACCTGCCACAAGTTTTACCTATTAAAGGGTGATATTATGACTTAACCTCCCTACCCCACTGTACTGGGTGCCAGATCTGCTGTGGGAAAGGTGAAAAAAACCACCCTGTCTTGGCCACACGGGCAATGAGGAAAAGATTCCTGCCCAGCCCCCAGTGAAAAAACGGGACTAGCATTATGCCCACAAGAAGGTCATGAGGAAACCCAGTCCTCTTGCAAGTTTCATGGGAGATGGGAGAAATCATGGCCATTTAGCTCATGCAAAATGACTGTTCAGCTCATGAACTTCCAGCCCAGTTGGTTTCTAAAAGCAGAAGGATCTCCTTCTCAGTAAAGTGTACCAGCCAAAACAGGGGTCTCTCGTGGCTTAATGATAAACTCTATTGGGTTCTGGTATTATTTACCCCACCTTTTCAAAGAAAAACAACTGCATGACAATTAACAGCCAGCAATTTCTGGTGGAGTGGTAAATATTCCCAAATTAAATCATGTTAGTGGAGGTAAACTCCTGATCTTTCTGTAGTTATATTCAATTTTTTTCCCAGTGAGGATGCCAGATGGTTTTATAAATGCCAGTTTGACCTGTTTGGTGCCTTAAATTCAATGACTTTGGCTTTCCAGGCTATTTATGAATGCATTAATCTTCTTAAATGCTAAATTCATCTGTGGATTATAAATGGTTGTTTTTCAAAACCTTACCAGCCAAATGCTGTAGACTAAGTTGAAGATTTCTTTAGAGGAGCATTATTTCACCCTGTCACTGAAGGTTTATCAATAGAAATTTGACACAAGTTGCTAGTGCACTGGGCACAGTGGTTATTTTTCATTTCCTACAGATAGATATTTGTTGTATGAACTGAGTATTTTTATTTTCTGCTCCAAGATACACAAAAACTGAAGGGCATCTTATTGTGCAATTGTTACAGGGAAGCAGAATGTCGATTTCAAGTTAACTCTTGCTTCAAAGGTCTTTCTTTTTAATTCCGAAGAGGCAGGTTAAGCTCTGAATCTGAATCAACTCAAAGTTTATGATTCAGCTGTGACATCTGAGAAACAATAATGTGGGATGAGGAACAAGCCACCACAAACGACATTTTACTGCTTGATAACAACAGTTAGAAATTCAGAGTGCTGGGGCAGTGGTCTTAATTCCTTACAAATTAGGTAGCCAAATAGTCTTACCATTCCCAGAAAGCTTTTTTCTGCAATATTGTAATAAATCTGTGGCTGCTTAGGAACTTTATAGTTGTTAATATGCCGTACAGTGTAGCCACTCAACTTCACTGCACCACAAAGGCCAGAGCTCATCTTCTCCCAGTTGAAAAGCCTACCTCAGCTAAAAAGCAATTGGCATGTTATTACCAGTATAGAGAATATGACACACAGTTGAGTAGTTCTAATTCTGTTGAGAAGAGGCCATAGTATGTGTATGTACACACACAGGCAAATTCATTAACTTGAAACAGTTTGATTCACATTGTTAATATACTTCCTTAACTCTGGCTGACTGACTTGGTGACTGTTAGGGGGCTTATTCCTTCACCCATTTACTTCCCTGGTCCTTCTCGCATGAACAGAGAGCAACAATACCCGAAGTCCAAAGGTGCAAACAATTTGATGTTTATTGGGGTGAACTTCCAGCAAGCATGATTCCAGTTTCCTTCCTTAGTGTCCCCCTTCCCAGCTCTGACACCACAGAGCCTTACCTGTACCCCTGTTCCCATTCCCCTCCTTAGCAAAACATGATTCCAATTTCCTCACCCCCATTCCCTGTTCCCATTTCCCACACCCACCCACTTCCTGACTGACTGCAGACTATATAGTAAATATGAGTTGAGTTCTGCTTAGCTATACCTTAACCAATCATTTTCCTGAAATTTAACTAACCAATCCTAACATATTGTAACATGATTATGTAAGCAATTATATCCCATCACCTTAATTAGTTTACACCCAGCAAAATTAATTATACAGCAGACAGAAACAATCACAGAACCAGACAGAGATTATACAGACAAACAATAATAGCAAAGTGGGAACTATAATGACAAAACAATACAGAAGTGAGGATTTCACATCCTAGCTATTGATAAGTGAGTTCTTGCCAGACAGGATGCTATCAAACTAAGTTTCCTTTTACATCTTCTAGGCACTTCCCTTTCTCTGGAGGCGATAGGCGCTATCAGGACAGGATTGTATTCCTAACGGGCCCAATAGCACCTTCTTTCAATGTGACTAGGTTGGAATGTGAGGAGGTGACCGGTCGCTTCCCAGCTTATGGCTGCTTCTGTTGCTTAGCCAGAGGCCTTAGCCTAAGAACAGGGCCTTAGACTGTCACAGTAAGAGAAGGACCTTGCACTGGCAGACAGTGATTTTGATTCTTTTATACCTCTATAACTAGCTAAGTGATAAGAATACACCTAAATTCTTAGAGTATAGGCCTTTACAGACAGGCCTGAATATCTCTATCCTAACAGTGACTCCTCCCCCAGCAAAGAAGAAGTCTGGAAAATAAAGGGCTATGTTTCATTAACCAGTAGTTGCAACTGAAAGCCTGGAAGGAGATTTCAGTGCATCATGGGGATTTTAAAGCATGTGTTGGGCTATACATGACCTATTTGTTTACCTTTCACCAAGCTTCTTTCTAAGACCCTATGTTCTTAACATACAGAGTAATACACTGAGGCATCTAGTAACAGTAAAACTGTTTTTAAATGATAACTTCTGTTGAGTAGGAGGCAAATTAAAATGGAGTCTTAACTTTGGTTCTAATAGTTTGACTTTGTTCTAGGGATGGGCTCAAGCTGCAAAATTTGATGCATAGGTGCTGCTGCACCCCCCTGGCTTGAAGTTGTTTCCATCATATACAGGGTTTGCAGTTCAATTCAATGGCTCTCAGCACCCTCACTATAATAATTGTTCCAGCGCCCCTGCCTAGATGGAAAACAACCCCGAAGTTGGGTGTTGATGAGATCTGGGATGTTGGCTTGGGCCATTATATGATAGATACTATTTGCAAAATCTAGCTCTGGATTTCAGATACGTCCAACATTAATATGGGGCTTGGGATCAAGCCCAGCTCTACTTTATTCTGCACATTTATGGAGAAAACTTCTCCCACAGGATCCTTTTAAGGCCTTCACTGAGCCCAGATGTTCCTCTTCCTTGTTGCACATAGTCAAGGTGTACTGTTGTCCTTAAAGTAGGCTAGAAGAGGTGTTTACACTGATGTCAGCTGAAAAGCATCAGACTCTCACAGTGAGGTATGCAGGCTCTTGCAAGATTTTTGGCAGCATAAGTGGTAATTCAGTTTAATAAGTGAATAAATACTAGTATATACTTCTTTGCTGATGTTCCTCTGTCTTTAATAGTAGCAGCTATTAAACTATGCGAGAGCAGGGGCTGAGTAGGGTAGAAAAGAAGAACTGTGTTGATTATGGACATCAACCTTTGACCCCAGATTTCTATGGCATCTGCCCATGTCATTGTAACTTCCAGAAGCCTTCAGGAGACTTACACTAGAGGAGCAGCTTGGTCCATGTCAACCCCAGGATCAGGGGAGCACAAAAGCCACCTTGGCTTTTCACTTCCTAAGCTGTGCGGTGAACCTCTCGTTTATAAATGAGGACCTGTGCTGCAATATGTAGCTAAATCTAATCAGCTAACTGTACTGAAGTATGTGGATCCAATTTAAATGGCTAACGTTGTTCAAATTCTCACTGAGGAGGTAAACAATGCAGCAGACCAATACCTATTCCTAGCGATAGTTTTCTTCTATAAATAAATTATATTTATTTGGTGAACGTAACTGTATGAAATAGACTCTTATTAAAGAGTTGACACTAAGCTCCAATACCAGCTGTAAAGACATATTGAAATAACAGAAACACTTACAGAAAGAAAAGTTTTAAACAAATGATCATGAAATCAGACTTGCATGCAAATTCCCAAGCCCCACTTTGAGAAACTCTTTGCCTTAAAAGGAGGAAGAGAGACAAAACTTGTATTTACAGCCCAACGTCATATAGAGGAGATGTCAGAGGGCATTACTTAAACCCCTTCAATTGCTTAAAAAAATCCTGTTTCAGGAAAAATTCAGCAAGTGCTTTGCACCAGTCAGTGGTGATGGCTGTAATTTGTTGTCATGCCCTCTCAATGGGGACTGAATTTTCCCTCCATGTAGCTCTTAAATCCCACTGAAACTTTATCTTGAATGCTTAATGCATATGTCTTGTGCAGGTCCTCTGGCAGAGGGAAGAATTTCACTCCGAACACCCAGCCCACAGGGTAAGGACCAAACACCAAAAATATTCTTTACTAGGCTTTACCTTACCTTTCAGGTTTACGGGCATTCTCCATGCTTACTATTCTTGGTGTTTTTTTTCTTTTGGTATTTTATTCATTCATTTCTGCTTTACCTTACACACTTTACTACTTCTCCTTAAAAGCCTAAAAACGACCACTCCAATATGTCTGACCTGTTGGTTTACATCTGATTGATCACTAGACTGCTGATAATATGCAGTAGGACATCACAGATACTTGTCCACGTAATAGTATGCTGCCTGGTAGTGACTGCCATGTTATAGTCTAGATTAATTGACATTTTCAATATAAACCACAATTTGGGGGGTTTAATAGGTCAGCCTTTTGAAAAAGTCTCTTTCAGAAATTAGGTATTAATCTTACATGGTATATACTCTTTTGGATGAAGACCACATCTACAATTGTGGTTGAATTGGTTAACATAGCCCTGATCCTGGATCACGACCTCTGGGCACCATTAAATAAATAGCAATTAAGTGCTCAGTTCAGATATGATGTGACCAAAATGATTTCAGTAGATGCCCCCCGTGCATATTTTTTCTGTTTTCAGCAATAAAAGCAGAGCTGATACAAGGCTTTAGACGCTTTTATGCCACACTAACACTAGCGCACTAAGCTTTAAAAACAAACGTTGCAAGGATGTGACATTAGAGAGGCAAGCATTTTGATATTCATGGACGAAAATCAAACAAAAGCCAAGGGGCTGTTTTCAAGACAGCATGTGCAGAGCTTTGCTTTTTTGTCATGAAAAAATCATTTGCACAGGCACTAAAATGGGGCCTTGCCTTTGTCAGAAACCTCTCATGAGTAACCTATGTATTGGAAGGAGGATATGCAGTTAATATGAAGACAAGACTGAAAAGAGAACACTAGCAATACTAGAAAGAAAAACTCTGAAGTTGTTGTTACAACATGAGGAAGGCAAAATTGTTTTAAAAAACCTCAAAATGTACATCAATTCAAATTGAGACACAAACCAATTACTGGTTTCAGAGTAGCAGCCATGTTAGTCTGTATCCGCAAAAAGAAGAGGAGTACTTGTGGCACCTTAGAGACTAACAAATTTATTTGAGCATAAGCTTTCGTGAGCTACAGCTCACTTCATTGGATGCATTCAGTGGAAAATACAGTGGGGATTTTTATATATACAGAGAACATGAAACAATGGGTGTTACCATACACACTAACGAGAGTGATCAGGTAAGATGAGCTATTACCAGCAAGAGAGCGGGGGGGGGGGGGAACTTTTGTAGTGATAATCAAGGTGGGCCATTTCCAGCAGTTGACAAGAATGTCTGAGGAACAGTGGGGGGTGGGGGAGGGGGGAATAAACATGGGGAAATAGTTTTACTTTGTGCAATGACCCATCCACTCCCCAGTCTTTATTCAAGCCTAAGTTAATTGTCTCCAGTTTGCAAATTAATTCCAATTCAGCAGTCTCTCATTGGAGTCTGTTTTTGAAGTTTTTTTGTTGAAGAATTGCCACTTTTAGGTCTGTAATCGAGTGACTGAAGAGATTGAAGTGTTCTCTGACTGGTTTTTGAATGTTATAATTCTTGACGTCTGATTTGTGTCCATTTATTCTTTTACGTAGAGACTGTCCAGTTTGGCCAATGTACATGGCAGAGGGGCATTGCTGGCACATGATGGCATATATCACATTGGTAAATGTGCAGGTGAAAGAGCCTCTGATAGTGTGGCTGATGTGATCAGGCCCTATGATGGTGTTCCCTGAATAGATATTTGGACACAGTTGGCAACGGGCTTTGTTGCAAGGATAGGTTCCTGGGTTAGTGGTTCTGTTGTGTGGTGTGTGGTTGCTGGTGAGTATTTGCTTCAGGTTGGGGGCTGTCTGTAAGCAAGGACTGGCCTGTCTCCCAAGATCTGTGAGAGTGATGGGTCGTCCTTCAGGATAGGTTGTAGATCCTTGATGATGCATTGGAGAGGTTTTAGTTGGGGGCTGAAGGTGATGGCTAGTGGCGTTCTGTTATTTTCTTTGTTGGGTCTGTCCTGTAGTAGGTAACTTCTGGGTACTCTTCAAACCAATTACTGCAAGCAAACAGGTGTAATGTTCCACACTTCCTTTAGACTTAGCTCTTCCGGGCAGGGACCATGTCTTCCTCTGTGTGTGTGCAGCACCTAATTCAATCCTGATCAGAGCCTTGAGATGTTACTGTTACAAAAAGAATACACCATAAACCCTAAATCACCCTCCCCATCCTTCAGAATTTCACCCAGAGGCCCATTTTCAGGGTCATTCAGCCTAGTGGGCAATTTTAAGCAGCAGAAGTATTATTTTTATTCCAGTAGCACCTAATGGTCTCAATTGAGATCAGAGCCCCATTGTGCTAGGTGGCATACAAACACATAGTGAGGGACAGACCTTGGCCCAAATAGCTTAAATCTAAATAGACAAGACAGACAATAGAATGGGAGAGGAAACAGCGGCACAGAGGGGTGACGTGACTTACCCAGGTTCACCACAGCAGGTCAGTGGGAGAGCCAAGAACAGAGTCCAGGTCTCCTGACCAGTGCCCTGTCAGCAGGACCATTGCATACTTTCTGTTCTCCACAGGCAGCCCACTTTTCTGTTGGTTGAATTAATACCAATATATCCTCTCTACTTTGCAGACACACTATCAGTCCAGCTCTGGCGGGGAGTGAATGTCAGACATCTCCACCTGCAGAGTGTTTACGTAAGGTTCAGGGACTGTCAAACCATTAAAGGCAAGAAAATTCAGAGTTAAAGCTGCAGCCTAAACACTGCCTGGCTCTCTGAGCTGAGTCACAGAACACAACTATAGTCACCGAGGTTGTGCCTTACTTAGACAGATGCTTAATTTTATTTTAACCAAGTTTTTTTTTGGTTGCAGTTACAACTTCACATTTTTTCCAGGCCATTACATCATATTCTACCTATTATTACATATTTAGGGCCAGATCCTGCAAATCCTTACCTGCGTTAATAGTCTTTACTTATGCAAGTAGTTCCTTCAATAGGACTGCTCACATGAACCTGGATTTTCAGAAGTAGGCCATAAGATAATAATTTTCTTGGGGCAGGAACTTAATTCTCCTGTGTCTTGAACAGAGCTAAGCACAATTTCGACATATAAGAAATCACAACTAGTGCACTTGGCTTCATTTGCTGGGATTCTCAGCAGCTAGAAAAGAATGCATGGAATATCATTTATTGCCCTGTAAACTCTAATAAGTAGTGATGCCCTGACTAAACCCTTCAGGCCGGACTCACATCTGGAATTCCACTGCAGCTTGTGTGTGTCTGGTGAGAAGGATTTGATCCACTTGACAATTCTGAAAAATCCCTATTGAGGTAAAGCTAAGTATGCAAATTCCATACAATGTGAAGATTTGTACAGCACTCAAACCATGGCAAAAATGGAATGCACAGCTGGAACAAACAACTATGAAAAGTGAATTACTGCACTTCCGCAGAAGCCATTTTTCAAACTAACTGCCTGAAATCAGAAAAATAAGTAAATAAAAATGTGAATAGGCACCAGTACACACACAGGATTAAGGGCCTGATCCAAAGCCTATTGAGGACAATGGGAGTCTTTCCATTGGCTTCAGTGGGTTAAGACCAGGCTGCCTTAGGTGTCTGCAAATACAACATTAAAAAAAAAAGTCATTGAGTTCATTGTGTGGCATAAAGTCATGTACAGGAGAGTTGGAACACTTTCCTGCTGTCCTTCAGAAATCAGCATAATTAAGGCTACATTAGTTTACATACTGTAAAAATAAAATTAACTGCTCTAGAACAGAGGAATCCCCAAATTGTCACATCAGGTTATGATTTGGCAGAGATATTAAAACCCTCCAGAAACAGAACTCAGCACTAACAGGGTGACAGACACTTTTCTACAGCAGTGTTGTTCTAATGAACAACAATGAACTATTTTTTGGCAGCAGGAGAGAGAATGAGTAAGATATTTCTTCCCTCTTCCTCCAGGTGAGTCCTAGGAAAAACCCAGTGTGCTTGAATTAGACACCAGCTTACATCTGGAGTAAAAAGAGCAAAAAACTTATTTACATACTATTTTAGGGATCATCTCATAACTGAATTATCTTGAGCCACCTGCTTAGACAAATGTCCTTTCCGCCTTTTATACATTGTATTTATGGATTATTTTCTCCAACTCTGAAATGACAAAAGCCCATTTCTAAAGTTTCCAATGTTCAGTCTCCTGTGTTCAGTCTATAAATAATATGGAGTTTCTCTAATCCCCTCCGTGCAATGGATAACTTCATAGAGTGCTTCATTGACTCATTTACTTATGCTTCAGACACTTAGTCATTACATCAGTTTTATACTTATTCTGGCAAGCGGGCAGAGGAACAGCCACGAGCTCACGTGTTCCAAAGGTACATAAATAGATACACATTTAGGAGAAAGCAGGAGGTGTATGAAGAATTTGAAGTTTTTAAAATTCTCCTTAGTTCTGGTGGTAAAGGACAACCTCCAAACACCAGTGTCACTGTACATGCTCTACTACTGCTAATAATACACTGCTCTACTACTTAAATTGGATATGGTGCAATTTACAATATCCCCAACTCTCCCTTTTATCACGGAGACAATACTTCCAAAACTAACTTTTTATTTTTTAAATAAAAAGGCAGTAATAGGAGGGATGGGAACATTTTATGAAAAACAAATCCTAGAATCAGGTTTGCAATTGTAATGTGTCCATACCACAATTAAACAAACAGGATGTCCTGGTATTAGCACAAGGTAATTGTGCTACTTTAGCATGTCAACCTTTCTCTCCCAAAAAACAATCCACAGCTGTCCTGGTCACAGGTGACCTTTCAGAAGATAATTTAAACCACAAATCCCTCAAATTGTGTATCTTTTTAAAAAGGTGGGCACTCCCTGTGGTGGCATCTATGGCTCTAAGGCTGCATCTACACTGCAAAAAAAAAGGCGTGTTCTTAACTTGGGTTAGCTAACCTGTGGTGGCTAATGTATTAAAATAGCAGTGAAGACGCAGCAACTCAGCTTTTAGCTTGGGTTAACAGCTCAGGTTCAACCCCAGTTTCCCTTGTAAGCTTTAACTTGACCTGCTAACCAGAGTTAACAGCCAAGTTGCTGCATCTCCACTATTTTAACCTGAGGTAGTTAACATGGTTTAGCTCACTTAAGAATGCACTTTTTTTCGCCAGTGTAGACATACCCAATGTAGCTCCTGCCGCACAGAAACCATGTTTTCTCCTCCTCACTATCCTGGACTATTTAATTAAAAGCAGTAAAAGTGAAGGCTCCTTCAGTCTGAAGTTAAAGGTGAGTTACACTTAAACACAAACCAGCTCCTTCACTTCCTTTGGCTTATTTCCTCTGCACTGGTGAGAAAATTAGTGATGGTTACTTGCCAGGGACATATTAACTTTGCAACTGCCATACTTCGCTAATACCAAACACAAACCATTATGACAATGTTCCATGAGAAGATGCACCTAGATCAATCTCTTGAACAATACTAACCGCTGGTTCAACATGAATACACCCTCTGGGCTCACCTAGCATAGCTGGTGAATCTCTTCATTCTATCTCATCTCCAAAAGAAACAGACAACTTTAAGGAAACAGGACATCACATTTCGGGGCCAGCCATTCAGAGATGCCAAGTACCCACAACTCCCAGTGACTGCAGTTGGAATTGTGGCAGCTCAGCACTCAGAGATCCTAGAACAATTTGTATAGTGGGGGAGCTGAGACCCATTGAACCAAATTACAAACCCTGTATATGATTGAAACCACTTCAAGATGGGGGAGTGTCCAGCACTTACATCAGCACTGCTAAAATACAGACACTTACTGCCATGGCATCGGTTTCCCTATATCAGTGGCCAGTAATAGATATGGCATGGGAAAAAAATCTCATTTCTTTCTAGAACTAGAGGATTAAGAAAACTACATTTCATAAAACTAAGAAAAGGCTATTTGTGATTAATGCTGGTAAGTCCCCAGCATGCCTGGCTGAGGTTACTGCTAAATGAAACATCTTTCCATGGTAAGAACTAAAATTCTCTGTAATGTACAGGCTTGGGAAAAGAGCTAGAAAAGCCTTTAAGACCAAGGCTAGATAATCAGAGGTTAAAAGCTTCTTTCCTTGTCTCGGCACTCTAACCCCTCTTACAAAGGATTGGAGTAGAACAGAAAGCAAAAATTGTTGCTGGGTGCACTAATAGTACTTAATTGAAAGCCAGAAGAAAAAATGTCAAGAATTATATTTGTAACCTGCTTAGAATATTTCTATATAATATTGGGAAAAAATTGCTCTCCCTTAGTTAACCTAATGCGCCCACCACCCTGGTGTCTGGGTGCTATTACGTGAAGCAACCCCCAGGGTATGTCTACACTGCATGTGTCCCCATATCCTGGCTCACGCACATGCAGTCCCACATTAGCCAAGCCACTAACGACTCCACGCTGCAGAACCGCACCCATACCAGACCCATTATACCTGCTTGACTGGACCTAAGAAAATATTTTGTAAGCAGCAGAGTTGCAGTATATTTTACTTCTAATTCATCTAGAATTCATTAGAAAGATTTTGTAGGTTTCCTTGTTCTCTAGAAAATCTTGTATATCAAACATGTTACTGCTTAGATCCAGGTTTTAACTGCCTTAAATAAGAGCACCTAGGCTTAATCTTAGTAGAGTAGAGCAAGACCACAAAGTACTTGGACTGGATATTTTTATCTACATTTTGAAAGGTCAACTTTATGTTCAGCAACTTTTCAGCTTCCAGTAAGGTGGTTTTCAGTTTTCTTTGAGCAAAGAATGAAAAATAAACAACAAGTTACAGTTTGCATATGTAAGTATTTTTCCTATTGTGATTTTTAGTAGCCATATTTAAGGTGAAATTTAGAGGACACACCTTTCATTTTTAATAATGACGAAACATATCTGAGAAGCATTAAAATGGAGCAAATATTTTAAATCTCCTAGGTTAAAACATACTGCTAAATGTGCCAGGAAGCTACTGATCTCTGAAGTTAAGAGAACATGGCAATGCATCTTTCTTGACCAAAAAACCCACCCAATGTCCAAGGATTAAATCTAGAAGGGAAGGGAACAGGAGACGTCCTTCTGCTATTAAAAAGCTGTATGTGTATAGTTGCCACAACTTCCTAACTGGCTACTGCTACAATTCTATAATCTTATCACCCTGAAACATAAAATAACAAGGGTTCTGTTTTTATGACGGAAATGGAAACATGTTAAAAGAACATTTAATAGAGAATCCTACAACTTCTAACTCCACAGGCAAGAGGCAGATGGAAAATGCAGCATACTGGAAGGATCATATTTACTTAATAAACCATCTGATGCTAAGAGCCCCAGTGCACAAATAACTTAAAGAATGATAAAGAATCGGAGCCAAAGACTGGTACAACTCTCTTATTCCAGGGCCACTTCTGAGTCAGTCCTAACATAATTTAAAGTAGCCTAATGTCCGCTTTAAGTTAGGTTGGCTGGCTACAGCCCCTAAGGGTATGTCTACTCTGCAAAAAAAAAAAAAAAAAAAAAAAACACATGGGGCAGTGAGACTCAGACCCCAGGTATACAGACTCGGGCTCATGCTACAGCCCTAAAAATAGCCACGTAGACATTCCCACTAGGTCTGGGGCTCTGAAACTGGGGGAAGGGGTGGATTTCTTTCTATGTAAGGATAACCACATAAGGTATTAGCATCTTCAGGCTCTGAATCCACCGCCTCCCAGAGTTTCAGAGCTGAAGCGGGAATGTTTACTTGGCTATTTTTAGTGTCGTAGTGTGAGTCCAAGTCTGCACACTCAAGCTCTGAGATTCACTGCTGCAATTCTCTCCCCGCACCTGCCAGTGTAGACATAATGTCAGGGGCCACCCTTCAGCTGGGGACAGCTGAAACGCAATGAGCTGCATCCCCTCACCACTAGTTCTATAGCTGTTCGTCTTCCCCATGCCAGGGAAACCCTCAGCTGGGGAGCTCTGGCAGCTTTCGGCTCTTTTTGCCATGTGAGTGGCATAAATGGAACAGAAAAGGCATCTAGATCTGATCTAGAATTCCTTAAAGGTAGGCTGATCTCGGTTGGACATATTGCATCAAGAAACAAATCTATCCAACGATCTGTTTACTGAGACAGAGACTACTGTATAGCACTGCCTAAATGAGGGACTCCACTTTCTTCCCTCCCACAAGTCAATTACATTAAATCACTGCTTATTAATAATATATAAAGTAGTAGACTTCTCTTTCTAGGAGGCTGGTTGTAAAGAATCTCCAAGTAATTCAAATTGACAGAACCAGAATGTCCTGCTTAGTCCAATTTTCTTTCTGGTGAATTATGGCCTAAATAGCATCCAAGTTACCCTACAAATACCTGTTTAACTTTACGAACACTGAAGATAAAGAAGGTGTCAATGAAGTCAGAGATATAGATACTTACCACAGAAGACGACTTGTGTTTCTAAGAACAGGAATTCTTCCTGGCTGCATTTTGTTTAGTCTGCTCATCTTCGTGCTTTATCAGGCATATAGGTAGACTGAGAGTGTCCTGACCTAGCACTGAGCTGAGCTGTGGCTCGTGCCACCATATGAAGAGTTGGTCTGCAAGAATGTCTGCTCAAATGTGACCGTAATTACAGTGGTACTGCACTAGTGAATGCAGACAATTGTTTCTGGATTTTCACTTACTACCAGGGTCACAGTCTATTTTTAAAACATTCTGGAAATGCTAAGGCCAGAGTAGATGAACAACTTCCAACAATACACTTTTTGCTATCCCTTGTTAAACGATCGATGTCATGCTTTTGTTGGGGCTACATAGGTGAGGGTCCATAAGAACCTTTTTGTTAGCAGATTTCCAACAGCCTGTATACAAACATTGCAAATATAACTAAGTCAAAGGACTCAATTACAAAATGTTTATTCTGTGACTGGGACATAACACAATTCTAGTGTATATTGTAGATGGGTCCTGTAACTGGAGTAAAGCCTTGGATCAAGGTTCCATCTACACTACAGACTGGAACTGTGTTGTGACTGGTTCACAGAATAGCCATGTGGCAACCCGGCTCATCAAGCTGTATCTGAAGTGTTGGTGGACCCTAAGATACTCTGTTGCTGTCTAAGGACTTTACAAGGAGAAAAGGGAGCAGAATCAGCATGGTCTGTGCAGCAGGGGGCAGGAGGAAGGACAGTATCATCCTATATACTTTAAAAGCTTTTAGTCTCTTGAGAAAAGGTTTTACAGTGAGAACATACCTTGATTATATGCAGTGTTCACAAGCAGTTGAAACAATCTGCAGGTAAATCACATTTTAACTTTGAGGATAAATTATAACATGGCCAGGAAAGGGTTAACACACAAGTTAAAATTCATGTTATACAATAAAACAGACAACTGAGTTCTTAGGAGAAAGACTCTGGATCATCATATGTCTGTCGTCTGTAATCAGGTAGTTTATGATGTCATGAATTGTGGTGATGATGCTCAGTTTAGCTCAGCTACTTTAAGAGGAAATGTAAACCACCACGCCAAGGGGAATGAGATGAGGAAACAGAAACCACAGAGCTCTGAAGTGAATAAATGGCTGAATTTTCTTTCTTGGGCTTTGCTCTTGTTCATAAATTGGTCATGCTGTGTTTATGAAGTTTATGTGCTCAGCAGAGCCCCATGATAGACATGTATTCACATCAGAGCCTTTGATTAATTCAAGTATGGTCAAGAAAGGTTTTTTAAAATCTAAGAGTGAGCTGACTGTTTTCAGAACTACTTGAAGAAATCTATGATGAAATGAAGGACCCAAAGGCATTTAATTGTTGAACACATAAAAGGAAGTATATTTAAAATAAAAAAAATTGGTCAGACTGTAGAGTCAGTTACCATTTTTAAGGAATTTACAGGGCTGTTGTAGATGAGTCTTTTGGAATAGCCAGTTAATCGCATTGCCTAAACTGGTTTCTTCATTGCACAGGATTTTCTCTTAAAATGTGTGCATTTTTTAAACAATTACATACATATTAAAAATCAGCATTTCTTTGCTTAAACTTAATTAAAACGTTAATACTCTCAGACAACACAGATCTGAAATGGTGAAACCAGTAATTTCCCCCGCCCACCTTACAACAAATTAAATTGAGACAAAATTACAAACACGTTTCACTACATGATTATTATTAATAAAAATCATTTTTTTTTATAAAGTTGCCCAAAATGCAAGGGATGTGCATAGGTTTACAACTTAGTCATAATAATATTTTATTTTATTCCCTTGGGTACGTTTTCCCATGAACGGAATGTATTTTGCTGTAGATTACAGGTTTTTTTTTTCAACACAGATACACCAACGGCATGAACGCTTGCGACTGTCCACATGCATTAAGGGTCAAGACCCAATTTCAAATCTCTAAAAGGTTTACAGAGTTCTTCAAAGAGACAGTATCACATTATCTGGATGTTACATAAAAGTACTATTCTAAAAAAAAAAAGGAGCAAAGAAAGGCCTTTAAAATTTATGAATTTGTTTTGTAATCACTAGACTAATTATTTCAAATAAATAAAGGAAAGCAAGGTATCCCAATCCATAAAATCAGACTCTAAATAGAATGTAGTGTTCCACCCCCAAGTTAAGGTAACAGAATCATTTATTATTATTATTATAAAATAGATTATAGAAAGCAGCATCTATTTTGTGCAGTTTTTAGGGGCCTTTGAAATAAAAAGCTATGATTTCCAAAAATATAACATTCCAAAGGATTGAATAATACATATATTGAAACATACTTTTTATTAAAGTTTAGGAGAACTGATTAAAAAAAGATACTGTCTCTTTAAATTAGTGTTTAATTTTTTTTCTCCTCCTATCTATTAGGACATGACAATAATTATAAATTTAGGTCACACTACATCTAGGTAGTCTCTAGGGGCCAAGATCTGTTGACACAAGGTCAATAACAAAGAGGTTTTCCATGTATGAGGTGGTTCCCAGTATTGATAAAATTCTTCAGTTATCTGGTAAAAGGCCTAATAGACCCAGGAGACTGGAACCCACTGTGATGCTGTACAAACAAGCTCAATGGCTTCCTCCAGATGTCTGATTGTTTCATCAATTTCATTGTTGATAATTGTTAGATCAAAATAGTGTGCATATGTTCTCTGTAAGATTTCAGATTCCTTTTGCAGGCGCTGAAGAGATTCATCCTGCACAATGATTGGAAAAGAAAGCAAGAGAGAGAAATTAGATTCTTTTTTTCAGTTTTCTGTTTGTTGGTTACGGAGAAGGAAACAGCAAAAATAAAACCTAATCTAAGGATTCATGAATGACTTATGCCCCCTACATAATGTCAAATTCCATGCATGTTACAAGGAAGAAATTGTAACTTGCTTCACCCTTGTAGCTTTACACAAAATCACAATCCATCAACGGAGGTTACTCAAAACACATCAGGACACTTATCTAATTTGTGGGAAGGGTTAAACAGACATGGGCTAAAGCATAAGGATTACAAAAAATAAAAGTAAGAACCAGTACAAACATGGAAAAAGCGTCAGTTCATGAATGAAAACATAACCAGTTCACAAATACAAGCTGTTTGGCATCTATCCAGACATTGATACTGGAAGCATGACAGGATGAGTTTTCAAGTATCAGCTGTTTTTGGACAATTTCTGTAATATCTATTACTACTCAGCATCAGTCTTCGAGTTTCACTTCCTTTTACTTTAATAAATAGTTACTGTGGACAGTCTAAGGAAATTCTCACTCTATTAATTTCTAATTTCTCTTTCATTATTCAACTCTCTTCTAACATCTTATGGTCTATCTGTATTCTAATTCTAAATTCTACTGGTGCAATTCAAGCCCACCAAGAATAGCTGCACCAGTGTTACCACCTCCACCTCTTCTGGGAGTTGTGTCGGGAACCTGCCCTAAATTGAGGCCAGGTTATCATATATAGCCTTTGGAATCATATTTTGTGGGTGCTCCTGCCATGCTCCTCCAAGGCCAGTACTGCTCACATTCTGGGCTTCCAAATGGAGCAGTGTTGCAGGAGGCTTGTGCTATGGATGACTCTCTCTCTCCCTCCCCCTGCTGCCTCGGTTCTGTGGTGAGAATGAATGATGGGAGTTTAAACTCTCTTCTCACAATTCCCTAGGGATACCAGAAGATCATCTGAAATTTCCCACAAGCCATTGCTTCTAGGAACTGTGGAATAGGTGCCCAGGAGGCAGTGCAAATGAAATATAATTGCACAGTGCAATACGGAAATGGGACAAAACTACTCCCCAAACAATATGGTCAGTGTGGTCATGCTGCATTGTTAGTACCTACCCTGGTGTTATCCCACCAGTTCAGTTAGCAATGGTTCAGTTCTCTATGTACTAAGAGATGCAGCCCAGCACTCCAGTGCTATAAAGCACAGAGCAGCACTGACTGGTCTTTTTACTTGAAGTTATTTGGGTCACAAAATTTGATTTCCAGAGTCTTCATATTACGAGGTCAACTGGGTTCCCTTTCTTCAACCGACCAAGTATCTGGGATTGCACTGAATAAAAAAAAAGATGTGAGGCTGCACCTTTTGGGGAATCCGAAAATCAGCATTCCGTGGGAGGAAACTGGAATGAGGCACTTTTCCTTTCCTGTACCATGAAACTAACCATTTCCTTGAGTACAATTCTAGATCCTGATAGGAGCTGCTGCTTTCCTGAAGCATTTCAAACTGTACAGTCCCCACTAGTCAACAGAAGGTTACCCACTCTCTCCATATTTGAAAACTACATTCAAACATAAATGTAGCCAAGTGCTCCTCACACAGACGTGTACAGAGAATGTCCTTTTAAGGAGTATTATGCATCCAAACAAGCACATGAGGCTTCTGTGAAAAACAATGATATGTGCAGATTTGTCCTATGCTATTCTCAAGTCAACTACTGACAAAGAGAGACCTTAGATTGTGCTAAATACACCACTGGGACATCTAAAACAGCAGCAACCATGGCAAAATCCTCAACTATCATAAATTACCATAGCTCAACTGACTTCAACAGAGCTCCAATGATTTCTGCAAAAGAAAAGGAGGACTTGTGGCACCTTAGAGACTAACAATTTTATTTTAATTTTATTTTATTTTATTTATGCTCACGAAAGCTTATGCTCAAATAAATTTGTTAGTCTCTAAGGTGCCACAAGTCCTCCTTTTCTTTTTGCGGATACAGACTAACACGGCTGCTACTCTGAAACCTGTCTATGATTTCTATCAGCTAAGGATTTGACCCCTTGTGTTTAATCTATAAAGTGAAAAATTATATTTGTACAAGTGCTACTTTTTTTGCACTTTCAAGATATCTAATTAAAAGGTACATGGTACATTTTATGTCTGTAACCTTAATGTTCTTAAAAATATATAGTATTGGACACTGTATATTTCAAATGAGTATACATCTGAAGCCACTGGTCTAATACTGTATGTCAGAATATAAAAAGTTTTAGAACTTGGGACACAAATGTAGGTTTTCACAGTCAGTTTCATGCCTGTGTCAGCAATATGCAGTAAATTTATGGATATAAATTTTTATCTACACTTCCTATTTAATAATGATAAATTAGGAGAGATAATAGAAATCTGCAGGGAATCTGTAAAACATGTGGGTATTTCCTTTCAAAAAAAGAAGACAGGAAAAGAATGAGAAGAGTTGTTCTCAAATCTTTACTTCTACTTGGCTCTGGCCCTAGATTTTGCAAAAACAAAGATGGTATTTCAAAAATATCTATTAGATTATAACATTTAACTATCATCGTTGCTCCTAAGTAATATTTTATAGACAACTAAAGAGACTGCATTTTGGGAGACCTACACTACTTACACTTACCCCCATGGAAATGTAAAATGTTACTTTTACCTACTCCTGGGGGAATTCTGTGCCAAAAAATTAAAAATTCTGCAGCAAAATATTAAAAATTCTAGGCACAATATTATAAAATTCTGCATATTTTATTTGTCAAAATAATGTAATATAATCACTCTGGTTTCAATTATTTTGGTAATTTATTTCAACTACAATACAATGGATGGAGAATTGAAGTGGGGAGCATTGTAGGAAATTCCCAACCCCCCTTGCCTAACAGTAATGTCACTAGGTTTGACCCTTTATTTCTAGTTATTAGTCAACAAACACATGCAGCCATATGGTCAGTATTACAACATAGGCAACTGAAGAGCAAGTGAAGGCTGGGGAATCAAACTCACAATTTATATTGACTACTGACCATCTCCAGAAAGGTCAGTAGGAAACAGTTTATCGAGCTGATAGGAAAATTTTCAGTCCAAAAATTTAGACCAGTTCTAATCACTAAAGCACCATAAGCATTTATAAGGCCATACTGTCCTTTACACCACTCTGGCAATGTAAAGGAGCCGTAAGACATTTACACTTGTTTTATACTCCTGGGGGAATTCACAAAGAGAATGGGAACAATTCACTAAGCAGGCAGGCTGCTACATTCTGCTCTGCCTGATGGGACAGTGCCTGTCCCATGCCTACCTCCTCAGAAACACCCTGAAGCCCCTCCAAGCCAAGCAAGCTGCAATAGCAAGTGAGAGGGACAGAGTGCCTCTCTCTTTCACACACATGACTCTACAGCCCCCCGCCCGCCTTGTCAGTGATTTACATCTTTACTGGCTGCTCCAGGTACCAGAACCAATCTGCCTGCTCTGCCGGGGAGGGGAGGATGATTGCTTTTGCAGATTCCCTTTGCTTCCCTGCCAGAAGTCATTTTTCTGCAGGGAAGCAAAGAAATCTGCCGGGGACATGAATTCTGCGCATGCGCAGTGATGCAGAATTCCCCCAGGAGTACTTTTTCTCCCACATTCTTGAGAACAATAGTAAGTCTTTTACATTATTGAATTAAAGATTGACCTGAGCTGCAAAATTCTGAAGTGGATCCAAACTTCCTCAAAGTTTGGGGAGGAGGAGCCAGTTCAAGGTTTTTGGTTTGGGCCCACCTCTAATTTGAATATATGACAGAATTATCTCCGACCTGCATATTCCAAATTTACAGTACTATTTGTGCACATGTTCTTTAAAAAAAACCTGAATATCAGAATGCAAGATATATATACAGCCACACTGGATAACAGCTTTCGCTAAATATTTCTGGTAAGGTGATTAGCAATTAAAGGATTTATGTCACTTAGCATGTAAGTGGCCATAATCAGGCTTCAAAGCTAACATCCCATTAAGACTTCTCTTTACATTGTGAAGGTTAGCTTGGCAACCAGACGGGTTGTATCATTTTTTGTTTTTAAATTAAAATTTTAAAACTAGAGATCTGCAAGGACATTTGAAATCTCTAAAATTTGTATTTTTAATTGTACCAGGCAGTAACACATTTCAGGTCATGCATTTCTGGGGATTATTACATGTTTTGTGGTTGATGACAGCAAGCATTTGGCTTTGTGCTTCATAAAATCACCAGAACCATGCAATATTTACCCAGAAAGGCACTGTATTTTGTGTCTTTACTCAGTCACAGTGGAATCCCTCTAAATTGGAGATATTGCACATGTATTCTACAGTTGGTTAAAATGGCTCAACCGTGCGTTGAAGGATAAAGCTGTTTGAACCATGTCAACCACAAAGTCATAATGTGCATTTCCTAGAGTAGGAATAAAAGTCTCTGGGTTCACTTGTTTTTGAGGCTATCCTTTTAACTTTTTTCTTTTTGCCAATGAATAATCCTTCCATTTGAATGAGCTTTAGCACAGATGTCTGAGATCTTTATTACTTAATACTTTTATTCTAACGGCAAAAGTAATGTTGAGTGGGAACAAGGATGTCTACGTTCTAAATCTATTAAAATAGTCAGGATTGCATCTTATCGGGTTCTAGCTGGTACTTACAGGCAATTTTCTGCACCATTTTGGCAGCTATGTAAAATGAATACAAACGCAGGAAAATGAAAAGAAAGGCAAAGATGATAATTCAAGAAAAAACATAAGGAAAAAAGACTGTCATTTACAGATGTGTTTGTGTCAGGTGTTTGTAAAAATGAAACAAAGCAGGATAAACAGGTCAAGAGAAAGGGCTATTCTTTACGCAAATGAATCTTTTTTAAAGTAAAAATGAATGAGAAATATAAAGCATGCACACAAAAACCCAGTTTGCTGAGACTCATCATACCACAGCTTCTGTATATATTCCATTCCCTCTCATGCAGCACAATAGATCCAGGTAAGTAGGACCCAGATTGCATTAGTGTCCACTCTTATTACTTGTTTTTTAAAGCGAGTGTTAGTGGTTCACAGACAGTGACAGTTTTAGCAAATATCCAAAATATTAAAGCATGACTCCGATTTTGCAACGGAGTCCACCTGGATGAATTTTTATGTCCCACAGATCGAATTGCAGGATCTGGGCCATAAAAAATAAACAGCACAAGAGCATAATAATGAGACTAAATATTTGAACCCTAAACCTTTTTTGGTTTAACTCCCCCTACGTCTTCCATCCCAATGAGGAAAAAAAAGCCCAATCTTGCATGTGCTCACACTGTAGCTCAGTACATCCCAAAACAGCAATTTACTTTCTCATATTAACCCTCCCAGTTCTCCCCCATCTCACATTCTACAACATGAACTTCTGAATGGTCAAAAGAAAAGTACCACTGGTATTTCAGAGTAGGAGATTTGAAACAACACATTGGAGCAATCAGATAATTCTGTAATAACTTTGGGCCAAAAGACGCATGGATTTTTTTTTAAAAGGCAAAAATAGTACTGAAGATCTTCAGGGGCTTTTGTGCATTTACAGTGAGTTGTACAACAACTCCAGCTAAAATAATCAGAAAAGTTGCATAACAATCCAGGACCGATTCTTGCGCTCTTGAGCTCCCCGCCCTAAACAGTTATGCAATCTGCTGTGCAAAAGAATATCTACCATTACAGGGGACTAAGATGCAGCATTTTAATATTTGTCCATATAAATTTACAGTAAATGATAACATCAGCAATGTTTCAGAGGAATGATCACTACATCATTTTAACATAGCTAAAATCAGAATGTTCTGAGACATCTTCATTTCCGTGTTTGGGAAATGTAACACTTGAAAAACAAAAAGGCTTTGTTTTACTTTTTTTTCATAATTTTCTTGCCATTTTACTAATTATTTATGGTATTTGTGTTTGAACATCTTTATCCTTTATGGCCCATCATTTATCTGCAAGAATCTGTAGTGAAGTCCTAATTCTATATTTGTGTTATCACACACATTATGTCTGGGGAAGCCGACTGTTGCTACAAACACAGGATTATCACTTCCCTGCAGGATCAAAGAGATGGAAGAGGGATTTGTTACAGAGAGAAAGTTCTTATTCAGATACAATTAGCACCTTTCTAGAGTGAAAAAAAGGAAGGAACTGGTTATAAATGTTTTGTTTGTTCTGGTTTAAGCTAAATCCTGAGAAAGCCTTACATAAACTCTCTTTGAATCATGAACACTTAACATTTTCTTGCAAGCAGGTATCCATTCCATTTTTGTTCACAATCCTGAGCATCACAATGTTATTTGAATTTAATAAACCAGTTTCTGGTATGTAGCTTTGGGATTTCTTTTCTCAAAGATGAAACTTAATAGCAGCTTCCTTCCTCCTTCTACTTGGGGAGGAAAGAGTGAAGTACATTGAATGACTCAGAAACTGGAAATTCTTGGACAGCTGACCAATTAGTTGGCTCAATGGCCATAGCAAGGATTTTGGAAACAATTCTTTTAGGTAGGGAGGAAATAAAACTGTACAATATATTTTAAAAGGATATCAAATGATCAGTACTGATCTATATATCAGCTGATGTTAAAGTTGTCATGTGAAGAGCTAAGAGTACTATGAAGTGCTTCCCTAGTAGTGACAGTGCATGGATCCTTGCAGCTCAAGTTTATATCTAAACATAGGAAAAATCATCTGTTATTCAGTAAAATCATCTCAATCTTAACTTCAGTGGTGTTCTGATCCCACTATAAAAGACAACTGGTCAGATAAAATGTTGATCTTATTCACATACTGAATCATCCCTTTAATTGTGTCTCCTGATAAAAACATTTACCTGTAATAAGCCTTACCTCATTAATGCCTGGCGTAATCGTAGGTGCAGCAATAAAAACAACAAAAGGAGCAAACTCTGCAGTTCTCAGGACCTTCAGTGCCTACGTAAAAAACATTAAATACTTGAGAAGAAGAACAAATCAATCAACAGGATACAAGTTTAAATATACAAACAAAGGGAAGAACTAACAAGACTCTAGATCAGTTTTAAAATATAACCGAGAAATATTAAAAATTAAGACCCTGATCCTGGAAAGACTTACAGATATGCTTAAGTTTACAGTCCCATTTACTCCACTAAGTCTTTGCAAGATTGGGGCCCAAATTGTAAGTTCATCATCATAAAAATTGCAATGGTATTGAAAGCATCCAAGATTTCACATGCAGGATATTTTTCCTACAGAAAACTCTAAAAATCTGTTTATATTTAGGCTGAAGAATTTGCATTAGCTAGAAAAACTTTTGCTATGGTATTGTAAATGGGTCAAAATGTAAATTGTACTTTATAGTAAACGCTGACTAAAATATCATAACAAAACATGGTTGCGAATATTGCTCAACCTACAGATAAAAACTTATTTTTATTTTTGCTGAAGCAAAAATGTTCTGATGTGAAAACTATGAAGCTTTCAAAATGTGAGGGCACTGAAAATACTAATAATTCAATAATCGTAAACTGAGACCAATGGCCTTGCTAGAGAAGCTCCAAGCTACCTCTATGCAGAAGGGAAATGTAAAGACAATGCTTATGATTAACCTGACTCAAACAGTAATGATTTATGAGTGACATAGGTAGTTCCACAAATGAGTCACTCCACCTGGCTTGATCCAGACTGAAACCTGGGGTAGGTAGCAAGCATACATAACCTAGCTGATCTCAACTGTCTGGGCAGAATGTAGAGTGAAAGACACTTATATTCCACTTCAAAGCAGTACAAAGAGGTCCTTTTTTAAAAACATTCCGGACAGCCAGCTGAGTTTATGTCCCTCTCTGCTGCTTGAAATCCACCTTCAGATATCATCAGTTACGCTTTGTTTCTACAGAAAAACATGGTTACATGAGTCAGGGAAGCTCACAGAACTGAGGATGCCTGAACCTGGAATACAGAAACAGGTAATTAAGTAGAACTGGGCTCATGGACAAGTACTACCATAACTGTAACAAATTAGGTGAGTTGCATTATACAATGTAGTCAGACGTCTTATTTTTGATCTGAAAGTCTCCACTTAGGTGAAACAAAGTCCATCAACTGCACTGTCCAGAACCAAACCTGTGATCTCATGAATTCCGCCACAAAAGAAGAGAAGAGCCAGTGTAGAGAAAACAGACAATATTGGTCACGACTATTTAATTTTGCTCACAGAGGGATGAGCCCTGCAAACCAAAGCAGTGGCTGGTGAGAAAGAATGCAGAGAGGTCATGACCCAGGGAAAATAACTGTCAGGCTTGTTGTCTTCTGGGCTCAGCAGCTCATATTTTTAATTGGCTCCTTAAAGTTATTTCAGGACTGGTCTCTTGTTTCCCCATGTCCTTTAACCTGCTTGAATATGAATTCAAAGGCACCACAGCTAAAAATAAAACATATAAATTCTAGGCCATCAACTGAAATTCGTATCAACGTGGGAGGTTCCAAAGGAAATTAGTCTAAAAGTTCCATTTAGGATTTTATATCAAAATTGCATTGCACAAATTGCACTGTGAATAAAGTATTCATATTCTTTGAGTTTGTGAATTTACCTACTCACTGATGCTATTATAACACACACAGATATTAATAAATACAGCTGTAGCCATTCTATAGGCAACACCTTCCTATAGCATCAGTGATGACAGAGAATGCTACTTCTGAGATTGCTGCCCCAATAACAGCAGGGAAGTAGGGGACAGTGAGGACAATGCAGAACAAAATTCCCTCCTGGGTGTGCTATCAAAGTGAAATCTAGGGCTGAACATATTAATATGTTACAGCTGGCTGGCACAGACAATCAGATGCTTCAATGGACAGCAAAGTGCAGTGAACAATAATGTAACAATAATTTCCCTTATTATATTAAAGTGTGCAGTAAGCAGATTTTCATAGCAGTACTGGTCCCTTGCCAAGCCAAATGGTGAGCTCATTTCTACTTTTTAGTTTTACCCTAATAATCAGTAGATGATGATTTCATACACTGAAGTCCCTGTGTGGAACCATTGCCCCACATACTAAAAACTTTTCACATTAAATGTAAGATGAGTTATATGTCTTAAATTCTAAGGTCAAAAAATGACTGGCAATAGAATGTAACAAAATAAAATTCAGGTGTCTCTGATAAGCTTTGCATTTTTATACATTTCCAATAAGTACCTGAGGTTCTACATCAAGTATTGCAATTAGTCCCTGTTCATGGATCTTCCGTATTGTTTCCAGTTTTGTCCCATACATTGCATCCTCGTGGCTGCCATATTCCAAATATTCATTGTTGGATATATCCTGCATCATTTGGTCATGCGATACAAAGTAATAATTCTTTCCATTTTCTTCATCTTTCTTGGGAGGTCTGGTTGTGTCTGAAATGTCAAGGAATGCAAAAGAACACAATCTAAATTTTAATTTTTGTTGGCCTAGTAATAGTAATTCATGTAACAACCCATTGCCCAAACTGTTCTAAATCTTGATTATATTTTTCATATTTTCAAAGTTTTATTCACTTGCTGAACCAAGGCTTAAATTAACCATCAATTATTATTTTAAATAATTCTTTTAAACTTCAAAGGTGCAGGGAGAGGGCATTCTGTAAGGTGTGTGTCCCCATCCCATTTCTGAATAATTGCTAGCACAGAATGGTGATTAGTTTGGTGGAAGACACTAGTAACTCAATTGACTTTGGAGCTTGTATCACAACTATGCTTCAAGCATAGGGAAGAGAAAGGAGTTTTGAAATCCTCCAAGCCTTCCTTCGTTCTTGGTGAACAAACCCTCATGATAGACACTTGCATATTCAACCCCCAGTGACTCTTGTCTGCCTTCAACTCCCTCCTCAAACCGTGATAAATTCTGAAAGAGGTCTCCAGTGCACTCCTTCCTACCTCTCCTGTCTCAATCTGATCTTGGGCTTCAAGGCATCATTCTGATTCTCCACCTCTAAGGCCATGGCCCCATCCTCCCCAAATTTCCTCACCACCTCTCATCCTCCCCCGCTTCCTCTCTCCTCTAGTTCCCTTTCCTCAACTTTGTATCCTTTGGTACTATAGACGGAGCTGTAGTTAAGGTTGCCCAACCCTGTTTTCAATTGCTTATAATTTTTATTTATTTATTTATTTATTTATTTATTGATTTAACAACCATTTAGATCAGAAGCTCTCATATCTCCATGCTTTGGAACAGGGACATGAAATTTGGCAGGGGGTGGGGTCACCCTAATGTCAGGGATGTGTCTTTTGGTGTATTCATGACAATTCACCCAAATATGGCCAAGTTAGAAGCCTCTGAAAAAAATCACAGTAACACCTCTCTTCTGAGCCTGTGTGAAGAGTTTGGCAACTAGATTCTCCACTGAGCTTGCTCTAGCACAGGGCTGTAGGGTCTGTGCAGAACTTTCACTGCAATTCTTTCTCCCAGCTGCCAGGGGCTGTTGGGCAAAGGAATGTGGGGAGAGGAGAGCGTGATGCTGGTAAACCAGGTGCTAGCAATTGCCAAGGCTGTAGGTGTCAACTGAGTACTGAAATTCATAACTGGAAACCAGATCAGCTCACCCATAGGTCAATATTGTTCAAAGTAGGTGTTAGACTTATAAAGATGTCCATAAGTTGCTAAATACATTAATGTAACTTATAATGGCTGTATCCCATGCTTTAAGAAATATGCAAGTTTTGGTTTAGAGTAGCAGCCGTGTTAGTCTGTATTTGCAAAAAGAAAAGGAGTACTTGTTGTGCCGCTCAAATAAATTTGTTAGTCTCTAAGGTGCCACAAGTACTCCTTTAAGTTTTGTTTTATAATTGTAAAAATGCCTGCTTTGAACTTGTGAACCTAGGCAGGAAGAGTGGTTCCCCTTCCCATCAAGAAGGACTATCAAAACTAAATGAGCCAATGTAGGACAAAAACTTTGTTGACTGCTCAATCCACCCATGACGTTAAGTGCAGGAGCAATCATCCCAATGGTCTGAACTCTGGGGGAAGGGCATATAAAGATGCTTACAAGAAGAAATAGCTTTTTCTTTGCTGTTTGGACTCTCATAAGGGCTGGAGCTAAGAAATAAGAACAGAGATCCCCAGGGTCAAGCTGGGTTAGCCCTAAAAGACATTCAGTGGACAGATTACAACATCTCTGTCACCTTTCAGAACCACAGATTGTAACTCATTTGTGCTTATATGTTGCCTACTTTAACCTGTAAATAACTCTCTCGTTTCTTTTTCCTAGTTAATAAATCCTTAGTTAGTTTACTATAAGATTGGCTACCAGTGTTGTCTTTAGTGTGAGATTTAAAGTGCAAATTGATCTGAGGGGAAAGTGACTGGTAGGGTAACCAGATGTCCTGATTTTATAGGGACAGTCCTGATTTTTTGGTCTTTGTCTTATATTGGCTCCTATTACCCCCCACTTCATCCCGATTTTTCACACTTGCTGTCTGGTAACCCTAGTGACTGGTCTCTTGGGACTGGCAACAACCTGAATATTTTGTGATTTTTTTTTATGTAAGTGACCATTTATCACTAAGTCCAGCTTGCCTGAGTGGCAAGACAGACTGGAGTGGCCAAGGGTGACCCCATGGTAAGACTTTTACAGTGATCCACAAGCTCACATTTGCTACTGTGTTGGTGAAATCTAATTACAGAACATACCAAAAGTTGGGGTGTCTGTTCTGCTTTTTGACAGAGGCTGGCACTCATGGTTGTGAACCACTCCAGACAGCGTGACAGAAGGATTTTTAGGAGTCATCACCATAAACATAGTAGTTTAAACCATGACCATGGATCAATTTGCCAGTGAGAGAGCCAGCGTGCGTACAGGAGAAAAGGAGGGGACCTGGGATAGAGCCATGAATGACAACAGCATGATTGCAGTGCAGAGAAAAAGGAGCTGCCCAGGGAGAGGCTTATTGAATAGTCAGAAAATCACAAGCATACAAACGGAATCCCAAAAGCCACAGGTGAAGAGTGAGTGGTAGGAGAGGAATTAACTGATTGCTGAAAGCAGCAGGGAAAGAGAGAAGCCCTGTAAAATTGGCAATGAGAAGGTCATTGGTGACCTTAGTAAAAATGGCTTCAGTGAAAAGCAGAGGGTAGAAGCCATAACGAAGGGGTTCTAAGAGGGAGTTTAGTGGGGAAGCAATTGAGGCAGTGGGAGTAACCAGCACAATCAAGGATTTTGTGGGAAAAAAGAACTTCTTTTCTTAAACCCATATGATTTTTCTGGTTTCAGAGTAGCAGCCGTGTTAGTCTGTATTCGCAAAAAGAAAAGGAGTACTTGTGGCACCTTAGAGACTAACAAATTTATTAGAGCATAAGCTTTCGTGAGCTACTGCGTCTACCAGCACAGACAGGTTCTAAAAATTAACACTGAGGGTTCCATTAACTATAAAAACAACAAACTTCCCATAACTACAACTCATCTAACCTTAATTATAAAATAAAAAGGTAACAAGGTATAAATCTGTCTAGGTTCTTATGCCACAACTATCACTGTCATGTCTGAGCACCCATGAAGGGGACCTGTTGGGTTCTGTGGCCCTTCACAGCAATGAAGGGCGTGGAACTGGGGACATCTAGCTGGTGGAGGTGTTTATGCCCCTGGTCTCAAAATGCTGAATTTGAGGAATAAATGTGTGCTCCAAAGTAGTTAACTACACTGCAGAGGGTTCTGTGGCTCCTGCGGCATGGCATGCAAATCTTATAGTGGGGATCTGTGGCAGCAAGGTCATGAAGGAGAATCAGGGATTCTGGTAACAATTTATTTGCAAACAGTAAAATGAACTGCGCTTTGCTCTTATTCTCAGCTCTGGATAATTCTACGGGAACTTAAAGTAACAGTCCTCAAGGCTGTATAGAGTAATGTAAAACAGTTAAATAAGGTAAATGTATAAAATGTTTAATCGAAATCCAATTTACATTTCTTTTCATGGGAATTTTGTGACCTGAAGACCTTCTCCTGTCTTGACTGATCCAGACACAAACTAAATATTTAAAAGATAATATATGTGAATAAAGTGACTGTTAGGTTTAAACCTTAAAATGCTAAACATCTGGGGGAAGGTTTTATGTGAACAGTATGAAAATGTTCCAAATGAAAGGGATGCTGTATATATTTAGGTGCAAAAATTGATGGTATTTTTCCATACCACATCCTCCTTCTCCTCCCCAGTATTATGATTCAACCACCATTAACTTATACTTAAGCTTTAACAGAGTACAATTACACATGCAACATTGAACTGGGCATATCATCATATAGGTAATGCATATAATTTTGTGCTATATTTAACATTGCTACTTACGTGGAATAGGGTATGCAAATCTGTCTGGGTGTTTTGTGATGAGTGTATTTTTTATATGTCTTCTTCCAACACCATGTGCACCTAATTCACAACACAAAGAGGAAATTTATATTCATCACCATTAAGAGATTCAAAACATACTGTTAAAATTACTGTTTTGTTTAGAATGATACGGTATACTCAAAATTACCTAGTAAGACTAGTGTTTTCCTTTTGAATGCTGGCAGTTTTACTACTTCTTCATATGTGACGAGATCTAATTGATCAAATACTAAAACAACACAAAATAGAAAGATAAGAGAAAAACGTGTATGAAGTGAGTTAAGAAATAGATTTTCATTTATGCCAAACTGTAATTTTAGTAGTAATATTAAATGTACATTCCAAAACCATATTTCTAAAAAATATAAACTGACAATACTGAAATGTATTTTAATTAGACATTTTATGGTTGCAAGTTTAATAAAAACATTATTTTTAAATCCACAAAAATGGTTAAAAACGTATTAACATTCAAAGCTATTGAAAGTCTCAGAACATCTTGCATGTCATTTCATGCAGTATTCAGCAGATCATCAAAACTAGTTAAAATGGCATGCTATCACATTTTTTGCGTGCCTAGGAAATTAGCAGTACTAAATAAAGTATACAGACAGTGACCAACATTAATACAATATGAGAACATCTATTTACACTAAAGGTAGAGGCTACTTTTAGTAATCATGTTTTATCAGAGAATTATGAGAAATGCATAAGCAAGTAGCTTGAATTCAAGTTTTGTGGTTTTCTTTTTAAACAACTACCATGTTAATTATAAGTAGAGTTCTCTTCAAACACATGCTATTTTTATTCACATGCTTTTAAAACTTTTGACACTGAATGAAGATTTGCAACAAAAAGTGATGACATTTCTGCACAAGAAAGAACCTCTACCATATTGAGGGCTTATTTATTTTTTAAAAAAATCTCATTTTAGTAAAATCTTAATTTAACTGAAATGCATATTTGCTGCAGTGCCTATTCTGATCATTGTCAATTGCCAAGGTACAGTATGTGTGTCAAATCAAGCTTTCTCCACTAAAATAAGGCTGTTCCGCCTTATAGCCAATAATAGAATATTTGTGGTAACACAATCATTTCAGTAAAATCCTAATGAAGGAATGAGGCAGGAGGCTGCTAATTATAAAGAAGAATGCTTTAATTTAGAGATAAAGATTGTGGCAATCAGCTATTATGAAAAAGAAGGGGGATCCATTCTAACAAGAATTACCAGTATTACAATCCTGGTCTTAAAAAGGAAGGAAGGAAAGAAGCCTACTATATTATGGCTTTAATTAATCCTAGTAGTCATTGCAGTAATGTAGTTTGCAATTCAGATCCATTGAATGTACTTAGAAACCTGTGTACAACTACTTCAACACACTGTTAGTCACACTATAAACTGGTCAGTTTAGTTATTTAAGACTTCTTAACTTAGAAAATATATGGATTTGCAAACTTGTTAGTCTGTCAGAAAACATTCTGAATTCAATTTAAAGAAAAATATGCCCCTCAAAGTTTCTCCAAATATTAAAATGTACTTTTAGAGGAAGGTTCTGGCTATATTTTTCTTCACTCCAAGAACCTACAAAGATGGAGTACGCCTCTGCTGTAACTTGAATTGATTTAAATTAGCTAACGAGTTTATTCAATATTAAGAAGACCTGTGTATCTATTTTGTGCTAACTGGCTCTGCCACTTTAACTATCTAACCCTCAAATAACTTATCCCACTGGAAAAAAATCTAGCCTTTATTCTTCCTTAAGTGAAATACATATCAGCAACAAACACCACAAACAAAGAACAAAAATGGTGCATATTCATGTCTTAACCACAAACTAGAAGCATGGAGAAGATAATGCTTTAGTCTGAACAGGATTACCTAATGACTGTAGGGTTTCCATATACAAGTGGAAAATGATTTTTTGTACACAAGATATGAGGAATACAGGGACACATTTAAAAACAACTTTTAATGTTTCTGTGCAACTAGCTAAGAAAGAAAAGGAGTTATTTGAAAGGAAACAGTAAGAAGCAAATAAAGAGGCATTGTCACTTGACAGGTTACTTACATGCACAGAGGCCATTGGGAGTAAGACAGCATGAAAAATGTACAGGGGTCATTGAGATATGGCTTGTAATATATTAGTAAAATAAAAAGTATATGCACAAAATAAACTTTCCCATGCAATATTCTAAACACAAGGCAAATAAATAACATTAAGAAATGATAAACACATTTTATAAAAGCTTGGCAGTATTCCAATAGTCATTATTTTATGCATACTGTGAAGCACAACTTAAATCTGAGGAATGATATTTTACAAAGTCCTGCAATAGCATTTCTGCAAAAAAATAAAAAAAATATTTTTTTCCCCAATACATTTCAATATCACTATAATGTATCTTACAACGCACCTGAAAATGGTAACTGAATCTAATAAAGACAAACTATTAAATAATGTCAACTTTGGTTGATTTAAAACAGACTTCTGAAAGATCTGTCATGTTCTTACTGTACACTGTTTGAGGACTTGGCCCAAGACTTGAGAACTGATTAAGGACAAAAGTGAGGCGTGACAGCAATTATCTTTGCAGCAAAGGAGAAAATTCTGTCTTTTTGACTATAATAAGCAATTACACTATTTTTTCCATGGCTTCATAAATTGTTTGATCTGCAAAGCAATCTGGTGACAAGCACCGCTGATATCCTGGCAAATCACACCAAAATCTAAGCTATTTTCCTAAATATTTAGAAACCATACATTTTTAGTTGCCTGCAAGGCTGTTGTAGCAACTACATTCCAGCACCCTTTTCTCCTCAATAAAATAGTAGCATGGGAAAATACTCAGAAAGCTTAAGACTTAAAAAATGTGTATGTTAAAAATTTCCTACAACATGTTGTAGGAATGCTCCTACCACAAAGAGGAGCAAATTCTACCTTTGGATGCTTTTGTGTAACTCCCTCTATGGAGTTTGAATTAGATTCCTTAGATTCAAACTAACTCCGCTGTTTTTTGTTCCTAGTAAGATCCAAAACAAGAAAGGGCCTATTTTCCAGTTCCAGGGCAGATGTTGCTAAAATCTTGTGAGAACAGCCAGTTTGTGACATCATGATTCAAAACGGTCGAAATCTCCAAACAGATGATCTTGTAAAATGTCTACCTTTCAAGATGAGAAATCTCACAGGACCATGACTGCCATCTGAGGCCCAAATCTTATAAGAACTGCTCATAAGATTCTGGCAACCACACTTCCAAACCCTAATTGTTCATTAGCCCCACACTATAATCTTATCTTTTTACGAAGATGAACAATTTATCCTTGTCCTATTGGTACTCAGAGGATACGAGCAGGAACATAGGTTAAATACAAACTATTATAGCTCTACTCACTTTCACAAGGCGATATACACCTCAGGAAATCAATCTAATCATATACAAGAAAAAGAATACTGTAATATTTGAGGGTAGCTCTATTCAGTACTGCATGTACCAAACTTAATTATGTCTTATAGGTATAATATTATTTTAGTTAACCTCTTGGTGCCCTGAAATCTCCTGCATTAGATAATTAATTCCTCTAAATCAAAGACACTAAAACTGAATCAAGATTTTCCAAACAGACCCTAATTAGAACCCATAGTCCGATTAGCCCATTGTTTATGGGCATATGTACCAATGGTACTATGTCAAGGATATTGGGTTTTTTTAACCTGTATTTGTGATGATGATCTTCTATTTTTATTTTTATATTTTGTGAGAAATATGGTGCTCTTGGAGGTGAGAGGCTAACAGCACTGGCCATAGGTAGAAGTAATACAGGCAAACACTATGCAAGCCAGCACACCTCAATTGTAACCTGAAATATCTCTGTTATAACAAGTCACTAGGAAAGTCTGGCATGTATTTCTCATTCTCTCTAGTTTTCTTATTAATTTCTGTAAGATGGTTGCAACACTATTTTAATTAAATGCAAATGTTAAAACGGTAAGAGTAACTCAAACCAATTAAAGAAATGAAATTAAAAGATTTTCAACCTGTATTCATCTTGTCTTTTAACGCTTAGGTACAGTACAGCAAGGGTTTCGGAACGAGTGGTTTTATATTTAGTACCATATGTTCTATTGGAGGGCCAGTAGGACATCAGCTGTACTGACATGGCAATTGACATTACACTGTGACTAATCTTTTGAGAAAACTGAAAGCTTCCACTGACACTGTAATGGGCTTTTTCTGCTTTGGACACCAGAGGGTCACAACTGGAAAAGCTACAGTTAATGTAATACATAAAGACACTTCACTATAAAATGTTGGAGATATGTATCCTGTGGTTCTGATAAAATCTTAATAGCTCTAATGACAAGGGTATCATAATGTATTACCATCATAGTTTGCAACATAAATAAAAATGCAGTAAAAACAGATTCAACATATTGACTGTTTTAATTTTTTTTAAAAATAGCAAGATACTTCAAATCCACATAAAGAACTACTGGCTTGATCTAACTCTCATTGAAGTTATTGAGAGATTTGCTGGATCAGGCCCTATGAGTCTGCAATATTTCAGTTTTCAAAATTTTTCAAAGTCTATCAAAACACTTAATTTTTTTTTACCATTCTAGATAGAATACAGTCCTCAGAACTCAGCCAACTGCAGGCATTAAGGGAATAACTCCAAGAGTTGTCTAATTTCAGCTAAATGCAATCAAGGTTATATACGTTTAAAGCTGAATCTACGGTATAACTTGAGAACAGAGCAGAAGTTGTATGTTATTCTATTGGAAGTTTAACTGTGAAATCACACTTTTTTAACTTCATAGTGCCATTTATTCTTCTTTCAGCTGTAAAGCTTCAAGAAAACACCCTTTTGCAAATGATGTTTTAATTTACACAATCTCTATTGACAAGAATGTCTAGATGCTGCGGCAGAGTCCTCTATAGACAGGAAGTATAATATGGTATAAAACACTTTATACAGACTACTAAAGTTATATCTCATTAGCTTCCACAGTTTCTTGAAACACTGAAACCAGAGCAGTAGAATACTACTGTTGGATACGTTATGGTGAATTTATCTTGTTGCAGATTGCTTGGATTCAATCTTATTGGTTAAACTATAAGTTTAAATACTGGATAGAGAATCAGAGTAGAACTGCTGGTATAGCTACAGCTTTACTTAATTTTTCCTATATAACTCACTAGGTTCATGGCAGTGCCAGCTGGCAAACAACAAACGAGGTTTGGCTGGCAAAGCAATTTTTAACCCGGTCTCAAAGACCCTTGCTTCTCATACCTGCATTGTGCTTTGCCAAATATTTGTCTTTGTACTGCTTCTTTTTCTTTCCAAACCAAGTACAGCTGGCCTGCTGCTCCTGTTTGGTCTTCTCCATGGCAATACAAGCTACTCGCCTGGCATGTGAAGGGGAAAAAAATAACTAATTAGCTTGTTGTTACGGACAACCTAGTACAGTATCCATTGTTCACTGAAGTATTAACTCTTCTATTATAAACATGTATTTAAAAGGACATGTGATACTTCAAAAAGAAGGCTGTTTTAATTTACGAGTGTAGAGCAAGACTTCTCAAAACTTTCTTTTATTAAATTAAAGATGTTCAGTTACAGAGATGAATATTAACACATGTATTTTATAGGTGCATTGCTATCAGGACTGTTCTTAGAGCTCACAGCCCAGGAGAAAGAGGGGACTAAGATGGCTTTAAACCACATTTGTGTCCCTGATGCTAGGCTGCTTCAGGGTCTGCAGATGCCCTGGCATAATTTAGATAGGAGCGAAGACCTGGGTAAGTTACAGCAGTCTCCTGGGGCTGCCCTATAGGCTGCAGTGCCAGCCAAAATCTCTACACTGCTGCATGTTGCACCCCCACTGAGACATACCCCTCCCAATCCAGCATGCCCTCTATACCAGTGGTTCTCAACCAGGGGTATACAAACGTCTTCCTGGGGGTACATCAACTCAGCTAGATATTTGTCTAGTTTTAAATCAGACTACATAAAAAGCACTAGTGAAGTCAGTACAAACTAAAATTTCATATAGACAATGGCTTGTTTACACTGCTCTATACCATACACTGACATGTAAGTACAATATTTATATTCCAATTGATTTATTTTATAAGTACATGGTAAAAACGAGAGAGTAAGCAATTTTTCAGTAATAGTGTGCTGTGACACTTTTGTGTTTTTATGTCTGATTTTGTAAGGAAGTAGTTTTTAAGTGAAGTGACACTCAGGGTATGCAAGACAAATCAGACTTCTGAAAGGGGAACAGTAGTCTGGAAAGGTTGAGAACACTGCTCTATACCAAGGTAAATATGACAAGGATAAATTCATTTTTATAGAAAACTAAAAAACATACCATTCTTGAAGCTCAGGAGAAGGAATGAGACCAGCAGTACCATTTTTGGAGTTCTCTAGTTTACCCTGCCACCAATTGTGATCATCTTTGCTAATGATCTGGATAATGTCTCCAACTCTAAATCTGATGCCAGCTTCTTTGCAGGGGATGAGGTCGTCCTTTGCTGGATCATATTCAAATTGTGCTCTTACATATATCTATAAAACAGGAGTTTGTAAAGGACATTGCCATATTACCACGCATTGGTATTAAGTATAGTAGGTGAAAATTTGATCTGCACATCTACCACACACTGTATGCTTACAAGCAGAGAAAGAAACAATGATGAAAGCATAAGTGACAGTTGAAAACAATGGAGACAATGTGATGTTACCTTTAATACTGGTGACTTCTACATATTGTAAAGTCTAAGAGTAACAGCAAATGTTTGCATTCTGTGTGGAATCTTATCTACAAATCTTTAATATAGATTTTCGAATTATTGAACATTTAAAACTGAAATCTAAATTTGTATATTATTAGCAGTCATCTAAAATTACAGGTTGAAGGTCAATACCACATTTCATGGCTTGAACCGTACTTTACCTTCAACAAAAGCTACATAACACATTTTCAAGTTGGATTATATTTTAATGCTAAGAAGTATTACTATATAATTATCAGTACTCCTTTAGACTAAACCAAATTCTCACTAGACGTAAGAAGAAACCCAGTATAGTCCCTATTAAATATATTTGCTTGGGTAGAATCTAGGTAATCTCTATATAGTTTAAATTAGTGCAAATCCATTCTCAGTTGTATATACACTCATAGGCACCAATAATGATAGGCAATTGCAGTTCTTACAATCCAGTTTCTTACTTTGTGTGTCATCCTAGAACAATGGTATTAAAATGACTAGTCTGGAAAGGGTATGCTTTCAGGAGCACACACAGCAGACATGAAGTTTTTAACTGTTCAGTTTTAAATAATATAAGGCTTTCCATTTATTTAGTGCCATGAATCAGAGGATCTCAAAGGTGTTAAATGTCCTGACCAAGGTCACACAAAACATGTGTGACAGAACTGAGAATAGAAAAGAGATATCCTAACTTCCAGAGTTACGTTAGTGTTACAAGAAAAGGAGTACTAGTGGCACCTTAGAGACTAACAAATTTATTTGAGCATAAGCATTCGTGAGCTACAGCTCATTTCATCGGATGAGATGTGATGGTTTGGGAAATCTGTCAATGTACACCTTTATAAATTCTGATTGATTTTATGAACTCTATGTATAACTAAGCCTCAACATAGATTGAATCAGCTACTCGTTGACAGGAACCATGTCAAATACCATGCACCCTGACAAAAAGGACAATGAATATGCTAAAGAGACTGGCCAAGCTAAAGGAAACTGGTGATCTCAGGTTGTATGCAGTGGGGGGCTGGAGCAATGAAATCCTCAGGAGAAAGGCAGCACAAAGGAAGAGGTATTAGAAGCTGCTGTTAAAAAGACACACGCTCTCTCAGCTAGAGAGAACCTTTTGACTGCCGTAATTGTTATAAGGCAGAGAGAAAAAACCTGAAGGCTGAGCATGGGGAAAGAAGACTCTTAAGACCCTGAAAGGACTGATCAAAACCCTACAGGGTACTTGGAGTGGTGAGGAAACCGGAGAGAGGGCTTTTGCATGCAAGATTTGCTGTGATTTGAAAGAAGTGGATTCTCGTATAGCAGCAGCCGCTGCCACATTCCAGGCCTTTCATTAGTGGTTTCTGTGGAGAAGCTGGGACATCAGGCTTATTACGAAGCTGTGGATCTACAGGATTATGATTATGCCAACTGTATCATATGGCAATGAAACATGGGCACCAAGGAAGGCTGAAGAGTGGTGACTGATGTTTTTACTTCTTGTTGTCTTCTACAGCTGGTCCATATTAAGTGGCAGGACAATTTTAGCAACGAGAATATTCGTGGCTGACTCCCACAACCACCTCCATCAGCACTGGTTTAATTTTGGCAGCTTTCTTGGTATAGACATATTTTTAGGATGGAAGACCAATGAATTATAAAGTGTGGTTACTAAGGAATGCTGCTACACGGCTGACAATTATGTGGTCATTAAGCATTTCAATGGTACGACAAGATTGCCAGTGATGGACACAGATGTAACATCCAGCTGTATTGTCTTAAGGACCTAGATAGAGATCAGTCTGGTTGGCACTCAATATGTAAGGAGGATATGTCCCTTTGGGATTTGCAATGGTTGTGGTGATGATGGTTTGTTATTTGTGTACGGATCTGTAAATCTCTACACTTTCCTTAGGAATAATGCATGTATTTTTAAGAAGTTACTCTGAAAAGCCACTGGGTTGATTGCTAAATTTGTCACGTTCCTAAAGGGTTAAACTAAACCAGAGTACCCATGAGGGTGGGGCTCTGGAAAATATAATCAGGAGACCTGGGTACAGAACTGGTCTAGGGACCTAGGGCAGTGGGGTCCCACTTCTGACAAGGGGTACTAGACAGGGAAACTGTATCCCCAGAGAAAGCCTGAGAGGCTAGAGACTGTGCTTGGATGCTGCTCTACCTCAGAAGGCTTAGCAGCATGCAGGATCCAGAATTTGGATCCAAACTCAGCAGCCTGGTGAATGTCCAACAGGGATGCACTATCAGGTCTGTGACACCATCCTTTCCCTCATTTAAAATTTGATTATAGTCAGAAAAGTGACTGTAAAAACAGCACTGTGGAATTTTGTGTTTATTGGCACAATACCACCTTCCACATCAAATGTGCTTGGTTTGCCAGTAAGATATTTTTCCCTAACTGGCAGCCTTGAAGACTCAACCTGGGATCTTTATGGCTCTTGCAGACTCACTAGTAAGAAAAATTCTGCAATTGGAACTTAGTTAACAATTCTGTTGGTGCCATATAACCCAGAAAAAAGATATAGCTCACTTTGTGATAACTCTATTGGCTCTGCAATACAAAGAAGTTAATAGGTGTTTTTGGTCAGAAAAGTAAGCAGATATGTCTCTGAATACACACAGTAAAGAGGAGCTGTTTGTACACAGACGCTTTTCTGAGCACAATTTGCTCTGCTTACTTTAAATCATATGCATTTTAAATAAATGATTGTAAGACAGAGCAATATCTTTTATTTACATTTATCCATCTTACTTCCTTTCAAATTCAGCTCCAATAAAGCTGTAACAGTTTAGTAATAGCACCTGGATGCTAAGCATTATGCCACTACAGAACCCAATTCTTTTTCTCAACAATGTTTCTACCATATGCTTGGCTGCAATGTTAATATCGTCAGTCATCGCCCTTCATACTTGAAATCTATTTAAAATGATAGCACCTGATGACAGGTGCCAGAGTAGAAGGCCTGATTTTCAATATTTTAAAATCTTATCCTCACTGCCATTGACTCTGTGTGACCTTGGGCAAGTCACCTACTCTCTTTCCTCAGTGGACACATCTGTAAAATGGGGATTTAAAAACATTTTCATTGCTTTTACTAATTTGTTTTTTGTGATTTGATTATTATTGTAGTCACCCTTGCGTTTCCCCATCTCTGGTACAAACAGGCTAGAATAGTGATCAATATTTGTACCCCTAGAACTTCCTTCTTTTTTTTCCCCTCTTACTTCTAGTATGATTCTTCCCTATGCACTATGTCTCCAGCCAGAGACTGCTGTGGCCCTTTATGGAAAAGTTTGGACTTCTTTAAATACATCTTAGGAGTCCTACAAAAACCTAGACTGGGTCCAACTTCATTCTGGGCCCATGGTGATTCTTCCACTGTCCTGGCCAAACTGATGGACACTAAGAAAAATACTTCAAGGGAAGGAAAGCAAAAGTCAGCTGAATTCAGAGTCTTAAAGGATGTTTCACAGAGCATCTGTATGACTACACTCTGGCAGCTTGGGACCTCTAGAGAACAAAAGGAAACTGCAGGACTTCAAAAATGGGAACCAAAAGGAGAATAACCCATTGCTTGAACAGGTCCCCCTGCTGACTGAGCCTGTTAAAAAAAGACCTTTACAAAATCTGTTGATCCTGAAGTTCCTTGAATTTCATAGTTGTAATGATATTCCTTGTAAATTATTTCCAAATCTTTGATTGCTAGAGCTAGGGATTGAATCTCTAGTTCCATTTCAGAGGAAGTTTCCCCTTCTTCAGAGGCAGACCTTGGAAAGGTTGGGCCTACAAGAAGTCACTGATGAAGATGGATCTGGGGCCTCTTGTGCTACAAGATGGCATAGCAGCTGAAACAAAGAAAAGTTCCTTGAAACTGCAGAGGAGAATCATTAGGAAGCATTTGCAGAACCCTTAAAGGAGTTTCTTGGAATCTTCTTGGGAGGGAAAAGTCCTGCTTTGGCCTGTGAAACTATGTAAGACTGTTTTAGACCATAAGGCTAAGAAGGGACTGAAAAATCCCTTGAGTGCCTTATGATTAAAAAAAAAAAAAAAATTAAATAACGGAGGGCCTCCTGGCTCTTCCTGCTCTTCTGACCCAAGAGGCACTTCTGAGAGAGAACCTGCACCAACAGCTGAGCTCCTTTTCCCTCTCTGCTGGTGGTGCAGGACGGTTTCACATATCACCTGGATCCAATGCAGCCAGGGCCCTCTGCTCCCTCTACCTGCGCAAAAGCAGGGGCTGCTATTAGTAGGCTAGATTCTGCCCTACGTACTCACTCAGAGTACTACTTTGTTCCATAAACAGCCAAGAAAGGTCCTAGCCCAAAGAAGACACCTGTCATTGAGGACAAAGTGCTGCTGGAGCCATGCATGTATTTATACGTTATGCAGCATGTATTTCAAATAGATGCATTCACATAATACACAAACTCAGGTGCATATTATATATATAAAATATAATTACTTGTGTTTGGATATTTACACACCCTCAAATATCTAACTAAACCAAGGTGCTCTGTAAGCACTACAGGAAAAATGGACTGTAATTCAGTTTACAGAGATGAGAGCTAAACATTATACAAATATTTGAAAAGAGATCAGAAACAAAAATAATCTCTTTCACTTAAACTCCTTGTGAAATTTGCTCAAAATTTTCCAAAAGAAATCTGCACCCTGGAATGAAATGTGGTGCATGAAATTTGCAGCATGCTGGTTTTGGTGAAGCTAGGGTATGGGGTTGTAAATTAGCCTTATAAATGGGATGGTAACTTCAGATTTAGTGGCCCTTCATAAAAGTAATCCTTAGCACTTAGTAAACATTAATAACTAGTTATGAACTAAATTAAAATACTGAACAACTTTTAAAGTTTTCTCAGAATGATGTTTTAAGTTATTTTAAGCTTCCTTTATTTGCCTCTGTTTGATCTAAATTTCTGGCACAGCATAAAGCTGTACTTTATTCCAAAGTGAAAACCTGTCCAGGTTTCAAATTTGAACAGTGCTGTACATATCTATTAATGTGTTCTTAATAATTAAAATGACACAGTCTGAAATTACAATGAACTTCCCAGTGTCTCTCACACACAAATAAATGGATGCAAAAAACATTACTGTGAATTAGCCATATACAATGAGTTAAAAACAAAATGGACGCATTCTTCAAGCTTAAATGTTATAGTCCAGCACATACAGAATACAGAATGGAAAAAGGTAAAAAGGGGTTGGCTACTAGTAGCTAAATTTAGAAAAGTTCCCATGGAGGATATCTATTCACCTGTCGTCCTTTTGGTTGTGTTGTTGATGGCAAGTCCTGCAGAACAAAGCCAACCCAGGAGAAGAAATTTTCATTTTACTTTTTTAGAGTATACAACATAATTTGTTACATTACAGCAAAATGTTACATGTACATATGTATAAAACATTAACCCATTTCTTAGAAGTTCTTATTTCTTAAAGAAGATCAAACCCAGGCTGTTTAGCAGCAAGCTGAAGAAAGCAGGTAAAAGTTTAAGCAGACAGAAAATGTGCTTTTTTTTTTTTTTTTTAAAATAAATAATTCAGCATCTTCAACACAAAAGCACCTGCAAGTGAAAGAGGCTTTCTATAAGAATGCCTTTTTCAACTTAATAGATACTTAAATTAGATGTGTTTCTAGAAAATAAGAAATAAATTTTATCTTAAAAAGATATTAAATGTTAAATTGTGACCAGGAATAAATTTATGAGTGTGTCTATTATGTTGCAAGTTCAGTATTTTTCACAGAAATTTATTGAAGTTCTCCATCCACATAATTATCTTTCATTGTTATAATTAAAATACTTTACTTTGAAGCTAATCATTTCTAAACTATAATTTACTTTTAATAGTTGATGGAATAGTTGCCCTGGTCTGGATTTTTCAGATGATACACAATCCCATGAAGTGATGGCATTGTTGAAGTTATCAGAATGTGCCCAACTGTGAGTGTCAGCAGCACTCTTACAGAAATCTTACAGAAGGAACTTGCAGATACAGATGCTTTGTAATGTTTTGCCATATAAATCACGACAATGACAAATATGATAAACAATACAAATTTCAACATCTATTGAGAAATATCTGAAATCAAGAGCACCTTCTACCTGGATACATGCTGAAAGTACTTTGTGTTAAAGATGTGATGATACTAGCTTGGTTTGTAGTGCAGTTTAAAGCCACTTCCTTTTGCTTTCCATACCCAGGCAAGGCTCATATTTCACAAAGTAGGTGCACGTACCACAACAGCAGAGGGCACACCAATTCCTTAACTCAGATAGCGGAAACGAATACACATTCCAGAGGTCTCTCAAAACTCCAAGGTTGGAAAAGCCCTGAAATACCTGCTCTGCAATTATTCTTCCTTGAAACACTGCTTCAAAAGTTTAGAATGGAAATAATGCTTCCCCTTTAAATCCTTGCTTAGTTTTGAGGCAACTAGGACCAGGGGATCGCTAAGAACATTTTAAAGATGAGTGACCTGCCATGTTACACTTATTAATATTTAATTAATTTAATGTTAATGAGAGAATATGTTGTTGAAAACAAAAACCTTAAAATGAGAAAATGGGGAGTTATAATTGTAGTAGCCTTGATTATATCAGCAGAACATAATTTTCCACTGAACACATGTAACTATAACAGTAATGGTAGTTAAGTACCAACAAAATTTGCACACTTTCTCTGTCTGGAACTGGAGGTCTTACCGAAACAGAATTGTTAGTGCTGCTATGACCATTAGCTGGGGACTGTCTGGATGTAGAGGGGGAATCTCTCTGAAATAAGACACAAGGTTCATTAACACACAACACTATTACGGGAACACAGATATATTTAAAAGAAGAGTTACATCCACAGCTTTATAATACTTTCTTCAGCTGTTTCTTTGGAGAAAGTTTCCACACTATAAACTGCACAAGTATCCCAAAATAAGGAATAGTTTTTCATACTTTGATATTTGGATTGATTTGCTTGTTTATCCTATACATTAAATATTACTACTATCTCAGGAGTCAGTTTTCTGAATTTCCCAATATTTGGGACCACTTCTTAAGCGTTGCCTCATGTGGCAATCAAAATGATCTTGCACGTCAGCAGCTATCTTTCACAAAAACAGTAAAGATTATATGCTGAACAATTTAAATAGGATGGGCAACAGCAGTCTTCAGCATATAACTGATTTTGAACAAACTTTCTAGTCATTTAGGTGTGCTGATGGTGGGAATGATCTGTTCTTGCTCCATGAAATGTCCCTGTGCACACTGCCTCAACCATTCTGGAGGACTCTAGCTGGAGCCTAGAGCTGGCGGGTCAGATGAGGTAACTGACTTTTTTTTTGTGTTTTTCTTTTGCATCTTATGTCATGGCTTTGTAAAGTTTCCAGTTTTTTTTTAATTTTATACTCTCATTGGTATAAATATATTTTTTTTCCAAAATAAATACATTTCTAATAAATAAATACATTCAGAATAAATACTGCTAAACTGCAGTTTTTCACACTGTCCCACATGACATTCTCATAAGCAAACTAGGGAAATGTGGTCTAGATGAAATTACTATAAGGTGGGTGCATAACTAGTTGAAAGACTGTACTCAAAGAGTAGTTATCAATGGTTTGCTGATAAACTGGGAAGATGCATTCAGAGGAGCCCCACAGGGGTCAGTCGTGGGTCCAATACTATTCAATATTTTTATTAATGACTTGAATAATGGAGTTAAAGTATGGTTATAAAATCTGCAGATGACACCAAACTGGAAGAGATTGCAAGTATTTTGGAGGGCGGAATTAGAATTCAAAACAACTGACAAATTGGAGAATTGGTCTGAAATCAACAAGATGAAATTCAATAAAGACAAATGTGAAATACTACAATTATGAAGGAAAAATCAAATGCACATCTAGAAAATGGGGAATAACTGGCTAGGTGGTAGTACTACTGAAAAGGATCTGGGAGTTATAGCGGATCACAAATTAAATATCAGTCAATAATGTGATGCCATTGACAAAAAAGCTAATATTTTGAGATGCATTAAAAGATTGTCTTACATATGACACAGGAGGTAACTGTCCTGCTCTACTCAGCACCGGGGAGGCCTCAGCTGGTGTAATGTGTCCAATTCTGGGTACACATATTAAGAAAGATGTAGACAAATTGGAGGGACTCTAGAGGAGAGCAACAACAGTGATAAAAGATTTAGAAAACTTGACCATAGGCATATTTAGTCTTGGCGGAAAAAAAAGACTGAAGAAAAACTGATAATGTCTTCAAATATATTAAAGGCTGTTATAAAGAGAACAGTGATCAATTGTTCTCCATGTCCACTGAAAGCAGGACAAGAAGTAATGGGCTTAATCTGAAACAAGGGAGATTTAGGTTAGATATTAGGAAAAACTTTCTAACTATAGGGATAGTTAAGCTCTTGAATAGGATTTCTTGTTATTCCTTGACTTTAGCAAAGCTTTTGATACGGTCTCCCACAGCATTCTTGCCAGCAAGTTAAAGAAGTATGGGCTGGATGAATGGACTATAAGGTAGATAGAAAGCTGGCTAGATCATCGGGCTCAATGGGTAGTGATCAATGGCTCCATGTCTAGTTGGACATCAAGCCGGTATCAAGCAGAGTGCCCCAAGGGTTGGTCCTGGGGCCAGTTTTGTTTAATATCCTCATTAATTATCTGGAGGATGGCGTGGATTGCACCCTCAGCAAGTTTGCAGATGACACTAAATTGGGAGGAGTGGTAGATAAAGATACGCTGGAGGGTAGGGATAGGATACAGAGGGACCTAGACAAATTAGAGGACTGGGCCAAAAGAAATCTGATGAGGTTCAACAAGGACAAGTGCAGAGTCCTGCAGAAAAGGAACTAGGGGTTATAGTGGATGAGAAGCTGGATGAGAGTCAACATTGTGCCCTTGTTGCCAAGAAGGCTAACAGCATTTTGGGCTATATAAGTAGAAGCATTGCTAGCAGATTGAGGGATGTGATCACTCCCCTCTATTTGCCATTGGTGAGGCCTCATCTGGAATACTGTGTCCAGTTTTGGGCCCCACACTACAAGAAGGATGTGGAAAAATTGGAAAGAGTCCAGTGGAGGGCAACAAAAATGATTAGGGGACTGGAACACATGACTTATGAGGAGAGGCTGAGGGAATTGGGATTGTTTAGTCTGTGGAAGAGAAGAATGGGGGGAGCGAGGGGATAGCTGCTTTCAACTACCTGAAAGGGGTTCCAAAGAGGATGGATCTAGACTGTTCTCAGTGGTAGCAGTGATAGAACAAGGAGTAATGGTCTCAAGTTGCAGTGGGGAGGTTTAGGTTGGATATTAGGAAAAACTTTTTCACTAGGAGGGTGGTGAAGCACTGGAATGCGTTACTTAGGGAGGTGGTGGAATCTCCTTCCTTTGAGGTTTTTAAGGTCAGGCTTGACAAAGCCCTGGCTGGGGTGATTTAGTTGGGGATTGGTCCTTCTTTGAGCAGGGGGTTGGACTAGATGACCTCCTGAGGTCCCTTCCAACCCTGATGTTCTATGATTCAAGGGATGTTGTGGAATCCCTATGACTGGAGGTTTTTTAAGAACAAGTTAGATAAATACCTGTCAGGGATAGTCTAGATTTACTTGGTTCTGTCTCAGCACAGGGAGCTGGATTAGATGACCTCTCGAGGTCCCTTCCAGCCCTGCACTTTATTATTCTGTGATTCCATATAACAAAAAAGCCACCACCTGCCTGAGCCTTGCAGGATGGCTCTATGCTCCAGGGGAGTTCCATGGTGGTTGAAACATTATCTGCAAAGCGCATGTTGGGACATATTATGGAATGGGAAATGGCGATTTGTCATGATTTTGGGTCTTGTATAGGGGAAAAAAGGGATAATTGCTGAACCTCCTGTTTACCCTTGATATTTGGAGCGCACAGTACATTACAATATGAGCTCATCATCAAAGAAATCTCAAGCACTAATTGGATACTTATTCAGTAAACAAAGTAGTTAATTCACACATTGTATAAAAATCAAGAGTGCTGAATTGTAATGTTCCACATCTAAAATCCTTTTAGATATGTTCAATTGTTAGCATCATAACGTTACAGACAACAACATGAGAAAAACCAGATTAAAAAAAATTTGAAATCCTTTGCGTATAGCTTATCAAATGACAGTGCATTTAACAAGAAGATTAGAAGCCAGGACGCCACCTACACTGCTCACGAGACAACATTTATCTGATTAGACTTCATCATTAACAATGTATTAACATATACAAGAAAGTTATATAACAGCACTCATAACTATCCCAAAACGCGAATGAATAGTTCAAATAACAGGCACTATTTGTTGTTGCTGCCCGTACTGTTTGATGTGCTATATAAACTCAACATAGCATTCAGGATTTAGTTTTGACTCACTGGGTATGGTTTAAGATGAAATTCCATGAGTAGCCACCTAGAGGAGCTCCAGACGTGAAATAGCAGAGCTGCAAGTTTGCTAGTCTTATCACTTTAAGATCTTTTTATCTCAATAAAATCCACCATTAAAACCAAATAGCTCTGGATATTTCCACTAGATGGGTTTGGAGAAATATATATTCATTTGGCTGCCTTAGTCATTGACAGTACTTAACAGATTGGCAGAAACACATCTATTTTTTTTTTTGTAAAAATCTTCAAGCGCAACAACTTCCAATTATCCAAATGAGGCCAAATAAGCTACTTTGTATTAAAATATTTTTATCTATACTTCAAGGAATTTTCCTTATTTTGCTGTATTTGGGTTATCATCTGCCCCTTTAAGTAACATTAGATGGTGTGTAAAAGACACTTCTCCTTCCAAAAAGTTGTAATTTCCTTCTCCTACATACAGAGCTTCCTTCCACTTACAGCAGACCCTTTCCAGTTAGCATTAAATTATGATAGTCATATGGAGGAGTCATTCGTCCCCTCAGATGTGGTCATCTACTGTTGACTCTCCCTACCTCTCTGATTGTCTAGTATAGATGGAATATGGCTTAACTTGGGTACCTTTGATTTGGTTTGCTTGTCAAATGACAGCTTGGCAAGGGGCAATTTTTCTGGGAAGTGCTAGAAGCAGACACAGCCTATTTGTCTAACCTGGGTAAGAAAAAGTCCAGATGGAGGCAGAAGGCACCACATAGCTACACAGGCTCTTGACAGCATCTCTCCCCAAGGAAGTTTTCTTGGCCTACTACAAAGGCCTGTGGACCTGAGGATATTCTGAGATCTGTCTCAGTGTAATGCTCCACTGACCAGCTTTTACTTATGAGGAGCTTCAGAGGACTGTGTCTTGTCCTGACTTTCCAGTAGCATTAGGCAGTCAACGTTTTGTGGGCTACGTGGGATTCCATGAAATCTATATAGTGCCCCTTGAACAGCTGAATGGTTGGAAACTATCACAAATCCAAGCAAAATTTTAAAAAGAATGCCTTGAGTAAGTTTGGTACCCCTTTGAAAAGTGCCCCCGCTTCCCAACATTGGGAACCAAGAATCACTCAGAGGTCATACCCTATGACTGGAGAATTGGTAATATAGTTTCTATTTTTAAAAAAGGGAAAAAAAGTTATCTGGAAAACTACAGACCTATTAGTTTGAACTCAGTTATATGCAAGGTCTTGGAACAAATTTTGAAAGAGAAATTAGTTAAGGACATAGAAATAAACAGGTAATTGGGATAAAATCCAACATTGTTTTTATAAAAGGTAGACTGTGCCAGATCAACCTGATCTCTTTGAGAAGGATACTGATTTATTAACCGGGATTTCAGTAAGGCATTTGATTCAGTTCTACATGAGAAATTATTAGTTAAATGGGAGAATTTAGGGATTAATATGAGAATTTAAAGTTAGATAAGGAACTGGTTTATGGGGAGCCTGCAATGGGTCATACTGAAAACTGAACTGTCAGGCTGGAGGGAGGGTACTAGTGGAGTTCCTCAGGGATCTGTCTTGGGACCAAAGTTATTTAACATTTTTATTACTGACTTTAGCACATTTTATTACTGGGAGTGTGCTAATAAAATTTGCAGATGCCACGAAGTTAGGAGGAATTGCCAATATGGAGGAAAACCGGAATATCATACAAGATCTGGATGATCTTGAAAACTGGAATGAAACTTAATAGAGCAAAGTGCAAAGTCACACACTTAGGGACTAAAAGAATTTTTGCTATAAACTGAGGACTTATCAGTTGGAAGTGACAGAAGATGAGAAAGACGTGGGTATACTGGTTGATCACATGATGATTATGAGCTACTGTGAAAAAGGCTAATTCAATCCTAGGATGGATGCATCAGGTCAGGCATTTCCAGTAGAGACGGGGAAGTGTTAGTACCGTTATACAAGGCACTGGTGAGACCTCATCTGGAATACTGTGTGCAATTCTGGTTTCTCATGTTTAAGAAAGATGAATTCAAACTGGAACAGTTGCCGAGAAGGGCTACTAGGACGATCAAAGGAATGGAAAACCTACCTTATGACAGCAGACTCAAAGAGGTTGGCTTGTTTAGCCTAACCAAAAGAAGGCTGAGGGAAAATATGATTGCTCTCTATAAATACATCAGAGGGATAAATACCAGGGAGGGAGAGGAGTTATACAGATTACACGCCAATGTGGACAACAACAACAACTGGCTATAAAACTGGCCATCAACAAGTTTAGGCTTGAAATTAGATGAAGATTTCTAACCTTCAGAGGAGTGAAGTTCTGGAACAGCCTCTCTAGGGGAGCAGTGGAGGCAAAAAAACCTAACTGGCTTCAGCTGGTAAGTTTACGGAGGGGATGGCATGATGAGACAGCCTACAAGGGCATGTCGCTGACCTACGACTGCTAGCAGCAAATATCTCCAACGACTGGTGATGGGATGCTAGATGGAGATGGCTCTGAGATACTATAGAGAATTCCTTCCCAAGTGTTTGACTGTTGGGTGTTGCAGAAAGGCTCGGGATTTATCTGGCTGCCATATTTGGGGTCAGGAAGAAATTTCCCCACAATCAGATTGGCAGAGATCCTTGGGGTTTTTTGCCTTCCTCTGCTGTCTGGGGCATGGGTCACTTGCAGATTTAAACTGGTGTAAATGGTAAAGTCTCTGCAACTTAAATCATGATTTGAGGACTCAGTAATTAAGAGTCTATTACAGGAGCGGGGGGAGGAGGTTCTGTAGCCTGCAAAGTGCAGGAGGTCAGGCTAGATGATCATATAGTCCCTTCTGGTCTGAAAGTCTATGAGTCTAAGAAAAAGCTAAAAGGAATGGTGGAAACTATGAACTTAGGGCTATCTTGATTTGCCCAACTAGAAGAGGCACTCATCCAATTTTAATGTCTAGGAAGTTTCTTCTAAAAGAAAAGACTCCAAGCTAGGACAGCAAAATTGTGCATTTCATACAGCCTATTGGAAAATAGCAGATACAATTGACCTCTTCTTAGAATACCAGGACTGCTCAGAACTAGAAAAATTCAGATTCTATCTGGAAAACAGCTCAAGGGGAGAATTATATCTTGTATAAAGTGTCCAAGAATGTCAATCCTCTTGGGGGAGAGGAGGCAAACCCAGGATGGAGCAGGTGTTCCAAGAAGGCAAGAATTAATACAAGTTTGGACTGGATGCTTTCAACAGCCTAGATTAAGGCAGTACTACCTAAACCCCAGGACTTCCCAAACTTTTCCTGCTTAGGCCACCTAAACAAACACTACGTTAAGGAGAGAAAGAAGTGAAGTGACACTTCTATGTCACCCCTAAGCCAAGCAAGAACAAACAAAAGGGCACACTGCTCCTGGATTTTGATGGACTCTTCAGCTCTACCACCATATCTTCATCATTAACTGAGACAATCCCCACCACTTCCAAGTGTTGGCGGAGGTAAGGTGTTGGTTAGTGACTTGAAGCGAAGTGACCCTTCGGCACTCACTATTGGTGCTATTTGATTAATCCCTTTTCAAACCAGATCCCAGCAACAGCAGCCAGGTTATGGTTCTATTTTCACATCTGATAAGACTAAACCCCACAATGTATGTCGAGATGAGTGTCAGAATCTACAAACATATTTCAATTCCAATCTGGTGCAAGGTGTCCTGTTTTCATGGATAAACCTAGAAAGATTTTTCTGTAATTTTACAGGAAGGATTCTGGGAAGGCCTAGAGTTGCATACATTACAAATGGCCCCAAAAATGACACATTCCAGGGGGAAGAAATGCTTCCTATTAAGTGTTTCCGAGTCCACTAAAAATTACCACTCAATTCAGTTTTTTTAATGATTGCCTGTGTCTCACATAGACAGTTTCAAAGACTTAGAAGTTGTTCTTTTCAGAGAAGAGTCACTTGCAAATATGTACCTCTGTCAGCATTCTCTTGCACCCTAGACAAAGTCATTCCTCAGGTTCTTGTATAAATGGAAACAGAGTATTTGACCAGTATATCACTACAAATGTATAGTTCAGAATAGTAGTCTAGTCTAGGTGGCAAGTACAAGAAGTCTGACTAATAATTCTTTTCTCAATCCTTGTCTAGGTTGTTGCACTTCTAAAATTCATTTTTGTTGGTTGATTTTTCAGGAGAAAACAAGAGATATCTTTACTGAGGGAAGATTTATGTAACAAAGTGAGTCTTGCATTGTGTTCTGAAAAGGGTGAGACTCAAACTCATTCTGATCTTCTGTGTTAAAAGTTCCGCAACACAAGTACTTCTACCAAAAATGTTTTAATCAGCTGTCAGTCACTGTCCTTCCTTGTGAATGTGCGAGTGAAAGATCCCATTGAGAGGCTTAACAATTTGGACCAGGAACTTGAAGTAGATAAAGAATTAGACAGGGAGCCAAGACAGAACATGGAATGCCACTATGATATGCTCTATTCATGTCTTATTTTGGATGGGATACTATATACTGTATCAGCTAAAACTTCTGCATGGTATTCACAATCAAGCATTGGTAGAGTGTGTTGCAGTGATCACTGTGGCTAGAGTCTGTGTCTAAGAGGAAGGGTGCAATTTCTTGGCTAGCCAAAGGAGGAAAAAAGACATTTCTGGACATTGCACTACGTGAGTATCAGTAGGATTCAGACTGCGTACCACTTTGATAACTGGATGGCAGATACCCTAAATAGATGAATAATCAATAGTTTACACAACAGTAATTATAGGAACAGTATATTGTCAGCGAAATCTAAGCCAGGAAATAAAAATTCCATTTTAGAAATTAAGTCTCTAATCCTCAAATACATGCCCAGCGAGATGGCAGACTGCCAGCCTACTGTTACTCTTGAAACCAATGTCTTTGCACTGGCTTCTATTTTCCCTGGAGTAATTAGAAGTAGGGAATTTGGCATGCTAGTCAGAGCTGCCTTTCTAGCTAATCCAGTAACGCTAAATACAATTTCTCTGTCTTTGATTTTTCTACAGTGTCTATTACCATAGTGAAAGCATGGAAATGTCCCAATATATCCTTCTGGGATATTAATGTCTCACTACATAGTTTAGCCTTAATTGGTAACTCTTCTTGTAGGCATCAGGGATTTGGCTTGTCTTTTAGTCCTGTTTTTGTCCTTCTAGAGCATCTCAACTAGTTCTTCCAAAAATTAATGAACCCTGGGTGAAGAAAAATCTGAAGGAATAGGATAGCCTTCTGCCCAAGTGAAATAAAATCCAGATTCCAAACCTACTTCGCTTTACCTTATCATGGATGAGCAAGATTCAGGAGCCTATGTCCCGCATGCCTTGAGAAATGCATGAAGAAATCTGCTACAAGATGGCGAAGCATATGCACTGTGTGACAGCCAGAGATCTGAACAAGCTTGGAATAAATCTCAGGTTGAGATTTTCAAAGTGGACCCACTGAAACTAACAAATTTTGTAGCTAAATCCCCTACCTGCCTTTGAAAATCTCAACCAAATATAACAACAGCCTGGATTAAATCTCATTATGAGTAACCACTGATTCAGAAGTGATTAACTATGGAGACTCTACACAATAAGAGGGTCAAACTTCATTTACAGCCGACACGAAGGGATATGATATGTCTACAATTACTGATGGCTTAATGTTCAGGTAACAAGCACTCCATTAAACATTACTAAGGAGCCACATATTAGGACAGATATAACTGGACAGCTGCAAGTCTCAGGTACTCAAAAGTGGTACTTATCAAATGTAGAAAAATAATATGCCTTTATATCTAAAGGAATACTAGCATATTATGTTTGATTTTAAGAACAATTAATTCTGTTTATTTGAGGGTAATTCACGTGTGGAGAAAAATCTGACTCATATGATCAACGGTTTAGAGTTTTAAAAAATTTTAGCGGCACCAATTTTGTATTCCTCTAGATGTAAAGCTAGACTACAGCACTATGATGACTTTAATTGTCCATGCCTTGGAGGAGGAAGAACAATAAATCTTAGAAACCGCCACAAAAATTACTAAAATAGCTTTTCTGTAGATTATGTTACTATTTTAAGACCAGATTGTGACTGAACGGACCCCTGTATTCATACCCTATACACCACTGTAATAATATTGAAATAGAATAGGCCTTGTGAGGTATTATTTGAAAATGAATAGCTTGCTGGTCAATGATATCATGGTGAAATGTATGTAATAACATTATATGTAAAGCGATGAACATAAATGGAGGTTACTTGCTGTAATTGGAGGTGCTTTGAGATATGTGGTCCCTATCTATTTTCCACATGTGGGTACACATGGTTGCCATGTGCCAGAGTTCAGAAATTCTTTCAAGCAGTGTCCGTTGGCATGCACATGTGCAGTATCTTCTTGCATGCTTCTGTCCAAGGGTATAAGGGGCAATGAAGGTTGACCCCTCTCTAGTTCCCCCCTCTTACTGTAATGTAGTAGGGTCTGAAGAAGAGGTGAAGGAAGGTGGGTAGTAGAAAACAGATAGGGGACCACGCATCTCGAACAACCTCCAGCTACAGTAAGGAATCTCCAGTTCTTCTTCATGTGGGTGACTTACAAGCAGTATTCAGCCTGGAGGAGGGTGTGAGGAAGTTGACAGCAGCAATACTTGCAATACTGCTGTTCCCATTGTTGCATCCACAGCTGCCACTTGACTCAGGGTGTAGTGTGCCATAAACGTGTGGACAGAGCACCAAGTTGCTGTTTTGAAAACGTCCTGCAGCGGGACATCTGATAAGGATGCCATGAAGGCTGCCTGTGCTTGCGTGGAGTGGGGTATAACACCCCCGTGGGGGGGGGGGAAGCTTTGCTATTTTGTATCATTCTAATATGCATCCGAAGACCAACAAAGAGATTCTCTGTGAGGATACGGCTTGTTCACATGACCTTTCTGCTATGGAGACAAAAAGCCTTGGAGATTTCCTAATGGCTTTGGTTCTTTGAAGCTAGAATGGCAGGGCACATCTGATGGTGAGGGAGTGCAGCCTCTTGCCTTCAGGAGAAGCGTAAGGCTTCAGAAAAAAATACAGGCAAATAGACTGCTTGATTGATATAGAATTCAGAGATAACCAAAGGGAGACCTCCTCCTGGTGGAATACTGTGTAAGGCGGGGCTGCCATCACGGCTGCTAGCTCACTGACCCTTCTGGCTGAAGTGATGGCTACTAAGAACGCCATTTTCATGGAGAGGTGTGTCATGGCACATGTCATGGTAGGTTTGAAGGGCGGGCCTGTGACCATTGACAGGACAAGTTTAAGATCCCATTGAGGCACAGGTTTGATGATTGGCGGGAAGGCCCTGATAAATTGCATCATGGCCAGATGCATGAGGACAAAATGTCCCTCCACTGGAGGAAGGAATGTGCTAAACGCTGCTAAGAGTACCTGCAGCCAGCTAAGAGCTAGACTTGACTTCTTTAAGGCAAGGAGGTAGTCAAGGATAACTGGAATGCCCACTGTGTCAAGGGAATGTTGGTGGTATTGTGCCCAGGCCAAAGAGTGGCACCATTTAGCCTTGTAGCAGGCTCTAGGAAAGACTACTTTGATTAAGGATTTCTGGGACAGGGCAGAGCAGGAGCATTCTATCTCCGATGCCTATCCAAATACCAGGCCGTGAGGTGGAGTGAGCCCACAATTGGGTGCTTGAATGTCCCACCGTCTCAGGTTAGGAGATCCAGAAATGGGTGGATCCTGATGGGTGGGCACATGGACATTGTTAGGAAGTCTGTGAACCAGAACTGCCTGAGCCAGTAGAGTGCTAGGAAGATGATGGTGACTCTGTTGCAGAGTACCTTCCGTGTAACCTGAGGTATGAGGGGAATAGGGGCAACGATATAGCTGAGACAGTCTGTCCAGGAGAGGAGGAGAGCATCACCCTGGGAGTCTCTGCATATGGCTCCCCTGGAACAATACATGGGAAGCTTTCCCTCTGACTGTGACGTGACGAGCTCCTATCGGGGAGTACCCACTTTGCGAAGATGTTGGTTAGAACTGTGTCATGTACTTCCCTTTGCAGTCTGTACAGAAGCTCCAGCTCAGTCTGCCTGCCAGGGAATTCTGAACGCCTGGGAGGTATGTGGCACGTATGGCAATCTGATTCCTGATCCACCAGTTCCACTGCCCAAATGTCTCAAGGAAGAGAGGACAAGATCTCGCTCCTCTCTGTTTGGTATGTAGACCAATGTGGTGATATTATCTGATAGTATCTGTACATGAAGTGAGCATATGAGGTGGAGGAAGCCCTTGCAGACTAGGCAGATTTCTCTGAGCTCCAGAAGGTTTATATGGAGCCAGGCCTCCGGTGGGGTCCATGTACTCTGGGCTGTATGGTAGTCTAAATGAGCACCCCATCCTGTGAGGAAGGCATCCATCAAGATGGTAGCCATTGTGGGAGGGCTGAAGGGAGTCCACACCCTGACTTTGTTTGGGTTGGACCACCAAGCAAGGGAGCTGAGAACTGCAGAGGGAACAATGATTCTGTGGTCAGGAGGAGCCAGGCTTGTAGGCACCACAAAGTGGAGTCTGGTGAAGTGTGTCATATAGATACTTGCAGCCATATGGTCTAACAGCAAGAGGCACTAATGCACTGTAGTTTGAGGCTTGTGGATAATGCAAGAGAACAGGTGCTCATAGTGTAAAAGCTGTCTTCAGGGAGGAAAGCTCGTGCTGAGATGGAATCCAGCTGTGCCCCATCAAATGTATTGTCTTTGTGGGTAACAAAACAGACTAGTCTTCGTTTACACACACACACACACACACACACACACACACACACACACACACACACCCCCAAGGTTGCAAGGAGATGCTGAAGCGATTGTATTGCTGAGACAACTTCTTGGTGAGACCTTCCTACCAGGAACCAGTCGACCAGGTATGGGAGCACCATAAACCCCTGGCATCTATCTGGGCTGCTACTGCTGTGAATACTTTTGTAAACACCCTGGGTGCCATCACAAGCCGAAAGGGAAGGACACAGAACTGGTAGTGCTCCTGTCCAACCACAAACCACAAGAACTGCCTTTATGATGCATGAATATCCACATGGAAATACGAGTCCTTCATGTTGAGGGCCGTGAACCACACTCCATTCTGCAGGGAGGAGATTACAGATGCCAGTGAAATCGTCCTGAATTTCAATTTTCTGATAAAGACGTTGAGCTACTGAAGGTCCAGGATGAATCTCCACCCTCCCTGCCCTTTTTGGGGATTAGGAAGTATGGGGAATAGAACCCACTCCCTTGGTACTGAGGTGGAATGCTCTCTATTGCACCCTGGTGTAATACCGAGTCTGCCTCCTGTTGAAGAACCAAGCATGCACCATGGAGAGAATAGCATTGCTTACACAGTGCTTATGCCAATCTGTAAGCCCAAATAGGAAGAATATCCTTCCCTAATAGCCATTTTCACTGTTTTAATTCCTTTCAGGTACACATGGAAAATAGCTGCGTGTGCAAGGAAGAGTTATATAAACTTGCAAAACCATAGCATCACTTTGCTAATTCAAAGAGTACTGAATTACAAACCTGTTTTTCTTGAATAATGATACATTACCAATTCTGCATAGAAACATAATATTTAGCCACATGTTACTGTTACAGACATTTAATTAACACAAATTTACCTGAACAGATTTATACAGAAACAGGATCTTCAATTAACCCTTAACAGCCCAAATCAATCAATCCATACATTTCTCATATTAAACAGAGCAGAAATATTTATTCAAGCTCCTTAACTTAGGAACTCAAATGGACTTCCTGGAGAAAGTATTTTAAATCAATGAAATTTAGAACAGGGGACTCCATACTTCCATGTTAACTGAAGAGACACTTGAGAGATTTCCCTTTTTTTTTTTTTTTTTTTTAACATCATGGGCTGTAAAGGGTTAGTTAAGGTGCTGATGAGATGAATATGAGGCTGGGCTGAGTAGGTGGGTGGGACCTACTCCTGTTCCGTTATCTTTGTTGTAAAATTGGTGTGCGTGATCTAACAGCACAGGCAGAAAATTTCCCAGAAAGCAATAACATTCAGCCATCAGCAGGCAGTTAGTTACAGGACTGACAAAGGATGGGAATGGTTCATTAAACTTATTACCTCACAGGATGAAGACTGAGTGCGATAACTTGGCACAATCTTGAACGTGATGCTCCCCCGCATTTCCCTCTGGAGAAAGAAAATTCTTTCTTTAAAAAAACAAGACGTTGCAGATAAAACACAAGAAACCACTCTAATATCTGTAAGGAAACAGCACAACCTTTCTGAGAGCAGCAGCAGTTCTTCCGAAAATAAACATTCAGAAATAAACTGGAAAGCTTTTATAACATGTGGTTTCACTTAGAACCAAACACATTCAGATGGTCTCTTATTAACATAAAACCAAACATACCATTAGTATGTTACCATTAGTGAATTAGCATGACAAGTCTTCAGAAGTCTAGAGATTATAGCTGTATTTTTAAATGAGAATTGAGTACACATCAGTAAGTTTTTTTTCATTTCCATTCCCCTCATCTATTTTTTGTGATTTACATTGTGCCTTTGTTGTAGAAGAAAATTAATTTTTCTTCCCATTCAAATTACATGTTATATACGGGAGAGGTTACTTATCTTTCAATAACTTGAGCTGTTCAAGATGTTTTGTCCCTATGGGTGCTCCATTGTAGGTGGAATGTATGCCTGTAAGCTCTTGTCCAGAGATTTGAATTACCAGTGTCCAAAGGTCTGCATCTGCTCATTACATGGCCACAGCAGCTCCAGTCTAGGGGAACCATGAAGGGTCCAGACAGAAGGCTAGTGCCCTCCGAATGTCTAAGGTGAGAAGGCTTGCCTCTTCTCTCCAGGAGTGTGGTTTGGGGAAGAATACGGGCAGATGAATATCCTGATTGATATGGAAGTCTGACAAAACTTTAGGGTTAAACAGAGGATGAGGGTGTGGCCATGACTCTGTCACTGCAGAAGATAGCATAAGGTGGGTCAGCCGAAAGCGCTCCAACTTCTTCCACGTTTCTAGCCAAGGTGATGGGTACCAGGAAGGGGGTCTTAAAGGAACAAACGTGCCCAGAGCTTCGAGTACAAAGTTCCTTAAGACACTGAGGACAAAGTTACGGTCCCACGGAGGTGTGGGGTTCCAGATACATGGGAACAATTAGCTAAACCCTTGAGGAATGTAGCTGAGGGGCCCTGGATAGGTGAATTAAAGGCCATAATAGCTGCTAGGTGTTACCTTGACAAAACTCATAGATAGTTCTTGTTTTTTTAATTCAAACAAATAATCAAGGATCCTTGCAGGAAGAGCTTCAGAAACAGATATAGAGTGACAGGAACACCAGAAAAGGAAATGTTTCCACTTCTGCAAGTAAGTTTTATGAGTGGAGGATTTCCTACTATTCAGGAATATAGATTGTATCTCTGCTGAACAGTCTGACTCTAAAACGAAGAAACACAGAGCAGCCAGGCCATAAGGTTCAGGGACAGAAGGCTGGTGGTGTCTCATGGTGCCAGAGTTCTGCCTCAGGTGGTCTGATCTGAGAGGGAGGCATCAGGGTCTCTCTATTGAAAGGTGATGTAGATCTGAATACCTCACTTGTCTGGAGCAAAAAGACACCATCAAGATGATTCTCGCCTGCTGCTGTTGTAGTGTGATCAATGTCTTGAGAATTAACAGCACTGGAGGTAAGAACAGAGGAGAGAGCGAGGCCCTGGGACTAGTAGGGCCCCTGTGAAGGATTGTGGGTCTTGAACATGGGCCCATGGGTCCCCAAACAATTCATAGACCATGACAGTCATCTGACAGCTCTGCAGAACGAGCATGGGAGGGGTTTAGCAGAACTCTGGCCCACCATAGGCTCTGCTTAGGAAGCTACTCATTGGAAGAGAAATCTGGCCCAGATGCATTATTTAAGCCATAATAATATAGAGGAAGTTGTCTGAGCAACTGAGTGAACTCCTGACCTGCTGTTGTTCTGAACTTTGACTCTTGCTTGACCCTGGCATTGTTCTTTGATTTTGGTTTGATCTTTGATATTGACGACTCTTGACCCTGGCACTGTTCCCTGGTTCCTTACTCCAGCTTGACCCTTGGCATGGCTGTCTGATTCTGATTCCAGTCCTGACCCTTGGGGTGACTCATGACACTGATTCTGGCTCAACCTTTGGTGTGACTCCTGACCCTGACTTAAGCCCTGACCTTGGCATGATTCTGATTCTGGCTTTGGTTCCTGGCTTCTGACCCCAGCTCTGACCATTAGGCTTGACCACCCCTGTCCTGGTCTCTACAGCATCTACCGAAGAGTCGCAGTTGAGTCTCCCCTTGGAGAAAAAGAGTTGACATTTTGTATTGGTCAGGGTTGCAAAGAGATCTGCTAAGGGAAGGCCCCATATTTTCCAGATGTTCTGAAAGATCACACTATTGAGCTCCCATTTGTGGTCCTGATGGAAATTTCTACTTAGAGCCTTTGGTACCACGTTCTTGAGGCCTGGTTGGAAAATCACAGAGATCTGCGCGTGAAGGCAATGCACCAGTTCCACAATTTTAGGGATTCTGTGCATAAAGACTGGGATCTTGTCAATTTATATAGGACATTGCAGCTCTGTTATCTACCATTACTCTGACATGATGACCCTAAATGTGTGGAGAAAGACCTCACAGGCATAAACTGTCCTTCTCTCTAAAGCAACATTGCCTGTGGACACCATTTGCCTTGTTTGTGGAAACTTGTAAGTTAGCTCCCCAGCCTAGAAGGGAGATATCCATTGTGATGATTCATGCTGGTAGCAGCCATGAGAATGGGGTTCCCACACAGACCTTCATCTGAGGTCTTTTCAACATCTGTGGTAGCCCAGCACCCGCGTGTGTGGGGAATATGGAAACACATTTGGTAAGGCTGTGTTTGTTTGGTGTGTATGAGGTTTTGAGCCAGGCCCAAAGACATTGAAGATGTAGTCCCGCGTGTAGTGTAGCGAATGACAGGGCTAACATATGAGCTAGGAGCTGAAGTCGGCTGGGGACTTAGCTGTAGGGTAGTGACCAGATGGAATATAATGGAGATAGGTAGATAGACCCTAGCAGTCTGAGAGTCCAGGAAATCTCCAATTAATTCTATTCTCTGGACAAGAGACAGTGTGGGTTTTTCTAGGTTGATACAAAGACCCAGGTACTGAAGCAAGGTTAGAGCCTTGTTGGTTGCCAATTGGACATCCAAAGTGGAACATCCCTAGAAAAACCAATCGTCTAAACAGGGAAAGGCTGAAATATTGTCTTAATGTAGGTGAGCTGCACTTACTGAGAGGACCTTTGTAAAAATCTGTGTGGGCTGTGGAAAGTGAAAGGGAAGGACATGGTATTGATAATGTTCTAAGTCAATGATGAAGTGCAGAAAATGTCTGTGGAAAGGGTGCATTACAATGTGAAAATGTGCGTCTTGAAGGTTGAGGGCAGTAAACTAAACCTGTTGACTCAAAGAAGGATTATGATAACCATAGTCACCATCCAGAAGTGTTGTGCAAGAATATGGGTGTTCAGGCTCCTGAGGTCAAGGATCGGCTTCCAATGCTATTTCTTTTGGGAACCAGAAAATATTTGGACTAGGATCCTCCTCCCACAAATTCTGGGGGGAGTGACTCTATTGTTCTCATACTGAGGAGGAACTGGGCCTCCTGTTTTAAGAGATCCTCATGAGAAGAGTTGCTGAAGAGAGAGGAGGAAGGGGTAGAATATCCCATAGCCATTACTTCTAAAATCAATTTGTCTGTGGTGATAAGTTCTCAATTAGGTAGAAACTGTGATAGGCTGTCTCCAAAGGGAGGTGGAGTGGAGGACAGGCTTGCACAGTGGCTTCAGGGAAGGGCACAGTTCATGTCCCTTGACCAGGTTGCCATAATGGTCATTTGGAGGGAGGTCCAGGTAGGGAGATCGTTGCCCTTTCTTGTGAGGCCCAGGCCTCCTTCTAGGAGATTCAGTAGGTCGGGAACAAGCCTGGTACTGTTGATGTTGGAATAGCTGTGATCGTTGTGCAGTCTGATTTGCTGAAACATCTCTTTGTTCCAGGTACATAGATCCAGAGACACCTCTGGGTTGCTCTTGCATCCTTGGGAGAATACGAGGCGTTAGTATTGTTGCTGAACAGCTTCAGCCCTTTGAAACGGAGGTCTTCCACCGTATTCTGTACCTTCCTGGACAGACCGGATGATTGAAGCCAGAATCCTCATCACATAACAGCTAAAGATGGTTAAACTGTTGTAGCTTATAAAGAGGTCTTGGCTATCAGTTGTCCTTCAGAAGTGAGGGCCTAGAATTGCTCCCTCTTGTCCTGTCGCAAATTGTTAATAAAATTAGTGAATTTGGCATAGGCTAGTAAAGTCATATTTGCCATCATGGCTTGATAATTTGCTTCTTGGAACTGAAGAGCAGCAGAAGAATAACTCTTCCTACCAAAGAGGCCTCTGTCAGAAGATGTGGATCTTGATCTACTCTGGCATTTTCTCTCATTAACTGCATCCACCACCAGGGAGCTGGGGTGGGAGAAGATATATTCCAGCCCCTTGGCTGGTATACAATTTTTTTTTGGTCCATCCACTTACATGTAGGTGCGAAAGTGGCAGGTATGTGCCACAAATTACGGGCTGGAGATAAAAGTGCCTCATTAACGGGCAGTGCTATTGTGTTCTGTGGGGTGGTGTGAAGAATAACACCAGAGTGCTGGAACTCTTGCACTTCTTCTGTCGAGATCTAGAGAGATCCTGTACATCTCTTCATTAGGTCCTGAAATGACCTAATATTATCCACATACAAGGGAGGTTATTGGCACCACTGCCTTCTCCGGGGCAGAGGAGGATTTATGAGAAGAAGAAATCTTCTCCTCTGGAGGTGGCTGTAGATCCTCCTCCTGATCCTCCTTCCATACCAGAGAACCACGGAGTATTGGTGACTGCAGCTGCAGTGCTGGTGGTTGTTGAGGCCTGTGGAACTTCCAGTCGTTATCTTGTGGGCAGGAACCCTATAGAATTGGTCCACATAGGCAGTCCAGGGATTCCAGTAGGCACACTGGGGTTGTGGGTACGGAAGGGTTATACGTGTTTGGAGGGTCTGAGGTATTGTCTAGTCTCTGGTGTGTCCTTGTCCAGGTACACCGCCCAAGGTGTCAAATAGTAAGCTGAGCAGCCCTGTACTGAGAATGCAAAGGAGGGGCTCTGGGCACTGGTGTTGGAGATGACATCAGAGGGTGAGGCATTACCACAGGTGCTCATGGACAGGTATCGGATGACCTGCTGAGAGCGGAGGAGAGAGCCTAGCTGGCATAGTAGTACTGGTATTAGTGGGGAACGTCTCTTGGTACCTGCAAGGGGGGGGACTCCAGTTCCTCTGATGCAGATAAGTCCTTTTGTGACAAGAACCCTGAAGGTGCCAGAGGGCTGTAGAAATGTGTAGATGGACCAGGGGTGGTACTGGGGCCCTCGTTGGAGATACAAAATGAGGCACCTATGAGGATGGTGCTGAAGCGGTTGTTGAGGTGACATCTCTATGCTCTGGGTGCATACTATTTGAAGATGGTGCTGGTGCCTTAGGTTTCCTCAAGTCTTTAGGCTTCTAGCAGTCTTGATGCCTAGATGGTGCTGGAATAATTGGCTCTCTATGGTGCTTACTAGCAGGCTTATCTTTTTGAGTTATCTGATTTTGATGATACCAAAGCCCAGGTGCTGGTGCCTGTAGGATCCTTGGAGGTACTCATCCTGGAACACGGTGTCAGGTTCAGTTCCAAGAGGTAATCTCTCTCTTTTCCTGGGAGTTCTGTTAGGAGAAGGAAGCTTTCTTTTCTTCGAGTCCTTTGTCTCTGAAGCAACCTCGGTCACTGCTGAAGTAATGGGGGAAGGGGCGGGGGGACTCTGACCCTGCAGGTCTTCAAGAGCGTTCCATAAGGAGAAGCTTCAATCTCATCTCCCTTTTAAATCCTGTGCACTTCAGTGGGATATGAGAGTCTCTGAGACACTGAATACAGCTAGAAAGCCCAGTGCTCTGGGGAAAGTACCTACTACAGGTCTGGAAGGCTATGAAATCCTGGGGCTTTCGTCATACTTCCAGAGTAAGGCTGGTGGAAAAGCCAAGGAACTGGTTCTGAACTGGGAAGAGGATGGTGTCTGGAACCTCTCTAAAATGTAATAAATTCGTGGAAAGAAGGGAAAAAAATAAACAAAATTTAAACTAAATATTAGAGAAAATAAAGAAAAGAAGAAAGCAAACAAATAAAAACTGGTAATATCTGCTAGGAAGCAGTGGTCATGCAGTTGCTCCGTTTCAAGTCGCAGCCAGTTGAGAAGGAACTGTAGTAGCAGCAGGTCCACTCCTTTCTATATGCCTTTGCTCTAAAGCACAAGGCTCTGTGACATGCAGGTATGGACTCATGGACACTTAATTCAAATTCCTGTCAAGAGGGCACATGGGTGCGTGCATCCTATGGTGAAGTACAGTAAGGCCTCACTTAAAGTCATCCCAGTTAATGTTGTTTCGTTGTTAGGTTGCTGATCAATTAGGGAACATGCTCGTTTAAAGTTGCGCAATGCTCCCTTATAAAGTCGTTTGGCAGCTGCCTGCTTTGTCCACTGCTTGCAGGAAGAGCAACCCGTTGGAGCTAGTTGGTGGGGGCTTGGAACCAGGGTGGGCCGGCAGCCCCCCATCAGCTCCCCGCCCCCCTAAATTCCCTGTTTGGCAGCCGCCCAGCAGGCTATCAGTTGCTGGCAGTTCAGCTGTCCCTCCCCCCACTGCCATGTGCTGCTCCTGCCCTCTGCCTTGCAGCTGCTCCCGGGAGCCTCCTGCTAGCTGTGCAGGGGATGGGGGGGGAAGAGGGGCTAATGTCAATCCCCTTTTCTTTACCTTGCCCAGTAATGAGACCAAAGGGTCACTTGATTAAATCAATGGGCAGGACAAATTAAAATATTATTTTATACTAATTAGCATCAAGCCTGTGAAGTTCACTATTGAAAAAGGTGTTGGGAGTCAAATACTGTGGTGGGATTTTAAAAAGTTTGGATAATTAACTACATCTGTAGCTATGAAGGCAAAGATAATAATAAAGATAATGAAATCTTATGCTTTACAGTATGCTTCTTACAACAGGGTTTTGAAATGATCATAAAAGTCACAAAAAAGAAGACTGTCCTTGTGCTTGGCACTGTACAGAGGTAGACATGATTCCTACTTCTGAAGAATTTATAATCTTAGCTGACAGGTAACATATATATGGTAGATACTGAGAGAGATGGAGACAATCTAATAAACACAATTTTGAAATATGCCTTTTTCTTTGTGTTATACTGGATTGTCTCCAATAAGTATGTATGGATCTATGCCAAGTGCCTTTCAGCCACTTGCCCCATGGCCTATTTATTCAAACACGTGGTGATTACTTGGAGGCATCACAAAAGAGGATTTGAAGGAGGAGAGGATAGTGGTCTGATGGATTAGTTCAGGGAGGGGGTTCCATGCACGAAGAGCACAGTGGAAGAAACTCTGGAGAAGTCTGTGGTTTGCTACAGAACTGCTTAATTGGTTAGATGATTTTCTGGGGGGAAGTTAGGATGGGGAAAGGGGTTGTGTTGGGGGATCAGGTAAGCTACCAAGAAAGGAAGGACAAAGCAGAACACTGTGATTTAGGGAGGCTTTGTTAAAAGAAAAAAGGATCAATTTTGTTGTTTATTTAAAAAATATTAAACAACCAATGTCAATAAACTTTTAGGGACTTACAAGCATTTTTTGTAGTTGTTCCACTGTTTGGTTTGCTACACTGATTCCATTTATTTCTCGGATTTCATCCCCTACATGGAGCGTACCTGCAGAATTAACAAAACAAATAGTTAATGTGTACTTTTATAATATAACTGTGAAATAATACCAAAACTCAAACAGAGATTGGCAGTACAAAGACATTAAAATAAAATGTAAAAATAAGGATTTAGTGTCTAGCTGAAACCCACAAAGCAGTGGAAGTCAGAGTGAACAATTCTACTCTAGAAACCGTGATTTTTTAATTGTTATTAAATATATCTTTTTCTTTCTTTACAGAGCATAACTGTACACAGTTTTTACCACACAAAGTCTCTTTAAAATCAATGGTACAAGTGTGCTGTCCATTCCAATGCAGCTTTGGATGCTAAGAAAAATGTGCATATTGTGAAAGATTTTACAGTAAAATAATGTGGTTGCTAGTGGTTGTTATGTAGCAAGGCCATCATTCTACATAGGTATTCCATTCATTATACATTTACTATATTACTTTTTGTTTTGTGAACTAACTAAATTCTTTTTCCAAGTATCCTTTTCCAAATACTTTACCAAACACAATTAGTTTTACTTGAAGAACCAACAGCTGCCAATCTATTTTCAAAATGAAGCCATTCTGGAAACGGACGCTAAATAAATAAATAAATAAATGCTAAATAAATCACCTAAACTATGAATGGTGTTTTTGCTGATTGCTAAATCTAAAATGACCATATTGATTGAAGAAAAAAAATACATTCATACTAATGATCTGAGTTTTAAATTTCAGCTTGATTTGAAATGGCAGAAATACTGAATTCCAAAACCATGTGCTTTATAACAGTAAGAGAACCTGACTTAACTAGAGGTGTCCTAACAGGCACTATCATGAACTACAATGCCTGAGTACCCTTTGGACTCTAGTCTGTGACACTGCTACACAGCCCTGTGGACCACTAAAGCTCCCAGAAGGCTACAGAACAGGATTTCTCAAACTTTTAATCTGTTCAGGAGCAAGTCCTCCATCCCACAGAAAATGTTTTAATCAATTCCACAGGAGCTTCCTATTGACAGCAAAAAGGGGTAGGGACTCCAGTGCAATTCCTCTGTCCTGCCTTGTGGAACATTAATCAGGATTCATCAGAGTTAGTAGATTACTGTATGTGAATGCAGAAGCTCTGTATTTGAATTTCAAATGAAAACAGCTCACAGCTGGCGTATTAATGACCTAACTCTCTAACAAAAAGTTATACAAGTTCAGCATTGGCAAACTTTCTCAGCCCTTCACACCTTCTACAAAAATACATTTGATTCCAAAATAATTAGAGCTCTGTACCATGCTGGAACTAAGCTCTGCATGCAGATACCTTCATTATGGCACAATAATGCACAATATCCCCTGGCATGCTATACTTTCTGCAACAGTGTAAAAACATTGTTGGGAAACATCCAAACACGAATTAAGATTGAATGAAAAATTGAAATAAATATCATGAATACGCTCCTCAGGCTAGTCATTTTGATAATACAGTTAAATACAATCCCTTCTTTTGAATGTTTTCCATTTATTTTACTCTGTGGCAGAAGCTAGTACTGACAATCCATAACTGGACGGTAGCAGTTGGTGTGTGTAGGAGGTGTGCAACTGAGCGGGGATTTACAGACTTCTGAACTTTTGTCTTGGTGGAGAGATGGGTTGGTTAGTAGCTGGGAGAAAGGGGTCAGACTTGGTCACTGGAGAGAGAGGAAGGTTTGAGGCTTTTATCATTTTGGGACAACCTCTCCTCATTTTTCTGTTGGGAGGTTATGTTCCTGGCATCTCCATGTGGTGCCTTCTCCCCAGCCTAATGACTCCCATACCATGGTTTACATCTGCTCAGGACACCCTGTCCTGCCCCTTGTTTATTATCTGTATTGTATTTATTCAGACTTTGGACTCTGGGCTCTTTTGGATAGGGGCTTTTCTGTATTTTGTATTTTCTATTTTACCAACTGTATTTTGTATTTTTCTGTGTCTGTGGCAATATATAAATAAATCTACGATAATAAAGAATAGGGTGCCCCTGGGCTGGCAATCTCCTTCCTCTGCCTTCACCTAACCCAAATTAGCACAGCATCAGCCAGTATGTGCTCTTGCTGTGTATAAAAGTCGGAGACACCCCTCACCCTGGTGGACAGAACAGGGAACAGTTTCCTCTGAGGAAGCAAATTCTGCAGCTGGAAGAGAGTTCTGCAGCTGGCAAAGCTGGAGGCAGTCCATGTACACTACAGTAGTCTCTTTTCACCATGTAATCATATTCATGCTGTTATAACACAGCATCATCTTTGCTCACAAAATGCTTTGTTAGTTGTTCTAGGGCATAGGTGTTTACAGATTCGTGGTTTAACTATTTGCGGGAGCTCCAAATTAAGTCATTTTCTTACAGATATGGATAGGCAACCTACAGTGTCATGTCTTCTGCAGGAAGTCTGTGTCCTGGGTCAGCAGTAGCATATTGGTGCCTAATCCCTATTTAAAATGAATACACCTGTTGACACAAATTTGCCAAAACAAAAACTTTAACAGCAGAAAACCTAGACATTTGGGTTTTGGATGCTTGAAGCTGCCAGGAAGTCTAGCTGTATTACAGCAGATGCAAGAAAAATGCATTAACACCATTTGGAGTGTAAACATATTCTCCGGATGAGAAGTATTCTATATTAAAGATGTATAAAAATATTTCTATATTCCACAAGTATTCTATATTAAAGTACTGATACAAACGGCAAAAGCTCAAACATAAATAAGCCACTGTGGAAGAATTTAAAATACAATGTGTGCACTTATCCCAAAAGTGTACAATTCTTAAAGATTGAAACTTGGGTGTTACCACCAGTTCACATGGAGCAAGGATGAAAGAGTCTTTGCACAGGTTGACCCTGCTTGGAAAACACTGATTATGTAGGACAAAGAAAAAGGTGAGAGCACAAAAATTAGCTCACCTGCCACATTGCCAACTCATGAAGAAGAGAAAACTGACACTGACATGCAGCCATTGAGAGCTACAGCAGGGAAATTAAGAGTGTTTTGAATATATAAATTATAGCATTTGGCTGAATACTGAATATATGGAATGATATCCAGCTGGAGCTAATAAGCCACACAGGGGACAGAACATTACATGATACAATCACATGCATTATATTTGATCACTGATTGCAGGAGACTATTAGAAATAAAAACTACTACCAATGTTTAGTCAGGCTCATAAAACAGAACAAGGAAGTTAGTTTTTTTGTTATTGTTATATTTGGTTAATAATCCACTATTGCTATAACGCATAATGAAATATCTCCACTTTGAGATTACATTTTCTTTTGATTAAAAGCAGTTCTATGGGAACTACAGAACCAAATACCTACATACAAATTGTTCCTGAGAGGACAAAAGACATTTTGGCAATTAAATTGTTTCTATAAAAAAAATACACCTTTTATTTTAGAACAACCTATTAGTAAGCACTTATATAATTATTTTTTTTGTTCAAAGCACAATAGACATTGCAAATCCCTTTAGAGGTGGGTAAACATTGTTTCTAATCTCTTTCATGTCTAGTAATCTTAAATTTCTTGTAATAGTAGGTAAGTTCAAATAGAAGTCCCATTATTAAACTGACAGTATCCCTTTAATCTTTTATGTCAAATCCAACTAGATTTCCAGCTGGTGCTGTCCCTTTAAGAGAATACACAAGTCTATACAAATTCATACAGCATTTCAAAAGATACTATTTTACCTTTTTATTCCCCTTGAATTTTTGGGATCTGAATCCAACACATTAATTATTTCAGTGATTAATTTATGATTAATTAAAATGCCTCACACTGAGAAAATGGAGTGTCAGGAAGTCTTGAGATCTAACTCCAGCTCTGCCACTTACTCATTTTGAGCAAGAAACTTCAGCTTCCAACCTCTGCTTCCCCATCTTTAAAATGGGGGTAATTATACTTTGCTATTTTTCCAGTTTGTTTACGTGGAGTATTTGACAGTCCTCTGTGTATTGTCAGTTTTCCTGTTTAGTTAGGAAGCCTTCTGTTCTTCCTCACATTAATAGAAGAAAAGAAACAATTTTTAAAAATAAGAAAATGTGATGGTAAACCCACAAAATTTGGTCAGGGGATTCAGGGGTTGGTGTAGCACGTGAAACTACTGGCAACTTACATTTTAGTTGCTAAACTGGACAACTCAAAGAAATTTTGAATAAATTAATAAAAAGTCAGCAGACTCCGGGAATATCAGATTAAAACACCAATAGACATTTAAGAAAAATGAATGAGTAATGAAAATGCTAAAGCATTTGTTGCATTTTGCCTAAACTTATATGCAGAAGACTCAAAAAAGTAGCAACATTTCAAGACTTCTAAATATACTCAGAAGCATTCCAAAGTTAAATAAAGCACAAACAGAAAAGCTTAAATACCTCCTAGAAGTTTCAAAAATTCTAGATGCTGTACAGTAATTTAAAAATAGCAAGGCACCATCCTCTGATGGGTATAGTGGAAAATTCTATAACAACTTAAAAAGGATCTATCCCCCTGATTTTGGAAGCACCTCTGGCTACTATACAAAGTAATAACCTATTTACTACATGGAGGATGATTACCATCTAAGTGATCCCAAAGGAAGTCAATGACAAAAAAGCAACCGTGACTCTTATATGCCAAATCTCCTTTTCTACTCATTTTAAAAAAGCTGACTAGATTCAAGCTGATGTGTCCCTTTAAGCAAATATACAAGTCACACAAATTCAAATCTGCCACTTTTAAGAAAAGTTTGAGCAGTGTTACAAAATGACAGTTTTCAAATTGCAAACTTCTCTAGAGACACAACTCATACCTGCAGTCTGCCAGAGTTAGTTCGCTACTGAATAGGTAACTCTCAGCTCAGCCATTAATTACTTTTGATATATATCTGGGCACACAGGATGGGAGTGGAACTGGCACAGGTCTAAAGGTTTGGCAATAGCTCAGAGCAGTGAAAGCCAAACACAAAGATACAAGCTGCATGGGTGAGAAAAGTTTTGGTTCCAGATTCACATTTAGGTACCTCAGCAGTCAAACTGCCAAGAATCTCAGAAGTTCTGTGACAATACATGGAGAAATGTGGAATTTCTGCTGAACAGAGACTTTTGATATATCAAGAAAAAATATTCTGCTTACTCTGAGAATTTTAGAAAAGAATGAGATAAATACGACTTTCCAAAATTACATACTCTTTAGAACTGACATTCTGTAGAAGCAATTTGAGATGACCTGCATCATTACCTATTAAAGCCAAAATTAAACACTCAGGGCCCTTTCCAGAAACTTGTTCCAGGTGAGCAGACCCTTGCACCTGAGTGGTGACCCCATAATGGGACTCGTTGCAGACACAGGGATCCACTGGTGTAGAACAGTACATTTTAGGATCAGGGTCTCACTTGTTACACAAAATGTATTTGATTATGGGAGTAATCCAATTTGAGAATAAAACCATTTACACCCCAAGATTACCTTGCCTGTGAATCATTCCTCCATGCATAATTCTTGCAACAATGCAATGGTTCAGCTCATTCATTTTTAAAGTGATTCCCTAGTAAAAGAAATTGTTAAATCATTAAGAAAAAATATTCAGCAACCTGCTTCAACTGCTAAGAATGGTCACTTCTGCTGCAAGCTTGAGATGAAGCTATGTTTTAGAGGGAAATCCTGGCCCTATTGAAATCAATGGGAGTTTTGCCATTGACTTCAAAGAGGCTAGAATTTCACCTTTAGTTTATGAATTTATACACTGTTGCTCTTATGAGATCAAGTAACCACCATAAAACTCATTAGGGAAACATTCCAGATGCTGATCATACACACAGTTTCCCCTTTTGCTATTTTTCAAACCCCATCAAAAATCAAAGCATACCATTTGTTTTCCAGAGATGTAATATTCTTTTTACAGGTCTTTCCTTTTACTATTTGAACTAACTTCCCATTTTAAAAAACTGATAAAATTTGGTTATAACACAGATGCATTTTTAGCTACCAGTAAAGACAATGATTCTTTATAAGATGAAGACACAGTCATTTAGTATGCTGGCTGTAGCATAAAAGAATTTTACATATTTTATAGGTTTTAGAGTAGCAGCTGTGTTAGTCCATATTCGCAAAAAGAAAAGGAGTACTTGTGGCACCTTAGAGACTAACAAATTTATTTGAGCATAAGCTTTTGTGAGCTACAGCTCACTTCATCGGATGCTCACGAAAGGTTATGCTCAAATAAATTTGTTAGTCTCTAAGGTGCAACAAGTACTCCTTTTCTTTTTACATATTTTATACTCTATTTATGATAATCAATAAAAATTTTACACAGTATAACAGTGTTTTGGAGAAGTGTATTCAAAATACATTCCTCCTTACAAAATTTTAACAGGGAATCTATTTTTGGACTTATGCAATTGGAGTGTCAAACTGTGCAACTCCACTAACATGGTTTTTTTTTATCATGTTTTTATAGTTCTTCAAGATTGTAACAGCTGTACAAACAATCCATAAGAATCATTAGTTTATTTAAATAAAATAATTTATTAAACTGCAAGCTATCCAGTACTATTTTAAATTTTAAGTCCAGGTCTACACATTGCTTCTGTGCTGGTATAACTATTTCAGTTAGAGGTGTGATTTGTTTTTATCAGACTACGTACCAGTACAGCCTCTAACATTTATGTAACTATACCGGTACAGCATATTCCCCTTTCCATATGGGAATAAGCTATACTGGTATAAGCACTTTAAAACTGGTATTATTGTGTCCACATTAGGTTGGTTGTACCACACTTCAACTGTACTCATACAGTTAAAGCAGTACAACTTTTGTGTATAAACGCTGTGGTTTGAAGCTACTAAAATAGACAGTTTGTCACCTCATCCTCTTTACAGAGTTAAGAGAACAGTACTGTTGCCTACATACCATTGGTTCATCTGTGTTCTTCTGGAACTGTACCAGTCGGACTCGTGTTACATTCTCCATATCCATGTCACCGTTGGCACTCTCTGGAGAATCTCCGTTTAAATATGGAGAGGTTGGAGGAGGTGTAACTCTCAAAGCTTCGTCACTGTAAACTTCATGTGCCACTACATCATGAGTTTGAAGTAAGGCCTACAGGTTACAGAAGTAGTCAGATTTCCATAATTTCTGGTGCTTTTTCTCATTCTTGACAGAAGGTTTAATATTTCCCCTAGAAGCTAAAGCATGCCCATGATATTACTTTCTTACATTTATATAGGGCCTTTTACCTCCAAGGATTCCTAAACACAGTATACATTTTATAAAACTATAGTATGTGTGTGTAAATTTGAGTGCTTAAATTAGGCTCTTCACTTATCTGCCTAAAGATAAATGACTTGATTTTTAGAAGTCCTCAGCACCCAAAAGTCTCACTGAAATCACTGGGAAGTGCAGGTGTTAAGCAAATTTCAAAATCAACCTACTTTTATTTGGGCTTCTAATTCCATGTGTGGGCTCCATGTGTCCTTACTTTAAGCACACAGGTCTGAAAAGCTTAGCCACACACATGTTCAGGTATCACTTCTTCCAACACTGAAATGAAAGTGAGTTTTGGGATGGAAATAGGCAACCTTTGATTACAAACAGTAACACAACAAGACCATTGGATAGAAAGGGAATATGACCAGTATATTCATTTGAAACGGCAAGAAAAATGGTATTTAGAATAATACTTCAAGATAGAATTTGGCCAGGACACTTGAGTTTAGCACCCTTTCTCTTGAGAAAAAAACAAAACTTGATGACTTCAAGTTTTCTCCATCTCTATTTTACATATATTCTGAGGACAACCTCTCCAATATCTGGCACAGTGTCCTCTAGCTGAGGAACTAGTTCTATATTAACTCAGAGGACAGGACACATGGCCTTACTCAATTGCCAACATAACTACTTTCATAAGCACCATGTTTTTTATTTATCTCCCACAGAGAACTGTTGCAGCACAATCCTGTTTAGTTTGAGACATCTAATAAAATCACAGCCTGAGACCATAAATTCTTAAAGTACTAATTAATCAGTTTTTCTCTACATTTCCTGATATATTGTACAGTATCACATGTAGTTGATTAAACTTATCAAAATGTACTTGATAAGCATATCAATTACCCTTCTAGTTACTTATAGATGCAGCATCAAAGACAGTTAGCATATCTAACTGTGAAAAGTGTTATACATTACCAGGAGTTATAATCTAGATAAAATCTAAACATTTCTCAAGTACTTGAAAAAACATTCGGTATCAGGTTTATACTCTGCATGACATCCCTCTTCTTCCTCGGGGACGTCTCAGGGCCTTGATGAGTTTCTCTATTTCACGTTTGCTTTTTTAACCTTACCATTCTTTAAGAACCTGTCTTATAAACAACCTTCTATCAAAAGCCTGGACAGGATTTACCACTAAACCAATTAATGCTGCTCCTATATCATCCCAAAGATTGTCAAAGATTGGAGAGAAGGATTACTTTCCCTCAGGGCTTGTGCCGCTGGGATGAGGGCTGAAAAAGCAAACCTTCTCCTTACAGGTTTCAGAGTAGCAGCCATGTTAGTCTGTATTCGCAAAAAGAAAAGGCACCTTAGAGTGTTGTTAGTCTCTAAGGTGCCACAAGTACTCCTTTTCTTTCTGCTCCTTACGGTGTCTGGTACTCTATAGATCTCTGCATCAGACTGGTCACACTACTCTGTAGTTAAGCATGTATTGCTACCACTTTAAAAATATATAGACCCATGACTTGCATGTTGAAAGACCCATGAATCACAACAGTTTGAGTTTAGCATGTCTGATTTATTTTGACAGATGAAAGAGTTCCTGTGGCTGTTTCGTTTTTGATTAAAAAAGTTCATTTGAATATTCTGTGTTTAAATAGGATTTAGAAATCGAAAATGAATTTTCAAGAGCATCCATGCAAAACTTATTTCTCAGGAGTGACTAAGACAATGGCTGGGATTTTATGGCTACCTACAAAATTCTGCTCTTGTTCCTGAAACGCCACACCATTTTTAACATGCACTATATAAGAGCATTTATAAACTTTTAAGGCACCTTCCTTAATTTTAAAACTAATTTGGGGAATTTGGCTTTCTATAAAGCTGATGCTGTCCTGTTTAGAGTATCTCGAGAGATGGGGCATGTAACTCCTATTGCTCAAGATACTCAAAACAGGAATATCCTAATTCTCAGACTTTTCTAACATTTCAAACCTACTGTCAGTGCAAACACTATTTTTAATTAAATATTTAATGGCATGTGCTTCTGTTATTAACTTTTTAAACTCCAACAATGGGCTCATACTTCCAGATATTCTGTCAGTGCTCCATACCTTATATGACTGTTCATTTTATCTAGATTTACAGAGATCTTGACTACACACAGAAGTTGAATCAGTTTAACTAAAATTGTTTTTTAAATTGATTTAGTTAAACTGGGTGCAAAGAGGGGTGTGGTCACTCTTAAGCAGCCTTGTAAGTGACATATCAATTTAGCTGAATTTCATAACTGACAAGACCAGATTCTCTTTTTCATTTTTATCCCCACAAATTCCTGAAAACTGTCCATTTGACTGAGTGTCACAAGCAGCCCTGAGTAGGAGACAAAAACATATCTTATGTGCAAGTAGGCATTTATTTTGGCTATCTTTCTAGAGTGTGTGTTTTTGGGTGTGTACTTGGCTTTGTGCATAGATGATCTTTAACAGAATAGTCTGCTATGGGTTCCTGAACCCAATTAGTGAAAGATTGCTTTCTATCCTCTGTTCTAATGGTGAAATATCTGTTCAGGCAAATCAGCAAGTAGAGTCATCTCTCATCACTTCTGATTGTGTCCATTATATGCCCTGCCCCTAACAATGCCTTTTCTTAACAAGATTCCCAGTGATATATTTCTGTTTTATAAAGCAACATTAAACCAAAACATCATAACATAATTGTATTTGATTTGAACAATTAACTTTTAATGATCGGATTAATACAATACTTGTGCGTAGGCAAAATAAATGATGATAAATATTTGCAAGGTTTGTTACTATATTTGATGATTTACATCTGTGCCTCCATAAACACACACAGATAATACAATTGTGAGAACATCTATTTCTGTATTGCACTAAACAGCATTTCACCAAAATATTTCATCTAAAGCATAGTTTCCCTTTAAACTACAGTTTCCTCTGTTATGGTTTGTTGTTACAGTATGGTCATATTTTCCTGGCTCTTTTCCCTTTGTGGACCAAATGGGTCCTGAAAGAATTTTAAGTACTGGGACAACAGTTATAAATGTTGTTTCCCACTACATTTCTGTGTCATTCACTGCAAGGAACAATGAAGGAAGATACATAGTGATGGATGCACTATAAATACCTAAATATATAAAATGCAAAATCCCCCTGTGCGGGAAAACATTTCAAATGTTGCCACATGAATAGATGCAAAAGAACAGTCCACTTTGCGGATATCACAGCCGTTCACATTTACTGTTATAGCAGTACGAAGAAAATAATCTCTCTGAAATGACTCCAACAGGACACACACTTGCAAATCCCTGAAATGGTTCCTAAACTAATCACTTCCTAGAAAGCATACATTTAAAACCAACATTTATCTGGTTATATTTTTTAAAATTTATATCCATATTTTAAGAACATTCAAACAGGCTTCAACTATGCAGTAGCTAAATTATTTCATTTGTAATCATTAGGCAGGCAAAGGTTAAACAAACATTTTAAAAACTCCCAGAATGAGAAATATGAAAGGATAACTTTGAGTCAACCTCCCCAAGTAATAAAGTACTTAAAAAGACACGAATGCATATATAGGCCCTGTAAAAAATACAACCAGATAAAAGTATGCATTCTAGGAAGTTATTACTTAAGGAACCATATCAGAGATTAGCAAGCATCTGTCCTGCTGGAAGATCATTTCAAAGAAATTATTTTTGAGCAGACCCACAAGAGTCCCTTGGCAATGAATGTGGAAATGTATATTAATGAGTTTTAGACTACAAATTTTGTTAACTTTTGACAAAAGTTGGATATAGTAGCCAGCTAAAGCCAGATGTCTTTGTATTAGGTACCTGAAATGACTGTGCTCTCTTAAATAAACAAAGAAAGTGATGTTCTGAAGTGCAGCAACTTCTGCCTTGGGATTTTTGTTCTGCTGCAGTGGCTTGTGGTTGAAATAAAAGATTCTTTAAAATTAATGGTCCACATGGAATGCTCAGTGTTAAAAGTTAAGCATGAACATAAGTCTTTGCAGGATTGGGCCTTATTGAGCATTAAGTTAAAAAACTTTACTGCATGACTGATTGCCAGAAGTTAGAAAAATATTTGATTTAACCATGGGCATTCATGTTCAACACCATCTATGCTGTTTTGACCTACCTTTGTTAGCTTAATTTTTGGCCTCTGTTAAAAATGATTGATTCTGGTATCACATTCCTCAGATAATGAAGCGTACAAGCCTAAAGCTTACAACCTAAACACACACTAGCTTAAGCCATGTGATCCTACTGACTATACCATATGTCCTAACTCTCAGTGCATTAGACTTCAATGATGTAGCAACTAGAATATATTTTATTATGCTTTCAAACAGCATACTGAAAATAGGCTGACAGTCTAACACTTTGTACTGTTATTTCTACTTACATTGCTCACATACAGTGTTAATAATTAACATGTTTTCAAATATTTTGTTCTCTCACTCTACCATTACCTAATGGGGTCTTCCTGTGTCAACGAAGCATGGCAGAGTGCCAATTATGTGTCAAATGATTTCTTTTATAAGGTCAGTAGCCCCAAAATGATTCACTGGATTGCATTTTTTAGGATTAATAACTTGTTTTTGTTAATGTGCTTTAATATTAGTCAGAGTATACCATGTTTGTTTATAGTAGTTCTTTAAAATGTTCAGAGTATAGATAATTATCTATAAATTAAAACCAAAAGGCAGATACAAAAGCATAAGGTAGGGACTAAAATTACAGATTCTGGCTATATAATAAATGAATTACAGCTAGTTTAAATATAATTTCTGCTCAGTCCCGTGAGGTCTACTGACTTATGTCCACTGGGACACAGATGAGGTGTCTAGGGGTTTAGCTCATCTATCTTGATGTCCTAAACTGCAGGAGAAGTATTTACATTTTTCACAAATAAGGAGCATTTCATTTTTGCAATAAAGATTTTTACAGCTTCTTTTTGCTTAGAATTAACCCCCCATCAATATAATTTAAACACTTTAAAAGGGAAATCAGTCTTTTATTCCACATCAAAAACATTTTAAAAAGAATTGTTGCAAGAGTTTTCTGACAGCTGGTCTTAAAAAATGTCTATGAGCACGTTAGCTTAATAATTTTTTTATATAAAAGTAGTTTTCTGATGCATAACACTTTGCCTGTCATTTGACTCAATATAAAAATCTTTAATAGATTATTATTATTTGGGGATTACTTTGAAAACTGTGTGCACATAAAAGCTGATCAGCTAGACTTCCAAACTGCCATCTAATCACATACATTATTGACTTCTGTCTGCTTTTACTTCTGATGTCTTTGCAGTAAATCCAAGATACGTATTACATGGGGGAAAAAAAACACTGAATCAGGATAAGCCACTTAACAGAGAAGTTGGGCAACAGTCAGTACCATTTCTTATTTTTACTGCTTCCTTCCCTTCCCACAATAAGCTCGGCAGTCATACGGTCTCATTTTTTCTATTGTAAACAACTGCCTCTACTAAAGCAGAGCTGGTTCTGCTACCATTATCAGAATGGGTATGGCCATATGGAAAATGGCACGCCACGCAGTTCAGAGTAATCCTGTACCTCATCTTCAAAGAATCCAGCTGGAATGCTGTGTGCTGGAACCTGTAGCCTCTGCAGGCTTTATCTGCCTATTAAATTAAGGTGGTTGCAATTTGCTTTATTTTATGGAAATCTGGTGCTGTTTTCTGGTTGGTTATGTGTGTTGTGTGGTTGTGGGTTTTTTTTTTCCCTCCAAATTGCCAATTCAGCCCTAAGATGGGCAAAATCTTGGGAACTCGTTACATTCATTCTTTGGGTAAGAGACTCACACAGCGATTTCAGTGAGAGTTTTGGGTGCTCAGACCCCTGAACATAAGGTCATCACTGCCCCCAAAATAAAAACGTGTGAAATATATCAGAGAGTTTGTCTTAGGTACAAAACTCCAAATTCACTCAATTGTACCACCTGTCTGACTCACCCCAATCTAGATTTAAATATAGGAAACATTCTAAAAGCGAACAAACACATCTTTGCCCAACATAGGTTTGGAAGAAAGGAGGATCTCACCATGTCTTCCTGGGATCCACAGGTTCCTTTCTCCATTTTACATCCCTCTCAGCTCCCAAAACAAGTCCCTGGAACTGGGAATCTAACCTAGATTACTCATGTAGTAGTATGAAGGACAAACCACAGAGCTACTGGGCTGGGTGAAATAGTTTTAACAGGCTATTGAGCCAAAGAATGTCACTGTTAACACAAACTGATTTTGTTTAAAAAAGGATTCCATTCTACCCTATTTTTGTAAGATTTCGTAATGAACAGTTCCATTGCTTTGTGACTGTCACAAAAGGTTCACTCAATGTTACTGATGTATGTTAGATGTGTGTTACCTTTATTGTCAGTGTCTTTAGATTTCTGTTACTAGTTTCTCTTATTATTTTCTTTTAAAAAATAAACATTTGAAGGAATAACACTTATCTGATGAGCTCAAACCTGCAAAATAGCTCTGACTGCAAACTGCAATTCTTATCATGACAAGCAGCAAACAAACAATGGTCCCTCAGTGTAGCAAGGACTATGCATTAGCCCCATAATAATATCAGCTGCTGTGCTAGCTTAGCACATTAGAAATGCTGATTAAATATATATGTGTGTGCAGTTAACTATACTTTTGTTTTGCTGCTTATAGGCTTTAGGTAGTACATTCTTGGTTGACGTTCCATGAGGAATGTATTTAAGAACAACCAAAGTAGTGTTTCCTTACCATGAAATGAGGTTGTGTTAAAATACGTTTTAGCTCTTTTGCATCATTGTTCTCTGGGTAACATGAAATTTCTTCCAATACCTGCAAAACAAACAGCACAAATGTCAGTAAAGCTAACTGCTCTCTATTCTGTCACAAAACTGTAAAAAGCATACTTTACTCTGGTTGGTCATAATCCCTGTAGCCCAACACAATCAATGGGTTATGACAGTAAAGGGTCTTTGAGAATGGGAACTTTTTTCAAGCAGAATAAAATATTACATATTGAGGTCTCTTTTTGCTAAATGAAAGAACAGATTTAAAGAAAGCAGAGTCTCTCTTCTCAAACTGACAATATTCTTTAAAAGGTCATTATTGCAACTGCAGAAGTAAAGTATTAACCAGCAACTATATTAGTCGCTCTTATCAACTTCTGCTTCCACGCCTAAATAGGGGCTAAGAAACATTAAAATAGAATTAAAAACATGCATAAAATCTTGAATTATCCAGATTAAAACACTGTTTCTGCAAATTAAATGGTTAAAAAATATGAACCGTAGACAGTCCATCTGTTATACCACCACAAAACTCAAGATTCTATAAAAAGAAAAGAGCATTTCATTTCATAACTGGGGCAAAAAAGGAAATGTATTTTAACTCAGTCCCTTACAGTCTGATATTTTCATTTTTATTCTCAACAGTCAGCTGTTTGGATGGTGGAAACAGAGCACTCTGCTTCTGACAGTGGCTCCAGAGATTAATTGCTAGGAAATTCTGCAGAGCAATGTGGTTGGCACAAACACTCCCTCCCACCACTCAGGGTAGGATCTCCTCCTCAAATCACACACTCTCATCTTTCCACAGAAGGGTAAACAGGGTGTATTTTTAAACTCCAGCATCCTGCTAAAGCTGCATTTTAGCTCTTGTGGTTGAATGTGCAAGATGCACAACTCAATTTTGTCACATGGGCATGAGTACTATACTTATTGTGGGCTGAATAAGTTATTCTGAATATTTGCACATTTTTATATCTAGACTCACTTACTGGTGCATTATAGGTTGCAGGTCTGTCAGCAGGAAAAATAGCGCCCTGGGCAAACTTGTATTTTGGTGCACTTTCTTTGAGTTTAGAGACTAACGAATTTATTAGACCATAAGCTTTCGTGAGCTACAGCTCACTTCATCGGATGCATTTGGTGGAAAATACAGAGGGGAGATTGATATACACACACAGAGAACATGAAACAATGGGTTTTATCATACACACTGTAAGGAGAGTGATCACTTAAGATAAGCCATCACCAGCGGGGGGGGGGGGGGGGGGGGAAGAGGAGGCGGGGGAAAGGAGGAGAACCTTTCACGGTGACAAGCAAGGCAGGCTATTTCCAGCAGTTAACAAGAACATCTGACAGGTTTCAGAGTAGCAGCCGTGTTAGTCTGTATTTGCAAAAAGAAAAGGAGTACTTGTGGCACCTTAGAGACCAACAAATTTATTAGAGCATAAGCTTTCGTGAGCTACAGCTCACTTCATCGGATGCGAGCTGTAGCTCACGAAAGCTTATGCTCTAATAAATTTGTTAGTCTCTAAGGTGCCACAAGTACTCCTTTTCTTTTTACTGAAAGGAGAGTGATCACTTAAGATGAGCCATCACCAGCAGCAGGGGGGGGGAAAAGGAGGAAAACCTTTCATGGTGACAAGCAAGGTAGGCTATTTCCAGCAGTTAACAAGAATATCTGAGGAACAGTGGGGGGTGGGGTGGGGGGGGGAGAGAAATAACATGGGGAAATAGTTTTACTTTGTGTAATGACTCATCCGTTCCCAGTCTCTATTCAGGCCTAAGTTAATTGAATCCAGTTTGCAAATTAATTCCAATTCAGCAGTCTCTCGTTGGAGTCTGTTTTTGAAGCTTTTTTGTTGAAGGATAGCTACCCTCAGGTCTGTAATCGAGTGACCAGAGAGATTGAAGTGTTCTCCAACTGGTTTTTGAATGTTATAATTCTTGACATCTGATTTGTGCCCCTAATGCTCCTACTCTACTTGCGCTACATTGATGACATCATCATCTGGACCCATAGAAAAGAAGCTCTTGAGGAATTCCACCATGATTTCAACAATTTCCATCCCACCATCAACCTCAGCCTGGACCAGTCCACACAAGAGATCCACTTCCTGGACACTACAGTGCTAATAAGCGATGGTCACATAAACACCACCTTATATCGGAAACCTACTGACCGCTATTCCTACCTACATGCCTCTAGCTTTCATCCAGATCATACCACACGATCCATTGTCTACAGCCAAGCCAAGAATTATAACATTCAAAAACCAGTTGGAGAACACTTCAATCTCTCCGGTCACTCGATTACAGACCTGAGGGTAGCTATCCTTCAACAAAAAAAACTTCAAAAACAGACTCCAACGAGAGACTGCTGAATTGGAATTAATTTGCAAACTGGATACAATTAATTTAGGCTTGAATAGAGACTGGGAATGGATGAGTCATTACACAAAGTAAAACTATTTCCCCATGTTATTTCTCTCCTCCGCCCCACTCCCCATTGTTCCTCAGATGTTCTTGTTAACTGCTGAAAATAGCCTACCTTGCTTGTCACCATGAAAGGTTTTCCTCCCGTCCTCCCCTCCCCCCCGCTGCTGGTGATGGCTTATCTTAAGTGATCACTCTCCTTACAGTTTTCAGAGTAGCAGCCGTGTTAGTCTGAATTCGCAAAAAGAAAAGGAGTACTTGTGGCACCTTAAAGACTAACAAATTTATTTATATGCATCCGATGAAGTGAGTTGTAGCTCACGAAAGCTTATGCTCAAATAAATTTGTTAGTCTCTAAGGTGCCACAAGTACTCCTTTTCTTTTCTCCTTACAGTGTGTATGATAAAACCCATTGTTTCATGTTCTCTGTGTGTGTATATATCAATCTCCCCTCTGTATTTTCCACCAAATGCATCTGATGAAGTGAGCTGTAGCTCACGAAAGCTTATGCTCAAATAAATTTGTTAGTCTCTAAGGTGCCACAATTACTCCTTTTCTTTTTGCGAATACAGACTAACACGGCTGCTACTCTGAAACCTTTCTTTGAGTTTGAGACCAGCAGCGTGGGGTGCAGGGTGCGAGGACCAGCTCCTGGCCCCAGAGCCCAGTCAGGCTGCACAGGGAGGAGTTTCTGAGCCAGGAGGCTCCCCTGGCCATGCCCTCACAACCATCTAACAGGAGGAGAGCCAGCAGGAAGGGGGAACCCAAGGGCTGGCCTGCTGGGTCTGCAGGGGCAAGCCCCGCTGCCTGCGCCTCCCCGCCAGGCTAGTGGCTCCAGGCGGCCCTTCCCGCCCTCCTGGCCTGGCCGGCCAGGGGCTCCAGTCTCCTGGCTCACCCACACTCAGCCCAGGCCCGCCAGCTTGTGGCACTAGGATGGTGCCCCCAACCATGGCACCCTGGGCGATCGCCCATGTCGCCTATCCATAAGGCCCTGGTAGGTTGTAGTTACATGTATAAACCACACAGGACTTAAAAAGAGAATAGATTCCATACTCTCTAGAAGCTTCTGAAATGCACATTTGAATCTTATTTCCACACTGGAGTTGCTACCTTAACTCTGAGTATGTTTATTTTTCTATGCTAAAAACAGACATGTGCACCATCCTGGAATTAACAAAATTAAAGGAATTCAGATATTTACAATCTTCCCATTCTTTTTTCTAAGTAAATTGTGAAATGATTAATTTGGTGCCTGCAAAGATTCTTTTAGTGCCTGGTAAGAGATAATTTGCTTGTTTTTAAGGTATATTAAGATCAAAATTGGTAAAACATAACATCAGCTGGGAAAGGAATACTGGATTGTTTTCATGTGATATATTGTATATTGCATAAAAGCCTTCATCTTGTGGTAATCATCTATTTAAAACATTCATTTTGGGCTAAACTTTCAGCCTCACCTTTACTGTGTCTGCAAAATTGCAAGCGCAAATAATTGCATGCATAACTTTACTCCAATAGTTATCTGTGTATGCAATTTAGAATACTTGACTATCTAAGTACTTAATTACACTTGCAAGTCAGTTACTTAAATATCCAGCTGACTGCAATTCTGGGCCAAAAAATAATTCACGTAAAATTGCACCAACAAACTGTACCGGAAAAAGGGAAGCCAACTTTTGAAAGTATGTCCCTTTACAGTAAAATATATCTGCCTTAATTCCTCCAATATCAATTATACTAACAGTACAAAATCAGAAACCTAACACTTTATCTGAGCAGTTTTGTTGATGGTATGGTATCTTATAAGCACAATAAGTTTTATAGTACCCATGAGTTATTTGACACTTTCAATATTTAATATCAGCTATCATTACTACCTACAAGTTGTTTCTTTAATCCTCATTCTAATCTAGACCTTGGTCAAGTCACTTCTACTTTTTGTGCCTCAATTTCAATAGTGGAAACTTGCTGTATTATTAATCTATCTATATTGAGGTATGTATTTGGTTCCCATGAACATAGAATCTGAACACCTCACAAACACTAATGGATTCATTCTCACAATACCTCTGAGTTAGGGAAATTGTTATCCCCATTTTATAGATGGGGAACTGAGGCACAGAAAGATTAACTGGTTTGTCCAAAGTCATACAAGTAGTCTGTGGAAAAGCCAGGAACTGAACACAGATCTCTTGAATCCCAGTCTAGCACCTTAACCTCAAGACTATTCTTCCTCCCTTAAGAAAGTGAGATGGGACACAGCCACTATGGGGCATTGTCTGCTTCTTGGTATCTGAAAAAGTAAGAAAAGTCCCTCTCTGCCTTGCTCACTGGGGGACGGAAGAAGGGAAAAGGAAACCATCCTTCTCAGCAACTAGAAAGAAAGAGCAGTCTTCCTCCAGGCAGCTGGAGGAAGGAAGAAAAATGGTTTAGTAACAGAGAATGCAAGTGGAGATTCTCCTACCCAGCAGATGGTGGATGGGGTGCAGTGGGCTGTAGGGGAGAGGGGATTTTCCTTGCTAGTAACCAGGAAAGATGATGAAGGAAGACTTCCTCAGTCAAAAAAGCTAACAATGTTGGGAATCATTAGGAAAAGGATAGACAAGACAGAATATATCATATTGCCTCTATATAAATCCATGGTATGCCCACATCTTGAATACAGATGTGGTTGCCCCATATCAAAAAAGATATACTGGAACTGGACAAGCTACAGAAAAGGGCAACAAAAATGATTAGGGATATGGAACAGCTTCCATATTAGTAGAGATTACTAAGATTGGGACTTTTCAGTTTGGAAAAGAGACGACTAAGGGGGGATATGATAGAGGTTTATAAAATCATGACTAGTGTGGAGAAAGTAAATAAGGAAGTGTTATTTACTCCATCTCATAACACATGAACTAAGGGTCATCAAATGAAATTAATAAGCAGCAAGTTTAAAACAAACAAAAGGAAGTATTTCTTCACACCATCTACCTTTAAGCAACTACTAGTAATGTCCCAGCCCAGTCTGATTTTTGCAGAGCATACTTTATTGCCCTCAGGTATTGGTTGTGTAGGGACATTTTCACCAAGCTGTATTGGTTTTGTAGGAAAATACCGAGAACCCAAATTAGGATCACTAAAGGTATATGAAAGCTGTGAGACATGGCCAGAAAGGGTTTAACAGCTTGCAGATTCAACCTTTAAAGACATATTAGAGAAGTATATACATGGTAATTAGGACCATTCCTTAGAACTAGTTAACCTAGTTATGTTAAATGGACTAGAGTTTTGAAATGCAATCCTGTATTGTTAGAGAATTGGAGGTAATACTAATTGTGTGTGTTTACTTGTATCTTGTTAGATATTAATCATGTAAATAGACAGTTCCTGTGTATTATTACAGCTACTGATTCAGAGATCAAAAGGAAATATTAACATTTAGATGAACGGAGGTGTGATAATGTCATTGTCTACATTTCACTTTAAGGTTTGTGGTTAACTGTTTATAAACTGCTTAATGGATAATTACCTTATGCTGCTGAATGCAACTAGTTACTTGGGTATGCATAGAGAACAGGTAGTTTACTTCAAAGCTGCTATTCTTCACCCAAGAAGAGGCTATCATAGCCTCCCAGAAAACTGTATAAAAGACTCTTGGGACCTGATCCCTTCATCTCTGATCTGCTTGAGCTTTATTTCGGAGGAAGTTTGAGTCGTAAGACTGAAATCTCCAGTCCCATCTGGCTTGCCCTGGATATAAAACATTGGACTGAAACTATGGACTAATTCTAAGATCTCTTTGCAACTCCAAAGCTCACCATCTCTACTATGAAACTGATCTCAGAACTGTACTCATGTCTGTATGTATAATGATCTTTTAACCAATACACTCTCTCATTCTTTTTAAAATAAATTTTATTTTAGTTAATAAGAATTGGATGTAAACATGTATTTGGGTAATATCTGAAACATTTATTAACCTGGAGATAATGTGTACAATGCTTTGGGATTGGTAGAACTTTCACATTTGACTTGGCTTTCTGGGAGGAAGCTCAAAGGCTGGGTTGCTTTTAAGGAAACTGTGTTTTGGCTTCTCTGTAACCAGTAAGGTATTGTAGAAGCTGTTTAGTGCTAGGCTTGGTAAATCTAAGTATTGGAACATCCACCAGTTTTGGGGATTGTCTTCCTCACTCTTTGCAGTTCGCCCTGATTAAGTAACCTTAGTGTGGCCCCCACCCCGGTCACAAAGGCATTCAGGTATAAAATGTGCTGCAGGGCTTATAGGCATTTGTCAGTGGACCTGTCTGCTCCCTCTAACACAGGGAGAACCCCTGTGCCTGCATTGTACTGTATGTCCAGCTCCCCCTCCACAGACGCGCTCTGTCCATCCCCTTGCAGGAAACAAGCTCACCACTTCTTCACTGCTGTAGGGAGGCTGAGTAATGCTCTCTACAGAGTTGGTAGGGGTGCCTCTTTGTGGGCCCTTTATCTCCTTTTCTCTGCCTGTAGCTGCAAGCACAGGCTCCTCTGAGAGGCTCCTGACCTGTAGCAGCTCTAGGAGCAGTTAATCTTCCAGACTTGGCTGTGCTACACTGGAACGACTTGGGTCCTGGAACCAGCAGCCCCCAATCTCCTCCACATGGTTCCAGAGAAGCATTAATGTGGCTAGATAAGAGTAATTTGATGGAAAGTGTATAAGGTATACAAGATTGATGTAGGGAAGTGGGAGAAGGGATAGATTTGGATGGACAAAGACATAAAATGTCTCACTGGGTAAAATTGTGAGGGCTGCTCAGAAGGCATGACTGGGCTGTTAAAGTCTGCCAATCTGGCCACAAAGGCATGTTTCAATAAAAAGTAGTTAGGGAAATAGGAGAGAAACCTTCCAGGGAAATATCAGTGTGACTTCAGTTATTGCATATTGTCAGTAAAAATGTCTTTTCTCATTTGAATTTTAGCATTACTGTAAGCAATGTTTTTCAGCCATCATATGCTAAATAACTAACACTTATTTTTCACTGGCACTATAAATTACAATTCTGTACTTAGAATTTGCCCTAAGTTTAACAGGCATAAGAGTTCAGTAACTCCGTTTTTATTGGTTTTGGCCATTTTGAGTCATACCTCCTACTGCTCTGCATCAGATTTCCCTCCTCCCCGCTTTTTTGGCATTAAAATTTTGTTGGAGATACAATAAAAAGCAAGCAAATCCGGATTAGATTAATAGACATTTATAAAGAAAAATGTTATTTGAGAAATTATACAAGCTTCAAACTTTTGCTGCCTTCAAACCTACTGAATATAAAATATATGCAAATGATCGCACTTGTCCAAGGACATAGCTCCTCTTTTTCATATCCCTACTGACAAGTCAGAGGTTATATGATGAGGCTTAATAATACAAACATTCCTTACAATCTGGGAAATGATACATTTACAAAGCATGCCATATAACCAAAGGTAAAAACATTTTCAGTCAGTCAAATTTAGGAGCATTTACAGAGCATCGGCACTGTAACTATGATGAAACTTTCACATTAAACAAACAAAATAAAAGTCTGAAATGCATTTCAAAACCACTTACCTCTTTGGCTCTCTGTACAGCATCACTTGGAGGATTCCTGATTTGCGGTGAAGATTTTGTGTTAATTTTGTCATAAAGCTAAAATCAAAAGGAAATAGAATACTGTAACCATGTGCTACTTTGTTAGTGTTCAACATAATTGAATCCAACAGCCTATATACAATAACATGGTTAAAATGTGTTAAACTACAAGCCTCACCGTGTTTTATGTCCTAGTTTAGCAAACAAACTATTTTTTTAAAAAAAACATTTCCTGAGCTGAACACAGTGCCATCCATTCAAAATGTACAGGATATCATGGGAAAGTTGAGAGAGGTTGTGGGATTTTCTGTGCTTCCCAGGCATTTTCAATAGGAGACTCTGGGAACCATAACACTTGTTCAAATGTTTCTGGGAACTTTGAATAAGTGGCACTATAGCTCATGATAAATCATACATGTTGTTAAATATTTAAATTAATCCAGATTTCTCACTTTTTCCAACAAATCAAATGTCAAGTACTCCAAATATTATATAAATTTAAACTAAAGTTCATAGCATGAGAGAATGCCCCTCCAGACAGAAAAGCTTTTCAAATTAATTGCTACAGAAACCCAAGTCTTGGGAAAAGTGTAAAATTACTTCCTCCAGGAAGGAATGTTCACACAAAGGATTATCCTCTCTTTACCAGGATTTTCTATCAACAGCATCAATACCAGCATGTTTAAATATGAAATTGAAGACCTTCACTTCTCATCTATTTTAGAAAATATTTTTGAAAAACCTAAATAAAAAAATACAAAGACAAGGAAGAGCTTACTACCTATGTTCAGTCCTCTCAAAGTGTGCCTGGTTTAAGGGAATAACCATATATTTCAGAAATGAATAAACCATATATTTAATTCCTTCAACCAGAAGCATTCAGTATATCGTATTTGCTTTAAACACAGGTACAGAAATCTTTTCTGACTGAGAGCTGAATAATCCCCAGCTCCATCAGATTATGCGTATAGAATGTGACTTTGTAAACAGAAATGATCCAGCATATTTTAACTAAATTTTTAACGAAAGGTGCTCTCTTATAAACATAGAAAAGTACTCTATATTCACAGACCTACAAAATACATGGAGTCGTGGTATTAGGCACAGGAGCTGGCTTCCTCCTTGTCGCAGGGGGTGCTCAACCCCTGCTCCACCCCAAGCCCCACCCCCACGCTTCCACCCCCACCCCACCTCTCCCACCCTGACTTTTCCCCAGGCCCCGCCCCACTCCACCCCTTCCTCCAAGCCCTCACCTCACCCCACCTCTTCCCACCTCTCCTCCCCAGCACCTCCTGCACCGCTGATCCGTGATGGCAGGAGTCGCTGGAAGGGAGGGGGAAGAGTTGATCAGCAGGACTACTGGAGGGTGGGAGGACTGGGGGGAAGCTGGCTGCCACCATTACTTTTTTCCCATGGGTGCTCCAGCCATGGAGCTCCCATGGAATCAGCGCCTATAGCATTAGTGTTTTACTGGCATGCAGTTTGGACATTAGACAAGTGCCCACAAACCAGTTATATGGCACAAATCCATCATGTATTCTAGGAGGAGCTGGAAGCAACTCTATCTTTAGGTTGCCTACGAAAGTATTCTGGCAACCTAATCTTTAAGAAACTCTCACACCTCTTGTGTTCAGCAAAGCTGTGATATTTGACAAGGGGAATCCCCTTGATCTACTGAATTGCATTTTGTTTGTCCTAAAATTCCAGTCAGACATAAAGTGCTAAAAATATAACAACTCTGCACTAGATCCTGGGTCTAAATTGACAATGGTTGCTTTCTGCTCTTCCATGGCTTACAGCTGAAAGTGTGGCCTTCAGGTCTTCCTCCACGAGGGTGGAGAGGCTCTCCCAGGTAAGACGAAAGCGAAAGAGAATAGTGATGACGTGTTTAATGAGATTATGACCGCCTCTGGGACAGTGGACACCGAGCAGGAGTGCAGCCCAGGAGAATGAGCATGGCACACAGCAGGAAATGATGGGGATTCTGAAAGAACAGACACATGTTGAGGCGTCTAGTTGACCTTCAGGAGAAACGCCTTGAGGCTCGACTCCCTCTGCAGCCCCTGCAGAACGGTATTCCTGCATCACCGTACTCCGTCTCCCCCCACACATGTTCCACTAGGCGAGGGGGACAATGCAATATCCCTTTCATTCAACGGCAGGAGATGACACAAAGAACAGCCGGTGCACATATGCTGATGTATGAGAGGCGAGGCCGCTGAGCTTTTAAAAAAAAGATGAATGTTTTTTTCCCCTCCCAATTTTACTCCATCATGTCTCCAATGTTTAATTCTATTTGTGATCTTTAAGTTTCAGTATGTTTGTCAACAGAAGTCCATGTTTTGAGAATGAATTCATCTTTATTCATTTAAAATGGGGGGGGAGGGAAGGAGAGGGTCAGGAAAACTGAGGCAATGGAGGGGATGTGCTGGAGACAAAAATCCAGCAGACATAGCAAGGTTCACACTATAAGAAAGCACAATACAGAAGGCAGCACACATTACTGTGGGTCATTACTGAAATGGATTTTCAAAGCCTCCTTAATGCAGTGCTCCATGATGAGCTCTTCTTATAGCCCTGGTATCTGGCTGCTCAAAATCAGCAGGACTATCTGCCTTCCTGCCACACCCCTGTGGAAACTTTCCCTCACAGATATTATGGAGCACACAGCAGGCAGCTATAATCATGGGGATATTTCTTTCAGTGAAGTCTAATTTAGTGAGCAAACTGTGCCAGTGACTGTTTAAACAACCAAAGGCACATTCAACCACCATTCTGCACTAGTTGAGCCCATTGTTGAGAGATCCTTGCTGTTGTCCACGTGTCCGGCTTCGTGAGCCATGGGAGTAAGTGGTAGGCAGGGTCTCCCAGGATCACTATTGGCATTTCAACATCACCAATGGTTATTTTGTGTTCCAGAAAGAAAGTCCCTGCTTGCAGCTTTCTGAACAGACCTGTGTTCTTAAAGATGCATGTGCATGCCCCTTCCCAGACCGTCCCACTTTGATGTTGGTAAAACACCCCGTGATCCACCAGTGCTTGCAGCACCATTGAAAAGTATCCCTTTGGCAAGGTGGTCTGGTGCCAAGATAGGCATATGCGTACAATCTATTGCCCCACCACAGTTAGGGAACCCCATTACGGCCAAACCATCCAGTATCTCCTGCACATTGCTCGGAGTCACTGCCCTTCTGCGCAAAAGGCAATTAATGGCCCTGCATACTTGGATCACAACAGCCCCTACAGTCGATTGACCAACTCCAAATTGATTCCCCCACTGATCAGTAGCAGTCTGTGGCACTGCAAGCTTCTACACAGTGTTCGCCACTCAGTTCTCCAGTGTCAGAGCAGGTCTCATTTTAATGCAGGGCTGGAGAGAGCTCTGCACAGTTTCTGACAAGTGGCCTTGCACATACAAAAGTTCTGCATCCACTGATTGTCGTCCCATAACTGGATAACAATGCGATCCCATCAGTCAGTGCTTGCTTCCCAGGACCAGAAATGGCACTCCACTGTGTTCAGCTGGTGCGCGACTGCCAACAGCAACTGGAATTGTTTCATTCTGTGGTTTCCAGCAGGGTTGCTTGAAGGACATTGCCATGTTCTGCGCAGCAGTTCCCCTCCTGACTCTGGAAATACTGCAGGATAAGGCACATGATATTTGTAATGCTCACAATAGTGCACAGCAGAGCGGGGTCCATGCTTCTTGGGATATGGCATATGTGTGCCTATGCCAGCCTCTTGAAAAAAAATGGCGCAAAAAATTATGGGTTCCAATTGAAATTGGGGAGGGAGTGATAAAACTGCATCATGGGACATTGAAGCCATATTCCCAGACTCCCCTGTGACAATGTTTTGGTCCCATGAGGCATTGCAACCCTTCCCAAAAGCCCCTGAGGCAAGTTGCACTGTGGTAAAGCTACTCACAGTGCACTGGTGTGGACATGCACTACTGACTTAATTACTGCGGCAGCTGCATGTCGACTTAAGTTTATAGTATAAAGAAAAGGAGTACTTGTGGCACCTTAGAGATTAACAAATTTATTAGAGCATAAGCTTTGGTGAGCTACAGCTCATTTCATCGGATGCATTTGGTGGAAAAAACAAACAGAGGGGAGATTTATATACACACACAGAGAACATGAAACAATGGGTTTATCATACACACTGTAAGGAGAGTGATCACTTAAGATAAGCCATCACCAGCACCGGGGGGGGGGGGGGAGGAAAACCTTTCATGGTGACAAGCAAGGTAGGCTAATTCCAGCAGTTAACAAGAATATCTGAGGAACAGTGGGGGGTGGGGGAGAAATAACATGGGGAAATAGTTTTACTTTGTGTAATGACTCATCCATTCCCAGTCTCTATTCAAGCCTAAATTAATTGTATCCAGTTTGCAAATTAATTCCAATTCAGCAGTCTCTCGTTGGAGTCTGTTTTTGAAGCTTTTTTGTTGAAGGATAGCCACTCTTAGGTCTGTAATCGAGTGACCAGAGAGATTGAAGTGTTCTCCGACTGGTTTTTGAATGTTATAATTCTTGACGTCTGATTTGTGTCCATTCATTGTTTTACGTAGAGACTGTCCAGTTTGGCCAATGTACATGGCAGAGGGGCATTGCTGGCACATGATGGCATATATCACATTGGTAGATGCGCAGGTGAACGAGCCTCTGATAGTGTGGCTGATGTGATTAGGCCCTATGATGGTATCCCCTGAATAGATATGTGGACAGAGTTGGCAACGGGCTTTGTTGCAAGGATAGGTTCCTGGGTTAGTGGTTCTGTTGTGTGGTTGCTGGTGAGTATTTGCTTCAGATTGGGGGGGCTGTCTGTAAGCAAGGACTGGCCTGTCTTTTTTTGTTTTGCCATGTAAAAAAAAGCATAAGCTTTCGTGAGCTACAGCTCACTTCATCGGATGCATTGCATTGTTAGTCTCTAAGGTGCAGCAAGAGGGGAAGAGCCTGGGAGAGCACTAGGAAAACACAACAGAAGATTAAAATGAATCAAAACCACATTAACTTTTTGGTAGCACCCTCCTTTTAAATTCAGGCCTTCAGGGCAGCTACCAGCTGATGATTCCCTCCTTTGGCATTATGCTGTTAGACAGACCGAGTGGTGGGCGGTCCAGGAGCAAGCATGGAGGCACAGAACCTATAACAAACCTGGCCGCCTTGGATCCCTGGGATCAGATTCATCCATGGTTTCAGGAAGTGAAACTTTTGGCTGCTCCATGAGGTGGGGAGGTAGGAGTGCTCTTGGGAACTGGAACAATCTCAGCAAATCTCTCCAAGAGGATCCTTCTAGGTATACTAGGTATACTCCCTACTTTGCCAAATCAGTGTAACATGTTTTCCAAAAACTCTGTCATAGTGTCATGCATTACTGAACTCTCTAAAATTTTTGGGATATACTGTGTATGAAAGAGAATGCACAAAATAAAGTATTCCCAGAATACAAAAAGAACTGACACATAAAACTGCAAGTCCAGTAGCACATATTTCTAATAAATCTGTATAATTAGGGGTGGTCGTATATGACTGGAGAATAGCAAATGTAGTATCTATATTTAAGAAACAGATAAAAAGGATCTGGGCAACTACAGATCTGTTACTCTTCTCTCAGTAGTATGCAAAGCTTTAGAACAAATTTTGAAGGAAAGAATAAGTAAGGACATGGAGATGAACAGAAAATGGGATAAAATGCTACATGGGTTTATCCAATGTAGATAGCGCCAGACTAACCTGATCAATATCTTTCTTTGATAATGTAAATAATTCTCTAGACAAGGGAAATGTTGTAGACCTAATATATCTGGACTTCAGTAAAGCATTTGATACAGTGCTACATTGGAAATTATTAGTAAGTCTGGGAGCCTGTCATGGATTCCTGACTTTCTGTGACCTCTGTGGCAGCTGTTGCTGGCTCAGGGGCAGCAGTTTGGGTGTGTGGGAGGGGGCTCAGGCTAGGGGTAAGCACTTACTTCGTGGGGGTGGGGGGATGCTCCCCGGCTCCCACTGGCATAGGTGGAGAAGGGGGCTCTGCGCACTGCAGCTCCCATTGGCTGTGGTTCCCAGCCAATGGGAGCTGCGCCTTTGGAGCCAGTGCTTGTGGCGGGAACAGCAGGAGCCTCCCTGGCTGGAGATGTGGGGACACTCAGAACCCAGTAGGGAGCCTGCAAGCCCCAAAACCCGCCCCCAGCACCAGCAACAAACTCCTCTCTCCCCCCAGCATCAGACAGGGTATCAGGCCACGCCCCCAGACTGCCCCCCCACGATTCCCCCCAAGTTTTAGTTAGGGGCATATAGTGAAAGTCATGCACAGGTCACAGGGAATTTGACCTGACTCGATGATCAGAATGGTCCCTTCTGACCTTAGTATCTATGAATTTTTGTTTACTGCCTATTACTTTTACTAAAAATACCATGACTAAAATGTAGCCTTAATTATTAGTAACAATGAAGAATATGGGGATTAGTACAAGAATTGTAAGGTAGGTAAGAAACAGGCCAAAAGTGAGAGGACAATGGAGTAGTGCTGAAAGGGGAGCATTATGCTGGAGGGAGGTTACTAGTGGAGTTCCTCAGGGACTGGTGTTGGGACTGATCTTATTTAATATTTTCATTAGTGAGTTGGACACAAAAAGAGTGCGCTAATTAAATTTGCTGATGACACAAAGTTGGGAGGCACTGTCAACTTGGAGGAGAATCACAGTATTTTACAGGAAGAACTGGATGACCTTGAGGGCTAGAGTAATAGAAGTGGGATGAAATTTAATAGTACAAAGTGCAAAGTCATACGCTTAGGGACTAATAACAAGAATTTCTGCTATAAAATGGGGGGCTCTTTAGTTGAAACAACAGCAGAGGAGAAAGACCTTGTGTATTAGTCGATCAAAGGGTAATAAGTATGTGGTGTAACTGCAAAAAAGACAAATGCAGTCCTAGGATGTATCAGGTGAGGTATTTCCACTAGAGAGAGGGAAATATTAATGCCATTGTCCAAGACACTGGTAAGACCTTATCTGGATTACTGTGTCTGATTCTGGTCACCCAGGTTCAAGAAAGATAAATTCAAATTTGGAGAACAGAGGCACAGAAGGGCTACCAAGATGATCAGGAGAATGGTGGGCCTAGCTTATGAGAGGAAAGTGAAAGAGATTGGCTTGTTTAGCCTAGCAAAATGAAAGCTGAGAGCGGGTATGACTGCTTTCTATAAACACACCATGGGGGCAAACTTCAGGGAAGGAGAAGAGCTATTTAAGCTAAAGGACAACGTTGGCACAAGAACAAATGGGTATAAAGTGGCCAGGAGTAAATTTAGATTGGAAATTAGAAGACTACATTTCTAACCATTAGAGGAGTGGTTAGTCTTCCATAGGAGTAGTGGGGGCAAGAAACTTATCTGGTGTTAAGATGGAGCTTGATACGTTTCTAAGAGATCATATGACCTGGTTGCCTGTGATAGCAGGGGACTGGATTCAGTGACCCAGGAAGTCCCTTCGAGTCTATGTTCTTAGCTATAAAGTTATAAAGATTTGCACAACTGTGTATATTTACATTTTGAGGGTAGAACAACTTGATAAGACCTGGCTGTTTTTCAGTTTGATTTATATATACACAAATATATATTATGTTGTGCACATGTTAAACAGTGTAAGACATACACCCACCCATCACCTAACTTCAGCTGTCCTTCCTTATACATTTTAAATTGATCTCCAACGAAGATTAAAATAATGATTAGATATTTATGCAAGAGATTAATAGTGGATGTGTTCCTGTTTTGGCTGCACTAAAAGATTTGATAATAAAGCCTCAGCTAAAGTAAGAGCACATAACAACGATACACATCTTTAAAAATATGAAATGAAGCAGCATTGGAAAAGGATGCTATTTTGTTTCACAATAACCCAAACAGAGGAAGGGGTCTGCTTTCTTTTTCTGCTTTTTAAATTACTAATCTGTTGGGGATGAAATCCACTCCACCTACATAAAGCTTGAGCAATGAGATGTTCTAAGGGTGGAGCACAAGAGTGTGTGAGATTTCTCAAATTCACACCAAAACTATGGTTAGGGTGACAGGCTGCAACAAAGCCACAGCAGCTAATATTCCATCTACTTTATCGTCTGGAACAAGATCTGCAGCACCTTCATGATATTTACATGTGTTGTTGGATCAAGTGGATCAGTATGTTCGACGACCTCCATGACCACGACAGACTGGCCAATATGGGCTAGTGTGGGGATACCTTCCATGTTATGAAGTGTGCAATGATGCAGATAGCCTGGTGCTTTCACTCTGGATGTACACAGACATTTAGATATGCTTTATTGCATTTCATTGTTGCACATTTATTAATATTATTTTTGAAAATTAACTATAATAGTTTAATCACAATGTAAGCATCACTGCTAGTTTTTATTCCTTAATTTTTAAATACTTTAACTTTTTTTTTTAAACATATGCGCCTCCCTTTTACATAGTATCTTACACACACAAACAAGCATATACATTGTGACAAAGTTCCTCCTCTGCCTTGGTGGGTCCTGCGCTTATTGGTGCTCGCCTCAGAGATTCATGGCAGCCCTCAGTTTGGCCACTTTCGTGGCTCAAATCTACCATTCACTCAGTTAGCCTCATCACTGGCCAGCATGGGGGAAAGGAAGAAGAACAATCCCCGCAGTCTCTGCTGATCCACCTGGTGGATTGGGGAACAGGCCAGAGACTTTCCCCTCTGGTGGAACCCACAGTCCAGTTCAACTCCTCCCGTATCAAGTAGGGAGTTGGGTAGATGGAGGGATGGGGGGAACCTGGACCTGCCCTCTACTCCGGGTTGCAGCCCAAGGCCCTGTGGATTGCAGCTGCCTATAGTGGCTCCTGTAACAGCTGCGTGACAGCTACAACTCCCTGGGCTACTTCAGAGAATCATAGAATATGAAGGTTGGAAGGGTCCTCAGGAGATCATCTAGTCCAACCCCCTGCTCAAAGCAGGACCAATCCCCAATTTTTGCCCCAGATCCCTAAATGGCCTCCTCAAGGATTGAACTCACAACCCTGGGTTTAGTAGTCCAATGCTCAAACCACTGAGCTATCCCTCCCCCCACGGCCTCCTCCCAACACCTTCTTTATTCTCACCACAGGACCTCCCTCCTGATGTCTGATAATGCTTGTACTTCTCAGTCTTCCAGCAGTGTGCCTTCTCACTCCCAGCTCCTTGCACTCACCACAAACTGAAGTGAGCTCCTTTTTAAACCCAGGTACCCTGATTAGCCTGCCTTAATTGATTCTAGCAGCTTCTTGATTGGCTGCAGGTGTTCTAATCAGCCTGTCTGCCTTGTTTCCAGAAAGTTCCTGATTGTTCTGGAACCTTCCCTGTTACCTTACCCAGGGAAAAGGGACCTACTTAACCTGGGGCTAATATATCTTTCTTCTATCACTCTCTTGTAGCCATCTGGCCCGACCCTGTCACAACATGTACACACACCTTCTACTTTCAGCTGTTACTTTTTTTCATGCCCTAAAAACAACAGATTGGATATGAAGGTGGTCTCTAAATTTTCATGTGGCAATGCACACTCAGATATTTGGACAGTAGAATCAAATACTTTATTTGGTTCAGATCTCTGACTTTCAACTCTAATAGCCACACTGCTAGATTTGGGCAGAAGTTTGTTGCATTTATGTAATTATGTGTGGTCAGAAAAACACATTAAGCCCCATCAACAATAACTATTCCATACTGGTCAGAGAAATGGGTGAGAAGAGAAAAGAACACGAGTCTGAAAGAGACAAAAAGAAAAGGAATACTTGTGGCACCTTAGAGACTAACAAATTTATTTGAGCATAAGCTTTCATGAGCTACAGCTCACTTCATCGGATGCATTAGATGGAAAATACAGTAGGGAGATTTATATACACACACAGAGAACATGAAACAATGGGTTTTATCATACACACTGTAAGGAGAGTGATCACTTAAGATGAGCTATTACCAGCAGGAAGGGGGTGGGGGGGAAGGAGGAAAACCTTTTATAGTGATAATCAAGGTAGGCCATTTCCAGCAGTTAACAAGAATGTCTGAGGAACAGTGGGGGGTGGGGTGGGGGGAGAGAAATAACATGGGGAAATAATTTTACTTTGTGTAATGACCCATCCACTCCAAGTCTAATGACTGAAGACTGACATTTCGTACAGGCACAGTGCCCATTGAGGAATATTACCTTTAATTGGTTTGAAAAAAAATCTGTTTTAATTTAGCAATAGATACTGGTTTGACCATTTGAAAACTGCATACCGATCACAGGCAGTAGATGTTCTTATCACACACATGGGCACACAATTCTCTAAGGGATGAAGTTTTGCCACTTTTTACATTTAGTACTTTACTGCATGTACTACTCAATGTGAGTAAGCCTGATGGAAGTATGCCCCAATTTTATTCTTGGTTCAAAGGACTTACAAGATCCACCGAAGTCAGCAGAGACTGAAACGTGCACTAGTTGATTACCTTACTTTTTTCTCTCTAATTTAACCTATAATTTAAAGTCATAGGAAATTAAGTGAAAAAACCTAGCAATAATGTAATATGACCAAGAATTAGTAAGTCAGGAAATTTCAAAAATAAAGGCAATGTTAACTCAACCAAGTTGCACTTTTCCGATTCTTTTTTCCCTGGTTAAATGTTAAGAATACATTACTCTGTTATAAAATGTTCTGTCTACAACATATAACACAGAATGCACAATATGGTTGTTTTAAAATGCCATGGCAATTACAATCTTAGAAATTTCCTAAATTTTGAGATCCTGACCGTACAATCTTAACATTTAACATTGGGTTTCTGCATTTACTATATAGAAAATAAAAATTTATGGGATTAATGAGTAGCCCCCAAAAGGCTAGCAGTTGCAATCCATGCATTAGCAAAAAGCAGATATTTAAGGTAAAAACAAAATTGTCGTTATAGCAAGTTAACTGAAGGGTGCTGTTTCTTAAAAACGCAAGAATTATTTTAACAAATTGTGCCTCTTGGTACACACAAATACTGAAACAAACAACAAATTAACCTGTCCATGTCTGATGACTAACTATCTCCCAGAAGTTAAAGCTTCTGACTGCTTGTCTGTATAAAAGCAGCTTGCTTCTTGGAGAGACTTAAAAATCCAGGACACAGTTCACTTTCCACTTTCAAGCAAACAGTCTGAAATGGAAAGTATTATCCTATCAATTTAAATTTGCAAAGATTCCTTTTAACTTAAAATTCCTTGCTCTGCACAAAAGTTGTCATGTCATCTGGAGAAAATAAACATTTTAGTATCTTGAAAAAATTGAAGTCCACCACAGAATATATTAATTTAGATTCACTTGCTAGTCTAATCTATAATGGAGTCATTCACAAGGGCAGATTAGGCAGTAGAATCATTAACTGTATTTTATCAGTCCAGAATCTGGAAGTTACAGTGGCAGACCAGGAGAAGGTTTCCCTGGACTTGACACAATAGCAACCATGATGATGAAAGAAAATAAAAATCTGTTAATAAGAACAGAAGTTGTCTAAGAAATATGAGATTGAGTATCCTGGAAGGAATTCAGTTAGAGATAAGCAAAATGTGTAGCATTGCCAACCCCAAGCGTTACAAAATAATGAGTTTTTAAAATAACAAATTTTAAAGTTCTTTTTATTTGCTTTCTGGTTTCTGGGCTTTAGGATGCCCTAGGGTCACATTTTTCAAACTTTTCTCTGCAACTATGAGGGCTAGATAACCTCCCCCCTTATTTTTTTAAGCATGAAAGCTGAGCTTCTCACCTAATCATTTGTCTCCAGGAGTTGGGACTTTAAAAAAATCCCCAAATACTGTGAGACCCATAAGAATTGGCAACACTACTTAAAATGACCTACTGAGTGAAGCAAGATCCCACTACAAATGGCATTACCACAGGAGTTGCCAAATAAAAGAACAAGTTATCCCATCTTTAATCTGTCCAGTCTGGTTACTGGAGGGATAATTAATGAGAAATATGAAATGAGATTCTGACAGAACTGTATGGACAGCTCTCACAGGAGCAGTTTTGGACACTGAAATGCTACCACTTCTAGAACTAGAACACTGAAGTTTGAATAGTAATCTTGGAATTTTTTTTTTCTTGTGACATTATATAGCACATAAATCTGCAGAAACATCTAACTGTTTTGCAGAAGAATTACAAATATTGGACAAATTTCATTTTCTGTTATACCCGAGTAACTCAATGGAATTACTTTGCAGTTACATAAGTGAAATTAAGAGCATAATTTAACCATACGCTCAAATAAAATTGGTTATGTTTGTCGTTCGATCCAGAGCGGGTGCAGTGTCCCACCCATATCTGTGCATGCTCCAATAAGGTAATTAACAGCTACGGATAAAAACTAAATGCTTTATAAATTATATGTAGCTACAGACTAAATATTAAAACAGTAATACACAATATACAATACTTGGAAGGCCGTTTCACAGTTTACAGCTTGGACAACAAGGCTTCTGGCAACTCACAAGAATAATTTTAATAAAAGGGTATGAAAAGGCCAACTCAAATCGAATCCATCCTTCAGGACATAAATATCCTTGTGAAAACAGTTTAAAGTAGAAAAAAGCCATGAGAAAGTCATCTACTGGAGAAGAACTTCATAGCAAAGGCAATTCTCTAGGTAGCATTTAAATTAAGTAACCAAAATGGAGAACAGGCCATTTTCTTTTAAAATTATTAGGGCACTGAAATTACTTCCATATGAACAACTTTTCTCATATTTTTTTGAGCTTCAAGCTAGTAAGCTAGTAAGGCTAGTTTAATCTTTTGTCTACAGATTGCCAGAACTTTCACAACTATGCTAGTGCTACAGTAAAACAATATTCTAAGAATTTTAACTTCATTCATAGAAGCAAGATTTTTAATCTTTACAACTGTCTTTCTTGTACGTTTTTGTTCTTTATTCATTCTTCAAAATATGAAAACAAAGAAAAAAAATTAAACCTATTTCTTTAAGCAGGAATGGGGAAAACCTTTTTTTTCCAAGGCCCAGTGAAAGTTTTTACTTCCCAGAATTTGGTGCATCAAGAAGACAGCAGACAGTATCTTTTAATCAGCAGCATCACAAACTGCTCAAGATGATCCATCCAGGAAAAACAGTGAGAAATCTCTTTAAGCTGAACTTGGATCACATTCTGAAATCAATATCACATTTCTGGAACATCCTAACTTATAAAAATCTTCCACGACCTATTTCCTGATGCCAAATACCTGAGACTAAATGGGGCTAGAAAAAAATACTTATCTAATTTACTTAGGAAAAAGTAGAAAATGAACGATTCTACATTCTTCGGTTGGAGAAAAAAATCTGTGTGAAAAATACACCTAAAGGCACATCTTATATATAACAGCGGGGACTGATTAAAACTACCCGCTACTCCATACTGCCCAGCCATGCCTGAGGAAAGACAGGAGGCAATGAATGTGGTTTAATTAGGCCACAATTTTATTAAGTTAAAAGATGCGGGGAAATCTGCCTATAAATTGTACAATGCAGGTCATGATCATTCTCTTATTTCAGATAATCCCCAACCTGATCCCAGCTATCCCGTTGCTGGGACCTTGCCACCCACCCCACTTATAAGGTTTAAGGAGATTTAAAAGGATGGGTGTTGGCTCTTCCTCTTCCAGATGCAGAAGCTCTGAACCCTCGTTCCTTTCTGAAGCTCCTTTAAAGGATGCTTTCCTTTAAATCCTTTCCCAGTACATTTTATCCAATGACTGTACCCTTCTGTAACAATTACATGCACTTCTTTTGTATTGCTGATGTAGAGCAGCAACTACAATTTCACCTGAAGTTGATCGAGCCAGATGGCTACATCAGGAATAGCAGACTTTATTTTAGTAATGTCTCCTTCATATTTATAAATTGGGCATATTTATTTATAAAAAGGTGGTGATATGTTTGATGGTCTATCGTGGGGATCCACACTCAAATGCTGGGGAGTCCTTGATCTTCCATTTGTGCATTAGATGCCCAAATCTACCATGGTTGGTTTGGATTCGGTTCAGAGTTGACCAATATATCTGTGGAAGATTGAACCCAGGAACTTTCTGTGTGGGATCCGGCACAAGGTGCTTATTTTTAAAGTCTTGTTTAGCCCAGTCTGCTTTCCAAGCCTCCTTCTGATCATAGCCTGATTGCATGAGGCTAAATGAATGTTCCCAGAAAGGCATGCAAGACTTAACATGTTGGAGGGGTGGGGAGGAGCAATGTCGATGTCTTGGTGGATAGGAAGACATGTGTTTGCCTGGATTCACTGAGCTTCGCAGAGTGTTGCAGCAGTTTGGCGAATAAGTGGGGGAATGATGTTAGAACAGGTAGTCATGGGGTTGGAGTTGACTTAAGGGTTCCAGTGATGCACTGCATCACTGTATTCAGCTGGGTGTTAACAAGTTGGGGGTGGCTGCATCTGCTCCATACCAGTGCACAATATTCACACACTGAAAATCTACTACTAATTTTACATACTAAGTTGTGACATTATAATTGAATCACCCTGTGGGGAAGGTGAAAAAACACACGTCATTTCAGTCAATCTGACAGTGAAGGAAAAAAGGGGCAACTAGTGTAGTGCCCACAGTGGAGGAACCCAGTCTTTTTTTCAGATTTCATGGATGGCCGGGGGGTGCTGCCAGCTTGATACTGGTTAAAGAGGGCTTCTCCAGGAGTGCATGAGATATAAATACCACCTTCATTTTTCCCGTCAGCAGGAGGGGCAGTGCCACCATCCTCCCCCAACCTGGTCCAGCCAGCCATTTCCTACTCCTACCTGTTTTGTCCGGGTAAACTTCTCTTCCTCCCTGTCTACTAGTAGTTGCACAGGGAGCCCTTAGAGAGGCAACAAACTCTCTTCTTCTGGCCAGCTGGATAATGACGAGCAGCTCACAGTTGCGGTGAGCACACAGTAATGGAATACGGTACAGGGGAAGTTTCAGATATGTTTGTAGGTGGATGGTAATTTCCATCAGTTCTCTTTGTTCATCTCCACAACACAACCTGCCAGCTGAAGGCTATTTGTTGTTTTCAGATTTAGCAGAATGCTGATATGATAGTGAGGACTGCTGTAACAGTATCTGACCCAACTGGAGTACCTGTTCACCCATAGTAAGAGGATTCTGCCTGGCTGCATTACAACTACCAAAAAGGGAACTCTAGTGGGAAGTGCAAAAGATGAATTCTGTATCATGTTTTAAATTAACCCAAACAAACTATTATGCTGAACTTTGGTTCTAAGCTACAGAACACACTTCTGCAGTTTGAGACCTGGAATTAATTACTTATTTTTTGACCATTTCCCTCTTCTGGTCAAGAACTCTGATCTTCAGCCCCCTGGCTGCTTCCTTGGAGATTTATGCCTGCACACAAGTACTTCCTCCAGAGTAACTAATCCTGAGGTTGGATGCACTAATCATGCGTCACAGTAACTGACAGCTGGGACTTTATTCTCAGCCTTTGCTAAAAAGCAATTACTCCCTTTAAACCAGCCTTTTGTCTCGCTGAGCAGTGTACCTGCCTAGTCCATCATTTCAGCAGCTATGCTCTCATACTCCTATCCTGGTAGGATTGTATGCTGCATCCTATAGCCACACCATCCATTAGAATCCCACGCTTATTTTTTAGAACTCTACCTTCTGCTCCTCTAGACAGATAGTAGGTGCCAATGAAGCTGATCAAATCGTCCCAAGGAGTTTTGTGCTTTTTCTCTATGGTACACATGTGAACTGGGGAGGAAGAGAAAACCTTATATTCATATGTCTTGCATAGTGAAGTATTGTGTTACTGCTACACCACAAAGCTGGTCATAAACAAGGGATTTAATAGACAGAAGATATTTTGACTTGAAATATTTCATTTTTTTAAACTGAAAGCATACATTTTACCCAACACACGTGAAATTTTCTGCAAGAGACTCAACTCACAGTTAAAAAATATTGTTGGTTCTTGAAATAAATTTAAGGTTATTAAGCCCTGCCCCAAAGCATAACAGTCATCTCCCAGATGATCCATCCAGGATGAGCAGTGAGAAATCTCTTTTACCTGCACTTGGATCACATTCTGAAATCAATATTATGTTTTAAATTCATACAAAGGCTTTTTCAACTGTGTAAGAGAAGGTAAACCCAAGTTTCCATTTTGAAAACAGGTGGAAAGAGAATGGTCTAAAACAATTTAGCAGAGACCCCCATACATCAACGGTGGCAGTAGATTTACAAAAAATGTGTGCAACTTAAAACGCATATGCTATTTGCAAATGTACTGAAGCTTTTTCTGTACAAGAATTGGGAATCTAAATTTGACATACATTTTAAATATAATTAATTGTTAAAGTGTTATACAATACATAGGAGAGTTGTAAAGAATAAAAGCTAATAAGTCATAGGACCATCATAACACATTTAAAAAAAAACAGATTTATCATTCCACCACCACATGCCCCAGTGATTTAATGTAACTGTTTACACACATCTACATTATCTTTTATGTAAGTAAAATTCCTCTGCTAGCATATACATTTCCACAGAATCATCATCAATCTTGTAAATTTGATGTTCATAGGATGGAATTCCTGCTATTTCAAAGTACCTATATTTTACAGCTGGAGTGCATATACTCTTCCATTTTTTCAGGATTTTCTCTCTGCACAGACAAGACAGCTTCAATTTATTTTTAGCAACCATTTGTACTGCCATATATTTGAAATGTGTTACTTTTTAAACAGAACAATACATGTGTTAAATGAATCCTTGGCTCAAAAATAGCAGTGGCAGAGGTACTGTTTATGGATTCAACTACCACTGTTTGTGTAAGAGAAAATGCCACAATGTTAATTAAATGGACTCTAAGGAGTTTCTACACCTCTTCCTTTTTTCAGTTGTTCATAACCTTTTCAAACACATTCCTTTGGAGCTGAAACCTGAAACATTCCATAGGTTGGTCTCAGTCCAAAGGTGAACTTTTTTGGGGAGAGGAAGTTTAAGCAAAGTGACCAAAAATTAAAGGAGTATTTGTGGCACCTTAGAGACTAACGAATTTATTTGAGCATAAGCTTTTGTGAGCTACAGCTCACTTCATCGGATGCATTCAGTGCAAAATACAGTGGGGAGATTTATATACACAGAGAACATGAAACAATGGCTGTTACCATACACACGGTAACCAGAGTGCGCTAACACGGCTGCTACTCTGAAACCTGACCAACAATTGATTTCCTTAATTACAAACCACCCAAAACCAAACAAACAAAACAAAAACAGCAGCTGCTCTGGCCTCTCTTTCAATCAGGTTACACACATGTAGTATTTTCTATTCCCCTTTCTCTCAAGCTTAATGTATTAATGTGTTGTCTGTTTATATCCTTAAATATATAGAATATGCAATTTAGCCAAGTTTCCAAAACTATCCTAACTTTTGAAACTTTCTGACTTTGCAATCTTGCTCTTATATCCTTAATTTGTATTCATACCACATTTGTACATCAGAACACCCCACAAATACACCCATTTCTCTCAATTTCCTTCTATGTAGGTGTGATGGGGTATCTGAGCCTCACACTGGTGCCCTAAAGGTTAAAAAACAGCTCTGGGCCCAGCTGGCCCCACCTAGCCGCACCTGCTAGGCATGCTCACACTGGAGGCTGGGCTCAAAAGGGAGCAGCTCACCTCAGTCTAGGAGAGCAGCCAGGGAAACAGATGCATGCTGCAATCTCCTGCAGAGAAACTGACAAAACTCCATGAGGCTAAGACCAGGCCCCACTGGCAAGTCACCATACACACTTCATCCCTCAGATGCTAGGAATAATGGGCTGATAGATAGGGCCTACCAAATTCATGGTCCATTTTGGTCAATTTCATGGTCATAGGATTTTAAAAATAATAAATTTCATGATTTCAGCTATTTAAATCTGAAATGTCACGGTGTTGTAATTGTAGGGATCCTGACCCAAAAAGGAGTTGTTTATGTTTGTATGTGTGTGTGGGTTGCAAGGTTATTGTACTGGGGGTTGCGGTACTGCTACCCTTACTTCTGCGCTGCTGATGGTGGTGGCGCTGCCTTCAGAGCTGGGCAGCTAGAGCATGGTGGCTGCTGACTGGGATCCCAGCTCTGAAGGCAGAGCTGCCACCATCAGCACCAACACAGAAGTAAAGATGACATGGTATGGTATTGCCACCCTTACTTCTGTTCTGCTGCCTGCAGTCAACAGCTGCCACTCTCCGGCCACCCAACTCTGAAGGCAGCAGCGCAGAAGTAAGGGTGGCATGGTATGGTATGGTATGACTAACCTTGCTGCTGGTGGGGCGTTGCCTTCAGAGCTGGGCACCTGGCCAGAAGCCACTGCTTTCTGGCCACCTAGCTCTGAAGGCAGCGCAGAAGTAAGGGTGGCAATGCCACAACCCCACTAAAATAACCTTACAACCCCCCTGTAAGTTCCTTTTGGGTCAGGACCCGCAATTTCAGAAACACTGGTCTCCCCCATGAAACCTGTATAGTATAGGGTGAAAGCACACAAAAGACCAGATTTCACAGGATTTCATGGTCTGTGACATGTTTTTCATGGCTGTCAATTTGGTAGAACCCTACTGATAGGAGAAGGTGCTCTGGAGCATGATCAGAAAGGACTCCAGGGGGAATCCAGAAGGAGACCAATGATGCAGATGGAGGAACCAAAGCTGGGGTAAGAATTGGCCATGGAACAGCTGTAAGGGCACTGGCCCCTAGGTCACATATTTGAGCTATTACTCACAGGCTCCTGGGTTGGAACATAATGGAGCAGAGAGGGCTGGTTCCCCTACACCCAGCCACCAAGTCTCACCACTAGGCGTTACAGACCAGATCACTGCCACTAGGTGATGCTGCCAGATTTGGACTTCAACTTCCCAAAAGCAGGACAAAAGCAATTGGTAGAAAGGAAGGGGTAGCAAGCCAGCTTATAAAATTCATTATTTTAATTGCTTTCTTTCCCCAATAAATAAGAATCTCCAATCTCAAAAGCAGTATATTTAGAGTTAGCTATTTCACTTGCAGAAACACTGTTTGAAAGAAACTTCTTAACATGATGTACGCTACATAACACTGCTGCACCCGTGATATCGTGTAGTGTAGTAATCTCTTAAATGTATTGAAAGAAACAAAATATGCACATTTTCTTTCACACTATATGAAAATAACATTTATTTTCACTATTGTGCTGCACCACAGATTTGACCATCAAAGCACACTCATTTCATTTAAATCTATTTCGATATTCAACTGGTGAATATTGGGGATTAAGAACAAAATGCACGAGTGGCTTTGCGGCAATGGCAAGTAATTAAATATTTTATAAATTTGATAAGTTTTCCAGTTTAGTATTAAATACTCAGACAGCAGCATTAAAATGTATATTTTGGGTACTTGGCCAAAGATGGTTGAAATGAACTATCAAGCGAACATTACTGTGAATAGATCTGCAAGCTTTGACAGCTATAATTTAAAGCAATCAAAACCATCACAGACACACTTTTCATTTCTTCTTTATTACATTTTCCACCTTTCTGGGGCTCCTCCCATACTCTTCTCCAGGTAGCCTTTTCCTCACAAATGTCTAATTCATTTTTCAATTCCTCCTCCCACTGTCTCTTTTGTATTTGCATCAGTATCTTTGTTTCAAGCCTGCTTCCTTCTCTGTGATCTTTCTGCATTTCTTCTACCCCCAATAATCTCTTGATTAATTCAGACACCAGTGACCCACTAAACAATGCAACTCTCCCAGTACTCAACATAACAGATGACTTTGAACAACAGTGAGATCCCTGTAGTTGCACTAGGGCACCTGTATAAAGACAAAGTATAACCGAGCAAATCAATTCAGTCAGAATACATTCCTGGTCCAAACCAGTTTCTCTGTCTGTCTGAACCTTTGTTCAGTCAATCCTATGATTTTTTGGGGCCTGACATGATTTTTGAACAATTCGGGTTTGCAGTATAGCTTTAGAGGGGAAAAAGTCATGGTCCCTGCACTGAGGAGCTTACAATGTCAGTCCCTAAACCTGCAAAGGAAACATCTAGATGAACTGTGCACAGAGCCTCATTAAAATCAAAGGAACTCTGTGAGTACAGGTGAGCCAACTGAATGGGTTTCTGTAAATTTGGGATCTAAGGGCCCAATCCTGAAAACACTTATGAAAATCAAAGGGACTACGCATTATACTACATAGGGTTTGCCTTAAGTTAGATATGACAAAGATATATGCAGTGGTGTTATAGCCATGTTGCTCTCAGGATATCTGAGAGACAAGATGGATGAGGTAATATCTTTTATTGGACCAACTTCTGTTGGAGAGAGAGAGAGAGAGAGAGAGAGAGAGAGAGCTCTGTGTAAGCTCGAAAACTTGTGCTACTCACCAACAGAAGTTGGTCCAATAAAAGATATTACCCCACCCACCTTGTCACTCTAATGACATAAGAACAACATATAATGGATGCAGGAAGAGATGACATCAGGCCAGGAGAGAGAGGTTAAATAAAATAATGCTAGTTTTGTTTTAAATATATATTTTATAAAGTTAGATTTTATGAGGTCACTGCCTAGATTTTATGTTGATAAATGCTTTAGAAACCCAATAGATTATTAAGAAATAAGAGGGCTGAGAATCATCATAAATAAAACAACAGTCATACAGAGCTTCCCGCAGCTCCCATTTGCTGGGAATGGCGAACCGCAGCCACTGGGAGCTGCGGGTAGCCATGCCTATGGACAGTCAATGTGAACAAACTGTCTTGCGGCCCACCAGCGGATTACCCTGACGGGCCACAGGTTGCCCACCACAGGTCTATATGCTTTCTTGCTATTTTCCTGTGACAGAGAGGCACAATGGAGTTAGATTACAGCTCAGGATCTTTTTTACTTATCCATTAAAAAAAATGCAGGACAATGATTAGCAAAACTGTAGGACTTTCATGTGTGAAAGTCTGAGCAATTTAAAGTGACATTCTACTTTACAGAACACCAAACACCAAAATAAAAGTAATGTAAATTAAATTAAAATCCAGGATTATAACTGGAATGTAGGGTATCGGTTACCAAGTGTTTGTAACTTAACTTTCATGTGTTTAGGAAATGATGAACAGTTATTGTGATTTTTTTCTTTAAATAAATGACCAACATAAGTGACATTGGTGTGATTATATTGCATTATTTTGACAAATAAAATATGAATAATATTGCATTTTTGGTGCACAATTCCCCCATGAGTAATCCTTGAGGTGATCTACACACAAATTATTTTTTTTAATAAAAAACCTGGATTTTTAACCATCAAAAAAGATGGGAGGATAGAAGCTCAAAGAAGCTAAAAATGAAGACCTTGTAAATAATTGTTATATTCAGTTGGGAAAAAAGTCTGTAAATATGGTCTTTACTGTTTCTTTTGCTCTGTATGGCGTAATTTGCACTCCTGCTTCAGACTTCATTTAAATTTTATGCTCCTAACCTCCAGATAAAACTTTCATTGCGGTGATCATTCAATCATTGAATCTGAGGAAACCTTCAAGCAACTCGCTCTCGTGCCTGTCAACACCTCTTCTAAAGTAGCACAAAGAGTAACCCCCACAATGTGAGGCTGGGAATAAAAAACACAGACTAAGTTCCCCAAATAACTGAGCTGTCCTGTCAATACATCACATTTTGGTTTTGGTTTTAATTTTAAAACAGAAATATTTTCTATTTCCTTTCTACTGTGAACTTACAACTTAATGAAAGGATAACTTAAAGAAAAATATAGGTGTGTATGCATGCATTCCAGATGGGGTTTAGCAAGTGCCATTAATGCAAGTGCTCTTGTGCCTCAAATTACACAAAAAGAGTGTATTAATGACCCACTTAAAACATGCCCTGTTTATGACATCTAACACATGAACACCACTCAAAGTAGTGAAAACAAATGCTGAACTAATGACTTTGAACCACACAAAGTGATTACATGGAGAACAAGAGTGTGATTCCAATACAGAACACACAAAAATAAGGTCAAGTTAATGAGAACAGATTCAAACATTACCATTCAAGGTTAACCAGAATGTACCAGTTTTTATTTTCGGTATTGTTTAGGAAATCCATTAGTAAAATGGTATTGAGGGATATTCTCTTTCACTTTCTTTTAAGCTCAGGGATGAACGCTGAAAACTCCTCTCTGGAAACAGAACTTATTGCTGTCACTTTATCTCTCACCAAAATGCACAATTTGGTACTATACTATGCTTTGTTCAGAAAATGTAATAATCTTGGTGATAAACGTAGGCAGGGTTAAAAGCATTTTTAAATGCATAAATACATTATAAAGTAGGAATGATGAAAGCTATATGACTACTGTTTTTGGAAGAGACTTTCAAATTTATTAGTGCTAACATCAGGCTGTGATTAGGGAAAAATAAACAAAGAACAAAACCTAACAGCAAAAGACCAAACATAGTCTTCAAAAGTATACATTTATCAGAGGAACTCCATAAATGTGCGGTGTTAGTTTTTCTTTGAAATATTATCATTAACTACATAAAAGAAGAGATACAGGAGCAAGAACCCTTAAAATCAATGTATTTTATACATATGCATTATTAATATATATAAATGAAAAAACTCTGAAAGCAATAAAATGGCTACAACTTACAGACCAAAGTCAAGTACACACAGATACTTGGTAACATTACAATATATACATCAAGGCTATTCAATCTCTCAAAAACTAATTTTTATGTGATATACTAGCAAACAGGTTAATAAAGTTCCACTGAAGTTTACAGCAATTTTTTCTATCACATATAAGTACAGAAACATAAACACCACTTACCTTAAAGTTTGCAGATATAAACACAAACTTCTTAGGTAAGTAATTAATAAACTTGCCTAGAGCTATCTGGCTTAAGACAGACAGACAAAGCTAGCAGCACAGACTGGTCCGAGACACACAAAAGCTGATATTGTTCTCCTGCTGAGTGAAAATTTCACTTGTAAATTGAATGACATCTGTATTCAGAATCACCCACAAAAGCTGTCCCTGAGAGGTGACCAAACTGCTTGACTCAACAAGAGACAGATTTTACTTGTAGCCTTCAATGCAGGCTGCTGTGTAATGGCAGCTTCTGGTTTTACCTTCTAGCAAACCTGCCTTTGTTTCAGCTAGCCATATAGATGAAATGTGTTCTGCTAAGAACCTCCGTTAGGCAAAGCCGTCATGCCCAAGGTATTCTTTAAAACAACTAATCATTAGGGTAAAATCTGTGTCACATTGATGTAAAAAATAGCCATTCGTGAATATCTCCAAAATCAGTAACTACATATATGCTGTGTCAATACTGCTGACATACACAATGAGCAATGCTTAGCAGTATCTATCTCATGAAAGTCAATAAAATACTTTAATCAACGTATTTGATAAGGTATCTAAAATCTGCTGGTAGAAATAAAAACCTGTTCCACTACATTAAATTGTGCCATGCTTTTTCATTAAATAACTTGTATTCTTTACTTATCTTTGTTACTTTTTTATTAATAATGCTACATTCATTATGACCTAAACTGGACATCAGAATCAGTCCATAAAGCTTTCTATAGGCATAAAAATAGGAATATCTACTTGAATTGGATGCAGGAATGTGCTGCATGATTCATTAGAATTTTTAACTTCACATTTCCAAAAGAGAGGGAAGGACATGTTTCCCTGTGTAATGCAATTGACACTGTCCAATCTAAAACCACTGTTATTCTTTAAAAAATAATCAAGTATTAAATTTGATTGTATTGTTTGTACGTTCCCCAAAATGGCTGTTTCCCTTTCTTTATTGTAAACACATTAATACCTTTGTAATGAATCATTTGGGGTTTTTGGAATTATCAAACTATTTCTGAAAAAATTAGTTTTGATTCTGTACGACTACTGACAACCATACAATGGAAACTACACCTCTACCCCCATATAAAGCTGTCCTTGGGAGCCAAAAAATCTTACCGCGTTATAGGTGTAACCGCATTATATCGAACTTGCTTTGATCCACAGGAGCGCGCAGCCCCCCCACAGAGCGCTGTTTTACCTCATTATATCCAAATTCATGTTACATCGGGGTAGAGGTGTATTTTGAAAGACCCTTCCAGGGTCTAGTGCTTTGCAGAACTGGGCCCAAAATCAGTGCAGGATCCTGATCTTTACATAAAGAGAATGACAACTGTTCCCTAACAGGGACAAAAACCGCATTAAAAAAATACATCCAGTAGCTTTCCTGTTTTACATTTGTAATTGACTATCTGCAGGAAACGAGCTGAATTATACACTTCATCATATGCATCTAAATTGGTCACTACGAAAAAAACAATTTCAGATGTTTTTTCCTCTGAACTGTACACAAAAATTTAGACACGAAAACGTAACTGGAAGAGATCTACGTTGCTGTGACATAGCAAAGGTTGCACACGCTGTTTGTTTGAATTTGTATTTGATATTTTAGCTCACAAATGATATATACATGTCTGAGAGTTTCACAGATATTTACTTAGCAATGAAAAAAAAAGTTGGATTTCCACTCTCCAGATTAGTGCTTCTATTTATATCAAAACGTACTAGTCTATAGTTTATGATCGGAACTTAGAAAACTATTGGAGAAAAAGTAATATTAAAAACATACACAAATAAGCTAATTAGACTTGTTGGTGACCTTTAAAGAGTAGGTGATTCAACAAAGAGTAGGTACAGTATACAGTTTTGGTTCTAGGAAAAATATGACCATAATTAAAAGGCTACAGTTACAGTTCAGACATCTCAGTTCATAGATCTATATTTTATGTTGCATGGATTATCCTGTAAATTAAGAGGAATAAAAAGGCATTTTTGTTTCTGAACTCCTTCACCACTGGAATAAGTCTAAACAGATGAGTTTCTTAACACTGCAAGAAGAGCTTTTTCTTAATATAGCTTTTAAAATAGACATATATAAATGAATTCAATCAGTGGAATAGCAGAAAACACACTTTTCTGCCGTCCTGCCTACATGAGTAACTTTATAAAGAGAGAAAGAATCCCCGTTTGATGTATGATCTTCATTAGCTGAGAAATTAAAAGGGAAGGGATGACTTTCATTCCTTTGTATAGTCTCTTTTGCCTTTAGAGAAGATTTAATTTAAGCCAGGGAAGAGATTCTAATAGAGGGAATGATAAATCACATGCTTAGTCTAAAAATAAGAACAACTCTGGAGAAAGAGGAGGAACATGTGAACAAATTTAACATATGGAAAAAGGCCAAGAAGTGGGAAGCACAGTTTTTCATTCAACTGACATTTTGATTTGACACTAAGAACTTCACAACAGATCCTAAAATTCTTACTCAGCAGAAGATAAGGGGTCAGAAAGTTTGTTCTGGTATTCTCACTGACCCAAACCATTCCAAGGAGAACAAACTCTTCCTGACAGACTGTCAGTGAAACACAGAACATGACCTTCCCTGAGGCAAAACGGTACCATATCAATGCAGATGTACAAACTGCCTAATCTGCCTTACTGAAATAAAAAGCTTAATTTTTTTAAAAAGAATTTGTTCTGTGTTGTTTCAAGATTTTAAACTTTTATTAAAATTTTTGTTTTGTATGACTTGTGTCAGCATGGCTCCCCAAAGATTTAGTAATGGGTGAGGTCTTTTTCTCCCTTATTCAACATATTCCAGTAAAAAATTAAACTACATTCTGGTAGAATGGTGCTCTATTAAAACACTATCTTAATGTACCTTTCAACTGAAACTTTTCTGTCTCAGACTCACTCACAGAATTACCCAGGCTTTTGAAAAGAACTTCTGAGAGACAAGAACACATGCTAGTCCTTTGTTACATATAAATCTTATACAGCATTTGTTACACCATTACTAGAATGCTTGTCCAGTTTTGGACTTTAAAAAGGATGTCAAAAAACTGAAAAGGTTTCAGAAAACAGCCACAAGAATTATTCAAGGGTGGTCCAGATTATGAGGGAACTGCCTAATGTTCCTTGTAGCACTTTAGGATCTGACCCAGCAGTTAGGTATTCCCTAATTAAAAATGAAAAGGTCTCAGTACCACTTTTATTGATCTGTTACAAAGTTTGGTTTTCCCATTCTGCAAAAAGGTATGTAAACTGAGAAAAACCTGTGATGGGGGTACTTGTGGCCTGAAAGTTCGTACTTAGGTCACCGAAAGTGTTCCTGGACATGTAGGCCTTCTCAGGTAAAATAGTTGCATCTAGTTGCATGTTCTTCCAATAGCTATATTCAGTAATAGACAGTCACCCACCCCACTATCACATCAGCATAAAGGCCAAGATCAGAGAGGACCTGGATATTTGGGCTTTTTTCTTCTAAGAATTTAAAGGGTTAGCATAAATTTTGGTACATATTTTTCTAGCTACTGATGTGTCCATAGGGAGAGGGAAGACAAAACAAAACACACCACTGTAAAACACAATTCTCCGATGGGGAGAGAATGAGAGCACAAAGCCACGTGACAGATGTTAGTCACTGGATGGCCTACTGGAAGGCATTCAGATAGTACCGTGACAAATGCAGCCAGCTCCTTGTGTTTTCCATTCTAGTAGAATATTAAACAGTATTACACGGCTCAGCCACTAGTGATACTGTGTAAAATACCCTATTTAAATGAACCTCAGCCATTCCTAGCAGAGCATTAAAGGATCTTATGATGGACACATCTGGCATGTAAAAGCAAGCACTGTAGCCAGTCCATATCTGGTACAGAAGAACACTGTATGGTGTCAGGAGTAAACTAAAAACAGAAACAGAAAGAAAAGAGCAACAAAGGTTGCAGACAAAAGGAAGAAAGACTGCAGGATCTCACCAACATACCTTTATTCAATGCACTGAGAACTTCAGCTTTGTCAAACATTCAGAATGGGCAAACTGGAAAAAATATTTTGCAAGATTTCATATTGCTACGAAGCCCCACAAGGAAACTGATGATATGCATATATCTTTTGATGTATTCTTTATACCTCAGAGAAACGTGGTGTATGAAAAAGCATGTTTTCATCAGAAAATTCAAGAACCAGGGGGAATATTTTATAAGAGCTCTGCATACAATGGCTGAAAACTGTGATTTTGGGAATGCAAAACATGAAATTATCAGAGATAGGGTGGTTATTGGGTTAACAGATAAAAGCCTTTCACAGCAACTACAAATGGAGAGAGATGTTACCCTAGCCGCCACAGCTCTACAGGTAGCAAAGCTGTCAGAATTAGTCAAACCACAGAACAAAAGACAGGAGCAACTTGAAAAACCTGAAGCTAGCTTAGAAGCTATAAATAGACACTTGAGTGTTAAAAGTCATTATCATAACACCCCTAAGGCAAGGAGTGAGAACTCCCAGGCTAAGAGGGACAAACTCCAGCCTACATGCACAAATTGTGGAAAAAGTCATATCCACAGAGATGATGCACATCCAGCCAGAGGTGCATGCTGTAATAAATGCTTGAAATAAGGGTGTTTTGCAGCTGTTTGCCACACAAAAGAAAGTCAGGGAATTGACTAATATTACAAACAATCCAGAGCCATTTTTTCTCTGATCTATCACTTGCAATTATATAGAGCCTGCCTGGAGAATGAAACCGAATATCCATGGCAAGACTATTGGCTTCAAAATTGACTCTGGAGCTGAAATTTCACAGTCATGCCAGAAGGGACTTTCAGTCACCTTCAACCCCACCCAGAGTTAAAGTCACCTGACACAGGTCTGACTAGCCCTGGAGGTATTCTGAACTGCACAGGCCAGTTCACCACAGAAACAGCTTACAAAGACTAAAACTATGCATTCAGAGTGCATGTGTTCAAAGGATCAAAGACCAACAATCTTTTCAGCCACAGTGTGGCAGCCATGAGGGGCCTAGTGAGAAAGGAGAAAGAACTTGATGGAGGATTTGATTATACAGAACTTTTGAAAGGAGATCCAGTATAGATCAACTTAAGAGACAATGGTTGATCATGAAGTGTACAAGCACTTCTATCAGAGACACACTGGACTAGATTAGTTGCAAATTTATGTGAATTCAGAGGACATCACTACCTGGTCATTGTGAACTATTTTTCCAAGTATATAGAAACAACATACTTTAAAGACATAATATGTTGCCCATTTTGGTATTCCAGAACAACTAATGATGGACAAAACCACAATTAATTGCAGCAAGATTTAACTCATTCCGAACATTACCCACAAACGAATGGAGAGGCTGAGAGAGCTGTACAGACAGCCAACAAAATCCTACAACAGGAAGATCCATTTCTTGCTCTTCTGACCTACAAATCAACACCAATAGCAGCTACTTGATATAGTTCAGCACAGTCTGTCATGGAAAGACAACTCAGAACTACTGTTTCAGCTCTGAAACAGAAACTATCTCCAAAGTGGTCCAATGTGAAGAGAGTAGCCAAATCAGGTAAAAAGGCAAAAAGAGCCTATAGACACTTTTACAACAGATAACACTCAATTAGAGAACTGACAGCTCTAGAAACTGATGACCAAGTTCATGTCAAACTCAATGGAGAAAAAGGAGGGACAACTTCAGCTGTTGTTAAAAAAAAAAAAAAAAAAAAAAAAGACTTCACTGCCCAGATCATATGTGATCGAGACCAACAGTGGAGAGTTCAACAGAAACTGCTGACATTTACAGTTTGTTCCTCAGAAAAAATCATCAGCAAAAAAAAAAAAAAAAAAAAAAATCTACAGATGGTGGATGCAGAACAAGATGACGACTCAGATTCCAAACTGACCACAGCCAGTTGTTGCCACTAATGGACAGCCAGGTGACCCAAGTTATTACACGTTATGGTTGTGTAATTAGAAAACCAGTATTATTCAGAGACATTTGAGAGACTGATTCATAATGAACCTCAAAGACAGCAGGATAGCGTAAAAAAGCATAAATATTGTAAATGGTAGGAACGTAGAGCTTAAAGGAGGAGGTGTAATGGCATGCTAAACTGTATTACCCTGTTCAGCCCATAGATGGCACTGTGTATAAAATACTTTAGTTAAATGGACCTCAGCCATACCAGACAGAGCATTAAAGGATCTTATGATGAACACACCTGACACGTATAAGCAAGTCCATATTTGGTACAGAAGAACATGAGACCTGACATCCAATGACTTGCAGAAGTTTCATTTAAAGTATTGAGGCTACCACCTGGCTTGTGCAAGTTAGTTTCAAATTCGGGTTGCATCATAATCTTCTTATGCATGAAAAGGATTTGCTCCACTTCCTCATCTGTTAGGGAATCACTGTCCCAAGCAAATACTAAGACTTTGGTAAAAAGGTCTCAGAATACATCACTTTAAAAAGGAGTATAAATCTGCATAATTCAAATTTTTAATACAAAATATAAGTCAGACATCAACAAGAGAGCCATGTTGTTCTGTGAATCAGAATATTTTTAACACTATATCCATTTATTCAACGTGTAAACTCACAAACCAAGTCATTAATCACTTGTGCAAAAAAAAAAATCATATTTTTAAAAGTCACACTATGCAGTAGGATAAACTATAATAGTTGTATTTTAATATCAAGTCTTCCTTGAGTAATTTCTTACATTTACCACTTATTAAATTCATATTTTTTCTTGTTGGTAACAAAATCAAAAGCAAGCAGGATACACAAAAAAGAAGCAAATACTACACAGTGAATTTAAAATTCTATCAAAAATGAAGAGAAATATTTAGTTATTAAAGAAGAAAATATATTCAAATTTCTTCTGTAAAAATACTTACATCTAGTAGTGTGTGAAGATGCTGATCCTGAAAAACACTGTGTAGAAAATCTAAATCTTTTTCACTGCAGTCTGTAAGCGCATGAATTTCCTCCAGGCTGTCCAGCACCTGTGAGACTGCTCCTGCAGGCAAACAAGCAGAAAAATAAACCAGTAGAGCAAAGACTCATGGTAAACTGACCTTTGGAACAGGAATCTCACACTACATTCACTGTGACTATCTAAAAGAGGATTTTAAAAAGGCTAGAACCTTTATTGAAGAACACACTGAATGAACTTAATGTTATTTAATAGTATAGTATACATCTTCATTTATTCACAAGCAACAGTTTAAGAGAGCTTTAAGAATGTCTTTTTATTTTTAAAACTCAGTTAACAATAGGGATGGATGTTTAGGTGAATTACCAGAATGCTCACACTGCATTTGCTTCATTTCACAACCTACAGATCTTCTTGAATTTTTCTATAATTAGCTGAAAATATCTGAAGATTTGACACTTTATCCAGCTGTTTATCTAGGAAAAAAAGTGTATGAACATAAACTGTGAACTGGTAAATGAGGAACAGCCGAATAATCATTGGTAAATCCCAATCATTTGCATTGTCATTCTATATTTCCCTCATTTCTCCTCAAAATGTTCATTTATGCTGCTTGCTTTTATAGTCTTATTTGCCAACATACAGTAGTGAACATACAGAATGTGTAAAAAAGTCTGAATTTTTAAAATGTATATTCAATTAAAAAGGGTTGTCTTAAAAATTTCTCTTTTTCAGTAATATTAAAAATCAATTAGTCCAGCTTTTTTCTCCTAAAAAATCCTTGAAAAACTGGGATCATTCATATTAGAACATGCAAAAGACTACTTTAAGAATTTCTAGGCTCAATGGACAAAAAGTGGGAAAGTAGTGGTATAAGGAACCTCACATCACAGTAAGTGCAATTCTTAACATAAGATGTTTCCTTACAGTTTTCCATGCAAGAGAATAGTGAGAGGATTACATTATTCACTTTTTGAAATAAAAGGAAGATATTACTTTGTCGGGTTTCCAGTAATGGCTTATCAACAATCCCTTGGATGTCTGAAAGTTCCAGACCTCCTTACCCTGTCCAACAATACTTGCATCTCCCATCCATCCATCTCTCTGAACTAGTTTTTTGTTTATTGTTTTTCGTGGGAGGGGAAATCCACAACCCCCAAGGATTTCTCCCCCACCATAAATCTGGAAAGTGTGTGATTGAGATGTGCAGATGGTTCCTCTGACACCCCAAATCATTGTACGTGTGTTCTATTCGACTTAGGCTTTTAAACTATGCCTTCTGCCATGGTATCTAAGTGTCCATCATGCCATGCTACTGAATATATGTGCTCCCCCCACACTTGCCTGCAAAAGAGTTGAGGCAGTAGAGCAGCATGGTCGCAGGCATCAGGAAACTATTTCTGCATCTTCTACATCAGAGAAAATGATGGGTTTACCACAAAAAGATGTCTACAAACATGTCTAAATCTCTTTATAGTTTGGAAATTGGGTCAGAAGTCTTATGAGATTCAAGATCTCTTATTAGAATACCTGGTTTCACAAGAGCCAGAAATACTGTGAAAGTAGCCCCTCTCATAATATTTCCACTTTTCCCCAAAACTAGAAAATGGAGAGATGAATGAAAATTAGAAGCACACAATGTTAACTCAGCTTTATCAGACCCTAAAAAGATTTGAGAGAGTTATTGAGGAAGTGTAACGGGATCTACAAACCCCATACTGAGCATAGACAGTCTCCTGTTTACAAGCAAGCAGCTTGATCACACCCCTAAGCAGCTGCTAGAGCTGTCAATCACGGAGCTGCAGCCAATAGAAGAAACAAGGCTGCTATAAAGGGGAGAGTACAGACAAGGAAAGGGAGACACAAGGGACTGGGATAGCAAGGTGGTGACAGCTTTATACCAGGCTGCCTCCAGGAGACCAAAGGGAACTACAAGCCCAAAAAGTGAAGGGCTGATAGGATTAATTAGAGATGAGGGTCCAGGAACTGACCTGACAGAGCAAACTAAGGTGGGCCAGTCAGGAGAAACTGAGGCTCATCGAGAGACCATCCCAAGAGGTGGTGATAGGAAGGTTCGGGTAGATATTTATTTTTTCTGAATTAGTTCACCAATCCCTAGAAAGAGTCAGTCTGTCTCTTTACCATATGGAAAGCATCCTTAAACATTTTTAAACAATTTTTATCAAGGTGGTGGTGAAGGACCCAGAACATGTACCCCAAAGCCTATCTACACTAGCATTCCACCAGTAGAAGAAACAGCACAGGGGTAGTGCAGACAGGGTTCAGGTATTTTCACCACCATTTTATCTAACCATTTATTTCTAGCTTTTTGGAGAAGGTTAAAATTATACTCCTGGAGATAATGAGTAGAAAGGAACTTTCTGTAGTTAATTAACTCAACTCAACCTCCCAGTGAATTAGTTTGTGTTTGAAAGTTTGTTTTTTAATGCTGCTGGCTTATTATGCAATTGTAAGATTATAAGGGTCCTCCTAAATCTCTTTTATAGATCTGTTTTTACTATTACTTAAATTTAAAGAAATAAATAAAAGATAAATATCACTAGAACCTGAATCCTATTTACAATATAATTTCCATAATGACTACACCCAGTGGAGTTATACTAGTGGAGAAGTACAAGCCCCAATTTTCCTAGTGTAGATGTAACTTGTGTGCTACAGCTACCCTCCATCAATAACCTTGAATCTACATTGTCATTAGAGTGCTGTCAGAACAGGAATTTCCGTCATCTAGAAAATTTCTCATGTCTGAAATTCTTGTCATTCAGAATTGGAACAAAAGTTGGACATGTGAAATTTTCCATGCAAGGGTCTGTAACGGGGCATACAAGCCTCTACGCAAAGCAGGATGGGGTTAATGGGCTACAGAAGGACAATTAGCCTCAGTTAAAACACCTGTAGCAGGAAGTAGGCCTCCAGGGAGGGGCTTAAAAAGAAAATCCCTGCTCATTTGGAAGGGGCAAGCAGAGAGAGCAGATGGAAAGCACTGTGGAAGAAAAAGCTAGGTAGGCCCAGGGAGTGGGGAAGACTTATGCCTAGTAGAGCTACCAAAGGAATTTACAGGTTTCATAGTAGCAGCCGTGTTAGTCTGTATTCACAAAAAGAAAAGGAGTACTTGTGGCACTTTAGAGACTAACAAATTTATTAGAGCATAAGCTTTCGTGAGCTACAGCTCACTTCATCGGATGCATTTGGTGGAAAAAAAAACTGCATCCGATGAAGTGAGCTGTAGCTCACGAAAGCTTATGCTCTAATAAATTTGTTAGTCTCTAAGGTGCCACAAGTACTCCTTTTCTTTCAAAGGAATTTAGTTTATGTTGCTTTACACTTGTTTTGGACTTTGAATGCCCTGGAAGGAGTAGAACTGTCAGAGAACTAGCCTGAAGGCTGAGTCTTTGTAACCCAGAAGACAGAGCATAGGCAGAGCAGGACAAGCTGGAAAACTGAAGCAAGTGCTTGCTGCACCACACAATGCCAGAAAGGAGTGCTCTAGTAAAGACATGCAGTAACACATGGTAGAGAATGCAAATAGTTGATCAGCCCCTGAAATTGAGGGGAAATTGATGCTTGCAAGTACTGACCGACACCCCTCCCAACCTGGATAATTAGAAAAGATGTAGAAGGTGGTACCACTGGTAACTGTGCAGTAGCAGTAGACAGCCATGCCACGGTAGCAGCAGGAACAGCACAAAAAGACACAGACGCTGCTCCTGCAATTGATAGAGAGCCTGCAGAAACAGCAAGAGGCACAATTTGCCACTCAACAACCATAGCAGGAGGCCCATTTCCAGCAATAAGAGTGGCTGTAGAAGCAGCTTGACCAAGTTGCTTCGGCGGCTTGGGCTGGTACTGGAGAGAGTAGCTTGGGCAAACTGGTCCCTCACCTGGCAACAACAGTGGGGCCAGAGCCTGACCAGGAGGATCTTTCTCTGTACCTTTGAACAAGTGGCCAGTGCAGTGGGCTGGGAAGAGTCTACCTGGAAGCCCCTAGAGCACCATTTTGGATGTGTGAGATGCAAACAACCTACTGCATGGTGACTGACAAACAGGCAGGCTCCAATCCTGTGGTAAAGGCTGTTCTCTTGGATACATGGGGACTGACAGTGGAAGTATACCAGCTTTTTTCTGGGTTAAACCATTCCTGCAGAGAGCACAACCAAGGGTACTGGCTCAGAGGTTATGGGCATAATCATCATGCAGCGAAATCCCAGAGGACTTGTTCCACAGGGAAAATTGTGGACCAAGTGGTCCTAGTACAGTTCTTGAAGGTTCTATCCATGGGAGCCCAAAATTGGGTAAGGCAATTCTAGCGTGCCTCAGCAGGTGTGGCCCCCGAGTGGGAAGAAATCTCTTTTGAGGCCAAAGGAACCAAGTGGCCTGAATGGTATGGCAGACTAGGAGTGGCCCCTGGGGAGACTGGAAGAGGGGGTCCCTGAATAGCCCAAAATGGGGGGATGCACAGGAGCTACCAAGGCCCCAGTCACTCCTACAGTCTAGCAGAAGCACGTCTGGATGTGGTCAAGGAAGTCCAATGATGCGCTTCAGATGCTCAAGCATAGGAATATCAGACGAGAATATGATTACCTGGGCTGTTCTTACAGCCATGTTTGTGGCCTGGGGTCCTCTCCAAATGGCAATGGGACTCAGCGGTATGTGGTAACGATTTGGCTGCAGGCATGCCAGTGAAATATCTCATGAACTCAGGTTGCAGGCACACTCTTGTTTGCGGAAAATGGAGTTTTGGTAAAGAGGATGGACTGGCATCTCCCCATGCATGTTGCTTGTGGCACCTGGTGAGAAAATGTCTACCACCACTCATGGCAGAGGTTGAGCTGGGAGTACAGGGCTGGAGAGGGTAGTAAAGGATCTTCCATGGCTTGTGAGCTTTGGAAGTGACTGGCAAGGTTTCCCAACCCTGATGTAGAGAAAAGTAGCACCCAAGCTGGTGGAGAGGAAAGGTGTCATGAATCCAGAGCAACAGCTTAGAAATCAGTAGTCCATCGGAAGAGGAGTGGAAGTGGGAGGTTCAAGTTCAGACTGATGATGGGGCAGAGATAAAACCCTTCATCATCTTAAAAATGTACAGAAACAGCTGAAAGATTGCCAACAAAAGCTGGAGAGCATAAGCACCTCCCAGGAGAAGATCACTAAACAGATGACAAAACTGAAACAAGAGTTAGCACAATCTAGAGTCTAGGCCAGGGGTGGGCTAACTACAGCCCACAAGCTCCCGCTGGGGAACAGGGTCAGGGGCCGCACCAGTGGCTCGGCCCCACTCTGGCGCTCCAGTCAGGGCACTGGGTTGGGGGCTAGACCATACGGCTCAGCCCCGCTGCTGCTCTCCAAACCCCTCGATCCCATCCCGGAGCACCCTCCTGCATCCCAAACTTCTTATCCCCAGCCCCACCTCAGAGCCCGCTCCCCCAGCCAGAACCTACACCCCTTCCCGCGCACCTGCTCCAGCCCTGATCCCCCTCCCGCTCTCCGAACCTCTTGGTCCCAGCGCAGAGCACCCTCCTACACCCCAAACTCCTTATCCTCAGCCCCACCCCAGAGCCCGCACCCCAACCCCAATTTTGTGAGCATTCATGGCCCGCCATACAATTTCTATTCCCCGATGTGGCCCTCCAGCCAAAAAGTTTGCCCATCCCTGGTCTAGGCGGAGTATGGGGAAAAGTACTGCTTGATGCTGGAGCAAGAATTAGCTAGGCTCCAGGCAGGGAAGAATGCCAAGGAGTGGAATCTTATGATAGAGACTGAACAGTGTACAGTAGGAATCTGGACAGTACCTCATGCAGAAGCAGGAGCTATGTGGGTCACTACAGCCCCTCATAAGCAGGCTACGGCCTATGTGGGTGGCTGGGGTGAAAATAGTGTTCTCTTGTGGAAGGGGAGTCAGGGGACAGCCCCTCTGCAAGAACAACTCATGGCCACAGAACACGCTCCACAAGCAACCCTGAGAGAAAAAGAACAGCTGATTGTGGAACATCAGGCAACTCTGGGAGTGGTCATCTGCTCATGATGGTTAATTAACCTGAAGGAGAGTTAGAGAGAGCGTGTGGAAATCTCAAAACCCCAGGGAAAGAAACATATAGAGCCCTGTTAGGTACACTCTTAAGAGGGTGGGTGTGTAATGGGGCACACAAGCCTCCATGGAAGTCAAGAAGGGGTTAATGGACAATTGAAGGCCCTATTAGCCCAAATTAAGATATCTGGAACATGAGGTAGGTCTCCAGGAAGGAGCTTAAAAAGCAAGCCCTGCTCACTTGAAGACGGCAGTAAGTGAGAGTAGACGTGGTGGAACGTTCCGATAATGCAGAACTAGCATTTTCTGAGAGAAAACTGTTCAACTGTAAAATTTTCAATTAGCTCCAACTGTCATACTGCCATAAAAACTGGAACCTGTAAGATCACTTCCATCCTCTTGACTGTTCCGATCCAGCAATACACTTAAACACAGGCTGTAGTGTTTTGCTGGATTAGGGTTTAGACAACTAATGGGTTTGTCTGTTCGGTTTCTATGAAAATATACAGGTGTGACTGTGGAGAAAAGGCTGTAATTCTCATGTGATATCGTTAGAAGAGCCTTCTGTACCTATAAAAAATGGTTACATACCTTACAGTAACTGTGGTTCTTTGAGATATTGTAGTCAGTGTGGATCCCACTTTAGGTGGGCATGTGCCTCATGCTTGCAAGATGAGATTTTTTTTAAATAGCAGTGTCCACTGGGTCTGCACATGCACTCCATACTTTCATTTGAAGGCATAAAAAGGCAGGGTGGCTGCAACCCTCCCTCAGTTCTCTTGAACTTCAAAGCCTGTGTTGCTGAGGACTCCAAAAAGCAGGAATGGAGGTCAGGTTGTGGGATCCATACTGACTACATCTCAAAGAACCACAGCCATTGTAGAGTAAGTAAACATTCTTTCTTCTTTGAGAATATATCCGTATAGATCCCAACATGTGTGACTGGAAAACAATTATCTTCTCTGGATGGTGGGATTAAGATGCACCAGTCTCAGTCAAATGATGACTGGAGTACTTCTCTCCAAAATTTGGCAAAAGAACTAGTTACCATATCATGAGTGTAATGCTTGTAAAAGTCAGCTTTATATATCTCAGATACTGGCACATTTTTGAAGCAGGCTGAAGACAAAGCCTGTGTCCCAGTGGAGCGCACCTTGACATTCACTAGCTAACTGATAGTAGGTGGAAATACTTTATGACCCACAGAGAAATTCTTTGTGATGAGAACTGGCTTGACCTTTTGATGAGTCAGATATAGCAAGAAAGCAATAAGGAGACAGTCTAAAGGACTTTCTGATAATAGAGCAAGACTCTGGGAACATCCAAAGAAAAGTAGCTTCTTTTCTTCCTGAAGCCACACTTGATGCCAGGGGAATATTAATCATAGAATATTAAGGTTGGAAGAGACCTCAGGAGGTCATCTAGTCCAACCCCCTGCTCAAAGCAGGACCAACCCCAACTAAATCATCCCAGCCAGGCCTTTGTCAAGCCAGGCCTTAAAAACCTCTAAGGAAGAAGATTCCACCACCTCCCTAGGTAACCCATTACAGTGCTTCACCACCCTCCTGAATCAACTGGTTCAGATGAAACTCCAGGACACCTAAAGGATGAACTTGGATTGCTGTCTCATTACCATTTTGTCCCTACTAAAGGATGTGTGAGGAGATTTGACTATGAGGAGCATGGCACTTGCTGATATTCAATGCTGAGGTGACGGCCACTAGAAAGATGTTTGAGGGTAGGGTGATGTAATCAAACAGTCTAATAGCAGCTTGAATGAAAGCTATAAGAGCTTCAGGAGGAAGATGTTGAGATTCTACATAGGAATCAGGTCTCTAACAGATGAGCAAGTATTCAGAAGGCCCTTAAGGAATCTCGATACTGACTAATGCCATTCCTGCCACAAGGGTGCCTGAGCCCTATAGGGAGGACTGGCAGGCCTTTCAGTGATGTCAACCTTGGTCCTCAGAGGAAAGGTTTTTTGCTTGAAGGTGGTGAGAATGTACAGTCTGGCGATGGAGAGAACAGCTAGACCTCTCCATAGGCAGTGCTGAGGAACACAGTGCTCTTGGTAGCAGGGTCTGTCTCAGTACTGGCAGCTGTCTCAGTACTGATGACGGTCATGTTTTCCTGGCGACTCATCTTCTGTTATAGGTATCGATGCCGAGGGGTGCATTGCCGGAGTCAATGCAGGCTCACCAGCCCTCAATGCCATGTAGGACTTGGTGGCTTTGTCCCGAGGCTTTAGGTGGTCTATCTTTGTGGGAGGATACCGAGATGTGCCTGGTGTGTCTGCCTCTTTGTTTGGAGCAGCCCGTTTGATGTCAGACTTCAGTATCAGAAGTATCTGTGGAACTGGTATGGTCTGATTTGGTGCCAGGGTATCAGTGCTGATGTTTGTGTTTGTGCCAGGTCTTTCCTTGGCATCATCTTCTCTGCACTTGTCTTCAGAGATGCTTGTCTGTGAGATGGTGTGCTGGATGAGCCTGGCTTTTCTGCTACCTGGACCATGGAGCTCGTCTCCTCAGGATCTGATGATATCTTTATAGATTGCTCCAATAAATGAAGATTCCACTGTGTGTCTTGCAATTTGTGGGTTCTCATGGAGAATGAAAGGCACACTTAACATCTACTCAGTGTGTGGCATTCTCCTAAGAGAAGAGCTGTTGCTGTATCCATCTTTCAGTGGAATTAGCCCATTGCAGGACAGGCAGGGCTTTAAACCCAAAGGGTTTGAATCTACCATTTTGAGAAATCCTTTATGGGGGAGAGCCTGTACTGGGGGTCCGAGTATCAATCTTCAGTACAGATGCATTGATATTGTTCACAGTAGGTGCATGTCCAAAAATCAGAAGACTTCTGAGGGTTTTTTTATGAAGGGTTTAAAAGCAATTTAGCCAAAGCTAAGACCTAGTGCGTCAGACATGCCAGCTTGTGTCCCCCTCTGCCCTTCATGTCCTCGTACAGGAGTATGAGGTGGCACAGAGTGCATGAGTGGCCCCAACAGACATGGTTATTAAAAAAAAAAATTTATCTCGTGCATGAGATGCACGTGCATCTAAAATAGGATCCACATGGATGCATACTCGAAGAAGAAAAAATGATTAACACTTATTTGAAAACTTCGAACCCTTTCTCCAGTAATACCAATTTTTCTGTTAAATAGTGAGCAGATAAACATTTTACTATAGAAAAGTGAATAGTGTTTTCTTCATTAACCCAATGATTTATTTTACCTTTTACATCCAGTTCAGCAACGTATTTAAGCACATGCTTAAGTCAATCCCTACTTAGTAAAAAACAAACACATGCTTAACTTTAAGCATGTGTTTAAGTTTAATTGAATTCCACATTCTTAAGTGATTTGCTGGATTTGGGCCTGAATTGGGTAGGCAGAAGAAGATATGCAATAATTGTACTTCTGCTGCTGGAAAATGATATAAATATTTTAACAGAGAGGGTGATAAGAAGGAGAATATTCATTTCTATTCATCCAGGTCAGGAACTCTGCTTCCAACAATCTTATTTAAAAAAAAGTAGACCCTTCCAACTGTGCACTTGGGTGGTATCCTTATGATAACTGTGACACTCTGCCCCATATTCATCATAGTGGTATAATGATGATATGATTATGACGCATCTTGTGCAAATGTGTCATGTGAAGCATCCATGGAAAAGTAATGATTTGATGAATATGATTATCCTATTTGTATGAATGTATCATTTTTGTATCTAGAGTTATGAATATTGACTAGGTATTTCTATAGCAAATGCGTTTACTTCTTGGTAACACTCAAAGGTTCGTTTGCACTCAGGCTAGTCAGCACATCATGAATGGCTTAGTCAAGTGGAATGACCATCAGTAAAGACAATGGGCCATGGAAAGGCTTGTCCTCATTTGGCAACACTTCAGACAGCTTATGAATAATGGCTGCTATGACTCAGTGATGCATCCAAGGGCATGTGACCAGACCACGATACTGAACTCCATTTTGGTACCTGTATTTTTCACAAACTGGGCTGGGAACCCATCTTGGAACAAAGGGATTTCCACCATATGGAAAAACTATAAAAGAGGGAAGTGACATCACCAAAGGACCTCACTTTCTCCACAACTCAACACCTGAAGATACCTCTACAGGAACATAGACTTTGAACTGGGGAAGTGCTAGTCCCAGGCAGGAAAGAAGGAAACCCTGCCTGTGTATGAAACATCAACAAACTGCTTGCACTATCTATCTGGGTGAGACACTGATTCAAATCCTGTGTAGTATATTAGGCATAGATTGCATTTTTGTTTATTTGCCAAATAATCTACTTCATTCTGTTTGCTATCACTTATAATCATTTAAAATCTATCTTTCTGTAGTTAATAAATGTTTTATCTTAACCAGTGTGTTTTTGAGTGAAGTGTTAGAAAATCTTAGCTCTGTTAAGACAGGCGGGTACATACTTCCCCTCATCGAGGGGGGAGTGGATTAATTAGTGATCTTGCATCATACAAATCCCTGTGCAGTGCAAGACAGTATAATTCTGGGTTTATACTCCAGTAAGGATGCAAGGCTGGGGAGCTGGGAAATTGGCTGGTGTTTCCATTGTTGGTCCTTGAGTGGCTTAAATAAAGCATTCAGGTGACTCAGTTGAGTGTGTGGAGCCACCTGCTGTTGTGTTGGGTGATAACAGAGCCCAGAGGGGCTGGCTGTGTGTCACCAACAGAGCAGAGGGAGAGGCCAATCCACCTGAATAGTTATGGGGAACAGCAGTTCCAACAGCTTCCTAGCTTCATCACAGGGTACAGCCTGTCACACTAACCTATAAGGTCCTGATCCTACCAATGGAACTTGATGGGCAAAACCTGGTACCTGTGTGGAGCACCACTGACTTCAAAATCTTCAGTGGGGTTCTGCATGAGCGTGGGGTAAGCCAATATGGTTCCCTTTGCAGGACTGGAGAGACAAAATCTCTTTTGCAGTCAGAATGCTGCACCTTAAAACAGTCTTCTATATTTGCTGGTCACCAAGTTTATTGTTTTACACTGTTCTATTAAAGTACTTTTCCCATTTACTAGTTTACACACTTAAAAGCATCTAAATTGAATTGCAATTGTTTTTTACTATTTGCAAGAAATCCAAATTTGGTATTAGCAGAGGATATTTGACATTTTCTGCTGTTCAAATAATTCACTTATTTCTGAACATAAGGGGTTTCAAAACCTAATGCTTGCACTAACCCACTGCTAATCATTACTAGTTGGAATATTTTTTTCTTTGGGGGGAAAAAAAAGTACTTTTTGCCTCTTGTTATAATTCTATCCTGATTCTACCTATGTATAGTAAGTCTACAAAAACTTTACTTCCTGTAAGTTTGATTTTTCAAAAGCTTTCAGCTATTTCTCCCTTCACTTTTACAGCTTATTCACATGGTATCTTTTGTCCTTTACCCTACTTGAACAGTGAAAAGGAATTTCAGTTGTAATGTGGTCATTGATTTCTTCATAGTTGTTTCTGTGTATTTCCTATATATTACATAACTATATACAAAAAACTAATGGGATGAGAAATATTTTAAGTACAGATACAAACACACACAGGTATCTTAGGCTCCCACAACCATAACTCTGTCCCCTTGCATGTTTGCATTACAATGGGTACTTTCATTATTTGGTTATGCAATATATATGAATATAGTGCTACAAAATAATATATATAAAAGCCTCTAGAATTACAGAAAAGCATGTAGTTTAAATATACACAAATACCCACATCCTAGACCCCAGCATGCAGCCTGAGTGGCTGGGCTGTACATCATAGGCAGAAGAAAAGTCCTCCAAACTTAATAGTGCAGTCAGAGTGATAATACTGGCCCTAACTCTGCCTCTAAAGAGTCACTTTTCTTAAAGCCAATACTTTTTTGTTGCTCTGGCTAGTCTCAACCCTTGAGTATTTCAGATTTAATGATATTGTGATCAAATCTTCAATGTTCTCCAGCTGTAATTTTATTTATCATATTGCACATGGCTCATTTTCTAAGCTAATAACTATAACAGACTTTGGCTGGGTAAGCTGCCCAATGAACTGTATTAGAAACTTTCTAGCAATATCCCTACAAAACAGGCTTCTGCTTCTTATGTTTTGTCTGGCTCATTTTCCACTGAATAGCTGAGTAATTAAAATTCCCCATGATCAAAGTTCTGATTTCTTACAATACCATCATATGTCAATATATTTTCTCTAAGAAGAACTGACTAAGAAAAATTAGTCAAAAATTGCTCTACAGGCAGACTTGAGAGAGAACAGGGAACAATTAGGTTTCAGTCAGCCATTAAAAGAAAAAAAAAAACCACTTGGACCACTAACACGCTAAAAGACAGAGGCAGGCCACAACTGTCTTTCTGCTCTACCCCATGAAGCCTGCAAGTGGGGAAAAGTGCTACTTTTTCTTGATTTAACATTGTTCCCTAGTAAGGTGTCATTGGGAATTGGGGCAGATGTACAGATTTCCTCCTCAGTGCAAGACTGTGGGATTTGCTTGCACAGTAGTTTGTGTGATATTGCAGGGCCTTTAACATCTTGATATTTGACATGCCTGTTTAACAGCAAACAGACATGGACAGGTAAGAATAATTCTCATAAGTAATGAAAGATGTCTGTGATTGTCACAGGCTACCTGGCCATTTAAGGGGAGTCAGGCTCAGCCTTGTCTGTGACCTAGCAGTTAGCCCCTGATATGAACTCAATTTAGGGTTGCCAGGCATCCGGTTTTTGACTGGAACGCCCAGTTGAAAAGGAACCCTGGTGGTTCCAGTCAGCACTGCTAACCGGGCCATTAAAAGTCCAGTTCGTGGCGCAGAGGGGCTAAGGCAGGCTCCTTATGGCTCCCGGAAGTGGCCTGCATGCTTGGCTCCTAAGTTCAGAGGTGGCCACGGAGGATCTGTGTGCTGCCCCATCCCAAGTGCCAGCTCTGCAGCTCCCATTGGCCGGGAACCTACAGAGTCCACTGGCCCCTCTGCCTTGGAGCTGGACATGCCGGCCATTTCCCGAAGCCACATGAGGTAAGCACTGCCCAGAACCCGCACCCTGAACCCCCTCCCGTGCCCCCTGACCCAGGTCAGAACCCCCTCCCCCGCATCCTAACTCCCTCCCAGAGCCCGCACCCCAACCCCCTGCCCCGAGACCCGTCCTGCACTCTGAACCTCTCCGCCCCAGTCCAGAGCCCCCTCCTGCACCCCAAACCCCTCATCCCAGCCCCACCCCAGAGCTCACACCTCCAGTCAGAGCCCTCACCCCTTCCTGCACCCTAACTCCCTGCCCCAGCCCAGAGCCCCCTCCCGCACCCTGAACCCCTCATTTCTGGTCCCACCTCAGAGCCCGCACCCCCAGCCCAGAGCCTATAACCCCTCCCACACCCCAACACCCTTCCCCAGCCCAGTGTAAGAGAATGAGGGTAGGGGAGAGTGAGTGATGGGGACAGAGTGAGCATGGGGGCAGAACCTCAGAGTAGGGGCGGGGCCTTGGGGCAGCGGTGCTCAGTTTTGTGCGATTAGAAAGCTGGCAATCCTACCTCACTTACAATTAGTGATCCTAGATGTGGAAGGGTCAAGGAGAACTACATAAATAGGAAAGAGAACTGCAGTCAGAGGAGGGGACCAAGGGGAGAGGAGTAAGGCGAGTTCCCAGGTGAAGTCAGTCAGAAGAGAACTGGCTCATGTAGGAGCCCTGAGACAAGGCCTGAAAGAAGCAACACAAATCCCAGAGTCGTCAGGCAGGGGAAGCAGCGGAGAAACTGGCTGGTGAAATGGAGTGGGGAGTAAAGAGGAAGGCAGACATAGGAATCTAGCCTAGAGTTCACACCAGAATTGGAGGAGATTGTCATCCAAGTAACTTCTGGACTAATAATCTTTTTGGCCATTTAAAAATACAAGCGCTTCCAGGGGCCTCAGAGGACCCTGGAGAGCTGCCGAAAGTTGCTCCCCCTCCCACAGTGAAATCTGAAATAGAACTTCTCTGCTGCTGTGGAGTGAGTGCAGGGCAGGCTTTGCAAAAAAACACACAGGGCCTTCCTCCCACCACAGGAGGGCAGGGCCCCGACTCCCCCACCCTTCTGGGTCTATTTACTAGATCACAACAGGCCATCAAGGTTTATAAATTGGTTCTGAGCCGAAAAGTTTGGGACTTTTGGACTGGATAGATGATCTATCTAATGGTCCTTTCTGGCCTTAAAATCTATGGAAAAAACTCAATTCTACTGATGCAAAAGTAGGAACAGAATCCAGCTCACTGTCTCTTATCTGTGCTGACTCTGCAGGGCTAACAAATAAAAAGCAGTATCAACATACTCTTCCCTTTAAAGGCAGTGGATAGATTGGCAAGCACTAAGAGGATCCATCCCCAATCCACTTACACTGCTGCATCCCTTTGAACTAAGAGAAATCTAGCTGAGGGACAGCTGAGTCCCCATCTGGATCTTCAGCATCACTATCTCCTCCTCCTCTTCATTGTAAGCCTGGCCCCTGAACTTCATAGAAGTTCAGAAAGACAGTGTGGAGCATCAGCTCATATGTGGCATTATGAGGGATCTTCACTCTACAGCAGCTGTGTATGTGAGTGCACGGAGTGACTCTACGGTGAGCAAGTGGCAGGTGTAGGCGCATAGTGGCCATGGGATGAGGTATCAGGAATGCGTGTTACACAGCACATATTGTGTAGATGCTATTGAGAAGGTGTCATAGAATGAAATGACTGGGAAACACAAGGTTCAGCATGGGGAGAGACCTAATGGGATAGACAGAGGATGAATGTATGTGAAGAAGTATGGGGAGTGTAGACAAAAAGTTGAAAAGGTGGAGAGGTGAGAAATAAGGGGTGTTGAGAAGCAGCATGGGGCTGAAATTAAAAAAGAGTGAAAAATAACTATGAAAGGTGGAAACATGGGGAGCAGGAGGCAGAGAGGGGAAGTGAATGAGGAAGAGAAAACGGACATGTTGGGGAAGATGGAGAGAACTCAGGAGAACTAAGGAAGGGAAAGAAAAAGATGAGTATGGACAATGTAAGGAAAGAGATGAGGGAGGAAATGAAGGGAAAGGGAGAAGAAAATAGGTAGCGGTAGGAATACAGGAAGAGCTGAGTATAAAAATAGAAAGGAGGCGATAAAGAAATTTGATGATCATAGGAACACAGAAAAGAGAAAGTAGAGAAGAAGGGATAAAAAATGGATAAAGAAACAGGAAGAAAGGAATTAAAGCAACAAAAAGAAAAAAATTATCTTAAAGATAGTCTTAAAAATATATTAATTTAAAAAAATCTTTGGCTGTCCTTCTCTCTGTCAGACCCATGCAGGGCCTCTCCACTAAGTCTTGCTAGTTCTTTTGTCCACATAGACTTTTTACTTAAATCTGCCCCTAGATGATGACTCACCCAGGGATAGCATGAGACACAGAGGGAGTCAATATGTTGGGTAAGAAGGTGCAGCATTTTACACAATCACTTTTCAGAGCAGTGCCACACATTAACAAGCAGCAAAGCCACAAGCAGTAAAGTTATTTATAAAACGCTAATTTAACTATTCTAACAAAGTCCTACCACATCCCCTGTATGAAGCCATGTCTCTTTCTTCCTATTGCAACCACAAATGAGCTCCCCCCTTCTGGCTGCTGGGAGGGCAGCCTTGCTCTCACTCCTGTTAGCCTGCTGGAGGAAAGGCCACTCTCCCTGCTGTTTGGCTGCTGGGGGAGGGATCTTTACCAGCCTTCCCACTCAAAATATGTGGTGGTGGTAGGATACCAAGAGATTTCTTCTCTTCCTTCCTGCATTGTATGCAGGTGGGGCTTGGAAGCTAACAGGGGTCTGGGAACTCTGAAGTAGTGTGGCAGGTCAGTTCGGGGGGTGGGTGGGAGGGATCCACAAATGAGCGAGTGGACGTAGAGAAACTGGGACATAAAACCATGACTTAAATCTGGTTAGGTGGCAAAAATAATTGGTGACCCCAAAATTTATACTGTGCTGACACCAACATTTTTAGCTGCAATTTCAGATTTTGAATTTGTTCCCTTTGAATTTGCTGTGGTTTGGGTTGGAACCACTCTCTCAGTGACTCAGAAAACTAGAACTTCACTCCCTCATCCCTGCAAAACTTATTTGTTTTGACCAGTATCATCTATTTGCAGGTTCTGGAGGCACTTGGGTTTCAGCCTCTCTCAAAGCATGCTGTTAATCTGTAACACAAAAAATCCTCCTCGTTCTTTGATATGATTATTTAAATATATAAACATATACGGCATACAGGCAGATTAGTTTTATACACATAAACAAATGTATCTACATATACTACATAACACACCAACATAAAACAAAACAAAAAATTCTATCATGCAAAGTCAGTAAAAAATGTAATTTAAAAATATATGTCTAGTACTATAATAAATAGCTGCTATTCAGGGAAAAATCCAGTATTCCCTGATAATTAATTTGGGAATCAAGCTACGAAAGTTAGACATTTTGTCCTTTTCTTAACAACACTTAATGGCATTTTTATTTGGGTTGTAAATTAGAGTTTAGATTATATATTATTATAAATACTAAAACCAAAGAATACTAAATTTTTAATACTGCCTCTCAATTAACATATCACATTTTAATGGAATAAATTTTAATATTGATTGCTCAGCTTTGAAAAGTTGTGGACAGAGTTACTACCATATGCATGGGCTGTTCTAATTTTCTTCTGCAGGCAGTATTAAAACTGAAGCATGACAAGCTAAGGAGAAAAATCCTGAGTATTAAACATGCACAGCCACACACTTAAACAGAATGATAAGCCTTACAGGAAAACAAAGGGGTACCTACTTTCTGCTGCTAGAAGTCCTAGTAGGAAGGCAGCATTTGGACAAATAACAACAGTATGAAGATTTCAGAACAAGCAAGTTATAAAGCTGCAACTTGGCACACTAATTTAGCCACAAATAGTATGAACAAACTCAAGACTTTTTTTTTTTTAAAAAAAAACAACAACAACTTTGTATGCGAGACAAACGGCACTTGAAAAAAAACATTTGGGATTGGGGCAGGTAGCACATTTGCACAGTGTAGGGTATCTGAAACTCCGGTATTCGGACACTGGCTGCTTTAGTTTGTAAAAGTAGTATTCATAGAATATTGCTGTTTTGAACTATTTCGTAATTCATTCAAAATATTCTTATTGTAAATGAAGCATGGTATCATATTGCATGTTTAGTTTTTAGGATGCAAGTTTATTATTGAAAAATTTTGCAGGTGTAATACTGAGTCCAATTTATTTTATAAAAATGTTAGATTAAAATTATGAGGACCATTTGGAAAACAAACATTTTGTTTCCACTTTTAATGAGTAGCATTCAGGCACATTGATACTATGAAATTAATGTCAACTCCATGTTAATAAAACACACTCAAATAGTTGAAAGAGGAATAAAAACATAACTGAAATAGGTCTCTTGTAAGTAGTCAAACCCAACACCAGTAAACAGAACATTATGAAAATCCTAACAAACATTGACTCTGTACAGGACATCAGAAAAAAGATAATGTAAAATTCTCAATGAGTGGAGAACATGTTACACTTTCTCCTTCAATTTCTGTGATTTCCTTCCCCATTCAAAACTTTTTATGGTACACAGAAGCAAGTAAGGCAAGAAAAGACAGTCAGACTTTGTAATTGTATTAATATTATATTTACTACTATCACTTGAATTTTTCAAACACTGATGACTAAAAATTGCTAACTAAAGAATTTGCAAAATTGGTGATGATAATTTAGCACTGTTAACTCTTTTATATATTATATTGCACCTGGTAATGATGGAGACCACTAGTATTTGAACTGCAGACTAAGATCTTAGCCTAGAAACACTTATGCAATGAGTAGTTCCATAGAGTTCCACGGGACTACTCAAGTGCATAAAATTACTCACATGTATGTCTGCAGCACTGGAGCCTAAATCTAACCATTTATCCTTCTCTCCCACAGTGACAGGCTGGAAGGTTTGGCTTTCTTTCTTTTCTCCTTTCAGTTTTAATGATCAAGAGTTTAATCAAGAGTTAATATTGCTAAATGTCTATAATTTACTATGACAAAATACAGGTTTCAGAGTAGCAGCCGTGTTAGTCTGTATTCGCAAAAAGAAAAGGAGTACTTGTGGCACCTTAGAGACTAACAAATTTATTAGAGCATAAGCTTTCGTGAGCTACAGCTCACTTCATCGGATGCATTTGGTGGAAAAAACAGAGGAGAGATTTATATACACACACAGAGAGAACATGAAACAATGGGTTTATCATACACACTGTAAGGAGAGTGATCACTTAAGATAAGCCATCACCAACAGCAGGGGGGGGAAAGGAGGAAAACCTTTCATGGTGACAAGCAGGTAGGCTAATTCCAGCAGTTAACAAGAATATCAGAGGAACAGTGGGGGGTGGGGTGGGAGGGAGAAATACCATGGGGAAATAGTTTTACTTTGTGTAATGACTCATCCATTCCCAGTCTCTATTCAAGCCTAAGTTAATTGTATCCAGTTTGCAAATTAATTCCAATTCAGCAGTCTCTCGTTGGAGTCTGTTTTTGAAGCTTTTTTGTTGAAGTATAGCCACTCTTAGGTCTGTGATCGAGTGACCAGAGAGATTGAAGTGTTCTCCAACTGGTTTTTGAATGTTATAATTCTTGACGTCTGATTTGTGTCCATTCATTCTTTTACGTAGAGACTGTCCAGTTTGGCCAATGTACATGGCAGAGGGGCATTGCTGGCACATGATGGCATATATCACATTGGTAGATGTGCAGGTGAACGAGCCTCTGATAGTGTGGCTGATGTGATTAGGCCCTATGATGGTATCCCCTGAATAGATATGTGGACAGAGTTGGCAACGGGCTTTGTTGCAAGGATAGGTTCCTGGGTTAGTGGTTCTGTTGTGTGGTGTGTGGTTGCTGGTGAGTATTTGCTTCAGATTGGGGGGCTGTCTGTAAGCAAGGACTGGTCTGTCTCCCAAGATCTGAGAGAGCGATGGCTCGTCCTTCAGGATAGGTTGTAGATCCTTGATGATGCGTTGGAGGGGTTTTAGTTGGGGGCTGAAGGTGATGGCTAGTGGCGTTCTGTTGTTTTCTTTGTTGGGCCTGTCCTGTAGTAGGTGACTTCTGGGTACTCTTCTGGCTCTGTCAATCTGTTTCTTCACTTCAGCAGGTGGGTACTGTAGTTGTAGGAATGCATGATAGAAACAGCAGCCTGGATTTCTACATAGACTGCTTCCGCCGACGTGCACGAGCTGAAATTGTGGAAAAGCAGCATCGCTTACCCCATAACCTCAGCCATGCAGAACACAGTGCCATCCACAGCCTCAGAAACAACTCTGACATCATAATCAAAAAGGCTGACAAAGGAGGTGCTGTCGTCATCATGAATAGGTCAGAGTATGAACAAGAGGCTACTAGGCAGCTCTCCAACACCACTTTCTACAAGCCATTACCCTCTGATCCCACTGAGAGTTACCAAAAGAAACTACAGCATTTGCTCAAGAAACTCCCTGAAAAAGCACAAGAACAAATCCGCACAGACACACCCCTGGAGCCAGGACCTGGGGTATTCTATCTGCTACCCAAGATCCATAAACCTGGAAATCCTGGACGCCCCATCATCTCAGGCATTGGCACCCTGACAGCAGGATTGTCTGGCTATGTAGACTCCCTCCTCAGGCCCTTCGTTACCAGCACTCCCAGCTATCTTCGAGACACCACCGATTTCCTGAGGAATCTACAGTCCATTGGTGATCTTCCTAAAAACACCATCCTAGCCACTATGGATGTAGAAGCCCTCTACACCAAGATTCCACACAAAGATGGACTACAAGCCGTCAGGAACAGTATCCCCGATACTGTCACGGCTAACCTGGTGGCAGAACTTTGTGACTTTGTCCTGACCCATAACTATTTCACATTTGGTGACAATGTATACCTTCAAATCAGCGGCACTGCGATGGGTACCCGCATGGCCCCACAGTATGCCAACATTTTTATGGCTGACTTAGAACAACGCTTCCTCAGCTCTCGTTCCCTAATGCCCCTACTCTACTTGCGCTACATTGATGACATCTTCATCATCTGGACCCATGGAAAAGAAGCTCTTGAGGAATTCCACCATGATTTCAACAATTTCCATCCCACCATCAACCTCAGCCTGGACCAGTCCACACAAGAGATCCACTTCCTGGACACTACGGTGCTAATAAGCAATGGTCACATAAACACCACCCTATATCGGAAACCTACTGACCGCTATTCCTACCTACATGCCTCTAGCTTTCATCCAGATCATACCACTCGATCCATTGTCTACAGCCAAGCGCTACGATATAACCGCATTTGCTCCAACCCCTCAGACAGAGACAAACACCTACAAGATCTCTATCATGCATTCCTACAACTACAGTACCCACCTGCTGAAGTGAAGAAACAGATTGACAGAGCCAGAAGAGTACCCAGAAGTCACCTACTACAGGACAGGCCCAACAAAGAAAACAACAGAACGCCACTAGCCATCACCTTCAGCCCCCAACTAAAACCCCTCCAATGCATCATCAAGGATCTACAACCTATCCTGAAGGACGAGCCATCGCTCTCTCAGATCTTGGGAGACAGACCAGTCCTTGCTTACAGACAGCCCCCCAATCTGAAGCAAATACTCACCAGCAACCACACACCACACAACAGAACCACTAACCCAGGAACCTATCCTTGCAACAAAGCCCGTTGCCAACTCTGTCCACATATCTATTCAGGGGATACCATCATAGGGCCTAATCACATCAGCCACACTATCAGAGGCTCGTTCACCTGCACATCTACCAATGTGATATATGCCATCATGTGCCAGCAATGCCCCTCTGCCATGTACATTGGCCAAACTGGACAGTCTCTACGTAAAAGAATGAATGGACACAAATCAGACGTCAAGAATTATAACATTCAAAAACCAGTTGGAGAACACTTCAATCTCTCTGGTCACTCGATCACAGACCTAAGAGTGGCTATACTTCAACAAAAAAGCTTCAAAAACAGACTCCAACGAGAGACTGCTGAATTGGAATTAATTTGCAAACTGGATACAATTAACTTAGGCTTGAATAGAGACTGGGAATGGATGAGTCATTACACAAAGTAAAACTATTTCCCCATGGTATTTCTCCCTCCCACCCCACCCCCCACTGTTCCTCTGATATTCTTGTTAACTGCTGGAATTAGCCTACCTGCTTGTCACCATGAAAGGTTTTCCTCCTTTCCCCCCCCTGCTGTTGGTGATGGCTTATCTTAAGTGATCACTCTCCTTACAGTGTGTATGATAAACCCATTGTTTCATGTTCTCTCTGTGTGTGTATATAAATCTCTCCTCTGTTTTTTCCACCAAATGCATCCGATGAAGTGAGCTGTAGCTCACGAAAGCTTATGCTCTAATAAATTTGTTAGTCTCTAAGGTGCCACAAGTACTCCTTTTCTTTATGACAAAATAGATTCTAAAAGAACAAATATTTACCCACAATAATCTTGAGGCAAAAGTCATTTTCAAATTGCATTTATAAACAGAAGCCTATATGAAGCCATTGTCATGCCATTTATGCAGAGGATCCAAAAACCCTGATGTGGTCTTAAAATGTCAGCTTTATGCTCTGTGGGAACCTGCTGCTTGCATTAAAGTTAAATATTTACCACAGACCTCAGAAAGCAAATAGATACTCAGGAAATAATGCAAAAAGCTGTACAATGCAAGCTGAACATGTACACTTGGTCAATAACCCTTTTAGATATATGCTGCTGTACCTTATTGTGGTTTAAAAGCAACATTTGTAAATTGTCTTACAAGAAAATCCAGTACTATTTGAAATGGACAAAAGTAACTAATAATGAAATATGAAGTCATTAGTGTGTCTCTCTTACCAACAGAAGTTGATCCAATTAAAGATATTACCTCACCTGCCCTGTCTCTCTAATATCCTGGGGCCAACACAGCTATCACACAACTGCAAAACAACGTATGAAGTCACTGTGAAATGACTAATGACCCTCATAATGCATGAGCACTACAACTGAATAGCTCAAATGTGTATTTATAAGTCCTCCACAATAAACGATAAACTATGCTTTTCTTTAAAAATCAATTATCTGATTTTCAAAGTTGGTGAGCACCCATTGATTTCAGTGGGTTTTGCAGTTGCTCAACAGTTCTGAAAGTAAAGCTTCAAAAAGGTGCTTGGAAATGAAAAAGTTAGAGCTGACATTGTTATCTTTATGGGCTTTTCTATTTATTGGCTAAACACATGGGCTTACAGTGGGGCGTAAACCTTGAAATTTTGAATTCAAGTAAAAAACTTAAGTATCCATCAGCAGCAAAATCTCTTTCCAGTTCAGCTTCCAGAGCTAACACCAGTTCAAGCAATTCCCTGACCTTTCTATGGTCTGCTGCCCAGTAGATGACCGAGGAAGTTGACTTAGCAGAAATGAACTGCTTCTTATTGTAGCAACATCATGTAAAAAGAAAAACAAGGTTTTAATGTTTGTTAGTGCAAGGGTCTTTTATTTTTGGAAGACTGACTCTCACATAACATCTTGAAGGTGCTAAGTATTAGAAATATATGTGTTCCTTAACTTTGAATAAGAAACAGTCATAAAATGTCTAATTTTAGAAGCTTGCTTTATTTCTAGTAGGAGTTACTGAATGTAAATATTCACTGTTAAGGAGGCATTTTAATTTAACATGTATCCCAGAAAAATCTGTAAAGCCACTATTTTATTATTCTCCTTCAAATTTGTCAAGACTCACTTCTGCAATTTTACCTACAGAACACTGTCAGTTGATAACAGCTAGGCAAGTAGCAAGCTGCAGATAACCTACAAAGTTGCATAATTTTTGTATTGTTGTCTCATCCTCTCTCTTCTGCACCTCCTTCCTGTATGTTTGGTTCATCCACCTGTGGCATCTGGTCATTAGAGGAGACATGCTGATGAAGGAGGGAACAAGTCATCCCAAACAGGACAGGACATTAGGGAAATGATTATATATTGACCAGTGGGCTGGCTGGACCAAGACCCACTGCAATGTCCAGTGAGCAGGAAAGAAAGGGAGATTTAAAGTGGGGGGAAATAAACCATATAAAACTAGTAGTGTCTCCCTTTTCATTTCTATTTGATTCACTTGTATGTTTTGCCATTGATCACTGGACAGCACCCAGTGTAATCTGGCATCTACTGGAGAATTGCCTATTTGCTGAATACAGTGCCTTAAACTCTAAGGCTGTTACTCTATCAGTATGGGGTGGAGGTTCAAAGTGCCCCCATACCTTTGTAGTAGGGCCCACCTTCACGGAGGGGAGAGCAATGTAACAGATTGACGTGGATGAAGCATGGAGCTGAAATAGGGTAACCAACTTTTCAAAAGGCAAAAGTGGGACACATGTAGGGGCCCTGCTCCCTGGCTCCACCTCTTCCCCCTGAGGCTGCCTCCTGGCCAGGCCAGATGCCAGAGCCAGAGCTCCCCAGGTTACTATGGGGAGCCCCAGACCCTCCACCTGCTCTGGGTGGGGTGCCGGGGTACCTGAGAGCACCCTTGTCTCCACTTCCCCGGGCAGATGGAGGGACAGGAGCTCCCTATAGTGACCCAGTCTCCCCAGGCAGCTCTTACTACTGCCCTCCCCCACCGGCCCCTTCCGGCGGAAGAGGCTGGCACTGATCCTAAGCTTTGGGCAGGCGTGGAGTGGTGCCACAGGGAATCCAGGACAAATGCTGTCCCGGAATCATTCAGCCTACTCCATCATTTATTTTTGACGACAAATTTCTCAAATCATGGGATTTTATCAAACAGCTAAACAAACAGGAAAATGGCATTTTAAATACTAAATCTTCAACTTGGAGTTTCTTATCTGAAATCTCATCATTGCAAAATGCAAAAGGCATAACCACTTAGGCGGGAATTACAGAGGAGTCCAAGGGAGTTAGATGTCCACTTCCCACTGAAATTCAATGGAAGGTGGGTGCTGTCATAGAGAAGCTCTGCCTTGAACACCTTCATGATACACGACAGACATGCCTGTTCAGTTTCCCTCCTTCAGAGTGCCCAGAAGTAGTTCAACTAATTGTGGGCTTCATTTATTGCAAGAACCCCATACATATAACAAAACAAAAGTCCCACAACCATAGACCAGATTCCCCCTATCATAGTCCAGAGAGTACATGCAACATACTGCCCCAGCATCTCTCACCAGGTCCTGGCTCTTCAGCACAGTCCTCTCTTGTCTTTGTACCAGGACAGCCTCCCCAGCATTTCCAACTGGAATGCAATCTTGCTGTTCACAGCAGAAACCCCACAGCCTCTCTACTGAAAGCATCCTTGCTAGGGGAGCATCCCTTACTCCCCAAAGGCCCTCTCAGTTCCTTTGGGTCCAGCTCTTGGACACCGGAGATGTCAGTGGGTAAAAGCTCCCCCACTGCTCCCATGCCTTCAGAACTCTCCAGCCCTCAGCTCCAGCCCTCCAGGTTTGAGCTGGCAGGCAACTCCCTCTGCTTCTCCTGCCTTCATCCCTAGCTCTCTGGCTTGCGGATGACAGTCAGCAAATCAATCTTTGCAGCTCTCCTGTCTTCAAGTCTTCTCCCAGGAACCATTTTCTACTTCTTTTTGGGACTCTTCCAATCCCCTGGTCTCAGGCAACTCTCACCTGCCCCTGACTAACCCAGTCTGCTCATCAGATTGCTCACACCCTCTTAAAATATGAGCACCTGTTTTGGCTTTGGGGAGCACTTGCTTTAGCTTTTTTGGCTTTTACTCCATTTACTGGGGCTAGCCAACCTGTGACAGGTGCTTAATTCCTTTAGGATCTTTTGAAAAATCCCATCGTTAAGAACTGATGTAGTCTTTACAAGCAGGTTTCAAACATTTGACAACACAGCAAATATGTAATTAAAGTGCCTTTTTGAGGGGGGAGAGGGAGATCAAGTTCTTTATCCGGCTTAGTTATTTCAGAAAGCTGAAAGTTGCACTATGGTTCTTTTCCACAAAGCTTCGGGATGTTTATTCTAAATTAATTATCTAAGTGAGGAGCTCTCTGAACTAAACAATTTAAATTAGTCAATCAGGCATCAATAAAAATATCCCTTGGGAGCAGTTTCTCAACCTTTGGGTTGCAACCTCCAAGGAGATCAACAACTGTTGTCCTGGAGCAGGAGCCTGTTCCAGCTTCCTCCTAGAGGAACTCAAACCATTGCATCAGTTCCTCAAGAAATTAATAAGAGGTTCCAAAGAATCCAGCACAAAAGGGCTGAGAGCACATACGTAAATATCTGGATACATGGTTCATGGAAGAAAAAAGTTGAGAACCTGTGCTTGTGACAGTATCTGCAACCTCAAACCCAAATGAGGAAGAGAGACATCCTGTTGATGTAAGCCTGAAGCTGAAATGAGGAACCTTACTATTCCTGTAACAGAAAAATTGTAGACATGTATGTGCCCTACTTCTGTGACTATGACTGAGGAAGCAGAAGGAAACAAAAAGTACCTTTTGAAACACTGCAAATAATCCTAATTGATGTCCCATCAAACACAATTTGAGGACTTCAATAGCTCAGACATAGGTGAGAGGTTTTTCGCAGGAGTGGGTGGGTGAGATTCTGTGGCCTGCGTTGTGCAGGAGGTCGGACTAGATGATCAGAATGGTCCCTTCTGACCTTAGTATCTATGAATCTCTCTGTAAAATGATACATCAGATCCCCTTCTGTACAATGCATAAAATGTTCAAATCTGAGTGCCTAGAGTTAGGTGCCCATGTCCATATTTAGGCATCTAAATGAGTGGTGTGAAGTTCCTATTGACTTCACTGAAAGTTGTGAGTGTTAAAAACATCTGACAATCAACCTTTTTATTTGGGCACCTATATTTGAATATTTCAACTTTATGTAAATAAAATGTAAAAAATTTACTTTTCCACTATTTTTTCTCTGCCATACTTAACATTTGCAAGCCCCCTCTACCTCCTTCCTTATAGAAATATTAGGAGAGGGAATGAGAACTCACCCTTCCCCACCAATCCAAAACACATAATTAAATCCGAGACATTTTCTAGTATACTAAGCTTTCAGGCGGTCACATTGACACATGCTGCAACATTTGAATTACAACCATTGTTTATTTGTTAAGAAAACTTGTTTAGATGGTAATTTACAAAAAGCAGAAGTAATTCTATTGGTCTCATGTTTTCTAAAAGCATATTTATACAAAACCTACATTCTGGAACACCTTTGACATGTCAATGACCCTCTAAGAGGAGATTTAAAAAAAATAAAATAAAAAAATCCAGTTCCAGAAAAGGAGACCAACAAGCTCTTAACTATACAAAGATACACAATGAAAAACATTCGCAGGAAGAAGAATCCCACTAAGGGTACAGGGCACAATTTGAAAAAGGTCTCAGACTCAAGTAAAGTGAACAGATAGATATGATGTTATGCCAGTCTTTGTAATGAAACACTGTCAGGTTGAATAAAAATCCAGGAGGATCTATATCACTCTGAAGAAGCATTCTCTGGACACTCCCTTGTAGAACCATGATAAATGAATAGTAGTGAAATGCTCACACAAACTCTAATGTACATATTGTTCTATGACACTATGGGAAATCAGCAAACAATATGGGACTAAAGCCAGTAAAGATTTAAAATTCAATATGAAAGGTAAATATGCTTTCAGTGAAATTACCTGAGGAGGTAGGGTCTTCAGAGAAGTCTGGCAGCTCTTCAGGGGGGTCCCCATAGAAGGAATTGAATTTGTGGCTTGATACTGCTGCTAGTACTGCCCCCTGGATAAACAAGACAAGGTCTCAGTCATAAGCAGTAGGTCAACAAAACATGTTTCCAAACACTGTGGATCAGTCAAGACTGAAGGCCCCAAGCCCTCCCAGACTATTCTTCTGGTTGGAGTTATGAGAGAGATTTCATGCACTCCATCAATGACCTGACTGCTGCAGTGAAAAAAAATCTCACAGCACAGCCAGCCATGCACCATTCCAAAGTATTGGATATGGCAACCTGCCTCTCTGTGATGGATATGGTGAAAGTGCAGCATTTATTTTTAAATTATTGGGCTGCTGCTGCTTCCCCATATTCTTCAGAGTAATGAAGAGTAGCGGAGAAAAAGACAAGATGCCCCAAAGCACAGCTTTCACTAGTGCACGAGTAGAGAACAATGGAAACCAAAGCCCCCGATGTAACAGGCACTGCAAGGCTCAAAGCCCTAACTGACAAAGATAATGTCATCCTCCAATGGAGCTCGTTTCTTTTTTTCTTTTTTTTTTTTTTTAAGAGCCTGAATGGACAAATCTAGTCTTGAAGTATCAGAAGAGAAGAAAGGATGTTCAAAAAACAATACACTGGATGAGTTGATGAGGAAAGCAGGCAAGCCTGCTGGCAAGGCAATGATAGTCGCCCCCAGGAACTCATTCACTTTACATGGGCAAAAAGAAACTGGCAGCTAGAGCATTAAGAGTCAACTATATTCCACTACAGAAGCTGGCATGAAATACAGGTTTAGAACTTTGAGAAGTTTCTGCCTTCGTCATAAGCAGGAAAACAAACCTCAAGAGTAGGCTCTTTCACAACTGTATCCTTGGAATGTGTTAAATGCTCTCTATGAGTTTCATCTAATTCACCCCACACAATCAATAGTTATTTGGGTATGCTGCTGTCTAGCAATGGAGAAGCTTTTTTCAGCCAACCCTACTTTTAATCTACAAATTAGCAGGCAAGGAGTGTAGTCTAGCATACAGTGGCCTGCATCATTCCTTCTGATACTACATATGTTTTCTTCACCAGGAAAAATTTTTTCCTGACACTGACTAGCCTCTTCCCACAAACCTTAAAAAAGCTTATCACTTAAGTATTTTGGGACATTATACATAAATACTGTACATACTGGCCTTAAAATAACACTCAGAACCAGAGAGAATGAGCTATGAAGATGATGATGATAAAGTATCCCTTGTTTATTTTCTACTCCCTAAAATGTCTTGCCATGTTTAGACTGAAATAAATTAGGCACCTTACTGTCTTATTTGGAAAAAGAAAACACTTAAGAATTTTTGGATTGCTCCACTCAAATCACGTGGTAGGTAATCTATTACTGATGTGTCACTGAGGTTACCAGTATGTTTCTTAATTATGTGAGATCTCTCTCTCTCTTTCTCTCTCACACACACACCCACCCACCCACAAATAATAATTTCAGAAAACAAATTACTTTAATACAATTGTGGTCCAGATATATGTAGTTTACTGCTTAAAGTAGCAGTCATATTTGAATTTATGGGCATTTATTTTTTGGACTCCTCACACTACTTTGAAACGCTGGTACATATGAGATAAAAGTCAGGCTTTTAAAATAGGTTAACCTCATGATGTGGACAATGTTAACAATTATTAATATCAAGGGATGATCAATGAAGAATCAATAAAACATATTATTAACATATAACATAGAACTGTGAAGATGTATACTACGAGAAAGAGAAAAGGGATGTGTTGCTGCTTCTTTTGCCTTTTTGGTTTGCAACTGTGATTCACAGGTATTGCTCAAGAGAGCAAAGCCAGCTGACAGTTTTCTTAAATTGGTGACATTCTGCATTATGCCTTTAGAAACCTTCCAACAGTTTAAGAAAACATTAGACCTTTTATGTAGTTATTACTTGAAATATTACTGATAAAATATTGCTTCATCTAAGACAGCTATAGTGGGAAATTTAAAAACAATTTCAAATGCATTAAGCAGGAAACCTGTGGTTTGTAGTTCTGTATGTTTATGAAAGTTAAAGATCTGATCCTTAACTAAATCAAGGAAGAAGGGCAAAGCTTGACTTTGGAAATGAGAAACATTAGTTTACCCTATTTATTTTTGGAACATCCATTGTGTCAAATGAGAATTGCAATATTGTTGGACTTCAGCTTTAAAATGCCAAAAGGTAACATTCAAGATTCACAGACAGCAAAGACAGCATTTTTGTTTAGAGCAGATCTCATGCAGTAACAAGTATGAAAATAGCTGTCTTCTCAAAACCACATTGAGACCACAGTTTTTCACGTAATGTCAAGTGATTTTAATGAAGGACTAATTTTTGTTTTAAGTTATGTTTTTAGTGTCTAACTGGTTTCAAGTGATGCTAAATGACCCTGATCAACTAGCCTCTGATATAAAAAAAAAATCCCAGAAGCTCTCTCAGAATGCAGAAGATATTTAATTTATGCAATGAAGCCTAAAACTGTACAATCTAAACTTGTAAATATCTAAAATTTTCCCAGAATAAGGGCCAGATACTGCCTTTAAAGTACAGGGCTGTGCAGAGGAAAGAGCTGAACTCAGCATCCCAGATAGGGCTCTGAGCAGTGGCACTGTGCCTCAGGGAGCAATCTGGTGCATTAGGTGAAATTTGCTGCTCTTTTACCTATTAAGAGACTGTAGTGTACATTCCTCTGAGGCTAGTCAGCTGTAGTGATATCTACTTCCATTTTGAGTGGCTTGCAGGATATAAAAGGGAGAAGTCTCTGTGCTCAGGAGAGCTTAGGGCTTGCAACTGTGACTGGTGTCTGCATGGGGGAAAGGGAAGGTTTTTTGAAGCTTCCATACCTTCTTGTGCATCTGCACATAGCCAGCCACAGTACGACCCTATGTATAAAACATAAACTAGGTGAAGGGAATTTGGCAGCTTTTCTATTCAGGTAAGACAGGTAAATGCTTGGGAGTATATACAGATTTGAAACAATTATACCAGAACAATTTTATTTGAAATAAGTATAGAGAAAGAGACATAAGGAATAAATTCCTGAGCTCTTTAGTTGGCAAGGTAGTTCTGATAAAAATGATAATTCTAAGATGCAAAAATGCTCTATATGTTTGTGAGTCTCCCATAATGTCCCCAATAGTCTGGGCAAAGATCAAATACCATGGTATATAAACCAGTATATAAGGAAAAAATAACCGGGATAGACAGTGGTATTAAGCCACATCAACGATGGTATGGAAAAGCGCCACCCTAATACAGATCTCCCAAATGCATCAAGTTGAGACAGGTACAGTGGCTCTGTGAGCACAGGGTAAACAAAGCAGCTGCTATCATAGAATCTTTTCTCCTTACTCTGTTTGGGCAGGCTAGCACCTCTATACATGGCAACCTGAAGCATTCTTTATATTGAGCACAAGGATTGCCACTGTGCTTCCCTGAGCAGGGGTGCAGGGAGTGGGAAAGAAAGCTCTGAATTCTCTCACTTGTGCAGGGTTGGGCATGATCTGGTCCCTAGAGAGAAAATTAACACTTTAATGGATCAATACAAGGAAGATATTAAAAAACTGGGACAGTTGTACTAACTCCTTGAATTCTGAAACAAGCAGTGGTTCCAATGATTGTTTCTGGTTACAAAGGTTACAGTACATTATATGGTAATCAAATAACTGTAAAATTAACATTTTCCGTTAGGAGATGTGCTTCAATTCTGGCAAAATTCAGAAAACAACACTGGAATCTCTCTGGTATTTGACTCAGATGTATCAATATGAAAATATGATAATCTTAGACCCCTTGGTAGTTGTTATGTGAGGAATTTCAAAGTTAGAAAAAATAATGAAATACTAACAGTATCTGATCCAGTGTTAAAAGGACAATTTGTTGTTTGCTCATTCCAGGAAAATAGGGTCTAACGTACAAGTTTTATAGTGTTTCATGTGTGGGGTGCATTGCAATGAACAATTAGTACTTTCAGAACACCTCCTGAAAAACAATAGCATGGATAAAGTAAATGGCAGTGAAAAGGTTGGTATAGTATAATATGGTATTGAATGTATATAAACACAAGATGCTAAGAGTGGAGAATTGCCTATAAAGTAAAGATTGAAGCTTATGTGTAGACCAGAAAAATAGATTGTTTAAAAAGATGTTAGCTAAAATGCTTTAACTAATGCAATTTTAAATAGGACTTTGTACCTCATGTAGGCAAGCTGTGTTTAATAACGTGTTATCTGATCATAGTTAAATGTAGGGGGAAGCTGTTAACTTGTTCAGAAGCATGAGGATTATTCCAATCCTACATGCTAGACATGGTTAGAATTATGCAAAACTTCCATTAGGCAACTAGTTAAAATTAATCTGATTTTGCATTTTACAAACCCTACAATTGGCACAGATTTTCCAAAAGGGTGCCCGAATCTTTTGATGAACCTAGGACAAGTTTCAGGTAAAACCCCACCAGAGAGGCAATGGACTTATGATTCTGAGTGGAAACTACACAATGTTTCAGCTGGATCTCAACATTCTTTTCCCTATACTCCTCTACCCCGATATAACGTGGTCCTTGGGAGCCAAAAAATCTTACCGTGTTATAGGTGAAACCACGTTGTATCGAACTTGCTTTGGCCTCGAGCATTTCCATTATTAATACAATATTTGACAAAAGAAGTTTTATTCTTGGAGTTGTTTTAGACAGGGTGCATCTGATGTTGTCCTTCACATCAAGCCTGGGGTTGGGGCTCGCACCCGCAAGTCCCTGTCGGGGTTGGGGCTCGCAGCCCAATGCAGGGGTCGGGACTCACAGCCTAGCACTGGGGTCAGGGCTTGCAGCCATGAGTCCCTGTTGGGTTCGGGGCTCACAGCCCGGCACCGGGGTTGGGGCTTGCAGCCATTGAGTCCCTGTTGGATTCGGGGCTCACAGCCCGGCACCGGGGTCGGGGCTTGCAGCTGCACTTCCCTGTTGGGGTCGGGGCTCACAACCCAGCACAGGGGTTGGGGTCGGGACTCATAGATGCATGCCGAGGTCGGGGCTTGTAGCCCCACAGCTCCACACAGGGGTCAGGGCTCGCAGCCATGTGTCGTGGTCGGGGCTCACAGCCTGGCACAAGAGTCAGGGCTCGCAACTTGCAGCCGCGCGCTGGGGTCAGGGCTTGCGACCCCCCACATAACCAGGTCGCTACCCCCAGTTTGAGAACGAATTTTGAAGACGAGACAGAAAACCATTTTTGCACTAGCGCATTATATCCGAAGTAGTGTTATATCGGATTGTGTTACAGCGGGATAGAGGTGTAGTTGGAAACTGCTCCTATATATAACTAAAGGCTGAGGGAACATTCTTAAGAATATCCCTTTGCAAAGAGCTATAACCTACCCCTAGAAAAGCAAATACAATCATAATTGTCCTTTATGAACAACTTATGGTGGCCCTCCATATTTGATGACTGTTGAAGCCAGTGGAATGTTTATCCTTTGTTGACATAACTGATTACAAAAAACAGAACAACATAGATGAAACTAAGCACTAGGAATTAAATTATGCTGTGGCACAGGAGTGACTCAAAAATGTACAAACTGGCTATTCTCTAAAGAAGCAAAAACAGGCCACAAGAATATTTTTCACATTTTAGAAATTATATTTAGAATCTGTTAGGAAAAAAAACAGTAGTCTCCCTCCCACCCAGTCACAAAAAAGACACACTTTCTCCAATTGCAAAGAATAAAGAACAGATGGTTGCAGATTCTGGCTCAGTAAATAAGTACTCCACCCCAAATCCTTATAGTCACAACCTCAAAGGATGTATTCTAGAAATGTCTGCAGTATGCTAGTCTGGTGCCAAGTGCATGCACCATAGGAACAGCAATTATAGTGGGGATCTAATACAGACAGCAGTATTAGGGGCGATGGAGGGGGAATGTTGCGAGGCTATCATAACCATACAGAGTGGAAACAATGCAACCTTCTAGCAGTGATCACCTGTGAAAAGAATACTTTTGTAAAGAAACCCTATTTCTGCAGCTTGAGATATTTGCCTCGTATTTCAACTGTAGTGCATTTGGTTTGAGTTTGTCCCAAAATCTCATTTAGGTCAATGCATGACAAGACAATCTAAATAAGACATCTTATAGTCAAGATAATTAATCAATGATCATTAGACTAATTAAGATTCCTGACCTCATAATTCTAGATATTTCAGACTAAAAAACACTCAATGAAACCAAAAGACTAAATGGAGGGGACGAGTGTCTGCAGCATGACACAGCAGCAAACTAATCCATTCTACGTATTTATTTCAACTTTAAATCTTTAATATTTAAAAAAAATACATAGAACTCTTGACTCGTATTAAAAGTCTACATGGCTTGTCTATATGGTGCAGAAATGCACACCAGAAGGGTGTAAATAGTATAACACTCTAAAGTGTGGTGCTCTAACTGCCCTATGTGGATCCCACTGATGTGCTCTAAAAGGTTCCTAGTGTACGTGTTTGGGACTATATCAACATGCACTAGGTACCTTGTAGACCATGTCAGCAGGGTCTAAGGGGCAGTTAGAGCGCAACACTTTAGAGTACTCTACTATTTATACCTTCCTGGTGTGCCCTGTCACAGCATATAAACAAGCCCTATGACACTTAATAACAAAGTTCTTTCACATAGAATTAGGTACTAGATTTCTTTTCTAATATTTTCAAAATTCCAAAAGAAAACCATACAAAATTTAAGGTAATGCAATTATATCTGTCTTAATGTCAGGTTCCTTTTACCTTTAGTTTCCTTCTTGCATTGAATTTTCTCAGTTGCTCTACTGTTTCTGGAAGATGAATCTTGTATGCATAGCGATCCCTCTCCTACAATAATAAAAAAATATTCAAACTTTGCTCTGACAAAAAACATTAAAAATTGGCCAAGATATGCATTAGATACTAAACTATCACACAGCAAGTTAGGATTTGATTACATTGATGTAAACCAGGGGTCGGCAACCTTCGGCATGGGGCCCCATCAGGGTAATCCGCTAGCGGGCTGCAAGACATTTTGTTTACATTGACTGTTCGCAGGCACAGCCCCCCGCAGCTCCCAGGGGCTGCGGTTCGCCATTCCTGGCCAATGGGAGCTGCGGGGGGCCCGTGCCTGCGAATGATCAACGTAGATAAAATGTCTCACGGCCTGCCAGCGGATTACCCTGATGGGCCACGTGTCAAAGGTTGCCAACCCCGGAAATTAAGGAAATTTCTTATAGAAATCAAGATGATTGGATTCCAGAATGGGAGAAAGGCAGGTGTTGTGTTGTCACTTCCTGTGGCTGAAATCTATTGTCAATTGGTAGAATATTAATGGAACAGATTCTGTAAATTGCTGGGTAAGAGTTTTTCCTAAATTGGCAAATTACAAAAGAATTCAGGTTAAATAACATGGAACCCCCAATGTGAGCTGCTTCACTTAAGCTGGATTTTTACTTCCTGTACTTAGTAAAGTTTTGACAGCAACAAAAAGAAAACACACAATATGAAAAAAAATTATGCAATCTATTCAATACCAGAGATTATAACTCCTAAAAGGCAGAGTCTTAAAAAAACATATCTGATGCAAAGTCAGAAATAATGCAATTATTGCAGGTATGTTTGCTGCTCCCCCTTCTTGTTAACAACATTCTTAAACACATAACACAATTTGAATACTTGAGCATCTCGGCAATTTAAAGCCATTTAACTGTATGTATTACTGAAAGGAGTGGAGAGACAATCTTATTGATCTCTTTCAGTTTTAAGATTAATTGGTTAAAATTTTAGTACACTAAAGTAGCTTTAAGATGTTGGTCATTTCAACATTTAAATACACAAATAATTATGATATCAGTATTAACTGATCATATTTAGAATGGCTTGTGTAACTGCAGACTCCTTTCTTCATTACTATTAAGTTATCAAAGAATATTTGACTATATCACCATACAATATTACACTTCAGCTTTAATATAAGGAAAACAGATGTAGTGGCTCTGTAAAACATTTATATTAATTAAAAAATACACTCTGGAGAGCCATATGATAGACAGCATCATCTACCACAAATGACATTCACTATCACATTCATACTAATAATCTGTGTATACCGCATGCTGCCAATGACTCATGGCTGTTATGTGATTAATGTAATTTTGACTCAGGAAAGGAAGGCTGAGTTTAGCTTAGTAAGACAGATATATGAGAAGACTGAATTAGGGAATGCCAATAGCCACTTCAGGATTATGCTTGGAAGTATCTATTACAAACGCAATTTTGTCTCTTCTTGCCTGCCCAAGCCTCTCACCTGACTTTAAGTTCACAAAATAAAGTTAGATCAGCCTCAAAATGTGCAGGTAGGGCCAAGGTTACATTTTTCTGCAAAATTTGCAGGGATTTGGACAATTAAGCTCTTCAGCTATGACACCCTAACGACAGAGGCATTCACTACAGTTCAAAAAGTCTAACTTTCCTTTGGCCACAGTACAGAAAACAAAACGCAAAATAGAAAGCAAGAGAAAAATAAAACTTTGTTAACCAGATTCTAGCTAGTATCAATGCCCAGAACCAAAAATTTAACTTCTGAATGCGGAATACTGCTACGGACCTCCAGCTCTAGTGAGTTTAGCACAGGATATCCTAGGGACCGCTGGAGAGCTCTGCTTACATTCTCCCCAAGCTCCCACCTTTCTTTGTAGAGATAGGCTTCAAAATGTAACTCCTATCACTAGCAAGGGTTCTCAGTGGAAAAATATTTATTTTCATACCAGAAGGCTGATAAAAGCAGCTGCTGAGCCTTCTCAGGTCACCTGCAGGGGAAGGAGGAAGAGATGGAAGATAAAGCTTCTAAAATTCACATAGAATTCTACCATCTGGACTCCAGGAGGGCCACAGGAAGAGGTGGGAATGCTCCCCAAATCATCTTCCACACAGCACTACTCTACATCCTACAGTCCTCTTGAGGCACATATGGGGGCTCAATCCTGCAAGGTGTCGAGCACTCAGGCCCCAATCCAGTAAAGCACTTAAGCACATCTAAATGTTTCTGCAAGTTGATGGCTAATTTGGAGAGCAAAAAATCAACTCCATGTTTTTAAGGATATGAACTTTTGAGATGTTATGTTGTTAGCTTTATTTACCTTCAGCCAAGGATGATTCAGTGCCTCATAAACGGTTATCCTTTCAGCTGGGTCCAGCATAAGCATGCGACGTACCAGATCTTTGGCACTTTCAGAGATATGGCTCCACTGCCTGGGATTCATCTGATTGTAAGTGAAGAAAAAAATTAAAGCAAGTGACAGAGTACAACATTACAGGATACAGTTATTCTGTACAATGAGCAACTAAGGTATAAGGTTACGTGACATTGGTACTACTGTCAATATTTTATTACTATGAACGTACACATAAGACTTGTGCACCATTTAAAAACTAAAACATTACATACAGTGCTCGATGATTATAAAACTGGTAATACGGTACCCATTTTTCCACCTACTTTTTTGAATGTAATGTTCCCTACAGATCAAATTCACCCTTCCCTGCACAAAGCAAAAGTAATCAGGCTTTGTCGGTGGAAATGAAATGGATGAAAGGACAAGTTTATGAGCTGCAGTGCAGCCACTCTACACCACAGTGAAGTGTTGAGCTGCTGGATCTGAATAAGAGGGTTCCATGACCCCTCCCACACTGTGGTTCTTAGGAATGCAGAGGACTTTGTGGACAACTGCTCCTTCCACAAGGCCAGTGTAAGGTTTAAAGGTTTCAGGAGACCTTTCGCTATTTCTTGCAAGGGTAGAATTTAATTCAGAATTGAGAGCACATATGATATGGAAATCATTGAGACAAACAAATGTACACTTCGATGCCACTTTTAAGAGTCAGTTTCACAGTAGAACCATACTAAGCAAGCAACAACATATAATGTGATGTATGGTATAATCACACATTTCAAGTGTGACCAGCTTTGTGCCTTCAGCTGTTCAAGAAGAGAGGATTACCAATATAGGCACACTCAATTAAGCATCTTACTGTTGTTGTAAAGCATTTTTTCCCTGAGGCTCCCAGCTGCAGAGTAGACATATCCTGGTCAATTAATACAAAGAATACTACATATTATAGGACCATCAAGCTTTAGCAAGATTTTGGGCAATATTCTTATCACCTTGCTAATGTACTAAAGGTGTGATTTTGATGTATGCAAAGAAGAAATGAAATGAAATGAAAGGGCTTTAGCGCCTTCCTCATAATGACTCCATGATTTTGGAAAGTGTTATGAAACAGGTTTGTCCTCATACACTGTAGTTTGTTATCAATTACCAGGAGCTCCCTTAGTAAGTAATCAGTTCTTTCATAGCTTACTATACAGTGTAATATGCAAAAGTATAATACCATTTGTACACTAAGATAACCACAAATATTTTAACTAAATTCATGAGTTCATTCTTTAGCTATCACATTTTGCATTTAGAACTACAAACAAATGTGAGAAATTCTATAAAATGGAGAAATACATATAAGAGTTTATGTATATATCAGTCATACAGATAACACAGAACATATAGTACATACTGAAGCCCTAACCACAAAAACACATATGCATGTATGTAGTCTCCCTGAACTCACTGTAAGATCAGGGTCCAATTTGATGTTACTTTAGCTGATTAATCTAGATAAATGATATGGTAATCTAAATGGCAGAGACCGTTAAACACATACACCATGGAAAAATGGATCAATAATAATATAATTATCTCTATTTGCACATAGAGAGCTGTTTGTCTTGTGGAATTTTGCAAATTTCAGTCAGGCTAATTAGCAGCCAAAATATAGAAAGCAACTTCCAGAAATGTTTACAGCAGTGTTTTACCTCAGTGAAAAAGTAATCATGAACACTGTCATTTACCTTATATTTTCCTTTAATAATGCCTTCAAATAATCTTTCCTTGGTTCCATAAAAAGGCAAACAACCACTTAGTAGAATAAAAAGGATCACTCCACAACCCCAAACATCTACAGGCTTCCCATAGGGTTCTCTTTTTACTACTTCTGGGGCCATAAAATGAGGTGTTCCTACACGTCCTAAATGGAAATACAAACAAAACTGAGTAAAGTGATGTGTTTCAAACATGAAAATAAAAGTGAATAGGAAAGAAATTAATCTGCATTAAACTGAAAAACAGTTTTCATGAAAAGTTTTATTCACGGATTAAACTTTTTTTAAAAGACAATATTTTCCTTTTCTATATTCAATATTTGTGAAATGTGTCAGGATGGAGTAGTCACTAATTTCTTCGCTCCCTGGTTTACCCATCAATAAATTGGGTAAAATATTTACCTACCTTCCAAAGATGTCATGCAATTAAAGGTTATTTAAAAAAGCTCTGAGATCCTTGGGTGAAATGTGCTGTATAACAAGTATTGGCAGCCATGGAAAGCAAGACTCTCTATTTATCCACAGAACAGGTACAACGGAAGACTGTTCCCCCCTAAATTCTTGACCAACGTTTCTTAACTTTGATTTGAAGGAGTCACCTCTAGAGCTGAGATGGCTGTTCAGGCTCCATGTCCTTTTCGCTAAAGGGTATCAAACAGTGCCTAATGTTTTTATGGTGTGGACATTGTCCTTGAAGAATTATACTTACAACACAAACTCACATCAGATGCTAATGTTTTGGGGGCAGGTTTTGAACTAGTGATTAAACAGAGGACCATGAAAACAATTTTTATGATCAAGGGAGTAAAAATCTTTTTTCTTAGGATTACTTTTGCTCAATCACTAACGATGTGTTAAACTGAACAAATGTAATAAAATGCATTATATTGCCCTCTGTACATTCATCCCCAAATGGTCCCTGTTGCAAAGGAACTACAGAAGAACCGCAAACGTAATTTTCAAGGCAATAGGAGCTTTGTCTGTACTATATGAGCAGCCTTAGGACTTCACAGGCACTGATGGTAACATCTGGGGAAAATCACGAGTCTGGCTAACAGCTGCTACCGCTACCACTGGATCTATCATCATTTATGTGCCCAGACTTGACAATGGTAGTGCCCAAAAGCCTGAGTCAGGCCCATAGTGCTGGGTACTGAACAAACTCAGATGAAAAGATGCTCTCTGCCCTATAGGGATTACAACCTAAAGGACTCAACTGCTATCAACATTTAATGCTACCACTACTAAAAGTTGCCTTGAAGAAAGACTTCTGCTGGACTGCTGTTTCCTGGGCACCACAAGATGACAAAACACCAGGAATATGCTTTAACTTGGTTGTACAATTTTATAAAGTAACAAATCTGAGAACTATCTGGCAATAACTTGTCCAGTGCAGATCATCCTTCCTTTGTAATCCATCTATCTGGTGGTGGAGAGTTGCCCCTGCTCCATGTAATCTGGCACCAGAACCACTGGTGGGACTCCGCCACTCTCTCTTTGTATGAGGGCTAAGGGGTGGGGAAGAGGGAGTTGTTTCCTCAAAGTCTCAGATGTTAGGAACCCCAACCCATTCCCCACCTTCTATAAGTGCTGCCTTCTTATCCGTTTCCAATTCCGATTCATCAGGGAACCAGAGCCCCTACAGAATGATTACCTGCACTGGGCACGTGCCAATTTGTAATGAAATTAATTTTACAATCTAACCTATCCACCAGTCCCCAGGCTGCTGAGAAAAAGGTGAAAAAACCCACCTTGCCCAGGCCAATGTGGTACTGAGGGAAAAATTAATTTATGAACCCAAAAAGGAGACTAGTGCCCACAACAAAGCCCAGAAATCCAGAGTCCTACTCTAATCCCAATGGGAGGGAGAGGGAAAGCTTTACTCCTAGTGCAGACTGGTGTCTCAGGACAGGGTGAAAAGGCTTTTAAACCTTCCCTGAGGTGCCTGGGAGTGAATAGACTTATGCTGCACCCATCTGCCAAACCAATCAGCCACAGAATCCCGACCACAAGGAGGGGAGGGTTATGTGGAATCCTTCAAAGAGTCAAGGGTTTCCTTACTCTGATGTCCCAGACTAGAATCATAGACTTTAAGATCAGAAGGGATCATTATGATCGTCTAATCTGACCTCCAGCACAACGCAGGCCACGGAATCTCACCCAACAACTCCTGTAACAAACCCTTATCCCTAACTTATCTCTGAGGTACTGAAGTCCTCAAATCGCGATTTTAAGACTTCAAGGTGCAGAGAATCTTCCAGCAAGTGACCTGTGCCCCACGCTGCAGAGGAAGGCAAAAATCCCCCAGGGCCTCTGCCAATCTGCCCTGGAGGAAAATTCCTTCCCGACCCCAAATATCGCGATCAGCTAAACCCTGAGCGTGTGGGCAAGACTCACCAGCCAGACACCCAGGAAAGAATTCTCTGTAGTAACTCAGATCCCACCCCATCTAATGTCCCATCACAGGCCATTGGGCAGATCTACCGCTAGTAGACGAAGATCAATTAATTGCCAAAATTAGGCTATCCCATCATATCATCTCCTCCATAAACTTATCAAGCTTTGTCTTGAAGCCAGATATGTCTTTAGGCCTCACTGCTTCCCTTGGAAGGCTGTTCCAGAACTTCACTCCTCTGATGATTAGAAACTTTCATCTAATTTCAAGTTTAAACTTCCTGATGGCCAGTTTATATCCATTTGTTCTTGTGTCCACATTGGTACTGAGCTTAAATAATTCTTCTCCCTCCATGGTAATTATCCCTCTGATATATTTATAGATAGCATTATTATCTCCTCTCAGCCTTCTTTTAGTTAGGCTAAACAAGCCAAGCTCATTGAGTCTCTTTTCATAAGACAGGTTTTCCATTCCTCGGATCACCCTAGTTGCCCTTCTCTGTACCTGTTCCAGTTTGAATTCATTCTTCTTAAACATGGGAGACCAGAACTGTACACAATATTCCAGATGAGGTCTCACCAATGCCTTGTAAAACGGTACTAAACATCTCCTTATCTCTACTGGAAATACCTCGCCTGTTGCATCCCAACACTGCATTAGCTTTTTTCACAGCCATATCACATAGGCGGCTCATAGCCATCCTGTGATCAACCAATACTCCGAGGTCCTTCTCCTCCTCTATTACTTCCAAGTAATGCGTCCCCAGTTTATAACAGAAATTCTTGTTATTAATCCCTAAATGCATGACCTTGCACTTTTCACTATTAAATTTCATCCTATTACTATTACTCCAGTTTACAAGATCATCCACATCTTCCTCTATGATATCCCTGTCCTTCTCTATATTGGCAATACCTCCCAGCTTTGTGTCATCCACAAACTTTATTAGCACATTCCTGCTTTTTGTGCCAACGTCAGCAATAAAAAGATTAAATAAGATTGATCCCAAAACTGATCCCTGAGGAACTCTACGAGTAACCTCCTTCCAGTCTGACAGTTCACCTTCCAGTGTGACCCGCTGTAGTCTCCCCTTTAACCAGTTCCTTTTCCACCTTTTTATTTTCGTATTGACCCCCATCTTTTCCAATTTAGCTAATAATTCTCCATGTGGAACCGTATCAAATGCCTTACTGAAATCAAGGTAAATTAGATCCACTGCGTTCCCTTTGTCTAAAAAATCTTACCTTCTCAAAGAAGGAGATCAGATTGGTTTGCAATGATCTACCTTTTGTAAAGCCATGTTGTATTTTGTCCCAATTACCATTGACCTCAATGTCCTTAACTACTTTCTCCTTCAAAGTTTTTTTCCAAGACCTTGCATACTACAGACGTCAAACTAACAGGCCTGTAGTTACGCAGATTGTTTTTTTTTTACCTTTCTTAAAAATAGGAACTGTGTTAGCAATTCTCCAGTCATACGGTACAACCCCTGAGTTTACAGATTAATTAAAAATTCTTGCTAACGGGCTTGCAATTTCATGTGCCAGTTCCTTTAATATTCTTGGATGAAGATTATCCGGGCCCCCCGATTTAGTCCCATTAAGCTGTTAGAGTTTGGCTTCTATTTCGGATGTGGTAATATCTACCTCCATATCCTCATTCCCATTTGTCGTCCTACTATTATCCCTAAGCTCCTCATTAGCCTCATTAAATACTGAGGCAAAGTATTTGTTTAGATATTGGGCTATGCCTAGATTATCCTTAACCTCCACTCCATCCTCAGTGTTTAGCGGTCCCACTTCTTCTTTCTTTGTTTTCTTCTTATTTATATGGATATAGAACCTTTTACTATTGGTTTTAATTCCTTTTGCAAGGTCCAACTCTATATGGCTTTTGGCCTTTCTCACTTTATCCCTACATGTTCTGACCTCAGTAAGGTAGCTTTCCTTGCTAACCCCTCCCATCTTCCACTCCTTGTAGGCTTTCAGCGTTTTCTTAATCACCTCTTTGAGATGCTTGCTCATTCAGCTTGGTCGACAACTCCTGCCTATGAATTTTTTCCCCTTTCTTGGGATGCAAGCTTCTGATAGTTTCTGCAACATTGACTTGAAGTACTTCCAGGCTTCCTCTGCCTTTAGATCCACAAGTTTTTCAATCCAATCCACTTCCCTAACTAATTTCCTTAATTTTTTAAAGTTAGCCTTTTTGAAATAAAAAATCCTAGTCACAGATCTATTTTTTGTTTATTCTTCCATTTAGTTTGAACTGAATTAGCTCATGATCACTCAAACCAAGGTTGTCCCCTACAATCATTTCGTCTATGAGGTCCTCACTGCTCACCAAAACCAAATCTAAAATGGCATCCCCTCTTGTTGGTTCAGCAACTACTTGGTGAAGGAATCCATCATCTATCATATCCAGGAAAATCTGAGCCCTATTATTACTAGCACTTGTCCTCCAGTCTATATCTGGGAAGTTAAAGTCTCCCATGATCACACAATTCCCATTATTAGTATTTACTAATAGTATTTACTTCTTTAAAAGCATTAAAGAGGTCTCTCTCCATACCCACATCGGATCCCGGCGGTCTATAGCACACCCCAGGCACTATCCCAGGGCAGGCTCTAGTAGCTTTCTTCCCCAATGTGATTTTTGCCCACACAGACTCTGTCTTATCCATTCCATCACTTCTTATTTCTTTACAGTCTACCTCATCATTGATATACAATGCTACTCCACCATCTTTGCCTTTATTTCTGTCTTTTGTAAACAGCACATACCCTTCAATACCTGTATTCCAGCCATGACTACTATTCCACCATGTTTCTGTTATCCCTATAATATCTGGTTTCACTTCCTGCACCAGTAGCTCTAGTTTCTCCATTTTGTTACCTAGGCTCCTCACATCTTAATTTTTGCCATTTGGCTTTGCTCACGTTCTTTACCCAACTGGGCACAGACATTCTACTGCCAATATTACCTATTAGATTGGTATGTACACTGCCCTTCTGCCTTATATCCATTCTCCTACCCATGGCTGTATCCTTTCTTACTTTGTTTTCTTCCCTCTCAAAAAGAATAATTGGCGTGGAGATTACCTGGACATCTCCCAACCATCTCCCCCGAATTCTTAGTTTAAAGCTCTCTTGATCAGTTGCGCCACTCTCCATCCTAGAAGTCTATTTCACTCCTTATTCAGGTGAAGTCCATCCTGAGAGAACAGCCCTCTGTCCATGAATGCTTCCCAGTGGCCATACATCCCAAAGTCCTCCTTATAGCACCACTGCCTGAGCCATCTGTTGAGCATCATAATTTTGTCACACATTTTTGCCCTTCTCTAGGAACAGGCAGAATCCCACTGAAGATCACCTAAGCCTCGATTTCCTTTAGCGTCTTCCCCAGCCTGGCATAGTCTCCCTAGATACGTTCCAGCGAGAATCTAGCTGTATCATTTGTTCCCACATGAAGGATAATCAATGGATTCTTTCCCGCTCCCGTTAGGATCCTCTTCAGCCGCAGGTCCACATCCCATATCTTAGCAGCCAGCAGCCAGCACACCCTTCTGTTCTCTGGATCAGCTCTTGTTACAGACCTGTCTATTCTTCTCAGCAATGAGTCCCAAATCATGTACACCTCCCTTTTCCTGGCAATGGTGTGATTCTCCAGTCTATCCCCTGTTCCATCTGGCTGAAAGTCCTCTCGATTCTTATTGTCCCTTGCAATCCTCTGCAAAACTCAATTTTGTCTTCTTCCTGGTCTACTCCTCTCATGGTACTGCTCTGCTACCTACTCCAATAAAGGAGAACTAACGATTTAAAATGCCTTATTCAAAAATGTTAATTAACACTTAACTTTCAAACGCCTGAACAGCAAATGTAACTTTTCTTGTCTGCATAGTAAACACTGGCATTTTTAGCTGTTTGAATAATCAAAGGGGTGCTTTCCGTGCCTTCTTAGTTGCAAAGATTTGAATGGCTTCCTGTTGAAGGTCCACAGTCTGGGCCAGCTCATGCTCTATTGAGATGACTGCAAGGCTGACCAGCCTTTCCTGTCTTATTGTGGAGGGTAGATGTGTTTTTATTAACTTCAGCTTGGAGAAGCTGCGTTCCCCACTGGCAACTGTTACAGGAAGTGTTAGAAATATGCACACAGCAACAAAAGCATTTGGAAAGAGGGCGATCGTCTTATTTGTGCACATATATTCCAGAACAGCCTTTGGAGTTGATCCTGCTGAAATGCGTTTTGAAAGGGCTTTCAGTTCATCACCTAAATCACTCGCATCAATATTGCGCATGTCATCATGTGTCATCACTGTCTCTAGTGCCCTGCATTGCTGGTGTAGGTCTTCTTCAGGTATAGTGAAGAGTTTTGGAATATCCTACAACATCCCAAATATACTGCTGTGTTCCTTGAGCTGCATGAAAGGTTCTTCAACTGACTGTATTGCACAATCTAGCACCTGGTTAAAGAATTCAACTTTGAATTGTTGTTTGGGGTCTCTTATGGGATTATTCCGTGCCTCGTAATCAAAATGTCTTCTTCTTCAGTGACTCTTGTATTCTTGAATGGGTGGGAAAATAGCTTCAGTGTGAAGTTCCTCTGCCAATTCTGTGCACTCTTCAGAACATTTTGAAATCCCTCATCTGACCAGTAAGACTGTAGGTATGACTTTGCTTTGTCCAGTTGTTTCATTGCTCCAGATATATCAAAGTCAACACCTTGGAGTCTTTTGCTTACAACATTTATTCCAAACAGTATGTCATGCCACAACACTAAGCCACATAGAAATTTGAAGCTATGTATGCTTCTGATGATTCCATTTCCCTCTGCCACTGTTCTCCTACAACAGTTCCTGTCATAGCATTATCCTCCATAATGGCAACTATGGCATCATCTGTCTTCCCAATTTGGTGTTTGACAGGCTTTATCGCCTCCACTTGACTTTCCCATTGTGTGGCACTCAGTGGTTTCAGTGTCAGAGAGGATGTTCCCAGATGTTGCTTCAAAATTTGCCATCCATGAATTGATGCAAAGAAAAATGCATAGATGCTTACATTACATTACATTCAAAAATTCAGCAGCCTCACTAGAAGCTGATGCTGCATCACGGACCACCAAGTTCAATGAATGAGAACTGCATGGGACAAAAAAAGTTCCAGGGTTTAACTCTCGAATCTGTGTCTGCACTCCTCTGTTCTTTCCTCTCATGTTGGCACCATTATCGTAGCCTTGACCTCTCATGTCAGCTGTCACAATTCCCGTATCTTCCAGCTTTTTAAGAAGCACATTTGTCATACCAGCTCCTGTAGTATCATCAATGTCAATAAATTCTAGAAAATGCTCTCTGACAGTCACCATTGCAGGGACATTTTCACTAGGTTCTGTTGTTGTTACAAAACGCACCATTAAAGTCATTTGTTCCGTATGGCTGATGTCAGGTGTGCAGACCAGAACAACAGAGTAATATCTTGCTGACTTCAGATCTGCCACAATCGTCTGTTTGACTTTTGTTGCCAGTAACCGTATGGTCTCATTTTGAATTGTTTTTCCAAGGTAGTGGTGTGTGTACATTTCTTGGGTGGTGACTCTTCTTAGATGCTCCTGGAGTACAGCATCAAACTCAGCCATCAACTCCACAATTTTAAGGAAATTTCCACTGTTTGGCACATACAGCTGATCTGAAGTGCCACGCAGTGCTAGGTTTTGGGTAGCAAGCATTCTCACAATGGCAATGAGCCTTTTCAGAATATTTTGCCAGTAGAGACTCGGATGCAATCTTCTCTTGATGCTGATCATGTATGGTGGCCTTTAACTTTAGTCTCATCTCAAGCTCTTTCTACCTATGGAATGCTCTCTGGTGATTTGCTGCCTTCTCATGGCATGCCAGATTTCTAGCCAAATTTTTCCAGTCCTTTGTTCCTGTAGAACCCAATGTGGCTGGAACATTAGACTAGAAGAGTTTGCAACAAAAACAGCATGCAGCATTCTGGGTTTTTGAGTACATAAAGCCATGGCCTCTCCACTTTGTCACCATTGGGGATTACACACCAGTAACATGTTTGATGGAAACTTCTATTTTTGTTGTCTTTGGGGAACATGAAGTTTTTCATTTGCTGTGGCCCATGCAGTACAAGGAAGTCCCTCAGGCTACTGCTCAAGTGGGTCCACAGTCCTGGATCATCTAGACTTAAGGAACTAAACTCAGCAGCAGCTGTTTCTTGCGCCTCCACCACACTCTTCTCTGCTCTACACTTTTCTTCAGGAATGTGCATGGTTACATCCATTTGAGATGAGATATGGATGCTGCAGTAGCTGCCAGGTCATCTGCACTCTGACTAACTGGAAGATCAGGCATCTCCTCACCACTCACATCCTCACTGGGGCCGGAAGGCTCACTGTGAACATTCGTGTCTATGTATCTCAGGAGAGCTCTTTCCTGCTTAGATAGAAAAGCTTCCTTTGCTTTCTTTCTTTTTTTGAATGCTGCCCCAGAGGAGTGTTTTCTTCTTTCACTCATGACTGCTGTTCTGTGCCACTATAGTGGCTCTCAACACTCAATTGAAGGGGACAAATAAGCAGGCTGGTAGCAGGGCCTGCCTGAGTGAGGGAAAATATCAGCATCTTAAGGGCCTAACTGGCTCCTACTATTTCAGTTGACTCCCTGTTCTCCTCAAGTGGATTCAGGGAAGCAGCAAGAAACAGGAAGCTCTCTGACAAGCTGGTGTTAATCAGTCCAGGCTCCTGGGGAGGTATATAAGAGGCTCCTCCTCCTCTCTCTCCCTGCAGCTCCTGCTGCTTTCTGTTATTCCCTCTCACCTTTTCTTCCGCCTGCCTGTCTCTTGTGCCCTCCTTTCTCCAGCACAGCACTCCACCATCTCTGTGCATCTAGAGCAGAGAGAATACATATGCCCCAGCATACACTCTGGGTCCTAGTGGCCCCCCCACAGTCTGGCACCTGAGGCGGCTGCCTCAGTTTGTCTCATGGTAAGGCCAGCCTGTTTGTATATTCTCAATATCAAACCTCATCTTTTACGTTTCTTTAATTATTACCTCATAAAAAATATTCAACAGTATCCTCCAATTACAAGAAAGTACTAGTATATATTCTTTTAGCATTTTTTCCACTTAACCAAACAATATATTTAAGTTTATTAGTGGTTAATGCTCAAACACCCTAAACAAAAAAATCCCAAAGCTATTTACATATTCTGATCAATATACTTAGCACTACAAAAAATATGACCAAAACCAGAAATGATTATCTAGAAACATTTTGAGTATGGACTTGAAACTGATGTACTAATCAGCTTCCTTATTTTTTCTGAAGGAAGTGTTACAATGCTTGGGTAACGGTTTCTAAATGGCCCCCTTGTCTTCCTAATTATAGTTAGTATGTACAAAAAATACACAGCTATGGCATAACAACAAACAAGACAAATAAAAAACACATGTAGAACTTTGCAGTTGTCAGAACTGCAGCTGCAACCATGATATGCAAGGGTTTTTTTTTAAGTGTAGTACCCACCCATTTTGCTATTAATTTCAGTATTAACAAGTGACCTCAAATGAAGTTATGAGCTTTCAGCATAGGCAGCAGTAGTCAAGTAGTAGACAAGCAGTCAAACTTATTGGGTTTTATTCCCTACCCTGTTTTCACTGACCTGCTATGTGGCCTTGGACAAAGTCATAATGCTTAAATGTCTCAGTTTCCTCATCTTCACAATGGGCACATCAGTAATTCCCTATTATACAGGGATATTGTGAATTATTTTGTTCAGCACTTTGAGATAACTGGATGAAAGATGTTAGGTAAGTACTATGTATTTACATAAAACAGAAAGAAAAAGCTTTTCATTGAAATGGGAGCTACATAAATTAATTTTAGAACTTGACAGAAAAGACTGCATCCCTGAGCAGCTCATATCATTGGCTATTGTAGCAGCTCATGTCATTGCTGAGCTGACAAGGAACCTGTCAAAGAGCTGCCAGGAGAAAGCCCCCAGTGCACATAACAAATCTCTTTATTTGTTTCCTCAAACTGTTTTGGTTGAAGAGCCTTCAAGAATCTAGGGACCCTGTTTTAGGATTACATACTTCACCCTGTACTTAAGAACACACACAAAACAAATAGCAACCTGATTGACTGTGACATTTAAGCTAGAAGGCAGGAAAAAAACAACATGAACTTTAGCAACAGTATGTAACAGAGTATAAATTGTGTGTGGGGGGCAACTTGCATTTTCCCCATTAGGCTACAACTGTTCTTGTCCTTATCAGAAGAGGAAATGAAACTGAGGTTATGCTTCCAAAGTTAGGTCTTCAACATTGCCTCACAGTGTTGCTGCTATGTCAGCAAAGCAGATTTAAAAAAACTGTATACCATGCAAAACACCTTTTAAAGTTGAAACTTTAAAGGTTATGTGCTGAATGCCCTAAAAAGGGTAAAGGACACTTAAGATATTTGCTAACTTCTTTTTTTTAAGTAAGCGAGGTGCTACCCTCTCCTCATATTTAATGTGATAAAATGCTGCAGCTCCTTTTCTGGTGATATTACACTTATAGTTTACATTTAATAGCTCTGGAGAAAGAAGGCTGCCTATGTAGTAAACAAGTACCTTTCCAAATATCACATCTTTAAATAAAATAATTTCTGGTTTTATATACTCTAATATAGGACTTTTTTCCAATAAAACAATCTTCACACTAGGGTCCTTCCTGTTTCCTCTCTAAATGAAACAGTCTCTTTGGCCCTCAGGAGTCCTTATTCCTTTTGTAGACACCAGATAACACCCGTTTCTTCCTTCTGCTACACAAGGAACTCTTTCATCCAATAACCAGGCTGAGCCCTCCCTCCATTTTTTCCCAATGAACTGATGTAAATGTAAGAAAAACATGGCATTTTATTTTATTTTTCATTATTCGTCACATCCAGGAAATAAACATAAGAAAATGTTTTTTATTTTAATTTTTTAAAAACAATTGTAAAAAAGAAGAATGTAAGGAGTTCTCAGTGCCTCAGTATATAAATAACCCAGTAACCCTAAAGGTTAGTTGTGCTATACACAACTTAGTTGATATTTAATGCAAGCAAGTCTATGGAGACCCCTTTACTCAGACAAAAGGATGAAACTGCAATTTGGACTGCTGTTAAAAAGACACTAAACTAGCAAAAACACCCCTTTAGAACATTAGTACTGAGATCAAAGTGAGGAAATTCAGAATTATGGCTTCCCTGTAACGTCCATGATATTAGAGCACAGATGATATAATTTTTAATCAGAGTGTTCCATGACAGTTGGCAGCATTATATACCCTACAATTAAGAAAATATTTGGGGGCCTGAATGATCTGGAAGACTACAATGGATAACATAGCTTTGTGCTTCTAGGCCACACTCTAATTTGATCTAGTTCAAATCAGATCAGTAACTGAAGGTCATTACCATCTGAAAGCTCTTCAGTGGCATGTGCTGAATATGATGGCAGTCTGTCCAATCTCCTGTTGACAAATATCCACATCACAAAATGATCTTATGTTGCCTGTTTCAGCAAAGAATGCAAAGTCTGGACTTATGCCCTCTCACCATTAAAGGGGAGCCTTCCAGATCAATCAGTTCTGAGGCACATTGCAATGTAGTATGAGGAAGCTTGCACAACTGATAATTTTGCTTTGTGTGTTCTGTAGATAAACAGAGAGCTTCAGTCTCCAGTGTTGCCAATCGTAAAACCATTCACAAGTGCTAAAGATAAATTTCGACTTACCTTTGATCATTTAGTTTCTATGACTCTTTCCATATTATTCCAGACACTAGGTTTATGCTTTCCACAAGAAGAGTATATATAGAGACCCAATCAGATTTTGTCATCCCTAAGGCAGGGGACTGATGACCAAGATATCAGTAGGAGATTCTTTCAACACCAGTAGTGTCTGAACGATGTATAAGGAAACAACTGGAACAAATAATTTTTAGGGAAAAAAAATGTGAGGTACTAATAAACATCACCATCTGACCTCTCATAATAGAGTAAAATGTTTTTAAATTAAGGAATTCCAAAAAGAGTGGGATGTCTAGAATAATGTGGAAGGAATAAAGGAATCACACAAACTAGATCAGATTGGTCAAATTTTACTACCTCTAATTCCTTTCCACATTATTCCAGACAATAGAAACTTTTAAAGCAGGTGCAAGGGAGATGATTAGATAATGAAAAAAATACTATTCTATTTCAGTTGAGACTACTGCTTGAAGAAACCTTATTTTGAAAGATGTATCAACTGGACATCTAGATTGTAGGCTCCAGAAAACGTATAAAAGAAAAGATCACATGGTATCCAGTAAGTTACAATAACTGATGCACGGGCCTTCTTTGCCAACGAAACTGCTATAAAGGAAGTAGACTGATCCTTAATTGATTCAGGAATAGACTTTTGTTTAGACACACAGGTCTGCAGTATGCACTCTGAAATCCACCTAGATGCAGAAATGAGCTTTTGGCAACTTGTATCTTTTGAATAAAACAAAGTCTGTCAGAGTCAAAGCACTGTCAAAGTAAATTTTTATTTTCCTCCTAAAATCTAGTTTATGTAGGCTTCTCAGCATACAGTGGGTTAATGCACTATCTCGGTGAAAAGAAGAAAACTTTGGGGATAAATGAAGGAACTGTGCATTTACAATACTAACTTGTCCTTAAAAAAAATGTAAGGAACAGTGTGACACAGCATTTGAACATTATAATGTAGAGCAAATAGCTACTAAAAATCTAGTCTATATGGAAATAAAATAAAATATTCTGAAAATTCTAGAAAGTTAATTTAGAGCATTTAGACCCACCAAGAATATAATTATATATAGATGGGAAACCATCAATATTCAGGACTTCTCAGGCTGTTCCAAAAGCCACCGTCTGATCTTCAGGGAACTATATGATAGTCTCTTACTCAGCCATTTTGGTCAGAATTCTAGAATGCTAGCTGGTGAAGCACCAAGAGAACTGACTTTTTGCATATGACCCTATGCAGAGACCACATCATATTCTCTAGTAAGATGAAGCTAATTTTTTTGATCTATGAGGATATTTCATGATCCTGGGGGACATTTTCTTGGGTAACTAATATTTAGCAGTTATGCCTTGAGCAAAATCAGTACTGGACTGGGATAGCACAACAGGCCTTGAAGATTGTTTCCTAGTAACAAAGTGAATGGAATTGTTATCCAGATGAACACTGAGTTTCAAGATCTCTGTAGCCAGTGTAGAACTACCAATATGTTTACCTTCTTTGCACTTATCTATTTTTGTTAACGGTACTAGCTCAACCTAGGAGAAAATACATAAGCTAAGTGAAAAAAAAATCACTGGTGGACTCAGGGCTTATTTTCTGTCACACTTCTACCCATACCCTCACTGAAAGACCAGGGTACTTGACAGTCAAGCCACGTTGCTATCTGATCTACAGTTAGTGCTGCTGAAAATATACATCATTGAAAGTATTTTGAGACACACCTTTCCTAGAAAAGAAGCAGAGATCAGACGGACGTGAGTTTACATCCATGTAATCACTAACTTGTTATGTTCCACCTGCCTCCGCATCACATTGTAACCATGCAAATATGTTTAACTGTTCCCAACATATTGATGGACATCTTCCTCTATGAAAGTAGCCTGCTGTTCACAATGTATGACAATCCATATGTATTCTCTATACAGAGAAAATTCCATCTTGGTTACTGTGAATTCAGAACACAATACACCCTGCTTCTTCCTAATGGCACTAAAGGGAACACATTGGTATTTCCACATATTTCTTTTTGGCCTAGTCTGAAATGAACTATGACTTCAATGTCCAAAAGATTTTGTACTGGGTCCTTAATGGTCAAACTCTTAAAAATAATCTCTGGTGACTTGAGAGTTGAATAAATTGCATAGCTGTGTTTCTAAAAAGTCTTGAGTGAATCTTTTTGTTAATTATTTCCAGTATGCACTTGTCTAGTGTTAACATCCTCACAGGCTTTTATGTTAATGACCCTTTGTCAGTTTGACAGGATGAATTAGCTGGATTAGGCTCCTCCAAACAAAGCAAAAGGGACTCTAACTTAAGAAGTGGAAGAATTTCTGAGAGTAAAAGCCTGGCCTGATCTCAAGTACCTGGAAATTGAGTTTACTGTCTTGACCAGTAGAATTACAGAATTGTTTTAAAAAAAATCCTGCACAGTGGTAAAAAGTTTATTTTTTGGTAACAGTATAGATTCAAGGCCTTACTAAGTAAAAATTATTCCTTCAAAGGCAAGCTTAATAGATTTTGAGGCAGTAACTGCTCTCTCCAATTGTGTTCTCCTGGATTGTGTGCAATTTGGGCTTGTCAGATACAGACATGTCACTGTAAAAAAAATGTAGAGAAAACAGGAACATTCCCATGAAAATAAAGAAAAAATAAATCTGAAGAACTCAAATGTATATACTTATATATATTTTAGAGAAATCACTGCAAAAATACTGATCTACATGTAAACTGAGGGGCTTTTGAACAACAGCTTGTCTACATGTGGAAATTTACTGGCAGAACTATACCAGTATAATTATACTGCTATACTTATTCTGGTACACAGTGTAGTTTACACAACTACAGTTACAGCGGTTTATCTTATACCACTTTCAAAGTGACAAACTAAACTGGGGCTATGTCTATACTGCCACTTTCAGTGCTAAAACTTTTGTCATTCAGGGGTGTGAAAAAACACACCCCGAGTGACAAAAGTTTTAGCATTGAAAAGTGCCGGTACAGACAGCGCTTTATCACCGAGAGCTGTGCTCCCGGTGATAAAGCTACCGCAGCTTGTTCGGGGTGGTTTTTCCTTTTAATTGCCGGGGTAGAGCTCTCATGATAAAGCATATCTATACTGCCTATGTCACAGCGCTGCCGTGGCCGTGCTGTAACATGGGCAGCGTAGATATACTCTGGAAAAAGGCATTCTTATTCCAGAATAAGAATGTCCACCTGGGGAGTTATACTGGTATAATTATAACAGTATAATTATACCAACATAGTTCTGTCAGTAAATTTCCCCATGTAGACAAGCATGCAGTATATATGGTACTAGTTTCTGCTGCTCCCCTATGGATCTGTGAATGTCAGTGAGCATCTAGCATCTGCAGCAATTCTGCTACTGCACATTTTTAAGGTTTACTGAAGACCACTAAAGGCCAGGAACACACAGACTTTAGAAAGCCGGCAGAAGCAAGAAAGTGTGGGGACTGTACTGCCTAAAATCAACAATTCTTCTAAAAAATCTGGCTGAAAAAAAATCAGCACATACATAGCATACTGCATCTGAGGAGAAATATATTTTTTATGTGAAGCAGAGTTAGTTTTTGAACTCAAGAAACTGCAACTTTCTATTTCAAAATTACATCTGTGACTGCAAACAGTTGGAACTGATGCTATGCAGCTGATAAATTTCCTGTTCTTCTATAAAGTCTGTAGCTCCCATAATTCATACAGGAGACTCCTGACAGATGAGGAGACAGAACTTATTTACAGTACATAAAACTAGAAGAACAAATAGAGCTTATTGTTGAGTGCTGACATCATACTAAACTCTGAACAAATACACAGGTAGATAATCTGCTCCCAGGAGATTACAGACAACACAGTTCAGACCCGTAAGATATATAGTGGATGACATAAGGTTGAAGAGAAGAACTCTTGCAGAAGTCATCCTTCCAAATCTGTATGCTTTAAGGAAAGATTTCTGGAGGAGGAAGAGGATGTTTGCCAGACATGAGGAATGCTGTTCAAAGAATAAGGAACAGGATAAAAGAGGGCATGAAGATGAGAGGAGAAAGATAAGGAGTCTCTTAAGGAGGGAAACTTGGGAGGAAGGAGTAGTACAAATAAGACTTGATACTACACATAGGTGGAGTGGAATTTTGTAGGGTCTTGGAAGGTGAAGAAGAAGAGAAGCCGATTTGAATTTGAAACTGATGGTGAGGGGATGCCAGCAAAAAGGCTAGATGTGGCAAATTATGACCAAGACATAGAGGAAGATTTTCACACTGAGGATTAAGGAGGACAGATTTTAGAGAGGCTTCAAAACAGCCACCAACAGGATTTAAAAACAACAGTAGCACAGGGAGGAGGACTGATAGGAGATGAAGATATCACAGAGGCTAAGTGGATGGAAATAAGTCATGGGTGGATAATGGAATTGTATATGGTGACAGAAAATGGAGGGGCAAAAGAACTTTTGGGAGAAATTTAGTTTTTGTCAGGTGGAGCTTGGGATAATGGTTGGACATCCAGAAGAAGACGTCTGAAGGAGTCAGGCATGTAAGACCAGCAGCACTGTAATGACAGCTGAAACAAAAGGAGTGGATAAAGTCACTCCGTGACCGAGGAGAAAAAGGAAAGAATCAAAACTAGAAGCCCAAGAAATATCACTGAAAAAGGGGAAGAAGCTGAGATGTAGAAGAAGCTGCTGGAAAAGGTGAAAACCAAGAGAGCACAAAGACATAAAAAGCTCAGGAAAAAAGGAAATGTAGCAGAAGGAAATAATTATCTTATTCAAAAACAATGGCTCAGAAGGACAAGTACAGAGAAGAGGATCTCAGACACACCCAGAAGAGACTAACAGTAGTCAGTGTCAGTGGTTTCAGTGGAGTGTACAGAAGCCAGATTGCAATAGATCCATTCAAGCATTAGAGGAGAGAAAGTTGAGGCAGCACTTCAAGAAGCTTGGAGGTGAAGAGCAACTGCTCCTCTGTTGTAGAAAGAAAACCTAATGAAATCCTTGGCACCAATCCCCTACCCTGGCAATGAAGTCATCAGAAAACTGATTAGGTCTTCATCTGTGCAGGCTGAATATCGCATAACCCTATTGTCTGGAACAATATGGAAGGTAGCTAGAGGAAATAAAATTCACAGAAAAACGTAAGCATTCTGTCAGTAAATATATAAATATCAAGAAATAGACTCGTATGCAACACCTGTACTACAGCATTACAATTTATAAAGATTCACAGGTTATAACTCATGTGACAATAATATGTGACAGGAAAGTGTAGGTGTTACAACACCTAGGCACAGCACAGCATCATTAAGGTAGCTATAGTAACTCTTAATTCAATTTCCTTGGCTTTAATTTCAGTCAATATCAGTTTTGTTTCTTTTTTGTGTGTCAACTGTGATGAAAGGACATACTGATATGGAAGAATTCCTGATTTTTTTCCAGTCGTAACTTGATCAAAACAATTAAACTTGTAATTTTTAAGGGAATTTCTCTTTATATTTACACAATACATTATAGGTATGCTATTAATTAATTAACAATTTAGACTAATCAAGTATGTGTTTATACAGTTCATAAAACCTTTAGTGTATGAGTTGCATACTAAAATATTTGCAGAATTTTTTATTTGTAGGGCATGTTCCTCTTGGAAATGTACATTTTTAATGCTATAGCACTATACACACACCACACACACTCAGTAGCTTAAGGTTTTGAAGCCAAAACACAAAATAAAATTCTTACCTCCAGCTACTAGTCCAGATTCCCCTAATTGAATAGCTACCCCAAAACCACCAAGCTTTACAGGTGCTGAATTCTCCTTTGAAGCAAGTAGCACGCAGTGTGGCTGAAAAGAGAAAACCCAGCAGACATAATTATAATACCAAAAAAATCCAACTTGCTTGAATAACTGAAAATATCTTTGTAATATATTAAAAAGAAGCTTAAGTTTTTGTCTGTGGAATGGAGTCCACTTTGGCATCTTTTTACTTCTTCATTTCAAACTTTTATTTTGGTACAGAATAATCACCTCACCTCTTGCCGGTTTCCCTCTGGTCTTGTCTTAACACAACAAAGCCTCATCAGGGCTAGTTGGTACTCACAGAGAACACAGCCTGAAGTCATGACAATATGAAGAATAAGAACTTCATGATAGTCTACCAACTTTTCCATCAGGATGTAGCTCTAGTTCTCCAGCAGAAACATTCCATCTCTGAGAGACCTTATGTTTCACATAAACAACATACAACCTTCTTTTGGAGCTCAAGCCCATCCCAACATAATCAGCACAAATTTCAACCTGCAAAAGGGAAGCAAGCTGCCTGTATGAGATATCTAGCAAACAGTGATCTTCGGGAAAAAAATAAAAAAACAACTCAGGTGTTGACACGGATTCATTGTATGGCATTTGGGCTTCTACTCTTCCACAATTCATACCAACAGTAATAATGAGCTGGAAAATATAGGAATTAATCATATTATGCAACTATTTTGGGGCAGGTTAGGGAATCTTTGTGTATCAATACAAAAATTTTATATATATGTATATATACACACACTCTTGATTAAAAAAATTAATTGCGATTAATCTCCGTTTTAAACAATAGAATACTGATTTATTAATTTTGGATGTTTTTCTACATTTTCATATATATTGTATTCTGTGTTACTGTAATCAAAGTGTATATTATTTTTGATTATAAATATTTGCACTGTAAAAATGATAAAACAAAATAGTATTTTTCAATTCACCTCATACAAGTACTGTAGTGCAATCTCTTTGTCATGAAAGTGCAACTTACAAATGTAGATTTTTTTTCTTTTGTTACATACCTGCACTCAAAAACAAAACAATGTAAAACTTCAGAGCCTACAAGTCCACTCAGTCCTCCTCCTTGTTCAGCCAACGCTAAGACAAACAAGTTTGTTTACATTTAGAGAAGATAATGCTACCCACTTCTTATTTAAATTGTCACCAGAAAGTGAGAACCGGCATTTGCATGGCACTTTTGTAGCCAGCATTGCAAGATATTTATGTGACAGATATGCTAAACGTTCCTATGCCCCTTCATGCTTCAGCCACCATTCCAGAGGACATGCTTTCATGCTGATGACGCTTATTAAAAAAAATAATGCGTGAATTAAATTTGTTACTGAACTCCTTGGCGGAGAATTGTATGTCCTCTGCTCGGTTTTACCCACATTCTGCCATATATTTCATGTCATAGTAATCTTGGATGATGACACAGAACATGTTGTTCATTTTAAGAACACTTTCACTGCAGATTTGACTAAATGCAAAGAAGGTACTGATGAGAGATTTTTTAAAGATAGCTACAGCACTCAACACAAGGTTTAAGAATCTGAAGTGCCTTCAAAAATCTGAGAAGGACGAGGTGTGCAGCATGCTTTCAGAAGTCTTAAAAGAGCAACACTCTGATGCGGAAACTACATAACTCAAGCCACCAAAAAAAGAAAATTAACCTTCTGCTGGTGGCATCTGACTCAGATAATGAAAATGAACAGGCGTTGGTCAGCACTGCTTTGGATTGTTATTGAGCAGAACCCATCATCAGCATGGACGCATGTCCCCTGGAATGGCGGTTGAAGCATGAAGGGACAGATGAATCTTCAGTGCATCTGGCACGCGAATATCTTGCGACGTCGGCTACAACAGTGCCATGAGAATACCTGTTCTCACTTGCAGGTGACATTGTAAACAAGAAGCGGGCAGCATTACCTCCTGCAAATGTAAACAAACTTGTCTGTCTGATCGATTGGCTAAACAAGTAGGACTGAGCGGACTTGCAGGCTCTAAAATTTTACATTGCTTTATTTTTAATGCAGTTTTTTTGTACATAATTCTACATTTGTAAGTTCAACTTTCATGATAAAGAGATTGCACTACAATACTTGTATTAGGTGAATTGAAAAATATGATTTCTTTTGTTTTTTTACAGTGCAAATACTTGTAATCAAAAATAAATATAAAGTGAGCACTATACACTTTGTATTCTGTATTTTAATTCAAATGACTATATTTGAAAATGTAGAAAACATTCAAAAGTACTTAAATAAATGGTATTCTATTATTGTTTAACAGCGCGATGAATCGCGATTAATTTTCTTAATTGCTTGACAGCATATTTATTTTTTGTATATATATTGTGACAGGGTCAGGCCAGATGGCTACAGGAGAGTGACAGAAGGCAGACATATTAACCCGAGGTTAAGGTCATCACTTTTCCCTGGGTAAGGTAACAGGGAAGGTTCCAGAACAATCAGGAACTTTCTGGAAACAATTAAGGCAGACACGCTGATTAGAACACCTGCAGCCAATCAAGAAGCTGCCAGAATCAAATAAGATAGGCAGGCTAATCATGGCACCTGGATTTTAAAAAGGAGCTCATTTCAGTTTGTGGTGTGCGTGCGAGGAGCTGGGAGCAAGAGACGCAAGAAGCTGAAAGTGAGAAGGCGTACTACTAGAAGACTGAGAAGTACAAGCATTATCAGACATCAGGAAGAAGGTTCTGTGGTGACAATAAAGAAGGTGTTGAGAGATGCCATGGGGAAGTAGCCCAGGGAGTTGTAGCTGTCACGCAGCTGTTACAGGAGCCACTGTAGACAGCTGCAATCCACAGGGCCCTGGGCTGGAACATGGAGTAGAGGGCGGGCCTGGGTTCCCCTCATCCCTCCAACTCCCTACTTCATACCGGAGGAGTAGAACTGGACTGGACTGAAGGTCTCTGGCCTGTTCCCCAATCCACCAGGTGGATCAGCAGAGACTGCGGGGATTGTTCTTCTTCCTTTCCCCCATGCTGGCCAGTGATGAGGCTAACTGAGTGAACGGCAGATTTGAGCAATGAAAACGGCCAAATTGAGGGCTGCCGTGAACCTCTGAGGTTAGCAAATCTACCAATAAGTGCAGGAGCCACCAAGGCAGAGGAGGAACTTTGCCACAATATATATTTATTTATATAACCTGCTATGGAACAGCAAGCAGTATTTAATACATCTAGCTAAGTTTACTCCTGGGGGAATTCTGCACCATTGAGCAATGCAGAATTTGCACAGAATTAATGGTCTGCGCACAATTTTCTCCCCCACCCTCGCCACAGAAATGGTCTGCAGAGCTGCTGGCCGCCACTAGGAGGCCACTGGACCTGCAGAGTCCAGCTCCCCAACAGAAGAATCTGCCAGTGGGAGGGGGAGGGAGCTGGAGGGTTCCTGGAAGCTGCAGTTCCCCGCCCTGAAGGAAGGAGGCAGCATGCAGGAAACTCTATACAATCCTGGAACCCAGCATTAGACTGTTTCTCCCTCAGGATCCCTGGGCTTTTGGAGGGTAGGGGATGAGAGTGTCTGGGCTGGGTGGTGGCCCTGCAGCTGAGCTCTGGAAGGTATCTGGCCCCCTGCCTGGGTTCTGGGAGGGAGGGGACAGAGAAACAGGAACTGGTTTGTCATATGGGTTTCTTTAACTCTCTATTTCTGGGGGAACTTTTGTGTGTGTCTGTATTGTTACAGACATAGTTGCTGACAGGTATTTTGAAATAAATAACCTCAATAATTGAAACTGACATGATTATATAGTGTTATGTTAATAAAATATGCAGAATTTTTAATTTGTTGGTTCAGAATTCCCCCGGGAGTATAAATTCCTCCACATGCACAATGAACTCTTGGAGCATTTTTTGTGTCTCCTCACAACTGTCAAACCAATCATATTAAGGTTAGCATGTTTAAATGGATCAATGTCAAAACTACATATTGCTTTTTGGAGAATAATTTACTGCAGAAATTGAAAAACTGAAAGCTATTGATGAGCAACGTCTCTATCCCTCCCCAGCCCGTTGGGTGATTTTGGGGTTTCCAGGAATGTAGTGCCAGATGTACTCAGCCTTGCTCTCTCATACAAAACTTGTGGAAAAGGTTGGAACTTGTATAATAAAAAACTGACAGGTTTAATTAATGTTAGTGCCACTGCCATTAATCTGCTTAAACCTCCGGCACAAATGGAACAGATTTGTTGAAGAGGACACTTTGTTACACAGGTCATTTTTATTGCTCCTGGTGCATTTTAATAAACTAATTATGGAGTATTTATCAGTCATCATATATGGTTACAAAGAACTTGACCTCTTGAATCTGGAAGAGATGCTACACAACCTCCCAAAATGCAAGGCTGAACACACTATAGAGGAGTGCAACTATGGAAGAATCTACTTTGGCCAGAAACACATAAGGACTAATTACATGAACATTATTTTATATTGGAGGCTCTTTTTGATAAAGCTCAACAATTTCTACTACATTAAAATATTCTGTTTAATTCAGGATTATATTAAAAGAAAACCACATGGCAGAAAACACCTTCTTCCATATCCCAGTCAATAATACTTTTCCAAGAAGCATCACCCTACATTCCCCAATCCCTTATCCCTGGGATGTATTTCTATATCAGCATATGATAAAAAAAAGATGTACAAATGTGCTTCTAATGCTCTCCCATGGTTCAGTTGTTAAGAAGTAGTATAAACTATATTACAGCTTATTTAAAACAACCTTCCTGTGCGACTAACAAAACCCATTAAACCAAATAAATCTCCCCACTGTATTTTCCACTGAATGCATCTGATGAAGTGAGCTGTAGCTCACGAAAGCTTATGCTCAAATAAATTTGTTAGTCTGTAAGGTGCCACAAGTACTCCTTTTCTTTTTGCGAATACAGACTAACACGGCTGCTACTCTGAAACCTGTGCTACCTTTGTGGTTTCCCAGTTCTGGAATCAGTGAAGGCCAAAAAACATCTTAGAGCAGATTCAGGGATGTTTTAAGTTGTGCCTGGCTGCCCATGGTCCCAAGAGGGCTGCTCTAGCAGCTGGGAATTGCTGGAGTGCAGTGATACTGCAGACATGTCCTCTTATCCCTGGCTACAAAAACCATGTGTTGGAAGAATCTTCAGATAGCTTGTTAAATGACCCTTTCAGCCTTTTGGCATTGGAGCAGCAAAAAGGAGCCATATTGGCATAGAACCTGAAGAACTCTCTCATAAATCCTATGAATTTTTTTATATAAAACTCAAACTCTTAAGAAAAAAATAGCCCCTGATAAGAAGATATAGCTTCCTAATTAGCCTAATTGAAAGCTGAAGATTCCAGAGGCAGCTCTTGACTCCCACCCAATCAAATTATGGATGGGGTATTGTAGTTTTTGATTATCAGAATTTTGGAGGCAGCTACATCCAAGCCAACAGCACCTTAATTATTTTTCCAAAAGGAAGCCATCAAAAGTTTCTAGACAAAAGTCAAAATGTCCAATTACTCTTGTATTGAGCTTTGGATAAAACACATACAGAAAAACTGATTAAGATTTGGCAAAAAACAAAACTACTATTTTAAACTGAGACTCAATTTTATAAGCTGTAAAAACAAAAACAAAAAAATAAAACAACAACAAACCTTTGCCAGAAACATCACCACAGCAACACGGGAAGTTTATCTAGCTGACAGGGCTTATTCTTATCGCGGAGAAGTTTTTTCTATAGCTTTCTAATAAGACGTGCACATTATCTTCCTCTTTCCTTTTAAAGTGTTTTAGAAAACAGTCAGCAGAAGAGGTCCATAAGTAACCAGAATGTGAGTATTTCCCTTTTAATTAAAGATATGCTAAATCAAATTTCAGATGAAATCTAGATTATAAAGGTACTACTGACCATTCAGGAACTTAAAACATTTAGTTACAAGACTCAAAGTTTAAGTAGATTATGTCTGATTTGATATCTGTGATAGTATTTGTCCTGGCAGCTGAGAAGAACTTTGATTGCAATACTTCTATAACTTGCTTAATATTCACTTCTCTATTTTGCTTAAAAACTAACTATATAAATCATAGTATCAAGGTCCCCCCCCCCATAAACAGCGCTTAAATTAGCAAAGTGAAAGATGGTCTTGAAAAGTACAATTGAAATAAACATGCTCTCTATTAGCTCAAACCTACTTCTTTTACAATAGTTTGTAGCCTAAGTAATGCAGTATGACAACATCATTTTCAGTATATTACTTACTATTATCATAAGAACAGCCAACATGGTATACAAAAATATTTTAGATCTTCCATTCAATTATTCTGAATCTTTCAAGTATATGTCTTTATGCATGTTATTAACTCTTAGCAATATTCAGATTTTTTCTTCTGTATTATATTGTTGCCATCTGCACTGTTAAAATTGTATCCCATATTCAATTATAGTCTCCATTTTCAAGAGTTAATACATAAATGAAAGTTTACTGTAAGACGGAATTTGGGATACTTCCCCCCCCACTGTTACCCCCTAAAATCTGTTGTTCTGTTAGAGTTATAAGAATACAAACAAGTGTAAAACTGAGTTTATCAAAACTAAAGATCTGTCTTAAAAAAACAAACCCTGAACTCAGTGAAGCTGTCATTTACTCTATGTAACCCAGTACTTTAATTTCCATATTTTGACAGATGCTCTTATGCAAAAAAAATCCAAAAACAAAAGAACCCATTAGCACTCAAATAAATTAAGTAAGGTCAAAAGAGAGACTTAACAGACTACATAGTGTCATTAGCAAAATATGTAGAATACTGAAATACATATACAAATCAGATACAAAAGTGAAGAAGTTAGTCAATTACTTATTTGATCAAAGGTACATCATTCTATTATTTTCATTGCTGTTTTGCCCCTTCAGGAAAACATTTATTTTAGACATTTCTATTAAAAATATCTTTTTTAACTCTGTGAAGCCAAGGCCGAACCTGTGTCTTCTGCTATTACTGTGGTTTCCTGCCCCACAACAAACTCAAAATTAGAGATGGTGTGAAAATAACTCAACACTCCATGGAACAAATATAAATATACACAACAAAATAAAAAATTGTAAGTATAATTTGTCTTCTCTCTCCCTCACAGAAAGTGTTTTTCAAACAACATACAAAAAGAGTTATATTTTAAAAAGTAATTACAACGTAACTATAAATGAATATTTGCATGAGTTTTGTTTCAGGCATCTGCTTTTGCACAGAGGGGAAGTGTGAAAAGAAGAGGCTATAACACACAAATGCCTCAATAATTTTGAAATGTGGTTGAAAGTTCTTCTGCACAACTGATGGTACTTAATAAATTATAGATAGTTGTATTTGTTATTACTGTTGCTGCCTTTAAACATCTATAAATAATTTGATTTAAGACTGTGCCTATGACAAAGTAATGTAACATACAAAATTAATATCACAGTGAACAATTCTTAAGTATTTCCCTTTGCATCCTTATAGGACAGTGTAAGAAAGCTCCAACAGACTATGGAAGCAACTTCAACTGAGTTCCCGAACTCTTCTCCATACAAGGAAGTCTTCTGGAGTTACCAAACTGAGCGAACCAAAAACTTCTCTTCAGAAACCCTAAATGCTACTGTCTGTTCCATGGAAGAAGGCTCATTGTCTCTTGTTTTCATCATTTTTTACTCCATTATTTTTGTCATTGGATTGGTTGGCAATATTATAGCCTTGTTTGCTTTTTTGTACATTAATCACAAAAGAAATTCTATCCAGATTTACCTGCTTAATGTAGCCATTGCAGACCTTCTACTGATCTTCTGCCTCCCCTTCCGTATACTATATCATATTAACAAAAACACATGGATGTTGGGATTGATTTTCTGCAAGATTGTTGGAACCCTATTTTATATGAACATGTACATTAGCATCATACTCCTGGGATTAATTAGCATGGACCGTTATGTAAAAATTAATAAGTCTATAAGACGTCCAAAAATGTTAACAGCTACACGAAGCAGATGTACCTGTTGCATATTGTGGACAATTTCAGTAATAGGACTCATAATGACAGTTGCTCAGTCTGCTAAGAGAGAAGAACACAATTCGACTATGTGCTTCCATTACAGAGATAAACAGAATGCAAAAATGGAAGCAATTTTAAACTATATTCTTGTTATAGTCTTTTGGATAGTTTTCTTTCTACTAATACTTTCATATGTTAAGATTGCGAAGAACCTTCTGAAAATTTCCAAGAAAAGAGCAGATTTTCCCAATGCCGTAAAGTACTACACCACAGCAAGGAATTCCTTCATTGTACTTATTATTTTCACCCTGTGTTTTTCTCCATATCACATATTCCGATTTATCTACATTACATCACAATTACAACACACATCTTGTTACTGGAAGAAGATAATTCACAAATGCAATGAGATTATGCTTGTATTTTCAGCTTTCAACAGCTGTTTAGATCCCGTTATGTATTTCTTAATGTCCAGCAGTGTTCGTAAGACTGTATTCCGACTTATTTGCAGAAAACTTCATGGGGACTCATGTGTGAGTGATAGTATTTCAGAAATGAAACCTGGGCAATCTCGTCATGATACTGCGACTACCATTACCCCCCATTCAAGCTTTTTAAAGAAAAATTCCCTCATCTGATTGCTTAAATATAATGGACAACTGCTTCCCAAATACAGATAATCTACTAGATAATTGACACTGGATGTACATGGATACAGGAATGTACAACAATACAGAGCTGGTAATACTGCCTCGAGAAAAGCCTTCCCCCCCTCCTTTCGTTCCTTTTTTACAAGTCATACTTCAACTGCTTAAACAAATTAAAAATGATTTTTGATGAGAAAGAGCTTAACTTATTATTACAAATCAATATGAAGTTTGAAACCTTCATTTAAAGATTCATTTAGGACAGGATTAATCTAGAGCACTTTCTTTCAGAAACAAATTTTCAAAATGTGACCTTGATGTGTGCGCAAGAAGCTTTACATACCAAAATACTTGGTATACATTTATTAGCACTACTAGCTATGCACATGTGATAGGCTGAATTTTGCACAAATAAATCTTTATCTGTATCTAATTCAAACCAACTATGAAAATGATGTATTACAGATTTTATAAATCTGTCTTTGAAAAAAATATATTTTAGCAGGCTTCAAAAATAAATCAGCATCTTAACTACATTTATTAAACTAACCCTTTCAGCAAAATGTATCATATTCTATTATGAATGTGGCTTCCACAGAAGATAAAAAACAAGACAATTATTAGTTCATTTATTGGAAAAATGTGCTTTATATTTTGTTTATTAAGCAAAATTAGAACATTCAACTACTACTTTTGAAATCCTCTAACAAGCCTTCTAGAACCTTCATGATGTTAAACGCCAATCTTAACTCAGGGGAAAAAAGTGAAAATACAGGAAAGTACGCAATTCACATTTTGAGGCATCAGGATAAGGGGGATTATCCAAGATTTCAGAGTAGCAGCTGTGTTAGTCTGTATTTGCAAAAAGAAAAGGAGTACTTGCGGCACATTAGAAACTAACAAATTTATTTGAGCATAAGCTTTCGTGAGCTACAGCTCACTTCATCGGATGCATTTGGTGGAAAATACAGAGGGGAGATTTATATAGACACACAGAGAACATGAAACAATGGGTTTTTATCATACACACTGTAAGGAGAATGATCACTTAAGATGAGCCATCACCAGCAGCAGGGGGGAGAAAGGAGGAAAACCTTTCATGGTGACAAGCAAGGTAGGCTATTTCCTTCAGTTAACAAGAACATCTGAGGAACAGTGGGGGGGTGGGGTGGGGGGAGAAATAACATGGGGAAATAGTTTTACTTTGTGTAATGACTCATCCATTCCCAGTCTCTATTCAAGCCTAAATTAATTGTATCCAGTTTGCAAATTAATTCCAATTCAGCAGTCTCTGATTATAGGGCCTAATCACATCAGCCACACTATCAGAGGCTTGTTCACCTGCGAATCTACCAATGTGATATATGCCATCATGTGCCAGCAATGCCCCTCTGCCATGTACATTGGCCAATCTGGACAGTCTCTATGTAAAAGAATAAATGGACACAAATCAGACATCAAGAATTATAACATTCAAAAACCAGTTGGAGAACACTTTAATCTCTCCGGTCACTCGATTACAGACCTGAGAGTGGCTATCCTTCAACAAAAAAAAACTTCAAAAACAGACTCCAACGAGAGACTGCTGAATTGGAATTAATTTGCAAACTGGATACAATTAATTTAGGCTTGAATAGAGACTGGGAGTGGATGAGTCATTACACAAAATAAAACTATTTCCCCATGTTATTTCTTCCCCCCACCCCACCCCCCACTGTTCCTCAGATGTTTTTGTTAACTTCTGGAAATAGCCTACCTTGCTTGTCACCATGAAAGGTTTTCCTCCTTTCTCCCCCCTGCTGCTGGTGATGGCTCATCTTAAGTGATCACTCTCCTTAAAGTGTGTATGATAAAACCCATTGTTTCATGTCCTCTGTGTGTGTATATAAATCTCCCCTCTGTATTTTCCACCAAATGCATCCGATGAAGTGAGCTGTAGCTCACGAAAGCTTACGCTCAAATAAATTTGTTAGTCTCTAAGGTGCCACAAGTACTCCTTTTCTTTTTATCCAAGATTTGTTTCAAAATTCTATTGACAAATCTAATACTTTCAAAACATACATGCATGCCAAAATCTCAACAAAGATAAGAAATTCAGAACGAAAGACAGTTATATAAACTGTAAACACAAAAGTAAGCTAGCTATTGTGGATGTGGGAGGATTTGAAATGAGCAGTGTTCTGGTCTCTGTTCAATCCCAATCACCTAGGTTTTGAGGTTAATATCTACTTGTATATTTCCAAAACCATTTATTTCATATATAATACCCCTATGGCAGAGACCGTATCTTTTTACATGACTGAAGTATCGCACTCACTAACGATGTTATACAAATAACAATAAAATATTAAATGTGGACTGCATACTGTATAGCCCAATTCAAGATTAAAACCAAGCAGATGTATGCAGTTAATGTGTGCAGGCTGAGTAAAATTTTTTAACAAAGTTAAACTAGCCTTGATGATTAGGGTGAGTGAGGGAGGGAGCTGGACTAAGAATGGAACTTGAATCTCTAATGTGATAGGCCACAATGCTGGACAGGCTTGAATTTTGTTTTAAACCCTAAAATAAAGGGTCAAATCCTGTAAAATTTGAGTAACTTTATTCAAGTGAGTAGTTGTATTGAAGTTGATGAAAATACTCATGTGACTGCTCACTACATCTTTGCAAGACTGGGTCCTAAGGCATCTGTCATAAATATAAAGGGAAGATTAACCACCTTTAAATCCCTCCTGGCCAGAGGAAAAAATCCTTTCACCTGTAAAGGGTTAAGAAGCTAAAGATAACCTTGCTGGCACCTGACCAAAATGACCAATGAGGAGAAAAGAAACTTTCAAAGCTGGGGGGGAGGGGGAGAACAAAGGCTTCTCTCTGTGTGTTTTCTTTTGCTGGGACCAGAGCAGGAATGCAGGTCAGAACTCCTGTAAAGGGTTAATAAGCAATCTAGTTAGATATACGTTAGATTCTGTTTTGTTTAAATGGCTGATAAAATAAGTTGTGCTGAATGGAATGTAAATTCCAGTTTTTGTGGGGTTTTTTTGTAATTTAAGGTTTTGCCTAGAGGGATTCTCTATGTTTTGAATCTGATTACCCTGTAAGGTATTTACCATCCTGATTTTACAGAGGTGATTCTTTTACTTTTTCTTCCATTAAAATTCTTCTTTTAAGAACCTGATTGCTTTTTCTTTGTTCTTAAGATCCAAGGGTTTGGATCTGTGTTCACCTATGCAAATTGGTGAGGATTTTTATCAAGCCTTCCCCAGGAAAGGGGGTATAGGGCTTGGGGGGATTTTGGGGAAAAAGATGTTTCCAAGTGGGCTCTTTCCCGGTTATATTTTGTTAAACGCTTGGTGGTGGCAGCAATAAAGTCTAGGGACAAAAGGAAAAATAGTTTGTACCTTGGGAAGTTTTAATCTAAGCTGGTAAAAATAAGCTTAAGGGATTTTTCATGCAGGTCCCCTCATCTGTACCCTAGAGTTCAGAGTGGGGAAGGAACCTTGACAGCATCATGTTGCATGTCTAAACTTGCATGTTTTCAATACTGGGGAAAATCCTGGTTCCAGTCAATGGCAAAACTCCTATTGACCTCAATGGAACCAAGATTTCACACACTGTTTCTTTTACTTTTGGACATCATTTTAGTGTATTTTTCTATGAATCTATTATTGTTTGGGTTTGCTGCAGCTGGATATAAATGTGTTCACTAAACCACAATTACTGGTAACCATATATTACATTTCAAAGCTGTTGGTATCTTTTGTATCTTCTTTAGAAATAATGTGATTCTTGTAATTTTAAGTTTTACTTACAGTCTCAACTTTTGCATTTTTATTGATTGTTTTAACATATACAAATAATATTTAAGATTGATTTTAGTGTAGTTCCTGAAGGATTCTTATAGCAATTTCTAATCTGCTTTTCAGAATGTATAGAAATAATGTCAAAGCTGGTAGACAATCATAGCTCACAGTTATGTCTTTGTCTATAAACCAGCAGGTCACATGGTCTCCTTGCTGTTTCCACACTCTAGCCTATGAATCCACAAGAAACTGCATCATTCTCTCAAGAACACTAACAAATCAAACTACCTATACATTTCTATTTCTTTTCTGACCAGAAGTAGCTAACAGAAACTACAAATGAAATGAAAAGCAAAAATAAAATGTTTAGTTAAGTACAGGTTGAAAGTAGTTGTACATTCTTACTCACCAGGCATGGAGGGAACTGAACAAAAACTATTTTTTTTTAAGAGTATATTAATTTAAATCCAGAAACCTCATTCAAAGGTTACCATCCAATATTTTTGTATTTTAATTTTTTAAACAAATAAATTTCAAAAAGTCATTTTGAATAAAAAAATCAGAATGTTTAGTTTAAAGAAAATGTCAAAATGATTTTTTTCCCAGTTTTGTTCTGACTAAAACAATTTGGCAAAGTAGACAACTTTGAAATGTTTCCCTAAACCCAAATCTGAATTTTCGATCAAAAAAGTTGTGGCCAAAAAAGTCACCCTGTTTTAATTAAAAAGACTTCTGATAGTAATGATGTTGGCCAATGTTGACCTTTGTTAGATTTTAACCAGTGATCTTGTTTAAATTTTTTCTATTATGGTGTACTGATAAATCTTGGAAACTTTAAAGTAAAGGTAAACACACAAATCTGTACTTATTTCTTGATGAGTATTATGTGTTTGTTGGTATTGCTTTTAAATAAAATTCCAATTGTTTTGTTTCTTCATTTTAATTGTTAAAAATTTACATTTATACAACTTTTTTCATTCTAGGGGACCGCAAAGTACTTTACATGCTAGTACATAAACACACATAGTATGAAGTGGAAGGTAGCAACTTCTAAACAAAGAGACAAGTTGACATTTTTAAACAGGAAGTGTCTATCTTATCTCATTAAATTGGAAGAGAATTTCAGGTAGGCTATAAGCTTCAACTTTTTCTTTTCTCGGATTGAGTTATATCAGTTTGGATGGTACAACATCATGCTCTGCAAATCAACCTTGTGAAACAACAACAGATCCTGAAACAACATTGGATATCTGTGGAAAGTTACATCATGATATCACAATCACATTTCAAAACGCCTTTATATAATGTGTTTGATGCTTGTTTATTCTGGTGGACAAATTTCTATACATGACAATCCAAGCAGGCAGACTGTAATTACTCAAATTGAAATTTGGCTAAGCCACCAGGATTATTCCCTTCAAACCTGTGAAACGTGCCACATGAAAAGAGACTTGAACAACAAGTAGTTTGGACCTCTATTTTACATTTCATCCCAAAGATGGCAACCAATAATATTAGTGGGCATTGTACAATACCCACTCCGTCACCCTTAATCATGCTGAGTAGTACATGGATTTCAATACCACTATTCTTGAAGTACAATTCCTCATAACTGCCAGATTGCGATACCCTCACTGATTTCAGTGGGATTCCTGCAGATGTCTCTATATGCATTTTATGGGCCTCATGCTGCTCTTCTATTGAAGTCAGTGGCAAATTTTCCATTGACTTCAATGGGTGCAACATCATGACTGTGTCTCAGTCTCTCTCTAAGGGTATGTCTACACTACGAAATTAGGTTGAATTTATAGAAGTCGGTTTTGTAGAAAGCGTTTTTATACAGTCGAGTGTGTGTGTCCCCACACAAATGCTCTAAGTGCATGTAGTCGGCAGACTGTGTTCACAGTACCGAGGCAACAGTCGACTTCTGGAGCTTTGCACTGTGGGTAGCTATCCCACAGTTCCCGCAGTCTCCACCGCCCATTTAAATTCTGGGTAGAAATGCCAGTGCCCTGATGGGGCTAAAACATTGTCGCGGATGGTTCTGGGTACATATCGTCAGACCCCCGTTCCCTCCCTCCCTTTGTAAAAGTAAGGGCAGACAATCGTTTTGCACCTTTTTTCTTGAGTTACCTGTGCAGACGCCATACCATGGCAAGCATGGAGACCGCTCAGCTAACCATCACCGTATGTCTCCTTGGTGCTGGTGGACATGGTACTGCATTGCTACACAACAGACAGTGCAGTATGACTGGTAGCCGTCATCGATGTAGTCCTGGGTGCTCTTTTAACGAGGCGCCTGGGGAAACATGGGAGTGACTCAGCCAGGTCATTTCCCTTGTTTCATCTCATGGCAATTGAGTCCTACCGGCAGTGCACTGTCTTTTAATTTGCAGCCAGCAGAAGACGATGGCCAGTAGTCATACTGCATCGTCTTCTGCCGAGCACCCAGGAGGTAATGATGGCTAGCGGTCGTACTGCACAGTCTGCTGCCAGCATGATGTATAAAGATAGATGAAGTGCCTCAAAACAAGAAATAGACCAGATTTGTTTTGTATTCATTTTCTCCTCCCTCCCTCTGTGAAATCGATGGACTGCTAAACCCAGTTTTGAGTTCTATCCTTGAGGTTTTGAGTTTATCCTTGAGGTGGCCATTCAGTTTCTCGCAAACCACAGTTAGGGTTTGTCTACACTACGAAATTAGGTTGAATTTATAGAAGTCGGTTTTGTAGAAAGCATTTTTATACAGTCGAGTGTGTGTCCCCCTACACGAATGCTCTAAGTGCATGTAGTCGGCGGACTGTGTTCACAGTACCGAGGCAACAGTCGACTTCCGGAGCTTTGCACTGTGGGTAGCTATCCCACAGTTCCCACAGTTTCCACTGCCCATTTGAATTCTGGGTAGAAATCCCAATGCCTGATGGGGCTAAAACATTGTTGCGGGTGGTTCTGGGTACATATCGTCAGACCCCCGTTCCCTCCCTCCCTCCCTCTGTAAAAGCAAGGGCAGACAATCATTTTGCGCCTTTTTTCTTGAGTTACCTGTGCAGACGCCATACCACGGCAAGCATGGAGCCCGCTCAGCTAACCGTCACCATATGTCTCCTGGGTGCTGGCGGACGTGGTACTGCATTGCTACACAGCAGCAGTTTATTGCCTTTTGGCAGCAGACAGTGCAGTATGACTGGTAGCAGTCGTTGACGTAGTCCTGGGTGCTCTTTTAACCGGGCGCCTGGGCAAACATGGGAGTGACTCAGCCAGGTCATTTCCCTTGTTTCGTCTCATGGCGATTGAGTCCTACTCCGATTGAGTCTTTTAATTTGCTGCTAGCAGAAGATGATGGCCAGTAGTCATACTGAACGGTCTTCTGCTGAGCACCCAGGAGGTGACGATGGCTAGCGGTTGTACTGCACAGTCTGTTGCCAGCAAGATGTATAAAGATAGATGAAGTGCCTCAAAACAAGAAATAGCCAGATTTGTTTTGTATTCATTTTCTCCTCCCTCTGTGAAATCAACGGCCTGCTAAACCCAGTTTTGAGTTCTATCCTTGAGGCGGCCATTCAGTTTCTCACAAAGCCACCCCCTTTGTTGATTTTAATTCCCTGTAAGCCAACCTTGTAAGCCATGTCATCAGTCGCCCCTCCCTCTGTCAGAGCAACAGCAGACTATCGTTCCGCGCCTTTTTTCTGTGCAGACATCATACCAAGGTAAGCATGGAGCCTGCTCAGATCACTTTGGCAATCAGAAGCACATTAAACACCACACGCATTATCCAGCAGTATATGCAACATCAGAACCTGACAAAGCGAAACCGGGTAAGTAGGCGACATCAGCGCAGTTACGAGAGTGATGAGTACATGGACACAGACATCTCTCAAAGCACATGCCCTGGCAATGTGGGCAGCATGGTGCTAATGGGGCAGGCTCATGCGGTGAAACGCTGATTCTGGGCTCGGGAAACAAGCACAGACTGGTGGGACCACATAGTATTGCAGGTCTGGGACGATTCCCAGTGGCTGCGAAACTTTCGCATGCGTAAGGGCACTTTCATGGAACTTTGTGACTTGCTTTCCCCTGCCCTGAGGCGCAAGAATACCAAGATGAGAGCAGCCCTCACAGTTGAGAAGCGAGTGGCAATAGCCCTGTGGAAGCTTGCAATGCCAGACAGCTACTGGTCAGTCGGGAATCAATTTGGAGTGGGCAAATCTACTATGGCGGCTGCTGTGATGCAAGTAGCCAACGCAATCAAAGATCTGCTAATATCAAGGGTAGTGACCCTGGGAAATGTGCAGGTCATAGTGGACGACTTTGCTGCAATGGGATTCCCTAACTGTGGTGGGGCCATAGATGGAACCCATATCCCTATCTTGGCACCGGAGCCCCAAGCCAGTGAGTATATATATCGCAAGGGGTACTTTTCAATAGTGCTATAAGCACTGGTGGATCACAAGGAATGTTTCACCAACATCAACGTGGGATGGCCGGGAAAGGTACATGACGCTTGCATCTTCAGGAACTCTGGTCTGTTTCAAAACCTGCAGGAAGGGACTTTCTTCCCAGACCAGAAAATAACCATTGGGGATGTTGAAATGCCTGTAGTTATCCTTGGGGACCCAGCCTACCCCTTAATGCCATGGCTCATGAAGCCATACATAGGCAGCCTGGAGAGTAGTCAGGAGCTGTTCAACTACAGGCTGAGCAAGTGCAGAATGGTGGTAGAATGTGCATTTGGACGTTTAAAAGTGCGCTGGTGCAGTTTACTGACTCGGTTAGACCTCAGCGAAACCAATATTCCTACTGTTATTACTGCTTGCTGTGTGCTCCACAATATTTGTGAGAGTAAGGGGGAGACATTTATGGCAGGATGGGAGGTTGAGGCAAATCGCCTGGCTGCTGGTTATGCACAGCCAGACACCAGGGCGGTTAGAAGAGCACAGGAGGGTGCGGTACGCATCAGAGAAGCTTTGAAAACCAGTTTCATGACTGGCCAGGCTACCGTGTGAAAATTCTGTTTGTTTCTCCTTGATGAAATCCCCCACCCCTTGGTTCACTCTACTTCCCTGTAAGCTAACCACCCTTCCCACCTCCCTTCAATCACCGCTTGCAGAGGCAATAAAGTCATTATTGCTTCACATTCATGCATTCTTTATTAATTCATCACACAAATAGGGGGATAATTACCAAGATAGCCCAGGAGGGATGGTGGAGGAGGGAAGCACAAGGTCACACAGCACTTTAAAAGTTTAAAACTTATTGAATGCCAGCCTTCTGTTACTTGGGCAATCCTCTGGAGTGGAGTGGCTGGGTGGCCGGAGGCCCCCCGGACGCGTTCTTGGGCGTCTGGGTGAGGAGGCTATGGAACTTGGGGAGGAGGGTGGTTGGTTACACAGGGGCTGTAGCGGAGGTCTGTGCTCCTGCTGCCTTTCCTGCAGCTCAACCATATGCTGGAGCATATTAGTTTGATCCTCCAGCAGCCTCAGCAATTGAATCCTGCCTCCTCTCATCACGCTGCCGCCACCCTTCAGCTTCAGCCCTCTCTTCAGCCCGCCACCTCTCCTCCTGGTCATTTTGTGCTTTCCTGCACTCTGACATTGTCTGTCTCCATGCATTCATCTGTGCTCTGTAAGTGTGGGAGGACAGCATGAGCTCAGAGAACATTTCATCGCAAGTGTGGTTTTTTCGTCTTCTAATCTTCGCTAGCCTCTGGGAAGGAGAAGATCCTGTGATCCTTGAAACACATGCAACTGGTGGAGAAAAAAAAGGGACAGTGGTATTTGAAAAGACACATTTTATAGAACAATGGGTACACTCTTTCATGGTAAACCTTGCTGTTAACATTATATACATAGCACATGTGCTTTCGTTACAAGGTCGCATTTTGCCTCCCCCCACCACGTGGCTAACAGCGGGGAACATTTCTGTTCAGCCATAGGCAAACAACCCAGCAGGAACGGGCACCTCTGAATGTCCCCTTAATAAAAGCACCCTGTTTCAACCAGGTGACCATGAATGATATCACTCTCCTGAGGATAATACAGAGAGATAAAGAACGGATGTTGTTTGAGCGCCAGCAAACATGCACTGCAATGCTTTGTTCTACAATGATTCCTGAGTACGTGCTACTGGCCTGGAGTGGTAAAGTGTCCTACCATGGTGGATGGAATAAGGCTGCCCTCCCCAGAAACCTTTTGCAAAGGCTTTGGGAGTATATCCAGGAGAGCCACGAATGCCAGGGCAAATTAATCATTAAACATGCTGACTTTTAAACCTTGTATAATATTTTAAAAGGTACACTCACCAGAGGTCCCTTCTCCGCCTGGTGGGTCCGGGAGGCAGCCTTGGGTGGGTTCGGGGGGTACTGGCTCCAGGTCCAGGGTGAGAAACAGTTCCTGGCTGTCGGGAAAACCGGTTTCTCTGCTTGTGTGCTGTGAGCCATCGTCTTCCTCGTCCCCAAAACCTGCTTTCTTGTTGACTCCACCTCCATTGAAGGAGTCAAACAACACGGCTGGGGTAGTGGTGGCTGAACCCCCTAAAATGGGATGCAGCTCATCATAGAAGCGGCACGTTTGGGGCTCTGACCCGGAGCGGCCGTTCGCCTCTCTGGTTTTCTGGTAGGCTTGCCTCAGCTCCTTAAGTTTCACGCAGCACTGCTTTGGGTCCCTGTTATGGCCTCTGTCCTTCTACTCTGTCGGTCCATGCTGGAGCTCTTTTGCGATTCTAGGACTCCATCATGGTCACCTCTGCTGATGAGCTCTGCATGGTCACCTGCAGCTTGCCACACTGGCCAAACAGGAAATTGAAATTCAAAAGTTCGCGGGCCTTTTCCTGTCTACCTGGTCAGTACATTTGAGTTGAAAGTGCTGTTCAGAGCGGTCATAACAGAGCACTCTGGGATAGCTCCCGGAGGCCAATACCATCTAATTGCGTCCACAGTACCCCAAATTCGACCCAGCAAAACCGATTTCAGCGCTAATCCCCTTGTCGGGGGTGGAGTAAGGAAATCGATTTTAAGAGCCCTTTAAGTCGAAAAAAAGGGCTTCGGCATGTGGACGGGTGCAGGGTTACATCGATTTAACGCTGCTAAATTCGACCTCAACGCCTAGTGTAGACCAGGGCTAAATTGTGTAAATACACATGTAGTTTCACACTATATATTACACACACATGGAAGGTAGGGAAGGAAACATTTGAGTGTATTCCACTTTGGGCCTGTCAAACTTGACAAATCCTTTAATAGCTTAGCTATTCTAAAACATATTTAAAGACCAGCAAAGTGTCTTCAAAATTTAAGGAATAAAAGCCAGGCTTGAGATATCAGCATATAAAAATGTTTCTGGCTCTAGTAAACAACTTTTGTTTTCATACTCAATTTAACTGCACTCCTAGTTTTAACTTGTAAATTAGCATGTTTACTGGGAGGAGAATATGGGAGAAGTGAAATGTTAAATATACTGTTGAATCACCAGAATAATTAAGAGTTGAAGTGAATAAGTAACTTCTCCTAAACAACAGTGAATTTAGTCTTGAAACCCCCAAAAGAAAGAACAGCCTTGAAGCACTGTTTTCAGCAACAAACTAATAGGGGTAGATCACTTCCTGCACTGGGAAATTCCAGCAGTGACCTAGCCTGAGACTATCTTTGAAATTATACATAGAAAGGATGCATGTGTTGAACAGTATGGAAAGGATCCTCAGAGAAGACACTACAGCCTCACTAGACCAAAATAAATTTCTTGCATATTCCCTGCAGAAGTAGTGGGAACAATGTGCATCTGTTACCTGCCAGCCCTATCGCCACCCCCCCCGCCACAAATCCCTGGACCAACTGACGGCTCTCCATAGAGTCTGGGCAAGGGATGAAAGAACCACAAATATAACAGGGCCCCCACACCATGTACACAGGGACAGATGACATGCACAGATATCAGAAGGAGAAGACAGCTCTTCAATTCCCAAAGCACCAGAACCAGAGTATCACCATCAGAAAATTAAGTACTTTCTCTCTCTCCTGGCTGGGTGTAGGGACCAATAGCACTTGAAACTCTGCAATGTTACTGGAATATGAGAAACACAGTTGAACTGACTTTTTTTTTTTTTTAAAGTTTTATTAGGGCTGTGAAGAGATTAAAAAAATTAATCGCAATTAATTGCACTGTTAAACAATAATAGAATAGCATTTATTTAAATATTTTTGGATGTTTTCTACATTTTCAAATACATTGATTTCAATTACAACACAGAATACAAAAGTACAGTGCTCACTTTATATTTATTTTTGCTTACAAGTATTTGCACCGTAAAAAACAAAAATAGAAGTATTTTTCAATTCACCTAGCACAAGTACTTAAATACAATCTCTTTATCATGAAAGCTGAACTTACAAATGTAGAATTACGTACAAAAAGAAACTTGCATTCAAAAATAACATTTAGAGCCTGGAAGTCCACTCAGTCCTACTTTTTGTTCAGCCAATCGCTCAAACAAACAAATTTGGTTACATTTGCAGGAGATAATGCTGCCCGCTTCTTGTTTACAATGTCACCTGAAAGTGAGAACAGGTATTCTCATGGCACTGTTGTAGCCGACGTCGCAAGATATTCACATGCCAGATGTGCTAAAGATTCATATGTTCCTTCATTCTTCAACCACCATTCCAGGGGACATGCGTCCATGCTGATGACAGGTTCTGCTCAATAACAATCCAAAGCAGTGCAGACCGACGCCTGTTTATTTTCATTATCTGAGTCAAATGCCACCAGCAGAAGGTTGATTTTCTTTTTTGGTGGTTTGGGTTCTGTAGTTTCCACATCAGAGCGTTGCTCTTTTAAGATTTCTGAAAGCATGCTCCACACCTCGTCCCTCTCAGATTTTTGAAGGCACTTCAGATTCTTAAACCTTGCACTGAGTGTTGTAGCTATCTTTAGAAATCTCACATCAGTACCTTCTTTGTGTTTTGTCAAATCTGCAGTGAAAGTGTTCCTAAAATGAACAACAGGTGCTGGGTCATCATCCGAGATGGCTGTAACTTGATTATATGGAAAAATGCGGGTAAAACAGCAGGAGACATACAATTGTCCCCCAAGGAGTTCAGTCACAAATTTAATTAATGCATTTTTTTAAATGAGCGTCATCAGCATGGAAGCATGTCCTCTGGAATGGTTGCCAAAGCGTGAAGGGGCATAAGACTGTTTAGCATATCTGGCATGTAAATACCTTGCAATGCTGACTACAAAAGCGCCATGCAAATGTCTGTGCTTATTTTCTGGTGACATTGTAAATAAGAAGCGGGCAGCATTATCTCCTGTAAATGTAAACAAACTTGTTTGTGTTAGCGATTGGCTAAACAAGAAGTAGGACTGAGTGGACTTGTAGGCTCTGAAGTTTTACATAACTGTACTCAAAAACAAAACAATGTAACAAAAAAAATCTACATATGTAAGTTACACTTTCATGATAAAGAGATTGCACTAGAGTACTTGTTTATCATTTTTACAGTGGAAATATATGTAATAAAAATTATATTCACTTTGATTTCAACTACAATATATATATATATATATATTGTATATACACACACACAATATACAAGAAATACAATATGTAGGAAAATGTAGGAAAACATCCAACATACTTAATAAATTTCAATTGGTATTCTATTGTTTAACTGTGCAATTAAAACTGCGATTAATCAACAGCACTAATTTTCATTTTTAAACAAGAGTCAAGAGGCGGTTATAATACTGAGCTTTCACAATCTTAATGAGAGTGATGTAAGCAATGCCACAACATATTACTGCCTGTGCTGTCTTTTGTAATCATTATGCGCCCACTTCAAAATTCTATCCTGATATTGGCATATTGTCACTTCTGACTCCAGTTAAAAATAAGGCTGGCACTTTATAGCATTATCCGGCAAAAGAGCTTTAATTTAAGTCTTCATATTTTAACAAAAGGAGAAAAATATACTGTGGCGTGACACTCCATATTCTTCATAAAAATATCGTTATATGAATATGGCCTAAGATAAATTTTATGCAAGATGGGTCTTGTAAGGTATTATTGGAAAGGTTATAATTTACTGAATGAGATTCTCCAATTTGTATGCATGAATAATTTCTGTGTCTGGAGTTAGGAATATTAACTATGTAACAATTACATCTGTGTGTGTACTTGGGAAATGTCCACCGGACAATAGGCAATCAGCCTGGATGGGTCATTAGAAAAAGGTGTGGATCTCCCATCTTCCTGGAGTTCCTTCCTGTGGATGTTACAAATAAACTTGGTTTCATGGTTGCTTCAACACTGCAATGTCAGGTGATACCATCACCTAATGCAAAATACCACCTTGGACACTGCTGGTACTTTTCCACTGGAAACAGAGACTTCTCGCCCTATGTAAATTCTATTTAAGGCTGGGAAGCAAGGCAATCAAGATTCTTCCTTCACTGCGTTCCCACCCAAGAAGAATGACTGCTAAAAGTACCTGAAGAGAGAAGGACAGAAGTCTACTCTATAAGAGAAATAACGAACTCTAAGCTACAGAAACTCTGCATCCTGCCTAAGTCAACATGTAGGGTGAGAAATTATATTTTATAACCTGTTTCTTTAGCGAATCAAGCTTCACTTGCATTTTTTGTTTTATTTGCTTAGTAATCTTTGTTCTGTTCGCTATCCCTTATAATCACTTAAAATTTGCCTTTTGTAGTTAATAAACTAATTTCTTGTTTAAAACATAACCCAGCTTTTGCAATTCATATCGGGGGGGGGGGCAAGAAGCTGTGCATCTCTCTCTCCACATTGAGGGAGAGGGCAATTTTTATGAGCTTGCACTGTGCAGATCTTTCTATACAATGCAAGACAATATTATTTTGGGTTTATATCCCAAAAGGGAAGGGCATGAGAGTGCTAGGCAATTTCCTAGCTAAGCCCTCCCATAGATAGCCCTCCCTATTTCTCTGTGTGCACGCGCACGTGCACTGCAAGAAGCCTACTTCAGCAAAACAGGGAAAGGGAGTCCAGGTGGTGGAGCAAGAGGGGCTCAGTACATCAGGTGGCATCCCAGAAGGGGTGGGGAGTCCAGCCTGTCACATATACAAACTATTCCTTCCACTAAAATTTATGGAATGCAAAATCATCATGATATGCAAGATCAGACAATGAAAAGTCTGATAAATTCGGAATACTTTTGCCTGAGATACAGCATATAGCTCTCTCATCTCCGAGCTCTCCCTGTTACGAATGTGAACACTGCTGATCACAGTGGAATGAGAGTCAGCAGGCAAAGAAAGAAAAAGCAAAAGCAAAAAACTGAAGTCAGCAGAATTTACCCCTTTGATTATCAGCTTCATAGATACTAAGGTCAGAAGGGACCATTCTGATCATCTAGTCCGACCTCCTGCATAACGCAGGCCACAGAATCTCACCCACCCACTCCTGTGAAAGACCTCACCTTCATCTTCACTGTAATACTTAAGTTTTATTTTTGCAAATGATTAACGCTAGCGAAAAACTACATTAATTCTTGTTTTTCACAAAACCTACAAAAAATTCTCTATGTGGGAAAAATTTTCTGGCAATTCTACCAAAAATCCTATTGTACACAGATGCATATAAATTGAAGAAAACCAAATTCAAATTAAATTGTAATATAACAGAATATAGTGAAAATTTTCTTCTGTGACTACCACTTCCAAATATAATTTAAATGGAAAAACTGAATTCTCAAGTTAACATTTTCATAATCAATATAAACTCCCCTCCCCCTCCTGTTTTGCATGTATGATAAAATGAGAGCTCTGGAGGCAGCATGAAGAATTTCACTAGAATAATTTGGAAACTATTTAGTGTTAATTACCAGAATCCTAAACAAGACCAAAAAAAAATTTTAAAGTTAAGATAGACACAAAAGCATCTTTGGGGCAGATTTTTTAAATGTTTGAGGAAAATTATTTTACCTGTATTGTGTATACCAGATACCTGGACAGCACTGGACAATGAACAACCTGCTTTATTTTCCTGTTTTATAACTACATAGCGGGTTATGAAGATCTGGCTACAATATATATCCCTGCCCATGCACTCCTGTGGACAGTAAAAATGCAACACACTTTTATGGGCTGTGCCCATCACTTTTGCATGCAGTTATATCAATCAATTAATATATTAACTTTCACTTTTGAATGATAAAATTTAGCCAAAGCCACTGGAAATTGCAAAATTATTAATGGGCATCAATAGAGCAATGTCTACACATTTCTGGTCCCAAATGAGCAAAATATTTAGTCACAGACCTCACTCTATCCTCAGTCGACAAAGCACTTGACTTCAACAGGACTTAAAGAGGTATCTAAGTACTTTGCTGAAATGCCACTTCTAACAGCATTACATACTAGACCTAGTCAGGAATTTTTTGATGTAAATTTTTTTTGGTCAGGAAATGTCTGTCATTTTGACAAAACTTTCATCAGGAAGATTTTCTTGGGGGCAGGGAGTGGAGGGGGAGAGAGTGTCTCTCTCTCTCTCTCTCTCTCTCTCACACACACACACACACACGTACGTACACGTTCAAGGAATATTTTTTTGAAATTTCCTGCCCAGTTCTGATTCATATATATATATGTATATAATAAAACAAACCTGCAATTTTACTACCTTTTTTTTTTAAACTAAAGCATCAGTAGTCACAAGATGCTACACTAATACACATGCTATGCAACTGTTCTATTGGAAGCATAATCAGAGTTGTAGCTCCACAGTAGTTAATCCATATTTGTGAGATTATTATTAGTGGCCCTATATTTACAAAACATCCTAAACTATAACCAATTTAAAACGTGTTAAAATTCTTTTCCGATTTTGCATATGCTATACATCAATGGTTCTCAAACTGGGGTCCGTGGACCACCGGGGGTCCACAAAGGTACTCCAGGTGTTCGCGAGTCATATCCGGAGGCCCTGGCCCTGCTGATCAACTCCTCCCCCTCCCTCCCAGTGCCTCCTGTATGCCGCGGAACAGCTGTTCAGTGGTGTGCAGGAGGCGCTGGGAGGGAGGAGAAGGAGCAGGGATGGAGTGCGCTCAGGGGAGGGGGTGGAAAGAGGTGGAGAAGAGGAGGGGCAGGGATGGAGGGGGGGAAGAGGTGGAGTGGCGGCAGGCCTGGGACTAAGTGGGGTTTGAATACCCCCAGAAAAATAAGCAGTTGGTTTGGCAGGTCTGTGAAAAATTTTAAATCAAAATGGGGGTTGCTAAAGTTTGAGAACCACTGCTATACATAATATTGCATAATAGGTAAGACTATCAAGCCAAAGGCTATCCTTCCACTCTGAATTTCCCTCTTTTTGTGGATTTCGGTGAAGATATTTACTGTTGGGTGTATTTTTAATTTTTTTTTAAATTGTAGTAATACAATTATCTATAATATAAGAACTCAGTTAAGTAATATCAGTATTACATGTACTATAATTTGCGGTTGTCTCAAACATATAACAACTTGTATCCCAGAGTCCCACCTGACTGCTCTCCATCTGGAAGCAACCTATGAATCTTCCTTCTTTGCCATTCCTACTGCCATTAGTGTTTCAGAAAAATCAATGTGACTGTGCTCTGATTTCAATTTCCATATTCAAAGCAATTCTGTAAATGTTTTGGTTTCTTTTCACATTTTCCTTTTTTGAAAATGGAAGCCATAAATACAAATATTTGTGTTTCTTATCTATTTTTCATCTTTCATCACCATTATTCATTTCCCAAATGTTACTGTACCTTGATTTTGGTGGTGGTGGTAATAAAGCAGTAAACATTTTAACATAATACTTACAGAAACATCTGTTGGAATGTTATGAGCCAACATAAATAAATCAGACCAACTCCTCTGCAACCTATATAAATGCATATTTAAAAAAAATGTAGATGCATATTTTGCACTTGGTAGATAAGATCATAACACATAGTAAGGAGCTTTTCTAATTATATACATACGTGTCTATAGTATTAATGAATATGACTCAGAATATCAATTCAGTTAATTTTTAAATATCAACAGCAAGTAAAAAATATTTGAAGGCCTCAAACTGTACTAAGGAATAAATATTTGAAACAAATGCACAAAAAAGATTTTTCTCCTTACAAAAATGCCTTTACAGAAAAATTCATATGCTAAATTTCAGCACAGAATTCATTTTTATTACAGCAGATAAACCATCTAAAAAGATGTCTTGCTATGCTGACAAACCTATAGTGCCACTACTGAGCACAGTTAGAAAACATAAATCACAAAATCAGATGGGTGCAAGGGCAGAATATTTTCTCCCAATGAACACAATGTTTTTAATGGCTACCCAGCTGCAGAGAAGAAAAACATTATGATCAAAATTACAATTAATGCATCATTTAACAACTTTGTACCGGCAAAGTTTGGAGCATCTGTGCAAGTGGCACTACACATTGGTACTAGTACTACACATTAGAAGGACGTACCAGGAAATGCTGATTCTTGGTTTTTGATTCTTAAAGTTTTAAAGAATACTCAACTCCACTGCTCCCTCTCATTCTCTCACAATGCGATTTCCAATACTCTGAATTAATGATTGATTCCTTAATTCTTTATTTGCTTAATTTGCGCTATCATCACTTTCTGCCAATAAAAAAACAAGAGAATGTTCATAGGCTCATTTACACTGTTGAAAGCTGTAGTCCTACCTCTGGTGCGTTTGACATTTAATGGTACTGTATTTAAACATGGCAGAGGAAAAAAACAAAAAAAACAAAACAAAACAAAAGGGAAGTTGACACCAAAAACTGTTCATTTAAAGAAGAGTGGACTGACGCTTACTGTTTTATTTTGCCACAACATCTAAAGACTTCACCAGTATGTTTAAGTTGTACAGAGACTGTGGTGGTTGTTAAATGTGGGAACATCAAACGGCACTATGGAACAAAGCATATGGATTTTAACTGCAAATATCCACCGGGCTCCCATTTAAGATTAGACAAGATCACTTAATTAAAAGATGAATACTTTCAGAGCACAAATATTTCAAAAGCTACTTGCACTCAGGAAAATGCAACTGAAGCTTCACTGAGGTGTGTGCGGGAAATGGCAAAACACAGGAAACCTTTTACAGATGTGGACATTATTAAGCAGCGTATGACTACTACAGCTGAAACCCTTTTTGCAGAGAAGATGTTGACACCTTCAGACTTTTTTTTGACAGAGAGAAATTTGTGGAGGATTTGTTGCCCCTTATACCACATAACAATCCCATGACAGGTGAGGATTTGTTTAATTCTGTTCAAACTTCTTTGTCTAATGAAGGTTTAGACATGACTCAGATTGGGTCTATTACAACAGATAGCGCACCTGCCATGATTGGTACTGCATCCCAACTTGATTTTCTATCACTGTAATCCACCAAACCGCACTTTGTGCAAAGCTTAGCATGAGTAAGGTAATGTAATGTCAATGGTGATAAAACTTGTCAACTTCCTTCGGTCCAAGTCAGCACTGCAACACAGCTCAAAAATTTTCTTTCTGAAGTATGTGCCGATTACAATGACCTGTCAGTTCATGACGACATCCGTTGGCTGAACAGAGGGCAAGTACTAAGAAGGCGATGGCAAATTGGAGTTAATGTGAAAGAATAGCTACATAAAAGTCCAGGGAAAAAGGCAGAAAAGCTACACAAATTTTTGAGGAATGCCACAAGCATGAACATCCTGGCCTTCCTTGTTGATTTGACAGGCCACTTAAATTATTTCAACTTAAAGCTACGGGCCAAAATACAAACATAGTGGATCTCTACCTCATCACTGCATTTCAAAACAAACTGAGTCTCTTCAAAAGTAATTTGGAAACTGGGGAGATGCAACATTTCCTGACACTGCTAAGTTGCTGGGACACTGCAGATACGAATCAGATGGTGTACTCTCTGGACAGGCTTTTTCAAAACTTCCAGGAGAGATTCCAAGAATTAAAAGTGTTAAAGACATCATCCTATTTGTTAAGAACCCATTCATGGTCCAAGCAAATGGCACTTGGTGCAATCAAGCAAAAGTATCCTTTCCAGATGCTGAAAAAGCAAAACTACAGCAGGAATTTACTGATTTACAAGTGAATGAAGTGCTTAAGGTGCGTCACACAAACTACATCTGAAAAACTTTCTGGACAACCCTTGTGCTGGACTCCAAGTAACCAAAGTTGAGAAAGGTGGCATTTAACATCTTGACTATGTTTGGCTTGACATATGTGCGAGAGTCAGCATTCTCAACAACGAACATAAAATTGCATAATTGCACCGTTTTGCCTGATACTCATCTGTACAATTGCTTCAATCTTGCCTTGACTTAACTCACTCCAAACGTCAAGGCCTTTGTCCGGCAGAGGACCTGTCCCTTTTCCCACTGATGGTGACTATTATAATTCTATATTATTCATGTATATTTTATTTATAATTTGTATTGCCATACAAAATTACATTTTCAGTAGTGATCTAGTTTTAACAGGTATTTCACAGTAATTATTCATATCTATATACATATATGCCTACAATAATTTTATTTGACAAAACCAAAGCCAGTACTCTTTGTAAACTGAAAGTGTCTGAAAGTGTTTTAATGCTAATATTTGCATCTACCTGACATTTTGTCTATGTACTTTCTCAAAGTCTCAGATGTAATTTATTACACCTTTCTTGGAAGTTATTTTTAGGTTATACAGTGGTTTGATTTTATTTTTCATTTAATGCACTAGAAATATAAGCAAAGGGGTTTAAAATGCACAGCATTCTACGAGTTTGTTGAACAGGAGCACTTGCAGTGTGAAAAACGTTTCTCTGGAGTTGGGACCTCGACAAAGATATTTGAATCTTGACAAAAAAATAATTGACTACCCCTTTTTTAAGGAACTATTTGGGCTGCTGCTATGGTTTTTGATAGGTGATAAGGCTGTTTTCTCTTCTTAGGCATAGGGCTATTTAGAAGAAGTGGTGCAGCAGATACCCGTTCAGTAGAGCTATTATCTCTTTGCAAAGAAGTTGAGAAAGAGCAAGTCCCTACTAGCTGATGCAGAAAACAGTCATGGCCCTGTCTGTAAGAACTTGTGCTTTGATCAGTGGGAGGAATGACTATAAGGAGACCAGATGCCACTCAATTTCCAACACATTGCATGGGCCTAACCTATTGGTTATGAGAAGGAGTAAATAACACTTCCTTCTTTACTTTTTCCACACCAGTCATGATATTATAGACCTCTATCATATTCCCCCCTTAGGCATCTCTTTTTCAAACTCAAAAGTCCCAATTTTATTAATCTCTCCTCATACGGAAGCTGTTCCATACCCCTAATAATTTTTGTTGCTCTTTTCTGAGCCTTTTCCAATTCTTATATATCTTTTCTGAGATGAGGAAACCACATCTGCATGCAGTATTCAAAATGTGGGCATACCATGGATTTATAGAGAAGCAATATGATATTTTCTGTCTTATTATATATCTCTTTCCCAATGATTCCCAACATTGCTAGCTTTTTTGACTGCTGCTGCACACTGAGTGGATGTTTTCAGAGAACTATCCACAATGACTCCAAGATCTCTTTCTTGAGTGGTAACAGCTAATTTAGACCCCAGCATTTGATTTGTATAGTTGGGATTATGTTTTCCAGTGTGCATTACTTTGCATTTATCAGCAATGAATTTCATCTGCCATTTTGTTGCCCAGTCAACCAGTTTTGTGAGATCCCTTTGCTAAGAGCTATACAGTGGAGTCGCATCTTATGCGGGGGTTAGGTTCTAAAGTCAGCACGTAAGGCGAAAATCGCGTAGAGTCAAAATTACCCTTGAAAATCCCTTAAATCACCCATAAAGTACAGTATACTGTACATGGTTTTGTGTATACAACCCTGTACAGTAATATGTATAAATGTATAATGTATACAGCAATGTACAGTACATAATAAAGAGTACATAGGCAAAATATTTTACAGTACAGTACTGTATTTTTAATTACATGGGGTCATCAGGGCTTGATGTCGATCCAAGAAACGGGAGGTGACGGAGAGTTTGGATGATGGAGAACGAGTTGTAGACGAAGTTGGCTCTGGTTCAGCTCGAGAAGTTGATTGTGTAGGCTCATCTGCTGCTGCTTGTTTTTCCTTGAAAAACATGGTGATCGGCAACTGTTGCTGTTGTCTCTTGAGCTGCTCAAACATTTCTTGATACGGTCTCAAATCGTCCGTAATACTGTGTGTGATTTTGAGGCTTCGTTCCATAGAGGGATCATATTCAGAAATTAAATAACTCAAATGTTTCGCTGCTTGGAACACTTCAGCAAATTTATGAAGATTCGAACTTGCTGGCTCTTCCTGTTCGTTGCCATCTTCATCTTCTGTAGACGATTTTCAGTTCCTCTAACTTTTCGTTACTCAATGTTTCTCTATGGCTCTCAATTAATTCTTCACTTTCTTCCTCAAGGATGTCAACGAAGCCATCACCACCTACTTGCCTGGCAACCTGAACAATGTGTTTCACTTCTTTGTCAATGGTCAGGAAACCCTTAAAATCATTCACACATTCTTTCCATAGGTTTCGCCAACACGCATTGATTGTTTCAGGCTTGATTGCATCCATTGCCTGTTTAATATAAGTGATGCAATCAGCAATGTTGAAGGACTTCCAACACTCCATCACATTAAGATTGGGATCAGCATCCACAGCGCTATGTATTCGTGAGAACATAAGCCTCATGTACGTGGCCTTGAAACAGCGAATCATGCCTTGGCCGAAAAGTTGGAGGTGGTACTGGGCGGGGGGAGAAAGTCTACTTCAACGTCGTTATGTGCAAACCGGAGTGCCGCAGGGTGGCCAGGAGCATTGTCTACGATCAGCAACACTTTAAAGTCAAGTCCTTTCTCTTCGAGATACTGATTGACCTCCGGAATGAAACACTTGTGGAACCAATCCAGAAATAGTGCTGCCGTCACGCAAGCCTTTTTATTTGATTGTCAGAACACAGGCAGGAGATTTTTGTTCTTGCATTTTAGGGCATGGGGATTTTCAGCCCTGTAGAGCAAGCCCAGCTTTATTAAATGCCCAGCCACATTGCCACAAAACAACACAGTCACACGGTCTTTAGCTGCTTGGAAGCCAAGGGTTTGTCTTTCTGATTTTGAAATCAGAAGTGCGGTTGGGAATTTTTTTCCAGAAGAGCCCAGTCTCGTAAGCATTAAAAACCTTGTTCCTTTTTTCCTATGATATTCTTTAATTGTTCAGGGTAGGCTTTTGCTGCCTCTTCATTGGCAGATGCAGCTTTGCCAGTAGTCGTCACGTTTTTGAAGTTGAAGCGGTTCCTAAAACTGTTAAGCCAACCTTGGCTGGCTTTGAATTCCTTCTCATCAGAAGGCTATCCCTCTTTGGCGGGAGGTTTAAACAGCATGTAGAGGCTAAGAGCCTTTTCTCGCAACATGTTGCCATCGATAGGCACACGTTTACGGTTCATATCTTCCAGCCATAAGTTTAATGCCTTTTCAGTCTTCACTAAAGTCTTATCACACACCTGGCTCATCACTTTAGCAGTTATTGGAGCACTTGATGCCATGGCTTGACGAATTTCTCTCTCTCGAATCTTGATGGCATGGATGCTAGATTCGTTGCGGCCATATTTACATACCGACATACCATCTCTCAATAAGTCCAACATAGCCAGTTTTTCCTCCAGCGTTGGAACAGATCACTGTTTCTTCGGCTGAGCACCAAATGAAGTAGTTGGCTTGCATTTAAGGGCCATGTTGTACGAAAAATACATATCTTTAAACACTAGAATCACACTCAGTGCGGCGAGATGCTCCAACTATGAGAGGCATGCTGGAACTGAGACCAACTGAGGGAACAGCAGATTCACGTCTCTCATCTCAGGCTCACTTCGGGGCATTCGCTCATTGAGTGGAATGGTGGGCAGAATCGCCTGCACTATTTACAGGTATCTTATTTTTCTTTTCTTTTTTTTTTTTTTTGCTGAGCATGTATAGTTGAATTCGTGTAAATGCGCGTATGATGCGACTCACCTGTAGTCTGTCTTGGACTTAACTATGAACAGTTTTGTATCATCTGAAAAATTTGCCACATCACTGTTTACCTCTTTTCCAGATTATTTATGAATACTCTGTATAGGACTGGTCTCAGTACAGACCCCTGGGGGACACCATTATTTATCCCTCTCCATTCTGAAAACTGACCATTTATTCCTACCCTTTATTTCCTATTTATTAACCGGTTACCAATCCACGAAAGGACCTTTCTCCTTATCCCATGACATCTTACTTTGATTAAGAGCTTTTGATGAAGGATCTTGTCAAAGGTTTCCTGAAAATCTAAGTACATTACATCCACTGCACCCCTCTTGTCCACATGCTTGCTGACTCCCCTCAAAGAATTCTAGTAGATTGGTGAGGCATGATTTCCCTTTACAAAAATCATGCTGACTCTTTCCCAACAAATTATGTTCGTCTAGGTGTCTGACAATTCTGTTCTTTACTATAGTTTCAACCAGTTTCCCTGGTACTAAGTCAGGCTCGCATGCCTGTAATTGCTGGGTCTACCTCTGGAACCTTTTTAAAAATTGGTGTCACATTAGCTATCCTCCAGTCATTTGGTAGAGAAGCTGATTTAAATGATAGGTTACAAACCACAGTTAGGGTTTGTCTACACTACGAAATTAGGTTGAATTTATAGAAGTCGGTTTTGTAGAAAGCATTTTTATACAGTCGAGTGTGTGTCCCCCCACACGAATGCTCTAAGTGCATGTAGTCGGCGGACTGTGTTCACAGTACCGAGGCAACAGTCGACTTCCGGAGCTTTGCACTGTGGGTAGCTATCCCACAGTTCCCGCAGTTTCCACTGCCCATTTGAATTCTGGGTAGAAATCCCAATGCCTGCTGGGGCTAAAACATTGTTGCGGGTGGTTCTGGGTACATATCGTCAGGCCCCCGTTCCCTCCCTCCCTCCCTCCCTCTGTAAAAGCAAGGGCAGACAATCATTTTGCGCCTTTTTTCTTGAGTTACCTGTGCAGACGCCATACCACGGCAAGCATGGAGCCCGCTCAGCTAACCGTCACCGTATGTCTCCTGGGTGCTGGCGGACGTGGTACTGCATTGCTACACAGCAGCAGTTTATTGCCTTTTGGCAGCAGACAGTGCAGTATGACTGGTAGCAGTCGTTGACGTAGTCCTGGGTGCTCTTTTAACCGGGCGCCTGGGCAAACATGGGAGTGACTCAGCCAGGTCATTTCCCTTGTTTCGTCTCATGGCGATTGAGTCCTACTCCGATTGAGTCTTTTAATTTGCTGCTAGCAGAAGATGATGGCCAGTAGTCATACTGAACGGTCTTCTGCTGAGCACCCAGGAGGTGACGATGGCTAGCGGTTGTACTGCACAGTCTGTTGCCAGCAAGATGTATAAAGATAGATGAAGTGCCTCAAAACAAGAAATAGACCAGATTTGTTTTGTATTCATTTTCTCCTCCCTCTGTGAAATCAACGGCCTGCTAAACCCAGTTTTGAGTTCTATCCTTGAGGTTTTGAGTTTATCCTTGAGGCGGCCATTCAGTTTCTCACAAAGCCACCCCCTTTGTTGATTTTAATTCCCTGTAAGCCAACCTTGTAAGCCATGTCATCAGTTGCCCCTCCCTCTGTCAGGGCAACAGCAGACTATCGTTCCGCGCCTTTTTTCTGTGCAGACATCATACCACGGCAAGCATGGAGCCTGCTCAGATCACTTTGGCAATCAGAAGCACATTAAACACCACACGCATTATCCAGCAGTATATGCAACATCAGAACCTGACAAAGCGAAACCGGGTGAGTAGGCGACGTCAGCGCGGTTACGAGAGTGATAAGTACATGGACACAGACATCTCCCAAAGCACATGCCCTGGCAATGTGGGCAGGATGGTGCTAATGGGGCAGGCTCATGCGGTGGAACGCTGATTCTGGGCTCGGGAAACAAGCACAGACTGGTGGGACCACATAGTATTGCAGGTCTGGGACGATTCCCAGTGGCTGCGAAACTTTCGCATGCGTAAGGGCACTTTCATGGAACTTTGTGACTTGCTTTCCCCTGCCCTGAGGCGCAAGAATACCAAGATGAGAGCAGCCCTCACAGTTGAGAAGCGAGTGGCAATAGCCCTGTGGAAGCTTGCAATGCCAGACAGCTACTGGTCAGTCGGGAATCAATTTGGAGCGGGCAAATCTACTATGGCGGCTGCTGTGATGCAAGTAGCCAACGCAATCAAAGATCTGCTAATATCAAGGGTAGTGACCCTGGGAAATGTGCAGGTCATAGTGGATGTCTTTGCTGCAATGGGATTCCCTAACTATGGTGGGGCCATAGACGGAACCCATATCCCTATCTTGGCACCCAAGCCAGTGAGTATATATATCGCAAGGGGTACTTTTCAATAGTGCTATAAGCACTGGTGGATCACAAGGAATGTTTCACCAACATCAACGTGGGATGGCCGGGAAAGGTACATGACGCTTGCATCTTCAGGAACTCTGGTCTGTTTCAAAACCTGCAGGAAGGGACTTTCTTCCCAGACCAGAAAATAACCATTGGGGATGTTGAAATGCCTATAGTTATCCTTGGGGACCCAGCCTACCCCTTAATGCCATGGCTCATGAAGCCATACATAGGCAGCCTGGAGAGTAGTCAGGAGCTGTTCAACTACAGGCTGAGCAAGTGCAGAATGGTGGTAGAATGTGCATTTGGACGTTTAAAAGTGCGCTGGTGCAGTTTACTGACTCGGTTAGACCTCAGCGAAACCAATATTCCTACTGTTATTACTGCTTGCTGTGTGCTCCACAATATTTGTGAGAGTAAGGGGGAGACATTTATGGCAGGATGGGAGGTTGAGGCAAATCGCCTGGCTGCTGGTTATGCACAGCCAGACACCAGGGCGGTTAGAAGAGCACAGGAGGGTGCGGTACGCATCAGAGAAGCTTTGAAAACCAGTTTCATGACTGGCCAGGCTACCGTGTGAAAATTCTGTTTGTTTCTCCTTGATGAAATCCCCCACCCCTTGGTTCACTCTACTTCCCTGTAAGCTAACCACCCTTCCCACCTCCCTTCAATCACCGCTTGCAGAGGCAATAAAGTCATTATTGCTTCACATTCATGCATTCTTTATTAATTCATCACACAAATAGGGGGATAATTACCAAGATAGCCCAGGAGGGGTGGTGGAGGAGGGAAGCACAAGGCCACACAGCACTTTAAAAGTTTAAAACTTATTGAATGCCAGCCTTCTGTTACTTGGGCAATCCTCTGAAGTGGAGTGGCTGGAGGCCCCCCGGACGCGTTCTCGGGCGTCTGGGTGAGGAGGCTATGGAACTTGGGGAGGAGGGTGGTTGGTTACACAGGGGCTGTAGCGGAGGTCTGTGCTCCTGCTGCCTTTCCTGCAGCTCAACCATATGCTGGAGCATATTAGTTTGATCCTCCAGCAGCCTCAGCAATTGAATCCTGCCTCCTCTCATCACGCTGCCGCCACCCTTCAGCTTCAGCCCTCTCTTCAGCCCGCCACCTCTCCTCCTGGTCATTTTGTGCTTTCCTGCACTCTGACATTGTCTGTCTCCATGCATTCATCTGTGCTCTGTAAGTGTGGGAGGACAGCATGAGCTCAGAGAACATTTCATCGCAAGTGTGGTTTTTTCGTCTTCTAATCTTCGCTAGCCTCTGGGAAGAAGAAGATCCTGAGATCCTTGAAACACATGCAGCTGGTGGAGAAAAAAAAAGGGACAGTGGTATTTGAAAAGACACATTTTATAGAACAATGGGTACACTCTTTCATGGTAAACCTTGCTGTTAACATTACATACATAGCACATATGCTTTCGTTACAAGGTCGCATTTTGCCTCCCCCCACCACGTGGCTAACAGCGGGGAACATTTCTGTTCAGCCATAGGCAAACAACCCAGCAGGAACGGGCACCTCTGAATGTCCCCTTAATAAAAGCACCCTGTTTCAACCAGGTGACCATGAATGATATCACTCTCCTGAGGATAATACAGAGAGATAAAGAACGGATGTTGTTTGAACGCCAGCAAACATGCACTGCAATGCTTTGTTCTACAATGATTCCCGAGTACGTGCTACTGGCCTGGAGTGGTAAAGTGTCCTACCATGGTGGATGGAATAAGGCTGCCCTCCCCGGAAACCTTTTGCAAAGGCTTTGGGAGTATATCCAGGAGAGCCACGAATGCCAGGGCAAATTAATCATTAAACATGCTGGCTTTTAAACTTTGTATAATATTTTAAAAGGTACACTCACCAGAGGTCCCTTCTCCGCCTGGTGGGTCCGGGAGGCAGCCTTGGGTGGGTTCGGGGGGTACTGGCTCCAGGTCCACGGTGAGAAACAGTTCCTGGCTGTCGGGAAAACCGGTTTCTCCGCTTGTGTGCTGTGAGCCATCGTCTTCCTCGTCCCCAAAACCTGCTTTCGTGTTGCCTCCACCTCCATTGAAGGAGTCAAACAACACGGCTGGGGTAGTGGTGGCTGAACCCCCTAAAATGGGATGCAGCTCATCATAGAAGCGGCACGTTTGGGGCTCTGACCCGGAGCGGCCATTCGCCTCTCTGGTTTTCTGGTAGGCTTGCCTCAGCTCCTTAAGTTTCACGCAGCACTGCTTTGGGTCCCTGTTATGGCCTCTATCCTTCTACTCTGTCGGTCCATGCTGGAGCTCTTTTGCGATTCTAGGACTCCATCATGGTCACCTCTGCTGATGAGCTCTGCATGGTCACCTGCAGCTTGCCACACTGGCCAAACAGGAAATTGAAATTCAAAAGTTCGCGGGCCTTTTCCTGTCTATCTGGTCAGTACATCTGAGTTGAAAGTGCTGTTCAGAGCGGTCATAACGGAGCACTCTGGGATAGCTCCTGGAGGCCAATACCATCTAATTGCGTCCACAGTACCCCAAATTCGACCCAGCAAAACCGATTTCAGCGCTAATCCCCTTGTCGGGGGTGGAGTAAGGAAATCGATTTTAAGAGCCCTTTAAGTCGAAAAAAAGGGCTTCGGCATGTGGACGGGTGCAGGGTTACATCGATTTAACGCTGCTAAATTCGACCTCAACGCCTAGTGTAGACCAGGGCTTAGTAGTTCTGCAATTTCACATTTGAGTTCCTTCAGAACTCTTGGGTTAATAACATCTGGTCCTGGTGACTTATTATTGTTTAATTTATCAGTTTGTTCCAAAACCTCCTTTTATGACCTCAATCTGGAACGGTTCCTCAGATTTGTCACCTAAAATGACTCAGGTTTGGGAATCTCCCTCACATCCTCAGCCATGAAGACCGATGCAAAGAATTAATTTAGTTTCTCCGCAGTGGCCTTATCGTCCTTGAGTGCTTCTTTAGCACCTTGATCGTCCAGTGGCCCCACTGTTTGTTTAGCAAGGCTTCTTGCTTCTGATATACTTACAAATTTTTTTTGCTATTACTTTGATTCTTTGGTTTCAGAGTAGCAGCCGTATTAGTCTGTGTTCGCAAAAAGAAAAGGAGTACTTGTGGCACCTTAGAGACTAACAAATTTATTTGAGCATAAGCTTTCGTGAGCTACAGCTCACTTCACATCCGATGAAGTGATCTGTAGCTCACGAAAGCTTATGCTCAAATAAATTTGTTAGTCTCTAAGGTGCCACAAGTACTCCTTTTCTTTTTGATTTTTTGGCTAGCTTGTTCTTCACATTCTTTTTTGGCCTTCCTACTTATATTTTTATACTTCACTTGCCAGAATTTATGCTTCTTTCTATTCTCCTCATTAGGATTTAACTTTCACTTTATAAAGGATGCCTTTATACCTCTCATTGCTTCTTTTACTTTGTTGCTTAGCCACGGTGGCATTTTTTGGTTCTCTTACAATGTTTTTTAATTTTGGGTATACATTTAAGTTGAGCCTCTATTATGGTGTCTTTAAAAAGTTTCCATGCAGCTGGCAGGGATTTCACTTTTGGCACTTAGAGTGGAAGGATCCCCCCCAGGTCCCAGGACACACAGGGTATATCTATACAACAATTCAACACCTGTTGCTGGCCCAGGTCATCTGATTTGGGCTTGTGAGGCTCAGGCTGTGGGGCTGTAAAACTGCAGTGTAGATGTTTGGGCTTGGACTGCAGCCAGAGCTCTGGACTCTGTGAAAAGAGAGTGTTCCAGAGTCTGGTCTGCAGCCCAAGCCTGAATGTCTACACCCCAATTTTAGAACCCCATAGCCCAAGCCCCATGAGCCTGAGTCAGCAGACCTGGGCGAGCGATGGGTGTTGAATTACTCCGTAGACATAGCCACAGGAGGCAGGGAAGAGGGCTCAGATCCCTACATAGTGGTAGCGTTCCCCAAGAGACCACCACACCTATGTAAGGGGAGAATTTGGGATTCATAGACCCCCAGCCCTAAATTCCCAACTTCCTCTGACACCTCTCCCATTGTCCAACCCATCCTATTCTTTCCCCTCCATTCCCTCTAATTCCTACCCCCTCTCTTGAGCCCCCATTTCTCTTCCTTTCCCCACTACCCATTGCCACGTATCTTCCTCCTCAGATCTCCATCCCTTACTGCATATCCAAACTCTCAAATCTATTCCCATCTACTCTTGTAGCCCTAGTTACCCATTGCCTCCGAGCACATATTCATATGTGTAATTTGTTTTTCAAAATTAGCTTGAGTACCTTCTGAATTATCTGCTGTACCCAGATTACATTTCTCCAAAACAGATATATAAAAGAACAAAAAACTCTGAACCAAGGCAGATTTCCTCCAAATATTTACAATTCATTCTCAGATTTCTGTTCAAGGTGGGTTTCAAATTTCAAAGTTGCTAGAATCTGAACTTTATGAAATCTGTTTTTGTCCCCCAGAGGGTTGTATCTCAGGAACCTCTTGCTCAAATGACCCCAAATTCAGATCAGGTTTGTATCCATGTAAGCATCTGGATTTTAGAGGACTTAGAAGAGTCATCCTTTAAGTAGAAAGAGCCCTGTTATACTACTGTATGAAATTAATCAGCAACTGCTTTCCTATATCTAAATCCCCAGCACAGGATAATGCTGAAATGGGGACATTTTTGGACTGATAGAGGGAAGGGGCTCTACACATCCATTAGTAGCAAAAGAGGCTCAGATAGGTATTAAGTGGCTCATTCACCTCAATGAGATGGCCTCAGATGAGAGAACACAACTCATGGAGATGAACACAGCCTGAAACAATGGCTCTGAGACAAGCGAACTGCTCCATTCATGTCAGTGAGTGTTCTGATCCCTCTCCTCAGTGCTAGAGACCCTGTGGTATGTGGCAGGCATGCCCATTTTCATCTGCTTACCCCAGTCTCAACAGTATGCTTTTTGGTGCATGCTCCCAGAACACCTGTTCTCAGCTCCCCCCACTCAGAGGGGCAGGGCTTCCCCAGATCCTAGCTCACGAGGGGTAGGGAGAAGGGCTTAGACCTCCCCAGAAGGGCAAGCCCCCCATCTCAAACCTGGTTCACCTTATGGTGGGCAGACTACCGTTGATGGGCAGAGTCCCCTCTCCCCCCAGATCCCAACACACATAAAGGTAGGGAGAGGGGTTCAGAACCCTCCCAAGAGAGGCAGCTCCCTAGATACTGATATATACATACAGGCAAGAATGTTGGGTTGACAGGCACCCCTGCCCCCCTTCCCCTCACCTCATCTCCTCCTTTCAATTGTCCCTGCCCTCCCATTCCACCTAGTCCCTATTCCCTTAAACCAGCCCTTCTCCCCTTCCACCCATCCTCATTTATTCCCTCCCCTTGCTGCAACCTCCAAACCTCTCCCCATACTCCCCTTCCAAGCAAGCATTTGGATGTTTAATCTCCCCCCTTCAAAACATTGATTACAGTCCCCCAAAATTAACCCCCACGCCTTGCAGAGACAGATTTTAGTAACATGCTTTCAAACATTTTCCAGATTTCTGCCCTAGGTAGGACTTGACACTAGCTATGGTGGGGGTGGGGGAAGGGTCAGGATCAAAAGCTTATTGCTTATCCCCTTGTATTATCCAGCTTCAGTGAACTTTTTGAGGCTACAAATCCCCTTGGCTCCCCGTCCATGCACATTCAGAGTTATCAGTTTACCTTGTGATTGTTAGGCATGAGCCTAAAATGACAGCTAAACACTTTGGCAAATGTACTGAACCACCCAAAGGAGCAGTGCTTGCCATGCACTCTCTGAGCATAACCCTCAAGTGAGGGAAACCTGTGTGTCAGGATCAAAACCCTAGTTTGATCCTCAAGTCTGGGGGAAAAAATATATGGACAGAATAGGTCAGCCTTAAGAAAAGTTGCAATATGAATCAAGCATGACCGTTTCTCAACTGCTCACCCCAGTCTTGTTCTTGGTGCATGCTCCCAACATGCCTGTTCTCAGCTCCCTACTGGATGGTGAGGGGGAAGGACTATCTCAGAATCATTTGGTCAAATGATCCCAGATATGCATTACTAACTCTACTCCTTTCCCCCAGAGGCTCACCTAATTTCAAGGCAATCTGAGTAACTATGAGTATTTTAAAGCACTTACAAGTGTCAAGCTTTAAACAGAAAGCTGGTCTTAACCTCAACTATAGCAGACAAGTACAATAAATTCTGAGAACTGATGAGTAAGAAATACAAACAGATCCTTTTTTCTGATTTTAACACCCCCTTACCTCCACAAAAGTAAGCAAATAAGCAGAAGGCAGTTTTCAGACAGTGGGTTGGACTGAAAAGGAAATGCTTCAAACAGAAACATCTGGTCTTTGAGGTGGAAGGTGCTTGCAGTTTTCATAGGTAAGTTTAATTATTAATTCCTTATTTTTTTTCATCTGTACTTACAAAAAATATCAGAATTAGACTGTGGGTTAATGACTTCAATAGTTACTCTGGATTTACTTCACTTTAACAGCAGAATTTAGCTCAGTTTCTTTAAAAATCCAGATAGTATTAACAAGATGCTAAAGGGGAACAGTTACATAAAAGTTAGTTTCATTTGAGAGTTACCAGGGCTGTAAGGAGTTTTGCACCACATCATTTTTAAACAAGTCTTTTGAAACTTTTTGTTTTTCTGACATTGTATATCTAGCTTTTTGTATCTTCCTTTTGTAGCTTTGCATGTTTATACAAAATCTTCTCACTGTGGTTATTAACTTTTTTATAAAAGTTTTAATACACAAATATCTTATTTTATAACTTTGGAATGTGTATGACGTTTTTCCATGAATTTATAAATTAAATAAAATCTCATTAGGGATCTAGTTCATTAACAAGTAAGATGTGCACGAAGGAGAATACAGCTATCTCCAACTCTTTCTGCTTCCCTCAACACTAGCAAGTTGAAACATCAGTTTAAATGGCAGAAAGACATGCTGTCACTGTTGAGTATTTTAACACCGCTCATATGCATTAGATTCCTTATTTACAGCTGGTAAACACAAAACAAAAACTAAATTAAACTGGCCAAAATTTAAACTTGTGGAATGATTGCTGAAAAATCTGATCAAGTTTGAAAATATTTTAAAATCAGACCAGACTGAACGCGATAGCTATAGCTGCCACGACCAGGGCTCAGAACAGAGTGGTGAAGAATACTGGAAGTTTTTTCTTTCACCACAAACTAAATCTATGTGGCCAGAATTTTAGTGTCATAGTACATCTCCAGTACTTATTTGCGTGGAGACAAGGGAGTGCTACTCTGCATTTCCGCAATCCACAAAATACTACTTTACGTGTATTTAGCATCTTTGATTTGACAATATTAAAATGCTCTAGAAGCAGATTATTGTCATGTTATAATTCAGGACATTGAGGTATGGAGAGATTGAAATATTAGTCCACAATCATGAATTACTGTCAGAATTTGGATGAAAATCCAGGTTTCCCGAGTCTGAGTCTCTATGCGCTATGTTATTGGACTCAGGATTTATGATCTAAGACCTTGGATATTTAATGTTATACTACTGCAATTCCACTATCTTGCTGTGTCAACTTCCAGGAGGCTAACTGCTGGATATAAATATTCAAGAGTCTGAGGGAAGGAAAAGAAATTGTTAGCAAAATTATGAGATTAGTAAATATGACAGCCATTAAATACAGATTACAGAAAAAAATAACTCCTGCAATTGTTTTTCAGCTCAGGGCGCATTGTTTCAAGAAAAACTGGGATTAATGAAAAATTCAACATGTCTTCTTCAACCATCATTGGCTTCTACAGTAGCTCTGCCAATCATCTATTCTTTCCTATTTACTACAGGTGGTTTTGGAAATATTCTCTCTTGGTGGATATTTTCAAAGCACATATCTACAAAAAGAACACAGAACATCTACCTGACAAATCTTGGTATTGCAAATTTATTTGTATGCCTTACGATGCCTTTTCTCACTGCCTACTTTGCAGATGGCTATCAGTGGGAGTATGATTCTGTGCTATGTAAAACAGTAAACTACTTTGGAACTCTGGTTATGCAATTTAGTATGTATGTCAGCATTACAATTTTATGTTGGACTGCTGTAAGTCAGTATGCAACACTGATGAAAAATAATGACCACACACAATATTCTCCATCAATTAATGAAAACTTCTTCTATAAATGTCTACTGGAAAAGTTTCGGCAGCCAAAATTTGCTAAATACTTGTGCATCAGTATATGGATCATTGTACTGAGTGTAACTGTACCAGTTATAGTGTATGATTTTCATGTACAGCCTGATCATGAACAAGTTGACAGATGCTACAGCTGGAAGGCAGAATATGGCCAACTCACTTCAAAGATCACAGTTCTTATTGCTACTGCATGGTTTTTTTTATTTTTTATAACAGTATTATTCTCATACTATTCCCTTGTCAATCACCTGAGTAAAATACAGAAAAATACTTGCATTGGAAAGAAACATCTAATTTACAATACAGTCAAAAGAAACATTTTTGTCATCCTGCTTATATTAACTGTCTGCTTTCTTCCATATCATATTTTCAGGCCAGTTTCTTATGCACTTCTTGCTAGTGAAGACTGCCAGATGATGAACTATTTAGTGGAAGCAAAAAACTTTCTTATTTGTCTTGCAGCTGCCAAAAGTAGTTTAGACCCTGTTGTAAATCTTTTATTAGATAAAAGATTTAAGAAGAGTCTATACAATCGCTTCAGAAAATCCTCATCACAAGATCACAAGCATACAGCTAATATTGAAGAGATTACACAAATGTGAAGAAGGAATAAGTAAAAATCTTAACATACTTTAGGACAAAAACTTTTTTGCCAAACATAACTACCTATAACAGAAGAATTCTTTCCATCCACAATGAAAATGAAATTTACAGGTAAAAGATGAATTTATAGAATTTTTAAAAAACTGCTTATGAACATTAGACCTGTTTATTCATGTTTGTAACTTTGCTGTTGCTTGATGAACCTTTATACCTCTTACAATGAATTGTGCACTATCATTTTGCTTACACAAAATGAAAAAAGGGATTACATTTTATGTTTGAACTATACACATTGATTAATTCCAATTTGGAGAAACCAAAGATAAGGAAAGTGAAGAGAGCAGACAATAGATCAAAGGTAATAACTTGGTTCTACTGTATCGTCACATAAATATGCCAAGGTTTCAGACACTGGTCTCCCTTAGTTAAATTATAAGGACAAAAATTACACAAAAAAACCCCCAAACTAGACATAGGTAGTTTTTATGGTATAAGTAAATCAAGTGTCTGAGAAATATAGATGTACTTGCAGAGAGGTGTAGCCAGGAATTTGGAATTAACAGGATTGTTTGGTTTTTTTTGCTCAAAAGTACTGGGGAGGAAGATGGTTTCCTTGTCTATTGGGATGAGTCCATTACATGGATTGAGCAAAAATTGCAAAAATGAAACTGACAAGAAGTGTGAGGGGAGATTAGTCTGATATTTGAGTTCTTAGAATAGAGTTAAAGAAACATTCTTCCTACTCTTTACTTAAACTTTGTCCATCACCCTAGGAATGGTATTGTCTGAACCATATGAGGCCCCATCCCAGACTCAGTGGAAGGAGGCTTATAATAGGGTTGTATTAAAAGGCTGGGAGTCTCACAGGGTGATCAACTAATGGTCTTATTGTTACCTCAGACAGGGAGCATGGGATGAAATTACACAATTACACCCACAAGGTTGAGAAGGGTTTGACGGTGGTTATTGACCTATGGGGCTAACAGATCACAGAAATAGGAAGAAATCTGGAAGACGGAATGAGGGACATATTGTTTTAGATGTTTTCTATAGTTTGTTCTGGATAGCCTCATGTAGAAGCCCATCCATAGCAGTTGTGTCCCTTGAATTACCATTTGCAGCCATAGTTCTGTTTTTGAGACAATGAATTTATTGCAAAATACTGTGCTCACGCACCTACTCTTACATAAATAATTAATAATGAATGTTATTAGTCTCACGTCAAAAGCTGGTCTTACCACACAGATTAATCTAAAACATTTAATTTATACAAGAACAATCATAACCAAAGAGATGATTTATATACATATATAACAAGACTGCATAAAATAAAATATGTACAATATTCGGACATATCCTAATGTATACAAAAACTAAGCTTAAGCAAAATAGAGAACAGCAAAGCGCACACACAGTGTGCCTGAACTCAAATACTAGCCCACAGATAATCCTCCACTAATCAATCTGCCACTACAGGTCTCCTTCTGTCCAGTCTTAAATTAGGTAAATTGTGTGGTTTAATTAGGATGACACTGACTCTTCATCAAGGATCATCATTTAAGGATGGACAAAATAAACGCATTTAACAATGTGACTGAACAATACAATTAATGGATAATCAACTGGTAATCAAAGAGTACACTTCTAGCTGGAACACAGCTTGCCTATGAGGTTTCTCATAGGCAAGCTTGCAGAAGTTTGAGGATCATGGAGAAAAACTAATGGTATTAAGTAGCAATTTTAAAGAAATGATAAACAGAGGATCTTTAGATTTCTTGTTGAAATTAAAAGTTTTTTCCCCCCTGCACTTCTTCCACCATACTAATTCACAGTAGGCAACACAAACCCACTGTAAAATACAAAAACATAGCATCTAACATGTTCAGCATTAACTGAATGTATATTCATTGTTACTGTGTAAAATGAAGAGTAGCCACTTTTAACTGCAATACAATATCATCTCTTTCAAAAAGAATATCCATGTAATGGACACTCTAGAAATGCAACATCTGCTGTTGGTTCAGATAACTTGCAGCATAAAAGTCCAGGTTTGAAATCCTGGTTAAACTGAAATCAATGGCAAAATTCCATTGGCTTCCACGGGGTCAGGATTTCATTCAAGGGACAGCAGAACACAATTTAAGTGAAAAAGTTATGAAAATTTAAAATAATTAAATTAACAATGCCCAAAATGACACACAGAATGAAAATTGTTTCATGACTTTGACACTTTCTTAAATGTGGTTATATTGCAAAAAGGGACTATTGTTAGGTTTGCTCAAGATAGTGGGTTTGTACATATTTACCAGAGAGAAGAATTTCTTTAGAGAACCTTTATAATCATCACCACCACCACCCCTCCCATAACTGCATTGGTGATTGGGGCACCATCACCGATAAGCAATCAATCGTCTCCACTCCTGATGACTGTTTGTCAGTGCTAGAGTCTCCGCAAAGTCCATTCCTGTCCACTCTTATGTTGTCAATCCATCTCTTCTTCTGTGTACCTCTTCTTCTCTTCCCCTGTGCTGTCTCTTGGAGGATGATCTTGGATAGGCCAGATGATCTTGTTACATGGCCGTACCACTTCAGCTTGTGATTCTTCAAGGTCGTCAGGAGGTCTTCATATGACCCAGTGCATTGGGTGACAATGTTGCGGACCTCTTCATTAGTGACGTGATCGAAATAGAAGATACCCAGGATTTTATGAAAGTATCTCATCTCTACTACCTGTATTTTCTGTTCAAGTTGTGCCGTAAGGGAACTTTTCTGTAAATTCTGCCATATTTCTGGCAAGAACTGTGCAAACAACAGCAACAGCGGCAAAGCTAAAGCCAATTTGGAGGAATAAGAACATCTCTCTGGAAATCAAACTGAAACTGCTGCATGCAGTTGTCATCTCCATTTTTGTGTGTGTGCACGCGAGACATGGACCCTGACAGCAGAACCTTTATAATAGTGGCATATAAACCAGAAAAATATCAAGCTAGATTTCAAGTCCCAAGATCCCAGACTCAGATTGCAGGCCTGGCAGTACAAAAAATCCACAAAATATTCATTACGCTTTAAATATGTGGTTTAAAAAAAATTACACACCCATGCCCTTCCTCTTTTCCCTCCAACATCTGCTGTCCCTTTCACTTTGAGTTTCTGCTCACCAGCAACCACCCAGTATTGCTTCCCTCGAAAACAGTCTTTATTGCTAATATGACTATAAAATGCAGTTAAGCCCTTAAAATAGAACATGTAAAAATATATTATGAGATTTCATGTTTGCTGCAATGGCTTCCAGATCTAGCCTGTGTGTACGTACACACACACACACACACACACACACACACACACACACACACAGGGGTGGGCGGGGGAGGGGGGGAAGGAGAAGGAGTAGTGTTTTAATACACCAATAATTAAAGAAAACGTTTGTGCACTTTTTAGAACAAGAGGAATATAGTGAAAATAGTATACAGAATGTATATGTATTGTTTAGTAAATAAGAAATTGCACTACTTGATCTGTTTGGATATTAATTCTAATCTTGATTACTGCTTGCATTTTTAACTGTAAACCATTAAAAGCTTTTGTATTAAGACAAACAATTAACATTCTCTATTTCTTAAAGTGGTTAAAAATCAGATTAAGAACAAATTTGCTTAGATATTACAATCAGTATCTTAGATTTTAAAAATACTTTGTTTTAATAATTTAAATATTAAATTACACAATTTTTTAATTTATACTATATGTTCACTTTTGCATTTCTCTCATTTTGGAAAATGAAAATATAGAAGTCTGTCATTTTCTTATATGCAGTGTTGGTTCCAGGTTATTAGAGAGACAAGGTGGGTGAAGTTGTATCTTTTATTGGACCAACTTCATTGGTGAGACACACAAGCTTTGGAGCTTACACAGAACTCTTCTTCTGATCCTTTGCGGATGAGGACTGAGAAGCCCAGGATACACACCGTAACACACTTAAAACTGTCTTCATCACACAAGGACCCTCCACAGAGAAGCAGATAGCATCATGGAACAAGCCATCCAAATATCCTGAGAGAACCTGGTTCAATACAGGAAAGAAAACGTCCAACCACACACCCCTAGTTGCTACCTACCTCCCCCTCCCATCCTGGAACCCATCTGGGGGTATCATTAAGCAATTACAAACCATACCCAATGGGGACCACATCCTGAAAGAAGTCTTTCCTGACCCCCTCTTTTCTGGCTTTCAAACACCCTCAGCCTCACCAAACTCATCACCAGAAGCAAGCTCCACACACACCAAGACCCACCAAGTCAAAGCTGCACCAGACACAGATGCAAAACCTGCAGACATATCTCTATTGTTACAATGATCAATACCCCCCTGACCAATGCCTCCCCACCTCAACATGCCTTTCAAGATCCATGGGTCTTACACTTGCAGTGAATGAGCTACATCACATTGATAGGCACTAAATGCTCCAACAACATGGGTGAAACCAGATAAATCATTATGCTCGCGAATGAACTCACACAGAAAAAATGATAAAAGACAAAAACACCATATCAGTCGTGACTGAACACTTTTCGCAAAACAATCACTCCATATCTAGAGGGACAAGGTGGGTGAGTTAGTATCTTTTATTGGACTAATTTCTGGATTTAGACTGAGCTCGTCTTCTAAAAGATATTACTTCACCCACCTTGTCTCTCTAAACTCCTAAAACCAACACTGCATACCACTGCATATCTGACCCATCAATCCTCATTCTCAAAGGAAACCTGCACAACACCTTCAAAAGACACTAAAAATCATGGTCTTAATAAAGACACACATTTATGGCTTATTACAACGATCTGTAACCCACTAGCCTCCCTTTTTTCTCCTATGACTGGAGAAGGGTTAACGGGCCACTTCACCTTGAATGGTCTCTTAGAATATAAATTAGCCACTTATTCTAAACCATCTGTTCCACCCTATATTTAATTGTGATAATTGGAGTACCTGAAGAAGAGATCTGTGTAGCTTGAAAGCTTGTCTCTTCTACCAACATAAACTGGTCCAATAAAAAAATATTACCTCACCAACCATGTTTCTGCAATATAATGGAATTTATTTATATCTCTCTATATATTTCAATGCAGTAGGTCCCTTCTGTAGAAAACATTATTAGAATAGTGTATCTGACGGAAATGGACTTTTGTTACAGGGTCAGGTACCGAAGGTTACTGGTTGGTGTGGTAGACCATACAACTCAAGACTTCTCCATTTGTTTATGACACCAGTCTCAATTGTGTGTGAAGAGAGGGACCAAAGGACAGAAGAAGGGATTGGGAAGGGGAAGTGGCAGGTCATGTGATTTCACAGGAGGGGTCTATGTACTTCAAAGAACTCATCCTTTGGGAGAGGAAACCGTGTCTGAATTTCAAATGACAGAAGTCAAACAAAATTATAGATACACAAAGCTGGCTCATGCATCCACCTTATTAGCCACAACATATTTGTGTCAACACCACACAGAATGAGACTGCTCTGAGGAGTAATCAGGGTTGTGCAACATAGGACTCTGGCCACATTCATTGCAGAAGTTAGAAGGTGTGCAGTAAATGAGGCAGGGATTGCAGGATGAGAAAAGATGGTCTCATAGTTAAGGCAGTTGAATGTTTCTCTGGAGAAATAGATTCTATCCCTGCCTCTGCCACAATGCCTGAGTGATCCTGGGCAAGTCACAAACTTTTCAGAGGTAGTCTATCTTCCTCATTTTATGGGTGCCCAACTTGAGACCAGGGGGCTGTACGCTCACTCTGGCAACTGAAATCACTGAGAGGCTGTACTTTGAACATAAAAAGTGCTATAAAATGGTAAGTACTCAGAAAACATTAGGTCCTAACCATCTGAAATCGGGCACCCAAAGTTAGAGGACACTTGACAATTTTGGCCTTAATCTCTATGCCTCTGCTGCGCATCTGCAAAATGGAAGAGTAATACCCCTTCTCTTCACAGGGGTTTTGTGAGAATAAATTAGTCTTTATGAAGATACTACAGAAAAGCACATGAGGAAATTATTAATTCTGTCTTCAGAGCAGGGTTTAAATAATGTGCAGCAAATAAGGTCTATGACACTGAACCATGGGAACAATACAAAATACTGAGTGGCTGTTTATTCAGTGAGCTTCATCCAACTTGTGCACTGACTGAGGCAGGAGGCCTATGGAAAAAAGTATTACATAATCATGTAATTAAATAATTAAATAAATTAAGCAAATGCACAAGGGGGCCAAACTGCAGTTGCATGAGGAATTTTAATTCTGGCATTTTCTACCTTTTGAGTGCTAGACTTTGCAACTTTAACATTCTTTTAACAGTTTCTGTGTAATTTAAGATATAACTCTATATCTATACACACACACACACACACAGTGGACAAATTACATTGTTGATCTGGAAATCTAATAATCTTTGGGGGGAAAAGTCTCACATAGTAGCTGGTACCAGAACCACTCATCCCTAGAAAAACCAAAAAGTTTCCTTTGAAGTCAGAATATTGGAAGGAGTCTGATGTGAGAGCCTGGGGATAGGATTATCAAGAATTTAGAAGGAAAGACCTTATTGAAGAGCAAAAATGAATAATAACTCTGAGCAGGTCACAAGTTCACTTGTGCTGAAAAGGATAAGGCTTCTCCAGACCTTCTGCATAGATACAAATAAACTAGCATTACTGATACAGACAGGTCATTCAGTTATAAACAAAATTAATAATAAAAGAGATACTTTAATTTTCCTCTCTTCTTACCAAGAGTAAGAACACAAAAGGAAACAAATTATCACGCTACATGTTATAAATAAAAATGAATAGGCAAAATAAAAATGAAGATGCAGGAGGAGAGTATGGGATTATTCATGGTGAAATATGGCTGGCATATCAGTTAGCTTGGACTAACATTTTAGCAGAATCACCATCACTTGTAAAAGTACTGATGCCCTGTTATTTCAAAATACACGTACATGCAGAAGTTAACTGTTTTCTTACAAACTTCACACTATTTTCCCTGAACACAACAAATATTCTGTAAAGTAGCAGTAAATCACATTCTCCTTTTGATTTTTTATATTCATCTTTTTAGTTCAGGGCTGTAATTTTAAATTACAATTTTGACAAACGATTAGAACACATTAAAACAATTATTTGCTGGATTAAATACTTTCCCCTAGTAATTTACTTTATAATGCTCACTGTAGAGACTAAGAGAACAGTCTTTTATAATAGAAATTTCCAAGAGAACCACCACCACATCACTGAAATCCACAAACACTGTTTCTTTGTGTCTTTTCTCAAAATTGTTCCCTGTGAAGCTCAGAAATGTATTTGTTCTTTTGTTTTACATCAGTCAAAAAAACAGGAGTAAAATCAAATCCTCTACAGCAAAATTATTAGTATCTCAGATATATTATGCCAATGTTCACTGCGAGAACATAACAAAATCCTGTCTTTGAGAAGCATCAAAACCAATCCCTTCATATGTTCAGCTTGTTTCAACTCTGGTGATCAGTGAAACATCTAACTGCCTCCAAAGTACAGAAAACAAAAGTGAAATCTGCCAAAGATAATTATTTTTAAACTAAAGAAAGATTTTTCTTAAGTATACTGTATATATATTTACAGTGACCTCTATACTAGATTTAGACACCAAAAAAGCAGCAGGACTTGTTCAACATAAAAAAAGTCTGGTTCTCTCATCTTAAAATACTGTCCTGACAACTTTAACACAAAAAACAATACTTCCATCTGTATACAATAATCCATTGCCTCAAATATGGGCTTTTGGAGGTGCCATGTAACAGTATAATAAGTAGCCGTACTTTTTGGAAAAAAACATTTTCTGTTCCATCAGTTTCAGAGCTACTGAGATGCATCTTTTGCTATCTGAAGAAGGCAGGAGCCTACACATTGTGGATTATACTTTCAGATTTATCTGTTTCACTGGCCACTCTTTGGATTTTTGCACAGCTTAAACAACCACAAACCTTCTCAACTCAGGGTTACATTCAATTTGTTTTCATTACCAAAATCAAATCTCTGTATAAATGCCAAATTCATCTGACAAAAATCAACCGTTTGATGGTTTGGGTGTCATCCAAGACACTCAGATAATCTAACTGTACACTATTATTTTATTCAACATACATGCATGTCCCCACATGCACCAGCCCCACCCCCACACTCTATGTACCACATTAAATCTGAGCATTTAATTGCAAAACAAACTAATAAAAATCTGGAAATTTACTGTTAAGGTTCTTGCTATGACCTTAATCCATTCTTATGTTTGAACTATTAAAAGGTATTTTCATTACATACTTTTACACAATATGCAGCAATACAAAATGCTATATGTTTATATCTTAGTTTGAGAAAAAAATATATATGTTAAACAAATCAACAGTAAACTTACATGTTTTACTGCAGAAACATTTTAAAATTCTGTTGAACAGCTTGTGAAACAGATTTTATATGTGCTTCTAACATTAAAGAAATACAACTCTTTGTAGATTATGCCTATATGAATAGCATATATCAACATGATTATACAATACTTAGCAATAGCTCATTTTTCCCTGAGGCCATGTCTATACCACAAAATTAGTCAACCTAACTTATGCTGGCATTCAGCCACTGCAGTATTTACATCTTTTGTGCATGTCCACACTTTGCTCCTTGTGTTGGTGGTGCGCGTCGTCACCACAAGCGCCTGTATCAATTGTATTGTCAGTATGGGGCATTGTGGGACAGCTCCTGAAAGCCTGTAACAGTCGATATATACAATGCAGCATCTACACTGACCTAACTACTTCGACCTTTACTCTGTGGGTATGTCTATACTATGAAATTAGGTCGAATCTATAGAAGTTGTTTTTTTAGAAAGCGATTTTCTACAGTCGATTGTGTGTGTCCTCACACTAATGCACTAAGCGCATTAAGTCGGCGGAGTGCATCCACAGTACAGAGGCTAGCGTCGACTTTCGGAGCATTGCACCGTGGGTAGCTATTCCACAGTTCCCGCAGTCTCCACTGCCCATTGGAATTCTGGGTAGAAATCCCAAGGCCTGATGGGGCAAAAACATTGTTGCGGGTGGTTTTGGGTACATCGTCAGTCGCCCCTCCCGCCGTGAAAGCAATGGCAGACAATTGTTTCACACTTTTTCCGTGCGGACGCCATACTGCTTTCAGCAGATGGAGCAGTTGGACTGCCGTCATCCACCACTTCCACTGCCACTCTGCTCTCTTGCTCTCCTGATGTTATGAATCTATCTCACAGGTCCTCAATATGACCGTCATCCACCGCTTCCGCTGGCACTCTGCTCTCCTGCTCATCTCGCAGGGCCGCTCCTGCTGCAACTCTGCTCGGCTGCTCTTGTATCGCCAGACCACGGCAAGCATGCAGCCCGCTCAGCTGTTGTGTCCTGGCAGCAGACGGTGCAGTAGGACTGCTATCTGTCATCGTCGTCATCCACCGCTTCCGCTGGCACTCTGCTCTCCTGCTGGTCTCGCAGGGCTGTTTCTGCTGCAACTCTGCTCGGCTACTCATCTCGCCAGACCACAGCAAGTGTGCAGCAGTTCAGCTGTTGTGTCCTGGCAGTAAACAGTGCAGTAGGTCTGCAAAACTGGTCATCTAACCACCCCTTCCCCTGCAACTCTGCTCTCCTGCAGACACCATACCACGGCAAGCACGGAGCCCGCTCAGATCACGGCAGCAGTTATGAGCATTGTAAACAGCTTGCACATTATCATGCAGTATATGCAGAACCAGAACCTGCAAAAGCAGGCAAGGAGGCGATGGCAGTGCGGTGACGAGAGTGATGAGGACATGGACACAGACTTTTCTCAAATTACAGGCCCCGGCAATTTGGCCATCCTGGTGGCAATGGGGCAGGCTCATGCTGTGGAATGCCGATTCTGGGCCCAGGAAACAAGCACAGAGTGGTGGGACCACATAGTGTTGCAGGTCTGGGATCATTCCCAGTGGCTGCGAAACTTTCGCATGCATAAGGGCACTTTCATGGAACTGTGATTTGCTTTCCCCTGCCCTGAAGCGCAAGATGAGAGCAGCCCTCACAGTTCACAAGTGAGTGGCGATAGCCCTGTGGAAACTTGCAATGCCAGACAGCTACCCGTCAGTTGGGAATGAATTTGGAGTGGGCAAATCTACTGTGGGGTTGCTGTGATTCAAGTAGCCAACACAATCACTGACCTGCTGCTATCAAGGGTAGTGACTCTGGGAAATGTGCAGGTCATAGTGGATGGTTTTGCTGCAATGGGATTCCCTAACTGTGGTGGGGCCATAGATGGAACGCATATCCCTATCTTGGGACCGGACCCCAAGGCAGCCAGTACATAAACCAAAGGGGGTACTTTTCAATGGTGCTGCAAGCACTGGTGGATCACAAGGGACGTTTCACCAACATCAACATGGGATGGCTGGGAAAGGTACATGACGCTCGCATCTTCAGGAACTCTGGTCTGTTTCAAAAGCTGCAGCAAGGGACTGACTTTTCAGACCAGAAAACAACAGTTGGGGATGTTGAAATGCCTATAGTTATCCTTGGAGACCCAGTCTACCACTTAATGCCATAGCTCATGAAGCCATACACAGGCATCCTGGACGGTAGTCAGGAGCTGTTCAACTATAGGCTGAGCAAGTGCAGAATGGTGATAGAATGTACATTTGGACACTTAAAAGCGCGCTGGCAGAGTTTACTAACTTGGTTAGACCTCAGCTAAACCAATATTCCCATCTTTATTACTACTTGCTGTGTGCTCCACAATATCTGTGAGAGTAGCAATTGCAGTAATCAGATGAGGCCAGTTCAAACTAGTTTCACTCAGAAAGGTATTAGGTTGGGAGAAGAGGTGAGATGTGTGTTTTCTGGCCACTTCCTGAAAAAATAATTCCACAATCGTCGGAGAGCTAGACACTAGTTTATAAGGGGGAGATGTTTATGGCAGGGTGGGAGGTTGAGGCAAATTGCCTGGCGGCTGATTACGCGCAGCCAGACACCAGGGCAGTTAGAAGAGCACAGGAGGGTGCGATGCGCATCAGAGAAGCTTTGAAAACCAGCTTCATGACTGGCCAGGCTACGGTGTGAAAGTTCTGTTTGTTTCTCCTTGATGAAAACCCGCCCCCTTGGTTCACTCTACTTCCCTGTAAGCCAACCACCCTCCTCTCTCCCCTTTGATCACTGCTTGCAAAGGCAATAAAGCCATTATTGTTTCAAATTCATGTATTCTTTATTAATTCGTCATACAAATGGGGGGATAACTGCCAAGGTAGCCCGGGAGGAGTGGGAGAGGACGGAAGCACCGGGTGAGGTGGTAGAGGAGGGGAGGACAGAAGGACAAGGCCACACTGCACTTCAAAACTTATTGAATGCCAGCTTTCTGTTGCTTGAGCAGTCCCCTGGGGTGGAATAGATGGGTGCCCAGAGGCCCCACCACCATGTTCTTGGCTGAGTGAGAAGGCTATGGGACTTGGGGAGGAGGGCAGTTGGTTACACAGGGGCTGCAGCGGCGGTATGTGCTCCTGCTGCCTTTCCTGCACCTCAACCATATGCCGGAGCATATCAGTTTGATCCTCCAGTAGCCTCAGCATTGCATCCTGCCTCCTCTCATCATGCTGATGCCACCTCTCCTCTCGCACGTCCCTCCTCTCCTCGTGGTCATTTTGTGCTTTCCTGGACTCTGACATTGTCTCCCTCCACACATTCTTCTGGGCTCTTTCAGAGTGGGAGGCCTGCATGAACTCAGAGAACATTTCATCGCGAGTGCGTTTTTTCCAGCTTCTAATCTTTGATAGCCTCTGGGACAGAGATGATACATGGAGTGTTGAAACAGTTGCAGCTGCGAGAGGGAAAAAAGGAAGATTAGTCTTTAAAAAGAGACATTTTAGAGAACAGTGGGTAGTCTCTTTCACAGTGACCCAAGCTGTTAACATTACATAGCACGTGTGCTTTCTTTACAAGGTCACATTTTGCTTCTTATATCAAGAGCCTGCCAGTATGGTGTGAGAGATCACAGACGCAGGGCCGGCAGGCAACAGAATTCGGCTTGCAGGCAGACATGGTAAGCCACAGTCTTTTGGCTTCTTTAACCTTCCTAACATGTGAGAATGGTTTCCAACAGCAGCACCCTCATTTCACATACCAAGCACCCGTTGGGTTGGCCCTTTAAAATGGGTTGGCCATTTAAAAGGAGGGGCTGCGGTTTTCGGGTTAACGTGCAGCACAAACCCAACTAATGCCCCCCCACAACCACCCAATTCTCTGGGATAATTGCTTTACCCCTCCCCCCACCGCGTGGCTAACAGCGGGGATGATTTCTGTTCAGCCACAGGCAAACAGCCCAGCAGCAACGGCCACCTCTGAATAAAATTTCCCTATTTCAACCAGGTGACCATGAATGGTATCACTCTCCTGAGGATAACAGAGAGATAAAGAACAGATGTTGCTTGAATGCCAGCAAACACCAGGACCATACACTGCCATGCTTTGTTATGCAGTGATTCCAGAATATGTGCTCCTGGCCTGCCATGGTAAAGTGTCCTATCATGGAGGACGGAATAAGGCTGCCCTCCCCAGAAACCTTTTGCAAAGGCTTTGGGAGTACATGCAGGAGAGCTTCATTGAGATGGCCCTGGAGGATTTCCGCTCCATCCGCACACACGTTAACAGACTTTTCCAGTAGTTGTACTGGCCGCGAATGCATCCCAAGTCTTCAGGGCAAATTAATCATTAAACACGCTTGCTTTTAAACCATGTATTATGTTTACAAAGGTACACTCACCAGAAGTCCCTTCTCCACCTTCTAGGTCCCTCTTCTAGGGAGCCCACCTTTGGTGGGTTGGAGGGTACTAGATCCAGGGTGAAAAACAGTTCCTGGCTGTCAGGGAAAACAGTTTCTCCGCTTGCTCGCTGTGCTTCAAGCTCCTCCTCATCTTCCTTGTCCCCAAAATCCGCATACCTGTTGCGCGAGAGTCCATCGACAGAGTCCGCACAGGGCTGGGGTAGCTGTAGGGGCACCCCCTAAAATGGCATGCAGCTCATCATAGAAGCGGCATGTCTGGGTCTCTGACCTGGAGCAGCTGTTTGCCTCTCTGGTAGGCTTCCCTGAGCTCCTTAAGGTTCACGTAGCACTGCTGCGGGTCCCTGTTATAGCCTCTCTCCTTCATGCCCTTGGAGATTTTTTCCAATATTTTGGTATTTCGTCTTTTCAAACTGAGTTCCGACAGCATGGATTTGTCTCCCCATACAGCAATCAGATCCAATACCTCCCATTCGGTCCATGCTGGAGCTCTTTTGCGATTCTGGGACTGCATGGTCACCTGTGCTGAAGAGCTCTGCATGGTCACCTGTGCTGATCAGCTCGCCACACTGGCCAAACAGGAAATGAAATTCAAAAGTTCGCAGGGCTTTTCCTGTTTACCTGGCCAGTGCATCTGAGTTGAGAGTGCTGTCCAGAGCGGTCACAATGGAACACTCTGGGATAGGTCCCGGAGGCCAATACTGTCGAATTGTGTCCACACTACCCCAAATTGGACCCAGCAAGGTCGATTTCAGTGCTAATCCACTCGTCAGGGAGGAGTACAGAAACCGGTTTTAAGAGCACTTAAAGTCGGAAAAAATGGCTTCGTAGTGTGGACGGGTGCAGGGCTAAACCGATCTAATGCTGCTAAATCCGACCTAAACTCATAGTGTAGACCAGGGCTTAGACACTCGTGGAGGTGGAGTTAAGTCAGCATAGCGGGGCAGTTACATCAGAGGGAGAAAAATTTAAGTGTAGACACTTCCGTAGTTAGGTCAACGTAAGCTGCACTGCGCTGACTTAGCTCAGTAGCATAGACCAGACTTGAGATGAATCACTATTTCTCTTCAATAACTGCTTGAACACTTTCAGATTTAAAAGACATATCAGCAGCTTGCATCTTGTTTTATCAAGTTTCACAAACTTTTCCATCTATTCAGATATGACTCAATAGAACTGTCAAGACTTCATGATGAATTCATCTCAGACACTCAAATATGTAACTCCAAAATCTTCAAGGTCACAAAAATATAGTAATCGAAATGTGCAGCTTTTGTTACTGCATATGTCATTCTTTTAACTGCCTTAAATATTGAATGTGAGAGAGAGTTCTTCTATAACTTACAGCATGTCTACACTTATGTGGATTGATGCTATGGCAATCAATCCACTGGGGGTCGATTTAGCAGGTCTAGTGAAGACCCGCTAAATTGACCACTGATCGCTCTCCTGTCTATTCTGGTACTCCACCAGAACGAGAAGCATAAGGTAAGTCAATGGGAAAATTTCTCCTGTCGACCCAGTGTGGTGTAGACACCGCAATAAGTAGACCTAGGCTACACTGACACCAGCTACATTATTCATGTAACTGGTGTTACGTAACTAAGCTTGACTTAACCCCCATAGTGTAGACCTTCCCTTAGTAATACAAGTACTATTTTCAATATTATAAATCCCAACATTGTTAATGAGAAACACAAGACTGTGGAGGCAGACAAAGGAATAGTTATATTTTTTTTTAAATTAGCTATATCTCTGACAGTTATGAATTGCAGAAGAGTCGCCCTGGTATTTCCTGCTTTTAGAGGAAGATTCCAGACTTATTTCAATTATTGAGAACATAGTGAAATCATTTTGGTGGCTTGCGCCCAACCCTGTCGCTAAATCTTGGGGTAAGCCTTAGTGCCTAGCATCTAGGACCTATGCTCAATTGCTTTGTAGACTTAATTGTGAAACATCTGGTAGTCTCAGATGCTGTCAATGGATGGATTTCCTCCCATCATTCTTCCTGGGAAACCCATCAAAAAAAGGCAATATTTATGGGGAATAAAACATGTGTACTGTGCAGAGACATAATAGTAGCTGAGTGCTTTATGCATATCAATACACCGGATGAAGGTTTTAACAGCATCTTTATACCTTAAATACCTGCAGCCTCCAGTGACTGATTCATGCTCAAGGTGATACCCCAGCACATACTCTCTTGATGTTATCTGCATTTGGTGATGTCCCCTCGCTGCATGAAATGAGGAAGACAGCCACAGCCTATTTTTTGAGGACCCACTCTTACCTCTTGGAATAGGGGATGTGGCTGGAGGCATTGAGGTTGGGGTGTGGCACATAGCATTGCAGAGATTCTGGGTAGCACTCTTACTTATAGGAAGCTGGAAACAAGCTGCCATAATTTAGATACGTTTGGGGGCTAAGTTATGATAGGGGCACGTCAGCCCCCAGAACAGGCCAGAATCAGGAAGGTACAAGTGTGTCTTGAAGCTACTTTAGCCCTATACTCCTTCTGGGCCAAAAGTTCGCTGCTGCATCTATTAGAAGCACAACCCAGAATCTCACCTGGGATGCATAAGAGGCTTTGTAACTGTTAGGCCCTATCTACACTAGAAAGCTGTTTTGCTTTAACTATATCAATATAGTTAAAGTGGTGTCAGTGGATACAGTGATATCATAGGAATAGTTTGGCCCCCCAAACAGAAGTGAGGCACGAAGGGTGCATGCGGGGCATGTGACTACCCTTTCCCGATTTCTGAGAGCGCTGAGCTGCTCTGCTTGCCCCGCTGCGGGCTCTGCCCTTCCACACTGCGCCTCCTGCCGGCATGTTTCTGGCTCGCTCGGCCCCTCTCCCCAACAGCCAGGGCCGGGTGGGGAGCAGAGAGGGCAGGACAGAGCTGCTTCTTCTGTCGAGGGTGGCCATTCCGGGTCACTGCCTCTGCAATTGGACGCCGCCTCCTGCCAGGTCCTAGTGCCCATTGTCATTGCCTTCTATGGGTATCCTTCATGGCCACCATCCTGTTTCCTGTACAATGGTGAGTGCCTGTGGCGGGGGGGGGAGGGGGAGGAAGGGGGCAGGGCAAGGGAAGCGGGGGAAAGGGGTGGGGTGGAGGAAGAGAAAGTGGGGAAGGGAGATGGGATGGGGAAGAGAATAGGGGAATGGGGCACAGGGGGAGGGGGCGAAGGCAGAGACAGTGGAGAGAAAAAGGGGGGTGGTAGGGAGAAGCGGGAGCCCAGCATGCATTCTCCCCTTGGCAGTGGCAGCAGCAGCAGCCCCAGCAGGAAGATGGCCACAGCAGCAGCACCTGAAGGCACCAGTAAGGCAGCATCACTGCAACAGCTGGTGCTGGAGTGGCCGCAACTCCTGCACTCAGGTTGCCACAGTGGATAGCAGCAGTTTGGGCTCTCCCATTAAGCTGGCCCGTGCCCTCCCCCAGCACTGGCAGTCCAGGTACCATTCCAGGCAGGGGGAAGAGAACAAGTGAGCAAGGGGAACTGGTTTTGGTGAGCATGCATGCTGCCTGCCCCCTAAAATATAGCAGTCAAATTATGCCTATGGTAAAAAGGCACTTTATATCAGCACAGTTATTTTCACACAGAATAGGGAATAACTATACTGGTATAACTGCATCCACTCTAGGGCTTGTACCAGTATACCTATATAAGGTGTTATTTTTTAAATCATATCCCTACCCAACAGTTATACCAGTATAACTTTCAAGTGTACAACAAGTTTTACTGAGTGAGTTGTAATCCAATACCTGCAAACTTTAAAAAGTGCAAAGTGGATAGAGCACTGGTAATCCTACATTCTTCAATACTTTATTTACCAAAAATCACATGCGCTTCATTCCACTTTATGGACAACATTTACTCAATCTTATTCAGCTAAAATGGACACTGGTCACTTAGACTGCTAGCTTCCTTTATAAACAACATTATCTGTATAGCGACACCTAGAGCTCTATCCTGAGGTATTGCAGTTAACTGAGAACTTAATATGCAAAATCAGTTTAAATTATTTATTCCAGTTAATTATACCTGTCTATGGTGAACTTTATTGGAAACAGCATTGCCTAGTCACTCAGTTTATTTCATCATTCTGCAGTTCTTTACTCTCCTCCATAGATTTTACTAATTAGATAATTATGTGGTGCTGACAAATCTTGCCACTTAACTTTATTTTATAAATGTAGAAGATGGTGAACAGGTAACACACTGCATATGTTAGTAACAATCTTAGGAACACCTCATTTTTAACCACTCTGCATTGAAGAGAGTGGTTCATTTATTTTTTAGATGTTTTAAATCTATGACAGGATTCTACCCCCTGAACATGAAATTACTATATTTCGACAATAGCTTCTTGAAGAACTTTTGGGTAAAGTGTAAATTACATTCACTGGCAGATGGGAACACTAGAAATGTTCAACCAACCATGCAATCTGATTGATATACTGTGTAACACAGGACCAGATTCAATAAAAACACTGCTTGATTTTGATAGTTTTAAAGTTAGATGACATGGAAAATGGTTATTTTACTGAATCTGGCCCTCAGTGCTTCATAATTTTTTATGTCAAGATTTCCCCCCTGAATACTAAAAACGAACAGTTCTGTCACGAAAACAAAGAGAGAGCAGATTACTATACTTGGGACACTTAAAGGTGAGGTTAATGTTGCACACAATGGCTAGTCTTTCTTTTCCTTATTGACTTTAACCACCACCACCCACCCACACCCACACCCACGAATGACTTATTCAGGCTTTAAAAGGATATCACCAGAGTCACAGAAATTTCACAATTCTGTGGCAGAGATTGCCATGCCACCTCTTGCCCTTTCCTTTTCTGTGGAATATAAGCTTTTTTTGTTTCTAGATAACTGAAAACAAGAATGGAGTCAGTGAAAACTGACCCAGCGTTGTTTTTGTGAGTCTGCATATCATATAAAAAGTAGCTATGAGAGGTTTGAACAGCCCCATTCATTTCAATTAGTTTTTTTTAAAAAAAACTCTGAAACCAAAACAGATACTATTTAGTTGTCAGCTATTTCAGTGTCCAGCATTTTAGCAAAGACATCCAGTTAACAGGCTTATCCCACAATTCCAAACAGTTTCCCAACCTAGGCCACTGAACAAATTACAGTGACAGCTGTGGTACTGGGCTATACTAGCATAATCTTGTAGTAACGTAGATTCAGTTTACAGCACTGGAAGGGGTTCTTCCAAAGCTGCAGGAGCTCCACATCCCCAACTGACGGAAGCATTCTTCCATCCACCTAGCTGCGTCATTGGACTGGAAGGGATCTTGAGAGGTCTTCTAGTCCAGTCCCCTGCACTCATGGCAGGACTAAGTATTATAATAAACTGTATGTTCTAATCCTTTGCAGATGAATCCTTCAGAAAAAACAAAAAGAAAAGGAGTACTTGTGGCACCTTAGAGACTAACAAATTTATTAGAGCATAAGCTTTCGTGAGCTACAGCTCACTTCATCGGATGCATTTGGTGGAAAAAGCAGAGGAGAGATTTATACACACAGAGAGAACATGAAACAATGGGTTTATCATACACACTGTAAGGAGAGTGATCACCCATTGTTTCATGTTCTCTCTCTCTCTGTGTGTGTGTGTGTGTGTGTGTGTGTGTAAATCTCTCCTCTGCTTTTTCCACCAAATGCATCCGATGAAGTGAGCTGTAGCTCACGAAAGCTTATGCTCTAATAAATTTGTTAGTCTCTAAGGTGCCACAAGTACTCCTTTTCTTTTTGCGAATACAGACTAACACGGCTGCTACTCTGAAACCTATCAGAAAAAACAGGTGTTCCACATGGGGGTCCTTCAATAACAAACAAACAAGTTTGGATGATATCCCTTCACATTTTGCTCATTTTTTCTTCTCCTTATCCTCCCTTTCCCTTCCTTCACTCCTCAGTTCTCCTCACCAGTACAGAAAGATGGTGTTAATGAAGTGAAACAGTCAAACATGTCTTACCTGAGAATTTTTTGTATGACTTACCACCACCACACCAAACTATGCTCAATATCTGAAGAGCTATGTAGTTCTACATAGATGCAGCTCTTTTTTTTTCCTGTGATGACTATCAAAGTTGCTTGCCTTAACAGTTTGTATGTTACACAAAGGGTCAACAAATGTACAGTTCCTGAATTGATGCGTTTTATCTACATAGGTTTGGAATGAAGTTTCTGTCAGGAAGCAGAATGTGATGGCTTACAGTTCTATGTTCACATCAAAGTGCTCAAACTGCCCATTGTCTCAGTATGGATGGAAACAACCTATTAGGGAAGACTGGTGGAAATAGCCATCTTAAAAATGAAATTCGCAAAAAAGGTTTCCTGTTAAAAATTTCTCACTAACACAACCGTTTATGTGAATAGCAACCAATAAGTTATTATGTACCATTAATGACCAGAGTCTTTGATCATAATCAGGGCCCTCCTTGCCTAGGCAACTGGAACTGACCAAAACTCACTCCAGAAGATTAGATTAATGAACATGGAAAACATGGAATTTTGATTATATACATAAATTGTTTTTAAAATGAAAAATTTTACTTTTCCAAATAATGTGTGCACATGTAAAGGATCTATTGATAATTGGGGAAATGTTTAGAAGAGTATTTTAAATTAGTTGGCTACCTTAAAAAAAGGTAATATAACAGACATTTCATTTAAGCACAAACATCTCTGGAGATTTAGTTTTTGCTGAACAGAGTCACAAAGATGAAGTAATTAAATCTTCCTACCAATTTCATTTTAATTTATACAATTTAGTAAATCTCAAATTTTCTTTAACAGGAAATTCACAAGCAGAAATTATATGAATATTCAGTACTCGGAAGCCATATAATGACTTTCAAATTAAATTACAGTCACATACATATTTAACATGTGAATAAAGAATTATTAAATATTTTTATGCTGACAAAAATCAAGAGATTTTCCTTAAAGTATCAATGTTACTAGCACCAATTATGTTTCTCCTGCATACAAACACCCATTTTACCCTAAATTACAGAGAGCTTTCAAAGTAGGCAGGATATGTTTATTGTGGAAATGAGAAAAGACTTACCTTCACATCCCTGTGAATTATGTTATTATCATGACAGTAACGTAGAGCTTCCAGGATCTGTCTCATGTAATGACTGTAAAAACAAAATATGTCTAAGACTATATAACAAACTTATGAAAAAATACTATATAAATATGGTGCACTCAGTTTTAAGCCTCCCACCTACAAAACTATCATTACAAAACTTACCTTTAAAGCCCTCAATTATAAAAATGCCAAGTGTTTGAGTGGGAATTATGTATTTAAAAGAATGAATAATAAAAATAAATTGTGAACACAAATGTTTCTAATAATTTCAAAATTTGAGGGGTATTTTGACCATTAAAAAGTACTTTTTTAGGAAAAACCCACCCACACAGTTAAAAATGTAATTTATAATAAAATAGGCTTATGCTAACAAAATAGAGTACAATATTACTACTATTAAAGTTCACATTCCTTTTTCCGAATATTCAATTATTTCTACTCATCCAAAAAAGAAACAGAATCACAGGTATAGGAATGAACACACTGCATAGCAATACATGCAAATCACAAATACACAAAGAAAAGATCAAAATGTTGTGTAAAATGTTAACAGCTAAGGTACAGAAGAAAACTGAAAATCAACTAGTTAAGTAAAGGATCATTCAGCCAGCTACAACAATTACATCATGAAATACTTTTGTGAAGACAATACATGTACACATGAATTTGCCAAATCCATGAATACATTTAATGGGCATTATATTTGCTTATTTTACATTTAGTATACACTAAATTATAACCTCAAGCAGGATTCATTTCAGACTGTGGGACTGTATTTTAGACTTGTAATCCTGATTCAATGTCACTTTTTTTTTTATTCCTATGGAACAGTAATGAATGCTAATAATAGGGGCACAGGAATTCTGCAAAAACTTGCATTAAATTCTACAGAACGTCCCTTCCTCAATTCTGCAGATCTCTTCGGAAAACGTGCCCTAGGGTGACCAGATGCCCCAATTTTATAAGGACAGTCCAGATATTTGGGGCTTTTTCTTACATAGTTGCCTATTACCCTCTACCACCTGTCCTGATTTTTCTCACTTACTATCTGGTCACCCTAATGTGCCCTGATCTGGGCGTCAGGAGACCTGGATTCATTCTGAGCTCTCCCACTGGCTCACTGGAATGACTGAGGGCAAATAATAATGTTTCAAATACATTAAGTTAATTTTTGATTTTGATACCCACAAGGTGCTAAGCACTCACAAATTCAACTGATGTCAGTAGGGGCTGTAGGTTGTCAGCATATCTCAGTTTGGGAACCCTTCTTTAAATTTTGGCCTGAAACTCTCAACACCTTGGTTTCCCCATCTGTGAAATAAATATTTTTTATATTTATTCACCTTTATAATGTGCTTTCAGATCTATCAACGAACAATACTATGTAACTCTATATAAGCAATGAAAATTATACTGAATTGTATAGGGAACTATTAGTATTTTTAGGTAATTTTAACTAAGTGATCATTTTGCTTCAGACAATTGTTTCTAACTCATCCCCTTCCTTTCCTTTCTCAAAAGCTTTTATACCCGATTCTAGATTTTATGGTCCTAGATTTTCACTCTACCTCTCACTTCACTCAATTGCTTTGCAACATGATTCTGCAGAATGCCCCTTAAAATTAATCTAACCACAATGGACACAGCATGCTAGCTTGATTTTCTACTAGAATCGTCAATAGTAAAAGTCAAATCGATAAGCTACTTGGCAGCATTCTGAGGTAAAAATTCAAGTTTACAAAATACATTACCTAAACTCTATCACTAGAGACAACATAGAGCATACAAGGGAAGTCGTATTAGTGCATGATGAAACAATGAAAAGTATGTTGTGCATTTTCTTCCCACTCCGCACAACTCAGATAAAGTCAAAACAGAGGCCTTCACACCACTACCTAACCTGGGCAAACTTTTTTGCACGAGGGCCACATCTGGGTATGGAAATTGTAAGGCGGACCATGAATGCTCATGAAATTGAGGTTGGGATCGGGAGGGGGTGAGGGCTCTGGCTAGGGCTGTGGGCTCCAGGGTAGGGCCAGAAATGAGGAGATCAGGGTGTGGGAGGGGGCTCTGGGCTGGGGTGCAGGAGGGTGCTGGGAACAAGGGCTTTGGGAGGAGGGGGATCAGGGCTGTGGCAGGGGCATGGGCACGGTGTGGGGCTCTGGGGATGAGGGGTTTGGAGTGCAGGAGGGTGCTCCGGGTTGGGACTGAGGATTTCGGAGGGTGGGAGGGGGATCAAGGCTGGGGCAGGGAGTTGGCTCAGGGTGCAGGCTGAGAGCGGTGCTTACCTCAAGCAACTCTGGGAAGCAGCAGCATGTCCCCCCTCTGGCTTCTACGCGGAGGCACGGCCAAGAGGCTCTGCTGTGCGCTGCCCCGTCCACAGGCGTAGCTCCTGCAGCTCCCATTGGCAGCTGTTCCTGGCCAATGGGAGCTGCAAGGGCGACGCTAGCATGCAGAGTGGAGGCCCCTGGCTGCCCCATGCATAGGAGTCTGAAGAGGGACATGCCACTGCTTCTGGGAGCCACGTGGAGCGGCCCCCTGACCCTGCTCCCCAGCTGGAGCTCCACAGCAGGGCAAGCCCCTGACTCTGCTCCCAGTGGGAGCTTGATGGCCATATTAAAACGGCTAGCAGGCTGGATGCGGCCCACATGCTGTAGTTGCCCACCCCTGACCTAACCAGTCTTAGGATAAAAAAAGCAGCTGACCATCAGACTTGATAGAGTTTGTGGATTAACTAATGTTTTCAAGGAATTAGGTAAATCTTGGCTTGAAGTTGCCATCTTTTGGGACTGAAAATATTTGAATTTATTTTGGAAGAGTTTTCAAATGTTAGGATTTAAGTTAATGAAAATCCTTTCAAGGATACAGAATAGCAAGTTCCAGGCAGTGGTTGGGGCACTGCACAATAAGAGAGATGTGATCTAAACTTGGCCTGGACTCTATTTGAGGAGCCCATATTCATTGCTGCACCATCTAAATTCAGCCTGGATCAGAGCTTTTCACTCTTGAGATCCCAAAGCTGAACTCCTTCAGTTGTTTTCATTTCCTTTGTAATGCCAAGTTTATATCAGCAAAAGAATACAAAGGCTTTCTATCATGTACAAATCAGATATGCATTGATTTGCTCAGCTACAGGCTTGTCTGTGGATCATCAGCACCACAAGCAATAAATCTGCGACCTGATTTTCGGAAGTGATGAGCCCATGTAAATCCCAATGAAGTCAATGGAGACTACAGATGCTCATCTCCTTTGAAGATCAGGCTACTAGCTTTTAGTAGTTCACTCCTAGGACATTTCCCTAAGGCACTTGTTGCAATTGCCTCTGAAGTCTTTCATTCCATAGGTGTTAACAGCTTTGATACTCTGCTAGGGTTGCCAGGTGATTGGTTTTCAACCAGAACCCCCAGTCAGCACCGCTGACCGGGCCGTTAAAAGTCCGGTCAGCGGTGCTGCGGGCTAAGGCGGGCTAGTCCCTACCTGTCCTGGCACCACGCTGTGCCATAGAAATGGCCAGCAGGTCCAGCTCCTAGGCGGGGAGTCACAGGGCTCCATGAGCTGCCCCCATCTCGAGCACGGGCTCCGCACTTCCATTGGCCGGGAACCATTGGGAGCTGGGGGACAGGGGGGGCAGTGCCTGCGGGAGAGAAAAGCACACCTAGACTCCTGGCACCCCCCACCTAGGAGCCAGATCTGATGGCTGCTTCTGGTGTGCTGTGCGGAGCCAGGATAGGGTGGGAGCCTACCTTAGACCCCCTGAACCGCTGACTGGGAGCCACCCGAGGTAAGCCTGTGCCCCAATCCCCTGTCTTGTGCCCCCTCTTCCACCCCAAAACCCTCATCCCCAGTCCCACCCCAGAGCCTGCACCCCCAGTCCAGAGCCCATACCCCTTTCTGCACCCCAACCCCCTGCCTCCACCTGCAGCTCCCTCCCATACTCCAAATCCCTCGCCTCCCCACCAGCCTGGAGCACACTATTGCACCCCAAACCCCTCATCCCCAGCCCCACCCCAGAGCCTGCAGTCCCAGCCAGAGCCCTCACCCCCTCCAAATCTCTGCCCCAGCCTGAAGCCCCCTCCCGCACCCTGAACCCCTCATTTCTGGACTCATACCGGAGCCTGGACCTGCAGTTAGAGCCCTCACACCCTCCCACACCCCAACCTCCTGCCCCAGCCCAGTGAAAGCGACTGAGGGTGGGAGAGAGTGAGCCACAGAGGGAGGGAGAATGTAATGAGCAGGGCGAGAGTGTTCAGTTTTGTGTAATTAGAAAGTTGGCAACCCTATCTGCAATTTATTTTAATCTTGTGTTTCTAAATTAGAAATTGAATTAAGTAACTGTATGAAAAGTGCTAAACAAGTAAAGAAACTTTTGGATCTTCCACTGTATTTGAGAGAGCAATATAGTAATAGGATCTTCTTGTAGCAAAGGGACAAATTATCAGCTTCCATGCAGTTCTCATGAGCAGAGACGCCATGTACACTGAGGTAATAAATTCTAAAATCTACACCCACTTAGCAAGGAACTGTTTTTATTTAAAAGTTTCTCACACTTCTTTGCAAATTGCACATGGTATTTGTCTCAAGCAGGAGAAATGTATCACATACTTATTTCACTGGAGTCTATACACAGTGAGAAAGTTAGGCAAGCACCCAAGTAAGGACAAATATTTTGAACGTTAGTCTCTGAAATTGAGTCAATTTAAAATTTAGGGTTGGATAGTTAAAACCTTAAAATAAGCTAAGTAAGCTATTATTTGACTGCATGACCATCACAACACAGAATATGCACTACTGTCAGAATCAATTATACATAAAATTTTGTAAATCAAAAGTATTAAGATAGAAATGAGGTTATATTAAAATGATTTACTTGACAACCTTCCTACAAAATAGAGGAAGGGACAGTCACAGCCTCAAGAAGTCTATATTAAGAAGTAAACAATACCTTTTATTTATAGACATCCAACGGATGAACACAGGATTCATCACAAGTTCTGATCTTGGTTCCTCAAATTCTGTGATTATCCCATCTGTTTAGCACTTTGACCTCTCACAGAACCCAATATATCATGCACATTTAAAGGGCATATTAATGAAAAGACACCACATTATAAAATAATATCTTCTAGGGAAACAACAAGTCTTTCCAATACTTGTCAATCAATTCACTTTATTACAACATGGTGGGGATTTAGAGCCACTTTTTGGCAGGCCTTATGTTCACGTCAACACATATCCAGTTCTCCAAAGGACAGTCTTCCAAAGCAGCAAATAGTTCACTGAGAAGCGTCAGATTACACAAGTATATAAAAGGTTGTTACAAGGAGGAGGGAGAAAAACTGTTGTTCTTAACCTCTGATAGGACAAGAAGCAATGGGCTTAAATTGCAGCAAGGGAGGTTTAGGTTGGACATTATGAAAAACTTCCTAACTGTCAGGGAGGTTAAGCACTGGAATAAACTGCCTAGGGAGGTTGTGGAATCTCCATCACTGGAGATTTTTAAGAACAGGTTAGACAAACACCTGTCAGGGATGGTCTAGATAATACTTAGTCCTGCCTTGAGTTCAGCCGACTGGACTAGATGACCTCTTGGGTTCCCTTCCAGTCCTATGATTAGATAGAACTACATTTAAATTCCAATCAATCGAGATCAGGGAGAATTTCAATGTAAAGGTTTATTTTGTGCGTGCACACACACACACACACACTTCAGTACACAACAGAATTTCTTTGGTGTCTACAGTTTTAGAACTCGGGGGCACATCCACAGCAGACTCCGCTATTAGGTTTTCTGCTCAGTCTACAGAGGCTTTGGCTATTCAGTGAACTATGAAGTATGTTTCTTTTATTTATATGTGTAATACTGTGTGTACATTTAAGAATCCAAAAGACTGAACAAAGATTTTATGAAGCTACAAAGTCTAGAAAAATGAGCCCAAAACTAGGAGCCCAGAACTTATGAGTTCCACTCCCAACTCCAACTAACTGACTTGCCTTATCACTCAAACAGATTTCTACAAAAATCTATGCCCACAGTTTCAGTTACCATCTTTTGCTGACAACTCAACTGTTCATCTCCACTCCTGAACTTGGCCCCTCTGGTCCAATCTCATATCACTTCCTTTCTCATTTATATTTTTTTGGACATCACACCATTTTTTCAAGTCAAAAGTGAAACTAAGCATCTTGTCTTCTTTTAAAACATCTCCTGTTTCTATTTTCACTTTCTCTTTTTTACAACTTCATCACCTTCCTGGTCAAGCTCTGGGTCATTTTCAACTCTACTCACCTCCTTTATTTCTCATATCTAGACTTGCACAGAAGTGCATAAATTTCTCCTCTTATAGCTCCCAAATTTGCTACTTTATCACACTCACTGCTAAAACTCTTGCATGCTATCATTTCTCACTTAGAGAACTATAACCTTCTCCTTTCCAGCATCCTTGTCTCTTATTGTACAGCTCAAATACACTCAATTTTAAAAGTTATTTTTCTTTCCCAACCCTCCGATCATGTCAGCCTCCTTGGAACCTCCCTGCTGGCTTCTTCTCTCATTCTAAATCAAGTTTAAACTCCACTGCAAAGGATTCTATGATCCTAATCAGTTTCTTTCTGTAGCCCCTTCCAGGACAAACTTTTATAATAGCCTTTACTTCAAAGCAAATATCAATTTCTGCATGATTCAAAGGCCTTACTGGCAGAGCTGACTGCAAAAAGAAACTGACTAGAATTATTGCAAGGTCTTTGCAGTTAACTTTCAGTATAAAGAACTTGATACAGATAAAAACTGACTAATACTAGTCAGTGTAAATCTGCCTGAAACTCTTTTCACAGAAAGTTGCAAACGGAAGCAACCTATGTTGCTTGTCATTTTGCTTACTTGTTGCCTCAGGCTACCTTGCCTATGTTACCTATGCTTAAAACAAGCACTTTCCCTATAAGTTTGATTCATTAGGTGGCACTCTTGCCCTACACCGAACTAATGCCAAGCAGAGTGTTAAGTGCTGCTGATTTTCGAACAAGTAAAATTAGTGTCCTTACGCACTGTGGTCCTTAAAGATTCTAAAGACTTGTCTACAATTAAAGGACTACAGGGGCAGAGCTGTGCCACTGTAACACTCCAGTTCAGACCTAAGATGACGGGAGGGGTTCTCCCATTGGTGCAGGTAATCTACCTCCCTGAGAGGTGGTGGTTCTGCTGTTGACCTACAGCTGTGTACATGGGGACCTGAGTCAGCTTAACTACACCACTCGGGAGTGTAGATTTTTCATACCCTGAGCGACGCTGTTATGCCAACCTAATTTTCTAGTGTAGACCAGGCCTAAGTAAGGAATTTAGGCCCAACAGCCTGGCTAAATTATAGTCTGAATAACTGCTTCCTTGTCTTCCAAATTCTATTGTTTCAACTGAACACAATATATTTTAAAATTTATTTCTTGTTCTAAACTGTTGCATAATGTTATTGAGTGCTGTTAAGTAGTTGCTGAGACCATCCCAGCAGCTCCATAGTTAAGACTGTATTATGTATTTCACAAAAGAGTTTAAATCCCTTAAATTACTGTTAAACCTCACACAGATCATTGCCAAACTTGCATAAATTTAAAAGAGGATAAACATCAGTATTCTAGATAATTTTCACAGTATATTCAGTTGTTGTTTGCTTAGAATTCTCAACATGAATAATTTATTTTGGAATCCCCCCCCCCCCCAATAAGTCTAATGTTTTTGTGTCTGCATGGCTTAGTTTCAACACTTACATATTTCTAATTTTCTGCATTAGCTAATCCTGTAAAACATACCAGCATTGTAGGATTTTGGGGGAAAAAGTGTGAAGTGTAAACAAAGATATGACAGTATCTGACATACTTTTTTCAGATATCAAGGAAGCAGATGGAGAACGTTTCTCTGCTATGGGCTTCCTGGCACAGAAGAAAGGAGCAGGAGTCAATGATTGCTGAAGCCGACTAAGCCCAGCATGGGCTACAGGGAGCAGAGCATGCCAGGATGAACACATTAGTAAATAAGTAGGCAGGGGACAGGAACACTTTTCTTTACCTGACAGATCTACTATGGCTTGTTAGAGTGGAATATTGGTGCTGAGAACCATAGCAGATCTATCCAGTGGAAAAGGCAGTAAAATTTTCAGTGCTACAGCAGGGAAAGGCACTCAATGCTCTTTAGCCACCCACAGGGGGTCCCCTCTACTCTTTGCTGCTGCACATAGCCCTTCCTGCGACTTGCTCCCTTACAGCTCCATACCTTCTCATTCTTAGCTCTGCTCCCTCCTCAGCCCTACTCCATCGCTTTTCCATGCATGGAACTGTTATGATTTGCAAGAAAGGAATCCTGGTGCTGCAAGTTATTGCAGTTTAATTCAGCGGAGAAGCCAAAAAAGCATTATGCTGAGGCAGGGAGTGAAGAAGCAGTCAGAGGTGTGCCTCATCTCCAGAACAATGGCAGGAAACCAGGGTTTAAAGTGAAACCTCTGGCAGCTCAGGTTGTTCAGGACTGTTTTTTAAAATACTTGGCCAAAATGGGGCATCCGGCAGGTGAGAGTTTTACAGGTACCCAAGAGGAGTCCATGGAAGTAGGTAAATTTTAAAAAGAACACTCAATTGAATATTAGCAATATGGGATTTCTTTGTCCTTTAACAACTTTGAGTTCACTTTCATTTTAGGCTACCATGCAACTACAAAAATTAAAAAATTAAATGGGTTAGAAACACAGTTACAGGGATAAGCGTGACACTACTAAAAGCTGCTGAATGTGCCAGCAGTAAAACAAAATGCTTAGTCCCACCAGGCCCATTAGCTATCAAATCCCACTCAGTGTGACACCCATAAAAAGGCAAAGTCTTAAATATTGACTTTGAAATAGCATGCTATCCAACAATCACATCAACCATTAAGAAGCACAGCTCATGTATGAGGGACTGCTACAGTTTCCTTTAAAACACGCTACTATAGATCTCCCTGTAACAGTGGTTCTCAAACTTTTGTACAGTGACCCCTTTCACACAGCAAGCCTCTGAGTGCGACCCCCCATATAAATTAAAAAAACCCACATTTTTTTTATATTTAACACTATTATAAATGTTGGAGGCAAAGTAGGGTTTGGGGGGTGGAGGCTGACAGCTCGTGACCCCCACATATTAACCTCATGACCACCTAGATGGTCATGACCCCCAATTTGAGAACCCCTGCCCTATAAGAATCTGTGTAAACAGACTTATAGTGTTTCTATTTCTAACCACAAATTACTGCAACTGAAATGACTTATTCCACCTCCTCCTCTTTAGCTCGAGGGATTAGTTAAAAATTAGAGTACATACCTGGCTACGGCTTCACTGTACACAAAACCAGCATCTGCTCTCTTTACAATTTCAAAACACAGATCTGCTCCATCCATACTGTGGGTAGAAAGATGAAAAATGTTCTTGTAAGAAAACAGATAATAGGCTGCCAAGTCAAACTACATTAAAATATTTCAGAAATATGTTCCATTTGTATAATGCTCATATCAAAAGTGCTTTAGATGTATGTACAATTCATAATTAAACAAAACTCATTTAGCAACTATATCCAAACTGTCATGTCAACTAAAAATTCAACCCAAAACATCTCAGGTGCTCAACACTCTCACTCCTACCCCAACTGCATTAAAAGTCTGGGAAAGTAGCGAGCCTTTACAGCATTGGTGCACAAACTTTTTGCACAGGAAGGCCACACAAATCTAAGAATGAACTTGTGTGGGTCAAACAGATTCTACATACTTTAGTAAGATGTAAAGTCACCTGTATTGATTTATATTTTAAGTTCAGCTTGTTTCAGATGTACTTAGATAGAAACAACTTATGTACAGTATTGTTTATTTATACATTTGTGTAAAGTAAAATGACGTAAACATGACGACAAACTGCTAATGAATCAAACATTAATATATAGTGTTGAAGCAGGCTGTGGGCCTTCTGAAATGCTCTTGTGGGCTGTACGTTGGCCCCCCCCACTTTACAACAGATTCAGGCTCAGTCAGACCTAGGGGGGAAACTAATTCTAGAACCAACATCTTGCCAACAAAAGCATCCTACCAGCAGGTCCTTGAGGGCCAAAGGACTTGTCTGCTCAGCCAATCCAACTGATTTAATCAGTCACGGTTAGATGCAGTCTCTCCAGTACACAGGCCCAGACCATAGAAGGACTTTATAGGTTAGAAATCAATAACCTGAACACTGAGAAATGAACTAGAAAGCCAGCACAGTTCTGGAGCACTGATGATGTAATATTCAACATGTGGGAAGCTCCTTTAAAAAGGACAGGTGTCCACATTTTGCACTAGCTTAAGCTAAGTGATCTTCAAAGGGTACCCCAATGTACAGTTCTTTACAGTAATTCAGCTGGAAATAGAGGCATGGATGACTATGGCAAGATCCATGTCCAGGACAAATGGCTGCAATCTCCTACTTCAGAGCAAATGGAAAAAGCCCTCTTGGCTACTGATGCTATCTGTAGTTGGATAGACAGCTGGAGGGCCCAAAACTTACAGACTTTAAGTTAAGAAGGGACCATCATGACCATCTAAATCTGACCTCCTACACATTGCAGGCCACAGAACCTCACCCATTCACTCCTGAAATAAACCCCTAACCTCTGGCTGAATTACTGAAGTACTCAAACCATGGTTTAAAGACTAAGTTATAGAAAATTCACCATTTACACTAGTTTAAACTTGCAAGTGACCTGTGCCCCATGCTGCAGAGGGAGGTGAAAAACCCCAGGGTCTCTGCCAATCTGACCAAGGGAAAATTCCTTTGCAACCCCCAATATGTCAATGAATTAGACCCTGAGCATGTGGCAAAACCCACCAGCCAGACACCTGGGAAAGAATTATCTGTAGTAACCCAGAACCCTCCCCATCTAGTGTCCTATCACCCATCACTAGAGATATTCACTGCTAGCAGTCGCAAATTGGCCACATGGTATTGTAGGCAGCCTCATCATACCACCTCCTCCATAAACTTATCAAGCACAGTCTTGAAGCCAATTAGGTTTTTTGCCCCCACTGCTCCCCTTGGAAGGCTGCTCCAGAACTTCACTCCTCTGATGGTTAGAAACCTTCACCTAATTTCAAGCCCAAACTTGTTGATGGCCAGTTTATAGCAATTAAAGGACTACAGGGGCAGAGCTGTGCCACTGTAACACTCCAGTTCAGACCTATGCTGACGGGAGGGGTTCTCCCATTGGTGCAGGTAATCCATCTCCCCGAGAGGTGGTGGTTCTTCTGTTGACCTACAGCTGTGTACATGGGGACCTGAGTGGCTTAACTACACCACTCGGGAGTGTAGACTTTTCACACCCTGAGTGACACAGTTATGCCAACCTAATTTTCTAGTGTAGACCAGGCCTAAGAAAGGAATTTAGGCCCAATAGCTTGGCTAAATTATAGCTATGAAAATTATTCAAGCCCAATAGCAAGGATGTTTAATGAATCTGTAAACTCAGGGGTCATACCCTATGACTGGAGAATTGCTAATATAGTTTCTATTTTTAAGAAAGGAAAAAAGTGATCCAGAAACGACCGGCCTGTTAGTTTGACTTCAATTGTATGCAAGATCTTGGAACAAATTTTGAAATAGAAAGTAGTTAACGACATAGACGTTAGCGGTGAGTGGGATAAAAACCTAGATTAGAAACTAACAAATTGCAGGCCCACATCCCAACTCTTAGTTGAAGGGGCAGATACCACATCTGCCAGTACTCCATCTTCCCCACAAATCATCAACTTTATCTTATCCAGATTTAGGTTCAGCGATCTAGCTCTCATTCAAGCCTCAACCTTGGCCAGACAGGGGAAGCTAAGCAACCACAGTATTAGTCAAATTAAACGAAGACACACAGCAGTGTTCGCAAAATACTAGTGGTAGTGCAACCCATACCAAAACTGCATCTCCCTTACTGCTCTTGTATATACGCTGAACAAGAGGTGTGAAAAAGACAGAATCTTATGATACCATACACAACAGGGCCCTCAAAGCAAACATCCAGTTACACATTATTATCCTACAAGTCCTTTCACATAGGAAAAAATGAAGCTACACAAGTGTAACTGTATTTACACCAGGGACTGCAGTCATATGCAAGGCAATCTCATTCCGATACCGTATTCCAAGGAGGGAATTCTATTCAAACTGAATTTTAAATAGAAACTTTCAGCCATATATTCCAAAAAGGCAACAGTCTCTTCAGCTAGTATTCTCATAGGGATGATGTAGAAGTCAAGCAGATAGTTTAGCACCCCTATAGGTTCCCTGAGGTGCACTTGCAAACAACTGCAGTGCACATTGCATTGTTTACTCTGTTCACTGGTTCCCTGTCTTTTCCCCTACCTAACTGCCCACTGAGAGACAAGGTGGATGAGGTAATATCTTTTATTGAACCAACTTGTTGGAGAGAGAGAGAGAGACAAGTTTTCGAGTTACACAGAGCTCTTCTTAAGGTATTCAGATATTCTCTAATATCCTGGGACTGACATGGCTACAACTACTTGCCTATACTTTCTAAGCCCTGGTCTACACTATAAACTTATGTTGGTATAACTACATTGCTCGGGGTGCGGAAAATCCTCACCCCTGAGTGACACAGTTATACCGACCAAACAACCCCTGGTGTAGACAGGGCTATGTCGATGGGAGGGTTTCTCCTGTGGACACAGCTACCCCTTCTTGGTGAGGTGGAGTACCTATGCTGATGGGAGAAGCTCTCCTGTTGGTCTAGGTAGTGTTTACACTAAGTGCTACAGCAACGCCGCTGCAGCGCTGTAAGTGTACACAAGCCCTACGGTAATCTAATTTTCAATGAGACGTAGAAAGTCACTTGTGGATTCATGGATAACATTGCTTTTATACACATCAGACTATAAATAAGCTTCCATTTGTCAGCAGTACAATATTCTCTAGAACTAAGGAGACTGACTGAGATTTATATATTATTTACATCCATTGCTTAACAGCATGTCAACAAAGTTTACACATCCAAGCTTTAGCAGACCAAGAGAGACGCAAGTATCAGCATAGAAGACCCTTTATGGAAAGTGACCTGTAAGCAGTTTTCCTTACTATCATTTAAACTAGTGCAGGGGTGGGCAAACTTTTTGGCCTGAGGGCCACATCAGGGTTCCAAAACTGTATGGAGGGCTGGGCAGGGAAGGCTGTGCCTCCCCAAACAGCCTGGCCCCCGTCCCCTATCTGCCCCTCCCACTTCCTGCCCCCTCAGAATCCCTGACCCATCCAACCTCTCCCGCGCTCCTTGTCCCCTCCTGGGATCCCCCCACCCCATATCCATCCCCTGGAACCCCACCCCCTATCCAACCCCCCCTGCTCCCTGTCCCGACTACCCCCGACCTCTATCCACACCTCCAGCCCCTGACAGGCCTATCCAACGCCCCCGTTCCCCGCCCCCTGACCGCCCCCACCAGAACCTCCACCCCCGCCCCGACAGGTTTCCCGGGACCCCCTGCCCTCTTACCATGCTGCTCAGAGCAGCAGGAGCTCACAGCCACGCCGCTGTGTTGCCCAGCAGGAGTGGCAGACCAGAGCACTGGCGGTGCAGCGATCTGAGGCTGCAGGGGAGGGAGACAGCAGGGGAGGGGCCAGGGGCTAGACCTCCCTGGCCGAGAGCTCAAGGGCCAGGCAGGACAGTCCTGCGGGCCGGATGTGGCCTGTAGTTTGCCCACCTCTGAACTAGCGAGTTACAGATCTGAAAGCCTGCCTCTCCCCTGATGCAGTGCTTCTGCAGTTGTGATCAATTGAAGATGCCTGTCTTTCTTAAGCCTTTGGAAAGGGAGGCTGAAGTGTAAGGGTAGTTGAAAGTGGAGTAGGTATGATTATTCAAGCACCTCCAACTGATCATAACTACAGAGGCACTGCATCAGGGGAGAGGCAGACTTTCAGGCATCCAGTTTTCCAAGCCATCCAGAAACTAAAAGGCATCCAGTTCAGATCACAGTGCCATGCTTTCAACACAAAGCTCCACTTAAGTGCACAGATGTAACCTACACAACTTCAACTCCTAGGATGAACCCATATGTAGAGTGTGCTGTAAGTGGACAAAACTATGGATAACTGTAAAAAGTCTGCAATCAAAGGAAACTTGCACTCATCTTACCAGGAAAAAATCCTATTGGCCACAGCTGCTATTTGAGCATCCAGTAGCAACATCAGAGTTAACTAGCCCTACAAACTGTAAAACTGTATTAGGGTATTTCTAGTTTTCCCCTATACTGCAATATTACATCAGTCTTGTCAGTCTTAATTTGCCCTTAAGCAAACCCCAATCTTTTACAGAGAGAAAGTCATGCATGGCACTCTGTACTGCAATGCCATAGCCAGATATGATGCAGATGATGTAAAGCTGGGCGTCAGCTCTCCTGAGACACCTCTGCCAATGTCTCCTTCTAACCCTCCTACAGGTCTATGTTGAGCTAGACAAGTGACGAAGTAGAACCCTGAAGGATCTTTGGCATGACATTCTTCAGAATAACTACTTAGACCTCTCATGAAGAAGCATAGAAGCCACACAAGAGTGACTCTATCCAGACATGCTAGGAATTGCAGATGAATCAAAATCAGTGGTATCAAAGACAGATGTCAAAGAGCAATGTCAGAGCTAAAAGAATCACTTAGGACACATTTCCCTCATGTATAACTAAGATGAGATAATAGACTAGTGCCCATAGTGTAAATAATTAAATACCACCACCAGTTTCCATCCTATAGCCATACCTAAAACTTTATTTACTGAGGTGAGGGAAATCTGAAGATTCCCTACACTACCAGAGTTGTCCAGTCACAACTTTTTTAAAAACAGACTTCCCCCAAGAAGAGGGATCGACACAGGGTGACAGCAAAATTCAAAGCATCAAGTAATAGTTTCTTTAAAAATAATATGTACATCTATAATACATTGTGTCCTCAAAAGCTCTTCTCCTATACACTCCTATCTTTAAGATTGTATTACTCCAAAAATAAATGTGCTCACTTTATTACTCTTCCTACAAATAAACGGCAGTTTTCAAAAGTGAGAAGAAAATCTCCCTTATTTTTGAAAATTAAAGTCAATTTGAAATTGTCTTGATATTGTTAAAATGGGCTACAGCATGTGAGCAGCAATGCTTTCTACATTTTATTCAATCAGTTCAACTACATCAATCTCACTAACACAACCATACTGTGTCTGTATTTTTTTCTCACTGAGACTAACTGAACAGCTTTCCATGAAAAAAAGCTTACTGTAAGAGCTGAATTTGAAGTTTAAAATTTATTATGAAAGTCTTTGTTACTGTGGAGTTTGTTAGATGGAATCTTGGTCTCAATTATGGCAAACCCCAGAAAATTAAATGTGCTTAGACAGTAAACCAATCATTAGAGCAACATCTCAACCTGTACTTCAACTAAAAGACAATTTTTGCAGAAACCAGAGGGATTCACTACGTGAAAGTTGTATTTTACGAGGGTATTAAGGACTTGAGATATTGGAAAAATATAGAGGTGCAAGAAGTCTTAACCCCCAGTTTTTTTTAGGTTGGGATAGGCCATGTCAACACCACACCAGAACACCTTGATGTCCAAGCATGCAATATTGTCTAAAAATTCTGAAAATAACCAACGTATGCTACATTCTATTAAAATGTATATTTTTTGTTTTGATTAAGACAAAAACAAGCACAAGCTAGAGTCCTAGACACACATTGATGATGTGGAAAGAAAGGTGTCAGGGTAGTTGAAAGGCAACACTTCCTTGTATAACCCCAGCACTCAAATATTTGATGGCATGAGATGGTGTTCATATAGGGAATAGGAAACACTCTGTAGCAGGGCTTTGAGTAACACTATGTTTTATGTAACATTTCAATGTGGGCTGTGTCTTCTACGTGTTGAATCATCAGTCTGTCTTAAGTAATTTCATTAGTACATCTACAAATATAAAGGAGTCAGAGTTTGAGAAACACTGTTCTAGAGTACTGATCAATTTTAGGGTCTATTCACAAGTTGCTCCTAGCACAGTTCTACTGTGTTCATTATCTTAAATATTAAGGCTCTGTCTGCACTGCATTTTCTGTTAGGAAATTGTTTTTAATATACATATTGTGACACTAGTCCCACATATTCTTCATACTGTTATATGATTATGGCATAACTATGATATTTTTATACAAGGGAGATTGCCAAATTCCCATGACTGCAAGCTTTTAAAAAAAAGTTGGACAAACACCTGTCGGGGATGGTGTAGGTTTATTTCGTTCTGCCGCGGCACAGGGGGCTGGGCTTGAAGCTTTCTCGAGATCCCTTCCAGCCAGACACTTCTATGACTCTAGGTCTTCATCAGCACAAGCTTTAGAATTTTCTTGGGAGTTCTTCATAAGCTTAACTCACTTCCACGTAGAGAGCACTGTAAACTCCTTACTCCATCTCAATCAACCACCATAATACCACCACTCCAAAAATATCGTCAGACCCTCTGGGACAATCTTCTCCCAAGTATCAGGCCTGCAGGGAAGTAAGTGTACTTCCTGCATGGCCTCATGCAGCATTTTTCAAACTGGGGGTCCTGACCCAAAAGGGGGTCACAGGCTATTGTAGGGGGGTTGCGAGATCACAAAAAATAGGGTTACCATACGTCCCTGGGCTCTTTTTTGATCCTTGCTCATCCTTTTCCCTTGCCTTCTGCTATTCCAGAGTCCATTGTCTTTGCTGATGGGCCATCAGCCCCGTCTGGCCTCTTTATTGTTATACCTGAAAGGCTGGCTGTGGGTGTTTTCCAGAGTAAGCCCATTTGAAATACAGATCCCTAGTCAATATTCATAACTTCAGATACAAAAATGATACATACATATAAATAGGATATTCATTCAGCAAATCATAACTTTTCAAATGACACCTCAAATGACCCACCTCGTACAAAATATATCACAATTATGCCATAATTATATCATATTATCACTGTGAAGAACATGGAGTACAGTGTCTCATGACCAAACAGTAAACCTCCTCATTTCCTCTACCCATTGGCACACACCTTACCATTACCACAACTACCATATACTGCACACCACACACCGCAATCTTAACTTGCTATGGATGCCAGCCTTCCATTACCCATCTTTCGCAAACTACCACCCCCCACCAGCACAACACATTACATCACTAAACATCCACAAAAAATAGTGTTAGGATTGTGTACTTTTGCAAAGAGTATATGGAAAAGGGACACTAGAGGGAAGGGAGGAGTTACAGTTACAGCACATGCAGTGTACAGTAGTTGTGGTGACAGTACGGAATGTCTATGGATGAACGACAGGGTATATATTTTTAGGTGACTTCTCTTTTCATTTCCTTCCATTCTGGATTTGAGTCAGCTATGTTGTGTGTGTAGCAAACCTAACTATTTCACAGTGAAGATTTTGTATATTAATATTAAATAGCAATAAGATTATGTAATTAAAAAGCCAATTAAGAGTGTTTGTACTATAATTCTGAGCTACTGGAATGGTAAAAATAGATGTAAACCCTTGTTTCCATTTCCAGTTTTTTAAAATCCCTATTAATTACCACAATGAGCGTCCCTAAGGTTTACATAATCATTTTATAATAGTGTAACTAAGTCCCTTGGCCCATGCTTTGGGACTTTTACAGAATAAATAAAGCACCACATCAGTACTGCATGTAATTTATTGCTTAGAAAGAAAAAATATTTTGCAATCAACATACCATAATTTAACAGAAATGGCTTTAAAAAAAAAAAACAATCTAAGGCACTGATTTCTTAGGCCCCATCTTTACTGTCCTTCTACCTTCTGATTCTTGTCATCAGTGATAACCATATCATACATGGAGGTGATTCCATTTGCACATATGTGAAGTCCAATTCTAGATATTGGTGGGGGTGTCAACACATTGAAATTATGTGGCTTGATCTACTGTAAGCAGGGTAGACCAGTAGCGGCCTAAACCATAAACATGGATCAATAAAATGCAGGGAGACAAAGAAAACAGCAGATGGCAAGAGCATATGTACATGCATGGCATGTGCGTGCAGGGGAGTGGTTAGAGAGAAAATGAAATCCCCATTGTTCTATGTATACAGGATTGGGAGAAGAGGTGAACCTGGAAGGATTTAGAGAAGATGTAGAGCAAGCAAAGGCATTATTTTACTCTGTGTGTGTTCCCTCCCTCTTGAATATCATCCCAAAAACCTAAAAACCATAACTCCTGTGCTCACCAGTCCTTGGTCAGACTAGGAAGGGATACTACCATTTGGAACAGAGGACAAACTCTGCAGGCTTTGATAAACTTGTAGAAAATGCTCAATTTAGCATTTTTCAGAGGTGATTTTTCTACCATTTGTAACTGAGTCCCCCCCCCCGCCAAATTAGCTATCAGACTTAACTGATGAGAACTAGTCATAACAAAAATGTCTAGGGGGGCTCAGTCGTTTAAAAAAAGTTATTGTTGAGCAAGAAGATTGTAAATTGCTGAAAAAAATTATTTCTTAGCTCTTCCATAAATCAATATGGGAAAACTGATTATCTTCAAACTAAAAAAAACAAATACATATTTTCATATGAGGTGAAACTGTATTATAATTTAACAGAAGTATCTAAACTGCCTCAGTAAACTTTTATTTCTTTTTTAAAACCAGTAACATAAAAACAAAAAAATGCTCACAAATGATTTGAAAATTTATAGCTTTAGAGTTATGAACAATGCCTCAAACTAAAGTCAAAAGGATGTTTCCATATATTTATTTCCCCTTTTGTCATCCTTCCTGCTCCCCCATTATACAAAATACAGAACCCACCCAATAAACAGATTCCTAACTGGGGGGCGCTTGTTCCTAGGTGCACCCTGCTAAGAACCTCACACCCAGCACTGAATAGTACTGCCACCCCTATTACAGGGGATTTAAAGAAATACTTCCATGTTTTTATTTTGTATCCAAAACCCCCATATAATATTTGTACTTAACAGAAATGTATTTGTATATTTGAAAACTGAATACTCCTATACCACTCCAGACTCCTGAGTAACATCTCTTCTAACCAGTAGGTGGAGGTAGACACACATTAACAAATGAAGTGTAATTTTTGTCATCTTCATCCGATTATGAACTTTCCCACTTTGAAAAAGTGTTTCCCACCATTAGGTAACAGCATTTTACAAACTTACTTTCATTATGTTAGCAAAACTTTCCCTCACATTTAAAAAAAAAAACCATGTCAAAAGTGGACAGAAAAAGTAGTCTCAACAGTTGCTGAAAGTTTGCAGGAATTCATTTTAGGTAAGTACACATTACAGTTTCTGCTTCATTTCTTTGCTTTTTGGGATTTTATATACATTCGTGACGTTACACATTTAAATTAATAGTCTAATATGTGATGACAAACCACAAAAACCAATTATTTTAATAATGGTGAAATTTGTGTGATGCTAATATCATGCCCTAATTATGTGTCTTGTTTCCTGTGGTCACTTGCAAGTTGGAGGCTAAGACCAGTCTTCCCTGCCCATTTAGCTCTACATTGAGAATACAAAGAAATGTAAAGCTACATTTTTATGTACAGTAACTCCTCGCTTAACGTAGTTATGTTCTCGAAAAATGCAACTTTAAGCAAAACGATGTTAAGCGAATCCAATTTCCTGATAAGAATTAATGTAATAGGGAGGTTTAGACGGCAGGGAAATTTTTTTCGCCAGATAAAAGACATTATATACATATATCGTATAAGTTTAAACAAGTTCTAATCAGAGGATTGTCTGGGGACCTGCTCATGAGCTCCCTGAGCTTCTCCTAAAGCAACTGTGTTGATATTAGGTGGGATATTTCCCAGGGAATGCCTTGCTGCTAAATGATGAACTAGCACTTGGCTGAGCCCTCAAATGTTAACATGTTGTTAATGTAGCCTCACACTCTACAAGGCAGCACCATGGGAGGGAGGAGAAACAGCCCAGCAATGGCTGCAAACACTTCCCTGTGGAAACTGAACGTGATGATGAATCCACGCTATCCCACTGAAGCGCATCACTCCCTTCTCTGGACGGTGCACGCACAACTGCAGAAGCACCGACTTTCCAAAGCACCAGGGAGTATTCAACCCCCAGCTCTGCCCCAGGTCTGCCCCCACTCCACCCCCCTCACCCCAAGTACGCTGCGTCCTCGCTCCTCCATCCCCCCCATAGCCTCCTGAACACCACAAAACAGCTGATTGTTGCGGGTGGGCGGCGCAGGGGGGGAGGGTTGCTGATCTGCGGGGCCTGTCAGCAGGCAGGAGGCGCTGGGGGAGTGGGGTGGAGTGGAGGGGAGTTGATGGGGGGCTGCCAGCTCACCCTGGTTCCAATCTCCCACCCACTAGCAGGCGGCGGCCAAAAGACATAAGCGAACATTGCGTAACTTTAAACGAGTATGTTCTCCAGTAGATTAGCGACAAAACAATGAAACAATGTTAATTGGGACGACTAAGTGAGGAGTTACTGTAAACGTCTGTTTTGCTCTCAAGTCTGTTGATAGAAGTGTGAAGTCCTGAAAGTGTTTGAGCACAACTAATTCAAAGCCTCTGAAAAAAAATGTGAAAATTTGCAGTTTATACCGATCTGTACTATAGCCTTAATTTTGATAAGAAACGGCCAATATTTTCAAACTGGAGTGCCTAAACTGAAGTCAAACTCCTAAATTCAGACTCTGATACCTAAACACGTGGCCTAATTTTTCAAAGGTGCTGGGCAACCTCATCTACTTGTGAAGTCAATGGGAGCTATAGGTACTCAATGTCTTAGAAAATCAGGTCACATATGCAGGTGCCATCTATGTATTGAAGAGACAAACAGATATCTAGGTTTGAAAAATGTTGTCCAATTGCTTTTTTCCAGGTACAATTTTAAAAAATAATTTAGAAACAGTCTGCTGTAAAGTGAATTTGGATCAATTTTTGGACGATGATTCAACTGAATAATTTTGTTGCATACCTCTCAAGGAAGCATTGCAAACAAACAAAACTAACTTTTATACTTAAAACATGCTGCTTTTAAAAGAAAGTGTCATCAAAAACTGAACTACTCACTAAGAATTGAGAAATCTCAATTTAAATCTACAACCAAAATTTAAATTGGGAATGATTTAGATTATAATGTTTTATGCTTAACATATATGTCATTACTAGAGCTGAGCAAGTAATACATTTTTCAGTTTGCAGGCCAAACCAAACAAATTTAAAAAATGGTTTTGTTTCAGCTAAGCAATTTTTTTCTTTGTTGATTCTTTTCATTTCCAGTTGTTTTACCCTTTATTTTTTAAATAAATCCAGCAACATTTCTAAAAATGTTTCAAAATGAAACATTTTGTTTTGAAAATGTTGAAAAGATGCTTTGACTTTTAAAAAATTCCTTTTTTTTTTAAGCCAAAACTATTTACTGAATTCTACATGAATTCACAAATAATTCTGGTTGCCCTGTAACTGTAATTTTGGCAAAAATTATTCACTTGAAAAATTTTGTCCAGCTCTAGTCATTACTCAAATAACCATGATAAAAACCAAGAAAGAAACTTACAATTCGAAAACCATATAAAGCATTCCATCTGAACTGTATGTCTCCAATAATTCAACAATATGGGGATGCTTCAGCATGTGACAGATACTGGCTTCCCTCTTCAGATCTGTGGAAGATAATTAAAAGTGTTATATTAGTTGCCTTGATAGCACTGATAGCACACAACCAAGAAGTTTAAGATCCATTAGTAAAGAAAAAAGGACACAATCTTTTGGAAGGTTGACATCTGACATTATTTCCAAAATAGTCTATAGCCTTTGTAACCAAAATTGGCAAGAGAGCAATGAGTTGCTTTCTCTTCTCTGAGAGTGTTTTTTTCTGGAAAGAGGTAACAATTTTTCTGAAACATGAGTAAAGGCACAAAATCAGATCTGTTAGTGGGAAAGCACAACAGCAGCAAAAAGTAAATCATTCATAAATTCTTATGTGAGGTTATTTCTTTTTCTAAAGTACAGAATTAACTGATTTTAAAAAAACCCAAACCACTATACACCATATTTTGAAAAATTGGTTTACTTTACTGCATACTAAGGTTCATTAGTTTTGTAATACCCAGCTACGCATATGTAACCCATGCTTCTATCACTGTTCCTTTAAATGGTAGCAGTCAGGTTTATTGCCAGAAGAGTGCAGCAGCTGTCCACTGACTTCAGTCAGTTTGGGCTAGCAGGGGATGGGGGTGCAGGATGCGTAGGTAGTCAAACCCTTGGAGCATACTCAGGAGGAAATTTCCAAGGGTGAAAGCTAACTCCACCCCCCCCCCCCGCAAAAAATACCTGAGGGGGGAAGTGAGCTGTAGCTCACGAAAGCTTATGCTCTAATAAATTTGTTAGTCTCTAAGGTGCCACAAGTACTCCTTTTCTTTTTGCGAATACAGACTAACACGGCTGCTACTCTGAAACCTGTCATTATGCAAGTAACAAATCTTAGAGAGTCAATTTTTTACAATGCATCCAACCAGAACAAAAAGGGATGGGCACACCACTCAAAAATAAGTACTTTTATTCCATTACTTGAAAATTAGATAAGTCTCCCTCTTTCCCCTGTAACTTTCCACCATTCCACTTACTCCTATCAACAGTATTTATCGGGGAAGGTGGCAGTCAACAACTTAAATAAAAGGTCAAATAAATTTGGAGGGAAGTCAGAGCTTGTTGGGATGGTAGGTACTATGTCAGAAGAAGGGAGACACTGGCAACTTTAAATGACTGAAGAAGAGGAGAAATTCAAAAGAACACTGGAAAGAACATTTTAGAAAGTACAGAAAGCAACATTTAAGTTAAAGTGCATTTTTATTAATGAAGCCATTTTATTTATGATAAACTGGCCAACTTGCAATTTGTATATAAAGACAACATTCTCAACTCTTAATCCTTTCGGGCTAGATAAGGCTGCACAAGGCCCACTCTAATGTAAGGTGGTGATTGGGGAAGGTAGGGTGGAGAATTGTTTTTTGGGGTATTGTCCTTTCACTTTTGTCTTTGATATGAAGTCTATGCACAAGAGAGAGATTGTGCACCTGCATTCTGAACTACATTGATTGGGTATATTTTATAAAAGTAAACCAAGTAGCAGCTAATAATTCACACCTTCAGCACTAAAATAATGATTGCTTTGTAAAACCACAATGCTGAAAGGGAAACATAATTAACTGACTTTTTGTTTTAAAAAAGGATCTTAATCTCCTCTCCCCAAGAGCTAAAAAAAAAAAAAAAAGATGGGTCTGGCTACGCTAACCACCACCATGTGGTGGCATAACATAATGGGGTCCCTTTACTAGGTGAAAATGAGGTTTAGTCTTGCAGTGAAGACATGACAGACTTACCTTAGTTTTGAACTATTCTACAGCCTTGCTGACGTCCAGTGCTACAACATGGTTCTCTCCCTGTCTATGCTGCATAACCAACACTATGTTTTAATATATTAGAGGACTACCATGTTGTAACTGGGTTTCCCAATATGAAGGTAATTACAAAGTAGATGGGACTTTAAATCACCACATTTATCAGCTGCTCACTATTATTTAGCAGAAAAAGTTTTATCTTGAAATATGGTTTATTTTGTTATTCCATTTTGTCTTCTGCTTTCTTCAAGCCAAGTCAGGAAAACAGTAACAATAGCAGAATCTATTTAAAAACTTTCATTTTACTACAAACAATTCCATTCAAGTGGCACTCAAGCTGTCTTAGGACATCGTATGAATAAAAGTGTGGCATGTTGCAAAAATTCATTTTTCAATAAATACAATACCCTAATCAGATTATGGTCATGAGCAAGAAAAAGAGGTGTATTTTCCAAAATAATTAATTTAAATTAAATTCTGCAAAAATAAATTTGCCACATGTCTAAGAATCTACATGCCAAGTTTAACTTTGAAGACAATTAAAATGTCCTGTTATAAATCTTTCAAAAAGGCAGTTCACAATGAAAAAAAACTGACAACCCTCTACTGATTGTGCTGCCAAATACATTTCTCCTACTGCTCAATTTCATTGCTTTTTGTAACTGCCAGCTCTCCATTAGCTTCCTATTCAGAGTACTGATAATATTCATATTCTAAATATTTCATCACAAACAGAGGTCTATTAAAATCAATGAAACCACATTAACAATCTCTAGTGTGGAAAAAAGCTTTAAGTTGCTACAGAGCCAGCAGCCATGTGTGATAATTTACTTCAGATAAATAATGAATTTTGTCAGTACAAAAAAAACAACAACTAGTAAGAGACTTAATCTCATATGACCAACTTGGATGAGCAAGCATCGCAGAGAGGTGATTAAGAAAAAGCAGAAAGCATACAGGGAGTGGAAGATGGGAGAGATCAGCAAGGAAAGCTACCTTATTGAGGTCAGAACATGTAGGGATAAAGTGAGACAGGCCAAAAGTCAAGTAGAGCTGGACCTTGCAAAGGGAATTAAAAGCAATAGTAAAAGGTTCTATAGCCATATAAACAAGAAGAAAACTAAGAAAGAAGAAGTGGGACTAGTAAACACTGAGGATGGAGTGGAGGTTAAGGATAATCTAGGCATGGCCCAATATCTAAACAAATACTTTGCCTCAGTCTTTAATAAGGTTAAAGAGGATCTTAGGGATAATGGTAGCATGACAAATGGGAATGAGGATATGGAGGTAGATATTACCATATCTGAGGTAGAAGCGAAACTCAAACAGCTTAATAGGACTAAATCGGGGGGCCCAGATAATCTTCATCCAAGAATATTAAAGGAATTGGCACCCGAAATTGCAAGCCCATTAGCAGAATTTTTAATGAGTCTGTAAACTCAGGAGTTGTACCGTATGATTGGAGAATTGCTAACATAGTTCCTATTTTTAAGAAAGGAAAAAAAAAAGTGACTCTGGTAACTACAGGCCTGTTAGTTTGACATCTGTAGTATGCAAGGTCTTGGAAAAAATTTTGAAGGAGAAAATAGTTAAGGACATTGAAGTCAATGGTAAATGGGACAAAATACAACATGGTTTTACAAAAGGTAGATCGTGCCAAACCAACCTGATCTCCTTCTTTGAGAATGTAACAGATTTTTTAGACAAAGGAAACGCAGTGGATCTAATTTACCTCAATTTCAATAAGATGTTTGATACCATGCCACATGGGGAATTATTAGTTAAATTAGAAAAGATGGGGATCAATATGAACATTGAAAGGTGGATAAGTAATTGGTTAAAGGGGAGACTACAACGGGTCCTACTGAAAGGTGAACTGTGAGGCTGGAGGGAGGTTACCAGTGGAGTTCCTCAGAGATCAGGTTTGGGACCAGTCTTATTTAATCTTTTTATTACTGACCTCGGCACAAAACGTGGGAGTGTGCTAATAAAGTCTGTGGATGATACAAAGCTGGGAGGTATTGCCAATTTAGAGAAGGACCAGGATATCATACAGGAGGATCTGGATGACCTTGTAAACTGGAGTAATAGTAATAGGATGAAATTTAATAGTGAGAAGTGTAAGGTTATGCGTTTAGGGATTAACAACAAGAATTTTAGTTATAAGTTGGGGATGCATCAATTAGAAGTAACGGAGGAGGAGAAGGACCTTGAAGTATTGGTTGATCATAGGATGACTATGAGCTGCCAATGTGATATGGCCGTGAAAAAAGCTAATGCAGTCTTGGGATGCATCAGGAGAGGTATTTCCAGTAGAGATAAGGAGGTTTTAGTACCAATATACAAGGCACTGGTGAGACCTCACCTGGAATACTGTGTGCAGTTCTGGTCTCCCATGTTTAAGAAGGATGAATTCAAACTGGAACAGGTACAGAGAAGAGCTACTAGGATGATCTGAGGAATGGAAAACTTGTCTTATGAAAGGAGACTAAAGGAGCTTGGCTTGTTTAGCCTAACTAAAAGAAGGTGGAGGGGAGATATGATTGCTCTCTACAAATATATCAGAGGGATAAATACAGGAGAGGGAGAGGAATTATTTAAGCTCAGTACCAATGTGGACACAAGAACAAATGGATATAAACTGGCCACCAGGAAGTTTAGATTTGAAATTAGACGAAGGTTTCTAACCATCAGAGGAGTGAAGTTTTGGAATAGCCTTCCAAGGGAAGCAGTGGGGGCAAAAGATCTATCTGGCTTTAAGATTAAACTTGATAAGTTTATGGAGGAGATGGTATGATGGGATAACATGATTTTGGTAATTAATTGATCTTTAAATATTCATGGTAAATAGGCCTAATGGCCTGTGATGGGATATTAGATGGGTGGGATCTGAGTTACCCAGGAACAAATTTTCTGTAGTATCTGGCTGGTGAATCTTGCCCATATGCTCAAGGTTTAGCTGATCACCATATTTGGGGTCGGGAAGGAATTTTCCTCCAGGGCAGATTGGAAGAGGCCCTGGAGGTTTTTTGCCTTCCTCTGTAGCATGGGGCATGGGTCACTTGAGGGAGGCTTCTCTGCTCCTTGAAGTCTTTAAACCACGATTTGAAGACTTCAATAGCTCAGACATAGCTGAGGTTTTTCGCAGGAGTGGGTGGGTGAGATTCTGTGGCCTGCGTTGTGCAGGAGGTCAGACTAGATGATCAGAATGGTCCCTTCTGACCTTAGTATCTATGAATCTATAAGTCTAGCAAACACCCTCAAGTACAATCATGCCAATGTGACATAACACTGCAAGACAAATCTATTCAATTGCAGTCTGATTTTATATACCATTTATACTTGTTCATTAGCCCGTTCGTTGATAAGCCAACCCCCCAAGATGGATAGGTAAAAATAGTAAAAACTGTATGACCCTTTCATAAGCCGACCCTATATTTCAGGGGTTGGCAAACTTCAGCTCCCGGCCCATCAGGGTAAGCCGCTGGTAGGTCGGGATGTTTTGTTTACCTGGAGCATTCACAGGCATGGAGCCCCTCAGCTCCCAGTGGCCGCAGTTCGCCATTCCCAGCCAATGGGAGCTGTGGGAAGTGGCGCCACTTCCTGCAGCTCCCATTGGCTGAGAATGGTGAACCGCGGCCACAGGGAAATGAGGGGCTCCATGCCTGCAGACGCTCCAAATAAACAAAACGACAATGTATTAGATATTCAACTCAATGATTTCACAGAGTTTAAAATCATCAAATTTTGGTGTAGACCCATTTATAAGCCAACCCCTGCTCTTTGATGCATCACTTTTTTACCAAAAATATTCAGCTTATGAACAAGTATATACGGTAAGTTGGAGAATTAATATTTTAACAACTGGAACCTGTCCTCCAGTGGGTACACCTTTTCTGATCTGGAGTCAATCATGGTTCCTTTGAACTCTATTGTGTATGATGGGGTGAGCAATGATTTTTCATAGGTTCACAAGGAGGGCCCAGCTGAGTGATTAGGAATAACGAGTGTTCCAGCCTCATCACTGTCTACTGCTGTGATTTGCGTCTGATCAGCCAGACATCCACACAGGGGTGGATGTGAATACCCTGCTTTCTCAGGTGGGCCAGTACCACTGTTGGGCATTTTGTAAATATGCTGTGGAGAGTCCAAAAGGCTCCAAAAAGAGAGTCCAAAAGTAGTATGCATCTTGCAAGTCAGGAGCCATGAGCTAATCTTCAGCCTGAAGACATGGAATGATTGAGGCAAAAATTACCAGTGTGAATCTGAGGCCGCATACATATTTTGTCATTCCAAATCAAAAGTAGTACAAATTTAGAAATCCTCTGAACAAAATTACCATTTTCCAGCCAGCTCTACTTATCAGCATAAACTATATGAGAAACAGGGCATACCCAAATCATCTTACAAAGAGTAGGAAACTGAAAAAAGCAAAGACCAAGACACTTTTAAAATACCAACAGCTCAGATACCATGATGATGAGCACAGTCTAAAAATGTAGACTGATACATTACACACGTGACCAACAGGAAGCTTCAGAAACATGCACAATCAACACGCACTAATTTAGAGCAGCGAGGAGTGAGCCATTTGTATGAAGCATTAATGCAGGGAAGAGAAACGGAAGTTCTAAATTACGTTCAGCTCTTTGCAAAGTATACAAAAGCACCAGAAATGAAAGGACGTAGAAGGGGAGTGGAAAATCTAGGAGACCCCAGTTCCACAGTGAAAAGTCTTGAAGAATTGCAAGATCCCCAATGTCTTCTAAGCATATCTAAGTGCTGCTTATCCTTCAAAAGCCAGTGGAATGCTATCGCTCAGTCCACATTCAGGTACTGACACTAAAATCAGATAGACAAAGTGGGTGAGGTAATAATACCCTTTATTGGACCTGTCTGCTGGGTTGGATTCCTGTCCCTCCAATCTTCCACAGAAGTTGGCCCAGTTAAAGATATTACCTCACCTACCTTGTCTCTCTAATATCCTGGGACCGACATGGCTACAACTACACTGCATACTAAAATCTGGTGTCAGAGTAGCAGCCGTGTTAGTCTGTATTCGCAAAAAGAAAAGGAGTCTCTAAGGTGCCACAAGTACTAACAAATTTATTTGAGCTCACGAAAGTTTATGCTCAAATAAATTTGTTGGTCTCCAAGGTGCCACAATTACTCCTTTTCTTTTTGTAAAATCTGGTGGTAGCCCTTAAGAAAACTGAACCCTGTTTTCTGCTATGAACGCTTCATACTCACTCTCTCTAGATTGCTTTTTGAAGCAGATTTTTCTTTACTTAGGGTAGCCATCAAATGAAACCAAGTGCAGAATTAACAAGAGACTTAGCTCTCTTTAGCTGTTAATGAAGTATGGTCTTTTACAAGAACACTAAAATTCTGAAAAAGAGGATGCAATGATCTGATGAATCTATATGTAGTTTATGACTTCTGTTTGTGATTAGGAACTCTGTGTACATTCATTTTGATCATCTTTGCTTTCCTGCTTTTCACCTTCATCATAAACAAGTTCCAGAGGTTGGTGACACAGGGCTAACAACAAGATCATTAAACTCTGATGATTGCCTATTTAAATGGAGTACACTTGGGCAAAGAGATGGCTACCACCCAGGGCCAATCAATTTTTCAAATCTGAATTTTAGGAGGGGAGGTAACTAAGCAACAAATTCTCTGGATGGGGAGTTTGCTCACAGATGAGGCTGATTAGGGAGTCAGCTGAGAAAGGATAGGAGTTTATAAGAGACAGGGTTTCAACAGGGCTGGCTCCAGCATTTTTGCCGCCCCAAGCGACAAAAAAAACCCCACAACTTGCAGCCAAACAGGGAGGCAGAATCCTGCCTGCCGAACACGGAGGTGGAGTGATGGTGCCACCACCGATCGATGAAGAGTCACGTCCCCACCGCCGAATTGCCGCCAAGTGCGAAACGCGCTGTGACGGAGCGGCTGTCGAATTCCCGCCGCCGCAAGGGCAGATTGCCGCCCCAGAGCCTGACCTCCTGTCGCCCCTTTACATTTGCCGCCCCAGGCACCTGCTTGATTCGCTGGTGCCTGGAGCCAGCCCTCGGTCCCACCAGCCATTTTAGAAGGAGAGGGAGAAAAGACCAGTTTTGTAAAGGACAGCTCAGTATGCAAGAAACATACCATACTTACAGTACTGCAGACTGGGAATGTACTGCTTCATTCAGCTACATAATTGAGTGCAGGAAAACACACTAAACAGGAAAAAGAGAGGAATGGAGCACGGCTCCAATCCATGATACCCTGAGAAACTTAGTTAACCCTTTGGTGACCACTTTACTACATCTACAGAAACTCCATGTTTCAAAGCAGAAGCCCAGGTGCAAGAGAGGGGGGAGAGGAAGGATCCCGGATTCCCTAGACTGTGCTGACCTAAGTACAAGGTATACTTTAGAGTGGTGAGGAAAGAGACGCAGGGAAATGCATACATAATATATTTATTATTTTGTCTAGATCTGTATATTTCTTGTGCTAGCTCAAGTAGAGAGTGACTGTTTTAGAAATCTTTGCAAAAGATGTGTCTATCTGCTTTCAACTAGAATGTGGAGAGCTGAGATGTAAATCCAGAACGCTCTGAAGAAGCATATGCTTAAGCTACTGAGGAGTCTGCAGGTCAGCACTGGTCCTGGGAGTGCAGCTAGGTTGCATGATCTTATTTCCCTGAAGGGGTAATAGACAGCCTGTGCCTACGAAGTGTGCCAGAAAGGTCAAGGGAAGAGAGTGTTACAGGCTACTCTCACCAATTTATGAGCACACGGGCCCAGTGTGTAAGGTCCAAATACAACAGCCTGGTAAGCATCCAGCCAGGAAGAGCTTTATCAAGGTTGTGTGTGATAAGAGACCTACATAGAAGAGGAAAGCCAACCCATATGCCCTATTACATGCAAAAGGAATTACAAACAATGATTTTGTGGATAATAAAAGCAAAAATACAACCACACATTTCACATAAAAGTTAAGATGGTTATCAATTACTCTGAGAGCTAGAGTCTATATTTGAGGGATGCTACTTTATTTGCATGCTTTACATGTTCTACCGATTAACTTTTAGGAAAGTATGGAATGGTAGGGACCCTACCACTGAACACAACTTAAAATTTAGCATCCTATTTTTAAAAAAATATTATCGTAGATGAATAACACTTCTCTCTTTGATCACATCCACCTTTTATAAAACCTCATGCTAGAAGCACTCACCATGACCTACAACAGCATTTCAGGCCTCAAAGAGAGAGGCTTTTTGAAGACAAAAGGAAAGATAGACTGATAATCATATTTATTTTGGCATCACAATTTTTTTTGATACAATCTGTTTATAAATATTTTGTTATTATAGGATTTCTGGCTGAAACCCCAAATACACACACTTCTACCCAGATTTTTGATTCAGTCAATGCCTTCTTCCTGTGTTCCCCCTTTAAAAATTACCTAACAGGCTAAACTTGTGTGTCAGATTTATATCACAATATGATGGTGTCATACTGACATCACAACACTACTACTACATCATAAAAACCCAAATGAGAGGATATTTCACAAGCACTTACATATTTAAAATAGTCACTATATAGGAGAGACATTAAAAATGAAGTTGGGGAATATACAAAAACTTGCTTCAAAGTAGATGAAGCGATATAACCCTTTTTAAAAGCATAAATGCTCTTCTGTGACACCAGATGAGGTCAAGAGACTTGGGTCTTCTTATTCTGGCTCTGATAGTAACTTGCTGTATTACTTTGGATGCATTACTTAACCTCTCTGAAAAACAATTTGTTTTATAGATGGAGATCATTGTGAAGTTCATTGATATCTACATATAAAGAGAGAGATACAAGTATTAACAACAAAAGCATTACTCTCCAGTTCAGCACTCAACTGCAACCTGTCTTCTCACTCAGCTCTTTTCCATAAGAGGTTCAACAAATAAAACCAACCTAAAACATTCAGCTGTCAAACTTCCTCTAAAAAAAACCAAATCTCGTCTTCTAAGTGATTTTTTAAAAAATTCCAGTAAAAACATCCACACTAGATTTTAAATAGACTAATTATAAATATTTTACTGCTCACACTGACAATCTATTCATTATTGTCACATATTCATAAGCACAAATTCAGGCATCAGGAATCCAGGTACATGTGTCCCACCTCTTACATAACGCACTCAATGGATTAGGAGCACTGATGCCAGCATCCAGTTGTTCCGGGGGGTGGGGGGGAAAGGGGGCTCAACCCCTGCTCAGTTGAGTGTCTGTACTGCAAATAGTGTGGCCCAATTATTAAATGTAAATATTTAGAGCCTAATAGTTCTACATCTACAACAGTAAACTGCTTATTCAAATGAAAAGTTTTATTTGGGGATTAGAGATGTATTGTTTTCTGAAACTCAAAGGTGGCATTGTGTTTTGAGTTCTGTTTTAGTTCTGCAGCAAACCACATTGAATTCCACTAATCAAAGATTAATCTACTGAATACTTTCCCACGTCTTCCTGTCCACCAAAATAAATCCAATATTTACCCAGAAAAATTAATACTTTTTTTCACTGACTTTCACCTGTTTTTGTTGTAGTAGTAAACACTGATAAATTCCGGGAAAGGATTACATAAAGTAAAAACCGAAAATGAAGGGCCATACATATGATATTAAAATGGATTCTAAACTTTTTATATTTAACTGCACAGATCACTTTGTAGGCATTTTTCATAACCCACTCTTTCTTTCTACTGATACTGTATTTTAATTTTCAGTGCTGTAATACATGCATTTGACTGGTGGAGGCCAATCTGAAGAGTTAATATTTTGACAGGATGGTGTATTAGAACAGTGGTTTCAATGTGTGCTCCACAGACTATGAAGAATTCCAAAGGGGTCTGCACCTCCATTCAAAATTTTTTAGAGGCCCGCAAATGAAAAAAAGTTTGAGAACTCACTGCATTAGAAAGTTACTGCAAAAGAACAGTGAAGAATCTTAAAACAAAGTGACAGAGCCTAGGGCATAGGGCTCATTAGGACCCACAGAACCTCAAGGCATACGTCTTAGATTTGTTTATTTAATGCCAAGCCTCTTCACAGCATCAGGATAAAAATAAGGCCAACATTAATTTGCTCCTGGCATTAGTTTAGTCAAAACTATTTCTTAACCCATGTTGTAGGAATTCATTATATGTAAAACAGTATCTCCTTAGAATCATAGAATCATAGAATATCAGGGTTGGAAGGGACCCCAGAAGGTCATCTAGTCCAACCCCCTGCTCAAAGCAGGACCAAGTCCCAGTTAAATCATCCCAGCCAGGGCTTTGTCAAGCCTGACCTTAAAAACCTCTAAGGAAGGAGATTCTACCACCTCCCTAGGTAACGCATTCCAGTGTTTCACCACCCTCTTAGTGAAAAAGTTTTTCCTAATATCCAATCTAAACCTCCCCCATTGCAACTTGAGACCATTACTCCTCGTTCTGTCATCTGCTACCATTGAGAACAGTCTAGAGCCATCCTCTTTGAAACCCCCTTTCAGGTAGTTGAAAGCAGCTATCAAATCCCCCCTCATTCTTCTCTTCTGCAGACTAAACAATCCCAGCTCCCTCAGCCTCTCCTCATAAGTCATGTGCTCTAGACCCCTAATCATTTTCGTTGCCCTTCGTTGTACTCTTTCCAATTTATCCACATCCTTCCTGTAGTGTGGGGCCCAAAACTGGACACAGTACTCCAGATGAGGCCTCACCAGTGTCGAATAGAGGGGAACGATCACGTCCCTCGATCTGCTCGCTATGCCCCTACTTATACATCCCAAAATGCCATTGGCCTTCTTGGCAACAAGGGCACACTGCTGACTCATATCCAGCTTCTCGTCCACTGTCACCCCTAGGTCCTTTTCCGCAGAACTGCTGCCGAGCCATTCGGTCCCTAGTCTGTAGCGGTGCATTGGATTCTTCCATCCTAAGTGCAGGACCCTGCACTTATCCTTATTGAACCTCATTAGATTTCTTTTGGCCCAATCCTCCAATTTGTCTAGGTCCTTCTGTATCCTATCCCTCCCCTCCAGCGTATCTACCACTCCTCCCAGTTTAGTATCATCCGCAAATTTGCTGAGAGTGCAATCCACACCATCCTCCAGATCATTTATGAAGATATTGAACAAAACGGGCCCCAGGACCGACCCCTGGGGCACTCCACTTGACACCGGCTGCCAACTAGACATGGAGCCATTGATCACTACCCGTTGAGCCCGACAATCTAGCCAGCTTTCTACCCACCTTATAGTGCATTCATCCAGCCCATACTTCCTTAACTTGCTGACAAGAATGCTGTGGGAGACCGTGTCAAAAGCTTTGCTAAAGTCAAGAAACAATACATCCACTGCTTTCCCTTCATCCACAGAACCAGTAATCTCATCATAAAAGGCGATTAGATTAGTCAGGCATGACCTTCCCTTGGTGAATCCATGCTGACTGTTCCTGATCACTTTCCTCTCCTCTAAGTGCTTCAGGATTGATTCTTTGAGGACCTGCTCCATGATTTTTCCAGGGACTGAGGTGAGGCTGACCGGCCTGTAGTTCCCAGGATCCTCCTTCTTCCCTTTTTTAAAGATGGGCACTACATTAGCCTTTTTCCAGTCATCCGGGACTTCCCCCGTTCGCCACGAGTTTTCAAAGATAATGGCCAAGGGCTCTGCAATCACAGCCGCCAATTCCTTCAGCACTCTCGGATGCAATTCGTCCGGCCCCATGGACTTGTGCACGTCCAGCTTTTCTAAATAGTCCCTAACCACCTCTATCTCTACAGAGGGCTGGCCATCTCTTCCCCATTTTGTGTTGCCCAGCACAGCAGTCTGGGAGCTGACCTTGTTAGTGAAAACAGAAGCAAAAAAAGCATTGAGTACATTAGCTTTTTCCACATCCTCTGTCACTAGCTTGCCTCCCTCATTCAGTAAGGGGCCCACACTTTCCTTGGCTTTCTTCTTGTTGCCAACATACCTGAAGAAACCCTTCTTGTTACTCTTGACATCTCTTGCTAGCTGCAGCTCCAGGTGCGATTTGGCCCTCCTGATATCTTTCCTACATGCCCGAGCAATATTTTTATACTCTTCCCTGGTCATATGTCCAACCTTCCACTTCTTGTAAGCTTCTTTTTTATGTTTAAGATCCGCTAGGATTTCACCATTAAGCCAAGCTGGTCGCCTGCCATATTTACTATTCTTTCGACTCATCGGGATGGTTTGTCCCTGTAACCTCAACAGGGATTCCTTGAAATACAGCCAGCACTCCTGGACTCCCTTCCCTTTCATGTTAGTCCCCCAGGGGATCCTGGCCATCTGTTCCCTGAGGGAGTCAAAGTCTGCTTTCCTGAAGTCCAGGGTCCGTATCCTGCTGCTTACCTTTCTTCCCTGCGTCAGGATCCTGAACTCAACCAACTCATGGTCACTGCCTCCCAGATTCCCATCCACTTTTGCTTCCCCCACTAATTCTACCCGGTTTGTGAGCAGCAGGTCAAGAAAAGCGCTCCCCCTAGTTGGCTCCCCTAGCACTTGCACCAGGAAATTGTCCCCTACGCTTTCCAAAAACTTCCTGGATTGTCTATGCACCGCTGTATTGCTCTCCCAGCAGATATCAGGAAAATTAAAGTCACCCATGAGAATCAGGGCATGCGATCTAGTAGCTTCCGTGAGTTGCCGGAAGAAAGCCTCATCCACCTCATCCCCCTGGTCCGGTGGTCTATAGCAGACTCCCACCATGACATCACTCTTGTTGCACACACTTCTAAACTTAATCCAGAGACACTCAGGTTTTTCCACAGTTTCGTACCGGAGCTCTGAGCAGTCATACTGCTCCCTTACATACAGTGCTACTCCCCCACCTTTTCTGCCCTGCCTGTCCTTCCTGAACAGTTTATAACCATCCATGACTGTACTCCAGTCATGTGAGTTATCCCACCAAGTCTCTGTTATTCCAATCACGTCATAATTCCTTGACATCACCAGGACCTCCAGTTCTCCCTGCTTGTTTCCAAGGCTTTGTGCATTTGTATATAAGCACTTGAGATAACCTGTTGATCGCCCCTCATTCCCAGTATGAGGCAGGAGCCCTCCCCTCTCAGACATTCCTGCCTGTGCTTCCTCCCGGTATCCCGCTTTCCCACTTACCTCAGGGCTTTGGTCTCCTTCCCCCGGTGAACCTAGTTTAAAGCCCTCCTCACTAGGTTAGCCAGCCTGCTGGCAAAGATGTTCTTCCCTCTCTTCGTAAGATGGAGCCCGTCTCTGCCCAGCACTCCGCCTTCATGGAACACCATCCCATGGTCAAAGAATCCAAAGCCTTCTCTCCGACACCACCTGCGTAGCCATTCGTTGACCTCCACGATTCGACGGTCCCTACCCAGGCCTTTTCCTTCCACGGGGAGGATGGACGAGAACACCACTTGCGCCTCCAACTCCTTTATCCTTTATCCTTGTGACAGTCTGTATCTCGGGGGAACACCATACACCCCCATGTTCATTCTTATAATATGATTGAGTAGTATGCAATGCAAAGTTTGTCATGTGGGTGTCTTCGGAATGCTCATAATGCACTAAGCATTGTTGTTATAGTAGTGTTATAGGTTGTAATTTCATGAATCTAGTTATGAGGCTGAAAATGTGTCCTCATGGCTTAAAACAAGCCCAAGCAAATACTCTCCAAGAGCAGAGGGGCAGTTCACACCTCATCAGGGCATGTACGGGACAAATCCACCCCAGCCTCACAGGAACAAAGGACACTAGCCTAGGTGACAACAAAGGATCTGCTGGACTCTTAAGTGAGCCACCCCCCTTCCTTTGGTCAGTTCGGGACTGCGATGAGGTAATGCTCACCTAAGTCTGAAGGGGGAGGGAGGGCAAAGCCAAGAGGGAAGAAAGAAAATGATAAAAGGGAGAGATGTTTGCCATGCTCTTCCTCCATCTACAGGCATCACCATGCGACTGAAGTGCTCATCAAAGAGATGAGCCTGGCTGAAGGGCAACCAGCCAGCCTGTGGTGAGAAGCATCCAAGTTTGTAAGGGTACTGAAAGTGTTAAGAGCAGCTTAAAATGTGTTTTGCTTTTATTTCATTTGACCAAATCTTACTTGCTGTGCTTTGACTTATCACGTAAAATCTGCCTTTGTAGTTAATAAATTTGTTTATTCTACCTGAAGCAGTGCGTTTGGTTTGAAGTGTGTCAGACACTCCCCTTGGGATAACAAGCCTAGCACATATCAATTTCTTTGTTAAATTGACAAACTCATATAAGCTTGCAGTGACCAGCAGGCATAACTGGACACTGCAAGATGGAGGTTCCTAGGATTGTGTCTGGGGATGGAGATATTGGCTAGTGTAATTCGGTTGCACAATCCAAGCAGTTTACATGCTAGACGCTGCGCATGAACAGCCCAGGAGCAGGGGTTCTCACAGCAGAGCAGTGTAAGGCTGGCTCCCAGAGTCAAGGAGTGGAATGACCTAGCAGATCACCGGTCCAGATAACACCAGGGGAATGTCACACTCCTAAATATTATTTTTCCCCTTTGTACAAAGACTCTGTCTAGGTGTTGTTTCAGAAGAGTACACTAATTTGAAATTCATAAATAAAAGATTTCTTAAGTTCTTAGAAGGTGCAAGGAGGCTGAAGAAGGTTTAAGGAAGTAGTCTTGCATGCCACAACATAAATTGTCAGCAGCTACTCCAAGGTTCAGATAAAAATAATGAGAACAGTATTTACCATACCAAATGAAACGGATGGGAAGAACAGAATTGGAGTACAAAATAGTCATAAGATTATTATTTTTAAATAAACAAAGCAGCAATTGTTGTTTTATACGAGTGTGTTAAAGCTGGAACAGAGTTATCCCTTAGAGCAGTTAAATAAATACACAAAATCAAAATTTCCCAGAGTCTGGATTAGTGGAACTTGACATGATGAGTTTGTGCCCGCACTCATTCTTCTGTGTACCTGCAAATACATGACATACCACTCAAAGCAATATATATTTTTAAGCAGGTAAAATAGGACAAGTATAATGCCTTTTAAACATGAAATAAGTACTTCCCAACTATCTAGTTCTTTTAGTGGATTAAACACTTAGGAAGAAATACTAATGCAATTTTCAGTTAATTCTTTCCTGATATTTACCAAGAGCTATAAAATGATTATACTATGTGATAAACAAAACCAGATACCTTTGCAAGCTTAACTATAAAATATTACCTGCCACTAAAAAATATTAGGGTTAAACTGAATTATAAAATGTTATTTTTCTTAACATTTTTTAATTGGTCAGGCTATGTGGAAAGACTTAAAATCCATCTAATACATTATATGAATGTAATTAAGAGCGTTTCCCAGGTCTGCAGTTAAACAGTTATTGGATTACTATATTTAATTAGCAAAAAGAAAAGGAGCACTTGTGGCCCCTAGAGACTAACAAATTTATTTGAGCATAAGCTTTTGTGAGCTACAGTTCACTTCATATGATGCATTCAGTGGAAAATTAATTTGCAAAAACTGAATGCATCTGATGAAGTGAGCTGTAGCTCATGAAGGCTTATGCTCAAATAAATGTGATAGTCTCTAAAGTGCCACAAGTACTCCTTTTCTTTTTGTGAATACAGACTAACACAGCTGCTACTCTGAAACCTATATTTAATTAGATATCTTTACATTAGCTAAGTGTGAGACGCTACCCCAAATATTCTTTACCAAATGTATCAGCTCTCCCTATATTCACTGATGGAAAGTGATGACAAATGAATCTTTGTTTGTGTATTATGCATTTTAACTGATACTAGTGTAAATATAAAGCTTTAGTTAAATATTACTAAAAGAAATTTCATCCTAGATATTACAACCAATGAATTTGTTTAGTGAACAAGAGCTGGCATACTATGTACAGATCTTGACTTTAGAAGCAAAAATCAAAGCAGTAGTAAAATACACAGTATTTGGGGTCTCCCCCCTTCTATCTATACTGAATCTGAAATGGAATTGAACATAAAATATTTCATGGACTGTAGTTTACATCTTCTAAGGCACATAAAATGCAGCTTCATTGACTATTCTACGAGACCTGTTTTGACACAGAGAAATGATGACTTCCTTCACCCATTACCTCATAGTGCTAGCCATACCAACCATAAGAGGAGCCAGCTGTACTAAAAATGGATTAAATTAAACAATCCTTTTGGTATGGTCATTTTATTAAAGAGGCATGGTAGCATTGCTATATTAAAGTTGAGCTCCGTTTTTGCACTCAAAGCAAGGATTCATCTTATTTTTGTATGAAGTTTTTTGTATTTTGTTTTTCCACCAAATTTACAGCATATATTTTCAGTAAATGTTGAATTTTTGGGGGATTTTCAACGAACCCTGCTGCTTAATTCAGAAGTAAAATTAAAAAATTAGACCTTTAAGAATTTTCTCTTATGCTTCCCTCACAAACATACAACACAGCACACTTAACTTGTGCATAAACTGTACATCAACTATGAATATTTGCTAATGTTACTGAGATTGCAATGAAGGTTTTGCATTACACTGTGATAGAGGTTAATGTTTAGTTTGCTTCCTTATCTGATGAAGGCACAAGGAAAAAATTCCTAACCAAGGAATTCCTGACCATCAATGTTCTCCTTAAAGTTAAGAGGAGAAAGACTTCATAAGCACGGTCTCAATGAGGATATTTTTAGAATTCTGTGTCTGAGTTTAAATTAAGGGGTTTCTTTGCAAAGGAGGAGTAAGAGACCCATTTTTATAACTTAGTGGTAAACTAATTACTACTAGTTTTTAGAATTTTCTGAATAAAAACATCCTCACATTCTTTTACACAATCAGGGCTCTCTCAAACAAATATCTTACAAAGTCTGTTTTCTTGAAATAAATATATTTATACCAAACTGATATCTTCCAGAAAAGGGATGTGTCTTTTTCTCTGCTTAGACACTGACTAATTTGCCTGCCTTTTGGCAAATGGTTCCCAGTCTTAGAACTTACCATTTGCTGTATATTTCCAATTTGCAGTTAAAGACTCCTATCAAATATTTTATACAAAGTACTGCTCAGAAGTCACAAGTGGAGCAGCGATAAGGACAACTATTCAGGGAGGTAGATTACTTGTTCATTAACTGGAGGTCTTCCAGATGTTTTGTCCTTGTGGGTGCTTCACTACCTGTTTTCCTTCCCCTCTACTTCTCAAACCTTGCTTTTGGCCAGATTTTGTTGTTAAGAAGAAACTGGAACAGTGGTAAGTCTACCCTTCCCTATGCGCCTTTGCATCAGAGCATGAGAATGTACAAGATGCAGGTGCAGAGCCCACAGACAGTGCTACTAAAAGTCTCCAAGCAAAAGCACAGGAGCATACGTACACCTAAAGTGAAGCACCCATAAGGACAAAACATCTTGAACTCCAGTTACTATACCAGTAACCTCTCCTTTTGTTTTAATATTCTATACTATTGTTTTATACTATTTTAAAAGATATGCTCCACTTATGTGACTTCTGAGCAGTGCCCAAACGATGAGAGGAGGTGTTGAGGAGACAGAACTACTATTGACCGAAGAACAGCCACACCAAAGGCTGCATCTGCCCTGGAAGCATGAACAATAGGATAGTGCTGGGGAAAAGTGTCCCTAAAGGATATGTTCTTAAGTAGACAACAATGGTGGATTGTGCCCTAGTGGAATGGGCAGTCACCCTACCTGGAAGTTGGGGGGTGCATTCTAGAAGCTTTGTAATATGCAAAATGTACCAGGACAGACCCATTTCAGTAGTCTTTGGATAGACACAGGGGCTCCCTTCATCCTATCTACAAAAGAGACCAAAAAATCTAGGAGAAGTTGTGAAGGGCTGAGTGTTTTCAAGGTAGAATGCCAGAGCTCTTCTCACGTCAGTGTGAGAGGACTAGCTTCTTCCCTTGAAGTGTGAGTTTGGGATAGAAAACGGACAACTGAATTTCTTGACTGATGAGGAAGTCCAATGAGACTTCGGGCAGGAAGCGAAGATTGGGATGTACAGTCACCTTGTTTCAGAAAAATACCATGTAGGGTGTATCTGCCACAAGGGTTCTCAATTCCCCTATAAATGAAGTTTTGAAGGATAAATGAAAATGAGAAAAACTTGCTGTTGGCGAAGGGTGATTTCATCAACATACTAAGAACTAGATTAAGGGCCGAACACACAGGCTCTCTGACGTGAGGCAAAAGTTTGGTCAGACTCTTAATAAACCCTGATGTTATAGGGAGTGTGATTACTGACACCCCTCAACAAAAAGCTGTAATAGCAATCAGGTGGACTTTGATAGAGCTCACTGACAAAGCCAGAGATTTAAAACTTGGCAGGTACTCTAGTAAAGGGGTTCTCAACAAATTTTTTGGTGGCCTCAGAGTGCGGCCACCAACTCTTGCTGGTGGACACTGTCCATTTTTCCTAAAATACTTAATTAACTTTAGGAAAAGCAAATAAATATGCATATATACATGCCCAAATCATTGTAAATTTATTTATTTATGTAGGACTTTTTTTTGCAGACTCAATAATAAAAATAATGTAGAATTGTCTCTATTCTTTACTGGACCTAAATAGAATAGAAACACAAATAAGGGGCTTTGCACATTCTTGGGGGTTTTTTTTTGTTTTGTTTTTTTAAAGACTTGCTAGCTACTAAGTCTGCTGTAAAAAGTGATATTAACACACACATAAATATCACTTTTCACAGCAGACTTACTCAGCCTTGGCAATCCCGGGGACAAATTGAGCTCTGGATGGGGAGGTGGGCACCGAGGCAGCGGGAGCCAGGTGCAATGGGGCACTAGGGAAGGGGTAGTGAGCTTGGGGAATGGAGCCCAAAGCCCCATGGCTGGAGCCTACCACCTGCCACCCCAGGGCTGAAGCCCAATCCCATCGCCCTTGGGAAGATAGGAAACTCATTGGCTGCCTGCTCCTCCAGCTTGTGTGTCTCCAGAGAGGGGGCACTTCTTTGCTCCCTCCCCCCCCCATCAATAACTACCCAGAAGGCTGTGGTCGCAAGAAAAGCCCCTGGTAGCCACATAGAGCCACGGTGGCCGCATTTGAGAAACACTGCTCTAATATGTGAGAGGGGTGCGACTCAGAGGGAGATAAGGCCAACTGGGTGCACCAGGAATGGAATCGCTTTTACAGGCAAGTCTTGCTCATGGAGGTTTCTTACCTTTCAATAGCACCTTCTGTACTGCAAAAGAACAATCCATTTATATGCTTGAAAGCTATGGAGGAGCCAGGCCTGGAGTTGTAACATGGAAAGTTTGGGGTCAGTTATTGTCTCCAATTCTTGGGTTGGTAGGTCTGCTGTCAGAGGCAGGTGAAGCGGTAGTCCCAGAGACAAGTGAATCAGGCCCAGGAGCCATGTCAAGCTAATGTTGAGGATTATTGTTTTCTCTTGCTTTACTTTGTTCAGGAACTTGAGGTGCAACGGTGTTGAAGGACAGGCACATAAAAGAGTTTGAGACCAAAGGGTGAAGAAGGTGTCTTCTGAAGAGTTGCAGGCTGAATCCCTTCCTTCAAGCAGAACCACCAATATTTTGTGTTGGACAGTGTTGCAAAGAGATCTTTTCCCAGGAAGCCCACGGTGAGAAACATCTTTTGTAGGATAGGATGTTGTCTGCTCAGGTGTCCTGTAAATCTGGTAGACATCCTGGTGAGATGTAAATTTGGTGTATTATGCACCAGTTCCAAAGTTCTAATACTTCTGCACACAAGGATTGGGATATCACTCCTCCTTGATGGTTTATATAATACCTAGTTGCTCTGTTGTCTGTCATAACTATGATTGAGTGACCCTTGATCTTGGGTAGAAAGTTGTTGCATGTGTACCAAACTGCTCTGAGCTTGAGTAGATTGATGTGAAGAGCAGACTCCTGAGGAGTCCATCTGCTTTGTAAATGTGGGAGGAGGGGGATGAGCTCCCCACCTTACTAGGGAAGAATCTGTGGTGATGTTCTTTGTGAAGGGTGGATGCAAGAATTGGACTTCCATGCAAACCTTGTGACGACCCTTCCACCAACTGAGAGTGAAGAATTCTGAAGGATACACATCCACTTGGATAGCTTGTGGTTGTTGGGAGCGTAGACAATTCTGAGACAGACTTGGAGGAATCAGGTATGCAGTCTGGCATGAGATGTTATGAACATATAGGCTACCAATGATCCAGAAACTGCGGGCAGGCCTCTGTTGTGATTTGAGGGCCTAACTGGAGTGTGGAGATGAGACTGGACATAGCAACAAACTCATCCATGGGTAAATAAGCCCTGGTGGCTGTGAAGTGCAAGGTGGCCCCTGTGAAGTTGATGGACAGGTGTCAAAGTAGATGTTTCTGCACTGAGTTGCAACAACAGAGAGTGGAAGAGACTTAGGGGCTTGCTGGTTGCTGACCGTATGTCAGGAAAGGAACAAACACTTGAGAAGCCAGTCTTCCACAAAGGGGAAAGAGGATTATTCCCATCTGCTGCAGATGGGCTATGATGACTGAGAGGACCTTTGTCAAGACTTTTGGGGCAATCACAAGGCCAAAGGGAAGCACTTAAATACTAATATAAATCTTTGTCAAAGATGAACCACAGGAACTCTATGAACTATGTGCTTTATTATATGAAAATATTCATCCCGAAGGCCTTAAACCAGTCCCTTGGATCTAGTGATGGTATTATCCAGGACTAGCCTCCATCCTCCTTTTTTCTTGGGTATCAGGAAATACATGTAGTAGAACCCTTTTCCAATGAAGGGGGTGGAGATAGGGAAGAGAGAACTAGTTGAATTGTCCCAATGAATAGGATGGATTGTACCTCATGCTTTAGAAAACCTACATGAGAAGGGATCCTGAAAAGGGAAGGAGAGGAGGTACAAAGGAAGTGAATGGCATAGCCTGATGTAATGACTTCTAATATCCATCTGTCTGATGTGATGTGCACCCAAAAAACAAAAAAGCGGGGACTCCCAAAAGCACAGAGCATGTGCCAGAAATTAATAACAAATTAAAACAAAAATGGTAAGAATAAAACAAGTTAGCTAGCTAAAACTTTGAAACTAATAGACTCTGCAACACTCTGTCTCTAGCTGCAGATGGTTGAGAAGGAACTGTAGTGGTGATAGGGCCGCCCTTTCCTATATGCCTTCAGATCGGAGCACAGGGATAATATGACACTGGTATGGAAACTGTGAACACTGCTATCAAAAATGTCCAATCTAAAGTGCATGTGGGGCACGCATGCCTAAAATGGAGCATCCATAGGGACAACTACTCAAAGAAAAGGAGTACTTGTGGCACCTTAGAGACTAACAAATTTATTATAGCATAACCTTTCGTGAGTTACAGCTCACTTACAGCTGCATTCCACAGTCTGTATAAACACACTGGGAGGTAAGAAACAAGAGTTTATGAATATCAGGATGCAATCCATAGCCAAATATCACAAATTATTGGATATTTATTATTACCAAATGATCCTCTTTGGTCTTCCTAGCGGAAACAGTCACACAAAAGGAAATGAAGACTTAATCTCTTTACTTCCAGTAGCCGCTCAGCTACTGATAGCCTCTCGCTGGAAATAGAAAAATAGAGGAATGGTTCAAAAAGATAAGGGAGGTGGTTGTTGTGAAAAAATTAACACACTAAGTACCCAGCAATACAGACAAAGGACATATAGATATTTGGCTTTTTCGCTACCTTTTATTCAATACTCAAAGTTCCTTCATCTGCAAAAACCAGAGCACACCTGTCCAATTTTTTTTTAAACAGACACACTGGATAGACTTGCCTGGTCTGTTAAATGGGTAATTAGAGACTTCATTCAATAAAATCACTAGAAATGACATGTCATAGGTGTTAGAATGATGCTCACTCTGTGATGTGGTAACATGGTAACATCTTGTTAAACAGAGATCTGATGACTGTATTCCTGTATAATGTCTCTTTAAACAAAAGCTCACTGTTGTAATTATTATTGTTTTGTTTCTGATATTTACATGGCAAGGATTTCTAAACCTGTTAATACTTCCTAAATAAATTGAGGGGCATGTGAGAAAGCTAAAAACAATCCCTTGTTTTATGACTAAGGAGATGTTATCTTCCTTGGCACTTGGTCTCTCTCCCTGGTTGACAAAGCAGAAATTTCCTAAGAATTTCCTTAACTGGAATATTTCATAGAATTAAATAAGCAACTAAACATCAGCGTGTAAGCTATCATCCTCCAAGCATGACCATGAAAATAATTTTAAGTATCTCATATAATTCAATAAAGATGCAGGCACATATTTAATACTTTAACATTATAAGAATAATTTTTATTAATAGCCAGTTTTGCATCAATATTGAGGTCTATCCCTTACATCTCTTTCTTTGGAAGAGGGGTCTGCAGCTTCCTGAAATGAGGAGAGCGTCTTAAGAGTCTGCCTGCTAGAATCCTTTCTGTCATAGATGGGGCAATATGGTTTGGACAAGGTATCAAGTCCTGGAGCTAGAAGCGAAGTTCACAGAGGCTGACAAAGAATGAGGTTCCAGCTGAAGCTTCACATGTAAAAAATTCCTTTATTGGAAAGGACTTCAGTAACCTTCTCAGTCCCAAGGAGCCTCAGAGAGTAGGGTGGTGGATGCTAAGCAGGCTCTGGAAAAGAGACCTTTTAGGAACTTCAGGTAACGTATTCCAAGTACTGCAGTTATGTGCTTTTGCCCTGACTTTACTGGCAACAGCCAAATCAGTAACCAACACCATCAAAGATGAAAAGAACGCAACGGGCCTGAATCAAGTAGCCAAGGTAAGCAGCAAAAGTTATACAAAGCAGGACAGTCTACCACATTAACTCTCCTAAAGAAGAAACAGAGTAACAAATGTTGGGGGGATGGAGAGAGAGAAAGAGAAGCCAGCAGCAGCAGGATGGACAATCCAAATTTTTTTTTAAAAAACAACACACGCTTACCAGCAGCAGGAAAAAACTGGAACAGTTCCTGGCATGTTCCCTTACATGAAACAGTTCGTGTAAAGGGCATGCCCAAAGCCCAACAGACAGTACATTTCCACATAGTTCTGAATGTATGTCAGGGCACCTCATCTATGGGGGTCAGTGGAGGAAATTCTCAAAGGAGAACTATACTGAACTATAAACAAAATGTGAAAGCATATTTTTCTCACCCCAATCTCTCCAGAATTGTAAATGCTTGGGAATTGACTCTGCAGTCAAACCCACGTTCTGATCTTCTGTAAACTCCCAGGTGAAGGGGGAAAACTAAAACTTTAATTCAAGCTTCAACCCTTAAATCTACTCACCAGATAAAAAAAAGAACACTTCACTTTCACATAAAGAAAAGCCTCCACCCAGACTGCAATAACTAAGGCCTTGTCTATACTGCCAGTTACAGCGCTAAAACTTTCTTCTCTCAGGGGCGTGAAAAAACATCACCCTAAGTGATGTAAGTTTCAGCACTGTGAAGTAGCAGTGTAGACAATATGTGGCTCCCAGTGCTGGTAGCTATTCCCCTCGTAGAGGTGATTTTATTACAGCGCCGGGAGAGCTCTCTACACAGCCACACGAAAGCACTGCCATGGCAGTGCTTTATCATCAGCTGTGAAGACATACCTGAATTCCTTATCCCTCAGAAACATACATCCAGTGAATTTCCTTACCAAAGGTATGCAGTCTACTCTGTATAACATTCTATGACGCTTTTCCATTAATTCACAGGTTTAATGGTACAGGTATTCCAGTAAATTGTTTAGTCACCTTAGAGTTAAGCTGTAATCCAAACCTGCAAAGAATGATGCATTTTTATAGCAAGTCAAACAACAGTAGTGGACTTTATGATTCAATTTGTAAATTAACAAGTCATTTTTATTACACAAGCTTCTTTGTGTAGAACATACCTTCTTGATCTATGTATCATTATTGTGAATGAAGTAATGAATGAGAAGTTTATGACAATGTTCCTCAGTAATGCTATTTAGCATTTGTGAATTCATTAATGGCTATTTTATCAACACCAATTGCTAATTTAAACCTAAATTGTAACTGCTATTTTTTAAGATAGGAAAGTTCTCTGGAGTAGTAACTACATATATTTTATTATAATGTGTGGCTTAAGGGATACAAGGTATTGAATAGTAATTTTCTACATAGTACTTTACCACATTACTTTCAGAACGTACAATATTCTGGCATTCACAATTACTAGTTAAAGAAGACTATCATATAATTACATTGTGAACTATAACTTCAGACAGCTGAATTGTGCAATCTAAAGTTAGGAAATCTGCAAGAATGATTTGTTAATATCGCATGATGGAACTCCAGAGGCAGTTTCACCGATAGTTACACAGTTTCACTACATAACTAGTGTAATTAGGAATTTGGCCATGTGATTTTAGCCACTAAAGCAGATACCCTTATCCCATTTCTGCGCCAATATAGAAACCAACAAGAGATATGTAAAGTCAGTGGCAGCAATAATCTTCTCAAAACATCTGAGCTTCATCTGGACAGACAGCTATTGGGATTCACAAAGCCTGGGTTAGGCATGTAGGCTCCCTATACAATGAATGGGGACTGATAGGTGCCATGGAATGGGATTTACAGGAGCCAGCATGGTAGGTGCCGGATACAGTAGGTGAGCTCTGATCACACTTTCTGGATTGGGCCCCACAGGCAAGTTAGGCAGAGGAACACCTATCTCCCCCTGGTTTGTGTGGGGACTTAGGCATCTGGACACCCAGAGTGAGGCAGCGGTGCACACGCTCAGAGGCAGAAACATATATGCCTATGGAATTTTTACTGCAAAAACTCAGGTGCTGAGCAAGTTTGGGAGCTTACAGGATTCAGCAGCAAATGAGCAGGGGCTTTGGGAATCCTGTTGGGGTCTGCGTCTGGAATTTAAGCACCTAAAGGGGCAGCTAGGCATCTAAATCCTTTTGTCAATCTTGCTCATAGCCACCTTAAGACAGATATCAATATCGCTCTGAATTAGCTAGCAACAGTTGATGATCTTTAACAAAGTATCAAAAATAAGTTGCTGTCCATTTTAACTTAATTTTAATATATATTTAAAGGAATATTCACATCATGATGCTTCCTTTCTAGAAACTAAGCGCATAGTCTCCACAACCTTATCTCCAACAGCAGAGGGAATGGAATCCTTTAAAAGGCCCCCTGAGGTTTCATGCACTTCTGTGATGCTACAATAGTTCAAGACATTTAAGATTTAAATTAAGTTTTTTTTTTTGTACAGGGAATGTTTGATGTTAAGAGTTCAAAGGTTTTTGTTCCACAAAACAAAGTACAGAGAGAAAAATTACAATGAAAGTTCTCCTTGTATACCATTAGAAATATGTGCTCATCACTATTTCTTATGCATTGTGAGGAAAGCTGAACTGGCCTACTGACCTAAAAGCCACTCCCATCCCAAACTATAGGTACTTTCTTGTCACTTGTACAAACCAGGACTTAGTGAGGGTTTGTTTCTTTTTAAATAAAACTGCCTTATAGTGGCTAGGCATGAAGAACGAAAGATGGATCCACAATGGTTAGTCAACAAGGCTATTTCAATATATACAGAAAAACCACTGACAGTATGGCTAGGCTAAGAAAAAAGTGCCTTTTTAAATCAAGTTAGTTAATGCAATGGGATAGATCTTCAGTTCCTGATTGCTCCATGGGAACCAAAGGGGATCTAAAGCTGCCATAATGGGAAATCCACAGAAGAAGGGGAAATCCCTGGCTAATGCAGGTTTTACATCACACGCCCACACATTCACAGCAAAGAGAAAATGTCAGCATGTGCCGAGGTAGACATGCAGTCCCTCAGGTTCAAGCAATCCATTGTCAGCAGAAAGGACCCCAGGGGAATGCTGTATATGGTGCAGATCAGAACAACTCTCAGCTACTTCCAGGATTGGGGAAGCACAAGTGACTTTATGCTAACTTTGTCACCCTATCCCCACCCTCACATGCAGTGCTAGCCCAATTTAGTTTATCTAGACAATAGAGTGATCTAGCTCAATATTCTTATGGAATTACCACCAAAAATGTGTCTAAGTTTTGTTTTGCCAAACACGTTTAGATATAAAATGTCAAAGGCTCCACTCATCTGCACTCAAAACTGAAGAAACACAGGTATTTGAACATACTGTGTGTATATGCTTTAACATCTGTGCAGCATTTTCAAACCCTGCATTCACAAACAAGTGTTAGAATTTACACATATACATTCTAACACTAGCACACATGCAAACAACAGACTACTGAAAGCATGTACCATGTAAGTATAAGAATTTTTAATACAAGAAGCTGTTGGCACTTGGATCAGGTGCTACACATTTTCTTTAGTTCTGGGAGCAGCACAAACCAACTCAGCAGCCACACTGTTACCACCCTATTTTAGGTAACCCTTTTCCAACTCTGTTATGCAAATAGGCTTGATAGTAATATCTTTACAAAACAATTTACCAGATAATTTATTCACAATACTACATAGTACACAGGTGCGAATGTTTAAAGGGTGGTGCAAGGTCCAATAAAACTGCTTAAATTTCTATAGTGATAGGTTTAAACGTTATCTAAAGTACTACCGTACCTAAGGAAAACTATTGTAGGTACTATTGCACACAAATGAGGTAAGACATTTCAGATAATGCTGCTGATCTATAGACAAAACCCTTCCTGTGGTTTTTAAACAATTTAGAATTTTTTATTTTAAAGGTGATGTGCACAGAGGTTTATTATTAATTATTATTATTATTATTATTACTATTATTAAATGAGGAAAAAAGTTGTTCAGCTTTCAAAAACTGAAACACCTGATTTTTTTTTTTTCCAAGACCATCATTACATCAAGGTAGTTGATGACTAGGGCCCTACCAAATTCATGGTCCATTTGGGTCAATTTCACAGTCATAGGATTCTAAAAATCATAAATTTCATGATTTCAGCTATTTAAATCTGATATTTCGTGGTGTCATAATTGCAAGGGTCCTAACCCAAAAAGGAATTGTTGAAGGTAAAGTTGTGGGGGGGGGTTGGGGGGTCATGATATTGCCAGCCTTACTTCTGCACTACCTTCAGAGCTGGGTAGCTGGAGAACGGAGGCTGCTGGCCAGGAGCCCAGCTCTAAAGGCAGTGCCTCGCCAGCAGCAGCACAGAAGTAAGGATGGCATGGTATAGTATTGCCACTCTTACTTCTGTGCTGCTGCCTGCAGAGCTAGGCCATCAGTCAGCAGCCGCCACTCTTCAGCCACCCAGCTCTGAAGGCAGCAGTGCAGAAGTAAGGGTGGCATGGAAGGGTATTGCCATCCTTACTTCTGTACTCCTGCTGGTGGGGAGCTGCCTTCAGAGCTGGATGTCTGGCCAATAGCCACTGCTCTCTGGCCATCCAGCTCTGAAGGCAATGCAGTAGTAAGGATGGAAATACTGAGACCTCCCTAAAATAACCCTGTGATCTTCCTGCAACTCACTTTTGGGTCAGGATTAGGGCTGTCGATTCATCGCAGCTAACTCATGCGATTAACTCAAAAAATTAATTCCAATTAAAAAACTTACTTGCGATTAGTAGCAGTTTTAATTGCACGGTTAAATAATAGAACACCAACTGAAATTTATTAAAATTTCAATAAATAATAAATTACATGTATGTAACAAGAAAATCTACATTTGTAAATTGCACTTTCACGACAAAGATTGCACTACAGTACGTGTATAAGGTGAATTGAAAAATACTATTTATTTTGTTTATCATTTTTACAGTGCAAATATTTGTAATAAAAATAATATACACTTTGATTTCAATTGCAATATGGAATATCCTGTGTGTGTGTGTGTGTGTGTGTGTGTGTGTATTATATAAAAAAAAGTCTTAATTCAATTTGTGGCTGAACTCTTTGGGGGAGATTGTATATCCCCCGCTCTATTTTACCTGCATTCTGCCATGCATTTCACATTATAGCAGTCTCTGATGATGACCCAGCACATGTTGTTCATTTTTAAGAACACTTTCACTGCAGATTTGACAAAATGCAAAGAAGGTACCAATATAAGATTTCTAAAGTAGCTACAGCACTCGACCCAAGGTTTAAGGATCTGAAGTACCTTCCAAAATCTCAGACGGATGAGGCATGGAGCATGCTTTCAGAAGTCTCAAAAGAGCAACACTCCGATGCGGAAACTACAGAACCCGAATCACCAAAAAAGAAAATCAACCTTCTGCCGATGGCATCTGACTCGGATAATGAAAATGAATATGCGTCCGTCTGCACTGCTTTGGATTGTTATCGAGCAGAACCTGTCACCAGCATGGACGCATGTCCCCTAGAATGGTGGTTGAAGCATGAAGGGACATATGAATCTTCAGCGCATCTGACACGTAAATATCTTGCAACGCTGGCTATGAGTGCCATGAGAATGCCTGTTCTCACTTTCAAGTGACATTGTAAACAAGTGACATTATCTCCTGCAAATGTAACCAAACTTGTTTGTCTGAGTGATTGGCTGAAGTAGGATTGAGTGGACTCATAGGCTCTAAACTTTTAGTGTTTTATTTTTGAATGCAGGTTTTTCTCTGTACATAAATTCTACATTTCAAAATGCCATCCTGGCCACTATCGATGTAGAAGCCCTCTACACCAACATTCTACACAAAGATGGACTACAAGCCATCAGGAACAGTATCCCCAATATCATCATGGCAAACCTGGTGGCTGACCTTTGTGACTTTGTCCTCACCCACAACTATTTCACATTTGGTGACAATATATACCTTCAAGTCAGAGGCACTGTTATGGGTACCCGCATGGCCCCACAATATGTTAATATATTTATGGCTAAAAGAAAAGGAGTACTTGTGGCACCTTAGAGACTAACAAATTTATTTGAGCAATATGCCACCATGTGCCAGCAATGCCCCTCTGCCATGTACATTGGTCAAACTGGACAGTCTCTACATAAAAGAATAAATGGACACAAATCAGACGTCAAGAATGAGAACATTCAAAAACCAGTTGGAGAACACTTCAATCTCTCCGGTCACTCAGAGACAGACCTAAGAGAAGCTATCCTTCAACAAAAAAACTTCAAAAACAGACTCCAACGAGAGACTGCTGAATTGGAATTAATTTGCAAACTGGATACAATTAACTTAGGCTTGAATAGAGACTGGGAGTGGATGGGTCATTACACAAAGTAAAACTATTTCCCCATGTTATTTCCCCACCCCCCACCGTTCCTCAGACGTTCTTGTCAACTGCTGGAAATGGCCCACCTTGATATCACTACAAAAGGTTTTCTCCGCCACCCCCTCTCCTCCTGCTGGTAATAGCTCATCTTAAGTGATAACTCTCCTTACAGTGTGTATGATAACACCCATTGTTTCATGTTCTCTGTGTATATAAATCATCTCCCCACTGTATTTTCCACTGAATGCATCCGATGAAGTGAGCTGTAGCTTACGAAAGTTTATGTTCAAATAAATTTGTTAATCTCTAAGGTGCCACAAGTACTCCTTTTCTTTTTGCGAATACAGACTAACACGGCTGCTACTCTGAAACCTATATTTATGGCTGACTTAGAACAACGTTTCCTTAGCTCTCATTCCTTAACACTCCTACTCGCGCTACATTGATGACATCTTCATCATCTGGACCCACGGAAAAGCAGCCCTTGAGGAATTCCACCACGATTTCAACAATTTCCATCCCACCATCAACCTCAGCCTAGACCAATCCACATTTCCTGGACACTACTGTGCTAATAAGCAATGGTCACATAAGCACCAACCTATACCGGAAACCTACTGACTGCTCTACTTACCTACATGCCCCCAGCTTCCATCCAGGACACGCCACACGATCCATTGCCTACAGCCAAGTTCTAAAATACAACCGCATTTGCTCCAATCCCTCAGACAGAGAAACACCTACAAGATCTCTAACAAGCATTCTTACAACTACAATACCTACCTGCTGAAGTGAAAAAGCAGATTGACAGAGCCAGAAGAGTACCCAAAAGTCATCTACTACAGGACAGTTCCAAAAAAGAAAATAACAGAAAGCCACTAGCTGTCACCTTCAGCCCCCAACTAAAACCTCTCCAGCGCATCAAAGATTTACAACCTATCCTGAAAAATGATCCCTCACTCTCACAGATCTTGGGAGACAGACCAGTCCTCCCTTACAGACAGCCCCCCAACCTGAAGCAAATACTCTCCAGCAACCACACACCGAAAACACTATCCCAGGAACCTATCCTTGCAACAAAGCCCGATGCCAACTCTGTCCACATATTTATTCATGTGACACCATCATAAGACCTAATTAGCCACGCCATCAGGGGCTTGTTCACCTGCACATCTACCAATGTGATATATGCCATCATGTGCCAGTAATACCCCTCTTCCATGTACACTGGCCAAACCGGACAGTCTCTATGCAAAAGAATAAATGGACACAAACCTGACATCAAGAATCATAACATTAAAAAAAAACAGTAGGAAAACACTTCAACCTCTCTGGCCACTCAGTAAAAGACTTAAGGGTGGCTATTTTGCAACAGAAAAGCTTCAATAACAGACTCCAAGGAGAAACTGCTGAGCTTGAATTAATATGCAAAATAGATACCATTAACTTTGGGTTTGAATAGAGACTGGGAGTGGCTGGGTCATTACACATATTGAATCTATTTCCCCACGTTAAGTGTCCTCACACCTTCTTGTCAACTGTCTAAATGGACCATCTTGATTATCACTACAAAAGTTTTTTTTTCTCCTGCTGATAATAGCTCATCTTAATTAATTAGCCTCTTACAGTTTGTATGGCAACTTCGACCTCCTCTCTCTCTGTGTGTGTGTGTGTGTGTGTGTGTGTGTGAGTGTGTGTACACACATCTATCTTCTTACTATATGTTCCATTCTATGCATCCGATGAAGTGGGCTGTAGCCCACAAAAGCTTATGCTCTAATAAATGTATTAGTCCTCTGTAAATTTATTAGTCCTTCCTCTGTAGCATGGGGCATGGTTGACTTGAGGGAGGCTTCTCTGCTCCTTGAAGTCTTTGAACCATGATTTAAGGACTTCAATAGCTCAGACATGAGTGAGGTTTTTCATAGGAGTGGGTGGGTGAGATTCTGTGGCCTGAGCTGTGCAGGAGGTCGGACTAGATGATCAGAATGGTCCTTTCTGACCTTAGTATCTATGAATCTATAAGCACTCACACTCTCATTCATATTATACACAGAAGTGCCGAACCGGCTAATCAAAATAAGTATTTACACAGCGTCAACAGCCTTGCTCTTAAGACAGTTTGCACAAAAGCTGCTTATGTGTTTCCCTCTTAAGAATTATACTGAATCAGTTATTTTTAAGAGTTCAGAAAAAAAATTTGCATTTTACCTTTAAAATTGGCTATATATAGCCCCTAGTAAACTACTGTCCATAAAATAAGGGTTAAACACATGCCAGTGCAAGAAGTAGAAACCAAAAAACAGGAGCAAGGCCGTTCCATCATGTGAGCCCACACAATTATAATTCAAACCAACATGATTCATAGAACGCTTTCAATAAAATTTTCAATAATAGGTGTACTTTAGACACTGTATCAAACCTATTTCAATTAATAAATATAAGAGCAAATTATTTTTAAGAACAAAAAAAATGAACAGAAAATAAAGGGCTAGATCATCACCCCCTATTACATGGGTTCATCAAGTCTATTCTGATGTTGAGCTCTCAGTTCTTGCTCTCAGCAAGCCTTTGCAGTTGCGCAGGGACAGACCAAATGGCGAACGATGGGTACGGCCGACTGTCTGGCTAAACGTTAGAGAGAGAGATCATCAGCTTGCAACTAGCCCAAGGCAAAGAGCTGCATGTTGTGCTGTCCATGCAGCAGCCTGGGAAGGAGACACTGACTGAGGGTATGTCTACACCGCAGTGTAAGCCCAGGGTTAGTAGGACTTGAGTCAGCTAATCCATGTTTGGGAACCCTGGGCTTGAATGTCTACACTATATTTAAACCCTACATTAAGACTTTTCTAACCTGGGCTTGTACCTAGGGCTCTGGCATCCACATTGCAGTGTGCAGACTGGAGTCAAAATAACCATAACCCAGAGCCCCCTGAGCTGCCCGCCACCCGAAATGTGGCTGCTTTAGCCCTAAGATCATGGTGCACTGTGGGACAACTTTACTGCCCACCCTGCACATTACCAGAAAGCAGCTCACTTTGCAAAAGGCTCGGCTCTCTCTCCATTGCAACTCAGGAGGTTCTCTGATAGTGTGCGTACAGATCAGTGATGAGAACAGAATGGGTTAACACTGGCCTGAGCTGCTGCCATTTGCCATGAGGGGAGTGCGGCAGCTTCTGTTTTCAATAGAGTGGATTATGGATTGTTGGGATAGAGAATACTAAGGAAGTTGTCCCATGGAATTGAGGGATACTTCCAGCTGACTCTCAGGCTGAGTCTAGCAGGGCTGCAGCTACACTGCAAAGCAATAGGGCTTAGACCCTGGGTCCTGGCTTGACTCGAGCTCGGACCCTCCAGCCCTGCAGAGTCCTGCGAACCTGCTCTGAGTTAATGCAGTTACAGTATACATGCAAGACAGGTTAGCCAGGCTCAAGCATGAGCTTACGCTGCAGTGTAGATATACCCTGGGAGTCAATTTCCCACCTCCCAGCCTCCTCACAACTCTTGAATGCCCCTAAACTGTGATTGGCCAATGTGTTGTAGCACTTTATATGCTACTCAGCGCACACAAAAGTGTAACTAGACCACCAAGAATATATGGGAGGTAACTAGACCACCAAGAATATATGGGAGGTGGGTAGTCAAATCTACACCCACTCACACTCCCTTGCATGAGTTGGGGACGCAGTAGCTTGTATAGCCTGCTTCCCCCACAACATGCAGAAAGCAACAGTACAGTGCACTAGCACAAGGCAATACAGTGCCCAAATGAACACTGTGGAAATAGTTCAGACAGACCGACCACTATTATATCAATTATATAAATAAAAATTGGTTAGGTTGGATTATAGTCTACGCTTATACAGCACAGCTATGTGATGTGGGACGAACAAACAAGGGTGTTTGTTTGTTTTTATTTAAATTTATTCAGAAAAGCTTGAGTAGTGTTAACTGGAACAAGAGAAAATTTCTATGAAAGAATGGAATGAGTTAAAGTTAGGAATAATTTATTCTCTAGAAGTTGGTTTCTACAAATCTGATGATCCCACATTTGCTTCCAATTTTGCTGAAATATCAGAAATTGCACACCTAATATGGGCCACTTTCATTATGACATTGTCATTTAGACTCATCCTTTAAAAATGTTCCCTTGTTATACTGAATTTTTATCAACAGAGATCCATGATAAAATCTGAATATGTTCCTCCATAGCTATGGTAGAAACTGCGGGACAAGTTAGATAGTTAGATAAAATTTACACTGAATATTCTCATGGAGGACAGGTCCATCAATGGCTATTAGCCGAAATGATCAAGGATGCAATCCTATGCTCTGGGTGTTCCTAAGCCGCTGACTGCCAGATGCTGGAACTGAATGACAGGGGGTGGATCACTTGATGATTGCCCTGTTCTGTTCATTCCCTGTGAAGCATCTGGCATTGGACACTGTCAGAAAACAGGATACTGGACTAGATGGACGTTTGGGTCTGACCCAATATGGGCATTCTTATGACCAGTATACAACTAAAAGCATTTTAAGCTCTATGCTTCAAAATGTTGCATAAAAGTGTATTCACATCAACTGCAGTCTGTAAATGGATGAGCTATCTTTTCAGTGCCAGACTCTTGCAATGACTACATGTTCCAGAACGCTCTCCCACAGTGGGCAGCTGGAGCCATACCTACAACAACATTTCCATTGGTAGCACTGAACTAGTGGGATCAACATTGAAAAGTGTGTGTGTGTGTGTGTGTGTGTGTGTGTGTGTGTGTGTGTGTGTGTGTGTGTGTGTGTGTGTGTGTGTGTGTTCGACCCGATTGTAGACCCAGCCTTAGATTAAGAAGTTTTACTGCAGTAATAAGAAAATCAAGCTCAGGTAGATAGGCCTTTGTTCCCTACAAATTTCTTATGTATTTCTACTACAAAATGAAAAGAAAATCCTGACTAAGCAACAGTAAAACTAACATGGCACAAACAGAAGTGATAACTATCTTGTCAAATTCCACATATGGAGCTGTTTCTGATACAGAGGTAAAGGATTATTGTATAAAACTGTTCAGGTGCAATAAAATTTTTTTTTTAAATTGAATGCCATGAGAAACAAATCACCAGTAAATCTGGTATGACTTTTTAATACAGCTTGTTCTCAAGAAAAGACTTGAGTTATATTATATTATAAAAAATCCTTTCAAAAACAGAAGGAAAAGAATAGAAGAAATCTTTTCATAATTAGGCCTTCTTATACAAAAATACCTCTGCAAAGATAACTTCTGACTCACCACACCATACCAATAACAAAAGGCTAAATTACTAAGTAGTGAATCTTTAAGAACTAATCAACGCCTTTCACATAAGCTATAAGGACAATTAAATTGCTTGATTTATTCAATTCCTACCAAAAAGGCAGCAAAAAAGCTACTGTAGGTAATTTATCTGAGGGAAAACAGAACAATAATAAGGCCATTAAGTAAAGAAAATCAGTTTCTGAATCATTGTCTTGAAATCTGACCAAATGAGAGGAGGGAAATGAGAAATATGGGTGACCTTAGTGGGAAAAAAAACCTAACAACTGAGGCCAACCTACATGTTTTCTTTTAATAAAATGGTTACTGGACTTTCTTGAACTAAATATCCAATCATCTCAGTATATTTAGTAATACATAGCTCTCATGAAAGATTTCTGATACTGAAAGGTCAGCACTAGAGCTGGGTGGAAAATTTCAGCAACTGTTTTCGAAACGCGATTCATCAAAATCAAAAAGTTTCAGGGACAGTTTGATTTCAGCTAAGTTCCAACAGAACCTCAACCACTGCATCCGATGAAGTGAGCTGTAGCTCATGAAAGCTTATGCTCAAATAAATTTGTTAGTCTCTAAGGTGTCACAAGTACTCCTTTTCTTTTTATTGATTATTATGTCTCTGGTGCTGACTTTTTAGTATAAGGAACTTCTATCAGAAGATCATAATATTTTATTACATATATTCAATTCAAAATGTACGGTATCCATTTTATTAAAAGAAAAACATATGAGTTGGTCATCAGTCATTCTCCCTTTCACTTTATCTGATCCTTAACAATCAATTTACCTTCAAACTGGAGAACCTGCTGACAGTTCTAATGGCTAATCTGTGATGGGAGATGTAGAGTAGGTAATCTGAATTATTGCTATTTTAATTATGTGGTTTGGGTCTTCCTGGGCATCTTGCTCCCTGCACCTCCTTTTCCAGGATTTCAACTATAATCATGAAGGGTAATAATTTGTACACATCACACATTTTTGGACCTATTTTGGATTGTCACGCGTAAAGGTTACATCACTACTTTATGTCTCTTTGAGAGAAATTGACAAATGAGAACATAAAATTTACACTGAATATTCTAAGAAAAAATTTAAGTGATCCGAGTATAGTTATTGGTATATAAATGTCTGGGAAAGTATGGCAATGTTTCCATTGCTTGTCCTATTCCATAAATACAAAATAATCCTCTTTCTGTAAGTTCTTTACATTATCTAAATTGACCCAGGAACAGTACAAGAAAATGAGAGAAAAGTATCTAAACTGTTTCTAGCCTTCTGATTTAGGCCATACTAATGCAGCTGGGCCACTGGAGTGCATCTGGCAAAGACGTTCTATGCCGACGGGAGGGAGCAAGTGGCATAAACTGTGTGATTTATGTTGGTGTAACTTATGTCGCTCGGGAGTGGAACATTTATACCCCCTGAGTGACGTAAATTTTGCTGACATTTGCAGTAGTGTAGACATAGGTGATTTTAAGAGAGTCTGGCCAGTGACTGTGGTGGTGTTTCTTACACACACCTCCAAAGCTTACACGAGGACCACACTTTCTCTCTTCTGGGTCACATTTAGCATAAAAACATGACATGGAAAATTATAACCTTTCCCCCATTCTTTTTATATAGACCATTACATGCACAATTCGTCAGGAAAATGTTTTGATGCCACTTCAAGCAGCAGCTTGTTTCATTTTACATCCTTTACCCCTTCATGCAAAATACAGGCACCTTTATAGGAGTTTTTTCCCTTTCATTTCAGCAAGGTTGGTTTCCCACTATTACTTTTTTCAGGGAACCATTTTTAGATACAAATTCTTTCAATTAAATGGGAAAGCATACTTTAAATGAGGAAAAAAATGTAGGGATAAGCACAGGGCAAAAAAACCCTAAACTCAACAAAAAAATTTGAACAAGGAGGAAGTGAAGGAAGCAAAAAGAAGCAGACATTTTTCACTGGATCCTTACTCATCCAAAACAAGAAATCAATGAAAGAAAAGTGTAATTAGATTAAAATGGAAAGGAGGAAAAGAATGTTCTGTGAGGAGGTTTGACAGAAGAAGCAGCCCTAAGCCATATTAAAGATTATCATCATCCCATGATGCATTTTACTTTAATATTACATCTCTCAAACCGTATCAGTGGATTAATTTTAAACCTAATGACATCTGTATTTGTTTTGCATTTTAGTCTATTCATGATATGGAAGCTGGCGGACACAGAAAGTAGGAAAGATAAGCTGGCAACTAGAGATCTTAAGACTACAGTTTAGTGGGAGAACGTTACATAAAGTAAGTTAGGCCGTTTCAGTGTAGTACTTTGGAGACAGCACTTCACATTCCAGGGTTACCAAAAGTTCCTCTCTCCAGTCAACCAACTAAAAGTACAAACTATTTACAGCAAGCTATCATCTTCACTGGAGTCTCCCTTCTAACTAAATATAGAACCTATAGGATTAAAAAGGACCATAAGCAGTGCTTAATTTGTGCCGGGCTTGCCAAAGCTGAGCCCCGGCACCGCTAGGCTTGACAGTTCATAGCCCCAGCACCTCTGGGCTTGCTGTGTCAACTATGAAAGTAATAAAATTGCTTGAGCCCAAGCACCTCTTTCATTAAAAATTAAGCATTGACCACAAGGGTCATGTAGTCCAGAGGCTCTCAACCTTTCCAGATTGAGTCTAATTTGTCTTGCACACCCCAAGTTTCACCCCACTTAAAGACTACTTACTTACAAAAACAGACATAAAAACACAAGTGTCACAGCACACTATTAATGAAAAATTGCTTCCTTTCTCATTTTTACCATATAATTATAAACTAAATCAACTGGAATATAAATATTTCACTTACATTTCAGTGTATAGTTTATAAAGCACTATAAACAAGTCAGTCTCTGTATGAAGTTTTAATTTGCACGGACTTTGTTAGTGCGTTTTATGTAGCCTGTTGTAAAACTAGGCAAATATCTAGATGAGTTGATGTCATAGGCACCAACTTTTCCCGGCACTTGATCCCCTCCCCCCAACTTCGCCCCTGCCCCGCCCCCATTCCAACCCCTTCCCCAAAGTCCCTGCCCCAACTCCAGCCCCTCCCTGCCCCAATTGAATTTCTTCCCCAAATCCCCACCCCAGCCCTGCCTCTTCCCCCTCCTTCCCTCCCAGCGCTTGCCACTGCAAAACAGCTGTTTCACAGTGGCGAGCACTGGGAGTAAAGGGAAGAAGTGGGGATGTGGTGCTCTCAGGGGAGGAGGCAGAAGTGAGCTGGGGCGGGACAGGGAGCTGCTGAAGGGTGCAGAACACCCACCAATTTTTCCCTGTGGGTGCTCCAGCCCTGGTGCACCACAGAGTCGGCACCTATGATTGATGTACTCCTGGAAAAACCCCTGCATACCCCTGGTTGAGGACCTCTGATCTAGTCAGCCCCTGCCAAGATTAGTGCTGTCAACTTTCTAACTGCTGAAATCTGGACACCCTATCCCACCCTGTGCACTGCCCCTTTCCGCAGGCCACGCCCCCCAGTACCGCCTCAGCCCCACTTGCTCCTCCCTCCCATCGCTCACTCCCTCCTCTCCCGGGATTCACCTGCTGCCTACAGAGCCGGGCTGGGAGGAGCTGATACAAAGCCTGCCTTTCTGCCAGTCGGGGCAAGGTGGGGCAGAGGGAGGGGATGGTCCCTGGAATGAGGGGCTGAGGCTGGGACAATCGGGGCACACTGGGATGGAGATGGTGTTGGTCCCCAGAACAAGGGGAGAGGGCATGGAAATCAGGGCAGAGGCAGGGTGGACAAGATTCCCCTCCGCCCCGCACACATACGCCTACCTGTCTGCTGGAGAGGCTGGAGCCCGCCAGCAACTTTCCTACAGGGGACTGGAGTCTCAGGCAATCCTAACCAGATCAAATTGCCAAGATGGTGCCTGCTTCTTGTACAGCAGAGTTTATTTTTTCAATCCAGCCTGTGATAAACTTGGCCAGAGTGGGCTGACAGGGAGAACTGCCTTCCACCCAAAACAGTCACAGATCCTTAATGAGATAGTCAATAAGAGGGGAAAGAGAGAGACACAAGCCTTTGCCTCTGGCTTTTGTTCATCCCACTCTCTCTCAAGCCTAAAGGGGCACCAGCCACTGCGAACACCTCAAAAGGAGAAGAGCTAAGGGGACAATCTTGCCAAAAAAATAAAATACAGTCCAGGAACAGGGCTAGGAATCAGACAGACATATTGAGCCAAACTATTAGTCAGGCCTGGTCTACACTACACAGTTAGGTCAATGTAAGGCAGCTTACATCGACCTAATTATGTCAGTGTACAAACGACATCCTTGTCCCACTGATGTAAGTGCCCTACTAGACTGACACCATAACCCCATCTCCTTGAGAGGCATAGGGCTTATGTCGGTGTAGATAGTGTGCCAGTGTATGTGTAGACACTGCATTACTTACATCGGCTGTTGGCTGTCTTGTCAATTTCAATGCTCCATGAAGAAGCCATGAAATTGACAAAGCCATGTAGCTAGAGCCCAGCTGCCCTTGGCTGCCTGTGTCCATCCAGTTCCCCACTCCTGGCAGGGAGGTGAGAAGCCTGGAGGTGGCTGGCCCCTGCTCCCAGTGGGGAGGCGAGAAGCCTGGGGGTGGCTGGGCTCCTGGTGGGAAGCTGCACGGAGCTGAGAGCCCTGGCCCTCAGCCTCCCACATTGCCCCTTGTCAATCGGTGGAAGTGCTCTGCTGAGGATGCGCACCACTGACAGTAAAAGGGTAGCGTGGACATCAGCCACTGCAGTAAACACTGTGGTGGCTGTAAGTTGACCTAACATAGATCAACCTAAGTATATAGTGTAGATGTGCCCTCAGAAATTTGAAATGGCATTTGGAGTTTTCCCCAGAAAAGCGCTGCAGCAGAGGGGTCTGACTGACTGCCAGATGCTGTGGAGGCAAAAAATTGGGAACTTCAGAGGAAAGGGCATTTCCCTCCTTCCTGTGACTGACAGGTCCGGATCTGTCTAAAGCTGCAAGCAGGCTCACGTGCCCATTATAATGGAACTGTGAAGCTTGGCACAATGAAGAAAGTATAAAATAATCATATTCCTTTTAAGTCCTTTGTTTGTTAGTGAGGTCATGTGATCTCCCTGGATGTTTGTGGCATTGTTTAGTTGAAGCTTTGGAGTGGTTAAACTAAGACTAGAATAAGGATATTGGCAAGCTTGTCTATACTTTGTTACTAATGTATAAAGCTTCACTGGTTAGAATGGAAAGAGCAATTTTTATGCTGCACAAATTTCATCTTCCGAGCAGGCATAAATACATCAACTGACCTATCTGAAAACAACTTCTGGATTGAAAACGCCATATTAACAGAATCCAAAACCAAAGCAAAAGAACATGCTAATAGGCAGGTCAGGGATCTTAAATATCAAAGCCACATTACAGTTTTAAAAGATATGCTTCTTGTAGAAAGCCAGAGTTCCTGCCATGTGGGGGGAAAAAAGCAGAGGAATAGCAGATGCTTTGTAAAAATAACTGGTATGGTTTAGATTTGCAAGTGAAGTAGAAGCCAAACACAATTTGAAATCCTATGCATAAAATTTTGTCAGGGATTTTGCAATCTCTGTTTTTTTCCCATCTTATATAAGATTGGAAACTAATACTATTTACAGCATCCAATCAATTGTTGCTTTAAACTTTAAGGAAATAGTAAAAGGCCAGTCTCCACTGTAGATAAACCTATCCTTGTTTCCAGAGACACTTCTATGTCCCTCCTCCCCTACTAAAGATGGCAATTTACAAAACACAAGTCAAATATTTTTGTTATAACTACTGAGATATCTAAATGCCTTACCTACACCTACAATACTTTACGGTAGCAAAGAGGCACTTCTGCTAGAGTTAAGGTTAAGACCAGCTTTCTTTTTAAAGCTCAACTGTTTTAAGTGCACTAAAATCTATTTCAAAACAATCCATGTAACCAAATTTTAATGTGCCTCGGGGCTCCAGATAGGGTCAATTATCCAAATTTGGGGTTACTTAGCCAAGGGAGTTCCCAAGACACAACTGCTAGGAAAAAAACAACTTTCTTCTAAAGCTGACACATTCTGGTAACTTTTTTTTGCATACAGATGGAGCTCAACGAGGACTCAGATCATCGCATCAAGGTCATGGTTAAGGGTTACCTCAACAGAGTGCATAGCACCTACTAGCCCTTTGCGGAAAATGAAATTAAAATATTATTAAAAAGTTTGCTTCTCTAGTTAGGTGTGTGCCAAGTGGTTATAGTCTCACACACCTAAATCATGAGCCTAATGGATTATATTGTATATATGCAATGAGAAAACTAACCATCTGGGAAGCTACCTCTACATCAGCGGACCCATGTGGCTCCACGGGTGAGGTATGGTCACTAAATCCAAGCACCATCCAGCCACTAAGTCACAATCCAACCCAGGGTGGAAATCTGAATTTAAAATGGGGGAAAAAAAATGCATCTTGCTCCAACCTGACACTGATGGCTGTTTTTGTTTTGTTGGGGGGGGGGGATATAATCAAATTATTTTTGTAAGACAAATTTAAATCATGTGAATGCTTGCTGACAGGGAAAAGACGTGGAGAGAGACTGGAAAGGAGTTATAGGGGTGTGTAGCAGGGGAACTAGAGGAAGACAGGTGAAGGGCAGCTTCTCAGCGCCAGTCTCCTGTACTATTTGTGTATGCCAGGCTCTGGGGATCCCATCCCTTTAAGGAGCTCTGAGCCCTTCTCCCTGCTCCCCCCCCTCATGTGAGCTGGGATCTGGGGGTCTTTTCCCCCAATTAGTTTCTGAGTCATGCTCTCTGTGTGGGTGCCAGGATCTGGGGTGCCACTGGCCACCTATGATCTGACCTCCCACATTCCACCTTGTCATGTTAGCCGGATTCTTGGGGGGTGGGGGTGTCCCTGCATTTCTGGGGTGGACAGAGCCCCTCTCCATATACCACTATATTAACTGGGATGTGAGGTGCCTTGTCTTCTCAAAGGAGGTCTGAGCCCAACTCCCCTACCTCACCCTCCCACCCATGTGAGCCAGGATCCTCTAGGTAGGGAACTTTGAACTGGCATGCTAAGACAATGCACCAACAACAGACTGCTGAGGCTGAACAGGTATGCTTGACACATACCCAAGGGAGGTAGTATTGGCTCATATATCAAAAATGTATGCACTTGGACTGAGGCGGAGATGGAAATTGGAGACAGACTTGCTGGAAGTCTCTGGGTAAGGATAAAAAGGGATTAAAAAAACTCAAGGTTGATGACATAGTAGGGGTCTACTACAAACCACCTAACCAGAAAGAGGAGGTGGATGCGGCTCTTTATAAACAACTAACAAAATCATCCAAAGCACAGGACTTGGTGGTGATGGGGGACTTCAACTACTACCCAGACATCTGGGTATTGGGAAAATAATACAGCAGGGCACAGATTATCCAACAATTTCTTGGAATGTATTAAAGACCATTTTTTATTTCAGAAGTGAAGAAAACTACTAGGGGAGAGGCTGTTCTAGATTAGATTTTGATAAACTAGAAGGAACTGGCTTAGAATTTGAAGGCAGTTTGGGTGAAAGCAATCATGAAATGACAGAGTTCATGATTCTAAGGAATGGTAGAAGGGAAGACAGCACAAAAAAGAAAATGGATTTCAAGGAAGCAGACTTCAGCAAACTCGGAGTTGGTACTTTGGGAAGCAAATCTAAGGAGAAAACAGTTCAAGATAGTTGACAGTTTTTCAAAGAGACATTATTAAGGGCACAAAAGCAACCTATCCCACTGTGTAGAAAAGATAGGGTCTATGGCAAGAGACAATCCTGGTTTAACCAGGAGATCTTCAATGATCTGAAATTCAAAAAGAATACTACAAAAAGTGGAAACTAGGTTAATTTACAAAGGATGAATATAAACACCACAAGTATGAAGGGACAAAATTAGAAAGGCCAAGGCACAAAACAAGATTAAACTAGCTGGAGATATAAAAGGTAACAAGAAAAATTTCTACAAATACATTAGATTCAAGAGGAAAACCAAAGACAGGGTAGGCCCGTTACTCTACCGTGCGGGGGGGGGGACAGAAAATGTGGAAACGGCAGAAATGCTAAATGACTTTGTTTTAGTTTTCCCCAAAAAGTTAGTAGCAATTGTACATCTACCTTAGTGAATGCCAGTGAAAATGAGGTGGGATCAGAGGCTAAAGTAGGGAAAGAACAAGTTAAAAATTACTTAGATAAGTTAGATGTTTTCAAGTCACCAGGGCCTGATGAAATACATCCTACAATACTCAAGGAGCTGACTGAGGAGATATCTGAGCCATGAGCGATTATCTTCGAAAAGTCAAGGAAGACTAGTGAAATTCCAGAGGACTGGGAAAGGGCAAATATAGTGCCAATCTATAAAAAGGGGAATAAGGACAATCTGGGGAATTATAGATCCAGCTTAACTTCAGTATCCGGAAAGATAATGGAGCAAATAATTAAGCAATCAATTTGCACACACCTAGAAGATAATAAGGTAGTAAGTAACAGTCAGCATGGATTTGTCAAAAACAAATTGTTTCAAACCAACCTAATTGCTTTCTTTGACAGGGTAATGAGCCTTGTGGATAAGGGGAAGTGGTAGATGTGATATACTTGACTTTACTAAGGCTTTTGATACAGTCTCACAAATCAGGAAAATACAACCTAGATGGAGCTACTATAAGGTGGGTGCATAACTGGTTGGAAAAACCATTCTCAGAGAGTAGTATCAATGGTTCACAGCGAAACTTGAACACAGGTGCTCTTTTCATCAATCTAACAGTGGCATATGATACAGTATGGCACACTGGCATGCTCATGAAGGTATCATGGGTCTTGCTACCTTGGGTCACAGCCGGGGTTGAACTGTTCCTCCGTGATAGGCAGTTCAGAGTCCATATGGGGGAGAAGACAAGTGCTTGGAGATGACAGAGCAGTGGGTTACTCCAGGGCTCTGTGCTTTCTCCAACCCTGTTCAATGTTTACATCAATGACCTGCCAACAATGGAGTCATGAAAGTTCATTTACGTAGACGACATCTGTTGCGGTACCCAGGCCCAGACATTTCACAAGCTTGATGCCATTTTAAAACGGGACATGGTAAAGTTAGCTGACTACTGTAAGACTTGGTGCCTCCAGCCAAGCACCATGAAAACAGTCTCCAGTTTGTTCCATCTTCATCGTGCTAGCAGAATGCAAGGACTGAATGTTTATCTGAATGGTCAGAAGGTGAAACAAGAAGAAGATCTGGTCCATCCAAGTGTGACCTCAGACCGCACACTGAGTTACCATGCCCACCTGAAGAAGGCAGCAGCTAAAGTTAAGATGTGTAACAATCTTTAGCAAACTGGCAGGTTTGTCATGGAGTGCCTGTGCTCCAACTCTGCAGATGTCAGCTCTTGCCACCTCAGTCAATGGCGGAGTACTGTGCATCAGTATGGAGTGGATCATCCAAACTGGTGGATATGCAGTTACATGGCACCATGCACATCATCTCCGGAACCCTGTGTCCGACTCCACTCCCAGGGCTTCCAGTTCTGAGCAACATTGCTCCTCCTTATATCAGACGAGAGGTTGCCACTGGCAAGTTACTGGAGAAAGTACGCACCAACCCAAGCCTACCGCTGCACAATAACCTTTTTAAACGTTTGCCGTCACGTTGCCCATCCGATGAAGTGAGCTGTAGCTCACGAAAGCTTATGCTCTAATAAATTTGTTAGTCTCTAAGGTGCCACAAGTACTCCTTTTCTTTTTGCGAATACAGACTAACACGGCTGCTACTCTGAAACATTGGCCTGATGGGTGACTTTGGGCAAGCCACTTCACCTCATTTTTCCATCTGTAAAATGGTAATAATGACGTAAAATTTGTTGAGAGCTACTGATGAAAAGTGCTGTATAAAAGCTGGGTCTTTTTGTTATTATCGAGCCACATTATCAACTGCAAAGCTACCTGAGAACTACAACCATCTAAATGACCACTAACTCCTATAACACATTTCTTTCTGTTAAACACCCTCACACACCTCTAGGAAATTCCCTGACAAAATCCATTCATTAATGCAGAATTAAGGTTATCCAGAGATATCTCATGCCCTTCCAGAATGTCATGTTCAGCAAAACTCAAACCTCTAAAAACCAGGAAAGTTCATGTACGCATCAATGCAATATGTTGGAAATTGAGAGGCACTTGGTGAGCCTTATAATCATTCCTCCCACTGATCAAAGCACAAGTCCCTACAGGCAAGGCCATGACCATTCCCCTGGCATCAGCTAATAGGTACTTGCTCAGTCTCAACTTCTTTGCAAAGAGACAAAAGCTGTGTGCCTTCTAAACAACCCTGCACTGAAGAGGAGAAAAAAGTGTCTCGTCACATCTGTAAAATGGGAATAATGATGTTAAACTTTGAGACCTACTGATGTAAGGCGCTATATAAAAGCTAGGTCTTTTTGATAATTATCTAGCAATAATAGTGTTATCAGTTGCAAACCTGTGTGAAAACTGCAACTGCTATATGACCACTAACCTCTACCAATAAACATTTCTCTTTCTGTTTAAGAAGAAAAAAATTGGAAGTGGCATGACAAACATCTTTGTTAACACACAGTTAACATTGCCTATTGATAGCTGGTGTCTTTTCAGAACATTCGGTTCAGCAAAACTCAAACTTTTCCAAACCAGGAAAGACTAAGTTACGCAACTGGAAAAGAAAAAGAGAAGGAAGAATGCTAGAGAAAGTGTGATGAGAGAAAGAAGAGAAAAAGAAAAAGGCGTAGTAAAAGTTTCACGAAGCAGAAAAGTATCAAAGAAGGACAACACTGTTCAAATTTCTGTTTGTTAACAATTTAGAGCATTACTATTAACAATTATCTGAAATTACATGGATTATTTTGGTATTCTTATTAGATTTTTAAAGACTTCACTAGTTTAATAAAGAATCACTGATTTTTCACATTTTCTAGAACATTGTATCGTGGAAATACAGGATAACCTCATTTATACTGATATTTAAAAATATTCAAATTGTTTACATCTTCTCATATACATTTGTATATTGTGAAGGACAAAGGATACAAAATGACAGCAATACTGCAGTAGTGTGTTATGCACAAGACCCAGTGTTAATCCAGTAGACCATGCAGCCACTTGAACGGTGACAAGGTATCAATAGACTGTATTAGAGCTGATGAATTACAACATTAGAGAGACTGATAAAACACAATAGGCAAGACCATGAACACTAATGTTTAGCTCCAGTAGAATTCAATCTATATTAGATTTATTAGGTGTCAGACACCATTACAAGGCATTAAATGAAATTCTTCTTTCTATTATAAAACCATTGTAAACACGTGCATAGCCACCAAGTAATTTTTTATGTCCATGTACATAAGTGCCACACATATGGAGTGTACTTTTGGAAAGAACATTGCAGTAAATAGGTTTTTCCTTACAAGCCAGCAGTCACTCAGGCAATATGCCATAGCAATTTATAATAGTAACAACTGCTATTCAGAGACGATAGGATTGTTTCAAAGTTTGATTGTTTTTGTTAGAGCAAAGCCATTTGCACTGCTACAGTAAAAGAGAGAGAGTGTATGTGTGTGTCTTCTTTATGATAATTCTTCTGTAAAAATTCACTCCAGGCTGAAGCTTCTTATAGTAAGTACAACAGTAAGTTCACAATTTGCTGTCTTTTCTTTTAGTAAAGAGTTTTTGAATGAACAATCTTTTTGAAACACTGCAGTATTGTATCTCAGCTTTCCTAATAGAGAATATTAAGACCATATTCTCCAGGAGTTTGCACATGAACTTTGGTACACCATATACCCTTGGGGGAATTCTGTGCCAAAAAAAATTTAAAATTCTGCATATTTTGTTAAAACAACACAATATAATCACTCCAGCGTCAGTATTTTGGTAATTTCAAAATACCTGTCAACAAGTATGTCATCAATATAGACAACAACAACAACAACAACAGATTCCCTAAGGAGTAGATAGTTAAAGAATTCCTTACAACAAATTAATTCCAGTTGGGAGAAGCTGGAGGGGGCCCCAGAGCCGAACCTCAGCAATCACCCTCAGAACCCACACACCCACATTCCCCTCCCCCCACTCAGACACCCGTACCCCCAGAGCCTTTACTTCCCCCAGCTTCTTTACTGTTCCACCGTGGAACATGACATGGTGCAGCCCTCCCCTTTCAAACCCTTTTTCAGAGCTGAGTCTCCCATGCCCTCTCCCATTCCAGGGAGAATGAAGATCAAGCCAGACAGCGAGAGCATGCAGCCTCCATCCCCACTGGGCTGGGCATCCCACTCACTGCGAGCTGGGCTCTGCAGAGTTCAGCAGCCCCTAGTTGTGTCCAGCAGCTCTGCAGCCTCAATTCTGCAGAGGAAACATGGAATTCTGTACAAATTCTGCATTGTGCTGTGGTATAGCATTTCCCCAGGAGTAATTAGCTCTAGTATCTCAGTCACCTTTGTGGCCAATGGTACTGCTACCAGAAAGGTTGCTTTGATGGAAAGAAGAAAGAGTACATGTAGCAAATGGCTTGAAAGATGGGCTCATTAACCTTGCCAGTACAACATTTAGATCTCAAGTAGGGGGACACTACTCTCAAAGGGTCTGTAAGATATCTAGTTACCATATGGTGTGAAACTGTGGATATCCGTAACTGGAGGGTAGAGAGCTGAAATGGGCTGTGAGATGAACACTCAGGGAGACATGGAGAGTCCAGAGTTCTTTAATAATAGAAGGTAGTCCAGTATGTTGGTATCTGAGCTAGAGACTGAAATAACTGGCATGCTTAGACAGTGAACCACTTTGCAGAATAAGTTTGCCTTGTAGAGTCTTTTGTCCTGTGGATAAGAATGTTGTGACATCAGTAGAGAGAACTTGCTCAACTGAGGTAAATTAGCCAGCATCCATGCCATGAGGTCCAGGGAGTATGACTCCATATGGCGGATCTTACCGTCTTTTTGCCATATTACATCTGGCTGTAGAGGCAATGGTACTGGAGGTTGGATGGAGAGATTCTTTAGATCTGAGACCCAGAACTGCTTCTGCTATGCTAGAGCTTTTGATGATGATCCTGGGTGATTCCTGCCTGAGTTTCCTGAGAATGTTCAGGATGAATGCACTTATATGGTAAACACATCTCAGGCCCTGGAACCAGGGTATCATATATGCATTAGACACAATTCCCTCATTGCATCTTCCTCTGGAACAAAGCTTTTGAGATTTCCAGAGTTTTCTCTGGTGGCAAAAAGATCTATGGTTGGATGACCCCCCCCCCACCTGAGAAATATGTTTGGACAGTGTTCTTCACTGTCCATTTGGTCATTTCTGAAATGTCTGCTGAGGTGATCTTCTAGCACATTCTGTAATCCTGTGAGGTGTACTGCTTTCAATTCCATGGAAGATACAAAAATTCTACAGACATACAGCTTATTGACATAAAGGGATGGAACTTGCTCCCCTCATTTGTTTTCACAAAACATGGATTTTGTATTATCCATCATGATTTGACTTGCCAGTCTTTCAGAAGCAGGAGAAAAATCATGCACGCCCACCAAATAGCTCTTAGCTCTATAACATTTAGGTGAAGTAATGTTTTCTGAGGAGTCCGCAAACCTTATGTTTCAAGATTGTTCAAATGGGCTTCCCAACAAAACGTGAAAGTCTCTATCACCAACATCTGTAATAGCAGTGGCAAAGAGGATCTTTCCACTAATTTAACAATGACAGGACTTTCTGGGGGAACGTGCACTGACACACTCAGGTGATGCCTGCTTGGCTGATATACAGACTTCAATTTCTTTGCATGCATTGAAGATGAAGTCTGGCATGCTGAGTTACATATATGCAAGAGGCCATGTGAGAAAAGGCCTCACCGATGGTCTTGGGGTGAGTGGACACATCTAGTATGGCTTGAAATCTTTCTTGTGATACAGAGGAGTGAGACTGTCTAGAAACTTCTGCAATTTTTCCTGCACTACCGCCACAGACATTTCTAACACGTCTGCCATGTGACACAGCAGTTTCTAAAATGTTTTGAAATCATTAGACTGAGTGGAAGTAGAGTGCATAACTGGTTCATCAGGTGAGGAAGAAGTGTGCCACTGTTTGAAGTTATTCTTCCTTACCTTCTTGTTCTTCCCAGTGTACAACAAGTTTGTGCCAGCTGTACCTCTTGTGCAACTCTACAAGTTTTTATAGCGAAGGGAGATGTAACTCTAGAGAGGTCAGGAGGAGTTAGTTTCCTCATCACCTGCATCCCCGCAAGGGTCCAGTATGGCCAAGTTTGGACGTTACAGGCATAAAGGACTGGGGGTTACAGGGGTAGATACAAAGAGGAGTGCTCTCTTTGAGATTCCACAGGTCTATGCCTAAAATGACAGCTCCTTGATTCTCCATCTGATCAGTAGGGATTATATACATGGGAATGAGGAGAATGGGTGCAGGATACCTCCCTACTATGATCAGAATGGGAGGAAGAAGGGAAAAGAATTTCTCCTCTAATGATGGGGCTAGTCTTCACAGAATTATAGAAATGTAGGACTGGAAGGGACTTCAAGAGGTCATCTAGTCCACTTCTCGCATCAAGGCAGGAAATCCTAATTGCATCTTAAATCTCCCCTACTACTGTAGCTGAAGAAGTGACTGGTACATTAATTGTACTGGTTATCCGTAATATACAGGCACACTCATAGCTGAGGATAGTAATGGTGATTTAGGCTGCGCAATCACGACAAGATCACTTGATACCAAATATAAGTTTGGTGCGAGAAAGTCAGTACGAGGAGCATCTGTATCGTAAGGGTCAGCACTAGCGTCCTGGGTACCGGGGGGCATTGGTACTGTGTACACAAATATTGGTACCAAGTCAGTCAGTACTGGGTGAAGTGCAGACCTCTGCCTAAGACAGTACCACACGTTCAGATATCAGGTTTTGCCAGGGTGTCAGAGGAATCCGATTTGGGCTCTGACCTACCCTTTGCCCAAGTAGTCTGAAGAAAGCAATGCCTCATTTTACTACATCCTAGGAAGAAGGAACCTAGGCCTGTGCTTACTGTGAGCATGATGTTCCTTCCCACTCCTTTCAGATGACTGGGTGCAGGAAGACAGCTACGTTGTCTGTCTCAGTATATGAAGGTTTCTTTGAAGAGTGAGCCCAGGAGCTGGAAACTGAGCGTAGCTCACAGGAACCATGACAGAGGAAGCTGGTTCAGGCCTGGTAGGTCCCTTCCTCTGGTTCCGAGGAGGCTCTCGCTGAGTGCTCCAGGAGAAAAAGTTTAAGATTGGTCTCTCTCACATTCTGCATCCTCTTGGAGAAAAAGCGACAGATTGAGCAACTATAAGGGACAGGCCCCATTCTGAAAGGAAAAAGGCACCTTGAGTGCCCTTCATTGAACAGAACAGCTACATTAAGGAGAGGGATGTTCTAAACTCCAGGTTTCAGCCAAAGCAGCAAAATCCCAGTATCAGGAAGTCCCTAAAAATAACACCCCTTTATTAGTGTTATCCCCAAACTAGCGTAAAAAGGAGAACACTACTCTGACTATATCACTACATACACACACACACAATCAAAAAAGTTGCACATTGTGCAGAAAAGCAGACACTGCAGATGTTCCATTTTATAGCCATAGGCAGTAAGAAGCAACGGAGTGATAGTTGGGCTTGCTCCACCCTTTACGTCCTTGAATGCGTGTGGAGGGTAGGGTGGTGGTGCACAAGAGCATCCAGGGACACTGCTGTCCAGTAGAATCCAATCTCATGCACACGAGTACCAGAAGTGGAATATACATGGACAATCGTTCAAAGAATACTATCATCTTCCTTGGCCGTGGGAAGAAACTGAACTACTAATCCGCCCCAAATAAAGTTACATCATTTTCAAATTTAATTCAGAAAAGGCTTAGTGGTTTGTCCTAAACCAGATTGGGTGAGGTAAGAATTTTGTTTTTAGAAATATTGTATGGGCTGGTGGCAATCTTTTATATATAAACATCAGTTTGGTATAACTTTTGCCCCTTTTATGCTGAGTATTTTTCAGCACAAACAAGTTAATGGCTCATAAGAAATTACTTCCTAAATCCAGACTGCTGAAAAGAATATATAGAGGTACAGAAAGGAAATAAACGAATAAAAAAACATGTCCATCTTCTCCTGCTAACCAAAAGTACTTCCTCTCCAAAAGGATTCTAGGCAGGACACAAGAGGTCTGAGACAACCTTTTTCCTAGTACATAGTCCTATAACCAGCAACCATGAAAACTACTAAAACTTGAGCAGATTTAGCAGGATCCACGCATTTCCAAGTTTCAGATGCAGGAAGTCTTTGGTTCAGACTTATGTGGAACATCGAACAAACTGGATCTTCAAAGTTAGCAGTTAGGTACTGGAAGTCAGTCACAGAAAAAACAACTGCTTTATAAATTAACAGCAAGAATTTACTTAAAAGTCCTCCCTTACCTTCTGTACTTAATCCAGGACTTGAGGTGAATTTTGCTACATCGACAATCTTGACAGCAAACTGTTGCCCAGTTTCTCTGTTGATACATCGCCGCACAACACTGAATGGACCCCTAAAAATAAAACAAACAAAAACTGTCAGATTTTCTGCATTAAAAGAATTACAAACTATTTCGTTCTCCTTTGTGTGTTTAGCTGTAGGGTTCCAAATATTTCCTAACACATGTAAGGTTACATTTTTGGAACTATAATACAGTGCAGAAGGTGTGTACCTCTCACCCAAGTTGCCCAACACAAAATGTAATTGCTACTAGAGTTTAATGTAAACAGCATTTGACAAACTTGATATTTTCATTTTTAAAAGTTCATAAATAATTTATTTCATACAGTTTGCTTGTAAAGGATACAATTAATAGAACCTGTACAAAATCATCATACTATTGCTAAAATGTAAGTGTAATTTGTTTATTATGATACAAAATACAGTAAGAAAAACACGGCAAAATACCTTTATTTATATTACACAGATTTATTATTACCACATTTAATTCTAGAAAATGTTGTGATATATATATATATATATTCTAATAGGCTCAAATCCTGCAGTCCATTCTCATTCTATTGATTTCAGTGGGAATTTGCCTGAGTAAAAAAAAAGTGAATAAACTCTGACTGAGGAATCCAGGATATGACTGACTAAAAGTACTGTTCAGTATAAAGAGAAAGAATAAAAAAATGCATTCAATTCTATTATTTTTTAAATGTCCATTAAGAAACACTTAGAAAGGATAGTTTAAAATAGTCAAACCTACAAAAAATGTAAGTAAATCTTTCCGCTTACATCACCAGCCAGTGAACTTTAAACCAACACAGGAGACATGGGAAATTTCCATTACTAATCTATATTTAAAACGCCAGGATATAGAAATACATCTAAAATTTTATCTGGTCTTTATTCCTTAAAGAGCCATCATGGAATCAAAGAAGCTACATATAATAAAAGATTTGTTAGATTACCTAGTTTATACACCTAACAATACTACATTTAATCCTGCAAAAACAGTTTGCAGTTCAAAATAGCTGTATGTGCCTTAATGTTTTCCAAAACCTAAGTCCAGAATGATTGTATCCCCAAGAAATGCCACAATATACAGATGAGAGACAAGGTAATCTCTTTTATTGGAGCAACTTCTGTTGGTGAAAGAGACAAGGTTTTCAGCTATACAGAGCTCTGTGTGGCTCGAAAACTTGTCTCTCTCACCAACAGAAGTTGCTCCAATAAAAGATATCGCACCCACCTTGTCTGTCTAATATCCTGGAACTGACATGGCTACAAACAAACAATAATGTATGGTTTATATTTACCTCGCTTCTACACAGATTTCTTTGAAAATTGATCCGTAAGTGTCATAACCCAACACGCACATTTTTGGAAGTAATTTGTTAATATTAGGATTTAACTTTAACATTCTTAGTGCTAACATGCTATGCAACAAAACTCAACTTTAATTTTTAATATTTTCATATAAATTGCATCCCACGACGCGTTAATGTTAGATAATGCAATTACCCACTACTGCTATTTAACTAGGTAAGTTACTCAGTACAGACATGAAAGAACATGTTTTCAGATAAGATTATGGGAACATAAGAAGGCAGTAGTCACAAAGAATGTATATTTTATTTTATTTTTGTTGTTGTTGCTTCTTTAACAGTGATAATAAAGGGCAACTTGTAAAGTTAAATTGCCACGCACTAGAGAAAATTAACGTACCAGTTGACAAGAAAACTGACATTCAAGAAGTTTCTCTGAAAGATAAGGGAAGTAATTTAAAGCATATGGATGGAAGTTGTGCATGGAAGATTCATGTTTTTCTGTCGACTGGAATAAAAGGCAGAGTGCTTAGGTTAAAGGATAAGTTTTCCCTTCTACACAGCAAACTGCAAGTCAGGTTATGGATCTCAGACTCCTGAGACTACAAAGTGACAGCCTTTCTAGTTCTCAATAGAGACTTTTTAGGGGAAAGAGTAGAGAAAATAAGTGAAAAATAGTTTCAGTTTAAATATGTTTATTTACTAACCGTTTTAATTTTAGTTTGATGTTCTTGTATATACAGGGTGATTTTTGGAATTTAATTATTCTTTTAATCCTGATTCCATTTTTGACTTCAGATTCCTACTGTAAAAGTCTAAAAATTGTATTTTATCCACTTTTACCAGTACTTATAGTCTTTTATTTAAAACAGTATTAGTACCCTAAAAAAAGGAAGAGGAGGGAGAATGTAGAGTCTAACTTGAAGCCTACTAAACATTGTAACAGGAATCAGAGATGATATTCTTAGTCTTGGACAAATTAAACACACAAAAAGGATAACTAAACCCTAAATTATATTATCCTCTAGTTAAAACTCCTCCAAATTGCACTGACCTCCAGATGAATAGCTAGAGATACAAAACAGTGTGACTGCCTCTTTTTAAAATAAATTACAAGCTAAGGTCTCAATCTTGCAAAAACACATGTATGCGTTTTACCTTACATATGTAAGGCCCACTGTGTGCAATGTAAAGTTAAACAAGTGCAAAAGTGTTTGCATGATCAAAGCTCAAACAGGCAATTTTTTTCTCATTAATATCCAAGCTAGGTGCATAGGTATCCATATTTGGAATGTCCTATTACTTTTCAATATTTATTAAGGGAACATTTTAGCCACAATCAACATGGATATTATTAAAAATTATTAAATGAAAAAGCCTAAGTATACAGGTATAAAAATATTTTACTCAGATTCTTAGACAGAAATTGTACCAATGCAGTTGACCAGCAAGACACATTCCTTAATTAATACATTATGCAACTTAAATTTAACAGTCCTGTAGCCTTTATAGTGAAGGTTTCTTTAGTGACTAAATATGCTAGCCTGGAATGGTCTTTTTTTCATACTTGACAACAAGAGCTAATTTACGTATCAGGATACAGGAGCTACTTTTACAGCTGTAGTCTACGTTTCTCCAGAAGGCTAAATACACCTGTAGCATTATTCCAGAAGGGAAAGCACTTGGAGAATAATAATGTTTTAGTTTCATAATTAAACGATCTTCAATGAAGAATGGAAATCTAGGTTTTAGAACTAGGCTTCTTTAGAAAAAAGGATGTGTTGAGGAATTCCAAAATAGTTATTTATTATTCATACTACAGTAACACCTAGTGGTCCCAAAGATGAGGGACCATCATATCAACTCAACGAAAAGACTGTTTCTGCAAAGCTTATGGTTTAATTAAATGGTTACCTAGTTTATTACATTCGAACACGGAAGGATGTACAGGAATTATATAGATTTTCTGTATTTTTCTACAGAGGCCTCAGATTTGTCCACATGTGCATATTCCACAGGAAGCCATTTCTTTTGGCTACCTAATGCTCCAGCAGCACCAATGGGAAATTAAGGGTAATTACCTTTAGAATACTACAGGATATATTTTGAATATACCATTTTAAGGTAAATAGGTTGGATGATACTAAACATTCATTAGTTTTTTTTTTTTGTTTTAATTCAGTGGATGAAGTTCTACTCAGGAGAGTAAGCGTAATGGCATGGGCTTTAAAGTAGAGCTGGAAGATACTGAGTGCATGCTTCCCTACAAGAGCTCTTCCAGTAAAACACTACTATGCAACAGCTATTCTTCCTATTGGAGAGCTCTGCTCTAAAAATATTTGGGGCTTGTTTTCCAAGTCTCATCCTACAGTCCAATCAGCCATTTTCTTTTTCAATTAGACTATCTATTGCTAATAAACGTTATGCTTCGGGGAATAATGAGACAATCATTAGAAAAGTCAGGAAGTTTTCTGTACATGGTATAGTACTGCCCAGTTGTGCACATTATGTAGCTATTCCACTTTCATCTGAAGGCCTCTCAGAGAACACCAAATTAAAGAGGACCTTTACTTTATTCCACCTTAAGAGTTCATGTATGAATTTCATGAACCCAAACCCAGAGTCTTGTGGGTAGCCCGGGAGGCTGTAAGACTGAGGGAGCCATCCCTGACAGAAAAGCCCCAATGCCTTGTGGGTGAATTAGGGAGAATGTAGGGCTATGAGAGTAAACAGACAGATTTCAGAGTAGCAGCCGTGTTAGTCTGTATTCGCAAAAAGAAAAGGAGTATTTGTGGCACCTTAGAGACTAACAAATTTATTAGAGCATAAGCTTTCGTGAGTGAGCTGTAGCTCACAAAAGCTTATGCTCTAATAAATTTGTTAGTCTCTAAGGTGCCACAAATACTCCTTTTCTTTAAACAGACAGAAAATCTGGAGTGGAGCCCAAAAGATGGTCAGATACTAATATTTTAGTATTTTTCTGACAACTCTTGCAGCAGATCGGGTACCAGATGTATTGGTTCTTACTCTCCTCTGGATTTTACCGTTGATGCCAAGAGGGGGGTCCTGATGCATGGGCAATTCAGGGCCTCCATATCATCTGCCCAGGCTTGCACCCTGGAGACGTACTCCAGCTTCACCTTGAGCATCAACACAACACAGGAGGCAGGAGTCACCAGTTCTAAGCTCTTACTCAACTGGCGTAGCATTGAGCACCAGGGGCTGTCTCTGACGGTGGGAGAGATAATATTATTTCACTGGACAATCATTACCCGCCATAAAACTGGCCAGTCCCCAGACAATAAGGTGTTGTCCTGCCACAGTCTGCCTGCTTCAATGGGTACCTAGAGCTTAGAGTTTTATAACTTGACAAGTGGACCACAACCAATGCACCTAGCACATAAAGTAAAAGAAAGAAACATCCTTAAAGATAGGGTGCTTTAGGGTTCACACCATAACAACTGGATTATCTGAAGACCTTCAGCAGATCAGTGATGCACATAAAACTGCCATGATCAATGACGAGCTGAAATGACAATATGGATATTGCATCCCTCCAAGAAACACGGCTAGCATCAAGCGGATCTCTCAGAGAAAAAGACTAAAATTTTTTCTGGCAGGGGAAAAGCTCATAAGAAACCCGAGAGCACGGAGTGGGATTTGCTATCAAGAACTCACTTCTGGGAATGACTGAGCCACCTAGAAATGGATCAGAGAGAATTTTGGCAATACGCTCATTCACATCTGAGGGCCAATCAACCTTGTAAGTGTGTATGCCCCAACACTCTCCTTGTCTTTTGACATCAAGGACCAGTTCTATGACCAGTTGAACACCAGCAACCAATATTCCACCAGCAAGGAATCAGCAAGATTCCAAAACACAAATGTGTTTTCCTGCTGGGGACTTTCATGCGAGGGTGGGAGCTGATCATCAAGCATGGACCAACTGTCTATTAGTATTACTGTAGCATTTAAGAGCTCCAGTCATAGACCAGCACCACTTTGTGATGGGCGTTGTACAAACACAGAACAAAGTCCCAGCCCAAACAGATTACTATATAAATATAAGACAAGAGACAACAGAAGAATACTGACAGGTGGGGTACAAGAAACAAGAATACTGGGAAAATGATGTGTCGAGACCACAGCCTATCAAGTCTTGAGCACCCTAAGGGAAGCAAACAATTCGTATGCTGAAATATTTTGAAAAAGCTGGGGCAAAACCAAGACAAAGCAATTTGGAAGCTGGAAGAAATTCATGTTGCAAACCATGGAACTAGAATAACCAGCACTCTGTAATAAAAGAAATGGAAGGAAGAATGTAAACAAGAGAAGTTCTGAAGCACATTAACTCTAAACTCATTATCTAATCTCCAAAAAAGCACTTTTGTAAGATAAAAATGGCTTCAGTGGAGTTAGAAACAAGTGGGTCACAAATGTTCCATCACGGCAGTCACACGGTGTTCAGTTCTCATAATGAAAAAGGGTACTGAGAGCATCATTAAAATCTTGATGTTTACTGCACTGCTATTTTTAACATACTTATGGTATTTACAGTATTTCCTATACTTAGAATAGGAAATACTACAGATGGCTCAGTAAATTTAACTACTGCATGAGAGAAATGTCAAGAACCTAATGGTGCCCACTATGCACTAACCTAATGAAAGAACACAGAGAATGAGAGCATACAAGTATTTATCTTTAATATATCCTGAGGCTAAAGCTACTATTTAACTACGCAATTCTTTCAGAACTTGATCTTACACACAGTGTGTGTGTATCCTCAAACAACTTGAATGTGCTGAGACATCACAACAAATGCACACGTTTAATTTATTATGGAGGTGTTGGTCACGAAGTCTGAATCCAAAGTTTTCAATTTAAGGGGAGCCTTAAACTTTATTTTTTATAAAAGCCTCATTAAAATAGCAATAAAAACAAAAAATATTCTTGGAGTACTACTGAGTATTTCATTGTGACTTGATAATTAGACTGATACAGAAAGGATAAGAGTTACAAGATTAACCTTTTTGAAGTTTTCCACTAGATACTCTCACTTTTTGGCAGGTGGGGGGGGGAGAGGGAGAAACCATTTGCAAGAAAATTAAGCACTCTGGAATCTATCCTTTGCTCCACATATGCTGAGTTATAAATAGGCAGTACTTGCCTGTGGCTTAATGTTTAACTTCCCCAAGTTGAACTGAAAGGAAATGCATCAATTTAAAGTGACAGTGTAACACAGCCATGTGGGTAAATACCCCTGTAAGTCTAAGGAAAGTTCTTCAAGCTGGGAAAGGAAACCATAACTCATGAGTTTAAATCTCATCTCTACTGACTGTGGTTTATACTCCTGTGCAGCTGACCAATTTATTACTGACTATTATCATCAATCCCCAACCCTACAACACAGTCAAGTATGAGCTGTCACTTCCTTTTACAAACACGTTAACAAAGTGGTTATACAAAGTCACTGTAGGCAAAGTCAAGAACAGAACCCAGGACTAACATTATCATAGTGCCTATGAGTCCCAGTCATGGACCAGCACCACTTTGTGGTAGGCACTATACAAACAGAACAAAAACTCACTGCCCCATCTAAGTATAAGATGAGCGACAACAAATGGCTAGACAGACAGACCCATGAGGGATACAAAGAAACAATCATAATATTGGTGAGAAGGACACCTGTCCTAGAGTCAAGGATAGAATCCCAAATTCCTGGTCTCCAGAATGCCATTGATGTCTAGCAAACAGTTATGTCATGCATTCACAAAAAGTGTGCACTGAGTCCTTTTCTGAACTGTGGGTCTGAAAGTCCAAGGTTTAAACCCTCGTGTTGACTCAAAGGGAGAGAGTTTGTTCTGACTGCATGTGACAGATTTTAATTTTCAAGAAGAATTAGTTTACTTTGTTCACACATGAGAAAATATTTTTAACAGTCTTGTAGCTTAAGAACTATTACAATCTTTAAGTTATAACATGACACAAAGATACAGGTATTTCGCATTTCAATTGTCATCTCCTATTCTCCCCTAGCTGGTCCCATAGACCTACTGACTGAGGTACACCACCTCTACCTAAAAAAGCTAGGCAAAACTCACAAAAAAAATTCTTTTGTTACAGTTACATCAGAACATGTCCCACCAATTTAAGATCTGACAACATGGAAATAAGTTAGAGACTTCTGACTTCCCTGTCACTTTCAAGTTCCCTAAACACTGCTGATAACCTGCTCAAACATGCCATAAAGGCTTTCATTTCCACCTCCAACAGATACAGATAATAGAGAGACCAGGTCACTGATAGAGCAATATGGGTTGATTGATAAACTAGGCACAAGCAAATAATATGTTTCAGTACAGAGTAATGTGCATTTCTATATCTGTGAACAAAGAATGTAGGCCATACATACAAGATGAGGAACTCTATCCTCAGAAGCAGTGACTGGAAAAAAAACAAACCGAATTTGGAGAATCAGCTGAATGTGCGCTCCCATGTGACATTATGGCCAAAAGGGCTAATCATGCAGTCCTTGAATATATAAACAGGCGAATTTCTAGAAGTAGAGGGGTTACATTAGCTCCGTATTTGGCACTAATATGACCACTGTTGGAATACTGTGTCCAGTTCTCATGTCCACAATTCAAGGATGACATTGATGATAACTGGAGAGGGTCCAGAAAAAAGCCACGAGAACAATAAAAGAATGGCAAACATGCCTTACAGCGAGAGACTCAAAGAGCTCAATCTATTTAGCTTAAAAGTTAAGGGATGACTTAAAAGCAGTCTGTAAATATCTACATGGGGAACAAATATTTGATAATGGGTTCCTTAATCTAGCAAACAAAGCTATAACACGATCAAGTTGCTTGAAGCTGAAAACTAGACAAATTCAGACTGGAAATAAGGCCTATGTTTTTTGTTTTTTTTTTGTTTTTTGTTTTTTGTTTTTTTTTTTTTTTTTTTTTAACAGGGAGGATAATTAACCACCTTAACAACTTACCAAGAATTGTGGTGGATTCTCCATCACTGGCAATTTTTAAACCAAACTGGATTTTGAGGAAAGTTCTATGGTCTGGGTTATGCAGGATGTCAGACTAGATGACCACAGTAGGCCCTTAAAATCTATAAACATGAATCTTAAGCATCAGTTATCTTCTCAATAGAATAGTGTTTATCCTGGCCCAGCCTGAGTCTCTAAGACAGTGGTTTCCAAACTTGTTCCGCCGCTTGTGCAGGGAAAACCCCTGGCGGGCCGGGCCCGTTTGTTTAGCTGCCGCATCTGCAAGTTCGGCCGATCGCAGCTCCCAGTGGCCACCGTTTGTTGCTCCAGGCCAATGGGAGCTGCTGGAAGCGGCGGCCAGTACATCCCTCGGCCCGCGCTGCTTCCAGAAGCTCCCATTGGCCTGGAGCAACGAACAGTGGCCACTAGGAGCCGCGATCGGCTGAACTTGCGGATGTGGCAGGTAAACAAACGGGCCAGGCCCGCCAGGGGCTTTCCCTGAACAAGCAGTGGAACAAGTCTGGGAACCTCTGCTCTAAGATCTAGCCATTTTCTTCAATGAGAGTCACCCCCCCACCCCCAAAAAGTTTGTTTCAGCTCATTTTTATACTGTCCTCTCTACTTGTTTTAGCATTTATTAAGATACTAATATTGGAACCAATCTGGCACTGCTGGAAACCTGCTAACATCGCTCATAAAAAAGAATCCTCTCTCAAAATAAATATATAGAAAAATCAACTTCAGCTTTGTTAATCAGTTTCAGTAGCTATCTTGGTAACGTTTGCTTTCTTTTAACAAAGGATTTTTTCTTTTAAAAAATGGTATAAATTGTGACAACTAAAAAAATAAGTAGATGTTTCAATGGATCAACCCAACCGTCAAAAGAGAGGTCTCATTTATATGAAAAAGTTCCTCCCCTTATTTTAGTGGAGACTAAATTATGAAGAAGCTGAAACATCATGATGGAACATACTTCTGATGTGCTACCTTTTTGCTTATTTTTGTTTTGCATTTAAAATTGAAAATCCAGATTTCTGTTCCAAAACCATTTATGCAAAGGATATTGTGGCACAGTTCATTGAACCAACATACTGGAAAAATGTGACAGTAAAATCATGGAAGACAAACAAGTTGAATTATGAATTTTTCCAGTTTTTCAATGCCTGCATTTCTCTCCAGTTTGCTCAGCATCAACCATGCATTTTTTAAAAATTTTAAACCACTTTCTACTGGTTTGGTCAAACCTTTGTAGTAGGCTGGGACTGAAAAAGTAAATATGTTTTTAAAGTATATCTGTATCAAATGGCACACAAGTACAGAGTCAGTAGTCTGGGAACTCTATCATAGCTACTGGCAGGTGAGAGTGAGCCTTCTCCCTCTTTTCACTGCTGCCAAGACAGGTTGCCACAAGCCGGTAGCCTGTTATAGAATAAATAAAGTTGCAGCCATGGTTAAAAAATTCCACATATCTGTATCTGTCCCCAGTGACCCATCATTCGCAATGTATTCTTGTGTTTTAATTACAGAACTGTTAGCTTTTTAGTTTGGACAACAAGCCCTTTTTTTTGTTTGTTTGCAGATTAAACAGGCTTACAACAGGAATCACAGTGTGTGCCAGGCTTCAATGTCATGAAACCTTTGTGAGGATCTTTTTCTCCCATAAAAACTGTTTTTTGCAGGGAAAAAAGCGCTTTTTTGGGCTAGGGAAAAATCTCAACTATGCTGGCCACACCTTGAGTTTCTCTCAAAGATGTTCTATTGGAAAGAATAGTTTTGTCACGGTCTTTCTTCTGGTGCCTGCCTTAATGTTCATGAATCTCAGTTTTTTGGAAACAAACTTCATTCTCTGTCAAGAGAGATGAAAAACTGGTGAAGTGAGGGGAAATAACAGAGGAAAACAAATGTATTCTTATGGAAGGAGTCACCTGATGGCGCCATTACACACAGTTTTACAAGATATTTTCTTCTTAGGATACAAGCACTGTTTAGTCTTTGAAGGAATGCTGCATTTTTAGTTTTGTGATGGGAACTGCTGCAAGGAAAAGTGCTCATGACCTTAATCTAACTAGAGTCAATTCTTGGGGAAGAGTTACTCCTCAGGTACCTGGGACTGGCATTTGGGCTGAGATTCCTGGAAACATATTGTCTGCCTGTTGTTTGTGACCACCCCATTCAATGACTGATCAGTATAAAAGTAAGTTACACGTGGAAAAAAAAAATACCCAGGGAGTCTGCATCACTAATTTCTCCTCCCATGGGAAACCAACTTGCAAGGCCCCAAAATCTACCACCACTTGGCAGAGGTGTGACATTTTCTCTTTCAACACAGTGCCTGATAAGCACATCCAGAACACTCCGTTGAGCTCTCCAGCAGTCATTACAGATTCTTTAGTCTGTCTACACTCACAGAAACACTAGCTCATCTACTGATTACAATTCCATACATTTTATTACAATTTTAAAACAGCAGTAATGTCTTCAAACAATGCTTCTGTAATACTACTGTTATACCAACATACATACACTAGTTGTTCTTTTTACAGCTTCAAACCAACCTCTTTCTAAAGACACCATCAACCACACGCTTGCAAGGTCCTGTGTGATAATCTACTCCTCTCTGTCCAAAATGGAAAGGTATAAAATGAACATAAATAACAAAAGCTATCTCCCTGAAAAGCACTCAGATATAAAAATGAGACAAGTGGATTCCATAATTACAATGGCACCAAGCAGCTTCAGCACAAGTTATTTATATTAGAAATAACATATGGTGTCACAACAGTTTATCATTTTACAAGATCACATAACAGTAATGAAATTTACTTTAGTTCTTTTTAAAGGAAGCATGTAGTAGGATAGGGACAAAATTTACCAATAGGCAGAATATCTATGAGAAATGCCAAACAATAAGCACCTCTCAAACAGGGAATTAACTAGTATTGCTCTTTGTGCCTTAGGGAAATTAAATCTCTTGGAAACAAATCCATCCTTGCTTTTCAATTGCACACACATAATACATCATACATACTACTTCCTGCATTTATTGAGAACACCTGGGGGGTATTTATCAAACAGGTTTGACTCTTTCACTTGACAACTACATGCACCTGAAAGTCAGCCCACTGCTAGTTCCCAGTGGGAAATTGAGGAGGAGTGGCAAAAAGATGGGGATTGATTATGCAGAGATCAAGCAGTAAAAAATTGTGCAACCCCTCCCCATGCTAGTTTGAACAAATATTTCGCAGATGTTTTTCCTTTTGACAGCATTTTGCCTGTAAATATAAATTAAACCTGACAGGCCGCTGAAAACTTCTGACTGTTGATATTACAATGAACTGGCATATATCCTAACTTCATGACTCGGAATTTCAATTTACCCAAATCATTTTACATTGATTTTTTTCACACCCCAGCAGTCCTCAACTTGGTATGAATTGGGACTCAGAATATTTTATTTTTAGCCAGTCTGTAGGATTTCACAATTAGAAGGGCCCCTCTAAAATCAGCAATATTCTTAAGGAGAGGTGCCCTACTCATTCAGAAAAAAAAAAAAAAAAAAAAAAAGAGGAGCAGATGCCATGTTTAACTATGTACCTTAAGCTAGGACTTCACATTAACCTCAATCCCTTGACATCAGTGAATGGTTTGCACAGAAATCAGGGAGAATACAGTCTCTATACAATAACTACACTTTTATTTATTAAGTACCTTGTCATCAAATTCAGAACTTTAAGAAAATACGCTCCCCCCTTTAGGCCACTGTTACTTATACCCTTTATTTCTCTCTATTCCATATCTTCACTCTCTCCCTCTCCTGTTTTTGGGTGTTTTCTCTGTTTTCTACATTTCCTTCCCTAGAGACACTCCCAATTCCCACTCACCCCCCTCCTTGTTCCATCTGCTAAAATAATCAAGTTAATGCTGAGACTGAAGTGCCATCATTGGGCTTTAGAGCTGACATTCCAATGATATTAACAATGACACTAACAGCAATAGGGAAATTTATACCTCAGTCTTTGTTTCAAGCTGTTTGCAAACTCAGGCATAAATCATGACATTGTTTCCAAGGTATGAACTGTGTGTAAACTCTGAACTAATGACAGGTTTCAGAGTAGCAGCCATGCTAGTCTGTATTTGCAAAAAGAAAAGGAGTACTTGTGGCACCTTAGAGACTAACAAATTTACTTGAGCTGTAGCTCACGAAAGCTTATGCTCAAATAAATTTGTTAGTCTCTAAGGTGCCACAAGTACTCCTTTTCTTACTGTGAACTAAGAATGTATGAACATTCGAATGGCTATACTGAGTCAGACCAAAGGTCCATCCAGCCCAGTATCCTGTCTGCTGGCAGTGGCCAATGCCAGGTGCCCCAGAGGGAGTGAACCTAACAGATAATGATCAAGTGATCTCTCTCCTGCCATCCATCTCCACCCTCTGACAAACAGAGGCTAGGGACACCATTCCTTACCCATCCTGGCTAACAGCCATTAATGGACTTAACCTCCATGAATTTATCTAGTTTTCTTTTAAATCCTGTTATAGTCCTAGCCTTCACAACCTCCTCATGCAAGGAGTTCCACAGGTTGACTGTGCACTGTGTGAAGAAGAACTACTGATAGATATGAACTACTGCCACCAGCTGAGCAACATTCAGCTTTGAGATGAAACTGCCCCTGAGACTGAAGAGTATAGTAGCAGTTCATTAGATCTCTCTGCTCCATGTGGGTATAGGAAATATTTTTCCAGACCAGTATTAGTGCAATGGGAGTAAAAGATATACAAGACACTTTTCAGACTGCTTGCAGCTTTGCTCCTAGCTAAGCTGATGAAAAAAAAAAAGAGTAACAGAAAAGATAAATAATTGTAAATGAGTCCTGGGTGTCCAAATTCCTTAGGCCAACTTAAAATCACTCAGATAATATAGAAAAAAGGAGATATAGAAACTTGTTTTTATAGGTTTGCTTTTAAATTTTTGAAAAGATATTCTAGAGGCCATGACGTATATGTGTACTAGCTTTGATTTCTCTTAAGTCTTAATGCGGGGGTTCTCAAACTGGAGGTCGGGACCCCTCAGGGAGAGGAATCATTTGCTCCCAAAGTAATAGAGCCTTGTATCAGTATGGCAAGGTCTACATCAAGTAGAGGAGAAAGTCACAGATTGCACTGCGCAACATTTACTGACCTCACTGTGGTTTCTGCCTTCCTGGGAGTTTAGACTGCCACTTGCAAAGTGTTATTGTTCTTTCCTATTACATTTCATGGATGACTCCAAGTTGCCAAGTACCCTGCATTCCTTTCTACAGTGTCTGGCTGGGGAAAGGATTTTATTCTACCTTTGTGATGACTCCATGGACTACTTTGTCACTTGGCTTTCTGAAAAGTTTCCCAACTGGAGTTCTAAGAAGTGGGAGCTGAACTGCCTGGGCATGCACTTTCAGCATCTAAAGCGTCATACACAAAAGTTCAGACATGTAGCTCTCTTCCTGCCCTCAAAGGCTATGCCTACACTATGAGCTAGCTGTGTGATTTCCCTGCTCACATACTCGGCTATTTCTCATCAAGCTAGCACAAGTATAAATAGCAGTGTATCTTAAGTAGCACAGGTAACAGCAGGAGAGGCACAGCTGAGTCGCACCGAATACAAACCCACCTGAAATTAATGGGTATGTACTGAGCACAGCCATGTCTCCACTGCTGCTACCCATGCTATCTCAGCTCCACTACTGTTTATACTCATGCTAGCTCAACGAGAGCTAATGCAAGTATGTGTACACAAGCAGAGGAATCAGACCCCTACTTTGTAGTATAGACATAGCCAAAGATGCTGAACTTACTGTATCTCTGGCCACTTTAGGACCCATTTCTAAGTCTCCCAAGGAGCAGCGTAGGCCTCTCTAGAAGCCTGATGCCCTATTGTCTGATTCCCCACAACAAGAGATCCCATGGACATACAAGCCCTTCCAGCTGCAGTGCAAGGGGAAGTGAAGGCAGATGAAACAACTGAGTGCCACGGTCAGGAGTTGTGACTGCTGATCTGCACTCTAGAAACATAGGCATAGTCTTCTTTCCAGAATGCTGTCCTAGCATCGCTCCCTTCCTGGAGATGCCAATGGAGCCAGCTTTCTATGCTCCCTGTTTCTTTTTCAGCTATGGAGGGCATGGACAGAGGAGACACCTGCTAAAGACAAAACCACAATTTTGTCCACAGTGAAAGCCAAGCTCCCCAATGAGACATCTGATGGCAGACCAAAACAACAACAAATAAAAACAAACTTATGCTGTTTTGGTCTTGCTTCATTCAGAGGCCTCGGGGCACCTGCTACATAGTCCTTGCAAATGGGAAACAGAGCTTGGGGAGGAAACTCCCCAAATGATAAACACATTCCTGGGACACGGCTAAAAGAGACAGCCAACTTACTGAGCCAAATTTTTAATTACAAATTTGAAGCATTTTAGGATTTTCTTCCTACAGCTTTGCAGCAGAGAGGTCTCCTGATGTCTTCATATTGCTGCAGAGGCAGAACAAAACTGGCCTGACTCGAGGTTGGGACACTCCCTTTCTGCCAGTAATTGACACGTCTATTTTTGCCTCAAAGCAGGCTGAAATATCCATCACAGATATGTGGACCATAGCACAATTTTTTTTCCCAAAGAATACTAAGCTAAAATTGTCAAATACTATAAAAATGTATTAATCACACAGTTTACATGTACTTATGTATGGATGCAAGCCTATACACACACAAATATGTAGAAACGCTCCTTTTATCTGTGGTAACATCAACTGTGATTTTATTTTGTCTGAAAGCAGAAAGAGAAGAGTTTGTTCAGATGAGAGGCTTAGACAGGCTTACCAGATTTTTGGTCTACTACCCTTGCAATTTAAGACTAAAATACCTCTTATTTCTGACAAACATATTGTACCTTTTCATTTAGAGCATGCTTGTGGATTTGAAGGCTCATACAGGCAAAGAGTTAAAATGTATTATCCACAAAGATGTTCTCAAGAGCCAATCAATTTGGAAATACTGTAATAACCTCATATGCTTTAATGCTTTTTGTCAACATTTACTAGTTAATGCTTACAGCACCCCTGTGATGCATCTTTATTTTAATGCTGGGGAAACAGAGGGGTTAAGTTGCATTCAGCAAGTCAGTGGCAGATCCAGAATTTATAGCACCAGAGTTCTTCACTCCCAGTCTCAATCTCAGCCCAAACAACTAGATTGCCCTTGTTACCTTACATTTTCTAAGCTCAATACTTGCCCAACAGCTTTCCAGGGGGCTTTCTTTACTAATGTGATATGACCAAATCCAGTTCCTGTGCTTTGTCTACTTCTTTCTGCATTGTCCTGTCTATACCCCTTATAAGTCTGTTCTTGTGCAGGCAGAAAGTGAAAATTTACTAGAATCCTGGGATGAAGTCTGGGCCCCTTCAAGTCACAAAACTCTTTGACTGCAGTGGAGCCAGGATATCACGTCTGGTCTCTAACACACGACCTGCCTGTTCTCCAGAGATCATCATTCTTGTATATTTTACTTTGCAGTATATAAAGAGCACAAAGCCAAAAAAGAGTGTGTTTTAGGAGAGAACAGGAGAAAGGGGAGGAAAATACAGAAGTAAGACATACTGATAATGATAAGACAGGGGATAATATGATGCTCATATGCTAACCTGAGGTTTAGGAATGAGAGAGTCCACAGAGATTTTTATAGGGACTAATGAAAAGAACTATTAAATTCCCTCCATCTTCTATAATAGAAGCTTTACTTGCTACTGGTAGCAAAGATAACCTCCACAGTTAGTATTATCAGCTGCCAATGTCCACATAATATATTATTTAAAAAAATTCAAACATTGCCTTTATTTTAATTATAGTTAACATTTAAATTTGTGAACATCAGTAGAATAGGAATAGAGAAGCAATCGGTAAATTGTCTGTAAATATTCCATTTTTTAAACCCTAACAATTATAGCTTTACAAATTATGATTCAAATCAAGTCAAAGCATGCAAGATTCAGTATTATCACCGCAGACTACTTTCTTTTGTTCTACATCTATAATAAATCACTATACTATATATCGGGCCATTTAATATCCTAGTATGTTACATTTCAATATATACACAGATTTCATGAAATTCATTGTTACACCTATTAACGTTAATCACAATTCACATTTTATAACCAACATAAAATGTCCAGTGGCTAAGGTACTAACTAACAACATTGGATATCTGGGTTCCATTCAATTCCCTGTTCCACCACAGACTAAGTGACCTTGGGCATGTCAATTATTCCCTCAGTTCCCTATCTATCTACAAATGGGGATAATTCAACTTCCCTACCTCTCAGGAGTTTTGCGAGGATACAGGATTGTGAGGCACCTAACCTGTACTGCAGCATCAGCCTTGTCAGAGCAAGCTTAAAAAGCCAAGTTGTCATTATTTGAATTTCAATATTTACAAAGCTAACAAAATCTAGTTAAGTGACGTCAGATGTTTTTGGTAGCAGGAAAGCTATACATAACGGTAGGTTAGATCGTGAAATAGCTTTTCCATAGTTACGTTTTTAAGCAGGTTCTGCTGTAAACCCTTTTATTTAGGGTTTACCCCCATCCTTGTAACTCTGATTAGCAGATGGGACTTTGTCTGAAAATTGCCAGGCTTAGCCCAAAGGCTAAAAATATTTTCTTCTGCAAAAGATGAAGAAAACTAATGAAACTGTGTTATATTAAGAGAGGTCACTAATAAGTTAACCAAAAATTTAAATTGGGCTTCTAATCTTTATTGGGTGCCATTAGTTCATAAATTGCTCATTACTACCCATGCAAATTTTTGACAGTTATCTCAGTAAAAACTACCTTAGAAGAAAGTAAAATGAAATTAAGTTAAGTTACTAATGATTTTTTAGCATAACGTTTACAATTGTGAGAATAAGTAGTTTGTCCTTTGATAGCTGGTTTCAGCTTAGAGAGGGCCCTTCTATATTTCACTATACGTTTTCCCTTAGCTCAAGTGGTAGAAGCCTGTATTTCCAGAGGATCTACATAATAGGTAGGATAACCAGGTGTCCGGTTTTCGACTGGAACACCAGATCAAAAAGGAACCCAGGCAGCTCCCGTCAGCACCGCCCTCCAGACCGTTAAAAATCCAGTCGGCAGTGCTGTGAAGCCAAGGCAAGCTAGTCTCTACGTGTCCTGGGCCACCATGCTGTGCCCTGGAAGCGGTCAGCACGTCGTCTCCTAGATGGTGGACGGGGGTGGGGCAAGAGGCTCTGCAGCGCATGCTGCCCCCACCCTGACCACCAGCTCCACACTCCCTTTGGCCGGTTCATGGCCAATGGGAGCTGGGGGGGGAGGGGAAGAGCAGTGCCTGCAGCAGGCAAGAGCAGCTTATACTGCAGAGCCTTCTTTCCCCTCCCCACCCCACCCCGCCCAGGAGCTGGACCTCCTGGGCGCTTCTGGGGCGCAGCAGTGCCCCAGGACAGGCAAGCAGCCTGCCTTAGCTGTCCCCCCCCCGCTGCGCCACTGACCAGGAGCCGCCGCAGGTAAGCCCCAACCCTCTCCTCCAGCCCTGAGCCCCCCCAAACCCAGAGTCCCCTCCTGTACCCCAACCTCCCCAGCCCTGAGCCTGCAACCCCAGCCCAGAGCCCCAACCCCTCCTGCACCCCATCCCTGAGCTCCCCCAAAACCCTGAGCCAAAAAGGTGGCTAGGTGGTAAAGTGTGACCTTAAATGAAAGTAACCCACAAATAGTTCTCTGAATTCTCACTATGGGTTCACTTAACACATGACCTTACGGCACAAGTTCAGGTTGTTAGCTGTTCCAAGGACATCATCCTCACCAAAAATAAGTGGAAAAATGACAGCCTTTTGCTAGAAATGCACTAGTTACTTCCTTTATTTACATGGTGGGACAGTAGTGATAGTAGTTTCACATTCCTAACTGAAAAGGAGTACTTGTGGCACTTTAGAGACTAAAATTTATTTGAGCATAAGCTTTCGTGAGCTACAGCTCACTTCATAGGATGCTCATGAAAGCTTATGCTCAAATAAATTTGTTAGTCTCTAAGGTGCCACAAGTCCTCCTTTTCTTTTTGCGAATACAGTCTAACACGGCTGCTACTCTGAAACCATTCCTGAGTACAACCTGTTCTGTCTCTCCGATACCATACTGACACAGATGCAGGGTCAGACACTAGAAGTCTATGCGGCAAAATACATACTACTAGCAAGAGGGGAGGCAAGTCCCAACAGCTTTAAAATGACATATTTAGGCCTTGTTTACACTGCCACTTTACAGTACGGCAACTTTCTCACTCATGGGTGTGAAAAAACACACCCCCGAGGACTGCAAGTTTCAGCACTGTAAAGTGGCAGTGTTGACAGTACACCAGCACTGGGAGCCGTGCTCCCAGCACTGGTAGCTACTCCCCTCATGGGGGGTGGCTTTTTTACAGTGCTGGGAGAGCTCTCTCCCAGCACTGGTGCCATGACTACTCAGCCACATTAAAGCGCTGCTGCGGCACCATTTTAATGTTGCTAGTGAAGACATACCCTAAGAGTGACTGCAGCTGCTGCCAATTTCTAAGCAGTCCTAGAGAGGGAGACTGAAAGTTGGTTTGGTGATGCAGGAGGTGTCTTCACCACATGGGTAGAAGCCAGTGAAACTAGAAGGGACGAGGAAGGGAAGGGAAAAGTTATATTCTTCACCAACCCCATTAAGTTAGTTCATGGTGAATGGGGGTCCACCCCATACACTGAAAGCAATTCAAGGTGTGAGGATTGACTTCCTTAGAGCATAAAATCCAGTTTGGGGGTGGGAGCAGGGAAGGGAGGAGACACTTTGCTCACTTGAAGTGAGCTCACTTTAGTGTCCCAGTAGTGCAGGGGGTTCTCAAACTTTTGTACTGGTGACCCCTTTCACACAGCAAGCCTCTGAGTGCTACCCCCACTTATACATTAAAAACAACTTTTTATATATTTAACACCATTATAAATGCTGGAGGCGAAGTGGGGTTTGGGGTGGACGCTGAGAGCTTTCGACCCCCCATGTAATAACCTCACGACCCCCTGAGGAGTCCCGACCCTCAGTTTGAGAACCCCTGCACTAGTGCCTGACAATGAAACATGGCTTGACAGACTTGTTTTTGTGCTATGATGCTCTGAATATGTCACAGGTTCAGAACACACTACTGTTGTGGTTACCAGAGGAATGACCCTTTACTGGTCTCAGGCTCCTTTTAACATTCGCTCAAGTGAGCTGTCCCTTGCCCTGAGGAGGCAGTGCCAGAAAGTGAGCAACACAAAGGAGCAGTGAACAAGCGATGGGAGAACAAAGAGAAAAGTATCTTATAAGCAAATTAGTATAAAGATAGAGTAAAAAAGGATTACTGAGCAGTGAGAAGCCAACATTAAAGGATAAACAAGGTTAGAGGGAAAAGTCGTAATTCAATTATTAAAATACTAAGGAAAAAGATATTTTAAAAAGAAAATTTTACTCTGCACGAATAAACTAGGTATACAGAAGAGCTCCATTCCAAGAGGCAGGAACTCCACCATTCTTCTCTCCCTTTGGAGACTGGTGGGGAAATTACTCTTAACTCACTGTTATGTCTTGTCTTCAAAGTGCATTTAATTTCCCCCTGTGCATTTTAGTGCCTTATGTACTGATTTTCTGCTACCTGCTTGCTGGAGTGCCTACCAACCAAAGCATATTGAGAATATAATGGGGCTTCTAGCAGATGGACAGTAACTTGCCAAGTTCTTTAAAGTTATAGGGACAGAAAACTTTCTGGACTGTCCTTGTCTGCATATTCTTTAGAGAACTTCATTACACTCTGCAGTCCTTGCACAAAGCAGTTTGCAGGGTCAGGGCCTATGTGAGAGTACTCCTGTAACAAATAAATCCCTATTACCTTCCATGGGGCTTAATACAGCCGATATCTCAGATATTCAGGCCTGTCTGTAAAGGCCTAAACTCTAAGAATGTACGTGTATTCTTATCACTTGGCTCGTTAGAAGTATAAAAGAAAGAATCAAAATCACTGTCTGCCAGTGTAAGGTCCTTCTCTTACTGTGACAGTCTAAGGCCCTGTTCTTAGGCTAAGGCCTTTGGCTAAGCAGCAGAGGCAGCCATAAGCTGGGAAGCGACTGGTCACCTCCTCACATTCCAACCTAGTCACATTGAAAGAAGGTGCTATTGGGCCGTTAGGAATACAATCCTGTCCTGATAGCGCCTATCGCCTCCAGAGAAAGGGAAGTGCCTAGAAGATGTAAAAGGAAACTTAGTTTGATAGCATCCTGTCTGATAAGAACTCACTTATCAATAGCTGGGATATGAAATCCTCACTTCTGTATTGTTTTGTCATTATAGTTCCCACTTTGCTATTTTCAGAGTAGCAGCCGTGTTAGTCTGTATTCGCAAGAAGAAAAGGAGGACTTGTGGCACCTTAGAGACTAAAATTTATTTGAGCATAAGCTTTCGTGAAGTGATGAAGTGAGCCGTAGCTCACGAAAGCTTATGCTCAAATAAATTTGTTAGTCTCTAAGGTGCCACAAGTCCTCCTTTTCACTTTGCGATTGTCTGTATAATCTCTGTCTGGTTCTGTGATTGTTTCTGTCTTCTGTATAATTAATTTTGCTGAGTGTAACCTAATTAAGATGGTGGGATATAATTGGTTACATAATCATGTTACAATATGTTAGGATTGGTTAGTTAAATTTCAGGAAAATGATTGGTTAAGATATAGCTAAGCAGAACTCAAGTTTTACTATATAGTCTGCAGTCCATCAGGAAGCGGGTGTGTGTGTGGGGGGGGGGGAGAAATGGGAACAGGGAATGGGAGTGGGGAAACTGGAATCATGTTTTGCTAACGGGGGAAATGGGACCAGGGAATGGGGATGGGGAAATTGGAATCATGTTTGGCTAAGGGCAAGAATGGGAACAGGGACACAGGTAAGGCTCTGTGATGTCAGAGCTGGGAAGGGGGACACTAAGGAAGGAAACTGGAATCATGCTTGCTGGAAGTTCACCCCAATAAACATCGAATTGTTTGCACCTTTGGACTTCGGGTATTGTTGCTCTCTGTTCATGCGAGAAGGACCAGGGAAGTAAGTGGGTGAAGGAATAAGCCCCCTAACATCACTCTCATTGCAGGAGCAAGCTCTTTAGACTCTCACAGGGTGTGGATTACTGGAGCATTCTGTATTCTCCTAAATAACTGGCTGGAATGGAATGGGAAATGGCACCAGGTATTAGTTACTTAAAAATTACTGTATATATTTGTTCATAAGCTGAATTTTTTTTTTTTTTTTTTAGTAAAAAGGGAAGCATCAGATAAGGGGGGTCAGCTTATGAATGAGTATAGAGAGGGGGAAGAGGTGGGACACAGCCCCTCCCTTCAACAGAGGGAGCAAGGAGAGGCAGCCCAGCCAGCAGAGCCAGAAGGGAAGAGGCGGGGCCAGAGTGTCTCTGCTTCTGGCCACGCTGCTCTCCCCCCAGCCTCCAAAGCAGCTGCAGCTCCAGGACTAGCAGGGTGCAGCCATGCCGCTCAGCCCCGCCCCCCCCCCCCCCAGAGCAGGCTGCGGCCGCGCCGCCTGGTCTGGTCCGCTGGAACACGCTGCAGCCGCACCGCCTGGTGTGCCGGAGCAGCTCCAGCCAGGCCAGAGACATCCTCCCCTGGTCCTCCCCAGATAAGGTGGGAAGGGATGAGATGGGGAGAGTGTGAGGGTCCCGGGCTGGGGTAGGGTCATGTGGGGGGTGGTCACAGGGGTTACTCCCCTGACCCCCAGCTTCTCCCCCCGCAACAAAAATTTTCCCATCAGTTGCTGTCCCAGCCCATCAGGGTAAGCAGCTAGCGCGCCGGGACACTTTGTTTACTTAGGTTTACCTCCGCGCTGCGGACGCTTGAGGTAAACAAACCATTTCAGCCCACCAGCGGCTTATCCTGATGGCCCAGGAGCCAAAGTTTGCCGACCCCGGAATTATAGGGTCGGCTTATGAATGGGTCATAAAAAATTTCCATTTTTACTTATCCATCTTCGGGGGGGTGGGGGGGGGGCGGTCGGCTTATAAAGGAACCGGCTTATGATCGAGTATATACAGTAACAGTTTTATTGAAAGTGGAACTGGTCTTGCATTGAATTTCTAAAATCAGCTAACGTACGTGATGAATTTTCTCCTGTCAAGATGGCAGATTTGTTTAATACTTCTCAACTGCAATATGAGAGCATTTTTTAATGATTTACTTCATGTACTGATTGCCGTTTCTTTATTATACAAATTTTTCTTTAGAAAAATCAGTCCAGTGAAAATCCAACATGCCAAAAGCAAGGGAATATATTAGAAATCACCCTAACCATCAGCTGCTTTCACTTCCTGGAAGACAAAAAAGTTTGATTTAAAGCATTAACTGATTAATTCAATTAAGTTAACAATAGTATGGTGTTGCCAAAACAAGTTTCCTATATACTTCTGATGATGGGGAAGAGTATGCCTGCTTGCTTGGGTCACTACAGAAATGCTGGATAAAATGAGATGTTTTGAGGGGAATATTATACTCAAGTCTAGAATACCGGCAGTATTTTGGTTCTGGGGAAGTTTCACCATTTTATTGCATAATATGACCAAATGAAATTTAAAAATTCTTTATATAACTCCCTCTTTCACAATATTTGATGAGCAATGTAACTATCCTTCCCTCCCATTTCCTGTAGGGATGTAGCTTTCTTTTGAAGAGGTCTTGGACCAAAATAGATAATCACTATCTTATATTCGAATATCACACTTCAAAAAAAATACAAGTACAAATCTTAGAGTCTCAACCCCTTTATTATTGTGCTTTTACAGTACAAGATCAATGGTCATTGCTGTGCCTTGCCAATGTTTATAACTGAAAAGGGGTTTCAAGGATTTTTATGAAACTCAAGTGATTTCTTCACTTTGATATTACAATGTTATATCATTAGTGATACCCGCTGTGATAAAAACCACCAAAAAATGAAGTAAATTCGTAAAGACCTCAATTCGCCAAACTATGAGCTCTTTTTCGCTTACATATTGGAAATTAGATATTAATGCTATTTTTTAAGCAATATTAAATTGAGCAACCAATAGTAATATAGTTCAACTGCATTTAAGAAAAGGCATCTCTGTACAATTTAACATTAAATATTTTTAACTATTTTTACAAATCTTAATTTTCACCAGCTATTCAGAACACACTGTCTTGGTGACAGCTTTCTGTGCTTGTTGCTTCAGAAGGATCTTCAGGGCGGATATCAAGAATTATTCTGGAAACTAGAATGCCAGTTAGAGAGGCAGGTCTTCCGAACAGGATAGCTAACAAGGTTCCTTTGGGAGTCTGGCATCAAAACAGGTAGGTACTTACAACTCACAGAGTAATGGAAGGAGAATATATTAGAAAGAGCTTGATCTTGTAAGCCTTGAAAATTGGAGCTTTAAGTTTCATAACTCCTTGATATCACATACCAAATGAAGAGAAGATTGAACATTTGGGGTGTTCATGCCAACACACTGGAAAACTAGCAAGAGCTCAGAAATAGAGTCTATTTATGATTCAACAAAAACTCGAGTTTTAAGCAATTACCAAGCCTTTCTTTACAGTCCATCTCCCCCTAAAACGTTTTGCTTTGTAATAAAAAGCATCTTCTCCAAGTATGCCTAGGTGCTGAGAAGACGGATTTTAGAGATAGGCTACTTATGCTACTTGGCAAAGGGGATAGGGAGAGAATGAGAAATGTCTCTCTTCTTCCATCTCCTCCAACTTCTACATGTTTGTTTCTGTGATACCAAGCCTCTTTCTTCCTTCCAGCAGAAGCTTAGTCTCAGTTGGGCCCCCTCAGATGCAGAAAATTCTGTGGTGTTGCTCTTTTACCAGCAGAAGTCTTCATTCTCATCCCTCGCACCCTTTCCTCCCACAAAACAAAATAGTTGGGATGCTGCAATGCCTACCCTCCACTGACACACTGCCCATGTGAAGTGGTAATACTTTTCATTGGGGGAACCACATGAAGAAGAATCATAGAGCTCAAGGAAAGAGGCAGAAAATAAAATATGGAATCCGAGTTGCATTAAAGTAGAGAAGTGATTTGTCCTGAAGCTCACAGAACACCATGAAGCTTCAGAATTTTGAACATGCTCCCACTCACACAACTGGATAGGGAAAAGATGATAATGCATCCATTACTGAAGCACAATGCACAAGTAGGCTCCAACTTCCTTTAAGGATGATTGGGGCAAGAAGGCCCGACTAACATCCTGGACCTTTGGTTAAGACTACACTAATAGTCTTTTAACTATTGGATATAAGACATGGTTCCATTTTAGAACATAGTTACAAATAAATCATACACAAACTAAGGTTAGAAATATTGCTAGGTAAGTGTCTACCCAGGCTGCTCTGTAGAAGAAGTAACATTTACCTAATCACATTGAGACACATACATCCCTACCTCAGTTCTAGATACAGTAGTTAGTGCAGAGTCAAATAATGAGCCTCACTGTTGGCTCTTATTGGTGGCCCAGGCTTCTAAACCATGTGAAATAGGTCTCTAACCCCTGGATTCTGTCAAAATGCAATAGGACCTTTGAGCACTCTATCAGCAAAATTTACAGTTGCCTTGAGGTCCATGGTTTATGCTAGTGAAGCTTATAATTGTAGTGAGGCTACAAGGGCAGGACTCAAGGTTGTTGCATTGGCAAGGCTTAACTTCCATTTTAAGCTCTGCCTCCATGGTAAAGGAGAGGGAGATGGAGTATTTGAGTGTATTCCCCCTGTCTGGAAGTCTCCTTGCTCTTCAGGCAGTATGTAACCAGCCGATTTCATCTGTCTTCCCTTCCCCCATTTCAATCGCTAAATCATGTGATAATCTAAGGGAGTCTAGATCCACTCAGTGCAATTTCTACTGCACTATCCTTCGAAGCGAGTCCTGCAAACTGCACCACTGGTACATAGCTGTCCATGAACAATCAGTTGTTGACAAAACATGCTGGATGTGCTGACAAAATTTAGTAGGAGTTTAACTACAGGAGAACTAGTGAGATGAAACTAGGAACAAATTTAGGCTGAATATCAGGAAAAGCTTCCTGCCAGTGACATGTACCAAGATGCTAAAATTCCCTCCCTGAGGAAGTAGCAGAAACTCAATACCTTAGTGATTATGTCCAGTCTAAATCTGAAACCTTAGAAAATGTACAGTAAGGAACAATCTTGCATTGGTGGAATCTCCAAATGAGAAAACAATAATAAAACCAGAGGAGTCTTACAACATGTCCTAAAAATCATCATCCAAAGCTCTGGTTAACTGAAGTGGGATACTAGTTCCAGAGTGCCACAGCTACAGATCATTTGCTGAAGACACCCTTCTGCCAACCTACTCACATTTAGTTTAAATGGTCTCATCTGCCACAGAAGCACATGTGCAGAAGAGGCAATCCTCAGACAGGAACCAAATCATTTAGGATTCTATACATCAAACACAGAAGTAGTCAGAGCAGACTGCAGAGCACCAATGTAACTTGCTCCATACACAAACCAGCATTTAGCCAACACACTGCTACTTTCTTCATTAGTTGCAACTTCCGAATGGCTTGAAGGTGTAGCATCACGCACACCACATTGCCATAACATACCACTCTTGGCTATGCTGGATTATTTTCAATTCATACATAGAACTAATATTTTCAACCAAATGTACACTGAAACACCAAATAAAAGAAACAAAGGTTCCACTCTTTCGCTGTCACCTTCTCCTTTGTGTCTACACAGTGACCTTATAAATATAAGAAAAAAAATCACCAAATGAAAACTGAATGTGGAGCAAGGATGTTGGACTTTGTCATCTGCTGGTCTCTATCCAATCAGCCAACTATGCAAAATGTGGTCAGTAGGTCCTAAGAGGGTAAAAATGATTAAGTTTTCATGGCTACCAAATTAACCCGAATAGGATTTAGATCTATCACTGCTCAGTGTGTCATTCCAGAACATTTTAATATTGAACCCTATGCTATGGAGACAGTCACATCAGCCTATTCCTTGTTTTTATATATTACAGTTGTGAGTTCAAAGAAAAATGGTCACAACCAGACAGGTAGAAAAACGAAAAAAGATTAAAAATTATTAAAAGTATCCAACAGTAGAAGAAAGTCATATACAAAATCAGGGCAGGAAATGAACCAGGCTAGTACGTTACTCACAATAATCAATACCTTGGTATATTAATTCAAAAACGTCAGAAGAAAATTAAGGTTGAAAAGTTATGCATTCAAGAGTCAGGAAACTCTAAATGTAAGCCCACCCACACCCTTCATCTGTGGCCCTTGTACATGTATTTAACAATGCAATCTTGTAATATATATTTCCACAAAACCCCTGCCTTATTCTGTGGACAGCATGGACAGTGAAACGATGCATGTGAGCAACATTTATTTATATAGTCGCTGTTCGAAGAGTGGACTGCTGCCTCATTCACTACAAACCAGTAAAATGACAGTCTAAATCTGTGTTCAGTTACTCCAGTGTAAATTCAGACTAAGTACACTAAATTCAAGTGAAGCTGTAATTGCCAATGGATTTGACCCTAACAAGGCACATGACCCTATTCACTGCACAAGTCTGCCTCATCTCACTGATCAACCTGCACACTGAGAATACGATTCAAAATTCACTTAAGTCAATGGTAGTCTTTCCACTGATTTCTGTGGGCAATGGTTTTGTGAAAGTAATAGTAGGTGATCATCCAGGAAGAGATTTAGCATAATGTAAGTGTTCGAGGAGTAGTGATATGACTGTTCTTGCAAAACTTAACTTTGGCATTTTTGCCGAATTATGAGTGCTTCACATTATTTTAAGAGTTTACAATTAATGTCATTTCTTAAAAAACAGAAAAAAGAAATTCCATAATGTGAACCTATCCGATAGATCAACACACAGAAGGATGAATTTTATTTGCAGCTTCAAAAGATTGTATAAAAAAGAAAAAGGGTTTAATTTTTTTAAAAAAGGATAAGCAGTATTTAAAGTTCCGTTATGCTTTCTTCTAAAATGAACTTCTGAGGTTTTGTGTTTTGGCCTCTGCTATCTTCAATTTCATTGCTCTAAAATGTGGAATGCAAGTGGTCTACTCAACACATATGTTTAAACACTGAAGGCAGCTAACTTAGCTTAAATTTGCAGATACACAGTCATTTTTACACCATTTTAATGGTATTGTGTATGTACATGTAATAAAGTTGTATGGAATTTTGTAGTATCGTGTAGAGGAAATTTCATTCCAGAAATGTCTTTACTGTCCTGCGTGGACATCTACCTCTAAATATTAAAGAGTCAAAACTATACCAGCTAAGCAAATAATACTTTAAGATTAAGAGGAATCAAAGGTAGAAGAAAATGATATTTTTATAGTAATGAACCATGAATACAAATAAAAAAGAAATAACTGAGCAAATAACTACCACAGCAAAATTGAAACTTCCAAATTGAAGTTAATGCCTTTGGATTTAGGGAAGTAAACGAGAAAGAAAATTATGGCTTACTTTAAGGAAGTCTGTGTACAAGATCATTTTAACTCCAACAAGTTAATTCTACAAGTCCAGGATACAAATGCAGTAAATTAATTTATAAATACAATAAAAAAAGAAGTATCCCATTTAAGTAAGAAAAATCTATAATAATTAAAATAGGGAAGTGTAAAGAATCCAGCTAATGGAGCATCTCAAATTAAGACCACATCTTGCAAAGTGGTGAAAAATCCTGTCTCCAACCGTAATGTGCCAAACCAAAATAAAACCAGGACCCATGGTTTCCAAGTGATTTTTAGCCAACTGGACACAAAAGAAAACTCATACAATCCCCCTTCCATCTTACACAACAGCTGTTTGTTGAGTATTTTACTGTAACTTGAACGGTGACTATGGTTTTGGATAATAGTAAAATTGGAAGAGTAGAAAAAGCTAGAAGACAAAACCAAACTGCAAAGAGACTTACCCAGATTAATGTATATGTATTGCTATTTCCTGGAAAAGGAAATAAATACAAAGAGGGGTTGGGGAGGCGGGCAGCGGGGAGAACAGAATCAAGCTGGCAGAGTGTTTTCCTCTTCTCTCACCATTGTGTTTTGCATGCAAAAAAGCATTTCAGTTGGCACAGAGAAGGTATAGGATTGGGAACTGAAACAGTTCAAGAGGAGTTCTGTTTTAAAAAGTGGTCCACAATGTTAAATAAATACTTTGACAGTACAGTTTTAGTGGAAAGCAACTGCCCACCGGCAACCTATTTCCAGATAGTGGTCCAACAGTACCAGCAGATAAATAGGATCTTTGTCAAGTACTTGGACATCTAACATTTTTATGTCTTTTTGGGTGAAAAAGGAACACAAGAGGAACAAACAGTTGAATTTGCAACAAAAATTAACACAGATGCCTATCCCTTCCCAATTCCCCAGGGAATTCTAAAATGATAGCAATTTCATTTCCATTCACTTCATGGTCATGATGCAATATTGGAATGGGAAAAAAAAACCCTCATCTCAACTCATCTCCATAGTACAATAATAATTCTCAGTTCACAAGATGACAGCTCACTATTAGATGTTCTAGTCTTTCTAATAATAAGTAAAGCCATTTTCTTCCATTCACGTGTGTTCTTAGAAAGCACTGTTCCCCTGCTGTAGACTTTCAGTGTCCTTTCTATAAAGTCAGGCAAATTAGTCAAAATGGATTAAACTAGATAGATGTCTTAAATATATGGGTATCATATTTAGCAGGGATTAGAGGGAAAGTAGTCCACTATTTACACAAAAACATTTAAGGGTGAAATATTGGCCCTATTGAAATCTGTGGCAAAACTCTCAGACTTCAATGGGGACAAAATTTTACCCTAAGACTGGAGCTGTTTTATATAAGAAACTGTGAAGGAATGTAATTTCACAGTTTTAATAACTATGCTTGAGACTTTTTGTGGTATCTTAACTGAAATACAGCATTTTCAACATCCATTCACATATATCTTGGAGAGTCCTCAGGTACCTTTTGATGGAAATTCAAATCAGGAAAAAAGTAAATTTATGCCACAAACCATCAACCAAAACAAGATCACACAAAAGTATGGTCTTTCAGTATGAGACAGTGTAAAGTGAAGAAAAAATTTTACTGGTAAGAACAAAATTGCTTTCCTGCACCGATTTAAAAAAGCAATACAATACACCTTTCTAAAAAGAGGGATGATCTTCACTGCAAATCTCTGAATTTATTCTGCTTGTTGAGTCATGAAACCGCTATGCTAATATGGAGTTCTAAAAAAGATAGGTTCTACCCTTCACTCAATAAGAAGTTGCTATCCATATGAACATCTGCTCTCTCTGCAAAGTCCTAAGAAGAGAAACTAACTGCACTTTCAATCAACCTGAGGTGTTCCATGTCTTATCATTAAGCTATGGTCAACATACAATAATTTTATTTCTTGCTTCAAATGAAAAAGTCGGTTCATGGTGAGCAACAAACTCCACCAAATCCTTAAGAGAACTGCATGAAACTGAAAGATGAGCCACAGACTATCCTTGCAACTTAAATGGCACATCTGGCTGAGCATATGGCCAAAAGAGAGACCCTGATTGACAGAAAAAACAAAGCAGCAAAATGGAAAACTGAAATCAAAGGGCTAGCTTTATATATTAGAATACCCTAGATACAAAAAGGAACTTCAACGCAGAAGAAATTGATGTATATAATTATACTCATTTACACAAAAAGATTCACTTAGTCCCCAGGTGGTTTTGTCTGAGCATTTTTGTTCATGATGCAGTTTCACTGTTAATTTCCCAATTAGGACAGCCTTTTCTCCATAAAAGTCATTGAAACATAAACCAGCATTACCACCTCACTATATGATCAGTGAGGCTGAAATAACCCTGGTGGGAAAAAGTCCTCATTTTGATCACATCTCCCAGTAATCAACAAATCTTGCAATAAAAATGTATAACATGAGTTAAGGTACTGAAACGGAAATACTACCCTTTAGTTAGATTGTAAAGTCTCTGGGGCATTGCCTAGGTCAGTGGAGTCCTGATCCCTGATTCCCTCTAGGCTCTACCATACCAAAATAAAAACAGAAACCTCCATTCCAACTAAATAGATTAGCTTTCCTCAAACATATCTAGGTTGGATTCCAGTCCTTGCCCCTTTATCTCAAATGCAATCATAGTTTCATAGATACTAAGGTCAGAAGGGACCATTCTGATCTACTCTGACCTCCTGCACAATGCAGGATACAGAATCTCACCCACCTACTCCTACTAAAAACCTCACTTATGTCTGAGCTACTGAAGTCCTCAAATCGTGGTTTAAAGACTTCAAGGAGCAGAGAAGCCTCCCTCAAGTGACCCGTGCCCCATGCTACAGAGGAAGGTGAAAAACCTCCAGGGCCTCTCCAATCTGCCCTGGAGGAAAATTCCTTCCCGACCCCAAATATGGCAATCAGCTAAACCCTGAGCATATGGGCAAGATTCACCAGCCAGATACTACAGAAAATTCTTTCCTGGGTAACTCAGATCCCATCCATCTAATATCCAATCTCAGGGGATTAGGCCTACTTACCATGAAAATTTAAAGATCAATTAATTACCAAAATCACATTATCCCATCATACCATCTCCTCCATAAACTTATCGAGTAGAATCTTAAAGCCAAATAGATCTTTTGCCCCCACTGCTTCCCCTGGAAGGCTATTCCAAAACTTCACTCCTCTGATGGTTAGAAACCTTCGTCTAATTTCAAGTCTAAATTTCCTGGTGGCCAGTTTATACCCATTTGTTCTTGTGTCCACATTGGTGCTGAGCTTAAATAATTTCTCTCCTGTATTTATCCCTCTGATATATTTATAGAGAGCAATCATATCTCCCCTCAACCTTCTTTTAGTTAGGCTAAACAAGCCAAGCTCCTTGAGTCTCCTTCTATAAAACAAGTTTTCCATTCCTCGGATCATCCTAGTAGCCCTTCTCTGTACCTGCTTGAATTGAAGTTTGAATTCATCCTTTTTAAACATGGGAGACCAGAACTGCACACAGTATTCTAGGTGAGGTCTCACCAGTGCCTTGTATAATGGTACTAAAACCTCCTTATCCCTACTGGAAATGCCTCTCCTGATGCATCCCAAAACTGCATTAGCTTTTTTCACAGCCATATCACATTGGCAGCTCATAGTCATCCCATGATCAACCAATACTCCAAGGTCCTTCTCCTCTTCCGTTACTTCTAATTGATGCATCCCCAACTTATAACTAAAATTCTTGTTATTAATCCCTAAATGCATAACCTTACACTTCTCACTATTAAATTTCATCCTATTACTATTACTCCAGTTTACAAGGTCATCCAGATCCTCCTGTATAATATCCCGATCCTTCTCTAAATTGGCAATACCTCCAAGCTTTGTATCATCTGCAAACTTTATTAGCACACTCCCACTTTTTGTGCCAAGGTCAGTAATAAAAAGATTAAATAAGATTGGTCCCAAAACCGATGCCTGAGGAACTCCACTGGTAACCTCCCTGCAACCTGACAGTTCGCCTTTCAGTAGGACCCACTGCAGTCTCCCCTTTAACCAATTCCGTATCCACCTTTTGATCTTCATATTGATCCCCATCTTCTCCAATTTAACTAATAATTCCCCATGGGGCCCGGTATCAAACGCCTCACTGAAATCTAGGTAAATTAGATCCACTGCGTTTCCTTTATCTAAAAAGTCTGTTACTTTTTCAAAAAAGGAGATCAGGTTGGTTTGGCACGATCTACCTTTTGTAAAACCATGTTGTATTTTGTCCCATTTACCATTGACTTCAATGTCCTCAACTAATTTCTCCTTCAAAAATTTTTCCAGGACCTTGCATACTACAGATGTCAAACTAACTGGCCTGTAGTTACCCAGATCACTTTTTTTTCCTTTCTTAAAAATAGGAACTATATTAGCAATTCTCCAATCATTTGATCAACTCCTGAGTTTACAGATTCATTAAAAATTCTTGCTAATGGGCTTGCAATTTCAGGTGCCAATTCCTTTAATATTCTTGGATGAAGATTATCCGGGTCCCCCGATTTAGTCCCATTAAGCTGTTTCACAAAAAGAAAAGGAGTACTTGTGGCACCTTAGAAACTAACAAATTTATTAGAGCATAAACTTTCGTGAGCTACAGCTCACTTCATCGGATGCATTTGGTGGAAAAAACAGAGGAGAGATTTATATACACGCACACAGAGAACATGAAACAATGGGTTTATCATACACACTGTAAGGAGAGTGATCACTTAAGATAAGCCATCACCAGCAGCAGGGGGGGGAAGGAGGAAAACCTTTCATGGTGACAAGCAAGGTAGGCTAATTCCAGCAGTTAACAAGAATATCAGAGGAACAGTGGGGGGTGGGGTGGGAGGGAGAAATACCATGGGGAAATAGTTTTACTTTGTGTAATGACTCATCCATTCCCAGTCTTTATTCAAGCCTAAGTTAATTGTATCCAGTTTGCAAATTAATTCCAATTCAGCAGTCTCTCGTTGGAGTCTGTTTTGGAAGCTTTTTTCTTGAAGGATAGCCACTCTTAGGTCTGTGATCGAGTGACCAGAGAGATTGAAGTGTTCTCCAACTGGTTTTTGAATATTATAATTCTTGACGTCTGATTTGTGTCCATTCATTCTTTTACGTAGAGACTGTCCAGTTTGGCCAATGTACATGGCAGAGGGGCATTGCTGGCACATGATGGCATATATCACATTGGTAGATGCGCAGGTGAACGAGCCTCTGATAGTGTGGCTGATGTGATTAGGCCCTATGATGGTATCCCCTGAATAGATATGTGGACAGAGTTGGCACATCAGCCACACTATCAGAGGCTCGTTCACCTGCGCATCTACCAATGTGATATATGCCATCATGTGCCAGCAATGCCCCTCTGCCATGTACATTGGCCAAACTGGACAGTCTCTACCTAAAAGAATGAATGGACACAAATCAGACGTCAAGAATTATAACATTCAAAAACCAGTTGGAGAACGCTTCAATCTCTCTGGTCACTCGATCACAGACCTAAGAGTGACTATCCTTCAACAAAAAAGCTTCAAAAACAGTCTCCAAGGAGAGACTGCTGAATTGGAATTAATTTGCAAATTGGATACAATTAACTTAGGCTTGAATAGAGACTGGGAATGTATGAGTCATTACACAAAGTAAAACTATTTCCCCATGGTATTTCTCCCTCCCACCCCACCCCCCACTGTTCCTCTGATATTCTTGTTAACTGCTGGAATTAGCCTACCTTGCTTGTCACCATGAAAGGTTTTCCTCCTTCCCCCCCCTGCTGCTGGTGATGGCTTATCTTAAGTGATCACTCTCCTTACAGTGTGTATGATAAACCCATTGTTTCATGTTCTCTGTGTGTGTGTATATAAATCTCTCCTCTGTTTTTTCCACCAAATGCATCCGATGAAGTGAGCTGTAGCTCACGAAAGCTTATCCTCTAATAAATTTGTTAGTCTCTAAGATGCCACAAGTACTCCTTTTCTTTTTGCGAATACCGACTAACACGGCTACTACTCTGTAAGCTGTTTCAGTTTCACTTCTACCTCAGATATGGTAATATCTACCTCCATATCCTCATTCCCATTTGTCATGCTACCATTATCCCTAAGATCCTCTTTAGCCTTATTAAAGGCTGAGGAAAAGTATTTGTTTAGATATTGGGCCATGCCTAGATTATCTTTAACCTCCACTCCATCCTCAGTGTTAAGCGGCCCCACTTCTTCTTTCTTAGTTTTCTTCTTATTTATATGGCTATAGAACCTTTTACTATTGGTTTTAATTCCCTTTGCAAGGTCCAACTCGACTCGACTTTTAGCCTGTCTCACTTTATCCCTACATGTTCTGACCTCAATAAGGTAGCTTTCCTTGCTGATCCCTCCCATCTTCCACTCCCTGTATGCTTTCTGCTTCTTCTTAATCACCTCTGTAAGATGCTTGCTCATCCAGCTTGGTTTACAACTCCTGCCTATGAATTTTTTCCCCTCTCTTGGGAAATCATATGAAAGTGAATGGATGCCAATCCCCCCCCAAAAAAATAGAGAATCTGGCCCACAAATGCATGTTCAAATGCTATGTTCCTGTCAAAATCATTTGCAAAGATTTCAGAAATCCAGATGTGTGTTCTCTCGGAAGGAAAAAATCTTATCTCTCAAGAGTTCTATTGAGAATAAGATCATCTGCAAACTAGAATATTGAATTAGTCTTTCGTAGTTCAGATCTTCCCTCTAACAGTGAGGGATAAAGTTACTATATTTCATGGCCCAAGCAGGCCAGGTAGTTAGTTATAGGTCACAATGCTGTTAGAATCAGGAGACGAAGTTACACCAAACTGAGTTTTTGCAAAATGAGTGACTGATGGATACAGTGATGAAGCAGACGACAAACAGAATAAAGCTATCATAGTGAGAGTTTAGAGAGATACTTATGGGACACATTTTCCACATGCAGAAAATTAGACCTGTAACTGTTATCATCCAGGCACAAAAATGCCTAGCCTAATAGCTTGAGCATGAGACAAAGCCAGGAACTCAAATTCTAATCTCAAATTTGTTACTGATTTGATGTGCTGACTGAGTAAATTACTAAATCTCAGGTTTACTTGTCTGTTAGAACAAGTTATACTTGGCTAGCACTTTTCATGCATAGATCTCAATGTGTTCTAAGCATAACCATTTTTGTCTCCCAAACAGAAGGGCGTGGAGTCACATCTGTAATGCACTTTGAAGATGCAGTGTTACATAAGTGCAATGTCTGATCAGGCAGCAGCAGCAGAGCACTTACAATTATGGATTTTTTTACACTTTCTGCTAGTCTGTCATTGACTAAACCTTTGTCGGGTTGCCCTTCTCATTTTTTCCCCTTTTTCCTTTCTCGCCTCAATCAATTATCTAAAGTTTTAGGATCACTGACAACAACAAAAAATAATGCAACTATTTTTTGCTTCTTCAACACAGTGAAAGGGAAAGTTTAGAATCAAAGCAACACAAAACCTTACAGCATTATTGAACTTGTCCCTGCTTCTTGATACTATCACTATATACTTCTCAATAATACTCTATCACCTCCAGATCACCAGGACACTATGCTCATCTCTCTCTGGTGAGGACCTTCCGTTCCTGCCATGATCCATTCATTTAGTACTAATGAATTATGAAGTAAGACTGACAAGCAAAATCTTCCATGTCTACTAGACATCAAAGCCCATCCGTTGGTACCATAGCTGCCTCTTGAACAGAGTTTTTCTTCAGAAACATTTCCTATGTAAAAACAACTACATTACAATTTGGCTGAATTAATTTCCAACAAAAGCCTTTACCAATTATCTACTATTTTGAGAGGCTGTTGCCTTTGAAAACAAAAACCCATAGCTGTGAATTTTTTTAAGTGACCCAGTGATCTCCAGAGGTGGAGTCAAAAACTGGTGATCTGATGATCTCCTGTGCTGTTCAAAGGGTAACTTCTTATTTCACAATCTTCCCCAGTTTCCCACACTGGAGTAGAACAGGGAAAAATGTCGCAATTCCATTGCTAAGGAGAGAGGAAGTACAGTATAAAAGAATGATGTCCAATTCTCTTTGAGAAAGAAGGGGAGAATGCTGACTGGATCATTTACATCCAATATAATCCCAAGTCTCTGCATTCAGAGACCACAAAAGGAAGGAGAAAAAGGAGAATGAGCAGAGGCGTAACTCCAGTGTCATATTGTATCATCCCACAATGTGCTTTTCATAGAGAAGGTAAAGGATAAAAGAAAAGGTAAAAATAAAAATGGGATAAAAGGAGGCAGGAGGAGAGAGAGGCAGCACTGACATGCCTATCCTGGGATAGGCAATCTGCCAGTAACTGTTTAGACATGTAAACAGACCTAGAAAGTGCCAAAAACTACCATTTGACATGTGTACTGCTACTCAGAGTAAATCAATACAACTCATCAGGCCTCACATTAAATGGATCTAAGAACAGAAAAGGAATGTATTTCTGGTGAGTTGCTTCTTTTTGTTCAGACTGGACTATTTCCAAAACATTAAAGATTTTTTTTCCTTTCAGACACAGCCAGATAGTTATTTACTATTCTTAATCCTTAAACACCAGACATTTTGAACAAATTGGATCACATCTGCCAATTACAAATTTAAGAAAGCTTCATCATGTTACATTTCTGTAAGTGAGAGCTGTATTAAGAACTTTTACTTTTTTTCCATGAGCTACCAAGGTTGAACAGAATAATCAATTTGCTTTGGATCTTCCTTCTCAAAAAAATCTCTCATCTCATATTGTCACAACTGCAATCAGTAAATATACTGGAGCTGAATTCTTCTTGATTTAACGGGGGGGGAGGGCTGGAAGTACAGTTAGAGGCTCTCAGCTTTTGAACAAACTCTTCCCAACCTCAGATGACAATAGCACAAATTTGTTGACCTTCATGGCACGTTGTAAGGCACATCATTCGTGTGGGTTGCTGAGGAAGTTGACTTTTGGATGAACTTAGATTTATTGGAGGAGATGCATTATGTCCTGTTGGCTACTTAATTTGTTTTGTAATTTATGCACACAGAGCCCTGGATAGGTGCCCCTTTCTTTTTTTACATAACCTAAACAAATGTTAGAAATTACAGGGAATATGGATACCCATATGCAAATAAGTCAAAGACTTTGCCCTCATCTATTAAAGTACTGCTTTTATTTAGTACTGTATTCTTAAAATACCTCTCCTCAGACTGATCAAAGTTTTTCATAGGTCTGACAAATGTTTCATTTTTTCACACCCTAAAAATCCCAAACCACAGCCACCCATGCTTCTATCCAAGCACTGAAAAGGGCTCCTTTAGTAACTCATTATGCAACCTTGAAGTGCTTCCTGATAAAAGCAGCTAAAATTGTTTCAATATACCTTTACAGTACATTTTACGTCTTAGTTCACAATGTTATTGAAGTTCATTGGTCCATTGTTTAGGCTTAATTTTAGTGTAGTGCACTACTGGTAAACTAAAAAAAACTGAAGGCTGCCTGTTATGGCTCCTGAAAACTTGACTTTTTCCAGGCAAAAAGAGATATGATAGAGACGGTGCAACAATTAGCTTAAAGTAAACCGAGCAATTTTTAAATGTCTTTTAAAAAGTGTTGAGGCATGCTCAGGTAGCGAAGCATATGAAACTTGTGACTGGATAACCTAACATGGTTAAACAGAAAAAGCTCCAATATTCATAATTCACAACAGGCATAAAATATAGTCACATTAGACCAAAATGGAAATGCAATATTTTACATAAGAACGGCTGAACTGGGTCAGAAAAATGATTTATCTGAATCAGCATCCTGTCTTCCAGGTGCAATGCCAGGTGCTTCAGAGCGAATGAGCAGAACAGGTAATCATCAAGTGATCCATCCCGCAGCCCATTCCAAGTTTCTGGCAAACATTGATGGATCTATCCTTCATGAACTTATCTAGTTCTTTTTTCAACCCTGTTATAGTCTTGGCCTTCACAACATCCACTGGCAAAGAATTCCACAGGTTGACTTGTGTACTGAGTGAAGAAATGCTTCCTTTTGTTCATCTTCTCCACATGACTACTACTTAGTATGAAAATGTAGGTAGATTAGTTCTCAATTAGTACTTGGAAGGCAAAACAAGCTTTACAACTGACTATTAGTGCTGGATTTAAACCTTACTCAATTTCTAACTAGGGATGTAAATATTAAACAGTTAAATGGTTAACCGATAAGTATTAGTCTTACATTAATATATTGCAGTTAACATTTAAAATAGATTGTGATGAAATTATTTTACAATTGTAATAACTAATGTGCACATTAAAAATGCCACCACAATACCTGGGTGGGCACTGGAGCTTGCAGCGCTCTCGCAGCTCAGGGTAGGGTTGGATCAGCCTGGCGGAGAGGGCACTGCTGGGGGCAGTCTGGCAACCCCACTGGCTCTGCTTCTCTTGCAGTTGGCTGCAGCAGTTGGTCTGCCCAGGAACCACTGAATCTGCCAGAATACTTGGATCTGCCCTGGCACTGCTGCTCTCCCAACAGCGATCCGCCAAACTAGCTGCACTAGGTAGCATCTAATAAGTAAGAGAGCGACGGGTGGGTTCAGAGCAAGGCGCGTAGCGCCCAGCCATGCACACACAAACAATCGCCCTGCCGACTGTACTCCACCTCCGAGGAGAGAGAGTAGGGTACACCACCTCACCCAAGTCTGAGGTACATTGTGAATTTGTTAACAACTAAATGGTTAACCAATATAATTTTAATAGTTTAAATGGGTACTTTTAGAAATAAGGATGTAAATATTTTTAACATGAGCAATACCAACAGTCTGGGAGGAACCCATAAGTCAGGACTCTGAAATTCAACAATTCCTTATAAACAGGGCCCTAATAAATTCAGGTCCATTTTGGTCACTTTCATTGTCATAGGATTTACAAAATCATAAATTTCATGATTTCAGCTATTTAAATCTGAAATTTCACAGTGTTGTAACTGTAGGGGTCCTGACCCAAAAAGGAGTGTGGGGGGGATCTTCACAAGGTTATTGTAGAGGGGGTTGCGGTACTGCTACCTTTATTTCTGTGCTGCCTCTGGCGGCGCTGCCTTCAGAGCTGGGCAGAGGGAGAGTGACAGCTGCTAGCCACGAACCCAATCCGGAAGGCAGAGCCACTGCCAGTAGCAGTGCAGAAGTAAGGATGGCATAGTATGGTATTGCCACCGTTACTGCTGTGCCCTCGGTCAGCAGCTGCCACTCTCCAGCAGCCCAGCTCTGAAGGCAGCAGCACAGAAGTAAGGACGACATGGTATGGTATTGCCACCCCTACTTCTGCGTTGCTACTGGTGAGGCACTGCCTTCAGAGTTGGGCACCCGGCCAACAGTTGCTGCACTCTGGCCACCAAGCTCTGAAGGCAACACGGAAGTAGGGGGTGATAATACTCTGACTCCCCCCCCCCGCAGCTCATTTTTGCGTCAGGGCCCCCAGCTGGAGAAACTCTGGTCTCCCTGTGAAATCTACACAGTATAGGGAAAAGCAAACAAAAGACCAGATTTCATGGGGAGAGGCCAGATTTCACAGTCTGTGACACGTTTTTCATAGTTGTGGAATTTGGTAGGGCCCTACATATAAACTATTTCATTCTTGCTGAAAATAATGTCTAAGCACGGTCTTTGTTAAAGATTACTGACACCATTTCCCTAAATATTTTGGGTTAGCATGTGGTACAGTTTGCTGGTAGAAACCATTACTTAGCAGATGTAATCTGGATTCTGTGGCATGCCAGGAAAGAATGCCATTAACAGGCAATCTGAAAAATTAGTTTACATGATAAATTATGTTTTATATGGTCCTCTCTTTCCAATAAGTATATCCATAGTATGCCTCTGGAGCTCATGGCTTTCACAAGTAGCAGCCAAGTGAAAAAACTGATATGAATCTTGTCAATATCACTGCTACCCAGAGGCTTCTTTATAGCCACGCTTAAATTGAACAATCACTTAACTTAACTCTGCCACATCTTAGGAAAGCTGTGAACAGCAGCAGAGGCAATGGAGCTAACTGCAGACCACAATATTGCACTGGTTTACATTAGGAAAGTTTATCTTCACACAAACTGGAATATTTTTCAAAAAATGAAAAAAAACCTGAAATTCTGCAGATGTCAGCAGCTAAGGTCATCCTACTTGCCAGACAAAGCTTCCTTCCTGCCACTGCTGAGTGGATTTTTCCAGTACCATTCTACAGTATTATTCAATACAGTCAGTACCATACTACAGTATATTATACTGTGCCATGATGGAAGAGTGAGCAACAATTTTCAGTTCCAAAGTAATTTATGGTGGTTACATGTTTAACAGAATGTTTAGTTTTGCATAGTAATTATAAACTATAGTTACTGAAGCTGCCACTGTCACATTTGGAAGCATTGGTATTAAGATATTTATAATGTTCAGTGCTATGACAACTCAATTCAGAGTACACTGTACGCTATTTTTTATTGCGCATGCCAGCGTTTAGATTGTGTCTCAACATTAGAGCACTGACCATTAATGCTTTGTATTTTATAGAAAAGCACATTTGCTGTCCTCACTGATTCAGAGAGAACGAACAGAGCATGAACTGTCACAATGTGAATTTACCCGTCTGTCAAGAATATTAGGAATAGTCGTATTTCTGATAACTCACCCAGCATAATCAAATGCATTAGTTTAGTCCTGATGGGGTACCAAAAGTAAACTTAATACCAGTGAAAGAAATGGTTACTTATCTTACAGTATCTGTGGTTCTTTGGGATTCTTGTGGACAAAACATCACACTCTAGCTGCGTACGTGCCATGCATGCAAGATCTGATTATTTTGGCCAGCAGTATCCATTGGGGCCACACATACACTCTGCGTGTCCTGGAGCCCTTCCCCCAATTATATAACAGGCATGCCAGTCCAACACAACTCAGTTCCTTCATTAATACAGAATCCCCAAGGCTAAAGGACTCCATAATACTGGGGAAGGAGGATGGACTGTTGCACCCATATCGACAAAACGTCTAGAAGAATTAGTTACCATAAGTAAGTTTTTCAAACATCTGTCCACATGGATCCCACTCTAGGCAACTGCCAAGCCTCTGTCTCTTCGAGGTGATAGGTGCCAGAAGTCCATTTAAATAAGGAATGTAACACTGTCCTGACAAACTATGCTTCAGATCTAGAGGCTGACACCAGAGAATAATGGCTCGTAAAGGTATGTATGGAAACCCAAGTAGCAGCTCTACAGATTTCATAAGGCTGAGGACGCTGCCTGAGCTCTTGTAGAACATGGCTTGCCAAGACTACGGAACTAGTTTAATTAATTCAAAAGATATTCTGTTGTACTCTGTCTCCCTTTTTGAATCTGTGTTGAAACAGCCTGTTTGCTGGATTTACTAACAAAAAAAGATACAAACAAATAGTTTTGGTGATTTGTGGAATGTTTTTGCAAAATTGGGGTAATTCATGACAGCTCTTTACTCGTACCCTGGAGAGACACTGCTGCACACACCAGACATTTTAAGTCTTAGAAATAACACTAGTAAGTAGAAAAGGAGTACTTGTGGCACCTTAGAGACTAACAAATTTATTAGAGCATAAGCTTTCGTGAGCTACAGCTCACTTCATCGGATGCATTTCATCCGATGAAGTGAGCTGTAGCTCACGAAAGCTTATGCTCTAATAAATTTGTTAGTCTCTAAGGTGCCACAAGTACTCCTTTTCTTTTTGCGAATACAGACTAACACGGCTGCTACTCTGAAACACTAGTAAGTGTAACTGAATAAATCAATTCAAGTGGAAATCCAAGAACATTTTAGGGAATATGACAAATAGTAACTCTAGCCTTACAGAATCCTCTCACACAGATCTGCAGTTGGGTGTGGTCTTGCCTGGATGCGTGCTGAAAAGGGCTCGAGAGCCTGGAACAGCAATCCATGCAAGGGAAACTCAGACTGGCTGGGCCAGAGGACTAAGTGGGACACCAGCTGACCAGGTGGCATCCCAGAAAGGGGGAGCCAACCTGTCACATCACTATATTGGAGGATGGCAGATACTGCTGCTAGGTGAACTTTAACAGAACTATTCAAGAGCCCTGAATGCTTCAGTGATTACAGATAATTCAAGATGACAGGAATAGATGACTCCACAGATTGAAAATTATGGTGAGAAACCCATATTGAAAACCATTTCCACTTGGCCCCATATAGAGAGTCCTCAGCAGAGGGGATGGTGGGCAGGTATTGGAATACAAACAGGGACCACAAATCTCAAAGAACTTCCAGTTCTTTGAGTAAGTTCCTCTTCTTCTTCGAGTGTTAATCCCTATATGTATTCCAAAACACGGATGATTACAGAGCAGTAATCAGCTTGGCAGTGGATGCGAGGACACAATAGGTAAGGCCTGCTGCAGGATGGCCTGACCCACAGTCCAGGCTGCAGATGCCCAGTAGTTGAGGGTACGGTGTGCTGTGAAGGTGTGGACCGAGTGCCAGGTCGCTGCACAGCAGATCTCTTGCCAAAGATATCTGCCATATCTGTGGAAGTAGTTGCATGCCCCCTAGTGGAGTGGGCCGTAATCCTGCCAGGCTGTGTGTCATTGGTGCACAATTGCATTACATAATGCACTTAGAAATCCATTCGGATAAGCGCGAGGAGAGGGCCTGCCCCATTGACCATTCTGCAAAGGCCACAAAGAGACATGGGGAAGCATAGAATGCTCAGATCCTGCCCAAGTAGAACGCCAGTGCCCTCCGGATGTCCAGGGAGTTCAGTGTCCTATCTGCAGGAGTGGTGTGCAACTTAGGATGGAAGATTGGGAGATGGATGGACTAGTTGAGATGGAACGCAGAGATGACATTCGGGAGGAACTTAGGGTGAAGGTGCAGGGAGACTGTGTCTTTATGGAAATCATATACATTGGGCCAGCCATCATGGCTGCCAATTCACTGGCCCGCCAGGCAGAAGTGATGGCCACCAGGAAGAGGACCTTCATGGATAAGTGGGCAAGGGAACATGTGGCCAGCGGCTCAAAGGGAGTCCAGGTGAGGGCAGATAGCACAAGGTTAATGTCCAGGTGGGCAGGGGTTTTGGGGTAAGGACTGGTAGGAAGTAGTTTGTCATGGCCCTCAGAAATCTGGCAGCGGTAGGGTGGTTAAACACCAAACATCTTTCCATTGGAGGGAGGAAGGCACTAAGTGTCGCAAGGTGGACGCAGATCAAGCTGAGTGAGAGGTATGAGTTCTTGAACTCCAGGACGAAAGGTACGGAGATGGCCTTGAGGGGAAGGTGGTGGCATTGCACCTAGGAGGTGAAATGCTTCCACTTCATCATGTAGCATGCCCTCATGGATTCCTGTCTACTGTGTGTAAGTATACAGTGGATGGGCAATGAACAGGCATTGTCTACATGCAAGCCCCAACCAAAAACCAGGCCATCACTTGGAGCAGGCCGAGATTGGGGTGGCAAACCCTGTTGTCGTCTTCGGTGAGTATGTCTGGCAGCATGCGGAGGCTCATTAATAGGCGGGCTGACAGTCTGAATAGATCAGGAAACCAGAACTCATGGGGCTATCAGTATGACAGTGTCTCAGCAGATCTTGCAGAGAACCTGTGGAAGGAGGGGAATGGGGAGAAAGGCATACTAGAGGCTGCCATGCCATGGAAGAAGAAAGGTGCTGCCCTTGGAGTCCCCTAACCTCTCTGGAATAGTAGAGGGGGAACTTGAGGTTTGTTTGAATGGCAAGGAAGTCCCAATGAGAGGTGCCCCAGGCACAGCAGAGGTAGCAGACAATGGGGTCGTGTAGTTCCAACTCGTGGTTGAAGTACCAGGTCCAGCTGAGTGCATCTGCCCGGGAGTTCTATGCCCCCAGAAGGTACACTGAGTGGAGTATGATGCTGTGGCAGATGCATCATTTCCAGAGAAGATGGCCTCTACGCAGAGTGACTGGGATCTGCTGCCATCCTGTCAGTTTATGTATGCCACTGTGGTGGTGCTGTCCGAGAGGATCTAGACATGTTGATCACGAAGCAGAGTCAGGAACATGCGGCAAGTCAAGTGGACCATGAAGACCTCCAGTCTTCATATGCATATGCATGCGCGATTCCCTGAAAGTCCACTTCCTCTGCGTGGGACGGCCATCCAAGTGTGTGCCTCACCAGGGAGGCATCCGAGATAAGGGTGGCTGTGGGGATAGGGGTGGTGAATGGGATCTTGGAGCACACTGGTAGGATCAGTTGCCCAGGTGAGGGAGGCACAGACCCAACTCAGAGTAGTCAAGGGTGAGTCCAGGTAGGCGATATGGAACCTGCAAACTGAGAGGAGCCATAGCCATAGGCAGCGCATATGGAAGTAAGCATGCGGCGTCACATAGTTGCAGGTCACCATGTGGTCAAGGAGGCAGAGACAACAATGTACCATCGTGCGCGGGTTGCAGTGCAGGGTCGTCACGAGGGTTGTGAAGGCAGCAAAGTGGTCTGCCCGGAGGAAGGTTCACACCGCCACAGATTCCAGATGTGCTCCAATGAAGTGGATTGTTTGCATCGGGAGCAGCACAGCTTTTTCCTCATTGACACAGATGCCCAGCAAGGCGAGAAGAAATCAGAGGACTGCGTTGGCTGTCATTGTCTCAGCAAGGAACAGCGCCATCAGCAGTCAAACGTCCAGGTAAGGAAACACAAGTGTCCCAGCCAGCGAAGGTGGGTTGCTATGACTGCAAAGACCTTGGTGAAGACCCAAGAAGCCTAGAGAACCACCCTGAATTGATAATAGTTGTCCCCAGTGTGAAAATGGAGGAATTTTCAGCAGGCTAGGTGGATGCTGATATGAAAATATGCATCTCATGTTGAAGGCTGAGAACTGCACCTCCTAGGGAAGGGAGGGAATGATGGCTGCGAGCATCTTCACTTTCCTGATGAAGGTGTTGAGTAATTGGAGATTGAGGATAGGGCAGAGGCCCCTGCCCTTTTCAGTGATAAGAAAGTCCGGGAAGTAAAAGCCCTTGCCAATGAAGGGGTGGGCCCAGGTTTGAGTCTTAGGGAGTGGAGAGCATCATCCATTTTAGCAGAGAACTTTTCCTTGTCAAAGGGGAGGTCCTGGCACTTGGATTGGACCTCCCTGGAAAAATTGGATGATTAGAGCCACGCTTCCCGCCTCACCACCACTCCCGTGGCCAGGGAGCAAGAGGATGTGTCCACCACATCCACTGAGACTTGGAGGCCAACCTTGGCCATCAGGCAGCCTTCCTCCTGCAGGACCCTGGAACCAATGATGCTAGTCTTGTGGAATGTCCTCCAAGACCTCTGCCAGCTTGGCATAATTATTAAAATCATACTTCGCCAGAAAACCTTGGTAGTTGGATATGCAGAACTGCAGGGTCACAGAGGAGTACAGTTTGCACACCATGAGGTCCAGACTCTTCACCATCTTATCTGGAGGGGTGGAGGTAGAGGAGTACTGGCATGCCTATTCCATGGATGCATGAACTACCAGCAAGGCTGGGGAGAGGAGAGAGTGGGAAAACAAAGTCAGCCTCCTTAGCTGGCACAAAGTATCTGCATTCACCCTCTCAGGCACAAGGGCACAGGACGCACAAAGGATGTTAGAAGACATTTGTTGCTATTGTCTCCTCTTCAGCTGGCCATGAGATTGCACTCTTTCCTCTCAAAGATCTAGCTAATGCAAAGTTGTGTGTTATGCCAAGGAATGAAAGGGACTCCAAAAAACTCCACCAGGTTCAGAGTGCAGCACCCAACTTCGCCAGAACATGGCTTATTGGGAAACATTATCACTCTTCCTCAATAAGCCAGAAAGACCATGAACCTCATTCACTTTCAGTACAAAAAAACTAAGAACTTGCTTCACCTTAGTGTTCTCACCTTAATGAAAATACTACCTAGAGGATGAGAGAGGAAGCAAAATAAAAAATCCTTAAGATGCATGTTAGAATTTATAAGTACTCAGATACCATGGTGACAGATGTAGTATAAATACTTAGATGGTTGAAAGGAAGCAGACATACATTTAAAAGCAAGAGCTATTAAGGCCTAATTATCAAAGTTAGGTGCAGTTACTGAGACTGCATATGTGAGTTTTTATTTACACTTCTGCACAATTTTCAATGTGGAGAAAAACAGTTTGAAAACGTACTCCGTTACTGCACATGTAAATAAAGCATGCAGTTGAACATGCATTTTGGTCTAAGCCAACAAGCCCCTAACTTAAAAATATATATATATTAGAGAGAGAGAGAGAGAGAGAGAGAGAGAGAGAGAGAGAGAGACTGAAAACCCACCATTTTAGAGTATCAATCTAATCAGGATAATCAATTGTGCTCAAGAAATTATTTTTAACAGGACACTTGATTTTAGGTCTTGTGTCAAAGCCTGAGCAATTTTGCTGAATTTGCTACCAAAACAAAAAGATGTATTTGTTTAAAAGTAGTATTACAGATTCAGGAAGGAAAGACAACATATAGTACTTGTCTCCTGAAGCCCCACAAAACCAAGCAGGAAGCTGGGATTCTGTGACAACTCTGAAAATGAAAATTGGTATATTTATATAGATCATTACAATTTACACAAGAACCTTACATAAATTAAAAGGGTGATCAAAGTATATTTTAAAATTTGGCAGGTTTTTGTTTCTTTAAGATGTAAAAGGGCAGCCCATGGGTTCATACAGCTTAACTGAGCAGGTAATAAAGTAGTGGTCAGTGTTCTTTTAAAAGACTTCCTTTCTCCAAAAAAAGTTAGCCACTGATGTTTAATATGTGTAATAAAAAGTTCTTTTGTTCATTATGTAAAATATATGTAATGTAATATGGCATATTTTACTGAAAACTTTATGAAGCAAATAAAACAAAAAGTTAAGTTAGAGAAATACAAAGCTCTGTTTGGTACATGTCTATAAAGAGGATTATGAAAAATATAGCAAAAAAGCCCAAGAAAATTTCTGCTTAATAACCCTGCATTATTATAAGTATATAATACACAAAGAAAAATCCTGCCATAACCAAACTGCAAGTCAGAGTCAGTTTATGGCACCAATACAAAGGTTTCATATCAAGCAAAAGTCCAGAACGTATATTTCTGATTTCTCCAAAAATAATCCAGTTGCTCTTCCAGCAATCATTTAACACATTGATACCAGGCTGGAGTTCTGCCTTTAACCTTCTTACAAGATGATGCCCGGAAAACAACATGCAATGACATATTTAGAGTTTAGTGATGATCTACTGACTTATGGGAAAAAAGAAAAGGAGTACTTGTGGCACCTTAGAGACTAACAAATTTATTAGAGCATAAGCTTTCGTGAGCTACAGCTCACTTCATCGGATGCTGTAGCTCACGAAAGCTTATGCTCTAATAAATTTGTTAGTCTCTAAGGTGCCACAAGTACTCCTTTTCTTTTTGCGAATACAGACTAACACGGCTGCTACTCTGAAACCTGACTTATGGGAGTTCTACTGCAAGCAATACATTTCTGAGTATGCATTTCCACTATGTAAATTAAACTAGTTTCATCCACAAAAAGCTCTTTGGTGTAATGAGCAACAACAGTGCAATCATTAGAAGGCAAAGTTCTGGAAGGGGATGTCAAAAGTATAAGCTGTAGCTAAGTATTTACAAATATAAGCCCAAAAGCAAGCAATACCCAGGCATTTCCAATAATTTATAAACAAGGTACCCCTCACAAGAAGTATATTTGGAACAAAGGTTAGTACTCATACAGTATTATATTTTCATTACAAATAAATATGTTGCACTTTCAAAGCACTCCTTTGTACTGTTTATTCCCTTTTTACAAAAGGAAAAATTAAGGCAGAGATGGATATAATGACATGCCAAACTCATGCAGGAAGTCTACAGCATTCCTGGATCCAGCTCTTTTGATGTAGCATTTCTTTAGTCTGAGATTTAAGATATTTTCATTTATATTGTAATAGACACCATTTTTAAAACTAACATATTACATGACCAGTTAAGTTATCAAAAAAGGCACAACAAAAGTAAAGCACATTAAATAATCAAACTACAGATGTCAATGCATGCCCTCATCTTGGAAAGAGCATATACTTTGATATTCCCTGAACAGCACAAAAACAGTGGACCTATCCTTCAACCTCATAAGTTCTGTAATATTTTTAAAAATTATATGAATTATGGTCATATATGAAAGAAGCTGAAACTAAAAGAAAAAAGTTACTGCATGATATTTCTATAAGAAATCAATAATGAAAAGACTGCATCCAAAGTATCTTCTTGTGCACTACATAAAAAAAGCCTTAGGTTGAGGCCTGCCGTGCCTGGATTGCACTTAAAAGAAAAAACACTGAAGGAGACAGGTTAGAAGATTTTGTGAATAAATACTAGAATGTAGGCTTTCAAGTGCTTATCATCCATACTTAAGGCCTGTAACATTAAATCTATTTTTAAATTTATAATTAACTTTAATTATACGTTAATAACTTGATGTATAGGTTAGTTTATAAAAACATACCTTTATAAGTTAATTTTGTATATTTAGATATATAGGCTATTAAGCATTTTGACTCTGTAGGAACCTACAGCTTAGCAAATTGCAATAGAAGGATTCTTTCATTTATACCACTGGGACTCTGCTAATGAACTTACTGAAATTGATGCTATTTGACCATTTACCTTATTAGATTTTCTTCTTTTACAGTGAAGTTGAGAGGCAACTGAGTAGTTACAGGAGAGTTGTTTGTATTCAAAATACTACTGACATTAAAGAATTGACATAATAAGGTCACGACCATGCTCATACTCTCACTCTATTAAACTTACAAAGTAAATTTCCATGGAGCAGTGATCAGAACCTGACAAGTCATCTGTGGAGATCCCCCTGAGGAAACCGTGATAGAACTGCATAGGACAACATTTTAAAATCCGGCAGCAGTAGCTTTGCACTCCAAGTGAATGGTGATGCATTTTTGGTAAGAAATACAGCAGTAGTGGAATTAAATTTCCATGGTGCATTGTAAAGTTAATTGTTAGGGGACTTCACTTAATGCGCCCTGGAAATTTAAGACCAGAAATGAAAGTTTACTTAAAGTGGAAGCTCCAGACATCACCATTCATTTTATAGAACTATCTGCCTTCCCCCCCCCCCCCCCCCCAAATCCTCAGAAGGCCCTGAAAGAAGTTGATTACTATAGTTCAATTCTCCCTTTATTTAACTAGCTTGAAGATAAAGAATCTGTAGCACAGAACTTTTAATGTTTTCAAATATCAGTGCAACAAACTGGGAAAGCGAGCAAAGGCAATGCACACTTTTCCCTAGTTTAAAATGATGTCAGTGAATCCAAGTCAAAATCAGCAGCGTACTACTGCTAACAATTCTTAGAACAGAAGAGAAACAAGTCAGTAAATCATATGCCTGAGCAGCATTAAATTTCGTGTAACATGAACTTCAAAACCAGCAGTTCCAAAACTGAACAGAGTATGTACTGATAATTCAATTATAGGGCAGTTAAGCAGCTTATTTAATCATTAGTTTATTAATAGAGCATATTTTAAGTATCTTTAGTAAAACTAAGATGAATCACATTAAGAGACGTTTTACACTGAAAACATCAACATTAACTGGATTGAGAAAACCTTGAAACATATTCTATTTTAAAGTATCTCAGTTAAAATGCATTTCACCTCATTAAGAGCAAAACAACAAATAAACCACAAACTAAAGTGGTAAAACCTAGTCAAACATTTGTATACCTGTATAACCCTATCAATTCCAGCATTAGAGAAATGAGTAGCACAGATGTCTTTAATACAAAAGCAGAATTTAATGCAACTCCTAAACGTATAATAATATTAAAACTAACTAGTAAAAAGTTATAAACTATAACTGACTGCATGACCTATCTAAAAACTGATCAATACAGTTTGCATGAATATGCCATTCAGGGAGTAGAGAGCACCATTTAAAATGTGTGGGGGAGGGGTATAGATTTGCCCCCTCCCACCTTAACCTGATCCTTCTTTTCTCTTCTTAGGAGCACACCACCACAACCTCCACTAGCCAGATCCCCTGGTCCATGAGCCTCTATATACCCACCCTCTTCAAATGTGAGTGACATTAAAACATGGCATACGGAGTCACAGCATCACTTACATTTGGTCCGACTGCCCTTTTGTCAGAACGGAGGGGTGGCCAGACCAAATCTGATTGAGTGGCACTACGACTTTGCACCCACCAACCCTCAGCGTATGATACAATTCATAACACTGTATCCACAGTGCTATTTAATATTTATGCAGATTTGTTCTTTGACTTTGGATTTTATGATCTCCATAAGAACCACAGGATTGCCCCAATTGGTTTCTGCTCCATTTCACTTAAGTGAACACACAATGGATTTGATCTTTGGCGTAGGACTAAGTTATAGAGTATGGTGATTTCATCAGTCATTGTTAGATCTGTACTTCAAAAAATATCATACACACCACACAAAGAACCTATCCTCACTCCCATTGTAGCTGTGGACCTGTTTAAACAGACCACTCTTGGCTACTAATAGACACGGAGTTCTGAAACTCAGAGAAAATGCTGTCCATATACTGGCCCCGTGTCTCAAATGCCTGTAGACCACTACAACTTTGTTTATTTACAACCATCATATCACTGGGCCTACACGCCCCATCATCCATGCAAGTATCATGTTATAGAGACAGCTTGAGAGAGACGATGCAATAGGGCAAGAGGCTAGAATTCTGTTGATTGAAGACAGGCTCTAAATTGTGTGGGATTCAAATTTCTATGCTGTGACAGGTTAAAATAAGAAATTATTTTTTCCCCACTAGAACAGTATCTGTTAGCTACAGACCAAAAGAACTATTCCAAGAAGTGAACAGAATGGGAAATCTGCATCTTGGAAACAGAATCAAGTATCTGTCTTTGTGAAGATTTTTCACTATCTACAGAACTGCACAGGTACCGAGAGGTACTGACCAGAGCCGAGGCAGTCTACTTGATAACAGAGACAGAGTACACAAACAAATGGGGGTAAATGTATCCTTACCTTCGGCTCACCAAGAACCTCTGTCAGTGACACAAATATGTTGGGAAGGCTTTGCTCAGTCCCAAGAGATGAATCAGACTTGAGATCAAATTTAGACTTTGGTTATTAAACACAGAAGAATAAACAGTCCTTCACACCCATAACAAAATAATGCATCCCACAGGTTTTGCACTGTAATTAACTAGTTAATTTTTCGATGCCACTTAAACATCAGTAAAAACATACAACTCTCTCGACATATTCCTTATGATCATCATGTCCACTCTATATTATCTCAATCTCTTGAACTATTGCAGGACTGGATGCAGTTTGATCCATTCTTGGAGTATAGACATTCAGGGCAACGTTCAGCATAATCTACAGGTGAAAATCTGTTTAACAAATATTTAGCTCATGTTTAATATAAGCAAGGCAATATTACAAGGAACCGTATAAAATTCCATGTGAATTGACTGCAAGCCAATAAAAAGCATTTCAGTTTTATTTTGTGGTGTAAGCATTTTAGATTGATATTTGAGTAATTATGCATGGGCCACTGAAAGGTATACTTATATTCTAAGATTGCAGACACATCACAACAGTAAGTTCAGCATGTAAGAAGAGCTATTTTGGTAGCTTTTCACAGCATGTGCACTATGATTATTAGATGTTTGACTGTGTAGTTATAACCATTTTTACGTTTTTAAATTGGATTGGTAGATCCATAAGGAATACAAAAATTTCACTTAAAATTACAGTTACAAACAAGAAAAAAAAACTTTAGCATTCAAGTTGTCACTGTGTCTTTAACTTACACCATTGTGCTGGTAACCAAACAGTAGTATAGTTGCTTTGCATTAAACAATTAGTGGTCATTGGTGACTGGATGGGAAAACATTTCATTTCTGTTTCCACTTAAGTGAAAATGTTCTGGTCAATCATTAGGAGCATCTGTCCAGGCCACAACACTGGCTTTAGAGATCCTTAAATAAAAGAAATGAAACTGCTAAAGTTACTGTAAACACTATACCATAAAATGTTGATATATTCAGGATAAAAAACAGCTTTTCAGAACATTAGCTTGCTAATAAAGCTTTTTTTATTTTGTTTACTACCATTTAAAAACAAAGTAACTAGATAACTAATGTCTATTTACTTCTGCTAGTAATCAGTATTTCTAAAGTATGGTATGTTAGCATAATAAAACCCTAGGTAGCATTGTAGCATCAACATGTGTTACTTTTCCTTCAAATTATTGCTATGAGGAAAAAGTCAACCTCTCAAACTAATCAACAGAAACCCTAAATGGATTTCTTCTTAAACTACCCATGGTGGCAGGTTAGTAAAAATATATACATTATACTCTATGGTAAGTGACTTAAAATGCATTCACCCCATTTAATACATATCACAGTTTCAGTCTACTACATTTTAATATACAGTACAATTCACAATGGTATATATTTATATTGTAATGAAGCTCAGATATTAAAGTGTAGCCAACATGGCTCACTTAAACACAAACGGACGAATTTACGGCTAGCATAAGCAGATGCAATTCCACTGACAATGAGACTGCACCCACTTATATCAACAGTGAATTTAATCAACCTTCTGTAGCATTCTGATGCAAATTCAAAAGTTATATTGAATACTCATGGAAGTGTAACAGCATATTCTCCAAGGGACAAAATGATACACCCCATGAATTACATTTCTACTCTCGTAGTACGTATTAGAAAACTATAGCTATGCTGACAGGTTTCAGAGTAGCAGCCGTGTTAGTCTGTATTCACAAAAAGAAAAGGAGTACTTGTGGCACCTTAGAGACTAACAAATTTATTAATTTTGCAAATGTAGTGCTTTCTTAAATTTAGAATTGATTATACATAAGATGCTTTGTTTCAACAGTACACATATTTAATGCCTGGGAGAGGATTAACTTCTGAAGACTGTTTACAGACTATAATACCTTCTAGTGAAAGCCAAGAACTGGGAGCTGTAACCACTTCCATTCACACCTAATCAAAACAGGTTCAAAACAGGTTTCAGAGTAGCAGCCATGTTAGTCTGTATTCGCAAAAAGAAAAGGAGTACCCGTGGCACCTTAGAGACTAACAAATTTATTAGAGCATAAGCTTTCGTGAGCTACAGCTCACTTCATTGGATGCATTTGGTGGAAAAAACAGAGGAGAGATTTATATACACATACACACACACACACACACACACACACAGAACATGAAACAATGGGTTTATCATACACACTGTAAGGAGAATGCATCCGATGAAGTGAGCTGTAGCTCACGAAAGCTTATGCTCTAATAAATTTGTTAGTCTCTAAGGTGCCACGGGTACTCCTTTTCTTTTTACTGTAAGGAGAGTGATCACTTAAGATAAGCCATCACCAGCAGCAGGGGGGGGAAAAGGAGGAAAACCTTTCATGGTGACAAGCAAGGTAGGCTAATTCCAGCAGTTAACAAGAATATCAGAGGAACAGTGGGGGGTGGGGTGGGAGGGAGAAATACCATGGGGAAATAGTTTTACTTTGTGTAATGACTCATCCATTCCCAGTCTCTATTCAAGCCTAAGTTAATTTGCAAACTGGATACAATTAATTCCAATTCAGCAGTCTCTCGTTGGAGTCTGTTTTTGAAGCTTTTTTGTTGAAGGATAGCCACTCTTAGGTCTGTGATCGAGTGACCAGAGAGATTGAAGTGTTCTCCAACTGGTTTTTGAATGTTATAATTCTTGACGTCTGATTTGTGTCCATTCATTCTTTTACGAAGAGACTGTCCAGTTTGGCCAATGTACATGGCAGAGGGGCATTGCTGGCACATGATGGCATATATCACATTGGTAGATGCGCAAGTGAATGAGCCTCTGATAGTGTGGCTGATGTGATTAGGCCCTATGATGGTATCCCCTGAATAGATATGTGGACAGAGTTGGCAACGGGCTTTGTTGCAAGGATAGGTTCCTGGGTTAGTGGTTCTGTTGTGTGGTGTGTGGTTGCTGGTGAGTATTTGCTTCAGATTGGGGGGCTGTCTGTAAGCAAGGACTGGTCTATCTCCCAAGATCTGAGAGAGCGATGGCTCGTCCTTCAGGATTGGTTGTAGATCCTTGATGATGCGTTGGAGAGGTTTTAGTTGGGGGCTGAAGGTGATGGCTAGTGGCGTTCTGTTGTTTTCTTTGTTGGGCCTGTCCTGTAGTAGGTGACTTCTGGGTACTCTTCTGGCTCTGTCAATCTGTTTCTTCACTTCAGCAGGTGGGTATTGTAGTTGTAGGAATGCATGATAGAGATCTTGTAGGTGTTTGTCTCTGTCTGAGGGGTTGGAGCAAATGCGGTTATATCGTAGCGCTTGGCTGTAGACAATGGATCGAGTGGTATGATCTGGATGAAAGCTAGAGGCATGTAGGTAGGAATAGCGGTCAGTAGGTTTCCGATATAGGGTGGTGTTTATGTGACCATCGCGTATTAGCACCGTAGTGTCCAGGAAGTGGATCTCTTGTGTGGACTGGTCCAGGCTGAGGTTGATGGTGGGATGGAAATTGTTGAAATCATGGTGGAATTCCTCAAGGGCTTCTTTTCCATGGGTCCAGATGATGAAGATGTCATCAATGTAGCGCAAGTAGAGTAGGGGCATTAGGGGACGAGAGCTGAGGAAGCGTTGTTCTAAGTCAGCCATAAAAATGTTGGCATACTGTGGGGCCATGCGGGTACCCATCGCAGTGCCGCTGATTTGAAGGTATACATTATCACCAAATGTGAAATAGTTATGGGTCAGGACAAAGTCACAAAGTTCAGCCACCAGGTTAGCCGTGACAGTATCGGGGATACTGTTCCTGACGGCTTGTAGCCCATCTTTGTGTGGAATGTTGGTGTAGAGGGCTTCTACATCCATAGTGGCTAGGATGGTGTTTTTAGGAAGATCACCAATGGACTGTAGTTTCCTCAGGAAATCGGTGGTGTCTCGAAGATAGCTGGGAGTGCTGGTAACGAAGGGCCTGAGGAGGGAGTCTACATAGCCAGACAATCCTGCTGTCAGGGTGCCAATGCCTGAGATGATGGGGCGTCCAGGATTTCCAGGTTTATGCATCTTGGGTAGCAGATAGAATACCCCAGGTCGGGGCTCCACGAGTGTGTCTGTGCGGATTTGTTCTTGTGCTTTTTCAGGGAGTTTCTTGAGCAAATGCTGTAGTTTCTTTTAGTAACTCTCAGTGGGATCAGAGGGTAATGGCTTGTAGAAAGTGGTGTTGGAGAGCTGCCTAGTAGCCTCTTGTTCATACTCCGACCTATTCATGATGACGACAGCACCTCCTTTGTCAGCCTTTTTGATTATGATGTCAGAGTTGTTTCTGAGGCTGTGGATGGCACTGTGTTCTATCATGCATTCCTACAACTACAATACCCACCTGCTGAAGTGAAGAAACAGATTGACAGAGCCAGAAGAGTACCCAGAAGTCACCTACTACAGGACAGGCCCAAGAAAGAAAACAACAGAACGCCACTAGCCATCACCTTCAGCCCCCAACTAAAACCTCTCCAACGCATCATCAAGGATCTACAACCAATCCTGAAGGACGAGCCATCGCTCTCTCAGATCTTGGGAGATAGACCAGTCCTTGCTTACAGACAGCCCCCCAATCTGAAGCAAATACTCACCAGCAACCACACACCACACAACAGAACCACTAACCCAGGAACCTATCCTTGCAACAAAGCCCGTTGCCAACTCTGTCCACATATCTATTCAGGGGATACCATCATAGGGCCTAATCACATCAGCCACACTATCAGAGGCTCGTTCACCTGCGCATCTACCAATGTGATATATGCCATCATGTGCCAGCAATGCCCCTCTGCCATGTACATTGGCCAAACTGGACAGTCTCTACCTAAAAGAATGAATGGACACAAATCAGACGTCAAGAATTATAACATTCAAAAACCAGTTGGAGAACACTTCAATCTCTCTGGTCACTCACAGACCTAAGAGTGGCTATCCTTCAACAAAAAAGCTTCAAAAACAGACTCCAACGAGAGACTGCTGAATTGGAATTAATTGTATCCAGTTTGCAAATTAACTTAGGCTTGAATAGAGACTGGGAACGGATGAGTCATTACACAAAGTAAAACTATTTCCCCATGAAGAAAAGGAGTACTTGTGGCACCTTAGAGACTAACAAATTTATTAGAGCATAAGCTTTCGTGAGCTACAGCTCACTTCATCGAAATGCATCCGATGAAGTGAGCTGTAGCTCACGAAAGCTTATGCTCTAATAAATTTGTTAGTCTCTAAGGTGCCACAAGTACTCCTTTTCTTTTTGCGAATACAGACTAACACGGCTGCTACTCTGAAACCTATTTCCCCATGGTATTTCTCCCTCCCACCCCACCCCCCACTGTTCCTCTGATATTCTTGTTAACTGCTGGAATTAGCCTACCTTGCTTGTCACCATGAAAGGTTTTCCTCCTTTTCCCCCCCCTGCTGCTGGTGATGGCTTATCTTAAGTGATCACTCTCCTTACAGTGTGTATGATAAACCCATTGTTTCATGTTCTCTGTGTGTGTATATAAATCTCTCCTCTGCTTTTTCCACCAAATATCCGATGAAGTGAGTTGTAGCTCATGAAAGCTTATGCTCTAATAAATTTGTTAGTCTCTAAGGTGCCACGGGTACTCCTTTTCTTTTTAGGTTCAAAACAGTCTCACATTTCCTATGCTCACTACAGATAGATAAGTGGAATGAAAAGCAGCCACTGCTTCCCATATTGTCACATGCCGACATACAAGCAAGTAACATGGTTAAAAACTGATTGCTTCCGTTTTCCCACTGAAATCTAGTATTCTTGATTTTTAAAAAACAAAAACAAGTCATTTGTGTGAAGGGAATTAAGGGTAGTAAAATTCAGAAGTAGAAAAGTTGCCATACTTCTCTGATAGAAAGAGCTTCTAAAATAAAATCGTCAGCCAGTAGCAGCTACGACTAATTTCAGTAAAAATTAACTATAGTAAAATCAACTTGTAGATAGGTGTATTAAACTGATAGTAGTATTGAAAAACTAACTGTTGGGTATGACACATGAATAATATTTTAGCATTTTAGCTCAATTTAAGCAATAAAAAAGTCAATTTTCACAAAAGTTATTTAGTCTTTCTGTAGCTCTTTGCATGGCACAATGGATGAATGAAGCAGAAAACTGAGGCCACACTGCTCTGTAAGACAAAGCATGCAAAACAAATACATTACACAGCATAGCTGAGTCTACATATATGAAAAATTACCCTTTAGTATATATTGTTCTTTCTACATTTAAAGCATAGCAGTAGAGCAATTCTGCTGCAATTGAACCTCTTTCCCACACAGACTTCCTTATTTTAATACAGAATAAATCCATCTAAAAGCTAAGTATTCCATTGGTCTTTTAAACAAAACCAGTCATATATGAGATGTCTACAAAATCATTTAACATATTATAGAGGTACAAAAGGGACCACTATGCTGCGTCGCAAGTTCCTTTGAAATAGTAAGAATTTTAAATTGACTTCTTAGAAAGGGAAAATACTTTGGTGAATATATTAATGTTTCTCTGTTTAGATATTTAGGAGTTAATTTTCAGTCAGGCTGATGCCTGGCTTCCCATTTTGCAGTAACAAATTTGAGGACTTGTACCTTTAACTACCCAATTTCTGCCCTCAATAAGGCAAGGTAGGGAGGGGCATAAGTATTAAAATTTGCATCTACAAATCAATTGTGTAAAACACAGGCATGAAGAGGGTTAATGTTTTGTTTGCTCTGCTTCAGTGGCTAATTTAGGGCATGTTACCCTTTATGCTGCGTAAACATCCTATTTTCCCCCCTACATCTCTTTGTATTTTCAAGAAAATTACAATTTTTAATTACAATGCACAAACGTGTTACAGTTGATATACGAAAACTTGTTCTTGGGATGTTTGAATATCGATTTACATAGCTAAATCATTAGAAAGAGAAGAGAGAAGCAGCTTTAGTATGTTTTTTCTTTTGAAGAAATTAGATCTAAAGTTTGGAATCATGCTCTAGGACTCATCTACCCCCTCACCTCCCAACATGATTTTATTTCTGTTCCTATAATTTTCACTATTTAAAAAAATCTCCATTTAAAAAGTGATCTTACTCACCAAGTGGGGTTCTCTCAGGCACTCTCCGCTCTAGTTATAAAACCACTCAAAAGCCTGTTAAAGCATCCTGTGCCAAGAACTGGCTTTAGATATATTTATAGCAGAAAATGTGCCAAGGTCCAGATAAGTCGTATTAGCCTATTTAATGGTTATTTGGGGATTTGTTTATTAAACCTTTAATAACTTAAAAATAACTTAGCTTCAGTTTATCATTAGAACTTTGAAATGCCTCTAACATACTATTAGTTTGTTAGCAATTCAGCTCTTGAAGGCCTCTGGTGCTTTAACAGAAAATAACTGAAAAGTATTAAATTAAAACATTAACATGCCTCAAAGATAAGCCACTCAATTGTGTCAAACAAATCAAACATTTTAAAATAAAAGCCAATATACACATTCCATAGCATTATTACAAATTCAGGAGTTAATAACTTTTGAAATTAGACTTAATAAACTAAATTTTGGTCTAGATTTCATCTAGGGGATGATCAAAAGAATCAGGCTCTCATATGGGTTGTGAAGGAGGATAGTGAATATTCTTGGTGCACAGAAGTGAAGTGTCATTCTAAGCAAAGGAAGCAACATGGAAAAAAGGAGCCTGGGTGTGAACTTGAAGGGTTGTTGGATGTGGGTGGAGAAAGTATGGAATAGATGGCAGTGGGGTGGGGGTGAGGGTGGAGGTGAGGGCGAGGCTGGGAGGGATTGTTACGGAACTTCCTCCATGCAGATCCTGGCTAACCCATAGCCTCTCCCATTCAGCCAGGCATATCTGCCCCGTCCCCATGTGGTCCTGCACCCCTTCCCCATGTGGTCCTGAACCCCCACTCAGCCGCGTCCCTCCTCCTGCATCCCCATGTGGCCCTGCAACCCCACTCAGCCACATCCCTCCTCCCCCATCCACATGTGGCCCTGCACCCCCATTTCCCCCCATGGCCCTGCACCTCCATGCCCATTTAGCCCCCTGCCCTAGTCTGTCCTCCCTCACTAGCCCTTATGAGCCTGTCTGTGATCCCCCAGCAGCCCCATGTTCCCCACACTGTCTGTCTCCTGACCTGGCGCTGTGAAGAAGGCAGCCTCTTCCCTTCCCTATCGCAGCTGGGTCTCGTTCAGAAGTGGCTGAACTGTTCTAGCACCACAGCACCCTCTGGTGGGCAAAAGGCAGAACTGGAGCAACTTTCCAGCAGAAGCTATTTTCTGCGGAAAAAAAATAAAAATGTGCATGGCCCGTGAACTATGCACTCATGCAGTGGCGCAGAATTCCCCCAGGAGTGAAACTTTTACTTTTAGACAATTTCAGTATGTGTAGAACATTCGTCAAAGCTAAAAAATGGTTCAAATCAGTATGTATCCAGAAGAAAAAGCTCAGTGGAATTCTATAGTTGCAGATAAGAACACTGGGTAGGTATTCAGGTTTTAGGTGAGGAACTATTTCCTATTCTTACTGGTAAATCTTCTCTATATTTATTGAAATCCCAAAGTATGTGCAAGTCAACTATATTCAAAGTACTTGCAGATTTCTGTTTTCTTAAAGTAATAGAAAACAGCTATCTTTTTATTTTTTTAAAGGCACACTTTAGTGTGCACATATAATTTTACTTCTTGGGGAATTCTGTACCAAATCATTAAAAATTCTGCACGCAATATTTGAAAATTGTGCAAATTTAATTTGTCAAAATAACACAATATAATCATGCCAGTTTCAATTATTTTGGTAATTTATTTAAAAATCTCTGTCAGCGAGTGTGTCTAACAATACAGACCCCAAAAAACCCCCCAACAGATTCTGGTAATTTTATTATTTGGACAAATCAGTTCCTTACTAGGCATATTAATGCAGAACTTTGAATAATTCATTTAAATTACAATACAGAACTGTATTTCCTGCACTTGTCAGAAGTATTGCAAAGACTTGGGGGAGTCAGGGGTAACGGAGGAGCTGAGGGAGAGGGAAGGAGCCTAGGAGCAAATCAGGAGCGTGTTGGGTGTGGGTGGGTGAAGATGGATTTTGTATATGGGGGGGGGTGAATTATTAGGGAGTTGGGAAACCTCTCCCATGCAGACCTTGGCTAACCCAAAGCCTCTCCCACTCAGTCAGGCACATCTGCCCCTGTCCCCAGCACTCCCCATCCCCATGGGTCTCTGCAGCCCCTCACCCCCTGGTCCCCAGACTCAACATTGTCACCCTACTAGCCCCAATCTGTTCCCCCCCAGCCATTCTGAACCACAGTCTGTGACCCCTCAGCAGCCCTGTGTGGCCCGCTATGTCCAAATCTGGCTGTACAGGCAAGGTACTATGATGAACTTCTACTCCTGGCGAATTCTGTAGCACTGAGCATAGAATTCTCCCCGCCCCGCCCCGCCGAAAATACACACTGCCCCAGAAGTGCTGCATTTCTGCCTTTTGCCCACCATAGGCCACTGTGGCAACAGAACAGCCGTCTGCATTCATGCAAGTTCGCTGTTCTGGTACCACAGCAACTTCTGGTGGGCAAAAGGCATAAGGGTCTCTGAAAAAGAGAGGAGCAATGCTGCATAGGCCCTCTTTGGTGGGATAGCTGTCCCTGTACTGACAGGGTCCATGTGGGAAACTGCCAATGATAAGCCAGGAAGAGGTTTTAGTACCATTATACAAGGCACTGGTGAGACCTCACCTAGAATACTGTGTGCAGTTCTTGTCTCCCATGTTTAAAAAGGATGAATTCAAACTGGAGCAGGTACAGAGAAGGGCTACTAGGATGATCCGAGGAATGGAAAACTTGTCTTATGAAAGAAGACTTAAGGAGCTTGGCTTGTTTCGCCTAACTAAAAGAAGGTTGAGGGGAGATATGATTGCTCTCTATAAATATATCAGAGGGATAAATATAGGAGAGGGAGAGGAATTATTTAAGCTCAGCACCAATGTGGACACAAGAACAAATGGGTATAAACTGGCCACCAGGAAGTTTAGACTTGAAATCAGACGAAGGTTTTTAACCATCAGAGGAGTGAAGTTTTGGAATAACCTTCCAAGGGAAGCAGTGGGGGCAAAAGATCTATCTGGTTTTAAGATTCTACTCGATAAGTTTATGGAGGAGATGGTATGATGGGATAATGGGATTTTGGTAAGTAATTGATCTTTAAATATTCAGGGTAAATAGGCCAAATCCCCTCAGATGGGATATTAGATGGATGGGATCTGATTTACTATAGAAAATTCTTTCCTGGGTATCTGGCTGGTGAATCTTGCCCATGTGCTCAGGGTTTAGCTGATCGCCATATTTGGGGTCGGGAAGGAATTTTCCTCCAGGGCAGATTGGAGAGGCCCTGGAGGCTTCTCTGCTCCTTGAAGTTTTGAACCATGATTTAAGGACTTCAATAGCTCAGACATGGGTGAGGTTTTTCATAGGAGTGGGTGGGTGACGTTCTGTGGCCTGCGCTGTGCAGGAGGTCGGACTAGATCAGAATGGTCCCTTCTGACCTTAGTATCTATGAATCTATGAATCTATAGTTTAAAGGGATCCATTTCAGCAGTTCAGGAAGAGGACAGAAGGAAGGGCAAAGACTTCAGGAAGGCTTCAAAATTGAAAATGACACAGATCTAAAGTCACTATGATAATTAAAAAAACCCACAATTTTCCATCCTGACGACGCAAACACCTGAATACATGCTTAACTTTAAGAGCATGAGTAGTTCCAATGAAGTCAATGGGACTACTCATGGGAGTTCAGTTAGGTACCTGCTTAAGTGTCTTGCTGAATCACGGTCTTAATTTTCAACATTTTGGGTTTTCTTTTTAAAAATATAAAAAAACAAAACTAGTGTATTTTAAAATAATCTAGCTCATCATAACTTTAAATTGCTAAGCACAAACTTTTTTTTAAAAAAATTTATAAAGCGTCAACTTAATTAAATCCATTACTTTTTAAAGAAAACAGGAGACAAAATAGCTACACAATGACTTCAACTATAACAGTATACAAAGCAGGGGAATAGAATGTAATGTAATGGACCACCATTTGAAGCATGATACTTATAATAATAAGGGGATAATTATAGAGGGATCGACAGACTCTTTTGGCCTGGCAAATATAATCACACATAAAAAAGGGGGGGGGGGTTCCCCACTTAGGACCACTGGATTGCATGATGTTTCCAAAGTTGCAGCAGTTTTGAAACAGAAATGCCTAAAAACTGCCAAAGTTTATACAGACATACCAATTAATGCTGAATTATAAATAACCCTGTCCTATGAAAAATTATGGAGTATCGCTTACCTGTATCCCCACCCTCAAGAACCACATATTATCCCTCTATCACCTCATTTGTCAAACCACAGCCTAATCTGCTAAGCACACCCTAGGAAGGGAAACTGTTTCTTCAAATTAAGACAAACATATCTCTCATAGCATTTCTTTTTTCCTACCCCAGCTCTGGCAACAATGCAAACCTTTATTCCCCATTTGTCCATTTTCCTACAATGGTCTCCCTACCTTTTTTATGCTGTCCTTACAGATACAGAAATCACTTCCTGAGCTGCTCCACAAGGCCGCTATCCTCTCTCTCCTCATTAAAATTCCTCCAGAAGACAGACACCCAATCGGAAGAAGAGAGTTGAAGATTTTTTTTATATAAAAATTAGGGCTCTCAAGCATTAAATCACAATTAATCATGCGATTAAAAGAATTAATCACAATTAATCAGTGTTAAAAATTTATTTAAGTATTTTTGGATGTTTTCTACATTTTTGAATATATTGATTTCAATTACAACACAGAATACAAAGTGTACAGTGCTCACATTATATTTATTTTTGATTACAAATATTTGCACTTGAAAAAACAATAGTATTTTTCAATTCACTTAATACAAGTACTGTAGTGCAATCTCTATCATTAAAGTTGAACATACAAATGTAGAATTATGTACAAAAAAACTGCTTTCAAAAATAAAAATGTAAAACTTTAGAGCCTACATGTCCACTCAGTCCTACTTCAGCCAATCGTTCAGACAACCAAGTTTGGTTACAATTTGCAGGAGATGATGCTGCCCGCTTCTTGCTTACAACATCACCTGAAAGTGAGAACTGGCATGCGCATGGCACTGTTGTAGCCAGCATTGCAAGATATTTACATGCCAGATACGCTAAAGATTCATATGTCCCTTCATGCTTCAATCACCATCCCACAGGGCAACTGCCCATGCTGATGTTGGGTTCAGCTTGATAACAATCCAAAGCAGAGCAGACAGACGATGTCCATTTTCATCATCTAAGTTAGATTTCATCAGCAGAAGGTTGATTTTCTTTTTTGTGGTCCGGGTTCTGTAGTTTCCGCATCAGAGTGTTGCTTTTTTAAGACTTCTGAAAGCATGTTCCACACTTCGTCGCTCTCAGATTTTGCATGGCACTTCAGATTCTTAAGTCTTGGGCCCAATGCTGTAGCTATTTTAGAAATCTCACATTGGTACCTTCTTTGCGTTTTGTCATATCTGCTGTTAAAATGTTCTGAAAACTAACAACATGCTGGGTCATCATCTGAGACGGCTATAACATGAAACAAATGGCAGAATGCAGGTAAAACAGAACAGGAGACATACAATTCTTCCCCAAGGAGTTCAGTCACAAATTTTATTAACACATTTTTTAAATGAGCATCATCCACATGGAAGCATGTCCTCTGGAATGGTAGCTGAAGCATGAATGGGCATACGAATGTTTAGCATATCTTGCATGTAAATACCTTGCAGTGCTTTCTACAACAGTGCCATGAGAACGCCTGTTCTCACTTTCAGGTAATATTGTAAATGAGAAGCGGGCATCATCACCCCTAAACGTAACCAAATTTGTTTCTCTTTGCGATTGGCTGAACAAGAAGGAGGACTGAAGACTTGCAGGCTCCAAAATTTTATATTGTTTTGTTTTTGAGTGCAGTTATGGAACAAAACAAAATAAATCTGTATTTGTAAGTTACACTTTCACAATAAAGAGATTGCACTACAGTACTTGTATGAGGTGAACTGAAAAATACTATATCTTTTGTTTCTCATTTTTACAGTGCAAGTATTCGTAATCAAAAATAAAATGAGCATTGTACACTTTGTATTCTGTGTTGTAATAATCAATACATTTGAAAATGTAGAAAAACATCCAAAATATTGAATAAATTTCAGTTGGTATTCTATTGTTTAACAGTGATTAATCTTTTTTTTTAAATAGATTAATTTTTTTGAGTTAATCGCGTGAGTTAACTGCAATCAACAGCCCTAATAAAATTTTTTAAAAAACTTGCTCCACCATGCTGTGTATAGAGCTTCACTGTATATACATATAATTATATTTACAATACACACAATCTTTCTATCTACTGAGCAGACAGGCCTATGACTTTGGTTGCATAACTCGTTAGTACGAAAGGAGACTAAGGGCTTGGCTACACGTACGTTTTATAGCGCTCTAACTTGCTGGCTCAGGGTGTGAAAAATCACCCTCCTGAGCACAGCAAGTCAGAGCGCTTTAAAGCACTAGTGTAAACAGGCTCCCAGCACTCGGAGCTAATCCCCTCGTGGAGGTGGATTACCAGGAGAGCTCTCCCAGCACTCGCGTGCAACCACACTTGCACTTCAAAGTGCTGCTGCAGGAGCGCTCCTGCAACAGTGCTTTGAAGTTTCCAGTGTAGCCATGCCCTAAGCAACTGATTTTTACCTGTCAGAAAAACTCTATAGTTTGCATCACCAGTTTCTTTGTCAACTGGAATGTGGTCAGCATAACATAACATTCTTTTGCAAATGTTCGCAAACATGCGCGCGTGTGCACACAAACACGTTCTCTCTCTCTCTCAAGAAAATAGTCTTACTCAAGGGTAGCTTTAACCTTAATACATATTCTTCACAACTCAGATAGATGTAGATTTCATTTTTAGAAGGTACACACTATACATTTTTAAAGTGATTTATTTTGAAAACTTTTCAGATTAGTTTTCCAGCTATAATCAGAAAATCAATGATTGTTTGGTTATTTCATTTACCAAAGGTAACTGAAGCAGATATTTATGAAGTCATTAGGAGGTGAACCATCTCCAATTCAACAGGTTAGTCATTACTATTTGGAGGATTTTCTTGCAATGCTGTATTAGGAGGAGACCACCACCAGAGAGACATTTAAATTGTTTTATTTAACTAAAACAACAATGTTAAGTATTCTGGAGGTTTTTTCTTCAATAGCAAATATATAATATTTTAACAAAACAAGCATATGTCCCTCGCTTCTCACATCTATCTCCAGAATTATTCTCCTTGTCCAGATCTATTCCACCCCCAACAATTCTATTCACTGAACTTTTTGAAACTTTGCACTTTTAGAGAGAGGAAAGGGATTGACTGTGTACACAAATTTGCATAGTGACAATAGGGTTGAGGTGTGTGATTTCTCACCTCTATATATTATTTATTTTGAGACATTTTTGGTATTAACAAGCATGTTCTCTCTGGAGACAAATCCACGGTTTGAGAACTGCAAAACTAAGCATCTCTGATGGCATCTTCTAGTCTGAGCACAGAGTCCCACTGGGTAGATAGACAGATTGACCTAAATACTCTATACAGAAGCCCCTGGAACCCCATAAGATTGTGTCCCTAATCGATGAACTACTGGAACTCATTTACAAAAACTTTTCTTAAACATTACATGACTATTGTCTCATACTATAGAATTAGAATTTATAATCCCTATTCCATGATGAGATATATTTGAGCTATAATGTATCTTTAGATAGTTTTTTCCTCAAAAAGCGTTTATCAAAAAAATCTAATTTAAATATTAAAAAAATCTGATTTTTTTGATTTTTTGAAAAATCATTGATTTTTATCCACTCTAACTGCAACCCAGACTAATAAATATAAATTGCAAGATATTTAAACAGAGTCAAGAAAATCTGAATCAAAGATTTAATAGTATGCATATCTACAGAAATCCTATTGTAGTTGACAGTAGTTCATCCGGATGCTTGGATGTGTCCAATAATGTTACAACTGTAGTGTAGTTGCTATTCTGCAACCTATTCTACTACTCTATTCTACTTTCAGAAGCTATAGTCCTACTAGCTGTCACTAGGGTCTTCTGGTCCTGCAGCACATACACTACAAACAGATATATAGATATGCTGGAAGGTAGGGATAGGATACAGAGGGACCTAGACAAATTAGAGGATTGGCCAAAAGAAATCTGATGAGGTTCAACAAGGACAAGTGCAGAGTCCTGCACTTAGAAAGGAAGAATCCCATGCACTGTTACAGACTAGGGACTGAGTGGCTAGGGAGCAGTTCTGCAGAAAAGGACCTAGTGGTTACAGTGGACAAGAAGCTCGATACGAGTCAACAGTGTGCCCTTGTTGCCAAGCAGGCTAACAGCATTTTGGGCTATACAAGTAGGAGCATTGCTAGTAGATCGAGAGACGTGATCATTCCCCTCTTTCAGCATTGGTGAGGCCTCACCTGGAGTACTGCGTCCAGTTTTGGGCCCCATACTACAAGAAGAATGTGGAAAAACTGGAAAGAGTCCAGCAGAGGGCAACAAAAATGATTAGGAGGCTGAAGCACATGACTTATGAGGAGAGGCTGAGGGAACTAGGATTATTTAGTCTGTGGAAGAGAAGAATGAGGGGTGATTTGATAGCTGCTTTCAACTACCTGAAAGGGGGTTCCAAAAAGGATGGATCTAGACTGTTCTCAGTGGTACCAGATGATAGAACAAGGAGTAATGGTCTCAAGTTGCAGTGGGGGAGGTTTAGGTTGGATATTAGGAAAACCTTTTTTACTAGGAGGGTGGTGAAGCACTGGAATGGGTTACCTAGGGAGGTGGTGGAATCTCCTTCCTTAGAGTTTTTAAGGTCAGGCTTGACAAAGCCCTGGCTGGGATGATTTACTTGGGGATTAGGTCCTGCTTTGAGCAGGGGGTTGGACTAGATGACCTCCTGAGGTCCCTTCCAACCCTGATATTCTATGATTCAATGACAGAGATCCAAAGGCACAAAGCAGGGAACACGGGCCTCTGCAAGGCCATTTCCAATTATATGTGCTCTCTGGTGCTTCTGCTCCTGGATTATCCACACTCAGGAACAAGTAAGAAGATTTCTGAACTGAAGGAAGACTTCTGAGCCTGTGGATGGGTTTCCTGAGCTTGGTGGGTTGCATGTGCATATATGAGACTGGGATCCTCAAACAGGAAAGATTTCTTTGCTGTGGATACATTAAGTACAGTAAGAAAGGGCTCTGAGCCGGTGAGATTTGAGTTGGAGGAAACTGATGGTTTTTTAGGAAAAGGTTCTGGCCTGGGACAGGGAATGGGGTCAATGGGAAATCAAGTCATGGGGTAATTGGTGGGATGAAGTGTGGGGCAGGAGAAATGGTAAGGCAACAGCTAAATATAGGTATGAGCTAACAGAGTAGGAGAGAATAAAGGAGTCAGAAGGGCAAAACCCTTGTCTCCCACTATAATGTAAATTTTACCTGTGTGCTAGCATACAAAAAGCAGGGGAGCAGACAGCTGAGTAGCATGTAAGGGCCACAGAGCCATTTGACTACTGTAGTCTCTATGGGATTGTTCTGCACACAAAGATACAGGAGAAGACTGCTGCCCCATGTTCTGCCCCAGCCCATAAATGTACACAGTGCTTAGTTTTGCCAGAGTTCACCAATGAATAAAACTTTCATGTAGTAAGGGATGTTTCTTTCCACATTTTAACTAAACAACAAGTCAAAACAGGGTATTAAACTCAAAGAAACAAAGTTTACCAGCTGCACTGACATGCAATGTTTTTTTAAAAAGTGACATGACTAAACTCTGTAGGAAAGGGACTGTATGACATGTATGTCTGAACAGACAGTACCATGCCCACTGTGTATGCTGCCAGAAACACAGTAGGTTAGTTTCATTGACCATCTCACTACAAATCTGACATGTCCGCAAAACCAATCCTTTATAAAACATTTCATAGAAGCAAGGGGGAATAAATTTCAAAAACTGTTCTAAAAGGAAGAATGCTAGTAGAGACCCTAACCAACAAACAGTTTGTCAAATCTATCCTTATTTGCTTGTCTGACCTTCATAACAGTAATATCTAAAAACCTCACGACATCCTTGCGAGACAGGGAAGTATTATTATTCCATCAGCAGCAGTATAGAAGCGTAGGTCATGAAATATCAATTCCGCTGGGCTGGCCACTATGTATGTATGCCTGACACTTGCCTCCTGAAGCAAGTACTCTTCTCTCAGTTAAGTCAGGGAAGAAGGGCTCACGGAGGGCAGCAAAAGCATTTCAAAGACATACTGAAAGTACATCTTAAAAAAGGAGGCAAACTGGGTGGACTTGGCACGGAACTGACAGAGAAGCAACAAAGAAGAAAAGGCACAACACGCCAGCCAACAACTATGTCTCCTCAAAGATTACACCTGTCACTTCTGTGGGAAAATCTGCAGGACAAGAATCTCCTCAGCCACTTAAAAACTCACCAATGAATCCCCTTGGCAGACATCATCCTCGCGTTGAGGAATAGCCAAAGAAAGATGAAGAAGATCATTCCAATTTTACTGATGGGAACTGAAGCAGAGAGACTAGAGACAAAACCCTCAAAGGCATTTAGGTACCCAAGTATCTTAGAGAATCTGGGGTCAAAGTGGCTTAATCAAGGTCACAGGAATTCAGTGGCAGGGCATGGAACTGAATTCAGGTCTCCCAAGTCCAAGGCTAGCACTCTAATGGACCATCCTTCCTCTCTAGCTGCCTCTAAGATAGCATTTGCAACCTTAATTTGGACCTCTTGTGCATATGCATTATGATATAATTATATGATCATATACTATTTTTCTCCATTCAAATCCAACCTCATTCAGTGCACAGGCTGGACCTGGTCTGGGACTAAATTGGGGTCATGTAGTCAAGGAGGCTGTTTGTAGGTTCCTTGCCTCATTTGTTGCAGAAGTTGGAAGGTGTTGAGTGAATGAGGAACTGGCAGGAACAGAAATAAAGGTTTCATGATTAAGGCAGTTGAATACTGCCCTGGAGAACTGGATTCTATCCCTGCCTATGCCACAGAGTGCCTATGTGACCCTAGTCAAATGACTTAAACCAAGCTTTTCACAGATGGTCACCAATTAATTGTGCATTCTTCACTTTCTGGATACAGGGCCTGAGACCCGGGAATCTCATTTGCAGCAGCACTGAACCCTCACAGCTGCAAAACTGAAGTCGATGGTAACTATGCTTGAATATATTAAGTGCTAGCTTAGAGCTCTGAAAAAGTCAGGTCCTAGATATCTCAAGTTGAGGGAGCCAAAAATCAGTGAATACTTTTGACTGTAGTGTCTCTGTCCCTCAGTTCCCCAACTATGAAATGGAAATACCCCCTCCTTTCATAAGGGTGTTGTGAAAATTAATGTTTGTGAAGCTCTCCAATAATAAGAGAAAACATTAAGAAATTAATAATTCTGTCTTCAGAACATGGTTTGAATAGTGTGCAATAAATAAAGCATGGGGCCACACATTGAGCAACACCCTTCTGTGCACTGAATGAGTTAGGGTTCCTGTGGAGAAAACACGGTATGTGATCATGAAAAAAAGAGAGACTGTCATAATGTATACACACAATCAGTCGACCTGCTTGCCAAGACTATTTGACCGCAGTCAAATATTCCAGCAAGAATCCCGATATAGGCATTAGTCTACACTTTTGACTGTATCATGGTGCCACCTGTTAGTAAGCCTACATAAATGTCTTGATTACTCAGCTTAGCTACACGCTAATGCCACCTGTTGGGATTCAAGCAAAAAAGTGAACTGAACATTGAGCTTATTGTTTGGCTTGGAATCTTCTAGAACAAACACTGTATATTATGTATATCTTTATTTACATACCACCCAATCAGTATACATGGCAGTATACATATCACATTAACAAATTAAAACACAGACTCCACCCGAAAGTGCTTATATTTTGAACTGACAAGACATACAGAGATTAACTCAGAACAGAGTAGAAGATGGAGAGTAGGGTTCGCAGTCATTAACCCTCTTCCCCCAACACAGAGAAAAGATGTAGTAATTAAGCTTCTCCCTTAAACAAAAGTATCACAGCTTGAATATGGTTCACATTTAAAAATTAACCTAAGATTGCTAAAAAAGGGTAATAATAATTCCATTTTGAATAACTTCATCTTGTTGTGTTTTGCATTTTTCTGAGTTAGAATAATTCAGTTAAGTCATTTGTTTTTGTAGCGAGGCATATGTATCTAAGGCTAAGCCTACTGCCTACACTGTCAAGCTGGGAGCATGCCTCCTAGCCTGTGCTAGCTCTCCTTGAGCAAGCACACTCTGAATAACTGTGTGGCTGCAGAAGCACAGATGGCAACTATAGCTTGAGTACAGGAGACTGTCTCCCTGCTCTCACTTTAGGTGCCCGGACTGAGATCCAGCCCAGAGCTGCAATTGGAAGGAAAATTCTGCTCAGCCCCAGGCTGGAGTGTAACCAGGGCAGACAGAATTTAGTTGCTAATATCTAAAGTCTCAGCATGTATGGAACTGAGATATTCCAAAAGTTTACGAATTTGGCAAAATTGGGTGGACTTTTCCAAGGATGGCAAAAGGCATATTCATGATACCTTGACAAATTTCAAGCCCCAGCGCAAGCATGGGGTACTAGAGCATTTCAAAGAAAAGGGTTCAAAAACTTAACATTGACTAAGCAATGTATTGTCCTATAGCCTCATTCGCAGAGACAGCTGAATAATTTTGGCTGAAATTTAAAAAAACAGCCTGAGGCCGATATCCTATATATATGGCCAAGAAGTGAAAATTTCCAATAGCCTCATTCTCAATTTTTTTTTTTTTAAATCTAATGACCAAAACGTTTAGTTTGTTAAAGGCTTAAGGTTTCAACCACAAATCCTGGAACTTTCAGAAATAGATTCTCTTACATCATTAAGCAGGCCACAAAAAATTTATTTTTGAAAAGCAAACAATGAAAGATAAAAATTAACAGCAAAAGGTGGTGGTTGTTTTTTAAAAGTACATCAGAAGGAGGAAACCTGCCAAAAAATTAGTAGGGCCACTTGACAACCAAGGTCCTAAAGGAGCACACAAGGAAGACAAGGCTGTGTGGCACAGAAGCTAAATGAATGCTTTGCATCAGGCTTCACTGAAGAAGATGTGAGGAAGATTCCCACGAGCCATTCTTTTTAAGTAACAAATCTGAGGAATTGTCCCAGACTGAGGAGTCAATAGAGGAGCTTTTTGAACAAACTGATCAAACAAACATAAGAACATAACGGCCATACTGGGTCAGACCAAAGGTCCACCAAGGCCAGTATCCTGTCCTCTGACAGTGGCCAATGGCAGGTGCCCCAAAGGAAATGGACAGATAGATCATCATCAAGTGATCCATGCCCTGTCACCCAATCCCAGCTTCTAGCAAAGAGAGGCTAGCGACACCATTCCTGCCCATCCTGGCTAATAGCCATTGATAGACCTATCTTCCATGAATCTATCTAGTTCCCTTTTGAACCCTGTTATAGTACTGGCCTTTACAACACCCTCTGGCAAGGAATTCCAGAGGTTGACAGTGTGTTGTGTGAAAAAATATTTTCTTGTGTTTGTTTTAAACCTGCTACCTACTAAATTTCATTTGGTGGCCCCTTGTTCTTGTATTATGAGAAGGAATAAATAATACTTCCTTATTTACTTTCTCTATACCACTCATGATTTTATAGACCTCTATCATATCCCCCCTTAGTTGCCTCTTTTCCAACCTGAAAAGTCCCAGTCTTGTTAATCTCTCCTCATACGGAAGCCATTCTATACCCCGAACCATTTTTGTTGCCCTTTTCTGAACCTTTTCCAATAAATCTTTTTTGAAATGGGGTGACTACATCTACACAGTATACAAGGCGTGGGCGTACCATGGATTTATAGAAAGATAATAAGTAATTATACTTATAAGTAATAAGTCACGAGGACCAGACAGTATTCACCCAAAAGTTTTGAAGGAACTGAAGTATGAAATTGCAGAACTAATAACTATGGTATGTAACTTAAATCATGTACCAAATGACTGGAGGACTGCTAATGTAATGCCAATTATTAAAAAAGGTTCCAGAGGTGATCCTGCTAATTACAGCCCAGGAAGCCTAACTTCAGTACCAGACAAACCAGTTGAAACTTTAGAAAAGAACAGAATTATCCGACTTGGATTAAACACAATATGTTGGAGAAGAGTCGACACAGCTTTTTGCAGAGGGAACTCATGCTTCACTAATCTATTAGAATTCTTGAGAGTGATCCAACTGACATAGCGTATTGGACTTTCAGAAAGCGTTTGACAAGGTCCCACACCAAAGGCTCTTAGGCAAACTAAATAGTCATGGGATAGGAGGGAAGTTCCTCTCATAGATCGGTAACTGGTTAAAAGACAGGAAACAAAAGGGTAGGAATAAATGTTCAGATTTCACAATGGAGAGAGCTAAATAGCAGGGTCCCCCAAGGATCTGACTAGGACCTATACTGTTCAGCATAGTCATAAATGATCTCAAAAAGGGCGAACAGTGAGATGGCAAAATTTGCAGATGATACATTACATTACAGATGACACAGATTACAGATTGTAAATAAATTCAAAGCTGACTACAAAGGTATCTCACAAAACTGGGTTACTGGGAAACAAAATGCCAAATGAAATTTAGTGTTGATAAGTGCAAAGTAATGCACAGTGGAAGAAAAAAATCACAACTACAGATACAAAATGATGGGAGTCACTGTGAACAGTTCTCTGAAAACATTTGCTCATGTGCAGTGGCAGTCAAAAAAAAAGCTAACAATGTTAGGAACCATCAGGAACGGATAACACAGAAATCATCATATTGCTACTATGTAAATCCATGATACTCCTACACCTTGAATACTGTGTGCAGTTCTGGTTGCCTCATCTCAAAATAGATATATTAGAAATGGAAAAGGTACAGAGTAGGGCAACAGAAATGACTGGGGTATGGAACAGCTTCCATACGAGGAGAGATTAAAAAGACAGATTGTTCACAGCTTAGAAAAGCGGCAACTAAGTAGAAAGTGAATAAGGAAGAGTTATTAACCCCTTCACATAACACAAAACCAGGGATCACCCAATGAAATTAATAGGCAGCTGGTTTAAAACAAACGTATTTTTTCACACAACGCACAGTCAACGTGTGGAACTCGTTGCCAGGGAATGTAGTGAAGGGCAAAAGAACAACAGGGTTAAAGAAAGAATTAGATAAATACATGGAGGACAAGTCCATCAACAGCTATTAGTCAAGATGGTTAGGGATGCAACTCCATGCCATGGGTGACTCTGCCTACCAGAAGCTGAGACTGGAAGACAGGGGAGGGATCACTTGATAACTGCCCTGTTCTGTTCATTCCCTCTGAAAAGATACTGGGCTACAAATACTGTTGGTCTGAACCAGTATGGCCAGTCTTACGTTTTTGTGTACAGAAACAAAAATAAATTCCTCAACAATCAAGCAGCAAAAATTTTTGTATTTAAAAAGAAAGGGGGAAAAATATATTGTTGAGGGTGACAGACTTGTGCAGACTACCTGCCACTTTGTAATCAAAACAATCAAAGCAAAGAGATTCACATTAAAAAGATCCATATTAAAATCAATTAAGAAACTAAAGGCAAAGACTAGCAGACTGATCCAGTAGAAACAAAGGAACCGGAAATTGGCCATGAGATTTGACTTCAAGTCAGTGTCTAACAAGAGGGGCACAGCATATAATCCAAAAAACTAATAATTCATGCCTCATTGTTTAAGACCTTTGGGAAGGTCATTAAAAATAGCAAATATATTTTTAAAAAACTCTCTGGTATCATTTAAAGTGGCTTCTTAACCTTTTCCATACCTTGACCTCACATTACAGCAGAGTTTCAGTTCTTTCTACTTGTATCTAGACAAAGACAAAAAAGGGTGGTTACACCCCCAGGATGAAAACCTGTGATTTAAAAGGTACCATACACTTGCTAAAGTTTACAACTGTGTTTATTGAAACGTATTAGATGCAAAGATTGGTGTCAGTCAAGCTTTTCCACTATGGCTTTCCAGGGTACGCTCTCTTTAAATTCTTTGTATTCAAGCACTATGAGATACAATCAGATCTTTTGTGGTCATTCTAATAGATTCTTATATAGTCCCTTGATTATGCCTTCCACTGGGATACCAGGAACAGCTGTCTTATGTGAAAAGATGCCTAGAGGTCTGCGGCCATCAAACCTAGGAACTGAAGGCAGCTCCATACTGAGACCTTATAGTTGTAGAACAAGAATTAACTTGGATTTATGACTTGATTATCCTCTGTTATATTAGGAACATTCCAGCTATCCTTCACTGTTGCTAGATACAGTAGGTCAGGCAAGAAAGGAAGAAGTCTTTTCCCTGTTTATTATTCACGCATGCTTTTGAGAACAGGCCTCTGGCTTAACTGCCTCTTTCAAAAGACCTACTGAAAGTAAAAAGAAAAGGAGCACTTGTGGCACCTTAGAGACTAACAACTTTATTAGAGCATAAGCTTTCGTGAGCTACAGCTCACTTCATCGGATGTAGACAACTAGAATAATAAGAAATCTTCCACAGTTGTTTGCAGTCTTGATCCCAGGACACAAGAGAGACAAGGTGGGTGAGGAAATATCTTTTTAATATCTGATGAAGAGCTCTATAAAGTGCAAAAGCGTGTCTCTTTCATCAACAGAGGCTGGTCCAAAAAAAACACTATACCTCACCCACTTTGTCTCTCAACTAGAATAATAGATATTTAAAGAGTAGATCTTCTGTTCTAATAACAATCTTGACTCAGATGTACACACAAGGTGAATTTTTAACATTCCAAACAAAACAAGTCTTTAACTTAGGGGAAAAGGTGCAGTTCTGGTTATGGTCAAAATTTATTTTCATGTCAAAAGCAATTAAAAACAGTGAGTTTGTTGAAAAACCTGTACATACTGTTTACTATGGAGTTGCTACCAACTCCTCCATAATACGGTATGTTCAAAGACTACATTTGCCTCTACACAATAGTGCTACATTAGGTATTTTCACATTTTTCAGCTGGCGTACTCAGGTCTTTCCACTCAAGTATTCAGCCTCTTGTTTGGCATTTAGCCTCGTTTTCCATTCTTAACTTTATTTCCAGTGCAGATTACTCTGAATTTATCTTCATTTAATTTAGTCCTCTGATCATTCTTTAAAATGCATCTGTCAGACCAGATTACTACTTATTTTAGACAATTCAATATTCAGTTACAGTGACTATACTCACTTAAAATAATATTGCCTACATTGCATGTCTGAGTATTTTGACTCATACTGTGCCATCTTGTGTTTTGCTTAACCTGGGAGTTCCTCAAGTTAGAGATTATATTATGTACCTCACATAGGCCATACAAATTACATTCTCCAAACTGTGTATTTCTATTTCCTTCTCTAGATCATTAATAAGTAGATTAATCATGGATACAGCAGAGTATCTTGATAAATCTTTGTCACCTTTGTCCAGCTTGTCCTCATCTGTCCCTCCAGGAACGCAAGTCAACAAGACACCATTCTATTTTGTTGAGAACACATTATTTCCATTTCTGGCCAAAGAGTTTTGCCCTGGGATCGGCCCAGTGTGTTTTTGGTCTGCCCAGCAGTCGCTGGTGGTCTCTGGGGATCCAGTCACTGATGAGGGTTGTCCACCTATTGTCTTGCCTGCAGACTACACCATCAGCCCATCTTCGCTTTGTGTCATATACTGCCTGCACTACATCGGCCAACTCTGTATGCCTTCTGGTCTACTCATTCGTACATGATCATGGAGCAATATCTTACACATTCGCCTTTCCATTGCTCTCTGGGTGACAGTGAGTTTTACTTCCTCCGCTTTCATTGTTGACCAGCTTTCTGCTCTATATACCATTGCTGGCAGAACAGTGGAGTTAAACAGTTCTTTACTCTTCTTCATGGGCAGTTCATCATCCGTTAGGGACGTCTTTATTTTGTTGAAACTTGCCCACCCCGCCTTTCCCCTCCTAGTGCATTCCCCTTTGAATGAGTTGTCTCTGCACAGCTGCTGAATCAGGTAAATATATTTGTCGACCTCCTCGATTTCTTTCCCATTTATGGTGATGATTCCTTCTGCACAATGCTCATTCGGCATCCACTTCAATTTTGACGTGTTCATTTCTAACCCAATATCATGTGAAAGTGTTTGCAGTTGCTGCAATTTGTTCTCCAGTTCTGCTGTGTCCTTTGCCAGTATTACACAGTCATCAGTGAAGAGAAGATGCATGAACTGTTCTCTGTCAATTCTGATTCCTTCTTCCCAGTTCAATTTCTTGAACAGCGACTCCAGTACTGCTGCAATCAGCTTCGGTGAGATTGCGTTGCCTTGTTTGACTTCTCTACGCATAGTAATAATGCAGGGGACATTGATCATCATCATCTCTGTTGAGCAATTGCGATTAATTTCTTCAGGCAGGCTGACGTACCTCAGGTTCATTCCGATTTCATTGAGCGCATTGAGTACAGCATTAATCTCCACCGAGTCAAATGCCTTTTTATAGTTGACAAATGTAATACATAATGGTACTTTATATTCCTTGCATTTTTTGATGAGCTACTGAACTAAGTGGATGTGATCAATTGTCGAATACCCTGAGCGGAAACCAGCTTGTTCTCTGCTTTCGTGCATTTCAAGATCCTTCTTAATCCCATTGAGTATGACGCAGGTGAAGACTTTATACATTTGTGAGAGGAGTGCGATCCGATGGTAGTAGCTCAGTTCTTCTGGATCACCTTTCTTCATCAACAGTATCATTTTCGATTTCTTCCAGACATCTGGAACATACTTGCTACTGATGTAGATGGTGAACCATTGCGCCAACGGTTTGAAGAGAGTATCTTCCCCTGCTTTGAGATAATCTGGCCGAATATCGCCCACTCCTGGACTCTTCCCTCTTTTTATGTTACAAACTACCTATTCAATTTCTTCCCACATAATGTGAGGAACTTCTTCGGTAACCTGCTACTTTGACAATGTACACTGGACATTGACCTGTGAGGAATAGAGATTATAGAATTTTATACATCTTGATAAACCCCAAATGAAAATATTGGCCTCAAGATGACAGTATAAATTTACAAAAAAGGAGTACTTGTGGCACCTTAGAGACTAATACATTTATTTGAGCATAAGCTTTCGTGAGCTACAGCATCTGATGAAGTGAATTGTAGCTCACGAAAGTTTATGCTCAAATAAATGCATTAGTCTCTAAGGAGCCACAAGTACTCTTTTTTTTGCGAATACAGACTAACACGGCTGCTACTCTGAAACCAGTATAATTTACAGTTTCCTATCACTTTCTAATGCACAGACATTTATCCATCTTACAGTTGTCCTCTCTAGACTTTACTTTTTTATTTTCTCTTTGAATACTATGACAATATCAAACACCATTCCAAAAAAATATATATAGATATATAGATAGATATCAATATCCACTGTATTACCTCTCTCTATTAAACCAATTATTGTGTAATAACTTAACAGTCTTAAAAGCCAATGATGACCTGACACTTTCTACAAATGCTCATTTAGTGACTGATTAGTTTTTTCCAAATGTTTAGTTGGAATTGTGCTAATTATAATTTTTTGCATCATCCTTTGTGACTACTGTTACTCTAGTAGCTCTGTACCAGTCTTTGGGCACCTTTCTTGTCCTTCAAAAGCAACTGAATAGAATTGATAATGGTCCCAATTCTGAAGCCAATTCCTTTAATACTTTAATACTCAGGTGGATTCCATCTGCCTCTGCTGATTTAAATATTTTCCTTCTCCTCCAGATATTTCTTCACGTATTCTTTAACAATTTGATCAGCAACTGCTTCTCATATTTAATACTTTATTGAATTCTTTAGTAAACCCAAAGCAAGATACATCTGTAGAACCTCTGCCATTTCCCTGTCCCCTGTAATTTGTTTCCTTTCCCTTCTCAAGAGTGACCCTACAATTTTTCCTCCTATAAATTTAAAACTAAATTTTGTAATTTGCCTCTTTTAGCATGTATTTGCTTGCCTCTTTCCTTTACTCAACCTGATATAGTTTATTCTTGTACTTTATTTCTTTTTATTCTAATACTAATTTTTTCAGAATAAGGGTCTAAAATAGGACCATAATCAGCTCTCTACATTGTTTTAACAGCTAAGAAGTTTGTGTACTTTCAGATGTTCCACCTGGTCTACACCTTCTGCTCTTAAAATAACTCATTTCCTTTTAGCTTCTCAAAATCTGCTTTACGCTCGCTAGCATCTAATAAGCTTCCAGATTTAAAATCATCATGCTGAATTCACTTATAAAATTTTACATGGTTCGGAACCTGGATATCCTCTAATTTCCTCTCCATCCCTGAAACTATGGCAATTTGTTAATCAGTACAGATGTGCAAGTTAGAGCTCCTTCAATATAAAAAAAGGGGACTCCTTGAAGGGCATTCTTTATAAAGAACTCCTCTGCTTTGGAACTTGCTCTCCCATCTTCACAGTCCTCCAAAACCTAAGTTTATTATCCTTGTGAGCATGCTACAAAGCCTCTTTTCCACCAATCCCCAGTACCCCATCAGATATTTGGGAAGGGGGAAGGCTGGAAGAGTATTGAGAATATTTATTTATGTATGGACAGTCCATTACATTAAACTGTAATGTGTATTTTGATTTATATGATAGGCATCCAGAGCCTATAATATGCCTTTTGATATTTTTATAAAATTTAAATAAAAATAATTTAATAGAATCACAACAGAGTATAAAATCTCCATAATTTACATCAGTTTCTCTCCCCCTTACTGAGGATTAGAAACGGCCTGCAATCAATCTTAGGTTCTTTTTATCTCAAGTGGATGAGAGTCTCTAACTCACCAATTCTGTTACTCGCATCATCTTTAGATAGATTTTTTTTTTCCTGGATAGGTCTAAGTAATGACCAGAGCTGAGCCGGTTTACCTTGAGATCTTACCAGATTGTAGTAATGGGGCCAGACAGCATTGATGCTGCAGATCAGTGGAGAAGGGGGAACAAGAGACACTAAGGACATGTCTACACTAGAACTTAACGTCGGTCTATGTTAGATCAATTTAGAACCACCCCAGTCTGGCTCAGAGCTAGAAGCCTGGGCAGGCACAGCCCAGGTTGGAGCTGGAAGAGCTGGGCTAGGGGAGCCAGGACCCATGGGGCAACCGGGCTAGGAATGGGAAGCCCAGGCTCTAGCTGGAGCAGCCCAGCATTTTTGTCAATTTCATGGTTCCAGGATGGAGCTCTGAAATTGACAAGAATGACAACCAACAGCCGATACAAGTAACGCTGCGTCTACACAGACACTGTTGCCCCAACTACACTGACATAAACCCTGTGCCTCTCATGGAGGTGGAGTTATGTTGGTGGAGTATGGTACTTACACCAGCAGGAGCAAGGCTGTAGCATGTACACTGACATAATTAGGTCGACTTAAGCTGCCTTAGGTTGACAACTCTGTAGTTTAGACCAAGCCATTGACACCTGATGACAGGCCAGGAAGAAGAGCCTAAACTAAATAGATTTTGTTCAGGCTATTTCAAAATGGGCAGGAGGACCCACATGTGTACTGAAGTGCCCAACATCAAGCTGTCACACTTCTTTCCTGGTATAACCCATGGCAACACCAAGAACTAAAAACTGTTACTCATTGAAAATATTAACTGGACAGTGAACATTAAAGTCAATAAAGGCAGTTAACATGAAATCTTGTAAATAAATTGAGTCACCATTTAACAGTTTTCTTATAGCTTTCTCTAGTGTTTAGTTGTGCTAACTTTTACCCTGTATTTAATTATTTCTAATGTTACACTATATATTACACCCTTCAATAATTCCAGAAACTACATATATGAATAAAAAGTTGTGAAAAGTTTAAGTGCAGCTTTAGAAATATTACACAGAATTTCTTTTCTTTTTTTTTTTTTAAATGTAGAATTTTATCCTGATAAGTCATGCAAATGAACCTTTTTCTGGTTCTCAGGACAAAGAGCTCAATGATTTATCTATCACTCAAGGTCAAAAAACCCCATAGATAATCCTCTGCATACAATATTTTATTTCAATATAGCAGTTTAACAGAAAATTTGGTTTTAAGTTTTATAACTCAGAGCTGATACAAATAAGCCTGCGTGCCCATAAAAATATCTGCATTCAGAGAAAAAACACACACTTATTTTACAGTAGCAGTGACAAAACACTGATTAAAATGCAGCTCAGATAAAAAAAATGCAGTGGCTGCAAAGGAGGCGCGTGCATGCACGCACGCACACACAGAGTGCCAAGAGACCCCTTTACTGTCAGCTAGTTCTTCCACCTCTGTGCTGCTGTCCATCTCATCATTACACAGCCATTGTTGTGGGAAGAGATGGTGAGGTATGACAACCTGCAACAGAAACTAGGAGCAATAACTTGGACAGTAGTGCATCATATCCTATAGCAGCAGCTGGGAATGATAGCCCAATACTTTCCCACTCTTACCTTTGGAAATCCTCCTCTCATTCACAGAATGCACAAAGAGGAACACACAGCTATAGCTTGTGAAGGGCAGCTGTAGACCTAAATGTAGTTTCACAATACTCAGCACACTTTTGCCTGACAGGCTATCTTTTGTTCTAAATAAATTTTACTATTTGATTCTCTAATGCTGATTTAAATTGCTGGCCTTCCTCCCCTAAAGACAAGGCATTTCCTTTGTGCGCGCACACATGTGTCAGGAGGAGGAGGAATAGAAAGTCAGCACATGTCTATGGCTTGGTCTTTTCTGCATTATTCTGAAGATGAACAGGGGACACAGCATTGCTTAGTCATTTCCCCTTTGGGAATAACCCTTCTTTCAAGGGGGCAGCAAAAACAGGCTCAGATTGCTCTGAAAATATTTGAAGTGGTGAGTACACACCCTTATTCCCAAAGAGGCTGGGCTTTTGTGTCTCTCCTCCCTCACATGGAACCTTTCTAGGCCTCTCAAACTAGCTGGAGACACAAGGACAGGCTTCACAGAAGGTCTACTACTCTCCACTGCATGGGATTTGCATGGGCCAGACAGGTCTATTTTTCTGGGAGCTCTCAGTCTGGGATATGGTGTGATCCATGTGTGCACCACAGCGGTGGCAGCAGGGGGAAGGAGCTGGGGCCTAAAGTCCCTTACTGCACTCAGACATTGGCAGCATCCATGGCGTGGTCAGTGCCTTCCATTCGCAATCTAGGGGGAAGCAGTGGGAGAGGATGCAGCTGAACTCCGCACTCAGAGGTGTGGCTATTAGTGCTGGCTATACAAACTCAGGTGCGATCTTCAATCTGAGATTGGAGGGGGAGGGGTCATGCTGTTTGTCCTGTAACCAGTTCTTTTCCAATACTACCAGCCTCCCTTCCGGACCAGGAAGGTGGAGGAAATCCCCAACCAGCCTGGGCTGCATTTTGCTCAGCAGAGCCAACATCTCCAATCCTACTGTGAAACTCCTAATGTGTTTCAGCAGGTTTTTACTGTTCTTGGATTACAATCTCTTTTACAAACTATGTGTATAGATTCACATATGGTACTATACGAACATTTTATAAACTTGACACATTATAGGCTGTGACAGAACAATTTAAGTATACTGCAACTATAAAGTTTTAAAATTTACATTTTTAATATATATAGCCATAATATATGGATACCCCATTGCAGATGAGCAACACATTCTCTAAACTTTAAATTTTGAAGAACCAGTTCAACTTAATTTAATCTAAGAGCATATGTTGCTCATTTGAAAATTAAAAGTAGCTTTTAAATTGAGTACACCAAGTAAACACTGAAAAACAATGTGTAAGAAGTTTAGCTCTCAACCCTATATGAAAAGAACTGCATAGTCAAATGCACATTGGATTCCCAGTTTTGGAGAGTGGACTTTTGCACATCTGCCTACATGCCTGTTCATATGCTTGATATCTGAGATGATAGACCAGTGACTGCTTGCTTGTCAATATTCCATAGTATCTCTTGCAATACATCCATGAGAAGGGAGGATATGATATTCATATTAGTATTCCTGATGTAACAAAGGAAAATTTCCCACCAGCAGGATTGGCTTGAGTCACTACATTTTCAAGAAGTAGTTACAAAAGTTTCTAGTATAGCAGGTGCATCACATTTGTGCTCAATAGCCTCTGCTTTTTGAGCAGGTAGGGGAGAACAGTAAATGCCGATTGCTTTTCCATGCTGTAAGCAGAACTGATTGCAAACATCTGTGCAAAGCTGTCAGGTAGCTGTGGATTTTGTTTTCTGATCTTCTCTCTGCTAGATGCAGGCCGGTTTGAATGTAAGGGGCTTGTACAGAGGTTAAAAGCATGTAGGAGATAGAGAATACACCCTATCCATAACAATAGGAGAGCCGACAGAATGTAATTACAGAAAATCTCTCAAAATTAAAGTTAAAACTGACAAAGGAAGGAAACTTTCAAATTGGATCAAAACTGACCCATCTCTTCTCTTCTCTCCTCTTGAAGGTTTATTTTTATAAAAAAATGTTTAAGCAATTGACAGACTGAGACAGCCCAATTTAGTGAGATGTAAAGAATTTTCTAGATATTCTCCAATACAGCCCAGAAGACTGACATTGGACTACAATATGGAAACGTACAAAATAAAATGGAACAACAGAATTTAGAACATTTGCCTGTGGGGTGTTTATCACACTACCCAGCTTATTACCAACTTTGTTGGTGGGCCAGGCAACTGGGAAGAGTAACTTATGCAAGTGATGTGATTAACAGTAGAATGAAAAGGGGGGGGGGGGGGGGGGAAGTGTATTTTAGCATTTGATTAAAAACTGAACAATCAGAAATAAATGTGTCTCTTTTCACACGTGCTACATACCTAATACATCTTTGTACGTGTACTGTTTTTTCTGTTTTATATCTGTACTACTTTCTTCTGATTGTATGTTTGTCTTCAATCAGAATCATAGGACTGGAAGGGAGAGGTCATCTAGTCCAGTCTCCTGCACTCATAGCAGGACTAAGTTTTACCAGACCATCCCTGACAGGTGTTCGTCTAATCTGCTCTTAAAAATCTCAAACAATGGAGATTCCACAATCTCCCTAAGCAATTTATTCCAGTGCTTAACCACCCTGACAGTTAGGAAGTTTTTCCTAATGTCCAACCTAAACCTCCCTTGCTACAATTTAAACCCATTGATTCTTGTCCTCCCCTCAGAGGTTAAGGAGAACAATTTTTCACCCTCCTCCTCGTAACAACCTTTTATGGATTTATGTACTTGAAAATTGTTATGTCCCCACCTCAGTCTTCTCTTTCCCAGACTAAACAAACCCCAATTTTTTCAATCTTCCCTCATAGGTCATGTTTTCTTGACCGTTAATCATTTTTGTTGCTCTTCTCTGGACTGTCTCCAATTTGCCCACATCTTTCCTGAAATGTGGAACCCAGAACTGGATACAACACTCCAGTTGAGGCATAATCAGCATGGAGGAGAGCGGAAGAATTACCGGTACTTCTCACATCTTGCTTACAACATTTCTGCTAATACATCCCAGAATGACGTTTGCTTTTCCCCCCCCCCCCCCAACAGTGTTACACTGTTGACTCATATTTAGCTTGTGGTCAACTATGACCCCCAGATCCTTTTCTGCAGTACTCCTTCCTAGGCAGTCCTTTCCCATTTTGTATGTGTGCAACTGATTGTTCCTTCCTAAGTGGAGTATTTTGCATTTGTCCTTATTGAATATCATATTTACTTCAGACCATTTTTCTCCAGATCATTTTGAATTTTAATCCTATCCTCTAAATCACTTGCAACCCCTCCCAGCTTGGTATCGTTCGCAAACTTTAATAGTGTACTCTCTATGCCATTATTTAAATCATTGATGAAGATATTGACAGAACCGGACCCAGAACTAATCTCTGTGGGACACCACTCATTATGCCCTTCCAGCATGACTGTGAACCACTGATAACTACACATCTATGTTGCATTTCCTTAGTTTATTTCTGAGAAGGTCATGTGAGACAGTATTGAAAGCTTTACTGAAGTCAAGATGTACCATGTCTACCACTCCCCACCATCCACAAGGCTTGTTACCCTGTCAAAAGGAAGCTATTCAGTTGGTATGACATGATTTGTTCTTGACAAATCCATGCTGACTGTTACTTACCACATTATTATTGTCTAGATATTTGCAAACTGATTATTGCTCTATTATCTTTCTGGGTACAGAAGTTAAGCTGACTGATCTGTAATTCCCCAGGTTGTCCTTATTTCCCTTTTTATAGATGGGCACTACATTTTCCCTTTTCCAGTCTTCAGGAATCTCATCCATCTTCCAAGACATTTCAAAGATAATTGCTAATGGCTCAGTCATTATCTCCTCAGTCAGCTCCTTGAGTATTATAGGATACCATTCACCAGGTCTTGGTGACTTGAAGACATCTAACTTGTCTAAGTAATTTTTAACTTGTTCTTTCCATATTTTAGCCTCTGATCCTACCTCATTTTCTCTAGCATTCACTATGTTAGACATCCAGTCTCCACTAGCTTTCTTGGGCCCCTACCCTGGACCGGAAGGATCGAAGGGACCACCACCTATGCTCCCAACTCCTTCACCCTTACTACCAGAGCCCTAGTCGCTTCTGATCTGCCGAGGGTTATACTTTGCAGTATCATTAGTGTCCACATGGATGAGCATGGGGTAGTAGTCAGAGGGTCGGATGATTCTTGACAATCCCTCTGTAATGTCTCGGATATAGGGCCTTGGCAGGCAGCCATACCTCCCAGGATGCCATGTCAGGATGACAGATGGGTGCCTCTGTTCCCTGGAGGTGTGACAGCAGTTCTCTGTAGCTGGGTAGCTGCCTCAGCCTTAGAATCATAGAATATTAGGGTTGGAAGAGACCTCAGGAGGTCATCTAGTCCAATCCCCTGCTCAAAGCAGGACCAACCCCAACTAAATCATCCCAGCCAGATGATTTTGTCAAGCCGGGCCTTAAAAATCTCTAAGGATGGAGATTCCACCACCTCCCTAGGTAACCCATTCCAGTGCTTCACCACCCTCCTAGTGAAATAGGGTTTCCTAATATCCAACCTAGAGCTCCTCCACTGCAACTGGAGACCATTACTCCTTGTTCTGTCATCTGCTACCACTGAGAACAGTCTAGATCCATCCTCTTTGGAACCCCCTTTCAGGTAGTTGAAGGCTGCTATCAAATCCCCCCTCACTCCTCTCTTCTGCAAACTAAATAATCCCAGTTTCCTCAGCCTCTCCTCATAAATCATGTGCCTCAGGCCCCAATCATTTTCATTGCCCTCCACTGGACTCTCTTCAATTTGTCCACATCCCTTCTGTAGTAGGGGGACCAAAACTAGACACAAAACTCCAGGTGTGGCCTCACCAGTGCCGAATAGAGGGGAATAATCAATTCCCTCAATCTGCTGGCAATGCTCCTACTAATACAGCCCAATATGCCACTGGTCTTCTTGGCAACAAGGGCACAGTGCTGACTCATATCCAGCTTCTTGTCCACTGTAATCCCCAGGTCCTTTTCTGCAGAACTGCTGCGTAGCCAGTTGGTCCCCAGCCCGTAGCCATGCATGGAATTCTTCCTTCTTAAGTGCAGGACTCTGCACTTGTCCTTGTTGAACCTCATCAGATTTCTTTTGGCCCAATCCTCCAATTTGTCTATGTCACTCTGGATCCTATCCCTACCCTCCAGCATATCTACCTCTCCCCACAGCTTAGTGTCATCTTAGTGTCAGGGAGTCTGCCAAAATAAACCAGACTTTGGCCCCGGACCCTGGGGCTCGGGGAGAGAGCGTCACCCCCACCCCAACTCACCTCAGCAAGCCATCCAGCCTGTCTGGTTTGGGGAGCGCAACCAAAAATTGTAGCATCACTGCAGAAGAGAGAACCCCTGCCATCAGAAGGCGTTACCTCACAGCCATTGACTCCATGAGAAGGCAGCAGGTAGCCAAGGAGACACATCACTGCTCTGCTCCATCAGCACTTCAGGGAGGAGGGCCAAATGGAAGGCTGAACTCAGGGGTGGGGGTAGCACGTGACCCTGTGTGCCCCATCCCATGCATCGCCTCTGGTTGGGGGTTGGTTTGTCTATTTAAGTTTAGGGGTTCCTGGGTAAAACACATTTGAGAACCACTGCCATGGACTATTTTAAACTTTTTTGGCTCCTCACTGATTGAAAACACCACATGACAACAAGGCCGCTGATCACAAGTTCCTTTTAGTCAGTACAATATATATTATAATTGCTTCTCACTAAGTAGGCCACAATCTCTGATTTGAGTCCCTAAGATTTGTATAAAATGAAGAAGCCACCACTTCCTTGGGCCTATGAAAAATGAATTCACGTTAGGGATGACAGTCAGGTTGCCACCTTATTAATTGTGACCAAGTGTGACTGGGGTCCCAGTGTGGAGCCAGCCAAAGTCACTCAATTAGGGTGAACTGCAAAAAATGGGGTAGACAAACCCCAAAGTTGGTGGATATTTCAATACTTAGATTTACCAAGCCAGCACTAAACAGCTTCTGTTATACCTTACTGACTTTTCAGAAGTCCAAACAACACAGTTCCCTTGAAGTAGCCCAGCCTCAGGCCTCCATACAGGTACTCAAGTCAAATATGATGAAGATTTCTGAAAATCTTATTTCCTCATACAAAAGAAAAGGTTCTACCAATCCCAAAGGATCGGATACATTACCTCCCAGGTTAATGAATATTCCAGATCTTACTTGAATACACGCATACAACCAATTCTTATTAACTAAACTAAAATTGATTAAAAAACAAAAAAGAGAATATGGGTAAAAGATCAATATACATATAGACACGAGTTCAATTCTTGAGGCTCAGATAAATAGCAGAGCTGCTGATCTTTGTAGTTGCAAAGAGTTCCTTTACAATTTAGTTCCTAGGTTATTGTCCAATGTCCAGTATTATTTCAGGACAGCAGTCACAATGGGATCTCAGTCCTTGTGGCTCAGGCTTCCCCTGCATGAAATCTCAAGCAGATCTGAGATAAAAAAAGGATCAGGACCTAATGGTGTTTTATAGTTTTCTAGCTTCCACTTGACCATGCAGTCCTGGGTAAAAAAATAGGCTTTTGATGCAACCTTCTGTTTTCTAAACACCACCAGCAATTAAATTTATCCATTAGGCAGTTTATCAGAGACATATAGACAATGACATTATTTCACCCAAAATTCATCTAAATGTTAATATTCCCTTTTGACCTCTGAATCATTAGTTATAGTGACAGACAAGAACTGTCTGTTTACATGGGTAGCATCTAAGATACACACAATTAGTATCATTTCTAACAATATAGGTTTGCATTTCAAAGTTCTAGCCTACCTAGCCATAGAATAGCCCTAATTATCATTTCTAAAATGTATTTAAAGGTCGGCTTTGGGTTAGTTAGCCTGCAAGCTGTTTAACCCTTTCTGGCCATGAATTATCTTTTGTATAAGATTCGTTGCAATTATATAACAGCAGTAGCAATAATGATTTGCATGGTTATATTTTAATTAGACAATGTCACACCTATGATTTAGGGTCTGTTAGTAATTTATGTTTTACGGTAAGAAATTAAAAAGTTTTTAAAAGATCCACACTCAAGCTGAATTCAGAAGAGACTGAGACCAGGACTGATCTACACACAGTTTATGTACTGCTATATCAATTTAGAACAAAACAAATTAAAAGTGGCAAAACCCCTAATATGGGCAGTTATATGGGTACAAGCCCTTGGAGTATTCAACCAGAAGGCTTGAGATAGCTCCTACATAAAGGAACAAATGGCACAGAACAAAAGTTAAACGTTGTACTTATCCCAAGGAAATGGAAGTCACTGGGGCTTTGGGTTTACCAGTCTGGAGAGGACGTAATGGAGAATAGTCATGTGGCATTCCTCCCAAACAGTATTCCTAATCAAAATTTGCTTAGCGCTAATATTAATGAAACCTCACAGCCACATTTTTCCCCTCTCTGTAACTTACCTAAGAATATCTTATTTAGTTAGCTTAACTCTAGTTACATCAACCAAACTGTTCCTTTTAATTCCACTTTTTTTAAATTAAGATTACTGCTTTATGGATAATTTAATGCAGATGTACCCAAAGGATAAAGCCTCATAATTCTAAGGAAAGATGCTGAAGAGTAAAGAATTTCTGGAACCTGTGCCACCTGCACTCTCAGTCATGGGCAAAAGTACCCTATCCCAGTGACTTGTGTTACCATCAGATTGTGGTAGGCAAACAAGGACAAAATCTGAAAGACCAAGAACAAGACAAGTGGATGAGGGTACTGGTCATATCTGTGTAAAAATGCAATACTGTGGATCAGTGCAGTTAGTCCTTAGGTAATGCCATGAGGCTTATTCTAGAGTCCCTAATTTTTTCCCCTATTACTTCTCCTCACTCCCCCCCCCGCCCCTTTTTTCCTTAGGAATTGGTACACTTCAACATTGTGATACAAACACAAGTAAAGCTGTTACACCCTACAGCAGTGGTTCTCAACCTTTTTTTATCCAGTGACCCCTAAACTTAGACAAAACCAGCGGACCCCAACCAGTGGTGATGTGGGGTGGGGGCACATGACCTCACATGCCCCCCACAGATTTCTGCCTTCCATTTGGCCCTGCTCCATGAAATGCTGATGTAGCAGAGCAGAGGTACATCTCCTTGGCTAGCTGCTGCCAGCTTGTGGAGTCAATGGCAGTGAGGCAAACCCTTCTGATGGCAAGGGGAGAAAACTCTCTTCTGCAGTGATGTTACAATTTTTGGTTGAGCCCCGCAACCCAGAGAGGCTGGGTGACCCACTAATGTGAGACGGGGTGGAGTCTCCTTTCCCAACCCCCGCCTCCCAGGGCTGAACCCTGAACCTCTGCCATTCAGAGTTGAAGCTCTGAAACCTTCTCGGAGACTCCCAGGTGGCTGTGAACCCCTGATTAAGAACCAGTGCCCTGAAGTACAATATAAAAAGTCAAGTTTGTACAATTTCCTGAAATTTGTAGCATGGTTTGGAAATATAGACGGTTATGATAATTATATATTTACTAGAAGTAGTATCAGGTAAAGAAGCTGTTTTAAGAAGCTGTTATTGTTAAAATGCTGGGATTATATTCAGTACTTGTGAAGATTAAAGAATTTACAGAGGTGAAAGACTCATTACTAGTAGCAACAGCATTCTGAGCTTGCATCTCACTACTTCATTACTGTTAGTCTGTCTATGGTATTTAGACAGCCATCTCAAAGTGAAAAATAATTCACTTTTTAATAAATTAAAAATAATTTAGTTTACATGACGGTTCAAGCCAACTACTTTCTGGTTCCACTAACTGCATAAACATGCAATAAGTTTAATACTTTTAGGAGCAACAGAACAAGTGTCTTCAAACCTGGGAGCACAATTTTGAACAAAAGATTTCACTGCGTTAAAACAATGACTTGTGAGTTGGGGAAAATAACTTCTGCAAGTAAAGATGTAAAGGGCTAATAAAACTTCTAAATCATTCTTCCCCCAACTACCTCCATTCTCCCCCACAATAGTCATCCCCCTTAATTGCTTAAAGTCAGCAATTTTTGTTACTTGTCATTAATTGTATTGTGCACAAGTTTAACAGACACTTATTAGCCAGAGGCAGGTGTATGAGAAGAAGCCCTCCTTCTCTCCCCCTCCACGCAATCTTGTAAAGGTCTCACTTAGGTAAGAAGCCAGGCACATCTCATCCCAACCCACTAAAAAGGGCAGGGTAAAGCTTCCTACTTTCACACATAAGCCTAGAAGCATCATCATTAGGGGAAGATTACCACCTTTGCTGCTGCCCTTTGAATTCTGGGCAGGAGCAATGAAGTTAACCAGTTTCCTGTTAAATTCACTCTGCTGTAGAAGCAGAATGAGGGAATTTGAGAGAAATGCCACTGTACATTGGTTAGTGGGCAAATGCAGTTTTCAGAGATATACACAAAGGCATAATCCTGTAAAATTAACCTAAAAAAACAAAAAAGTTAAACACAAATTCTGTTTACCCCCCACTGACCCTTCTGATAGAAAAACTGCACACTGTGTGGCCAATTCCTTGGGGGGGGGGAGCAGTTTGCATCTCAGTGCTGTTTCAGGCTGGCCTCCGACAAAGAGAGCTAACACTGCTATACTGTTGACATTTTCAAGGGGTTTGTTTCCAGCAGCCATGAGGGCTAGATTTTTTTTTTTTTAAATGTATTCAAGTTTTGATTTGGAAGCACAATTCTGCAGCAAACCATAGATTCCATGGGAGATGTTGCATGGCAATAGGAAGAAAAGATGCTGAATCTGAACGTATCTCCTTGAGTGGAGAACAGCCTAGAACATGTCTGAACAGCAGTGAGTGGAAAGCCTAAACAAAAGAGCTCTCTCAAGATATTCCAGTAACATTATCTGGAGTACGTTCATATGAATGAATACACAAAAAGTGATGCTATGAAAAAAAACCTGGAGGCCAATGTGAAGAAAGCTAGAGGTTGCTGGAACAAAGCAGATTCAGACATCAAGCAGCTGCAGACTAAAAAAGGAAGTGCCTGAAAAAGAATGAAAGTTGGCACAGGAACAAATCCATGGATTTATAAGGGAGAATAAAAAGGTATTAAAATACATTGAGACTCAAAGTGAAGTTCTGATGGCAAACAAAGACAAGAGGAAAATAAAACTGTGGGAGAAACTCTAGATGTGCACTGACAGTTCAAAAAGAAAAACACAGAATCAGGAAGACAAATCTATCTCTTGCTTTCCACTGCAGGTCATTCAAAGAAAGGAAAAAAAAAAATGAGGTTTTTTTTCCTGGAGGAAAGAGATGCACCAAAATACAATCTTCTTCGGTCACATTGTATGTAAATTACTATGATCTGGAGGCATTTTAGTAATGTTTCAAAAGTAGTCCTTAAAACCATTAGGAATAAGTGGACCGGAAGCCTCTGAAACGTGACCACAGCAAGACCAACAAACAGTGAAGGTAGTCTGTAGGACTGTAATAGTTAGAACAATCTCACTCTGAGAACAAAGTAATAGGAGTTTATTAGCCCGAGTTGGATTTGTAAAGTAGTAGGGAAGGAGTGCAATGTGTGTCACTTTAAAGCTCCATTCATCTTTTCTGATAGAAGTGGACATAAAGGAGCCAGTGCAATCCTGTTTACCCACTTGATTTTATGACACATACTCTCTCAAATCCTGCTACCAAAAAATGTCTGGGTAAGGCAGAAATCACTTCTCTTTGTACAAGTACAGATGAACAGAACAGGGAGGGAAACCTCAGTTCAAGCTGCCTTTCCTCTAGAGATCTGCTCAAGACTTTTCTGCCACCACTAAGCATTGAAGGAGGATAGAAGGAAACAAAATTAGGAAATGAAAGAGTGAAATCTTAAACAAGATTTGAAGTTCACCTCAAAACCTTTTATTGTTACAGATATGCAGAAAGAGCTCATTTTTGATTACAGGAGTCAGACCATTCCTTCTACTTAAAATGGGCAATACCACTGGAAGTGATAACTATAACCAGAGTAGGAGGACTTGTGGCACCTTAGAGACTCAAATTTATTTAAGCATAAGCTTTCGTGAGCTACAGCTCACTTCATCGGATTGTTAGTCTCTAAGGTGCCACAAGTCCTCCTTTTCTTTTTGCGGATACAGACTAACACGGCTGCTACTCTGAAACCTATAACCAGAGTGAATTTTTAAAATGCATCCACTATATGCCTTTTATGGAACATTTTCTTAGGCAGATTAGGAATAAAATGGTTTAAAATAGCCTTCAACAAAACGCATTTAGAAATACAACATTCCATCAACCAGAGTATGTAGCTGTCCCTTGTATCACTGCACATTCCAGCACATCTACGTTAATGAAGAGAATCCAAGCACTTTTTTGAGACAAGCATTTCTCTCCCCTCTCCCCCATAGCTGGGTAAACAAAGGATGCCTAAGTGATTTTCCCAGGTTACAAAATAAGTTCATGGCAAAACCAAGAAAACAGGAGTTTTGAATCCCAGCTTTCTGATCTAGGATAAAATTTTCAAAAGCACCATAGTGATTTAGACACCTGAGTCCTATTTTCAAAAGTGACTTAGGGGTTTGACTTAATTGAATCTTCAGTTCCTGAGTGCTTAAGTATCCAGGAACTTTTGAATGCCTAATCTTTAGGCAACTTCCATGTTAAACCTTAAGATACTTAGCTCATATGAAGAACACTGCGACAGAAAAAACAGGGAAGCAGGTAGTGATCCCTAAATTGTTGGTTTCTTCACTCTAACCCCAAACAACTGAACTGTGCTCAGTTCTCACACAATAAAATTCAGCAAGGAGAGACCAAGCATGGAAAGTTTTTGCTCAGTAGGAAGAAGTTTAAAAAACTATGAACTGAAAATGGGAGGCTAGAATAGAAACCTTATACAATCTTAATCTTTTTCATTAGACAAAAATCTGTGCAATTTTTTAAAAAGAGCTCTACAGCCAAATTTATTGGGGATAGGAAAGAGGCTCAAAGATTGATATTTGGCAGTTTTTTCTCATTGAGGAAAAGAATCTTTGTGTGCTCCAGTGAAACATTGACCTACAGAGAGAATCTGATGTTTAAAGAAAGTGAGAGGAATCTACACTATTAATAGATCTTTCAGCCTCTGCTGGAGGTGGCAGCTTAGCATTTTAATCAGGATTGGACAGATCCTCATCCGCAGGAGAAGCAGAGTGGCCTGAAGTTTATCATGCGGATTTTTATATCAGAGCTTAAAAGCTCAGGCTCTGTGTATGCATTGAAGAACTCACAATACATTTGACAACATCAGGTAGGGCTTTGTCCAGGTCATTCTGTCAAACCTCCAACATCTCTGCTGATGAGTACCAAAATTTCAGTTTCCCTGCTGCCACGAAGAGGTTAATGAAATTCCATGGCATGCAAAGGACTGAAGTGTTCTATAAATGTAATAAATGCATATACTAGCTCATCGGGATAGCTGCCTCCCATGAAAGTAATTTAGCCTATTAACATGAATAGTAACTGTTGCTTAATAGAAGAAATATTAACATAAATGTAGCTGGTACCAAATAATTTGATATTAACTAGATGCTAATTAGTTGTCAAATCCTAAGATGATTTTTTTAATAAACAGAAGGCCAAATAAAGTTCATGGGGTATGTTTTCCTTAAAGCTTCAGTCAAGGAAGGCAGGGTTCCACAGAGATCTTCCTAAATACTTCCTGATTACGGAATATACGCATATTCTATTTGCGGAATTTTGCAAGCTAGTATAGCTTCCAAACAATGGAGACTGTAGTTGTAAACTCCTACTATCCAGTTTCTAAAAGGTATTACTGGAAAAAAATAGGAGGTCTTCAAAATAATAAGAAAAGGAGTACTTGTGGCACCTTAGAAACTAACAAATTTATTAGAGCATAAGCTTTCGTGAGCTACAGCTCACTTCATCGGATGCATTGAAGTGAGCTGTAGCTCACGAAAGCTTATGGTCTAATAAATTTGTTAGTCTCTAAGATGTCACAAGTACTCCTTTTCTTTTTGCAAATACAGACTAACACGGCTGCTACTCTGAAACCTGTCTTCAAACTAATAGTGGACCATATGCAAGAGTGCAAGTAGGGTGGTACGCTCTAGTATGCAGTACCGGCAAGACATTTTTTAGCAGGTACGGGATACTGGAAAGACTTGGGGAGGCTCGCCCCGCCCCTCCCCCAGAGGGAGGTGGAGCTGCACTCTGCTCCTTAAAGGAGAAGAACAGGGCTAGGGAGGGTATTCATTTTCATATGGGTTTAACAGCACAATACATATGCTAACAAACAAAGGCTTGGTTTAAGTTTGTTAGCATATGTATTGTGCTGTTAAGTTGATCAGGAATCCTCAAGAGTGGAGAAGTGGGAGGAACAGAAGGTGTTTAAACAGTGTTTTTGATTCCTGCTCCAGCCTCTGGATTATGAACGTATACTAGATGAGAGCATTCTAACCAAGGGACTGAGGACTTTAAGGTAATCTGGAGCGTTCATATTTCCTTGAACCTTTTTTTGCAGATGGACTTGTGAGTTGGATATGGTACAAAGACTGTTCTAGCCTTATTCATTGCTGATTTCTCTCTTGAAATGGACAAAAATCAGATGTCTGCTGACTTTCTCATAGGAGTCAGCAGCCTTTGATACCTGTGGTATAAGCAACATAGCCCTTTCTTGAGTTGTTTTGTTCTTTCCTCTCCAAAATGTCAAAGCCTGTTCCCATTGAACTCAATAGCAAAACTTCTTTTGATTTCAATGGGAACAGGATTTGGCCCCAAGAGATCACAGAATGTGATTTTGATCAATTACTTATCTGTCCAGAGACAGTTCTCATGAACGTTCTACCAAGCTGATTTTGATTGCCCCTCCTGCATGACCAGGCTGAGGAAAATAATAAAAACAATTTGGGCTGCAGTTCTATCCAGATGCACACGATACACACAGTTCTATGCCTCTTTTCCATCAAGCCCAGATGGCACAACATCTTCGCTTTCTTAGTGCCAGGCGGAGAGCAATATTTAGGTTTCATCTACACTGCCACTTTACAGCACTGAAACTTTCTCACTCAGGGGTGTGAAAAAACCACCCACCTGAGCGATGCAAGTTTCAGTGCTGTGAAGTCGCAGTGTAGATAGAGCGCTAGCGCTGGTTGCTACTCCTCTCGCGGTGTTGGGTTTTTTACAGCGCTGGGAGAACTCTCTCCCAGCACTGGTGCCACAACTACACAGCCACGTTAAAGTGCTGCCGCAGGAGCGCTTTAACACTGGTAGTGAAGACAAATCCTTAAATAAAAGTAAGCTGGCAGAAGCTTAGTTTGGATATAGGAGAGGCACAGATAGTGTGTTAAGGGAAAGTGGGGTGACTGTCTTTCCTATCCCTCTTTCATTTAAGAAGTTTTCAATTTGGGGTGCTGCTGGATCCTCGATAACATCTGGAAGTACAGTTGGCACCAGGGGCTCAAAGCACCATTTTACAACTGCATCTGTTTGACAGATGCAGTTGTAAAATTTTAGACAGGAAAGGCGGTGTCAGAGTGGATGGGGAGAGTGTGGGGGCCCGGGGAGGAGTCGTATGAAGGGTCATGTGGAAAGGTCACATGCCACTCCCACCCACCCCCGCCACTTGTGTCCCTCCCATGAGTGCAGTACCAGTAAGAAATGATTTCTACTTGCAACACTGACCACATGGTAGAAGTTGTTTCATGAATCACCTTCCCCCTACCATTTAGGATTATACAGACCGTCTCCCTTCGCATAGAACTCTGTTGCAACTCTGACTTTAAGTCACGAAGACATTTGAAAAATATTTTTAGGTTGTCTAATAAAATTAACATTTTATTTTCTCTTGTCTGAAAGGTCAGTCAGTCATACTGGCCAAAGTTTCCACACTTGGTAGACAAAGTTAAGCACCTATTTTCCTAATTAGGTACCTTACAGAGTGACCTGATTTTTAGAGGTGCTGAAGTCAGCAGAATCTGTGAAAAAGGTTTTCAGGTCTCACATTAAATTGAGAGGCAATACAGATTATTGAAAACACTAAGGAATTATGGCAAACTGTTAGATTCTGATGAGAAAGCTTAATGAAAACCTGAAGCAGCACATCCTACAAACTAATTGAATCAAGGAAATATCCTGGACTAAACATCAGCTACAAAGTATTGACTACTTTCCAATTTGAAGTGCTTGTAAGCAGATAAAGGAATTGAGGCACTTAAAATCTAAGATTACAAGTTTACCTCCCGATAATCTGAGGAACATGAACAGCAAAGAATAAATTCCTAAATATGGCTAACAGTCTAGAACTGGAGGTTCAAGGAATCCAGCCAACAGGTTCTCCAGAGTCCATATCATGGCTTCACTTTCTCCCAGAAGGAAGTGAAGGGAAGACATGAAACTGACTACTGCAGGTGGCAGAATGAATTCCCAAGAATACTCAAACAAGATGCCTGATAACACACATTTGTTTATTGATTAACGCAGTGACAGTCTGCCATTCAGGAAGAACAGAGAAGGGCAGCAGGTACTCTGGCATCAGAAGCACCATTGGTTTCTGATCACTGGAGTCCTAGGGTTGTGGATTCTCTGGAACCAAGATGTGAACTTGGACCCATCAGGGGAAAGATAAAATAACGCTCCCTAAGTGAGTAGCAAAAGGACAGATAATGCCTTTGTGACTAAAAAGCTGCTCTTTCCAATACAGCTTGCTCCAGGATATCCCAGCACAGATGTTTCCATCCTTGAAGAGGTTAGTAACCTTCCCACACCTTAAAACAATGATCCCTTCTGCCAGTTAAGTTGTTAGTCCATAGAAATGACCAATACCCAACACTGTAGCACATAAAAAAAAAATCTGATAGCCTGAAAAGACGTTTAAATGGTTTCTTATATGATCATTCAGGATAGTTTTTCAAGACCCCTACTGTAACCACTTTACCAATCCTTTTGCACAGCGGCTCACAGAAGAAGTGGCAGTAAACAGCATTACTAATAATTGCTTCTGCAGAAATTAGATTCTCATTTGTCATCATGAATTCTTGACAGTCCCAGCACCTTCTATACATCTAACTGCTGTACACAGAACCTGCAGTGTACTACAACAATCAAAGCTCTCTTTTTTGAAGTCTATAAAACTTACTACATAAAACACATATATATATATATATATACACACACACACACACACACACTCTGAAAGAATGCTATTTTGATTCCAAAATCAAGCACCTTAAAGTTAGAAAATGACAGATCTACAGTTGCCTATGCAACTTTAATTTGGCTCCCTTGTGCTTCCCACCCTGTGCATTGAATTAGGCACGGTTCCTGTGGCCAAAGTAGTATGTGATGACATTATTAAAGATCATAAAGAATACACACAAGGAGGGTCAAATTAAGGTTACATGGGCAACCATAAATCTGATATTTCTCAACTTTTAGTTACTTGACTCCACAACCTAAACATTTTTAGTGTAGGTTTTTTGGTATGCAACTTCCTAGGGATTTGCATTTTGTTTTTGTAAAAGCACAAATAAAAATTCTATTATGTATAACAACCTTCCCATAAGGCATCACCATGGGAATCTGCAGCAGACTTTTACCACTTGAAATGCCAGACTAAATACATTAGCTGACCAGAGGAAAAGGTGGATATACAAGGGGGGTGGGGGGGGAATGCAGGGAAAACTAGGCTAGTGACACCATTATAGCTAGGTGGTGGGAGGGAGCGAGCAAGGCCCAGCTTGCCTCCTCTGCTCTTGGGAACTGGGGGAGCTCCTGCCCCATATGATGCCCCAAGAGGAAGTATGGACTGCTGGGACAGGGTTACAAGCAATGTTCCCTCTAATTTTTTCCGTCCATGCATGGAATGAATTTTGTTATGTGCAGCACCAATATCAAGGTAATGCTGAGATCTGGGAGTTATTGTGACTTCATTGGATTATGTGGGAAAGTCATGGGAAAATTTCCATACGAGGAAAGATTATTTAGATTAGAGGGTGCACAGATAAGAAAGGATATAACAGAGTTGCATAAAATAATGATTGGGATAGAGAAGGTAAATTGGGAGCTGCTTTTTACCCTCTCTTAATAAAACTGATAAAAGGAAAAACATTTAACATCATGAATAACTGACTTGTGGAACGCACTGCCAATAGATATAACTGTACACAAGAGTTTATAAGCATTCATAAAAAGATTACATGTTTATATGAATAAGAATACGCTGTCACCTGAGCAAGCAATGCCCTATGGAGAGACCCTGCTGCTACCTATAGCAAGTGGGAGACAAATATAAACAATTACTTTCCTTTCTGCAGTTCCCTCCCTCTGCTCTTCTCAGGATTCTAGTACCTTCTCTTCCCTGCTCCTGTCCTCAGAGCAGCTACCGACCAGTCCTGCTCCTCCCTTTGCCCCACTTCCAACTGCAGCTCCCTCCCCTTTGTCCCCATCTCCATCAGAACTCCATGGTGAGTGGCTGATTGCAACTAAACTAAGCACAGTTAACTGAGTGCAGATCAGTGTCCTAAGCCTAAATATCTAGCTCAATGCCTCTCTCAAGGAGAAAAGAAAATGACCTTTCTACAGCAGCCCCTTGTCTCATAGGGGCAAGAAATACTCTCTTTCCACAGCATCAGAAAGAGATCCCCAAGAGTGTGAATAGGTACCTTTTATAGGCCTGAGGGACCATGGGTGTGGGGAAGTGAGTGAGAGCGGATGTGTGGGTTTGATGAACCAGTGAGTGGAAAAACAAGAAAAAGGAGAAGATACACCAAAATATACAGTCAACTGAAGGGGAAAAAGGAGCGAAGGAAAACGGAAGGAAGTATAAACACAAACAATACATAATACATTACAATAATATTTAAATAAAGCTATTTTATTAATACTGGTTTATTGCTTTGGATTCTCATTAACAAAAAGTTTCATATCCCATTAGCTTCCTGAACCTCTTCCTTCTAAGGACATCAGATAAAGTTTATACATTTGAATTAATTTAGCCACACTAACTCTTTTGAAGCAGGTAAATATCATCAGTTTCTTTCTACAAATAGATAAATAGTACTAATACTATCCTTTCTCTAATAGTAGCTTTATGACAAACTAGTCTGGTCCCCAAGAACATAGGGGAAGAGCACAGAGGTCAGGAAATTTTTCTCAATGACAGAAACAATGTATTTTTTTAAAATGTGTTAGCTATTTTTAAAAGTTATTTTATATTTCAACTGATTTGTACTAAAGTAAGAAAAATAAATGTGTCATTTCCTATAGTCCAGTTGTGGGAGAGGGAGCAGTTTTCAAAGCTGGTAAATAATGTAAGCTCCAAGATCAGATCTTACTATAAATTGCAATATTTAATAAATTGTGTACAGTGCTGCTGAGGGAGCCCTCTCCCCCCCACCCTCCCGAGCCCTGCATACCTCCTCACCCCACCCTACACATCCTCCACGCTCACCTGTGTGAGCACTCACGGCTCATGCATGGCCCTTCATGGCCTCCTGTGGAGCCACACAGGTGCACACCTTAAAGGGAATACAGGTTACAGGTGCGTGGCTTGACTTTCCCTCCCATCCCACTGGAGGTTGAGGGAGCTCCTGTCCTATGTCAGGCCCATCGGAAGGTGGAATACCAGAGTCACATGCTAGGTCAGGATGAGGGAAGGGGTTGTTAGGGGAATCCCAGACTGGCTCTCCTCAATCCCCAGCTACAGGTATTCTGGCATCTTCCAGGCACTCCCCGCACAATGTCTGCTGGCGCTTTGGGCAGTGTTATGGACCTGGCCTTGGAAATCTTTATGCATGTTTGCTGTTGGGGCAGATTTCCTCATGAAAATTTTGGCACACAAGTGAAGGATGGGTAATGATGATTTTTAAACACTTTGAACCTGTCTACATGGGAATTTCTTCCAGTTATAAACCTCTATAACAGTTTATTGCAGTTTAATGATACGGCTATAGTTAATTATACTGGTATAACTCCATGTGTGGACACACTTACTCAGGAATAAGAACAGCTTTTTTCCATTTATCTTACTCCACTTCCAAAGTGACATAAATAAATTACATCTTCCGCTGCTATAATTAAAACTGCTATAGTTTTACTGTTAGCTTCCCATGTAAATACTCTTACTCTAGTATAAAACTTTCCCATGTAGACAAGCCTCATATAACTTTCTTAATTCAAATGCCTTAGAAAAATATTAAGTGTTAAACAGAATGAATTTATAACAAATGCTAAGATTCAGCAAAGCGTTCAACAATCATTTATCTCTGCCATGGAGTCTGCCATGGCAAGCATGCACTGGGCAGCTGGAGGATCATGCAAATGGTACACACCAGTAGAATTCCTCTGTTGAACACTACAAGAGAAAATTTATGGGATTTAACAACCTAAAGGACATGTAAAGGGCAGCCTAGGACAGAAAGGGATGGCAAAGCCTTGTTCATGCCTTAAGTGATGTCTAACAGCACAGGAAGGATTTCGATTCAAATTAATCCAAATGGAATTTCATGGGACAAATAAGGCACTTCTGTAGCTTGAAGGGTTCTTCCTTGCTGAACATAAAGGTTTGCTGCAAATAATGGAGATGTTAATGCCTCTCAAAGAAAAGGTCACAGGAAATAATAGAAAGCATTAAACAACCAAAATTAGGGGGCCACTACCAGCTCTTCCCAAATCATATATATCCTAAGGTCAAATCTCCATATTGTACCAAACTAGTAATACCAGTGCAATCCCTGGGGTGGACAAAATTATACCAGTATAAAGGTGCCTTATGCCAGTATCACTTACAAGAATAAGGACATGGCTACACTTGCAGATGTAGAGCGCTTTGAGTTAAACCCACCTTTGGAGAGCGCAGTAGGAAAAGCGCTGCAGTCTGTCCACAATGACAGCTGCAAGCGCACTGGCGTGGCCACATTTGCAGCACGTGCAGCGGCATTGGAAGCAGTGCATTATGGGCAGCTATCCCACAGAACACCTCTTCCCATTCTGGTGCTGTGGCTTGTGGAAAGGGGGCAGGGGTTGCGGGGCATTCTGGCTCCTGTCCCAAGGCCCTGTGATGCATCTGTTTGCATCCCAGCAATCCCTGTGGTTCCGTCCACATTTGGCACCATTTTTCAACTTTTTTTTTGTACTGCACACGCTGTCTTCCCTTTTGGTCTTCGGGAATAGAGCCCGAACTGCTGAGGAGTATGCTGACGAGTCTCGCCAGCACGTCACGTTTGGCAGTCGAGTTATTCCTTATGATCCAAAGTGACAGCGAGGGTTCCGACGACGACATCGACTCAAAACGCATATGACACAAGTTTGCTTGTGGCATTCACGGACATGCTCACCATCATGGAACGCTACTTTTGGGCTCGGGAAACAAGCACCGAGTGGTGGGATCACGTCGTCATGCAAGTCTGGGATGATGAGCAGTGGCTGCAGAACTTTCGGATGAGAAAGGCCACTTTCATGGGACTGTGTGAGGAGCTCGCCCCCAACCTGCGGCGCAAGATTGAGAGCTACCCTGATGGTGGAGAAGCGGGTGGCTATTGCAATCTGGAAGCTGGAAACTCCAGACAACTACCTATCGGTCACTAACCAGTTTGGAGTGGGAAAGTCGACCACTGGAATCGTGTTGATGTAAGTTTGCAAGACCATTAATTGCATCCTGCTCAGAAGGACCGTGACTCTGGGTAATGTGCACGACACTGTGGATGGCTTTGCACAAATGGGTTTCCCTAACTATGGAGGGGCAATAGATGGCACGCATATTCCAATTCTAGCACCAGCCCACCTAGCCTCTGAGTACATTAATTGGAAGAGTTATTTCTCTATGGTTCTCCAGGTGCTTGGGGATCACCATGGGCATTTCATTGACATTAACGTAAGCTGGTCTGGAAAGGTGCATGATGCACGCATCTTTCGGAACACTGGCCTCTTCAGGAAGCTGCAAGCCGGGACTTTTTTCCCCCAGACCAAAAGATCACCATAGGGGAAGTTGAAATGCACATTGTGATCCTTGGAGACCCCGCTTACCCTTTAATGCCATGGCTCATGAAACACTACACAGGGAGCCTTGACAGCAGCAAGGAGCGGTTCAACAACAGGCGGACCCAGTGCAGAATGTCTGTGGAATGTGCTTCTGACCGTTTGAAAGGTCGCTGGCGCTATCTGTATGGGATGCTGGATCTGGCCAGTGACAACATCCCTGTTGTTATATGCGCGTGCTGTACCCTCCGTAACATTTGCGAAGGGAAGGGTGAACGATTCGCTCAGGCATGGACCTAGGAGGTTCAACACTTGGAGGCTGAATTTGAACAGCCAGAGAGCAGGGCTATTAGAAGGGCCCAGTGCAGGGCTGCAAGGATTAGGGATGCCTTGAGGGAGCAATCTGAGGCTGAAAGCCACCAGTAATGTCTGGTGCCCTGCACAGGAGTGAAGTACAGTGGTTTCAATGTTAGTAGGAATCTGTGTTTGCTATGTATGATCCACTGACTTGCAGTACCTGTTGCTTTCATGGGCTAAGGTATCTTTTACATTATGCAATAATAAAGAATGTTTTCAAAGCAAAAAAATCCATTTAAATGAAAAGAAAATGCATTTATTGAAAAGAAACACAACTGCTTGGGAAACACAGAGGGCAAGGGGGTGGGGAGGGGAACGGTACAATCACAGGTTTGCATATGTCCTGTTATCATACTCAGCCTTCCTGTTTGGAGTGCTGTGCAAGGAGTGCTGCACTTCAGGATGGCTATACTGCATCGTGATGGGGGTTGAGTGCAGTGGGTAAGGGCCGTAGTTTTCAGAGCTGGGTGGTGAAGCTACAGGTGTTGGAGGCAGCTGGTGGCGGTAAGAACCCGGATGTTGGGGAAAGTGGGTTGGAGGTGACATGGGGGTGCAAGGGAAAGAGTTTGGTACAAGGGCTGCAGGGGGGAGGGACAGGTAGTGCTCTGCCTGCATGGCTACGAGCGCCAGGATAGAGTCCGCTTGGCACTCCATTATGCTTATCAGCTGATCAGTGCTTTGCTGCCGGAGCACCACACTTTTGTGCTGGCGCTCCTCATTGTGCTGGTGGATCCTCCTTTCACTGTCCCACCACTCCTGCACTTTGATTTTTATTACTTGAATGCTGCATTACTTCATGCAACATGTCTTCCTTGCTTCTACGTGGCCTCTTTCTGATTCTTTGGAGTCTTTCAGCCAGTGATAATATGAACGGCTGAGGTCTCACGGTTGCATCTGCAAAGGCAAAATGTAACACTTAACAGAGGCAGCATTGTTCACACCAGGCAGAGCAGTGATTCCCCCGTACATAAGGGCAAGCACAGTGTACACAATAGCATAATTTGCCCGTCCCAAAGCGAGCGCACATAACCCACAGGAGCCCCAAAACGGTGAGTAAGTACAGGGTCAAACATGACTGTTTCATGGCTGTACTGTCCTCTGGGTTTCTGTGCCTTGGGGAGAGCCAACAGTGGCAGGGGGCCCCTATACTGAACACTATCCCCACATTTTCCACAGGAGTTCGTCCTGGAAGATATCTTGCTGCTGAGGGTGACCTGGGAAGCAAGGGAGGGTCTTCTACTGCAATGTGGCTTCTGCCCTGGCCCATATGCAGCTTGCCTGTGTGCAGCAATGGTCCCCCCGCCCCTCATGGCACAGTGGCACGGACAAGTTAGCCTGACTGGGACAAGGACCACAGTGGCTGTCCTGAGAAACCTGCACAAGCGCATTGCCCGAGTTCTGGATGAGATCTTTGAAGAGATAACTGAGGCCAATTGCCATGATGTGAGAGAGCACCTCAACGCCCTATTCCCATCTTGGCATGCATGCAGCCCTAACCCTCCTCGCCCCAAGAGCCCGCACCAAATAACTTCCTTCCCAAAATAAAAGCAGCTTACCGGGAACATTCTCTGGTGTTTGTCCTTCACAAAGCACTGGCCGCCACGACTGGCTACCTTCCTCCTGGCTTGAGAACAGCTCCTGGCTGCATGTATCTAGGGATTCCAGGGTGTCTTCCTCCGGCTCAGCACCTTCGCTCCCGCTTTCCTCCTCTTCCTCCTGCCTTGTTGAACTGGGCTGTGAAGTGTCCATAGTGGTACTCGGAGAGGAGGTGGGGTTGCCACCAAGTATCACGGCCAGCTCTTTGTAGAAACAACAGGTTGCGGGGGCACCATCAGAGCGGCTGTTTGCCTCGTGGGCTTTGTGGTAGGCATTCCGCAGCTCCTTCACTTTAACCCTGCAATGCAGTGCGTCCTGGTCATGGCCCCTTTTCATCATGTCCCTTGATATCTGCCCAAAGGTATCGTAATTCCTATGGCTGGAACGCAGCTGAGACTGGACAGCTTCCTCCCCCCAAACACTGATGAGGCCCAGCACCTCGCCATTGCTCCATACTGGGGATCACGGGGCACATGGAGGCATGGTCACCTGGAAAGACTCACTGAGAGCACTCCACACCTGGCTGAGCGAACAAGAAGGGGATTTTTAAAATTCCCAGAGAATTTAAAGGGCAGGTCTGATGGTTGGTCACCTGAGGTCAGGGCAGTAGAGTTCAAAGTAATGACCAGAGTGGCTAGCACAGGCATTGTGGGACACTTCTGGAGGCCGATCAGAGCACACTAACAGACCAGAGTATCCACACTGGCGCCGCAGTGCTCCAGCGGGGGCGTACAAAACACTATTCCACTCACCGAGGTGGAGTACCAGGAGCACTCTAGCCGCGGAGTCAGAGGGTTCTAGTGCCTTGCCAGTGTGGACAGGTAGGGTGAGTTAGTGCGCCTGGGGCTCCTTTAATGAGCTTTAACTCGCAAGTGTAGCCAAGCCCTAAGTTGTACTGATCTAAGGTCCATTATACCAGCAATCACTGTGTTCACACCAGATTGTACTGCTTTAACTATATCACTTTACTAACAGCTATTAGTGATATGTAGGTATCTTATAACAACAGCATACCATAACTGCTGTCATGGTAAGGACATCTCTCTCACCTGAGGACATACCAACTTGCCCCTGAAGGTTAAATGAGAAAACAGAGGTCCCCTTCTGTCTTTATTCCTTAAGGCACGTCTACACAAGTTATACCAGTTTAAGATATGGTGTGAATTTAAACCATTGTAGTTATAATGGTATTACTATATGTAGTTAACTGCATGCTCTGCCACTAACAGATGCTCTCTGACAAAACATTTGTTAAAGTAAAACTACATATCAGTAATAACTTAAAGATAAAATTCTAAAGGAAAGTTGCAGGGGGTAAAATATACATAGAGTTGAAAAGCAGGAAATTCAGAGTTAAGGTTTAACTTACTAGAATCTTATTGTATGATTATGGGGAAGATTTTATTTTTTGTGGTCACTAGCAAAATCAAACATGATACAAATTTGAGTTTTTGATGTTCTCAGGGTATACAGGAAGACTGAGTATAGCTTGGCTATTTCAACTGAACTTCTAGATTTTAAGATGTAAAATTAACCTTCACACTGAGGAAAAAAATATAGCAAATAAATTCAGCTACCTACAATATCCAGTAAGGATTTTTCCCTTAAATTCTTATGTAGAAGTGAGTGAACCTTAGATTTTTTCTGGGATTCCTATTTTAAACTAATCCTAACATGGCACCTGTGGGAAGGTGTATTCATCTCCTCTTTCTTGCAAACTTTCAACGATCACAGGAGTGGAACTCCACTGTTGCAGGCCTTAGGAAACATGTAGAAATGAGGAGCTCTTCCTGGGAAGGATGAGGTCTACAGGGGGAGAATAGGGAAGCAATGAATGGGGGATGACCTTTGGTGTCAGCAACTCCTCCTCACATTAGGACTAAATCTTTCCAGGGTGTCAACAACACTCAATTTAGACTTGATGATTTTCCTAATCTCATGTGGTTCCTAATGAATGCTGCAAGAGTCTCCACATGACTAAGGCCTGGAGAACAAGGCCCTGCTGAACTTCTCAGGACAGTAATTCTGAAGGTTTGCAGGTGAGGTAAAATGTCTACCACCACAAGACTTCCTTTTTCCTCTGCCCTCAGATTCACCCCAATCAACCTCTCATGTAAACCACCTTTACAGTCTACAGGAAATGCACACTAGGAGTTATGCAGAAGGGTATATCAAGATTAACAGAGGACTTTGTGGAGCAGCAGAGCAAAGTTCAAATCCAGAGGAAACAACTACACAACCAACCTACAGCAGGGAGACTTTCTATTCCAGGTGCCCACAACAGTGAGAATCTTGACACTATCAAATGGAAATCCTAAACCTGGGAAAAAGAGAAAGAACAATGCTACACTATAACCTACTACTGAATAAACAAAAGACATTAATGGCAAACTGAAAAGGGGATCCCAACGTGAAGGCCTTATCTGATCATTATAACTTCCAGAATTACACCAAACTCTGTGGAAAAAGTTCCAGTTTGGGTGGAGGAGTTTTAGTTTTGGTTTTCTCAGTCACACACACACTTGGGTTACACTTTTATAGCTGTCTCACCAGCAAAATATTTTGAACTTGAGTTTCAGACCAGGGAAGCGCTCCTTTCTGTCACATGAATAAGTCCAAAAAGTGTCATCGTAATCCATTCCCAAACTTGCAAAAAAGAGTTTTAGAAGAATTTTTTTAAACTTTTATGACTGTCACTCTTGAAAGTGAGACATGATTTACCAATAACTTAAGTTTACATTAAGATTTTCTGGAAGTTCCATTCCCTTTCCTGAGTGACAAGCTTCCTTCCTGATCTGTTCACAGGTGGACATTTATATTTGCAAGGAAAGATACAATTTAAAATAAATATAATAAAGTAGGTCTCCAACAATTTTCTGATGTCTTAACTTAATGCCTTCAGGGTCTATAAGCCCTTTTCACGTTACTGTTCTAAAAATCAAATCAACTAAATCTTTGACCTTGTGCAATAACTCATGCAGTTGAGTGGGGAACAGAAGTGAGTTTTTTTGCTATAAATTGATACTTTTAGACGACTAACTCTGGCAATTACCTCTATTTTTAGTGTCAAAATTAAGAAAATTCTTTAAATGAATTGAACATTTGGCACAAAATACCTACTTTCACCTCAAACCTAGCCTATCTTTGAAGACAATATCAGTTTGTGGATTTTAGATGGGTACCAAAATTCATTTTAAAATGGAAACTGAGTTGTAATCTTAATTGGATTAACAGTTGCCTACACGTACAACCTATACAGTAAAACATTAAACAGTTTGAAAATATCAATCAGTAGCAGAGATACAAATTGTAATGCTTGAATATATGCAAGTTGTTAAATGAAGGACATTAAAAAGGAAATGTTTTTCAGAGCAAAATTTATACTTGACATGCCTACTGGATATTAAGAACTGACCTTTGCTAACAGCATATTAGGATTAATATGGCTTGATTACCTTTAACTTGTACCATGACATCTACATGAAATATTACAGGACTATAAAAGTCATCAACAACTTCTGGGGCTTTTGTTTAAGTACAAAATGCAATGCACCTTTTTAATACATAATACTAATGTCTTTTGGAGAAAGAGTAATAAGGAGAAATCAGCTAAAGTATTTACAGACTATCACCCCACAAGGGATGGTGCTTGGTACCTGTGCCAAAATATCAGCTATCTTGCCATTGCTCAGAGCTAGTATTAAGGCAGCATACATCCAAGCCTTCTTTTACCAACCCTTCCATATCAGCGTCAGTGTGCCAGTCAGTATCGTTAAATATCTCCATTGTTCTCAGAATTAGTGCACTAGTATTTTAGACAGAAAGATGCAATTGCTAATTGCTTTTTTCACACTTTAAATTTCTTTGGGGGGGGGGGGGTTGTTGAATATCTTTGTTTATTGTTCGGTTTTAGCTTTCCTTTCATTGTTTGTTAAAAAGTGTCATTACAGTTAATTGTTTTCTTTACCATCCTTTTGTGTGTGAAATGTGAAAATAAACTGGTATAAGTAGCAGAAAGCATATTGAGAGCCAGTAGTATTCTTGGCCTTGTGTAAGTAAAAACAAATGAGAAACTGAAGACAGAGGTTAAATTGCATTATTTAAAGATTCTCAGATCTGAATAGTTTAAGCCATTAGTAACACAAGAGGAATTTTTAAAAAATACAATTTTAATCTTGACAAATGTCCATTTAACATGAATTTACTGCAGTGCAAGGCATTAGACTGAAATATTTACAATTAATGCATTCTGATAGACAACAGTAGAAGTAACTGCAATGAAAGCAACCCGTAGTCTGTCTGTGATGTTCCCAACAAAGTAGTCTCCATGTTAGCATTAAATGAGTGCCATAAATCAATGTGAATCTTAGAGGCCCAGAAAATCAAAGCTGAAACAAAATCTTTACACAGCAAGGATTGAAAACAAAACTATACTGAACATAAAATACATGTTTTGGTCTTGTATGTTCTGTACCCATAGTCCCCCTTCTGCATTAAAAGGAAACTAGGCATTATTTTCAGCCTAAAGAAAACTATTGCATATAGTAAAGAATGAGCTCAATGATTTTCATAGCAACACCTCATGTGGTAAAACCTCTTCACCCACTTTAAGTGGCATACAGACTACCATATGTTGCGATCAGAATTAAGGTTTTAAGTTAAAAAAAAATATATATGCACTTAGCGTAATTATCTATGAATTATGAATCTAATTCACTGCCTTGCCATTAGAATGAAAACACTTAAATATTTTAGTATATATCCCTCTCAATAGCAAAAGAGAGTTGCTTCCAAGTAAAGCTTTACATAGAAAGTCTTAAAGATTTGTCTATAAACTCATCTCACTGCCAGTTAACTTGAGGTAGATTAACACATCTGTGAAGGCTCATACAGAAACTTCCTAATTCTTTACTCTAAATCAAGCCCTAATCAGAGTGCATCTGGATGTGCACAAGTTTGTCAACAATCCAAGATTTAACCTAGGACTGGCACAGTAACATGACCAATGCTAGTTTCCTAAAAGACACCACTGAATTTTAAGTTAAAGGCAACAAAGTTTATGGTTCCGACTGTCTATGTAATACTTGTTTTATTTTTAGGGATAAAGAAGCATATGATATGGTGTATACAAGTGAAAATCTCCCTTCAAGTGTTTTCTGGTAGATACACTTTTATGAATGCATCTATTCCTCCACTGTCCTTACACTCCTTTCCTCCAACATCCACCCAACATGAACAATGCCTACTAACAGAACTTAAGCAGGAGGTGGTAAGGCTGTTTATTATAACACAACCTTAATTTCAACCAATTAATTAGTATGAAATTGCAATGAAACGTATTCCAACAGGCTAAAAGCTACTAAAAGTATTTGTCTGTTCAGATAAAAATCAACTATTCTTACCAGTGTACTTGTTCATTCAAATTGTATTAACTCAGAGTTTAAAAGAAGTCTAACAGCAAACTGCATTTTTGTGTGTTAGCTGGGAGATTAAATCACAAGTAAAATAGGTTTGCAGATCAACAGAAGAGAAATATAAGGATATACTTCTAGATTTGTTCAACCCCTGAAGATGTGTAACACTAATGTTACCATTCTCCTTTCCATAGAAAGACATGTTTTCAGGGAGACTACATAAGATGGTAGTGGTAACCATCTATTTGGAAAAAGAAATTATACATATTTTAATTATTTCATGCGTCTAAAATGCAAATCAAGGCCAGGTGTGCTGTTTTGCAAGAGCTAAATTACTGTATCAATCAGTAATAAGTCACAGGAACACATAGACACTTAGTTGATGGTTTACTGAGAGCTGTTCAGCAAGATGCATATGCAGCAATACAAATCAGTTTTACACTAGCCTTCCTCGGAGGGCTCAAAGATGAATAAGTTTCATAGATCTGAGGTGGTACATAGTAAGAACTTCAACTATAGCCCCCAAAAGGTACCACCAATTTATTAAAATGGTCTTTAAGAGGAATCAGAGTAGCAGCCGTGTTAGTCTGTATTCGCAAAAAGAAAAGGAGTACTTGTGGCACCTTCGAGACTAACAAATTTATTAGAGCATAAGCTTTCGTGAGCTACAGCTCACTACATGAAAGTGAGCTGTAGCTCACGAAAGCTTATGCTCTAATAAATTTGTTAGTCTCGAAGGTGCCACAAGTACTCCTTTTCTTTTTAAGAGGAATGACATCTTTCTGATCTCTACAAAAGAAGGCAACTAAGGGTAGTGCGGCAGCGCAGTCATGCTTTATCACTGGGAGAGCTATCCCCTGGCGATAAAAAAATAATCCACCCCAAATAAGGGGTAGTAGCGCTACCGGCAATAAAACGCTATCTATACTAGCGCTTTTCAGCGCTAAAACTTTTGTCGCTCGGGGATGTTTTCCACACCTCTGAACGACTAAAGTTTTAGCGCCGAATGGCAGTGTAAACACAGCTTAAGCAAGCATAACTAGTTAGCAGTGCTAGCAGCGCAAAGACCCAACCTGTTTCTTGCTACAGGCTGTGTAACCTTAGCACTACTCTTACACTATTAACCTATTACATCACAAAGAACAGTTTTAACAGATCACATGATTCAGAAACAACTGAACTATTCACTTTGAAGTTCTATAAGTAATTTACAGCTTATTGTGCTATCTTTTCAGAAGCATTTGCATACAAAATAAGAGAGTCATTTTATACTTCAAAATATTTACAGCAACCCCCTTTGAAAGGTATTCATAAATATAGGCACATTTACTATGCCCTTTTTACTAACCCTAACCACATCTGAGTAAAATACACTAGGTACTATAAATTCACACACAATATCACCACCTGAAGAAATCACATGAACATAAGAAATTGTTCTTCCTACTGGTAGTGCCAGTTTTGTCGAATTTCTTAACCATAGAAGCTTTTCTCCATTTGACAAGCATTAAGTAACATCAGTTAAACCATTTCTTGTGCAAACCAACAAGCCTCTTTAAAGCTTTATAGTTGACAAGGTGTTTTATAAAAGCAATAGATGTTAGGACAATGGTGCCCTATAATAAACAATACAATGAAAAGTGCCCAAATATTTGTATTTAATTAAGAACAAAGCAATCTGATCTTGAGACTGACATGTTAGTGTAATTCTGAGGAAACACAGTCATTTAAGACAGATGATTATTTTAGCCCTGGTTTTCAAGTCAAACAACCACTGACATTTAAGCTAACAGTCATGTTGTGCAAAATAAATCAAAAAAATAAAATTCCACTCTGCTTAAAATCAAGAGAATATTGTAACTAGTCATCCTTACACCAGGCTTCCACAAGACACTGTCATCAAAAAACGGAAAACAGCTTCACTACTGAACACCTACAACATCAATTTTTGAATGAGAAATATGCATAAAATGAGGAAGTTATAAGTCTCTTCAAATATGGTGCATCTCCCTTTCATTTCCATTCTGCAACCAAAACATCTAAGCCCTGAAGATGTGAAATGTGAGAGAAGGCTGATAAAAATGGGTTTCAATACTGGATAGTCACAGAAGAGGGGGAACTTCAGCTTCAATTTTCCATCAACGTGCCGATCAGACTGATTCTCTGCATTTTTCCTAGTATAATGACACAACACAGATAAAAAAGGTGGGGGGACTCGGACGGTCAGTTCCATACACCCTACCACACTGGTGAGCCAAAACAGCGGTGCCACGTTAACAGCTATCCCAACTTGGGCGTGATGCACGCCTTGAACATCCGTGTAAGAGCAGTTGCATAATAAGCCTCAAAAAGGCCAAGTTCTCCTCCTGCGTCGCTATTCCGAGCGGATGGCGGGCACCGCCAGGGCTTCACACGGGAACTGAGCATTACCTGAGACGGAGTATCTCCGGCATTGCCACTAACGAGCCGGTTACTATGCAGCAAGGCACAGAAAGGCACCTGACGCCCCAACGCGCAGATACCCCCACGGAGAGGCGGCTCTGCCGAGGAGCCTGCCCCTACCCCTGCCCAGCCGGCAGCCACAGACCCGGGCTGGGGAAAGCAGCGGCGGCGGCGGCTGTTGCGGCCGGGCTGGGCGCAGGGGAGCTGGCGGACCACGGACACCCGGGGAGCTTCTCCCCTCCGCGCCCATGCCCCGAGAGGCGGGCGCCGCCGCGGAGTCACCGCCGCACGCAGCGGAGGGCGCGGGTGACACACGGGCACGGCGGCTCAGGTGGGCGCCGAGCGGAGCATCCCCTCTCCCCGCGCGCAGGGGCCGGGCCGTGCCGGGCCGTGCCGGGCCGGGCCGCTCGCCGCCGCGGAACTTACTTGCCGATCACCTCGCAGAGCTCGTACACGTCCTCGAACAGCACGTCGTCGTCGGCCATGGTCCAGGCAGGGGGGGACCCGCCGGAGAGGCGGCCTGGGGGAGGGGGGCCCGCGGGCACGATCCCCTCCGCGCTCCCCGCCGGGCACCACCTTCAATCCCAGCCGCCGCCCGGGGGCTCCCGCGGCCACGCCGGGAATTCCCGCTCCTCCTGCGGGCCGCGGCCGCCCCGCGCGGCTCACGCTGGCTGCGGGCTCCGCGACCCCGCCTCCCTCCGCCGGCCGCGGCTCGGGCTAGCAGGGCGGAGCGGGCACCATGCAGGGGCCGGTGTAGCGTCAGCAGGCAGCGCCGCCTTGTTCCTCGCGGTGCACGCGCTGGAGGGGGAGGGGGAGGGGGGGAAGGCTGGCAGGCGCGAGCCCGACCCGCACTCCGGCGGGCGCGCGCACCACCACCGACACTTTCCCAGTCCGTCAAGCAAGCGAGCAGGCGCGCGTCCCCCAGCGAGCACGCACGCGGGCTCCTCGCGCGCAGAGCCACGCCCACTACTCCAGAAGACTGGGGTTGCGGCCTGTGAGCAGGCGCGCCGCGGTCCCACATAACGTCATGGGAAGCGGAGGGAGTCGGCTCCCATGTGAAGCTCGGGAGGGGCGGGGCCGCGGCCGCTCCCTGCCCGGGTTCCGAGGCGCGCGCTGTGTGTGGCCCATTGAGAAGCAGGGGGATGGGAGCCGCGGGGCTGGGCGGCTTCGCCCTCAGCGCTACGGGCAGCGCAGCGGTGCTGAGAGCGGCTGGTCCCTCGGCCCGGCGCTGGGGTTTGACAGGCGCCTCCAGGAAGCTGGCAGGGCAGGGCAGGGAAGCCGGCCAAGACGGACCGTGCAGCAAGGGCTGGCAGCGGCCCGAGGGGACAAATGAGGGGGAAAGAGGAAACTCTCCCCGATCTCTTTGTAGCCGTGACCGCTGCCAGACGGCAAGGCGAAGGCGGTTCAGAGAGACGTGGGATCGCAACGAAGGTGACAGCCCTCCCGCCGCATTATCAGGTGCTTTGCTCTTAGTTCAGGGAAATGGCCATTTCAAGCGCCATTTATTGCCCACTCCACAGGAGGGTCAAAATCGTTTCCTGTAGCAATCGCACAAGCAGTTTCAGAAGGAATGTAGGTTTCAGAGTAGCAGCCGTGTTAGTCTGTATTCGCAAAAAGAAAAGGAGTACTTGTGGCACCTTAGAGACAAAATTATTAGAGCATAAGCTTTCGTGAGCTACAGCTCACTTCATCGGATGCATTTGGTGGAAAAAACAGAGGAGAGATTTATATACACACACACAGAGAACATGAAACAATGGGTTTATCATACACACTGTAAGGAGAGTGATCACTTAAGATAAGCCATCACCCACAGCAGGGGGGGGAAAGGAGGAAAACCTTTCATGGTGACAAGCAAGGTAGGCTAATTCCAGCAGTTAACAAGAATATCAGAGGAACAGTGGGGGGTGGGGTGGGGGGGAGAAATAACGTGGGGAAATAGTTTTACTTTGTGTAATGACTCATCCATTCCCAGTCTCTATTCAAGCCTAAGTTAATTGTATCCAGTTTGCAAATTAATTCCAATTCAGCAGTCTCTCGTTGGAGTCTGTTTTTGAAGCTTTTTTGTTGAAGTATAGCCACTCTTAGGTCTGTGATCGAGTGACCAGAGAGATTGAAGTGTTCTCCAACTGGATTTTGAATGTTATAATTCTTGACATCTGATTTGTGTCCATTCATTCTTTTACGTAGAGACTGTCCAGTTTGGCCAATGTACATGGCAGAGGGGCATTGCTGGCACATGATGGCATATATCACATTGGTAGATGCGCAGGTGAACGAGCCTCTGATAGTGTGGCTGATGTGATTAGGCCCTATGATGGTATCCCCTGAATAGATATGTGGACAGAGTTGGCAACGGGCTTTGTTGCAAGGATAGGTTCCTGGGTTAGTGGTTCTGTTGTGTGGTGTGTGGTTGCTGGTGAGTATTTGCTTCAGATTGGGGGGCTGTCTGTAAGCAAGGACTGGTCTGTCTCCCAAGATCTGAGAGAGCGATGGCTCGTCCTTCAGGATAGGTTGTAGATCCTTGATGATGCGTTGGAGGGGTTTTAGTTGGGGGCTGAAGGTGATGGCTAGTGGCGTTCTGTTGTTTTCTTTGTTGGGCCTGTCCTGTAGTAGGTGACTTCTGGGTACTCTTCTGGCTCTGTCAATCTGTTTCTTCACTTCAGCAGGTGGGTACTGTAGTTGTAGGAATGCATGATAGAGATCTTGTAGGTGTTTGTCTCTGTCTGAGGGGTTGGAGCAAATGCGGTTATATCGTAGCGCTTGGCTGTAGACAATGGATCGAGTGGTATGATCTGGATGAAAGCTAGAGGCATGTAGGTAGGAATAGCGGTCAGTAGGTTTCCGATATAGGGTGGTGTTTATGTGACCATCGCTTATTAGCACCGTAGTGTCCAGGAAGTGGATCTCTTGTGTGGACTGGTCCAGGCTGAGGTTGATGGTGGGATGGAAATTGTTGAAATCATGGTGGAATTCCTCAAGAGCTTCTTTTCCATGGGTCCAGATGATGAAGATGTCATCAATGTAGCGCAAGTAGAGTAGGGGCATTAGGGAACGAGAGCTGAGGAAGCGTTGTTCTAAGTCAGCCATAAAAATGTTGGCATACTGTGGGGCCATGCGGGTACCCATCGCAGTGCCGCTGATTTGAAGGTATACATTGTCACCAAATGTGAAATAGTTATGGGTCAGGACAAAGTCACAAAGTTCTGCCACCAGGTTAGCCGTGACAGTAACGGGGATACTGTTCCTGACGGCTTGTAGTCCATCTTTGTGTGGAATGTTGGTGTAGAGGGCTTCTACATCCATAGTGGCTAGGATGGTGTTTTTAGGAAGATCACCAATGGACTGTAGTTTCCTCAGGAAATCGGTGGTGTCTCGAAGATAGCTGGGAGTGCTGGTAACGAAGGGCCTGAGGAGGGAGTCTACATAGCCAGACAATCCTGCTGTCAGGGTGCCAATGCCTGAGATGATGGGGCGTCCAGGATTTCCAGGTTTATGGATCTTGGGTAGTAGATAGAATACCCCAGGTCCTGGCTCCAGGGGTGTGTCTGTGCGGATTTGTTCTTGTGCTTTTTCAGGGAGTTTCTTGAGCAAATGCTGTAGTTTCTTTTGGTAACTCTCAGTGGGATCAGAGGGTAATGGCTTGTAGAAAGTGGTGTTGGAGAGCTGCCTAGTAGCCTCTTGTTCATACTCTGACCTATTCATGATGACGACAGCACCTCCTTTGTCAGCCTTTTTGATTATGATGTCAGAGTTGTTTCTGAGGCTGTGGATGGCACTGTGTTCTGCATGGCTGAGGTTATGGGGTAAGCGATGCTGCTTTTCCACAATTTCAGCTCGTGCACGTCGGCGGAAGCAGTCTATGTAGAAATCCAGGCTGCTGTTTCGACCTTCAGGAGGAGTCCTCCCAGAATCCTTCTTTTTGTAGTGTTGGCAGGAAGGTCTCTGTGGGTTAATATGTTGGTCAGAGGTGTGTTGGAAATATTCCTTGAGTCTGAGACGTCGAAAATAGGATTCTAGGTCACCACAGAACTGTATCATGTTCGTGGGGGTGGAGGGGCAAAAGGAGAGGCCCCGAGATAGGACAGATTCTTCCGCTGGGCTAAGAGTATAGTTGGATAGATTAACAATATTGCTGGGTGGGTTACGGGAACCATTGTTGTGGCCCCTTGTGGCATATAGTAGTTTAGATAGCTTAGTGTCCTTTTTCTTTTGTAGAGAATCAAAGTGTGTTTTGTAAATGGCTTGTCTAGTTTTTGTAAAGTCCAGCCACGAGGAAGTTTGTGTGGAAGGTTGGTTCTTTATGAGAGTATCCAGTTTTGAGAGCTCATTCTTAATCTTTCCCTGTTTGCTGTAGAGGATGTTGATCAGGTGGTTCCGCAGTTTCCTTGAGAGTGTGTGGCACAAGCTGTCAGCATAGTCTGTGTGGTATGTAGATTGTAATGGATTTTTTACCTTCAGTCCTTTCGGTATGATGTCCATCTGTTTGCATTTGGAGAGGAAGATGATGTCTGTCTGTATCTGTGCGAGTTTTTTCATGAAGTTGACAGATTTCCACTCTATACGGCTAAATTCAGTGCCTTGCATAATCCCAGGTTTCAGAGTAGCAGCCGTGTTAGTCTGTATTCGCAAAAAGAAAAGGAGTACTTGTGGCACCTTAGAGACTAACAAATTTATTAGAGCATAAGCTTTCGTGAGCTACAGCTCACTTCATCGGATGCATTTGGTGGAAAAAACAGAGGAGAGATTTATATACACACACACAGAGAACATGAAACAATGGGTTTATCATACACACTGTAAGGAGAGTGATCACTTAAGATAAGCCATCACCAACAGCAGGGGGGGGAAGGAGGAAAACCTTTCATGGTGACAAGCAGGTAGGCTAATTCCAGCAGTTAACAAGAATATCAGAGGAACAGTGGGGGGTGGGGTGGGAGGGAGAAATACCATGGGGAAATAGTTTTACTTTGTGTAATGACTCATCCATTCCCAGTCTCTATTCAAGCCTAAGTTAATTGTATCCAGTTTGCAAATTAATTCCAATTCAGCAGTCTCTCGTTGGAGTCTGTTTTTGAAGCTTTTTTGTTGAAGTATAGCCACTCTTAGGTCTGTGATCGAGTGACCAGAGAGATTGAAGTGTTCTCCAACTGGTTTTTGAATGTTATAATTCTTGACGTCTGATTTGTGTCCATTCATTCTTTTACGTAGAGACTGTCCAGTTTGGCCAATGTACATGGCAGAGGGGCATTGCTGGCACATGATGGCATATATCACATTGGTAGATGCACAGGTGAACGAGCCTCTGATGGTGTGGCTGATGTGATTAGGCCCTATGATGGTATCCCCTGAATAGATATGTGGACAGAGTTGGCAACGGGCTTTGTTGCAAGGATAGGTTCCTGGGTTAGTGGTTCTGTTGTGTGGTGTGTGGTTGCTGGTGAGTATTTGCTTCAGATTGGGGGGCTGTCTGTAAGCAAGGACTGGTCTGTCTCCCAAGATCTGTGAGAGTGATGGGTCATCCTTCAGGATAGGTTGTAGATCCTTGATGATGTGTTGGAGAGGACTGGGAATGGATGAGTCATTACACAAAGTAAAACTATTTCCCCATGGTATTTCTCCCCCCCACCCCACCCCCCACTGTTCCTCTGATATTCTTAGGTTTCAGAGTAGTTAACTGCTGGAATTAGCCTACCTTGCTTGTCACCATGAAAGGTTTTCCTCCTTTCCCCCCCCCCTGCTGCTGGTGATGGCTTATTTTAAGTGATCACTCTCCTTACAGTGTGTATGATAAACCCATTGTTTCATGTTCTCTGTGTGTGTGTGTGTGTGTGTGTGTGTATATAAATCTCTCCTCTGTTTTTTCCACCAAATGCATCCGATGAAGTGAGCTGTAGCTCACGAAAGCTTATGCTCTAATAAATTTGTTAGTCTCTAAGGTGCCACAAGTACTCCTTTTCTTTTTGCGAATACAGACTAACATGGCTGCTACTCTGAAACCTATAAAGTAGTAAGGTGTCAAGTATGGAGTGAGCTTCAAATTTAAAAAAAGCTAATGGCTGGTACATTCTGTTCCATAAACCTTTTGGAAGTCTAAAAACCCCTATGCAGAAGCATATTCTAAATTGCTTAACAGGTATTTTTTACCCAGAGTTTGAAAAGGTAGTTTTCAGAAGGAAGCTAAAGCATTTATAAGGGAGTTCTGAGATTTTTCCCCAGGGAAAATATTATTGTTTATAAAAAAAAAGCTTATTAAAAAAGCTCTAGACACATGTGCAGATATTAAAACTAATTAACATTAAGTAAGATGACCTTCATACAGTCATCCCACACGATATTCTGAAAATCAGATTTGGCTGCTGCTGGAGGTTGCAGAACTGAGGACCCTTCACCAAGAACACCCTGCTTGCTGTCCCCAGATAGTTAAAAGAAAAGAAACAGTGAAAGCAACTACATCGCCAGCATTGTGGTAATACATGGAGTGAGACACCTCGATGTATTTAGGGCCCAAACTATAGATGAAAATCAGCATCTTGACTTGTATCTGGAAGCAAAAATGAAGCCAGTAAAGCCTTTAATGAGGAGGTTTTATGTTCCCTAAAGTTCACACTGCTAAGCAGGTGAGCCTCCAAATTCTGCCCTAGTAGAAGCAGCTGAGTGGTCTTCACAAATGGCCTTAAGCAGAGCTCTTTGCAATAATATGGTCAAGAGGTTGCAAATGATGAATAACTACACACTAGGCAGAATTTATCAGTCATCATTTGAAATAAGCAAATGAAGTAATGATGAGAAGTGACTCAAAACAATCGATGATCTAAAAGTACCTCAGACAGAAAATCTTTACAAAAAGTGGATATATGCTTTAACATATTCTACAAATGCTTTCCCAAGCTACCAGCATCACCTGGTCTAACTTAAAAATTATTGGTTGAATCTTGACAGCAGAACCCACTAAAGTTTGTTTAATAAAAGTGGTTGAGAAGAGTTTACATTTGTCCCCTTCTGCGATGGTTCACATACAAGGAAGGGGGCCAATCTGATCTGAATCCAACTGACCTTATAGTAGAAAATGCCTTGCAGCATGAAATAGCCAACTGTTTTTGGGCACAAGATGCTTGGATTACTAGGTGATCCACTTCCCAGAGCATTTCTGCAGATTGCAAATGCTATGGTGGAGAACCAACATCCCCAGAATGTTTTTCTCTTGAACATATGCATGGTATGCAGATTCTGTCTGAGCACAACAGTGCCACTGATACTTTGCTCTCCAACTTGTATATTTCATCTGTATATGAATTGTTGATAAGAAATAATCTTAATGGCCTATTAGGTCACTGATAGGGAGCCATAAACTGCACAGTATAGTGTCAGGGTGCAAACTCCATGAGCAAACAAAATTTATGGGTCCCTGTACACTGATGGCATCAGAAGTGTGTCCTGACTTAAATGCAAAGGGGAGGCAGTGGTCAGAATGTGAAAGAGGTGTACATCAGAAAGTAATAAGGGCTATTAGCACACAGGCTGGCTGGAACAGCATATTCCCAGCTTCTATCATCAGTTAGAGGAGGAGCTCTCAGTCCCAGATGAGACTTTGTTTAAGGCATCAGGATGATGATTCCTAAGATGTCACAGAAAAATGTTAAAAAGGACACATGGAGGTCATTTGAGAAACAAAAAATCTACAAGAAGGGCCTGAGACATAATATAAGGGCCTCAAATAAACAGTGACATATTGAGAATGTTGTTAAGACTTGTCACATATGCCAAAAATATAGGCCAAGTCAAGCAAAAGAGCCCATGTTGATGACGTAGGAAAAACTGACACCCAGGAGCAAAGTAGGCATACATTTGTTTATACTGGCTGGAAAAAAACTATGTTCTTGTCCTAGGCTTGTTTTCTCACTTTCCTGAGGTAACCTTACTAGAAGAAACTACAGTTAGGCAATTGCACATATAAAATCTATTTTTGCTAGGCTCAGTATACCTGACATGGTAATGTTTGACAATGGGCCACAGTTTAGTGGGCATGAATTTAAGCATATTTCATAAACCTATGGGTTTAGATAGGTAATGACCCAGTCCCTATTATTCCCAACTCAATGCATTGGTGTAAAACTGTCAAAATAATAAAGCCTATTGAAAAGGGCTGTGGAGTTGGACTCTGATCTTTATTTAGTACTATTAAATTACAGAATGGCACCAAGGAAACATGGGTTGTCGCCTGCTGACATTCTGTTCAACAGAAACCTTAAAACAAGGATGCCTGCAGTGTTAGAAACTGATACCAGAGTCATTGGATTTGCAGATGTATAAAGAGACAGATGAGGCAAAAGAAACAAACTGGGGTTCTGGGGGCTGCTTAATGAAAATTACACTGTGCATGTCTATTATGGGAAACAATGGTTGCAAATAGCAGTGGTGTCACAAGAGGTTTCCCCATGATCATGAGGTTGTCACCCCAGACAAATACATACTGCAGATGAATAGGTAACATCTTCTACAAATTGCAGAAGAGAGGGAGATAAAGGGCACTAAGTTGGCCATCTTGCCTGAGAAGGTCTCAGAGAGACAATAACCATAGCGGGTTCAGAGGGCTGAGTCCCATCATATGACACAAGCATAACTAATGGTCTTACTGTCTCCTGCCAACAGTGATGTCTCAGGGGAGATCTGCAGGTTCATATAACAGTATAGGACACCTCAGAGACCAATTGTTTAGTTAGCAGGTTGGTAATACAGAATTTCAAATACATATATTGTTAATAATGATTGTTAATTGTTTTATTAGGCTGGGGAAGAAAGGTGTGGAGAACTGTTCCTTTAAGAGGCTTTTGCCACATTATTTTGAATTAGTTATTTTATGCAGAGTCTTGTGTTGCACAATGCTGATGAGTTGGAAACCAGACACTTGAAGCAAATGGGTGTGGTGATGTAGGGTTGGATTTACTGAGGCTAGAGTTACTATCATAAGTGCGCCAGTGAATGAAGATGTTCAGTTATCCAGAACAGAGCATGAGCCCCCTTTTTGGGGGAGGGGGGATTAGAAAGTAAAGAAAGTAGAAACCCTTCCCTATGTTCTTGAGTTACTACTTCCACTGATCCAATATTTAGAAGTGATTGCACCTCCTGATGTAACATGGTTTTGTCAGAGGGGTCCCTGAAAAGGGATGGGGAAGGTGGGAAGGTATTAGGGAGGGTGTGACTTTGGATAGCCCACCTCTGTGTTTTCCAACATCTCTACAGTGGTGGTGTTCCAAATCCTATAGAAACGAAAAATATGATTTCATAATGGAAGGGATATAACAGGAAGATCAACAGAATTTGTATGTTGCTCTTGACCAAGGTGTCAAATCTTCTACCTGCTACCTTGATGATGCGACTGGTGTGACGACATGGTGTAAAGCCAGATTATTTCCTCCTCTGAGATTTCTGGTGCTTCCTGAGTGGTTCAGGTTGTCTACACAGGTATAGAATGACTGCCTATGCTGTGGTTGAGGCGTAAAGTGTTTCTGCTTTTTGTGTAGGGGCATAGACCCCTATGGACCTCAGTCTTGTCCGAGAGTCTTTCAGAGAGTGTAAAGCCAAAAAAAGTTTAGATCCTTCAGATGAAAAATCTCAGTTGTATCTTGTAACTCCTGATGACTGGAGCCATGAGGGTCTCCTTATGATAACTGAGGTTGCCAGGGATCTAGAAACTGTGTAAACAGTATGCAGGGCCACATGGAGGGATATATGCACCTCAAGTTGACCTTTGAAAATCAAGGCCTTAAGCTCCTCTCTGATATATTGAAGAAGTCTTCCAGTGAACAGGTGAAGTCCCAATTTAAATTGTACTTCATCAGTAAGGCCTAGTAATTGGTGACTTGATGTAGATATTTTTCCAGTCATATAAATCTAGCTTCTTTGAGCTCCTTGTCTTGAGGCGTAGCTTTCTGTTGATTATATGTACACCTCTTGTTAGCCACTGTGACAACCAGTGACTCAGTCGTGAAAAAATTGCTCAAAGCCCTGGAAAAGCACTTTATAGCAATGATCTGCAATTTTTGATGTTTGCATCAGAGAAGCAGACATCTGCCAGAGCAATTTAGCTGGTCTAAAACCCCCTCATTGATGGGCACTGCAAGATATCCAGGCACAGAGGTGTGAAAGATATCCAAAACCTTTTGCAATTTCTCTTGGTTATCTTCCACTGGAATTGCCAGTGGATCAGCCTTCCTATGCAGCAAGTCTAGAACGTCTTGTACTCAGCTGGATTGAGATAGATAATATGGGTTCCACAGCCACACCAGGAGATAAAGAGATAGGTACTGGGTCAGGATAATTCTCTGCCTAGGACTCCTCAACAAAGCCATGACTACTCTGTTCAATTGGCAGTGGGGCAGATTCTCTGGCTATAATGCCCTTTTTGAACTGATAGAGAAATGGATCTAGTCCTGGATTGGGAAGCAGATGTTGGCTTTCTAGTCTGACCTTCATAGGATTGGATGTGACCACCTGGGGCATCAAATCCAGTCCCCTGGTATTCCAGGCAACCCAATCATATAATCCCTTTCATAAATGGATCAATTTATCATGAATTTTCATTTAAACTAAAATTTTTCATGGGAAAGTATTGGGTTTTTTGAAGTTATCAACACTTCTCATTTCAACATTTTTTAAGCAAATTTGGGTTCTCCTGTTCAAAAAGACTTTTTGTTTAATAATTTAAGATAATTGTAGTTGGGAATAAATGGTTGAAATAAGCGGTTATAACCAAAAATGAAATGTTTCAAGTGACCCAAACCAAAATCCCCACCCCCCTCCCGATTTTTGATTCATGAAAACTTGAGATAGACTAGTTGTACCAGTTCAGGATGGGAAAGCTTTTCAATATGGTGAAAATTTTCAGGGGATGTAAAAACCATTTCCCACCTAGCTCTACTCTACACTCTCAATGGTGTGTAATGCCCTGAATGTCTAGATGCCAAGGAATGAACTTGGAGAGGAGGAGCAGTTCCATCTGGAGTACTGGGAGAACCAGAAGGCTGTGCTCTGATTGGTATTGCTGATGTGCTTGGTACTAGTGCAGGAACAATAGTCCATACCAGAGGTAACTTCACTACTGCCAACAGCAGGGAGCCCACTACTGAAGAAACTATAGGATAGGTCCTTTGAAGCCATGTAGGATTTTGGTATCAAATAAGTCAAGTGATTAGATGGTGTTAATACTGGGGTAGTCTCCACCACTTATTTCTGGTACTACGGCTATTGGTACCAGGGGATGTCTATGATACTGAGGAAACTGGTCTAGATGCATAGTGACTGGTGCCTGAATGGTTGCCAGAAGAACCTATCTAGGATCATTTTCTGCTGAGATATGTCAGGATTTGTGGCTCCTTAAGGAAGGATCTCATGAAGGAAACAAATAACTTCCTTTTGTGGGCTTTGTGCTAGTTCCTAGCTCCTGAGATTTTATCAGGTAAGGAGGACAAATCTTAAGAGTGGTTATTTCAATTCTGTGAGCAGAGGAGCCAGCAGGAGCACGTTTTGATTATGAATACTCGGAATTTCTGCACTAGCTACTCCAGAGGCTGAAGAGGAATGCATTGACTTCTCCAAAAAGAACATCTTCAGCTCTTTGAAAAAGATTTACAAATAGCCCATCTTATAGTCCCTCACCCAAACACAATAAGCATTTGGTGCAGGGGTGGGCCAACTTTTTGGCCTGAGGGCCACATCGGCATTGCAAAACTATATGGAGAGCCGGGTAGGGAAGTCTGTGCCTCCACAAGGAGCCTGGCCTCCACTCCCTATCCGCCCTCTCCCGCTTCCTGCCCCCCTCAGAAGCCCCAACCCATCCAACGCTCCTTGTCCCCTAACCACCCCCCAGGACCCCACTCCCTATCCACCTCCCCTGTTCCCTGTCCCCTGACTGCCCCGACCCCTATTCACACCCCAGCCCCCCCGGGACTCCCTCACCTATCCACACCCCCCTGCTCCCTGACTGCCTGCCCCCCAAACCTCTGCCCCATCCAACTGCCCTGACTGCCCCCCCTGGACCCCTTGCCCCTTATCCAACCCCCCCTTACCATGTTGTTCAGAGCAGCAAAGCCCCGCCACCTGGCCAAAGCCAGCCATGCCCCCACTGTGCTGCCCAGCAGGAGCAGCAGGCCAGAGCAATGGCTGTAGCGGAGGGGTGACAGCGGGGAAGGGGATAGGGGCTAGCCTCCCTGACTGGGAGCTCAGGTGCTGGGCAGGATGGTCCCGCAGGCTGGATGTGGCCTGTGGGCTGTAGTTTGCCCACCTCTGATCTGGTGAGTTCATCATTAAGAGGCATTACCAGCTCACATAAAAGGCATTTCTTAAAGCCTGGAGGTTTGCATTCAGTCATGACTTGTCTTGATACAAGGGCAGATTCTCACACAAAAATAAAACAGGTTTTACTCTTGTTACAGAGGAAAAGGCCTTCTACCAAAAATAAATAAATAAATAAATAAAAATCAGAATGATCTGGTTATACCATGCTACTTTTTGTGATGCAAGGTCATTTTTAAGCAATTCTACTATTCTGAGAGTGGTAAGGAACATTTCTGGGAAATGATTGTAAAAGCAACAGGTAACAAGTTGGGTCCCAATCCAGCAGACACTTAAATACATAGGGTTCAATCCTGAATAAGCAATGCTAAGCATGCTGGCCCCAGTCCAACAAAAGATCTCTGAACTAACACTAATGACTAAGTACCTATCTATTTACAAAACAACTGATACACCACACTGTGAGTGAAAAGGCTTGGACGCCCCACCTTCCAACTTGTAGCTATGGGACAGAGTCAGCGGGGGTCATTCCACCCTCTCCACCATGAGGTGGAGGCATGAGGACACTCAGGGCACAAGCACAGATCCTAAACAGACACTGTTGGCCAAAAGAATCCAAACTCAAGTGTCTGGGGAACATGTGCACCAAAAGTGGCATATTATATATATATGGACAAACAAACACAATTCTATTCTGTCACAGACTTCTATGTGATGCTGAACAAGTCATTTAAATCAAGATTTTGACAGGTGGCTAGTAATTCTGTGTTCCTCATTCTGAGTGCCTAAATTTGCCCAAGTGCTATAATTAAAGTCAATGGGATCAGTGGATGCTCAGCACCTCTGGCACTAATGCAGTTTGGTTTAGTGGAATGAGCACAGATTTGAGAGTCAGGAGGTGCTAATTTCTAATCCTGTGTCTGCCAGTAATTTATTTTGTAGCCTCAGCCAAGTTTCTCAGTTTTCCCATTAGTAAAATAGGGAGAACAACACTCTGATGTCATAGAGGAGATGTGGAGACACCATCCAACATTTGCGAAAAGAAAAGGAGTACTTGTGGCACCTTAGAGACTAACAAATTTATTAGAGCATAAGCTTTCGTGAGCTACAGCTCACTTCATCGGATGCATTTGGTGGAAAAAACAGAGGAGAGATTTATACACACACAGAGAACATGAAACAATGGGTTTATCATACACACTGTAAGGAGAGTGATCACTTAAGATAAGCCATCACCCACAGCAGGGGGGGGGGAAGGAGGAAAACCTTCCATGGTGACAAGCAGGTAGGCTAATTCCAGCAGTTAACAAGAACATCTGAGGAACAGTGGGGGGTGGGGTGGGGGGGAGAAATACCATGGGGAAATAGTTTTACTTTGTGTAATGACTCATCCATTCCCAGTCTCTATTCAAGCCTAAGTTAATTGTATCCAGTTTGCAAATTAATTCCAATTCAGCAGTCTCTCGTTGGAGTCTGTTTTTGAAGCTTTTTTGTTGAAGGATAGCCACTCTTAGGTCTGTGATCGAGTGACCAGAGAGATTGAAGTGTTCTCCAACTGGTTTTTGAATGTTATAATTCTTGACGTCTGATTTGTGTCCATTCATTCTTTTGCGTAGAGACTGTCCAGTTTGGCCAATGTACATGGCAGAGGGGCATTGCTGGCACATGATGGCATATATCACATTGGTAGATGCGCAGGTGAACGAGCCTCTGATTGTGTGGCTGATGTGATTAGGCCCTATGATGGTATCCCCTGAATAGATATGTGGACAGAGTTGGCAACGGGCTTTGTTGCAAGGATAGGTTCCTGGGTTAGTGGTTCTGTTATGTGGTGTGTGGTTGCTGGTGAGTATTTGCTTCAGATTGGGGGGCTGTCTGTAAGCAAGGACTGGCCTGTCTCCCAAGATCTGTGAGAGTGATGGGTCGTCCTTCAGGATAGGTTGTAGATCCTTGATGATGCGTTGGAGAGGTTTTAGTTGGGGGCTGAAGGTGATGGCTAGTGGTGTTCTGTTGTTTTCTTTGTTGGGCCTGTCCTGTAGTAGGTGACTTCTGGGTACTCTTCTGGCTCTGTCAATCTGTTTCTTCACTTCAGCAGGTGGGTATTGTAGTTGTAGGAATGCATATAGAGATCTTGTAGGTGTTTGTCTCTGTCTGAGGGGTTGGAGCAAATGCGGTTATATCATAGCGCTTGGCTGTAGACAATGGATCGAGTGGTATG